>NC_139218.1:162083650-163286150 GCF_055691185.1 Crinia signifera | reverse complement strand
CATAAAAGAATCAACTGTTAAGAGAAAGCAGGTATTGTCTGAGGAAGAAGAATTATTTAACATTAAAGGATAGGAACACTTTAAAAAGATGCCTTCCCATGCCATACCACTGTCTATATGCCCGCTGTCAAGGGCTGAACTATCATAGGTGCAAGGGGTGCAGCTGCTATGGGGCCCAGAGCTGAAGGGGGCCCATCTTTACTGTCTAAGTAATATGTTTTACATACATTTACGCTAAATAGGGGGCCCTTACAAACTTTTGCTATGGGGCCTAAGAATATCTAGTTGCGCCCCTGTAAAATATAAAATAAATAAATACTGACTGAATACAACACATTATGCAAGTCTATGTGAAAATATGTATGGACAAAACAAGATACTGCAAATTTCAACCCACTACTAGAATCATTCCCTTACACTTTTACATTGTTTCCACTAAGATAACACTTGTATTGTTCTAAATGAATCAAGACTATGAGAATTATTTATGATCAGTTATTTATATAGCGCACACATATTCCACAGCATTTTACTGAGAATATGCAAATCAGTACCTGCCCTAGTTGAGCTTACAATCTATATTCCCTACCACTTGTATACACATACATTCATCTTTATAATAGATATATCGGAGACACCGAGCCACCAAATTCGTCAACAAGGTACCTCTGGACCCGGTGTTGTGCACCTTGAAGCTGTTTTGGGGAAATTGCACTAAGAAATTTAAAAAACACCAAGGTTCAATTTTGATTGATGATCTGGGAAAAAGATAGACGATCTGAACTAATTGAGCATCTACCACTATCCATATGTATGTTGTGAGAGGCAGAAGGGATTAGGAAGATGTGGGTCCTGATATGCCACATGGAGTAGTCTGGGGTTGCTCCAAGGTACAGATGGAGCCGGGCTTGTCTTTGCAGGGGATGGCGATGGCGACGCCAACCGCCATCCCCCGCCACCCGCCATCTGTATCTGCGAAAGGGGAGGCGCGCACACGAGATGCACGCGCGTCCCCTTCCGACGGAGCTTCCCCCGGGTCCCCGCCGGCTTGTCGGCGGTCACCCGGGGTCCCCACCGACTCCCCGCACCCCCCCTAACCCTGTCCGTCTCCCTGAAGCGGAGACGAACAGGTTCCAGTTGCCCCGCCGCACTGAAACTGAGAAGCGCTTGCAGAGTCGGGCTGCTGGCGGATCACCAGCGGTGACAGTTTGGTGATTCGCCAGCAAGAGGGAGCCTGGCTCCATCTGTAGGTAGCTCTTAGTTTGGATATATCAAGTAAGGAGCCATTATCATGTGGCTTCTTGCTGGTTAATCATAGACCCAATTTAGGGTAACGGTGGTGTGGGGTGCGGTGCCCCTGAACTGGTTGGACTGAATGGCTCTAGTGCAGCATGCCCTTACATTCTATTAACACTTTTTTTTATTTTCCTCACTAACACTATTTCTTTAATATTTTAATGACATCTCATTTTTTTAATTATTATTTTTTCTCTCTCTCTCTGTCTCTCTCTCTCATAGGCGAATCTAGAATTATGGTAATGGGTGGTCCCAGATCTAGACATAATAGCAGGGGGACCTTTGCGTGGCGCGTCAAAAAGGGGGCATGGCCTCATGGGAAGGAGGCGTGGCATCACAAAAAGGGGTGTGGTATTACACTTTAGACCATACACAGTAATGCCCATTACACATTTTAGCAAACTCCGTAATACCCATTACACATAAAGCCACACGCCGTATTGCCAATTACACATAAGGCCACACACCATAATGCCCATTACACATTGTGCCACACATCATGATGCCCATTACATACTATATAACAAACCGTAATGCCCATTACATATTTGCCACATAAGAGCTGCTTACCTACTTGCTCATTGCTAGGGGTTTCTTGCATGATGACACCATAGTACCCATTACACATGATGCCGCACACCATAGTACCCATTATACATGATGCCGCACACCATAGTACCCATTACACATGATGCCGCACACCATAGTACCCATTACACATGATGCCGCGCACCATAGTACCCATTACACATGATGCCGGGCACCATAGTACACATTACGCATGATGCTGCACACATAATGTCCCTTACACATGATGCTGCACATATAATGCCCCTTACACATGATGCTGCACACAAAATGCCCATTACACATGATGCTGAACACCGTAATGCCCCTTACACATTAAGTCACACATTATGCGTAATGCCCCCACATACCGCCACTTGTAGCGTCCCTTAAGCAATGCCCCCAAAAGTGCCACTTGCTGTAAATTTTTATATGAGCCTTTGCTGCTGCTGCAGGGAGAGATGGAGAGCGGTGCAGCTGCTTCTATGGGGAGAGGAGCAGAGCGCAGCGCAGAGCATGCTCCCACTCCCCTCCTGGTGTCCCCTCTAGCCGAGTGGACATTTGAAATATTGTGCGTGCTGTTGTTGTGCGTGACATCGGGGGAGCACGCGGGGCGCCGGCACCACATGATTAAAGGGGGGGGGGCGGGCTGAGGTGAAAGCGGGGAGAAGAATTGGTGCGGAAGCTGCAGGGGTGACAGTCATTGACAGCTGGGCAGAGAGCAGGGGGCTGCCTGGCTGTATTCAGAGCACTGCAGGTCACAGCTGAAAATGCAGGGATTTATCCGGGAATATGGTCCCAGATTCATGCAGGGACATTCCCAGGCTGACCCCTTATACACCAGCCTAGTCCCTGCATTTTCTGGTGTGAGGGGGAGAGACAACCACTCCCCTCTCCCTACCCCCGTTTAACCAACCAGCTATATCTTCGGAACTAACTGACCCATTTACATGAGACCAGTATCATATTGAAGAACTTTTGAATTGGCTTCGAATGATTTTGGTCCCGTGAAACTGGGCTGTTTGGTTCCAGAGAAATCTGCCCTCAAAGAACATAAACAGTCATGAAATTACATTTAAGAAATAAAAATAAAAAAATGGTTTAACCTCAATATCCCTGGAACCAATTAACCCATATGGATCCAGCCTGGTATCAGATTGAAGGCCCAGCGATTTGGGTTCGACTGAGATCAACCTCGAGCTTCAGTGATTCCAAAGGGGGAACTGGCAGCCGTTGAACTGGGTGGGGGTCGGAATTAGCGGGTACCATGTTATCCTATAGGGAACACTTTCCAGGTTTGCCTGGCAGTATCTCCGGTTCCCAGGGGGCTAGAGACACGGGGCTGGGCTCGATGGAAAGCCCCATCCCTCAGCTACAAAATGGGCTAATGGGTGTGCACCCCCAGACCACCCCCTAGATTCGCCTATGCTCTCTCTCTATACATAGCTTCGGCTTCTTACCACTAATATTTATTAACACTATAGTTTTTCACTGGTGTGCCGCACTGGGCTTTCTAGCTTATGCTATTTTTTTGGGGTGACGCACCCTGCACCTAGATATAGTGCTAGGGACTACCAATATACAGAGAAGCCTTGAAGTGGCTTGGGGGCATATCATACACCTGTGCAGGTATATGTAACCAATATCTCTGAATTCTATTATCATGTAGAGTTCAAGATTGGTTACTAATACCATTCAGTGAGCTGGGGGAACCAATGTCTTGTTTTACTTATTCAGTATTAACCCCTCCCTTGCATGCACCTGAGTGGTATTATTGAACTAATTGAGAATCTACCACTATCCATATGGACGTAGGAACAACACCTGCTTTTATTGCTGTCATAGAGTATGAAAGCAAACACATTCTAACATTATGGTGGAGGCTTTAAACAATTAGGAATAATTTGGGATATACATATACCACACAACACACGTACACATTGTACATACCAGGGATGTGCAGTCAGGTAAATGGCTGAGGAGTCCCTGGCAAGTTCCAGAACTAGATTTGCACACAATATATGAGCCCAGGGGTACATGCTGGCATTATATACATGTGCAGAAGACTGGATGAGTTTTGATAAGAGATGTCCAGAAAAGGTAGCCAGGTGAAGCACTGCCTCACCTGCAGTATACATTATACTCCAGAGTTTTGATTTTAAAAATGATTAGAATAATAATAATTATTCTAATGATTAGAATAATAATTCTTTGTATTTTTGACATACTTTTTAAACTCAAAACTCCAGCATATGCGTTAGTATGACAGGAAAGGCTCTGCCTCACTTGTCTCACCCCACTGCATGCCACTGGTGTACACACACACACACACATCACACCACAACACACAGCATACTACACACACATATATATACTGTAGGTAGTGCACCTCACACACTTACACATTGGACAGATACACACACAACACATACATAACACACCACACACAGTACAACACACACCCACATACAACTACAACACATGCACAAAAACAGTACAATAGAATAGAATAGAATACAACACACCACTCCTCTCCTGACTTGATAGCTTGTGTGTGTTGATGAATTCCACATCCACTGAGATTTAGCACCTATGATGCATTTATTGTGTGTTTGTGTGCGTTTCAAACAACAACACCAAACTGATTTCACTACTGTCATTGAGTACTAACATTATGGTGGCGGTTTTAACAAATGACAATCTTGGGCCTTCGGCACAGCAGGAGTTAAAATTTGACAGCAATTTTGTAAATAAAAAACCCCCAATGTTTTCCCAGGAAATGCCAGGTGGGTCAGCTAGTTCTAAATAATTTTTATTGGAAGCAAATTAACCTTACAGTATATTTTTGGAATGTGGAAGGAAACCGAAGTTCCCGGAGGAAACCCACGCAAGCACGGGGAGAATATATAAACTCTACACATATAGTGCTGTGAGGCAGTAATGCAAGCCATTACACATCCGTGCTGCCCACAACCAATTAATATTGGCTACGTGATCAAATCTGGGCTAGCTGTTTAGAAGACTAATATGATTTAGTTTGCAAAGTTGACTAATACTGCTTTCACATTGCAGAAACGGATATTGACCCTGTATTTTTAAATGGGACTTTAAAACGGGTCTGAACCTTAAGACCTTTCACATTGCAGGTGAAAACCGTTTTAAAAAGCATTTAATACCCTTCACACATTCAAACTGTTTAACCCCCAAGGGACACGTTTCAAGCCATAGAAATAGAGCCATTCACACTGCCTAAAAAACGGCTTTGAAACGTGTAGGACTCTGCTTTTTAACCGTGTTGAAATACCAGTTAACTTTAACCGGTAAATCAACTCTGACACCTTCACACTGCAGCCTTAAACGTTTTAAAATGGAAAAAAAAGGCAATATACCATTTTAAAAGTGCAGTGTGAAAGGGGTATTAAGTGCATAAGTGCAATAAACAGACAAAACTTAAATTGGGAGTATATTTACTAAGGTGTGGGTTTATAGAAAAAGCAACCATTTAGAATCCAGTTATTATTTTCTAGAAGGTGCCAAATAAGTGATAATTAGAATTGGTTGTTAGGGGCAACAGCTCCAATTCTTCAAACCCGCATTTTAGTAAATATACCCCATATTATCTTAATATAGCATTTTAAAAAGAAAAAAACATGAATCTGCAATAAAATAAAATAAATAAAATGACACAATAACCAGACATTTTCACCTGTAAACATCCTCTGAAACCTTGTAGGAAGTCATTTCCATTAAAGCTTAATGCACCAACACTCATACTTCTCAGCGTTGCGCCCAAGAGATTTTTTGGAAAATGTCTTTCAACCTTGAAAAGGAAGAAAAGGTACAACTACTAAAAGCTTCAAAAAGGTTCACTGACTTTCTAAAGAAAACATTAATAATAAAGTGTGAACTGTTGCAAATACTAAAAACAGTATAATCTGAACAAAGCAATTACAGATTAGTTCACCTGCTCCATCCTATATTAACCATGTTCCTTCTAAATCTTCCCAATGGATAACATAATTACATCCTGGAAAACATAGCTCAAGAACACAGGGTGTCAAAAAGAAGAGCATGCCAAAAGTGTCTGAAAGGTCAAGGGATTTTACAATGGTTCTTAAACTTTGCTAAATTTCAGCTGAGTTAAGAGTATAGAAATGAGACAGCAGAGGATGATGGAGCGAGTGGTTGAAGAGGAAGTGGATTAGGTGGCAGAAAAGCAAAATGGGGCAGTTGTTGAAAAAGTAGATGTGTCCGCTTACATCTTTGCTCCATACACCATGAAGCATGCCCTGCTATTCATGTCATGCCATTGTCACTGCATGGCACAGCGAGATGCAACATAAAGTTCTGCAGAGCAGTTAGTGTAATGCAACTTTCTGCCCACCAGATGTTATTTTTCCTAAACTGCATGTGTGTTAAATAGCCAACAACCTTATGTAGCACCACCCTCTGACGTAACAAGTATTTCACTGGTACTGGACAGCATTTTGTCATGAATCCAGAGCTGCAGTTGAATTAGTATTGATAATTTAGGATTAAATCGTTTTTTGTACTTATGTATTATCTGGGCTCCCATGTTAAATGCACCCCATTTTTTCATACCCCTACTATCCAACTACGCATGGAGTTGATTTTATATAGTGTGGCGAGCGCAGCGAGCCCCGCGAGGGGACGCGGTCTCATAAGAAAAACGGGAACCCAGATATTATATAAGTACCCGTTTTTTTATGTTATGCCACCCAGCTTCAATTTACACTAAATCACTACAAACATTGTATTGTACAAAAGTACCGTGGTACATGGTTTAAAGACCCCTGCTGTAAAGATGCACGGCAGTTTATCATAAGGAGAGATCATTTCAGGTTCAATATTCTTAAGAGTTCACTGCTCAACTCTCTTTCTCTCTATGACAGGGGCGTAACTACCATAGGTGTAAGGGGTGCAGCTTCTATGGGGCCCAGAGCTGAAGGGGGCCCATCTCTACTGTCTAATTAATATGTTTTACTTACATTTATCACCATCAGTCGCTAAATAGGGGGCCCTTCAGGGCCGGCGCCACCACTGGGGCCCTTACAAATTTTGCTATGGGGCCTAGGAATATCTAGTTACGTCCCTGCTCTATGATATGCCACCCAGTTGCATTAGACTCTACACCATTATTGAACATTAATTGAGCTCAAGTTGTGAAATGCAGAGTGTCTTTTAACCAACATAGTTTGTCTCTTTGCTACAGTAAAGGTGCCCACAGACGCATCGATCCCGGCGTGCGTTCTGTGCTTAACTAGCACACATAGCATCGCATCGTATGCCTTGTGCATGCGATGCGCTGCTATGCGATAAAAAGCTAGTACAAAAAGTATGTGCAGCACATACTTTTTGTACTGTGCGATGAGGTGCCGCGGGAGCACGCACCCCATCGCATAGCACTGCCGGGATCGGTGCGTGTGTGGGCACCTTAAGGTACACTACAAGATTATTAGCAGTTTACAGTCCACTGCAACTCTGGGGCATACAGCAGTTAAAATAAATTATGCTTGGTAGCAGATACCAAGCCAAGTGACTGTTTACACTGCCTGAATGTGATTGGCTGGCTTATCAGGCTCTGCAGGCTGAGCATGCAGTATGTGGTAGCATTGCAGAAAAGTGTATGGTGGTGTGATGGATAAGAAATGAGTGATGGTTGGGGATGTCCTTTAGATTACAGCAACACATTATAATGTACTTAAGATTTACAAGCGGGATTCGAACTCAGGGTGATGGCTGTGTAAAGAACTTTATAAATTGCTATCCCACTCACTCCGATTTCAGCTGAGTACTTGAGAATTATTGGACTGAACTCGCACTGTTGAAAGGCTGTGCTTTGCTTCTTTTAACCAGCAAAGTTATAGCTGGTTTAAGTCACTGCTACAATAATGTTGCTTTCACATCGCAATCCTGCTTAGACCCTGTATTTAAAACCTTTCCTAAAATGGGTCAGAGCAAGTTAAACCTCTTTGACATAGCCTGTTGTAAATGGTATATTGCCATCTTATTACTGATTTTGTACCTTTCACATTGAACTCATTTCACCCATAGAAATCACCCCCCCCCCCCCCCCCCCAAAAAAAATATATATAAAAAAAATCCATATATATTGCTGGTCCCACTCCGTACATATCTAATGAGTGGGACCCAGCGCAGTGCATATTTAATGAGCGGATCCCCGCCCCCTGCATATGTAATGAGCGGGACCCAGCGCACTGCATACTTAATGAGGGGTCCCCACCCCGTGCATATGTAATGAGCGGGACTAGCTCATTACATATGCAGGGGACAGGGAACCGCTCATTAAATATGCAGTGAGCTTGGGTCCCCGCTCATTAGATATGCATGGAGCGGGATAAGCTCACTGCCTGGGTACTAAATACCAGTTCAGACCCATTCACACTCGTGAAAAACGGGTCTGAACTGTGTATGATCCTTCTTTTATACCGTTTTCTGCAACCGGTAAATTCATTAGGGCCCTTTCACATCGCAGCTATTACCGTTTTAAAATCTGCAAAATACCGGGTTTTAGCACAATATTGTTTTCAGTACTGTAGTTTTTGACCGTGGAACATTTGCCACCCACTGATTCAACTGTGTATTGCATGGTGTGGTGTACCATACGCTAAGAAATGTTGCAATTAGGAGGCCCCCCAATGCTACGACTCTGAGGTTTGAATGATGTGTTATAAGCAAAGGTGTAAGAGGACACACCTGTAGGTTGAGATGAGTGAGGTGGGAGAATATTTGAATGCAGAGAGAAACTGATGAGGAAAGGGGCACATTGAATAGAAGAGCTAGGTTACCACAAACAATAGGGGAAAGAGTGGGAAAGTTGAAAGGGACAAAAATCAAGGAGGCAGGATTATAGAGGAGAAAGAGGAGAGTTAAATTAGGATCTGTCTTAACAGAAGTGAAGAACCAAAGAGTGACAAGAACCACGCTTTGGTTAACAGATTGCCTAACAGATGCTGGAAGGCTGTGTGAAATAATATCCATGTGACTTCAAATATGACTTTGCACAGTACACAATGGTCGAAATTTACTAAAATACGAATGGCTATGAATATGCCTATTTGTAGCCATTCGAATCAGTTACTGGCCATAAATTTGTATTTCATTTGTATTCTCTTGACAGGCAAATTTGTTTTCTTATCCCAGAATAAGTATGCATACGCCATCCAAAGAATATGATTCCAAATTTTTGACCTGAAATACAGCTTGAAAATACAAATTTTCCAGCCATATTTGGCAGAAGACTGTACGGATCTGACTGATCTGATTTGGCTTCTAGGTGTAAAAATAAAATAAATAATAAAAAGAAAAGCGTGGGGTCCCTCTTGTGCTCAAAGAGCCGGTCCTGGTTTTAGAAATTCAAGGGACAAACAAGTTGGGGGTTCCCTGCAATTTCTAAAACTAGCACGAGGATCAAGGGCCAGTCCTGTTCTGGTGTTTTCCTGATAACACTGCTCCTGATTGGCTGGGGGTGGGCTAATCCACCAGTTAAGGGGAGGGGCTGAGAATGTAAACAAACCATCTCGGCTTGTCCAGTCCATGGATACGCATGTGTCGGGTTGTTATTTTAAGACCCGGGATGCCTACAATGGAACGAGGAGGACGCAATCTTCACCGGACCCCTTGGTAAGTATAATTTGCTTCCACAGGTACCCGCAAGAATTTCTACTGGGGAAGTGGATGGGCCATTGTTGGAAGCCATAGGTGAGTTAAGTGTTGTATAGCTACAAGTACCAGTGGGCCCTTTAATTCCCCGCATGCTGGGACTTGTGGTTCTCCAAGTCCCTGCATATTTACAATATACCCTCAGCCTGGTGCCCAACACCCCGAGGCACCTGGGACAGCCCATGGCTTCAGTCACTCCCCCAGGGTCCCTGCCTGGGCTGAACAGTCAAGGGGTATAATGCATTGGCTGGGGGGACAAGTGTAAATAGTTTCACTTGGCTGTGGCATTACCCTGCTGGCTGTTTGAGTCCGATGCTGCTTACCAAAATACAGGGGATTCCTACTCATTTTGTCTTCCCCGTATTTTGGAAACCAGGACAGGCCTTTGAGCCTTTTACTGGTTTTAGAAGTTTCCAACTTGTTTGGCCTCTGAATTTCTAAAACCAGGACAGGGAGGCTGGTTATAGCTGGGGGGGGGGGGGCAGACCAATTTTTTTTATTTATTTTTTTTACACAGGGCAGCCTGCACGGATCTAACTGATCTGTCCAGGCAGCCAAATGGATACGGCCGGCTATGACATCGGAAAATATGAATCCTGTAAATACGGCAGAATAGTAAATTTGCCCTATTTACTAATTCCCCCCGGAATACTGCCAATGCTGGGCGTATCTATTTGTACGCAGGATCGGCCGTATCATTGCTAAATTTCCCCCATTATTTTTATTTCTTATACTTTGAGTCCTTTGCTCGAGAAAAAGAAAAATTCTTTGCCAGTAGACCTAAGCTTTGAAACTCAAACTAATTATGTGTGAACCACAACAGTTTGCCATGAAAGTTAAAAAATTCTGGAAACATTTGATACCTTTTCCTTTCCATAGTCTAGCTGAAATAGAAGATGGGTCCCAGGCACTTTAGGATTGTTTTGTAGCTCTATAGCTATGTGATGCCAAATTCCATCATTTAATTTTACATGTGGAAGATTCAAGGAGGCTTGGACATCTGAGAGGCCATGCAGAGAAAATACGAGAGACCCCTCACTCATCTGAAAACAAGAAAGTTAACAAGTCAAGACAAGTACAGGTTGAGTATCCCGTATCCAAAATGCTCGGGACCAGGAGAATTTTGGATAACGGATTATTCCGTATATCGGAATATTTTAATATTTGAATGATGTATTTTGAAGTATCTTGCATTTATGCTGTATAAACACATCAAACACATGAAATGTACACAAATATATTTTAGTTGTTCAAAAAACAAGGTTTCAGAACATGAAACAAAATTTGTGTCCTATCTCAGATATTGAATTTGAATGCCAAGCAATCATTTTCTTGTACATGTATAGTGCCAGTTACATATCATGTCACCAGTAGTGCTGTTACAAATGTCCCCAGTGAGTTTTTAGCCAAATTTTTTTTATTTTTCCACTTTCTGGAATGTATGGTTTTCGGAATAATTCGGATAATGGATATTCGGATACGGGATACTCTACCTGTAGTATATATACTGAGCAACACGAAAGATAAGGTCAAGTGGTGTGGAATATTACACAATGGCAGAAAAGATAATTATTGGTCACTTCCCATTGATTCCTTTTCTCTTAAGCAGGCTGGGAGTACTGGACCATGGTATTGTACCTTGGGACTGGAGTTGGCACTTGAACTACACTTTAGCTTTAATTCAAAATTTTTGGGGTGTGAGCAGAAATCTGTCAAAAGTAGAGCGTCAATGCTTTTTTGTTCCCTAGCGCAGAGCAAACAGCATCGCTACGGTGGTCTTAACTAGGGAAATGCTGGTACTCACATGTACAGTACCACATTCTCCAATTTAGCAGCACGCTGATTAGAATAGCGACAGGCTACTCACCGCTAAGTGTCATATCCAAACTGAGGGAAGTAAGAATTTAATCCTCATTCGCAGTGTTTTTTTGCCTCTTTTCCAGTATGTGATGACAGTACCATTTGTCTTTTTAAAGACTTATTTGAATGGGGTTTCATTATCTTTATAATCACTAATTTCTGTATTTAAAATATTTTGTAAGGGGTTAGTTCGATATATTTTTATTATGTACCTGATATTTTCTAATATTTGTTGTGAAACGAATTCTTTGTTGACACCCAGGGGGGAATTTACTGAGATGTGTATTCTACATCACACGTGATGTTGCTATGGGCAACCAATCATATCCTGTCTACTATCTTCTAGAGGGTGCTAATTGATAAGAAGTAGATTCTGATTGGTTGCCCATAGCAACACCACATGTGAAGTAGAATACACATCTTAGAAAATTTCGCCCCCATCATACATACTACAGATGTGTCCACATACACCTGTCCTCCTTGCAATCAAAGTCAAATAATACATAACGTGTAAGCTTAATGTCACTCTGTAGCACCAAGTGTCTTTTTTGTGGGTTAAAATGCTTCTTATTTGTAAAATGGACTTTTATTTCATGAAAGCTCAAAACCATAAGTAGTTCTCTGAGATTTGGTCTTTCCCTCACATCACAAATATTAGATTTGCCTTGCTATGTTTTTATGCACCCTATTATGTTAGCTAAAAGGTCACCACACACTCCACAAATAGATTAATTACTCCCTATACAGAATTTACTAAATTAAGTTAGGAATATGTGGTTCTCTTTTCTAGCCAGGTCTATACTCCCACCATTATCCCCTGATGGTTACATTCTTATAATTGCTTAGATGTCACTTTATTATCTTTCTTGTGGGAAATTGCCTGTATTTTTTTATTATTTTATTTTGTTGTGTTTCACTGGGATCGTACCTCTAAAGGCACATACACATGGGGCAACTTGTGCTTAGCAATGTGTGAGAAGCATTATAGGGTAGGCAACTTCCTTGAACTTCCCAGTGGCTAGGTGGCCCATACACACATAGCGGTGTATGCTGTGTGATCTGTTTTAACCAGTGTTCTTTATAAGCTTGCTAGGCAATCTATAACACTATAAAAGGTACCTGCAATGTGACTGAACAATTCATTTCACCTTCCGCATGCATTAAAATAGCATCGGACTGCCGTGTACGAAGCATGAGGCTCAGGTGCCAAGGGTCAATCAGAGGTAACAACAGTCTTTTCCAAAATAGTGCACCATTGCCCAGAAAACGCAAGGAAGACAGCATATCTGGAATACAAAATCTGGTATCAATGTGGACATACTGTATATATAAATTGACATTACTGGATAAATATTATAAGTTAGTAGTTTGTTTCTGAAGGCATTTTGACATACTGATTGCAAGATTTCTCATTGTATTTGAATGTTTCTCCCTCCACCCCACCCCCAAAAAAGTGTTTTATGTGATGATAAATAAGAAACACATAAAGAGAAAACAAACATATGCAAACTAATGGTAAACCCTGCCAGTCTCTAATACTGCTTTCACTTCACAAATGATGGGGAGCACCCGGGATTTGGATATGGGTCTGTCCCGGGAGCGACCCAGCATTTGCTCTAACTGCAGCGCACAGCGTCCCGGATTATTGCCGGGTTTCTGACAACATCCGAGGGCGAGCATCAGGTGGGGGAAGGGAAGGAGACAGCACTAAGGTGATGCTGCTGCCTCATTCATAGAAGTGCCTGGGTGAGTCTGTTCCTATTATGCCTCATTTATTTGTATGCCCTAGTGATGGTAATTTCTTCCAGCTTTAATGGCTTGACGGAGGATGCTGACCTCCAGCTGTTTTTGGAGCCAAAAGTGGAGAAGTAGAACACTGGGAAAAGAATTGTTGGAGGTCCGGCAGCAGGTTGTTGTTCAGAGGCTGTTCCGGTCTCTCAGGATGACAAGCAAAGGTATGGGGGTGATCAGTCGCTTTTGAAGGTCCACCAACGTGTTTCACTCTTCAACACCTTGAAAAAGCTCTGTTAAAGAGTCAAACGCGTTGTGGACCTTCACAAGTGACTGATCACCCTCATACCTTGCCAATACCTTTGCTTGTCTCTAATAAGTGAGGTATAATAGGAACAGACTCACCCAGGCACACACAAAAATTCAGCTGGTTATTCTCACAATACGTTACCCTATAGACTTTTAAGTCACTGCCTTTTGGAAAAAAATATAATTCTTAATTTCTTCATTTATGTCTTTTGATAAAATACATTCATTGTGATATATGTTTTTTTATGAATTTATGAATTCAATTACCTATTATGAATTCAGGATACTAGCACTATCTACCATTATTATCATTGTTATTAATTTAGAATGTAATTACCTACTGTAGTGCAGTCACACCACTTTTCAATTTTACAACATGGAGCAGGTCTGTCATGCATTTATTTGGTCTCCTGACCAAAAGTTTACTAATGTTTACTATTTTCATGTTTTTGTCCAGAAACCTTAAGCGGGTCAATATACAATGAGCAATAACAGATGTCTAGTGCTTGTTAGTACAGAAATTGTAGGCAGAAGAAGAGAGGCGCAATATGTGAGGATGCTTAAAGTACTGGGAAATTAATCCCAAAAGAAGGTGTGAGTGTAGCAATATGGAAACACAATATGTCTAGGTTGCATTTGACTGTCTTACCTAGTTCACAGTCTTTTCCTCCGTAACCCAAAGGACACTCGCATGAATATCCATCCCAGTGATTTACACATGTTCCTCCATGCTGGCACTTCTTTCCTTCACACTGATTCTTTTTGGCTGGACAACCTGTAAAGTTTGCTATAGAGATTAGAATGTTTTCGTTCTTACTATGCTCTTTCTTAAACAATGAGGGATATTATTTTTACAAAACAGTGAAAATAACGTGGTTCAATGCTACATCTTATATAAAACCCAAGTTTATCTCAGTAACATGAGAAATCTGGTTGATATAGCAAAGGTTATTAGAGATAGGTAAGGTAAGTAACGAAGGGTGAGATTCTCTAATATTCGCCCCCCTTCGCATACATAATTATCGCATATGCAGTAACATATGCGATAATTATAGCAAAGTACAGCTCTTGCGTTAAGAGCTGTCGTTTGCGGTGAGAGGCGCAGGGTCCCAGCAGGTCCAGGCGGCTCCCCCCTCCCTCCCACACCCGGCGCTGCTGCTGCTGCGCCGGGCTCTCCTCCTCTCTGCAACTGGAAGAGTGCAGGGAGGAGGTCACAGGTCCGGGCAGCACAGCTCTGTGCTGCCCGGACACAGGTGAGGGGGCGATGCGGGGCGCCGGGGGTCCATTCTGGGGTTCGCGTTAGAAGCCCATTGGCTTCTATGGGGCATCGCCAGATCGCAAGATGCCCCCCGCCGCTGTAACCCGGCAGGGGATGCTTAGAGCATCCCGAAATGGGGTAAAAACCCTGGGGCTTTTACCGCATTTTACCTTAGAGAATTTCCCCCTAAGATTTATTTATATAGCGCACTTTCTCCAACAGTACTCAAGGCGCTTTACAGACATCAAAACAATGCACATAATATATGGGATTTGGGGAGTACAGCCATAGATAATGTAAAATGGATGGTGGTGTGCCAGCGGGCTTCAGTTTGCAGGAGTTTAGTGTCTCTGTCTCCGCCTCTTAGTTGTACATGCTCAATGATGATGTGACGTAGATCGCTCATTTTATGATCTGCTTCGGCGAAATGCCTCGCAACAGGATGCTCGGAGACAGAGACACTAAACTCCTGCAAACTGAAGCCCGCTGGATTTTTAAATTGAAGACAACCTGCCCCAATGGATTGAATGAGAGAATGCCGTAGAATGTATTTTAGCTACCCTGGCTCCCTGACATACAGTAGAGGACATGTTGGATCCTCCTACAATACACCCCCTCTCCTGCCCAGCCCAACCCACCCGCTCCCTTGTTGTCACCTTTGTCCCTATTATGTTCCCCGAGGATATGGTCTTCCTTACAGTTTAATGTCCAGTATACACAATGTCCCATGCAGCAGCCCGTGTATATGTATTCCGTTGCGGCATCAGTAATATGGCATATTCTATCTAGGAGTACTCATAAGTCCTTCTATGTTCCTTTAAAAGCCGGGACTACCCCTTTTCCGCCATATGCCAGCCGCATAACAACGACTGTTATATCTTCAAATTACATTCGGGCCACGCTGCCATAAATGTACACACGATAGGCATGACTAGCTTAACGCTGCTTTTATACCTGTACTGTCACTAGCACTTTTAATCATTCATAGTATTCACTCTGCACTCACAGGTCGCCTAGGCAACCCTGGACGCGCGCTGCCGGCGGAGGACCGGAAGTGCTGCATCAGCAACTTCCTGCCACACGCTGGACGCGGTCGAGGGGACGGGCTCCCTTCTCAGACTTTCCCTGCCGCATAAAAGTAAGGGTCTCCCCGAAACGTTGGTATTTTTTGCACCATGTATTTATAAAGAAGAGTTGTTGTTTACCACAAGCCTCTAAGTGCCGCCATTTATTCCATGCTCTCTCTCTCTATATATATATATATATATATATATATGTATATATATATATATATATATATATATATATATATATATATATAATTTTTTTAAAGATATATACACACACACATAATGTGTAAAAGTTTAGGGCAGGTGTGCAATAAATGCTGCAAAGTCATTGCCAGTCACAGTGAAGCCAGTGCAGACAAGTGTAGCTGAGATGGCAGATTTTACTGGGGAGGGGGGGTAAAGTCACATAGGTAATATCCTTCACTGACTAGGTTAGAGATTATTAGAAAAATGCAGGACCCAGAAACTGATCTGGAACCGCTGCAGCCTTAAAGAGCAATTCACAGCTGAACACCATGGATAATATGTCAACATTTCTTAATAAGAGGAGGCACTAACCTAAGTAGGTTACCTCACATTTATTTTATTTTTTCCTTTGGTCACTTTCTTTTGTTCCCACACATTCACAACTGTGACACTTTTTTCAGCAAACTAGTTTTACACAATTTCTGCACCTTTCTCTTTCTTTAATGTAACTTACCTAGAGCAGTTCCGTTATTTGCAATAAAATCCCCCAAGTCCATTGCCTTGTTATCTATAACCAGGTCTTTCATGCAGCCTACAAAGTATCTGTGCAAAACTGGAAAATCCTCCGGCAGGTTTGGTATTCCTCCCAGTAAAAGTGGACCTGTTAGGTCCAAGGACCTCTGTATAAGAAATAATAATAATAATAATGAAGATCTAAAATGAAGACATGAATTTATTAGTACTGCGGTGCCACCCATGCATTATATCATCAGTTATGAAGCCCATTTCATCATCTTATCCTTCTAATTTAATCTGTCTCTACTAGTTACTGTACCTTTTTTATACACTTATAGCACATTAGTGCAGAGATTGTTCTACTACAAAGAAAAACATTTCTTTTAAGTAACTCAGTATGTTGATCATACCATTTTGCTAACTTTGCTGTACTGCCAGACTGCATATATGGGGCAGATGTATTAAGCAGAGATAAAGTGGAAGGTGATAACACACCACCCAATCAACTCCAAACTGTCATTTTTCAAACATAGCTGATTGGCTGGTGCATTATCTCCTTCTACTATATCTCTTCACCAGGCTTAATATATCTGCCCCATGGTGCGAGTGTGGTGGATACTAAACAATGGGGCCAAATAAGACCACTTTTTTGGGGTCCGAATTTAGCCCCTTTCCTGATGGCCGGGGTCTGCACATGTGTATGCGCAAATATGCACAGACCCTGGGAGTGAACGACTTCGGGGAGTATAACACTTGTCGAATCCTTTACTCCATAGTGGGAGGGAGGCGGACAGGCAGGGGCGGGAGCAGGAAAACACTCCAGCGTATTATGTACTTTGCCATAAAAACACTGGACGTTCCCCTGGGAGTGCAGATGGGCCAATGCCTGCTCGAGGGGGGGGAGCTGATTTCACATTACGGCAGCGCCTGCCCCCTCTTCGGCTATCTCCGACCACAACAAAAGTCTGTTTAGACTGACTTTTATTAGTGAAGGTGAAAGAAATAATTTGATGGTCGTGACCTTTGCATGAGAGGGGATGTGTTCTCGTACACATTCCCGGGGATGTGGGCGGCGGCTGTTCATGCAGGTACCGGCTTGTGCCATGTCAAAAAACATGTCTGTTCACCAAGTTCTACAATTTATTTCTCCATTAACACTTTTAACTTAATTAGATAATTACTTATATCTTTTTTTTTTGTATATTCCCATTGCGCCTTTCTGATTTATTATAATATGTCAGTTTGGACAACGTTAAATCTCTCTACACATTTTAAATCTGTCCCACCTGCAGAACAACATGGATTTATCAAAGGTGCAAAGTTACTTGCTCATTCCTAAAGGGCCCCATACATCAGCAATCACAATTTATGGATTTCAAGATACAGGGATTTTTTGGCCAGATAAATGGATTTTACAATCTATCTGACTTGCCCACACATTACAGATTTATTTCAGTGATCGGCAGATTTTTCCATCTAAAGATTGATTCTTCATATCTGGAAATTGCCCAATCGATTGTCATTTCAGCTGTTCATAATGTAAATAGATGAAGAAGACGAATTGGGAATGCCCACACATATAAAAGAGATCTGCAGATAATACCAGATTATTAAACATGATTAAAAACCTGATTAAGCAATCGATTGGCGATTTTGATTGGGATTGCCAAAAGGGGGAGCCCACACATCTAAAATTAATTGTGGCAATCATCTCCATATCTGAAAATTGTCACAATTAATTGCTGATGTATGGGGCCCTTAACTCAAAGGCGATGTTACGCGCTCCTGATTTTTCAGACTCCTTGAATCACTGACAGAGATTAGAGAAGTCATCAGCCTGATGGTCATAAACATGGAGTCGCGACCCCATGCTGAGAAGGTCGGGACCCACTTTAGAGTCAGGAACAACAGTTTGAGAACTGCTGGTCTATAGGTCTACCCTTAAACCCAAACTTCCCTGTTCTTGCATATAGGCCCTTATTCAGATCTGTCTGATCACAGTACAAATTTGTTCTCAAAATAAACAAAACCATGTGCACTGGAGGTGGGGCATATGTAACATGTATAGAGAGAGAGATGGCGTGTACACACTTGTACAATGTGCATGAGATTTTGACTATATAGTCAAAATCTCATCTGGATCGCGCATGCAGATTGCATGGGTTTTAACCCTTGCGATCCCGATGCGCGCTCCCGTATTGCAGCCAGAAAGTTTTGGCTGCATAGACTATACAGTGCAGATCTGCACTATATAGTCTAAATTGTATGTAGATAGTCGAAATTGTAATATAGTCTAAATTGTACAAGTGTGTACACACCTTTAGATTTGTGTGAGTTATTTTGTTTCTGTAAATACTATAATGCAATCTGGTACTTGTGTATTTTCATGGATGCGATATCGGCCGATATATCGGATGCGATATCGGCCGATATATCGATGCGATCCTAACCGATATTTGATCTGTTCATAACCCCACTATCCACTACGTACGGAGTTGATTTTATATAGTGTGGCGAGCGCAGCTAGCCACCTAGTCCGAAGCGTGGCAAGCGTACCAAGTCCCGCGAGGGGACGCAGATTACTGCAATAGTTCTGGTGGACAATTCTTAGGTGGCTGCCTCATTTGCAGATATAACCAGTTACAAATTAAAAAAAAAAAAATCAATTGTATTTGATTCTGTGTCCATCTCTGAATCAGGCCCATTGTTTGATATTCTCCTTTACAGGCTTCTGCATGAGCTCTCTCCTGAATAACACTTACTTCTTTGTTCCTGACTGCATTCCCTGGGCAGCACAGGAGTAGCTTCCTAGGATATCTCCAAAACGTAAGGACATTTCAGTGTTACAGTCATCAATGGTCACCACAGCTACCTTGTGATCCGAGGGTCCCTGCAGATCCCCAGACTTACCTACAATTGGCTAAACAAAATGATCAGAAGTGAAAACAAATCCTTGGTGCAATGTTTCAAGTACTGATTACTCACCAAAATATACCTTACTATTGCATGAGCTCTGAAATCTAAATGTTAATATTGCAACCTCACCTCATTATAATAATGGATATAAACAGCGTGCCACTGGCCATCACTAACTCCACCAGGTAAAAAAGGAGCTACTGTGGTAGTATATTCTCCTGGACAGGCAAAAACAAAAAAGGTTTGAGGATAATACAGAAGACAAATAAAAGTGTAAACACACTAGCACAAAACAGGGAAAGGCATAAGAAATAAACTGAATCATACAGATGCCATTGATCTAATACCAGTTCAGGTTTAGAGATAAGGCTAGATACCTTTCTGAAAGCTAAACAAAGTTGAATTATTGGTACTTTCTGAAGGATATCCATCTTGGCAAAAATGAAAGATAAAAACAGAAAACTGTAGAAAGCAGGACTATAACTAAGGTGGTGTGGCCGGTGCCAGGGTTGTGGGATGCAGGACATCCTGAGGACTGGAAACCGGACGTTGCTGCAAATACTATTTTCCTATTGCCCACATTAGCAGCGGTGCACATGACTCCTTTCCTAAAGCTGTGCCTGAGCAGCGGTAGCCTGACTCACTATAATCACCTCCCATCTTTTCCCAGCGTCTCTCCACACTCCCAGAGTGACATGATCCACCGTAACCAGAAGTGCGTCACTCTG
The DNA here is from genome assembly GCF_055691185.1 of Crinia signifera. Lineage (NCBI taxonomy): Eukaryota > Metazoa > Chordata > Amphibia > Anura > Myobatrachidae > Crinia > Crinia signifera. Next base: position 163,266,009 of record NC_139218.1, on the reverse strand, counting down.
GACCGGAAGTGCATATTTTGGACGGCCAGGCGGCTAGAATGGCAATGCCCACAGGCAAGGTCTGGAGAAGGGTAAGTTTGCTTCATTTGTTATTTATTCACTTTTTTATGTGTGTTATTCTGAGGACGGGGATACGGTCCCCGAAACATTAATAAAATGGAGCACCTGTGAGGGACATTATCAGCAGATTCCACACGGACAGCCAGGCCCATTGGAATCCTCAGAGACCATGCGCCGACCACAGCCCCGGCTCCTCCAAGCCACTGCTTGGGCTGCAGATCCATTGTTACACCAATGATCTGTACACAAGTGGAGTGGACGGCTGGGATGTGCTTGGCATTGAATCTTAGCTGCTTAAACTTGCTCAACTCGGAGATGTGCTAAAAGCCACAAGGTCCACCCAGAAAATGGATGAACCAAGTCCATTTTCTGTAATTTATGAAGAATGGACCTGTTTCAAGATTTACCATTACAAGCCTGGGTAATGACATGCAACTCTTTTCACTATCGTTCTGCAAAAATATATGACATTATGATAACATAACATTGCAGATGTATGCATTCCTGTATGTATAGTGGGATAGCATAAAACAACGGTATGGTTAAAGCATACATCTTTACCGTGGGAGGCACAAGAAAGAAAACATCATATTGAAAGTTAAGATTGATTTTAAGTAGGACTGATTAACAAAGTAAAATATATTTCAATAATTTAAAATCAAGTGATATAGAACACCATACACATGCACAACATAGAGAAACTCCAAAAAAGGAAGGGGCTGAAAATAATGTGCACAAGGGGACACCAGTCACAGTACTTCAAATCACCTTTGCAATATTGCTCAAACTGCAATTAACCCCTTCCCGACATTTGACGTACATTTACGTCATGGTCGGGAAGTACTTCCCGACACATGGCATAAATGTACGTCATGGATTTAAACTGTCACCTCGTCTATAGACGCGGTGACAGTTTGGAGATGTCTGCTGTCCCTGACAGCAGACATCCCCCCTCGCCGCCCAGGGGGGGGCAGGGATGCCCCCCCCGGTCTGCGATCGCTGTGATTGGCTGTTCAAATCTGAACAGCCATTCACAGCGTTTCCTGTGTTACTGGCGGCTAAGCCGCTCGGTAACACAGGGATCGGTGGTGATCGGTGCTGTTAAGTACAGATGAGCAGCACCCCCCTCCCACCCACCCGGCACTCACCCGGCAGCTCCCCCAGCTCCCCCGGCAGCAGCAGCAGTAGGCAGCCTCCCCCCGCAAGCCGCAGCAGCAGCAGCATGTTAGAGATGTGTTAAAAAAAAAAAAAGTACTGAAATATATATATATATAAATATATATATATGTGTGTGTGTATGTGTATATATATATATATATATACACACATATATGTATTACCCCTTTCACATCGCACTTTTAAAACGGTAAATTGCCGTTTTTTTCCCTTTTTAAAACGTTTAAGCCTGCACTGTGAATGCACCACAGCCGATTTACCGTTTAAAGTTAACTGGCATTTCGAACCGTGTAAAAAGCAGAGTCCTACACGGTTCCTTGCCGTTTTTTGTGCAATGTGAATGTGTACAATGCTATGCATTCACAGTGCAGGCTTAAACGTTTTAAAAAGGAAAAAAAAAAACGGCAATTTACCGTTTTAAAAGTGCGATGTGAAAGGGGTATAAACCGGTATTTAAAACGGTAATCTGCGGCAATGTTAAGGCTCTGACCCGTTTTAATTACCGTTTTAAATACCGGTTTTTAAAACGTGTCGGCGATGTGAAAGTGGTATAAGTGTATATATGTATATATATATATACACACATATATATATATGTATATATATATATATATATACACATATATATGTGTATATATATGTGTGTATATATATATATATATATATATATATATATATATATATATATATATATATATATATATATATATATATATATATATATATATATATATATATATATATATATATATATACACACACACACACACACACACACACACACACACACACACACACACACACATATATATATATATAGAAAGATATTCCCGACATTTGACGTATATATACGTCATGGTCGGGAGGTACTTCCCGACCGAAGACGTATATATACGTCATGGTTTTAAACTGTCACCGCGTCTATAGACGCGGTGACAGTTTGGAGATGTCTGCTGTCCCTGACAGCAGACATCCCCCCCTCGCGGCGATCGCTGCGATTGGCTGTTCAAATGTGAACCTCCAATTGCAGCGTTTTCTGTGTTACCGGCGGCTAAGCCGCTCGGTAACACAGTGATCGGTGCTGTTAAGTACAGCACCGATCACCACCGATCGCCAGCCCCCCCCTCCCACCCGGCAGCCCCCCCTCCCTCCCACCCACCCGGCTGCCGCAGCGCCAGCACCCCTTCCACCCCCCCACCAGCCGCAGCGCCAGCCCCCCTCCCAAAGCTGGTGACCAAAATGGGGTCACATGTGGGGGGGTTCCACTGTATTGGTGCTTCGGGGGTCTTGCTAATGCGACATAGCACCCACCATTCATTCCACCACCAAATATCACTCCTTCCCTTCTGAGTCCTGCCATGCACCCAACTGGTATTTTTTGGTCACATGTGAGGCATTGCCATACTCGGGAGAAATTGGGGCACAGATTTTGGGGTGCTTTGTCTCCTTCATTCCTTGTGAAAATGAAAAATTTTGAGCCAGATCTGCATTTTTGTGTAAAAAATTACATTTTTTTACACAAAAATGCAGATCTGGCTCAAAATTTTTCATTTTTACAAGGAATGACGGAGACAAAGCACCCCAAAATCTGTGCCCCAATTTCTCCCGAGTATGGCAATGCCTCACATGTGACCAAAAAATACCAGTTGGGTGCATGGCAGGACTCAGAAGGGAAGGAGTGATTTTTGGATTTTGCAGCACAGATTCTGGTTGAATGACCCCTGAAGCACCCATACAGTGGAACCCCCCCACAAGTGACCCCATTTTGCAAACTACGCCCTTCAGGGAATTCATCAGGGGGTATAGTGTACATTTCAAACCCCCAGGGGTTTCACCAATTTTGATACAACTGAGCTGTGAAAATGAAAAATTAAATTTTTTCATTTTCACAGCCCAGTTGTATCAAAATTGGTGAAACCCCTGGGGGTTTGAAATGTACACTATACTATACCCCTAAATGAATTCCCTGAAGGGTGTAGTTTGCAAAATGGGGTGACTTGTGGGGGAGGTTCCTAACTTTTAGCACTTATGGTGCCTAGAAACCTACATGGTGCCTAAAAAAAAATCTCATAAAAAGGAGGCTCCAAAATCAAGTAGGTGCTCCTTCTATTATGAAGCCTGTGGTTTGGTCAACGTGCACACTAGGGACACATATAGGATATTTATGAAAACAAAAGAATTGGGGGAATCAATTTTTAGTCACATTTCTCTAGTAAAATCTACTGTATTCGTTAGAAAAATGTATTAAAATTGAAACTCTGCAAAAAAAAAAGAAATTTTGAAATTTCACCGACACTTTGTTTTAATTCCTGTGAAACACATAAAGGGTTAACAAACTTCCAAAATGCTGTTTTGAATACTGTGAGGGGTGCAGTTTTTGAAATGGCATCATTTATGGGGGTGTCTCACATACAAGTCCCTCAAAGTCACATCAGAACTGAACTGGTCCCTAAAAAAATCAGTGTTTGAAATTTTCTTGAAAATTTGAGAATTTGCTATTCATATTTGAAGCCTCCTAGTGTCCAAAAAAATGAAAAGGAGGTTGAAATAATGATTGCAACATAAAGTAGACATATGGTCTTTGTTAGTTATTAACTATTTTGAGTGGTATGTTTATTTGTCTCACAAGCAGAAAATGTGACATTTTGCAAATTGCAAAATTTTCCATTTTTTCACGACATTTTGGTATTTTTCACAAAAAAACACAGACTGTATCGACCCAAATTTACCACTAATTTGAAGTACAATGTGTCACGAGAAAACAATCTCAAAATCACTGGGATAAGTAAAAGCAAAAAAAAGTTATCCCCACTTAAGTGAAACATGTCAGATTTGAAAAAAAAATGGCTCTGTCAGGAACGCAAAAACTGGCTGTGTCAGGAAGGGGTTAATCAATAATAAGGAATTCGAATCTCATGAGAAACATTGCAATTTAGGGATTGCTAATCATGCTCTCACTGCCAACCTTAGTGGGGTATATTCTCACTTTGTAAATACTTACTAAATATTCTGAAATAATTCATTGCTAAACCAGTCTATTAGAAGCTAAAAAAAATAATTTTAAGTATGTTTTTACCTGCAGAAAAAGTCAGTTGGACTTGTTCATCTTTCACTTCCAAGACAATGAAGTCGTGTTTACCATTAAATCTTCCATTATAAATAAGAAGTCCATTCTGTTCCCTGGTGGCAAAGCTAAAAAGATAGGTGGAAACAGAAAAGTTTTATTTTGTACAACTAGTTTACAGATTTTTTTTTTCCACATATGGTACAATAATTAAATAGTGTATGAAGATAATGAATTAAAGGCCAGTCTGTAGTTCATTAGTATTGACCATCAAGCTAAAGGCCCATACACACTGGGCAATTTTGAGCCAAAACCAGCTCAGTTTTGATGTACGAGTTGCTTTAAGCACAAAATCCGCCAGTGTGTACAGGCCAGCAATGAGCGATGATGCGAGCTCCTGCATCAATGCCGGAGGCTGACTTAGATCTGCTGGTTTTTTTTTTTTATATAAGAATTTTATTAGTTTCACATCATAAGTAGACTAAACAGCTTTCCATAGTGTCCGGCTATGGAAAGCCATTCACAGTGACAAAAATCGCTGGGCAGGGGGAAAATTGCCGTGTTATTTTCAAAAACAGCCAGTGTGTATGCACCTTTAACCCCTTCCCGACAATTGACGTACATTTACGTCATGGTCGGGAAGTACTTCCCGACACATGGCGTAAATGTACGTCATGGCATTTAACTGTCACCGCGTCTATAGACGCGGTGACAGTTTCAACATGTCTGCTGTCCCTGACAGCAGACATGTCCGTGCATGCCCAGGGGGGGCTGCGATGCCGCCCCCCCGTCGGCGATCGCTGTGATTGGCTGTTCAGTGTGAACAGCCAATTACAGCGTTTTCTGTGTCACCGGCGAATAACGTTCGCCGGTGACACGCGATCGGAGGTGATTGGTGCTGTAAAGTACAGCACCAATCACCGCGGGGTGTAAGGGTGACACTGGTGTCACCCCACCTCACCCCGCCTGCCCCCAAAGGCCGTGATTGGTCCGTCGGACCGACGGACCAATCACAGCCATGGAGGGGGGTTTAAACTAACGGTGACTGCACTGCAGACCCCATTCCGGTCTGGAATTGCGTGCAGTGCGGTCACCGTGCCTAGCTGCCGCGATATACTGACCAGAACCTTGCAAAATACTTACCTGATCCTTGCAAATATCTTGCCTGCTTCATCACTGCTTGTAGTGTGCTGGATGCTTCCTGGATCCTGTTACTTGTGACTTCCTGTGTTGTGAACTTGTGCTGCTGCAGTGTAATAGCGTTAGTTAGATAGAGAGAGATAGAGAGAGATAGTGTCAGAGAGTGCTATATTTTGTGCTGCTGCAGTGTGATATAGTTATAGAGAGAGAGATAGAGAGAGATAGAGAGAGATAGAGAGAGATAGAGAAAGAGAGAGATAGAGAGGCCTAGTCACAGAGAGTGCTATATTTTGTGCTGCTGCAGTGTGATAGTTATAGATAGAGAGATAGAGAGAGATAGAGAGAGATAGAGAGAGAGAGAGAGATAGAGATAGTGACAGATTGTGCTATATATTTTTTATATTTTTTATATAACTGACTGCTGCCCCCCCTTTTGTGCTGATCAGTATAAATTAACTGATCAGCAACTTTTTGGGGGCGCAGGTTTTTTTTTATATATATATATACCTGTCACTGCTGCTGCTGCAGTGTCATAGAGTGTTAGATAGTGAGAGATAGAGAGATAGAGAGAGATAGTGACAGAGAGTGATAGAGAGTGCTAAATTTTGTGTCTGCTGCCCCCGCCTTTTGTGCTGATCACTATATCTGAGGTGATCAGCAACTTTTTGGGGGTGCAGAGGTTTTTTTTTTTTATATATACCTGCCAGTTGCACTGTCAGTTGCACCAAAGGTTGTGCACCTGCTGCCCCTCACTGGTAATCAGTGTCGCATCACTGATCACCTTTTTTTTTTTTGTGTGCTGTGGGGTCTTTTTTTAATTTTTTTTTTACACACACTGTGATTTTGTGGGTGTCCTGTGGCCGCTGTGCGCTGATCAGTGACGTACATCACTGATCATCTTTTTCGGCACAGGGTTGATCTATTTTTTTTTTTTTTTTATCAAATTCCTGTTGCCTTTGAGCGCTGTTCAGTGACGGACGTTACTGACCAACATCTGTGCTCAATTTTTGGCGAAGGACCTTTTTTTTTTTTTTTTTTTAACCCCTTCATTTTTTTTTTTTTAACCCCTTCATTTTTTTTTTTTTGTATAAAGTATTTTTTTTTTTTCTGCACTACATACACACTACACACTACATACCCCCCTGGTTGAAATAAAGTTTGTACCCCCCCCCCTACACTATACACGTGTTGAAACATTTCACTACCAGTAACACAAAAATAAAAATGGCATCCAAAATGTCATCCCAAATGTCATCCCAGTCATCCAGAAGAATGTATTAAGTGGAGGAGGCATATGCCATGCTTGCTTCTGACTCTGACACAGCCAGTGATGCAAGCGGGGAATTTGAAGGATTCGCCTTAAGCTCCTCTTCCTCCTCTGCTGATGAGGGACCCCCTCAAAGACGCCCCCGTAGAGCAGCTGAGACCCCCCCCCCCAATAATTGATCTCGTATGGACCCCACCACCAGACAATTTTGAGCCCCAGGTTCCTGAGTTTTTGGCCATGCCAGGAATCCAATTTGATTCCACAGGTCTCAGAGAAATTGACTTTTTCAAATTATTTTTCTCTGATGATTTTATAAATTTAATGGTGGACCAAACTAATTTATATGCCCAGCAGTTTATTGCTCAAAACCCCACGTCATCATTTGCTAGGTGGACCCCTGTAGATGCAGTAGAGATGATGACGTTTTGGGGTCTGGTGTTTCATATGGGCATAGTAAAAAAGCCAGAAATTAGGCAATATTGGAGTACAGATGTTCTGTACAGCACCCCATTTTACCGTATGGCCATGCCCCGGGCTCGATTTGAGACGATCCTTAAATTTTTGCATTACAACGATAATGCACAGTGCCCACCCAGAGATGATCCCACCTTTGACCGGCTATTCAAAGTCAGGCCGGTCATTGATCATTTCAGTGCCAAATTTGAAGACATGTACATCCCAGATAAATTCATTTGCATAGACGAGTCCCTTATACATTTTAAAGGAAGGGTTAAATTCCGCCAGTACCTTCCCAGTAAGAGGGCAAGGTATGGCATAAAAATGTATAAGCTGTGTGAAAGCACCTCAGGGTACACTCACAGGTTTAGGGTATATGAAGGGAAGGATTCAAGAATTGAACCGCCAGAATGCCCCCCCTCCCTCGTAGGTGTTAGTGGAAAAATTGTCTGGGATTTAGTGCACCCCTTCCTGGATAAAGGTTATCACCTCTATGTGGATAACTTTTACACCAGCATCCCACTGTTTAAGGCCCTTGGTTCAAGAGGTACAGCAGCTTGCGGTACTGTGCGCAAGAACCAAAGAGGCCTCCCAAAAACGCACATTGCCCAAGTAATGAGAAGGGGTGAAAGCAGGGGAATATGCACCGAAAATATGTTGTTGGTCAAATATAAGGACAAGAGGGATGTCCTTATACTGACAACAATTCACGGAGACAGTACCACCTCCGTCCCTGTACGAGGTACCAGTACCCACACCTCAAAACCTAATTGTATCCTGGATTACAATAGGTACATGGGCGGAGTGGATCTTTCAGATCAGGTACTGAAGCCGTACAGTGCCCTGCGGAAAACAAAAATCTGGTACAAGAACCTTGCCGTGTATATCATCCAGATGGCACTGTATAACGCTTACGTGCTATTCCGTTCTACCGGCCAGAGGGGGACATTTATGCACTTTCAAGAGGAAGTCATAAAGGGCCTAATATTTGGGAACCAGCAGGCAGAGGGCCCCAGTACTTCTAGTACTGGCCCCCGTATTGTACCAGGGCAGCATTTTCCTGATGAAATCCCCTCCACTGGAAAAAAGGGCAGGACACAAAAAAGGTGCAAAGTTTGCTATAAAAAGGGAATAAGAAAGCAAACTATTTTCCAGTGTGACACTTGCCCCGACAAACCCGGCCTATGTATAAAGGAGTGTTTTAAAATATACCACACATCTATGGATTATTAGGTTCATAATTTCACCGTGCTTCGGGGGTCTTGCTAATGCCACATAGCACCCACCATTCATTCCACCAGAATCTGAGCCGCAAAATCCAAAAATCACTCCTTCCCTTCTGAGTCCTGCCATGCACCCAACTGGTATTTTTTGGTCACATGTGAGGCATTGCCGTACTCGGGAGAAATTGGGGCACAGATTTTGGGGTGCTTTTTCTCCTTCATACCTTCTGAAAATGAAAAATTTTGAGCCAGAACTGCATTTTTGTGTAAAAAAATGTAATTTTTCATTTTCACTGCCCACTTGTATCAAAATTGGTGAAACCCCTGGGGGTTTGAAATGTACACTATACCCCTAGATGAATTCCCTGAGGGGTGTAGTTTGCAAAATGGGGTCACTTGTGGGGGGGTTCCACTGTATTGGTGCTTTGGGGGTCTTGCTAATGCGACGTAGCACCCACCATCATTCCACCAGAATTTGTGCTGCAAAATCCAAATATCACTCCTTCCCTTCTGAGTCCTGCCACTTTTTGGTCACACATGAGGCATTGCCGTACTCGGGAGAAATTGGGGCACAGATTTTGGGGTGCTTTGTCTCCTTCATTCCTTCTGAAAATGAAAAATTTTGAGCCAGAACTGCATTTTTGTGTAAAAAAATGTAATTTTTCATTTTCACTGCCCACTTGTATCAAAATTGGTGAAACCCCTGGGGGTTTGAAATGTACACTATACCCCTAGATGAATTCCCTGAGGGGTGTACTTTGCAAAATGGGGTGACTTGTGGGGGGGTTCCACTGTATTGGTGCAACATAGCACCCACCATTCATTCCACCAAAATCTGTGCTGCAAAATCCAAAAATCACTCCTTCCCTTCTGAGTCCTGCCATGCACCAACTGGTATTTTTTGGTCACATGTGAGGCATTGCCGTACTCGGGAGAAATTGGGGCACAGATTTTGGGGTGCTTTTTCTCCTTCATACCTTCTGAAAATGAAAAATTTTGAGCCAGAACTGCATTTTTGTGTAAAAAAATGTAATTTTTCATTTTCACTGCCCAGTTGTATCAAAATTGGTGAAACCCCTGGGGGTTTGAAATGTACACTATACCCCTAGATGAATTCCCTGAGGGGTGTAGTTTGCAAAATGGGGTCACTTGTGGGGGGGTTCCACTGTATTGGTGCTTGGGGGGTCTTGCTAATGCGACATAGCACCCACCAAAATTCCACCAGAATCTGAGCTGCAAAATCCAAAAATCACTCCTTCCCTTCTGAGTCCTGCCATGCACCCAAATGGTATTTTTTGGTCACATGTGAGGCATTGCCGAACTCGGGAGAAATTGGGGCACAGATTTTGGGGTGCTTTTTCTCCTTCATACCTTCTAAAAATGAAAAATTTTGAGCCAGAACTGCATTTTTGTGTAAAAAATGTAATTTTTCATTTTCACTGCCCACTTGTATCAAAATTGGTGAAACCCCTGGGGGTTTGAAATGTACACTATACCCCTAGATGAATTCCCTGAGGGGTGTAGTTTGCAAAATGGGGTCACTTGTGGGGGGGTTCCACTGTATTGGTGCTTGGGGGGTCTTGCTAATGCGACATAGCACCCACCAAAATTCCACCAGAATCTGAGCTGCAAAATCCAAAAATCACTCCTTCCCTTCTGAGTCCTGCCATGCACCCAACTGATATTTTTTGGTCACATGTGAGGCATTGCCGTACTCGGGAGAAATTGGGGCACAGATTTTGGGGTGCTTTTTCTCCTTCATACCTTCTGAAAATGAAAAATTTTGAGCCAGAACTGCATTTTTGTGTAAAAAAATGTAATTTTTCATTTTCACTGCCCACTTGTATCAAAATTGGTGAAACCCCTGGGGGTTTGAAATGTACACTATACCCCTAGATGAATTCCCTGAGGGGTGTACTTTGCAAAATGGGGTGACTTGTGGGGGGGTTCCACTGTATTGGTGCAACATAGCACCCACCATTCATTCCACCAAAATCTGTGCTGCAAAATCCAAAAATCACTCCTTCCCTTCTGAGTCCTGCCATGCACCCAACTGGTATTTTTTGGTCACATGTGAGGCATTGCCGTACTCGGGAGAAATTGGGGCACAGATTTTGGGGTGCTTTTTCTCCTTCATACCTTCTGAAAATGAAAAATTTTGAGCCAGAACTGCATTTTTGTGTAAAAAAATGTAATTTTTCATTTTCACTGCCCACTTGTATCAAAATTGGTGAAACCCCTGGGGGTTTGAAATGTACACTATACCCCTAGATGAATTCCCTGAGGGGTGTAGTTTGCAAAATGGGGTCACTTTTGGGGGGGTTCCACTGTATTGGTGCTTGGGGGGTCTTGCTAATGCGACATAGCACCCACCAAAATTCCACCAGAATCTGAGCTGCAAAATCCAAAAATCACTCCTTCCCTTCTGAGTCCTGCCATGCACCCAACTGGTATTTTTTGGTCACATGTGAGGCATTGCCGTACTCGGGAGAAATTGGGGCACATATTTTGGGGTACTTTTTCTCCTTCATACCTTCTGAAAATGAAAAATTTTGAGCCAGAACTGCATTTTTGTGTAAAAAAATGTAATTTTTCATTTTCACTGCCCACTTGTATCAAAATTGGTGAAACCCCTGGGGGTTTGAAATGTACACTATACCCCTAGATGAATTCCCTGAGGGGTGTACTTTGCAAAATGGGGTGACTTGTGGGGGGGTTCCACTGTATTGGTGCAACATAGCACCCACCATTCATTCCACCAAAATCTGTGCTGCAAAATCCAAAAATCACTCCTTCCCTTCTGAGTCCTGCCATGCACCCAACTGGTATTTTTTGGTCACATGTGAGGCATTGCCGTACTCGGGAGAAATTGGGGCACAGATTTTGGGGTGCTTTTTCTCCTTCATATCTTCTGAAAATGAAAAATTTTGAGCCAGAACTGCATTTTTGTGTAAAAAAATGTAATTTTTCATTTTCACTGCCCACTTGTATCAAAATTGGTGAAACCCCTGGGGGTTTGAAATGTACACTATACCCCTAGATGAATTCCCTGAGGGGTGTAGTTTGCAAAATGGGGTCACTTGTGGGGGGGTTCCACTGTATTGGTGCTTGGGGGGTCTTGCTAATGCGACATAGCACCCACCAAAATTCCACCAGAATCTGAGCTGCAAAATCCAAAAATCACTCCTTCCCTTCTGAGTCCTGCCATGCACCCAAATGGTATTTTTTGGTCACATGTGAGGCATTGCCGTACTCGGGAGAAATTGGGGCACAGATTTTGGGGTGCTTTGTCTCCTTCATACCTTCTGAAAATGACAAATTTGGAGCCAGAACTGCATTTTTGTGTAAAAAAAATAATTTTTCATTTTCACTGCCCAGTTGTACCACAATTGGTGAAACCCCTGGGGGTTTGAAATGTACACTATACCCCTAGATGAATTCCCTGAGGGGTGTAGTTTGCAAAATGGGGTCACTTGTGGGGGGGTTCCTAACTTTTAGCATCTTATGGTGCCTAGAAACCTACATGGTGCCTAAAAAATAATCTCATAAAAAGGAGGCTCCAAAATCAAGTAGGTGCTCCTTCTATTATGAAGCCTGTGGTTTGGTCAACGTGCACACTAGGGCCACATATAGGATATTTATGAAAACAAAAGAATTGGGGGAATCAATTTTTAGTCACATTTCTCTAGTAAAATGTACTGTGTTCCTTAGAAAAATGTATTAAAATTGCAAATCTGCAAAAAAAATGAAATTTTGAAATTTCACCTACACTTTGTTTTAATTCCTGTGAAACACCTAAAGGGTTAACAAACTTCCAAAATGCTGTTTTGAATACTGTGAGGGGTGCAGTTTTTGAAATGGTATCATTTATGGGGGTGTCTCACATACAAGTCCCTCAAAGTCACATCAGAACTGAACTGGTCCCTAAAAGAATCAGTGTTTGAAATTTTCTTGAAAATTTGAGAATTTGCTATTCATATTGTAAGCCTCCTAGTGTCAAAAAAATTAAAAGGAAGTTGAAATAATGATGGAAACATAAAGTAGACATATGGTCTATGTTAGTTATTAACTATTTTGAGTGGTATGATTATTTGTCTCACAAGCAGAAAATTTAACATTTTGCAAATTGCTAAATTTTCCATTTTTTTACGACATTTTGGTATTTTTCACAAAAAAACACAGACTGTATCGACCCAAATTTACCACTAATTTGAAGTACAATGTGTCACGAAAAAACAATCTCAAAATCACTGGGATAAGTAAAAGCAAAAAAAAGTTATCCCCACTTAAGTGAGACATGTCAGATTTGAAAAAAAGGGCTCTGTCAGGAACGCAAAAACTGGCTCTGTCAGGAAGGGGTTAAAGACAATAAGTGTAGTACAAATTATGAATTTCTAAGCATTACTGTCTCACAGAACAGAGGTCATGGGATGGATTCCCACCATCGCTTTAACAATTTAACAATTTAGGGTTTGTATATTTGTCCCATACTTGTGTGGGTTTCCCCCATGTAAGCCGGTTTCCTTCCACAATCCAAATATATTCTGGTAAATTAATTGGCTGCAATCAGAAAAATAACCCTAGCGAGTACATGTGATTTGGCAGATTAGATTGGCTAAGTGATTCTGATCCACGATCAAATTCTATGTTTTTCTGTTATAAATGAAAAGTAATTAAATATTTGTAAACAATAAAGGCCATCATACACTATAACAATTGGGCACGATTTTGCCCGATTCGTATGAATCGGGCCGTGAAATCGTCCCAAATCGCATATAGAGACATCCTCTCTGACCTGATGCGCGGTCCCGTGCGCATCGGAGTCGGGAGGTCAGACGGGCTGCATATAAGATTTGCTAAATCTTATGTGCTGCCCAGAGCCGTGCGGGGACTGCAGCTGGCGGGGGAGCTACCAGAGCCGGGCGGAGGGAGAGGAGGGGGGGGGGGCGCAGGGAGCCGGGCAGAGAAGGAAGCCGCTGCCGTCAGTGGGAGCAGCGCAGAGAACCAAGGAGCCGGGCAGGAGAAGACTGCAGTGGCGCAGCGCGAGCAGAGCACTTCAAACCCAAAAAAAAGCCCATACAAACTAATAGGAAGCCATTGATTGGCTGAGACCGCTAATTGGCTGAGAGAGGTCTCAGACAATCAATGGCTTCCTATTCATTTGTATGGGCTTTTTTTTTTTTTTAAGTGCTCTGCTCCTGCCGCTGCCCAGCAGCGGCTTCTTGCCTGGCTCCCTTGCCCCCCCCCCCATGCCTGGCTCTCTGGTCGCGGGCATACCCCTGCTGCTGTCCCCCGCTCCCCGGGAGTTGCATGTGATAAATCACATGGGATTTATCACATGCAAAACTTGGCACATGAAGTGCCATCCCTTCCGGGGGCCTTAAGAGTGGTGCAGGCGTTACTCTTCAAAATTAATACATATAACTAGGAGATGTAATCTGACCCTCAAGCACTTTGAGAAGTATACCTGTGTGCTACCAAATCAAGGGGTATATTTATTACTGTATGCTTTGGAGAGAGATAAAATGGACTGAGATCAAGTATGAAACAATTAGTTCCTAACAATCATTTTTCACAATTTTCACAAATTGCAAAATGACAGGTAAGAGCTGATTGGGTGGTACTTTATCTCCACCCATTTTATCTCTCTTAAAGGCTTAATAAATAAACCCCTATGTTCCTACAATCTATTTTTCTGAACTACTGTATGGTTTGTTCTGTTGTTTAATCATTTTAACATTACTTATAAAGAACAAATATTGCCAAGGAAGGTCGTTACTGCGGTTTTGGTTTCTCCTTGCCACCAACAGAGGTGCAAGCTGACTCTTATCCCTAGAAAGGTGCTTGGTAAATGAATCAGCCCCCAAAACATTCAATGGGCTATACACTTTGTCAACTATCCATGCAAATATCTTGTCCCTCACCTAAGTGACATTGTGAAATGGAACCTCTTTCTCAAGCCACGGAATGTAAGGAATGATTCTCCATTAAAAGTTCGTGTGGTGACCGTGCAGAATGGTGCTTCATATTCCCCAGAAGGGCATTCACAGTGAAAGCCTCCCACCAATAAATTAATACATGCTGCCCCATTCCTGCAGAGCCCTGCAGAGCAACGTGCAGAGCTCATTGATATCTCACAATGATGACCTGGAAGACAGATAAAGTAATATTGTTTTATTCATGTACTGTTTTGTATACATTCAAATATTTGAGTATCAAGATATGGAACCATAACACATGAGATGAATGGGAAATGGGAAGGTTGACAGACATTAGGTCGACAGGCTATAGGTCACCACAGACAAAAGGTCAATGGGGTCAAAAGACACAAGCATTAGGTCAACATTGGGAAGGTCGATAGTCAAAAGCTCGACATAGGTTTTTCACGTTTTTTTTAACCAACAGGAGGTATTTCATGCCCTACAATCCACTAGGGCGTGGAGGGAGAATACAATAGCAATAGCAGCGAGCCATGCGAAGGTACCCGATGCACAAAATATGTTGGCACAAAAAAAACGTGAAAACCCCATGTCGACCTTCCCAATGTTGACCTAATGCTTGTGTTGACCTTTTGTCCCTGTCAACCTTAGACATGTTGACCTTTTGTCTGCTTGTGTCGACCTTACGATCTTGTCGACTTTAGACATGTTGAACTTTTTTATGTGTTGACCTAAGGCCTGTCGACCTTCAGTGGTCTACCTAATGTATGTTGACCTTCATTTGGTCGACTTAATGATCCATACCCAGATGAATATCTTCTGTGCATAGAAAATTGATTCCTTATGGAATTTATGGAATTATCATATTCATGACAAAATAGACCATTGATACATTTCACATACTGTAAGCCTCGGACAATCAGAATATAAATCAAAGAGTGGTAGTGGTAAGTTAACACACTGCTACAGGACATGTTTCTGCATCTGACTGAAGCCATAGTTGGAGTAACAAAAACAAGATTGTGGGTTACTCACCAAAGAATCAATTCCTCTGCGTCCATCTGGTAATCACTGAGGTTGGAATATGAGGAAAGAGCAGAAGAGTAGGCACTAAAAAAGTGGTAGCCAACTCCAGTCCTCGAGAGCTACCAACAGGTCACATTTTCCACAAAAGTACATACATGGAGGGGATTCAGTGATTCCTAGTTGTGCGCAGAGGAATTGATTGTACGCTGACTAACCCTGAATCTTGTTTTTTCTGTCATCTCTGGAAAGCACTGACATTGGGACTTCCCCATGCAAGCTATTAGAGGCCCTTATTCTGATTGACGCGGACTTTACCGCATACTTTCGGATCGCGTCTTTTCGGCGTCTGCGCATGCGTGGAGAACGCAACGCGCATGTGCCACGCCTTGACTCCGTACCTTTTCGGCCAAATCCCGTACAAAACTGTTCCCCGCAATCAGTCGGGAAATATGGGCGTATTATGGGCGTCATGCGGAATGACACATGGGCGTAGTTTCAAAGTGGGCAAAACGGGGCGGAAACATGGGCGGACACGGGGGAGTACACTTATGTTGGGGGGCGTACATTCGGATACCACTCCGAATGTACGCGATCAAAAAGGGAAGAAATGTGCGGTGTCCACAAGTGTACTATTGCTTTGCGGACACCACTCGTTCATGCGGTAGGCGAACGTACGCCTAATGACTACAAGCATTAACACCTGAACCCAATAGAATCGACTCCTTTACTCATTACTCACTAATAGGACGCTTGTCAGTGCTTTAATTGAAACCATTGCTGCTTCAAGGAAACCGTACTAATCCCCCACATATGCTGTACTTGTCACACACTTTAAAACTGCTAACAATGGACATGACTGAATATTAATACTAGCAATACACATGTGTATTCGACATGTACTCATGAAACCACACATTTTTGGTAAAGTAAACAAATTTATTTCTATACATGTCACAGTCAATGCCACTGTGATGCAATGTCCAAAAAATAACAAATCCCAAACAAAAACAACATGGCAGGAATGTACAAAAATAAATAAGAATACAAAACAAATATAATTGCACACAGATGGACTACAGCACCTCCTATGTGCCACTGCACATGCAGCCAGTGGGAAATGAGGAGGCTGCTGGCCCTTCGACAGCAGGCCAACCTGCACCTGACCATTCTACAGCAGGGCAACCTACACCTGGCCCTTCTGCAGCAGGCCAACCTGCAGCTGGCTCATATGCACCATCAGCAGAATCATTTGGAACACAACCGGGGACTTCACAAGATAGTACCATGGCCATCACTTCAAGTACAGCTGACAGTAATGGCAGGCAAAAGAGGGCAACAGGGGCACCAAAAAGGACATATGAAGCAAGGGCTCATCTGGTTACCCTCAGCACGTGATTGGACAGAAGAAGCTGACACACACAGCACAATGGAAGATTTGGGACCACATAACGGTGGAGATTAATGCAGCCACAAGTTCATTTGCGACCACGTTTGGCCTTGGGAGGCTCCTTGGCCTGTGCAGCAGCTCTTCTGGCACGGGCAGATGCTGGGGCAGGTGGAGCAGATGATGTTGAGGGGTTGGCTGGTCTACCCCTCCTGCCAGCAGGGAGTGTTGCCGGTGGTAATGCACCAGAAACGGATGACATTAGGACCCTGTTGCTGGTAACCAGCTCCACCATAAGCTCATTATGGTGGAGGAGGAGATCATTTTGGCGGGTGGCTTGCTCGGCCAGCACCTGAGCACTTGCAGCCATGGCCTGATGTGACTCAGCCATGGCCTGCATGCTCGCAGCGATGGCCTGCTGGGTGCTGACCAAGCTCGCCAGGATCTCCTCGGTCCTATGCATCCGTTCTGATGCCAACTCTCCCTGCTGGTTGATGTCCCCAAGCATGTTGGCCAAGGCGGCCAAATCGGCTTGGGCCGATGGCTGCTGCTGCACAGGCCTACCCCTGGGGCCAGGTGGCACGGACTCCTCCACCTCCTGAGCAGAGTCGGCACCAAGCGGTGGGTTGTCTGTGGAAAAAGATAAACAAAATTAGGACACATTCTAAGATAATTACTTGCACAAGTTTATGGCATGACCAATATTTACCTTCAATAAAAGACGCAAACACTTCAGCTGGGGCCTCGCTATCCATCGTGCTCACCCCCCTGATCTCCTCAACTGATATACAGCTCTCGGCCATCAACTCCAGGGGGGTGAGCTCTAGCCCTGATGGCATGGGCCCGGCCCCAGATGTCTGGCTGTGTTCCCACCGCTTGGTCATCTTCCTCTTCAGGTTGGTTTTGAAGTCCTGCCACCTGCAATGTAAGTTGACATATTAATACATGTCACTCCAGATGTTAGCTGTTGCAGCCATTGCTCTGTGCTACATATTACGACATGTGATTAATGTCCAATAGATAATATTACATGCAACTATGATATCAACCGTTACAATACACATTCACAATCACCCTACTCTAACTCTCAACGAAATAACATGTCAATAATGTCTGTGTATCGTAACAACCTCACGGGCCATTTGCAAAATCCATCTAAGCATGAATTCAATCATTACTTGCCTATTACTGGCCACATGTATCACAAAACAACTTGCCTCTTCTTCACATGGTCCGTCTCACGAACTTGTGGCGCAACTTCATTAATCTCTGCCGTTATCTGTTCCCAAATCTTCCATCTGCGTGTGTGTGTCAGCTTCTCCGATGGACACTCAATCCAATCACGTGCTCGGGGAACCAGGATGGCAAGCTCCTGTGCTTCATATGCCTTATTTCTTGTAGTTGGTTCCTCTGTTGCCCTCGCTGTCCCCTTGCCACGTCCATGGCCACGCCCCCTGGCACGTGTCGCTGCACTTGAAGTGCTGGCCATGGTACTACCTTGTGAAGTCCCCGGTTGTGTTCCAAACGATTCTGCTGATGGTGCATATGAGCCAGCTGCAGGTTGGCCTGCTGCAGAAGGGCCAGGTGTAGGTTGCCCTGCTGTAGAATGGTCAGGTGCAGGTTGCCCTGCTGTAGAAGGGCCAGCAGCCTCCTCATTACCCACTGGCCGCATGTGCAGTGGCACATAGGTGGTGCTGGAGTCCATCTGGTCAAATAGTTGCTGCAGGTCTGGGTCCACCTCTGGTTGTGATCCAGACATGTTAGCAACAACATTGTCACCTTCTAATACACCTTTATATACTGTTTGTGTATCCTGTTTGGCGGACATCAGCGGCAGCTGCGTTCCGTGCGTGTGCGTACGTCGCTGTTTTTTCGCGCCGCATACGGTGGCGGAAATTCCATTGTGTAAAACCTGGCGAAACTTCGACATGAAATACTGGTCACCAATTCTAACATTGCATAGAATCTTCTGATACACCTGTGACTATTGCACAATACACATGCTATTTGCTAGCATGACATGACATTTGGTTCATGACTACTGTGGTATTGTGGAGTTTGATTGCAAGCTAAAAGTAGCCCAATCCCTTAGAAAATCCAGGCCACAAATCATGCAATACTCATCACTACTGTTATAGACCACACATGTGAGAGGCCTATAAATAGTGAGTTGCTGCTAGAATCATTTGTCAGCAGATCTGGACTTGTCAGGGTCTAAGGTAAGCTCTTCCATGGTACAGCTATGCGTTGCTAAGCTATAGCACGCGTTGCTTGGCGGAGCGAGGCGTCATTGGATTTGCTAAGTGCATACACACTGTGTTTTATATATATCAGATTTGTTCATTGCCATACATCAGCACTACTGTTTTGAAGGCATGCGAATTTGTCACCATTTGTGTTGGCGCAGAGACGCTGTTCATGTCAAGATGAACAATAAAGTTATTAACACAAATAACTGTGATAAACCAATGACACCACCTGATTGGTTGATAGATGCCATTGTTAACATGGCGGAGACAAGAAGGGCAGACCCCTTTTCACATGCGGAGCTGAGGGTTCTGGTCTCCGTCATGGAGACAAGGCTGGGCCGTGCGGGGCCCTTTATCAGTAACCGCCATAAGCGGAGGGCCTATGCTGCGGCAGGGCGCCGTATTTACGCCCGCACTCGGGTGCGGAGGTCCCTCGGGCAGCTCGAGAGGCGGTGGTCGGACCTCCGCAGGCGCCAGCCCCAGCTGTTGCAGCAAATCAGGGGCGAAATTGCTGATTGTGAGTATTTTAGCTATGAAATTTCGCACTTACAACATAGCATATATAAACAATAACAGGTGTCTCATGATAAGTGGGTGTCCATGGGTTTAAAAGTCCATAGACTGTTATGTGTGCTTCTTCCTGGTTAACATGCAGTCATGTGGCTTTTATATGTAATGACATAGCATTGAGGATTCTGATGCATACAATGTGCCAGATCTAATATGTGTTACACATTGATAAATGCCAGGGTTGTAATGTTTGAACAAATTACTAACAATCACATAATAATTTAAATGTCACATTTTTGAGTCCATTAACAGTAAGGAGCTACTTGCCTGCATCGTTTGCCATCATTATCACCCTTCCATGTATGTCTTGTTATGGATTAATACATGTGCCCCAATGACCCGACATTGACCATGATTTTTTTTTCTACCACACAGCACGAGCCCGAGCCCAACAGGCCCGTGAAGAGGCCGAGGCAGCCCTGGACCAGGAGGAGGCCCAAGACCCTGAGGAGGAGGTGGCGGCAAGGGTGGAGGAGGAGGAAGTGGAGGAGGAGGAAATGTTGGAGGAGATGGTGGAGGAGATGGTGGAGGAGGTGGTGGAGGAGGAGGAGGTGCCTGAGGAGGTGGTGGTGGAGGAGGTGGAAGTGGAGTTGGTGGCAGAGGAGGAGGTGTTGGTGGCGGAGGAGGAGGTGGAGGAGGAGGTGGTGGTGGTGGAGGAGGAGGTGGAGGAGGAGGAGGTGGAGGAGGAGGAGGAGGTGGAGGTGCTTGTGGCGGAGGAGGTGGACGTGGTCATGGTGGCAGAGGAGCTGGCGGAGGAGGGGGCTGAGGAGGCCACGGTTGCCCCAGAGGATTCAGATTCCGAGGGGGAGGAGGCGTGCCAAGCCCCGGAGTCCCAGCAGATCGGTATGTTTACATAATGCATCATTCATGAAGTAGTTGTACTGGTATTTGTTATGTAGCACTGGTGATTAAAAATTTTGTTCCAATACTATTCATATAGACCCCAAAGTGGGTAGCTACAGATACAGGTACGGGTTAGATGGGGTGTCCAAGGCATCCCTTTCATCCAGGACACCTCTCAATTACACAGGTTTGTGGGATGGGTTGGAGCTCCATTTTGACTGCCACATAACCGTTGTAGTTAAACAGGATCCTGGAGTAAAGGGATGAGTGGATCATTTGTGGATTAAATTCACCTGCTGCAATCGTAGATTATGACCCATCAAATAGTGGAATCTATATTGTTGGTGAATGTTATTTATAAACTCTAGGATGTATGCTATAAATGGAGTATGGCCCGGCCTACCTTGGAATGGAGTCAGAAGTTGCCAGTGTCCCAGGAGCCTCCTCTACCTAAACACCCCCTGTAGTTCAGATTGTTTTTTTGCCCTCACAGAATTGTAGGTTGGTTTAGACAGAATTATGATTTTGAGGATGTGTACTGTGCATTCCTGACATTTGCATAACTCCCATGCCACGAACCATCACTGAACTTAGACTGAGCAGATTGTGACAAGTTCTTATTGACGGAGGCCATGACATGCTTGTCATTGGTTAGTCATGGGTGGGTTGTGACTGAGAAGAAACACTATGACTGTTATGTCTTCTGCAGAGTAAAGGGTAGAGGCAAAAAAAGACAGTATGTAGTAAATAAGTTTGCATGTATGTATATATGTATGTGTCATATCTATTTATCTATGTGTGTCTCTATCTCTCTACATAGATAGATATATATATATATATATATATATACACACACATGTCACCTAGCATTTGTGCAATTTATGTCGCAGTATGTGAAATGTATGCATGAATAACATGACTAATTTTTGCCCCTTTGACATGCCCACAGATGACACCACACCGGCAGATGAGGGGGTGCGTGGGGCCCTCCTGCGGGCGGAGCACCACTTGAGGCTCCTGCTAGCCGACCTGCAGGACCTCAGAGATCTGCTGATTTAATTTATTATTTGATATTTTTTTATTTATATGTTCATTGTGTTTTCTAATAAATTGTTTATGCAAGTTCACAGTTGTTGGTTTTCTTTGCACATTAAACAGTATATGTGTAGATTGTTTATAATCTTTTACACAGGGTGTAATACAAACCATTGCACTTAAATTGCTGTAAGGGTTAATGTGTGCAATGCATGTGTTAGGCATGCTTGTAAGGATATATTGGCATTTAATTGATTCCAATTCCAAATAAGCAGTTTTTTATGAGGATAGGTAATTGAATAAGTGGGTCATGTGATGTCTTGCAGAAGATACTTAATAGTGGGTTGTTTGGCGTAAATACTCCGCTTACGGGCGGTAGCACCGCTTGGCTCCCGGTCGGATGCGGTATTTCCGAGCATACTCTGTAATACTCTGTAATACTGTGCATAATCGGAGTGTTTCTCCCGCACACGCATGGTTTGTATGTCGTCCGTAAACACGCCCTGTTCTTAAAGAGTGAGTCCGTCCGAATGCGGAGGACACGTGGGCGTTTCTACGGACGATGGCCGCATGCGGCAAAACACCGTGGCGTGCGGACCGCTCCGTAAGAATGCGGGAATATCCGCACCGATCTGAATAAGGGCCAGAGTGAGGGGGTTTATGTACCGGCAATGCTGTATGCAAAACTCACATCTTCAGCCAAAAATGTGAGTAAATTTGGTTAAAGGGTCATTCCATGCAAAATCATCACTGCTTCCAACCCAAACTTCTCAAATTTTTAGGTACTTTGGTAAGATGAAAGATGACATTACTTTCATATATGGTTTTTAGCCCTCATTGATACACAGTGTTCACATAGAGGGCTAAAAATAAAAAAACATAACTTTGCTTCTAATTGTGGTAGAACTTTCATGTTGGTCTTGCTTTGAAGCTACGGGGACATCATTTTCATTAAAAAATTGTGTAATGTTTGTGGCATAATATGTAATGGGCTTCATGGTGTGATGGATAAAGTGTAATGGGCATCACGGTGCATGACGTAACGTGTAAGTGGCATTACGGTGTGCAAAATCAAGAACAGAATTGAAACAAAGGTTAAAAAAAACATAAGGCGGGTCAAGGGGTGGGCCACTGTCCAGGGAATCTCTCAAAACAAAGGTGGTAACCCTATGCAGCTGGAAAGCTTAAGGGGCATACACACGTACAGATCTGTGCTAAGCAATTTTGCTCGTGTCAAAATCTCCCATGGAGAGCACTTACACACACACAGAGATTTGTGCTAAGCAATTTTGCTTAAGCAAAAAAAAGGCCAGGTAGTGGTTCAGAATAAGAGATTGCGATCAGTATATCTCATTCTGTACACAGAGAGATTTGCAGTCATTTGCTAAGCAATCTGACTAGATTTTGACTGCATGCACTGACTTAGTTAACAAGAGATATTTAATCTCTCGGAGCATACACACGGAGAGATCTGTGCTTACTTTCTAAGTAATCTAGTCAGATTGCTTAGAAAATAGCACAAATTTGTTCCGTGTGTACACCCCTTTAGACTTGTCTCGTACTACTAATAAATAAATAAATGTGCTTCTCTGTGTTAAGCTTAAGGCCCATACGCACTTAAAGATTTTCAGATGAAAATCGCCCAGTGTGTATGCCCCAGATATTGCCAACTAGCGATGATGCGTGCTCCCGCATCATCGCTAGTAAAGTGGTTCTTCTGCTGGTTTTACCAGCAGATGTGGCGTTGATGGATGGTTTTTCATCCATCATCGCCGTGTGTGTAAGCTGCCCCGGTTTAAAAAATTAACCACTTTCAGCCCGGCTGCTGCAGAGCCCTGCTCAACACCTGGCTCCCCCATCCCCACAACACAAAGCGCTGCTGGCCCTGCCCCCCGCCCTGCTCAAAATGGAGCAAACCGCTGGCCACAAATGTTAAGTCAGTAATATATACATTGCTGGCACAGGTCAGCAATGTATATATTACTGGCACCACTGGGCACCAATGATGATTAATTAGCCAGTAATATATACATTGCTGGCAACAGGCCAAAAATGTATATATTATTGTCATCACTGCCCACCAATGTTACTCATATGCCAGTAATATATGCATTGCTGCCCCAGGTCAGCAATGTATATATTATTGGCACTACTGCCCACCAGGCAGTATTGTAACTACAATAATAGCTCCCCCCTGCCATAAAAATTCTGCCACCCCTCGCCACTGCTGCCAAACTGCCCCCCCCTTAGCTGCCGCCACCACCGAACACCACCCCCCCCTCAAAATGCGCTGACAGCGCAGATACACAGAACAGTACCTGCCCTGCTTTGATCCGTCAGGGCCTGGGAGTGAGGACAGGGAAGAATATATATGTGTGTAGTGACTTTGTCCCAAAATGGGACGCTGTCACTTTAAGAAGCGCAGTCTAGCCTGAATAATCCAACATTAAACGCAGATTATAGTAAAATACTTTGATATTTATTTTACAAAGTTAAACATGTAAATATATGAATGAAGTGCACTTCACCCTGTCAATATAGAATAAAAAACCACATACACAACAGAACAACATACAACATATAACATAAAGTGCTTGGCTGTTTAAGTTTGAGGCAATTTTTAGCAGGCTTGGAAATGATATGGCATAATGTTAGTTCCTTAATGGCATTTTGTAATCCATTTATAGTTACCAGTCCTTCAACAGTGATTACAGGTGGATGAGCCTCCTTATGCAGGTGAAATTCTGTGGATGGCACGTTTTCCTCCTCCTTTACCAGTGATGTAACTGGATGAAATACTGTCCACTGTGAGGTATACCTGGCTGGTGTTGCCTGAAAGGAATGGTGTCTTGTTTGAGCTCACAGGGAAGCAGTTGCCAGTGTGTAAGGGCGAACGGCGGCCAGTGTGTAAGGGCGAGCGGTGGGCAGGGTGGAATGGGGAGAGGTGGCTACGGTAAGGGGGATCGGCAGGCAGGGTATCAGGGGGATTGACAGGCCGCTTGGAAGGGGGAGATCTCCGGCTGTCTGTGTGAGGACGCTTAGTGACCCGCCCCATGTGCATTTCATGGGGCGGGTCACTGAGCATCCTCACACAGACAGCCAGAGATAGAAGTAATAATCCTTACTGGATGCTGCAGATGCAGAGCTTTCCTCACACAGGACTCCTGACACTCTGTGAGTGCCATGACCCTGCGCCCCTGTGGTGCCTGTAGTAGTGCGTACACACTAAGCTACTTTCACCAAAGAGCAAGAGATTTTCAGGAGGCGAAAGACTGCCATTTACATAATGGGCGGGGTTTGAATTTCAAGGGTGGGAGCAGCGGCCATTTTATTCAGTTAATTTCTGTTCTTGGTTACCGACTCATTTATTTACATTGGTGGGCAGTGGATCCACTAACTTATACAACGCTGGCACAGGCCAGCGATGTATAAGTTAGCGGATCCACTGCACACCAATGTATAAATTGAGTCAGTAAGGTATACATCGCTGGCCAGTGTCAGCAATGTATACGTAACTGACTCATTTATTTACATTGGTGGGCAGTGGATCCGCTAACTTATACATCACTGGTGCTGGCCAGCGATGTATACGTTACAGGCTTATTTATTTTTTTACATTGGTGGGCAGTAGCTATAGTAACATATACATCGCTGGCCTGCGCCAGCATTGTATAAGTTAGTGGATCCACTTCCCACCAATATAAATAAATGAGTCAGTAACGCATACCCTCCAACATTTTAGCCATGGAAATCGGTACAGGGTGCGTGGCCACGGATATAGGGGCGTGGTCACATGTAGAGGGTGTGTGGCAACCCCTCATATATTCGTGGCCCTGCCCCCACCTGAGAATGGACATTAATTTAAAATTGTACTGTACCCCATTGAGCTGCTCTGTTGTGCGAATCCCGGAGCCAGTCAGATCAACAGGCGCGCAGGCAACCTGGGCGCCCAGCCGTTGGTTGATGTGAGGGGACTTTCACAGTTGCAGAGCAAACCCGGCCCAGGCTGTCATTATGGCGAGCTCGCTAGTGGGTGGTCCAGGGAGTGCGAAGAAGGCTGTGCCTGTGAGAAAGTGTGATTGGGGGGCTGCTATGGAGCATAGCACTGGTACTCGCAGGGGCGGGGGACTGCACCGAGGCGCCAGTCAGCTCAACAGGCGCGCATGATGGGTGAGCAGGCAGTGCGCTGACGTCATGCGATGCTTGAACGCTTGCATTTCTAGGTACTTGTTTCCTAGAACGGCCACAATCGTGAGTGATCGTGGCTCTTAATTAAGGGACACGATCCTCACGATGTGGCCGATTTTTGACACTTTTTTTACTTTGATTGACAGAAATCGGGTCAATCGGTCGGTCGCGACCAATTAAAATCGGCCGCGATGCGACCGACCGATTGACCCGATTTTTCCATAGACTTCAATGTTAAAAAATCTTTTAACATTGAAATCGGGAGGATCTTGTCGGTCTTGTGCCATTATAATGGCACAAGATGAGATGGACTTGATTAAGTCCATCTCACATAGGGAAAAATGATAAAAAAGGTGAAATGGGCCAATATGACCCATTTCACATTTTTTATGTGCCCGCCATGACCCCACGATAGACGTCAACCCGAAGCGTGGCGAGCGCAGCGAGCCCGCGAGGGGCGGCGGTGCGCGTCCTACGACCTTTTAATTCCCCTACTATCCACTAGGGCGTGGAGTGAGAATAGAATAGTGTGGCGAGCGCAGCGAGCCACCGAGCCCGAAGCGTGGCGAGCGCAGCGAGCCCCGCGAGGGGACGCGTATACCGGTGAAGTTATACGCGTCCCCTCGCGGGGCTCGCTGCGCTCGCCACGCTTCGGGCTCGGTGGCTCGCTGCGCTCGCCACACTATTCTATTCTCACTCCACGCCCTAGTGGATAGTAGGGGAATGAAAAGGTCGGAGGACGCGCACCGCCGCCCCTCGCGGGCTCGCTGCGCTCGCCACGCTTCGGGTTGACGTCTATCGTGGGGTCTAGCCCACTTAGTAACATTTGGGGGGGCAATTAAAAATAATCTGGTGAAAAAAATAAAAAAATCGGGTGAAAAATCGGTCGGTCGGATCGGTCGCATCGTATGCGACCAAATCGCATGCGATGCGATCGATCCGATTTTTTATCTTACGACCACAACGATCTAAATCGTTGTGGCCGTGCTAGGAAACAAGTACCCATTTCTATTCTTGGTGCTGTTCACCCGGGGAAATCCCGCCCATGTACACAGTTACTATTGGATTTGCAACTATGCACGTAGGGAGAAATCCATTCACCAGCGCCAACAATAAGGGGATTTTGATTACCTACCGGTAAATCCTTTTCTCGTAGTCCGTAGGGTATACTGGGGTTCAGGTAGACAATGGGGTATAGATGGGTCCAAAGGAGCCGGTGCACTTTAATAAAAATTAACATCCTGTGTGCTGGCTCCTCCCCTCTATGCCCCCTCCCACAGCCCAGTTTAGAAAACTGTGCCCGAAGGAGACGGTCATACTATGAGAGGAGGAATAACTTTAACTTTAACTACCAACAGCATAACACTGACGAAACCAGTCAGTCAAACACGCCAAACAGTAGAACGAAGCACAGAGGTGGGAGCCCAGTATACCCTACGGACTACGAGAAAAGGATTTACCGGTAGGTAATCAAAATCCCCTTTTCTCTAACGTCCTAGGGTATACTGGGGTTCAGGTAGACAATGGGGACGTCCCAAAGCTCCCACAACGGGCGGGAGAGTGCTGAGGTCCCTGTAAAACCGAATTTCCAAACTGTAGATCCTCTGATGCCAGAGTATCAAAACTGTAAAACCGTACAAAGGTATTGTTCCCCGACCAGGTGGCTGCCCTACACAACTGTAGTAATGAAGTCCCCCGAGCAGCCGCCCACGAGGCACTCACCGACCTGGTAGAGTGAGCGGATATGGAGGCCGGAGCAGGAATCGAGGCCTGCGAATAAGCCATCTGAATAGTTAATCTAATCCATCTGGCGATGGACTGCTTTGTCGCTGGACATCCGATCTTTCTAGCATCATATAGAATGAAAAGAGCATCAGACTTCCTTGTACGAGCTGTTCGAGAAACGCAAGTCCTCAAGGCTCTGACCACATCCAAAGATTTAGGGGTGGAAGAACCAGTAGTAACCGATGGAACCACAATGGGCTGGTTAATATGAAAAGCCGAGACCACCTTCGGGAGGAACTTTGGCCCTGTACGCAGCTAAGCTCTGTCTGCATGAAAGATTAGATATGGACTTCTGCAAGATAGTGCGCTCAGCTCGGAGACTCTTCTACCAGATGCTAACGCCAATAACAGAACCGTTTTCCAAGTAAGGAACTTTATTTCTGCTGTCTTCAAAGGCTCGAACCAGGATGATTGTAGAAACTCCAAAACGAGGTTTAGATCCCAAGGCGCCACCGGACTTTTGAAGGGTGGCTGGATGTGTAGGACCCCTTTGATGAAGGTCTGCACCTCTGGGAGAGTCGCCAACTGTCTCTGAAAAAATACAGACAGTGCAGAGATTTGGACCTTGATGGATCCTAGCCTAAGGCCCAGATCAACACCAGCCTGTAAAAATCTAAGGAATCTTCCCAATTTGAATTCCGAAGGAGAAAATCTATGGCTTTCACACCAAGAGACATACCGCTTCCAGATTCTGTAGTAATGCTTTGAAGTGACCATTTTTCTCGCCTGGAGCATAGTCGGAATAACGGCACTTGGGATGCCTTTTCTTGCTAGGATTTCCCTTTCAATCTCCACGCCATTAAATTTAGCCGACGTAAGTCGTGATAAATGAACGGCCCTTGCTGCAGAAGATCTGGATGATGTGGCAGAGGCCAAGGGTCTTCCAGAGACAGGGACAGAAGGTCCGCAAACCAGGTCCTGCGCGGCCAATATGGGGCGATGAAGATCACCAGAACCCTTTCCCGTTTTATCCTCTTGAGAATTCTCGGGATCAATGGGATGGGGGGGAATAGGTAAATGAAACTGAAGGGCCATGGCGCCGTCAGTGCGTCCACTGACACTGCCAGAGGATCCCGCGTTCGAGAGCAATACCTCGGAAGTTTCTTGTTCATTTGTGAGGCCATCATATCTGCCTGAGGACGCCCCCACCTGTCCACCAGCATTTGAAAAATCTGAGGGTGTAGACTCCACTCCCCTGGGTGTAGAGTGTGTCTGCTGAGATAATCCGCTAGTAAGTTTTGTACTCCCGGAATGAAGATGGCCGATATGGCCTCTGCGTGGTTTTCCGCCCACCTTAGGATTTTTGCCGCTTCTCTCATGGCAGACCTGCTTTTTGTGCCCCCTTGGCGATTTATATATGCCACTGCCGTGACATTGTCCGATTGGACTTGAACTGATTTTCCTCTCAACAGATCGGAGGCCAGTAGTAAGGCCTGATGTATTGCTCTTAGTTCCAAAATGTTTATGGGGAGAGAGGCCTCCTGCTCTGACCATAGACCTTGAAAGTGAACTCCTTGAGTTACTGCTCCCCAACCCTTCAAGCTGGCATCTGTTGTTAGGAGTACCCATGGGTGAATTCCGAACTTCCTTCCCTCTAGAAGGTTGGATGACTTCAGCCACCACAGGAGGGAGACTCTCGTTTCCGATGACAGAGTGACCAAGGAGTGTATGTGGAGGTGAGAACCCGTCCACTTGTTTAAGAGGTCCAGTTGGAAAGTCCTCGCATGGAAGCGTCCGTAGGGAATCGCTTCGTATGCTGCTACCATCCTCCCGAGTAGTTGTATGCAGGAGTGGACAGATATTCTGCGCGGTTTCAGAACCAACCGCACCATCCTTTGGATGGCCAAAACCTTCTCCGTTGGCAGGAAGACCTTCTGTGCCACCGTATCTAGTATCATCCCTAGGAAGAGAAGTATTTGAGATGGTACCAGCTGCGACTTCTTTAGATTCAGTATCCATCCGTGTGTCGACAGGATCCTGGAGGTGGTGCTGACACTCTCCTCCAGTAACTCTCTGGTGGGGGCCTTTATTAAAAGGTCGTCCAGGTATGGCACAATAGTCACTCCGGCCCGGCGGGGCTGTAGACAGGCCAAACGGCAAATCCCTGAACTGGTAGTGGTCGTTTAGAATCGTGAAGCGAAGATAGGCCTGATGTGGCGGTCATATCGGGATGTGAAGGTAGGCATCCTTTATGTCTAACGACACCAAGAACTCCTTTTCCTCCAATCCCGAAATGACCGCCCTCAAGGACTCCATCTTGAACTTGAAAGTCTTGAGATGCATGTTCAGAAACCGAAGATTCAGTATAGGGCGTACCGAACCGTCTGGTTTGGGTACGACGAACACGTTGGAGTAGTATCCCTTTCCCCTGAGATGGGTAGGTACTGGAATTACCACAGCCTGATCTATTAGTTTCCGAACCGCCTCCAGAAGGTTCCTTTGAGATTCTTGTGAAGCTGGTAAGGCTGACTTGAAGAATTTTTGAGGCGGGGTAGAGGCAAACTCTATTCTGTATCCCTGAGTCACTATTTCTAGCACCCAGGGGTCCAGGGCAGACGCCCGCCAGACCGGACTGAAATGTAGTAAACGTGCTCCCACTGGAATGTCCCCCCCTTGAGGAAGGGAACAGTCATGCTGAGGGCTTTTCCTGAGTGGAGGTGTGAGCCTGATCGGGCAGGACTGCTGACTGGGTTCTGCGGGACTTGCCTCTTGTGCCTCTGACTGCATTTGAGGCTCCACGGCCTCTGGACCTGAACCTCGCGGTCCGAAAGGACTGCAAGGAGGGGCCTGAATAATTTCTCCGCGGGGGTGGAGGGGCAGACGGCAAGTAAGTGGACTTCCCAGCAGATGCCTGTGAAATCCACTTATTTAGTTCTTCACCGAATAGAGCCTCCCCGGTGAAAGGTAAAGCCTCTACACCCCTCTTAGACTCTGGGTCGGCCGCCCATTGTCGCAACCATAAGACTCTGCGGGCGGAAACAGACATCGTGTTTGTCTGAGCTGCCACCACGCCAATCTCTTTTAACGCTTCACATAAGAAATCCGCAGATTCCTGGATATGCCTCAACAGAGTAAGCATATCCACTTGAGGGTTATCCTCTTGTAAGTCAGCCTGAATTGCCTCAGCCCATTTGCTAATGGCCTTGGTTATCCAACAACCTGCAATAACTGGCCTCTGAGTTGCCCCAGATGCCACATAAATAGCCTTTAATGTAGTTTCCAGCTTTCTATCTGCTGGATCTTTCAAAGATACTGCCCCGGGGACTGGGAGCACTATCTTTTTAGAGAGCCTGGATACTGATGTATCCACTGCCGGTGGGGTCTCCCACAACTTCCTATCCTCGGGAGGGAAAGGAAAAATAGATAGGAACCTTTTAGGAACCTGAAATCTCTTTTCTTGGTGAGCCCAGGACTGTTGAAATTTCCTATTGACAGACAGAGGATTTTTCTTTTGTAGAGAAAAACATTAGTTCTGTCTGTTCCTCTTCCTTGTCAGGAAGATTTAGGACCTCTCTAATAGCAAAGATGAGAGCATCCACCCCTTGAGAGTGAGATTCCTCAACTACCTCAGGGATATCTACTTCATCCTCCTCTAATTCCTCATCTTCAGTGTCTGTGCCAAGCAGAGCAGGCAAAGAGCGCTTTTGAGGAAGTAGCTTAGGTGGTCTTTGAGACGCAGGTGTAGCTCTAAGATCAGCCACAGACTTCTGTAAATCATGTCTCTCCTGTCTAGCCACAGCTAATTCAGAAGAAATAGAAGACATCATTTCCTTAATGGAATCCAACCAAGCAGGCTCCTGGCTGCTAGTACCCTGCTCAGGTGGCATACAGCTTTCACACACAAGAGACCCCTCCACCAGGGGGGTGAATTTTGTGTGGCATGACTGACATACAGACTTCTTCCCTGCCATGCTGTCGGAAAGTATATAAAGCTTTTATAAGACTATCCGCACCCACAGAGCAACTGTCTCTTCCCCAAGCAGTGAGAAGGGACAGAGAGGGAGAGCCAGCACACAAGCCCTTAGCTGGGCGTTAGGTAGGCACCCGGGCTAACAACAATCGCAGTTTTGTCCTACCGAGGACAAAAGTGTGGCACTATACAAGCACCCACGGACCCCCACAACCCCACTGTGTTACCAGTCTGTTGTACGGTCTCTGCTGCGTCGTCGCGGTGCCCTCAGCAAGCTGTAATGGCGCCGGCTGCTGCTGCTTTTTCGCGCTCTCCGGGAGGCTCCGCCCCCAACATGGCACGGCTCTGTGTAAAATACACGCCGCCGCGGCTACAAGAATCCCTATTAGAGGGAGACTTATTGCCGCCGTTCTCCGTCACTCTGATGGGGCGGCGGGCTGATGGTGTGCT
Organism: Crinia signifera; assembly: GCF_055691185.1. Taxonomy (NCBI): domain Eukaryota; kingdom Metazoa; phylum Chordata; class Amphibia; order Anura; family Myobatrachidae; genus Crinia; species Crinia signifera. The sequence goes on along the minus strand of NC_139218.1, from coordinate 163,234,244 downwards.
CGTCAGTCCTTAATGACTGCGGTAACATCACCGTCCGGGACCAAACCCCGGCAGCAGGACACGGACCATTAACCCTGTAAGAGGTTGGTGCCGTGTCCCTCCATCAGTACAGCAGTAAGCTCAGTTTGCTGCAAAATAAAAGTAAAAAATAAAAATAGAAAAATAACGTAAAAACTCTGGAGCTCCAGAGTGTGCTACCGGCCCGTTGGGCACTTTTTTCTAAACTGGGCTGTGGGAGGGGGCATAGAGGGGAGGAGCCAGCACACAGGATGTTAATTTTTATTAAAGTGCACCGGCTCCTTTGGACCCATCTATACCCCATTGTCTACCTGAACCCCAGTATACCCTAGGACGTTAGAGAAATATACTCTATTGCCATTATAAAATAAGGGTTACCAGCTTTGTTTTGAGAGATTCCCTTACAGTGTCCCGCTCCTTGACCACCCACTGCCTGCCTCTTGATCGGCCTTATAATGTTTTTTTTTTTTTTAAATCTTCACTAAAAATCTATTTTTTATTTTGTACACCGTAATGCCACTTACACATTATGCCACACATCGTAATGCCCATTACATGTTATGCCACACACTGCAATGGTCATAATAAATTATGCTATACACCGTGGTGCCCACTACGTCACATACCATAATGCCCATTACACATAATGGCACACACTGATGCCCATTAAATATTATGCAACACACCGTGTTGGCTATTACATATTATGCCACATTATGCCGCTTACCTACATGTTAATTTGCTATGGGTAATGTATACATTGTTAGCCTGCGCTGGCAATGTATACATTGCCGCCATAAAAATTATACATTGGTGGGCAGTGGTGCTAGTAATATATACATTGCTGGCATATGCCAGCAATGTATATATTACTGCCTTATAAAAATTCATTGGTGGGCAGTGGTGTCAGTAATACATACATTGTATATATTACTGGCTTATAAATACTTTGCTGCCCATTGGTGCCAGTAATCTATATATTACTGGGTTCAAAAATCTCATTGGTGTCCAGTGGCAAGCATATCAATCAGCCGGGGGCGGGGCGTTCCTCCGGTCTGTGTGGCCTGGCCGGGGAGAGCGTCGAGCAGCAGAGCAGCTGCGGCAGCAGAGTGGAGCGTGGCGGCGTGTGAACAGCGGCGGGGTGAGTATACACCGGTGGGGGCGACGGTGATTGCGATGGGTGCCGTACACTGCCGTACACACGGGTGACGGTTCCGTATGGCTGCCGTAAACACCTGGCGATGATGGCCCACTTTGCTAGCGATGATTCGGGAGTGCGCATCATCGCTAGTAGAGCATCGGTAGTCCATACACACTTGCCGACTTTAAGCTGAAACTCGTTCAAAACTGCTGTTTTAAACAAGTTTCTGCTTAAAGTCGGCAAGCGTGTATAAGCCTTATCACAGATTTTGGCAAAGTCTTTTGAAATGAAAATCTTCTAGTGTGTTCTAGGCCTTTACTTTGGCTGCAACTTCTGCATTTGAAAATAGTGATAAATGGGACTTAGACAGTTTGGGTGGTATTCAATCCCAGGTCATGACTGTCGATCTATCCCTACAGCCAGGACCCTGGCCAGTCTTTGTTTTGCTCAACAACATATCGCCAGGTGGGATTCAATGTCCGATGTTGGCGAAAAGGGGGCATTTCTGTGTAAACAGTCATGGATTGTCGATATCTGTGACAATACATGTTCGTTATTGACAAAACGGGCCCGACAGCTTTTAAAGTTGGGCCCGTTCTGTCGATCTGTCTCTTCAATGCTGTCGGGAGAGACACCATAAACATTATTAATATGCTGGAGGTCACATGGGAACAAGGGTATTTCAACTCCTGGAGTATGTCAGCTCCTTGTATTCAATTATAGAACATCAAATAGGTTTAGAGGCCACCAAACACTATTTAGAAAAAGGGGGCATAGAGGAATTTAAATTTAATTTAATTTATGAAGCCATAGCATTCATTATAGAAGCCCTACATCTCTGTGTAGGGACCCTAGTGATAGCGATGCGTGGTTAAGCTATAAATACCCAGCAACGCGATTTTACCCGATTTTCAGACGTTTCTGGTACAATATAAAAATTATATAATGGCATGCGATGCGACGCGACCGACCAGATTTTTACATTGGATCCAATGTTAAATGGTCCCTCATACCCGATTTTACATTGGATCCAATGTTAAATGCCTCCCAGACCCGATTTTTCATTGTATACCCACCCTGATAGTTAATTATTAGGTCAAATGCCCCCCCATCATAAACGCCAACCCGAAGTGTGGCGAGCGGCGTTGGTACGTGTCCACTGACCTTTTCATACCCCAACTATCCACGTCGGCGTGGAGTTGATTTTATATAGTGTGGCGAGCGCAGTGAGCCACCGAGCCCGAAGCGTGGCAAGCCCCGCGAAATACAAGCCCGAAGCATGGCGAGAGCATGCGGAATACATGTTAAGTAATCCACGTGCGCTCGCCACACTTCGGGCTCGGTGGCTCACTGCGCTCGCCACACTATATATCAACTCCACGACGACGTGGATAGTGGGGATATGAAAAGGTCGGAGGATGCATACCGCTGCCGCTTGCCACGCTTCGGGTTGACGTTGATCGTGGCGTGGCGTTAACAATGGGGGGGCATTTCACATAGTAATTACCCATCAGGGTGGGTATACAATTAAAAATGGGGTCTGGGGGGCATTTAACATTGGTTCCAATGTAAAATCGGGTCTCAGGGACCATTTAACATTGGATCCAATGTAAAAATCGGGTTGAATTGGTCGCGTCGCATGCGATGCGACCGATTTTTCCGACCCAATGTCAAAATCGGGCACCCAGATATTACACAAGTACCGAATTTACTTCCAGCTCCAATGTAGAAATTTTTTAAATAAAAGATTTTATGACGTGCAATAGCACAAACTGCATCTATTTAATTGCGTGAATGCAATCCTACAGTACATCGGAGGAAAACAAAGGATTCTACAGAGTTCACTGCCTCTAGAGCTGCAGTCAAGAAAACCTTATAGGGGGTCGCTCAATCCCACAAAACAGAAGTGGCAATAAAAACACAAGGTGGATTCCTAATAGCGCGCTATATAATCACACAAGAGATCACAGCAATATAAATAATAGTTACGTATTCAGTGGCTGTGTGATTTGTGGAAGAAAGAGTTCACATCCTCTTTGGCAGACTGTATAATTTTAATAGTATCTCACATACAAAAAAGTCAACAAAAATATTCATAGTGTAGTAACTATAAAGTTCTTAATAAACAAGTCCCCAATCGAAAAACCCTTCCCAATTTGGGATAGTGAAATCAATCCTTATCGGGTCATCCCCTGTGCAGATATATATATATATATATAGATAGATAGATTATATATATAATATGCATATTTCTTTCAATATCTCTCTCATCCTTTCACATTAATGTAACTCTGGGTTCCCATGTCTGTGCAGGAGCTGTCTGGCTGCCGAGGACGGCATCTAGCGTCCCGAGCGTCTCCTAGCAACGGGCGCACACCAGATGCCGTCAGTGCCAGAACGACCGCCCACTCAGCCGGGGGAGTCCAGACACACTCGGCGGCCGGACGGACCTACATGTGGACATGTAAGTATAAATATACCTTAATCTGTATTTGTAACTGTTGGTTCGGCCACACGCTGTCTTGAGGAAAATGTTGCTACATTGAAACGTCGACAATGGCGTTTGTGACCCGACGTGTCTAAATAAATCTCTTTAACCAAGTCCTTTTGGAGTGACTCTGCCTTTCTGCCACCATTTGTTTATTCCTTGCGGAGGACACCCAAGGGCAATTGCTACAACGAGTGCCGGCTCTCACCCCCTGTATATATATATATATAGTCCAGAGTATCCACACACAAACGTGCGGATGCGGAGCACTCTCCAAAATCCCAAATCAGCCTTGTGATAAAAGTAAAGGAGGTTTTTAATCCAAACATGGACCTTTATCAAGGAGCCTAAAACATACAAATGACAGGTATAATAAATGCATGCTGTGCTGAAAGACAGTGACAGGCCTTTGAACAGGTGAAAATATAGTTACGTTTTTCATCAAAGTATAATGCAGTTAGCGGCGCAGGAACAACCTGGATGTGGACACGGTCAGCTATCCAACATGACTTCCCGCCGGTCCAGCTATTTATACCATCAATAGGGGCTTAGTGCTGGACAGCGCCACAGACACGAGTCTGTGTAGCGCTATGTGACTTCCGGTGAAACCAGAAGTTTGGCGGCCGGAAGCCGGCCGTTGGAACACAAGCTCTATTACTTGCGCTGGAGGGCTGTTCTATAAAGAAGTCTATTCTTAGTATGAAGAAGTTAATATAAAGGCCATGAAGCGTTAAGAAACGCGTGGTATATAGCCGGACTGCAGTGGGCTGCATGAATCAGGAAATCTAGAATGACAGGGGGTTAAATTGGATAATGGGATAATTAGTGATATCTTCAATTAGGGTGATGGTGCTTATTGTGGTAACTATATTGGCTACGAATGGGTCATATCAATGGGGGGGTATTGATGTGCTTAATGGTTAAGACTGGTGATTGGTTGTATTAGGGTTTAAGTAATAAAGCGAAAGTGCGCTTACGGTGCATTACTATATATTTTTACTTATATTTTTTATTTACAATTTTTACGTTCAAGGGTATATTTATATATATATTATATCATTTTTATTTTTTATTTTTGTTTCTATTTATAATTTTTAAGTCATTGGTTGGCTTCGGGGAAAACGGTTAGGGAACTGTTATGTGCAATGCAGGTGAGCATGGTCAAAGTCATATGGTGCATGTTGATCTCCAAAGTAGCAAAAATAGTGCCTTGTTCTATGGGACAGGATAGGCAATGGGGAGGGGACAGGGGAGGAAAACCATTCATTGGGTTGGTTCAGGTGCGATACTAAACCAACATTAATATATACATCTTATACATGGCATACGCATACAAAAAGGATGAGGAAGTGAAAAAGAGGGAAGAAAACATGAAGAAAGAAGCATGGTCATAGACTATTCAGTTTTGAGTTCATTATGTAAGACTGAGTTATCAATAGTTGCATAGTCAGGTTTAGTTCATCTCAAGAAGATAGAGAGGTGGTTGTTCTCGTTGAGTCACACTAGGGGCTAGTCTATCCAATCGGTGGATCCATCGGCTCTCTAATTTTCTCAAATGCGCAATAACACAGACAATGTCAGCATGGAACCCCAACTGGAAGAAATGACCTACCGGTTTAGACAACAAGTATACTCAGAAACCACGCTCAACTGATGCCTGACTAAGGCTAAAAGGAACATGATTACCCCCCTAGGAAAACTAGGAAAGGTGAGTGCCGATGTTAAGTGTATATATTGTTTATTAGATTAATTTTTTTAATTAGTCTTATTGTGGTCACATTCTCTCATGCACCCTGCTTTAACTAACATTCCATAGCTTATGTTAACCATTTCCCTAGATGATTAGTGACAGGTGTGTTGGTAGCTGCTCACCTATAAAAGCAAAGCGTGCTGTGAGCTTCAGACCAGATAGCATGCCTGGAATCAAACATTGATGTGATAGCTATGTGTATTGCAATTTTCAGCGATAGTGTTAGGACCTGCAGAAAAGTGGGGTCCCGTGAAGGGGGCTGCAGGCTTAAATGCATTGATCAATTCATGAAAATCTCCACTATTTATTATCAGTTAATTTAGTGTGTGCAGAGCCCCTACAATGTATATATATATATATATATATATATATATATATATATATATATATATATATATATATACCAATAAATTGGTCTCGGCACTCCAATTGTTGTATATAAAGTCCAATATTTGCGGTGCCTTCCCAGAACACGAATAGTTCAAATATAAGTATGCAAGGCGGCGGCACTCACTCACAACAAATAAACTGAGTCCACTCAGTAATTCATATAAACGTTTTCGGTTTACTTAACCGTCATCAGATATGATGACGGTTAAGTAAACCGAAAACGTTTATATGAATTACTGAGTGGACTCAGTTTGGTACTCTTTACCTAGAACGGCGCCCGCGATCAGAATCGTGGGCGTCGGGGGTAAAAAATCGCGGGCATCGCGGGTAAATCGCGGGTACATCAAAATCGTGTACCCGCGATCACCGCGATTTTCCCATAGGGAACAATGTTAAAAAGCCTAATTGATCGCGATTTTAATGTTAAATGCCTCAATGCCCGCGATTTTCCCATAGGAATCAATGTTAAATGGGCTACAGAGCCCAAATAGACCCAATTAACCCTTAAATGTCACCCCAATTTTTTTACGCCACCCCACGATCCACGCCAACCCGAAGCGTGGCGAGCGCAGCGAGCCCGCGAGGGGCGGCGGTACGCGTCCTCTGACCTTTTCATGCCCTACTATCCACGTCGGCGTGGAGTTGAGAATAGAATAGTGTGGCGAGCGCAGCGAGCCACCGTGCCCGAAGCGTGGCGAGCGCAGCGAGCCCCGCGAGGGGACGCGGATACCTTCACAGGTAAACGCGTCCCTTCGCGGGCTTCACAGGTGTCGGCGTCGCCACGGACACCTGTGAAGTCCGCGAGGGGACGCGTATAACTGTGAAGGTATCCGCGTCCGCTCGCTGCGCTCGCCACACTATTCTATTCTCAACTCCACGCCGACGTGGATAGTAGGGCATGAAAAGGTCGGAGGACGCGTACCGCCGCCCCTCGCGGGCTCGCTGCGCTCGCCACGCTTCGGGTTGGCGTGGATCGTGGGGTGGCGTCAAAAAATTGGGGTGACATTTAAGGGTTAATTGAGCCTATTTGGGCTCTGTAGCCCATTTAACATTGATTCCTATGGTAAAATCGCAGGCATTGAGGCATTGAATGCAAAATCGCGGTCAATCTGACTTTTTAACATTGTTCCCTATGGGAAAATCGCGGTGATCGCGGGCATCGCGTCGCGGCCGTTTATGTACTGCCCGCGATCCCGCGATCACCCCGATGGGCGCCGTTCTAGGTAAAGAGTACCCTCAGTTTATTTGTTGTGAGTGAGTGCCGCCGCCTTGCATACTTATATATATATATATACACACACACACATACATACATCACGGATGCTTACATGAAACTTACATTCATCAAACAATTAACCCCTTCCCGACATTTGACGTATATGTACGTCATGGCCGGGATGTACTTCCCGACACATGACGTATATATACGTCATGACTTTAAACTGTCACCGCGTCTAGGGACGCGGTGACAGAGGGACGATGTCTAAATCATTCATAAGCCTAAATAGAAAGACCAGATTTGGCAAAAAACATCTTCATTATGCCCCGTCGGCGATCGCTGCGATTGGCTGTTCAATGTGAACAACCAATCGCAGCGTTTTCCTGTGTTACCGGCGAATCAGACGCGAATCAGACACTCGGTAACACAGGGATCAATCACCGCCGGGTGTGAGGGGGTCACCGGTGATGACCACACCTCACCCCACCTGCCCCCAAGGCTGTGATTGGTCCGTCGGACCGACGGACCAATCACAGCCATGGCGCGTGATTTAAACTAACGGTGACTGCGCTGCAGACGCCATTCCGGTCTGGAATTGCGTGCAGAGCGGTCACCGGCCACTCTGTCGTGCTATACATACCTGAACCTTGCCTGATACTTACCTGATCACCGCTGATCACCGCTGTTAGCGTGCTGCCAGCAGCTGGATGCTTCCTGGATCTTGTGACTTCCTGTGTCCTGCTGCTGCAGTGTCATAGAGTCACAGATCGTGAGAGATAGTGACAGATAGTGACAGAGAGTGATAGAGAGTGCTATATTTTGTGTCTGCTAAACCCCTTTTGTGCTGATCAGTAACTTTTTTTTTTTTTTTTTTTTTTAATATATATACCTGTCAGTTGCACCAAAGGTTGTGCTGCCTGTGCAACTGACTGCTGCCCCCCCCTTTTGTGCTGATCAGTATAAATTAACTGATCAGCAACTTTTTGGGGGTGCAGGTTTTTTTTTTTTATATATACCCTGGGGTCTTGCTAATGCCACATAGCACCCACCATTCATTCCACCAGAATCTGAGCTGCAAAATCCAAAAATCACTCCTTCCCTTCTGAGTCCTGCCATGCACCCAACTGGTATTTTTTGGTCACATATGAGGCATTGCCATACTTGGGAAAAATTGGGGCACAGATTTTGGGGTGCTTTTTCTCCTTCATACCTTATGAAAATGAAAAATTTTGAGCCAGAACTGCATTTTTGTGTAAAAAATTTAATTTTTCATTTGCACAGCCCAGTTGTATCAAAATTGGTGAAACCCCTGGGGGTTTGAAATGTACACTATACCCCTAGCTGAATTCCCTGAGGGGTGTAGTTTGCAAAATGGGGTCACTTGTGGGGGGGTTCCACTGTATTGGTGCTTCGGGGGTCTTGCTAATGCGACATAGCACCCACCAACATTCCACCAGAATCTGTGCTGCAAAATCCAAATATCACTCCTTCCCTTCTGAGTCCTGCCATTTTTTGGTCACACATGAGGCATTGCCGTACTCGGGAAAAATTGGGGCACAGATTTTGGGGTGCTTTGTCTCCTTCATTCCTTGTGAAAATGAAAAATTTTGAGCCAGAACTGCATTTTTGTGTAAAAAATTTAATTTTTCATTTGCACAGCCCAGTTGTATCAAAATTGGTGAAACCCCTGGGGGTTTGAAATGTACACTATACCCCTAGATGAATTCCCTGAGGGGTGTAGTTTGCAAAATGGGGTCACTTGTGGGGGGGTTCCACTGTATTGGTGCTTCGGGGGTCTTGCTAATGCGACATAGCACCCACTAACATTCCACCAGAATCTGTGCTGCAAAATCCAAATATCACTCCTTCCCTTCTGAGTCCTGCCATTTTTTGGTCACACATGAGGCATTGCCGTACTCGGGAGAAATTGGGGCACAGATTTTGGGGTGCTTTGTCTCCTTCATTCCTTGTGAAAATGAAAAATTTTGAGCCAGAACTGCATTTTTGTGTAAAAAATTTAATTTTTCATTTTCACTGCCCAGTTGTACCACAATTGGTGAAACCCCTGGGGGTTTGAAATGTACACTATACCCCTAGTTGAATTCCCTGAGGGGTGTAGTTTGCAAAATGGGGTCACTTGTGGGGGGGTTCCACTGTATTGGTGCTTCGGGGGTCTTGCTAATGCGACATAGCACCCACCAACATTCCACCAGAATCTGTGCTGCAAAATCCAAAAATCACTCCTTCCCTTCTGAGTCCTGCCATGCACCCAAATGGTATTTTTTGGTCACATGTGAGGCATTGCCGTACTCGGGAGAAATTGGGGCACAGATTTTGGGGTGCTTTGTCTCCTTCATTCCTTGTGAAAATGAAAAATTTTGAGCCAGAACTGCATTTTTGTGTAAAAAATGTAATTTTTCATTTGCACAGCCCAGTTGTATCAAAATTGGTGAAACCCCTGGGGGTTTGAAATGTACACTATACCCCTAGATGAATTCCCTGAGGGGGTGTAGTTTGCAAAATGGGGTCACTTGTGGGGGGGTTCCTAACTTTTAGCATCTTATGGTGCCTAGAAACCTACATGGTGCCTAAAAAATAATCTCATAAAAAGGAGGCTCCAAAATCAAGTAGGTGCTCCTTCTATTATGAAGCCTGTGGTTTGGTCAACGTGCACACTAGGGCCACATATAGGATATTTATGAAAACAAAAGAATTGGGGGGATCAATTTTTAGTCACATTTCTCTAGTAAATTCTACTGTGTTCCTTAGAAAAATGTATTAAAATTGAAAATCTGCAAAAAAAATGAAATTTTGAAATTTCACCTACACTTTGTTTTAATTCCTGTGAAACACCTAAAGGGTTAACAAACTTCCAAAATGCTGTTTTGAATACTGTGAGGGGTGCAGTTTTTGAAATGGCATCATTTATGGGGGTGTCTCACATACAAGTCCCTCAAAGTCACATCAGAACTGAACTGGTCCCTAAAAAAATCAGTGTTTGAAATTTTCTTGAAAATTTGAGAATTTGCTATTCATATTTTAAGCCTCCTAGTGTCCAAAAAAATTAAAAGGATGTTTAAATAATGATGGAAACATAAAGTAGACATATGGTCTATGTTAGTTATTAACTATTTTGAGTGGTATGATTATTTGTCTCACAAGCAGAAAATTTAACATTTTGAAAATTGCTAAATTTTCCATTTTTTTACGACATTTTGGCATTTTTCACAAAAAAACACAGACTGTATCGACCCAAATTTACCACTAACTTGAAGTACAATGTGTCACGAGAAAACAATCTCAAAATCACTGGGATAAGTAAAAGCAAAAAAAAGTTATCCCCACTTAAGTGATACATGTCAGATTTGAAAAAAAGGGCTCTGTCAGGAAGGCAAAAACATGCTGCGTCAGGAAGGGGTTAATAAACACATCAAGGTATCTATTATGTGCTCACAAGTGTGCTTACATGGTCCTACAGTGTTTCCTCCTGTAGCACTTTCATTTAGGTAGGTGTGTTGGCCCATAAACCATACAACGTATGGATATGGTAAATATGTGTATTTATTAGTAGCCAAAGTAGTAAAATTTATAAGTCACAAAAAGATGGAAATAACAAGTGGAAATTATTATGGGAAGTTGGAATAAAAAAAGCCCGGGTACAGCTCACTATGAATAACTCTACTGAGGTTGTGTAGACTGCTTCCTTAGAAGCTTAACCCTTTGAGTGCTAACATCTCTGTGATATATCCGCTTAAAATGCCCACATTTCTCATATTTGTTATATAAATTCAAATATAATTGTTGTGTAAAAAAAGAGCATATTTCCTATGTAAGGTAAATATTACAGGTCATTATGATGTATAAAAAAAATGTTTGCTTGGCAATTTTCACACCTATTTTGACTACTTCACTTGGCACTCAAAGGGTTAAAAACCAACGCTTTTCGACAATAGGGGTCTTTTTCAAGATCTGACAAACAGTCTCTAACTGGTCCTCCTCATATACCAAAGGTTAATATAGGACCTCCGTCTTATGGTGTATCCAGGCAGTAAATAACTCAAAACTCTGATTTAAATTAATTAAAAACACTAAAAATTCAAAAGCTTAGAATGGTAATGAACATCCCAGTGGAGTTATCCTATTTACATAATCATAAATTAATTACAATTTAAAATACACAACAAATAACATATAATCGTGGCATGTGTTCCTCCGAACGCACCAAATTCCGCCGGAAATCAACCCACATTCTGTTTCAGAACAAAAAGGTGATAACTACAATACACAAGAAGTAAAAACACTTCCACTGCCACCTTATCTCAACCGCCACCATATATAAAGCGTACGGTACTTATGAGACTTTTAAGAGAGATGGGGATTTATTTTTCTCCGCCGCAGGTATTCCGGCCCAGAAATCACGTGATCTATGTGATTCAATATGCGTTCCATATGTACGGAATGCCATTCAACAATTTACCCAGAAGCGGGGTGTTCGCAGTGTGCATTACATTGCAGTGGGACGCATACCATTAATGCGAAAGTATGATGATCAGACTAGTGAAACCCACACCGCTGATCCGTAAACCGGTGCTTGATGTTTATAATAGCAAAAGGACAATAATACGTATTATACAAAATATACATTTTAATACAGAAGACCACATCAATAATAATAAATAATACTATCATATTATATTTTCATGAAATTTGAGGGATAAGGTTAAAATCGACTGTTCAAAACAAGGGGGGATATGGCCACAAACAAAACTGCCAACCAAATAAAATAGAGGAATGGGGCCCATAGATGGAACTCTCAAAGAAACCATTTTACTTCAAAGTCAAGATTTAATCCTGCCGGGTTAATCCTCTAGTGTCCGTTTGTGTGTCTCTGAAACAAACCGAAAATCTGTTGGCAATGAGTGAAACTACATCTCTTTCTCTCACACATGCACAAACACAGAGGCAATCACAAGGTAGCAGACTAGCTTTCAAAGCATTTGCTTCGGGCAGGCTTGCTAGTCCATATATATTCTTAGTGCTCATACCATATCTAGAAACCAAAGACTCTCTGGATCAGAAGGATGCAAGACTGGAAATACAATCTCCTGATTTAGGTGAAATCTTGAAACCACCTTAAGAAGAAAATACAGCATGGCTGAGTACGAAGAACCATTTGGTCCATATGAAAAATCAAAAGAGTGAAGTAAGCTGACAATACGGTCAACTCAAAGTCTTCAAGCTGAGGTAATTGTCAAAAGAAAAGCTACTTTCCACATTAACCACCTTAATTCCACATTGTCAAGTGGATAAAATGGAGCCCGTTGAAGAGTAAAGCCGACATCTGACCCCTAAGGGACAAGAGACGAAGGACAATCCGTGAGTGAGTCCGGACTTCCTTAATGGTAAATAATTTTCCCAGTGAGCATATCTGCATATGCGTTTGCAGCTGTGCACAGGGGCGGGGAAATGCGCGGGGGCGTGGGCTTCGGCTAGGCTGTGTTTACCTATCGCTAGGCTAAGAACACTCGCAGCCCAGAGACCAGGTCTGAATCAGGCCCATAGTTCGGAAGCTTTCTTTTGATCCTGGATACCATGAGGTCTACCTCTGGTAGACCCCATTTCTCCACAATCAGGTTGAATAGGTAGGAACAACTCCCCTGGTATAAAAATGGCCAACATGGCCTGTAAAAATCACCATAATCTGGCTACTCTCGCCATAGCCACAGGATTCCTGGTCCCTACTTGTTTGTTCATATATGCCAAAACCATGGCATTGTCCAACTGTATCTGTACGGACCTGTTTCCATAGGTTGTCAATTCACTCGATGAAAATGTACTCTAGTAACTACAGACACCAGTTTCAAGGGCTGTGGTGCATTGGTTCTAGATTCCCAGTTTAAGGGCATTTGGTCCCTGGAAGAAAGAATGGACTACTACTACTGGTGTCTGTAGTTACTAGAGTCCATTTTCAGCGAGTGAATTGACAACCTATGGGGAGCCCGAGGCATGGCAAGAGCAGCGAGGGGACGCGGTACACTTATGTTGACATAGACACCCTAAAAACATTAAAACCTCATGCCGACCTTTTTCCATGTCGACCTTTTGGATGTCCTCCTTTTGACCCTGTCGACCTTTTGACCCTGTCGACCTTTTCAATGTCTACCTTTAGAACCTGTCGACTTTGTGACGGTCGACCATTAAAAAAAAGAAAACAACACAATAAAAAACACAAAGTACGTCTTAGGTCGACAGAGGCAAAAGGTCAAAAAAAAAAAGAAAACCCCCATGTCGATCTTTTGACTGCCGACCTTCCCAATGTCGACCTAATGCTTGTGTTGACCATTTGACCCTGTAAACATTAGGCATGTCAACCTTTTGTTTGTGTCGACATTCAGTGGTCGACCTTAATAGTGTCGACCTAACGACGGTTTCCCATTTAAGGGAAGGGGAGTTTCTGTCAATTTATTATTTTAGTGCTTATGCATCGGCCTCCATCATATCCCAGTGTCAGTGCTTCCCAGATAGAATAAAAGAGGAACTATTTTTTTTTTACAAATTAACATTTGTTAACATATAATTATAATGTGTATTATATATCCATGCATATTTCCCTTTTTAATTTCACACTTAAAAAGCCTGCTGAATTAGCCACTATTAGCTTTTACTTACCTGTATAATCATCTTGGCACTGACAAGTGTATCCACCTTCATGACTCTGGCAGATGCCATGTTGTCCACATGGCTCTGTGTAACATAAGTCTACCTCCGTTTCACAATAATCACCAGCAAAACCTGTTGGACATCGGCAGCGCAGCCCTCCCACAGGCAAAATGGGACGGAACAATAAAGTATCGGAGGCTAAAAAGGGAGCAGAACTATCGAATTGTAAGGCAGACACACACAACATGTAGTTAGGGCAGGGCTCACGGAGACACACATTATCATCAAAAGGTAACACATTCTGCTGTGCCAATGTAGCCAACAATGTGCGGTTCAGATACAAAAGCTCACGTAATGTCTCGGATGGAAGATATGCTCCTTCAGGGCCTTGTACCTGCATTTGAAAATAAACACATTACATTTTTCAATTGCACAATAAAGTAGACTCAATACGAAATAAATAACACTGGTAAAAAGGGCACATGGGTTCATTTAGGAACAGAAGGCCCAATTCTAAAATTTGCTATATTAAATTTATACATTGCTATTATTGTTATTTAAATAGTGCATTGGTCATATTTATTTGTGTGACATAATTGCATAAGAGCAATTATTTATGTTTTGGCTTTCTACATTTCGGTAAGGTCTAAAGATTGGCGGTACTTGTGTAATAACTGGGCGCCCGATTTTATGATCGGGTAGGAAAAATCGCATCGCATTGCATCACATCGCATGCAACCATGCGATGCGATGCATTTCCCCATAGGATTCAATGTTAAATGGTCCTGTTCATACCCCCACTATACAAGTGGGCATGGAGTTGATTTTATATAGCGTGGCGAGCGCAGCGAGCCCTGCGTGGACTACACCCACAGGTATACTGCTGATAAACTGCAACATTTGAATTAATATATTGCCCATTCACATATATTATCAGTATCTTTATCTTCTGCTCAGTATCATATAGGGGCAATTAAATTGTTGTGTGGGCCCCCACCGCTAGATGTCGGCGTCAACAATTCTGTTTGCAGAAACAGCAAAACCCGACCTGGGTGCTTCCAAGGTAAGCCAGATCAGAGCAACAATTTAATCACCATAGGGAAAAAAATAAAAATAATTTATGTACTGCTAATTCCTAAAAAATATTCTTAAGCATTTATGACTACAGATGGTATGGTTCCTAGTGTGGACTTTATGAGGGTCGACCACTAAAGGTGGACGGGGCTTAGGTCAACACATGAAATAGGTCGACATGGCTATGGTCGACAGGATCGTAAGGTCAACCCAAGCATTGGGTAGACAATGGGAAGGCCAACGTGAGTTTGTCACAATTTTTTTTAACCGAATTTCGACGTAAGATGACATGGACACCAGTTATCAGTGTACTGCGACCCATTGCTTCGGGCACTATTATATTCTCCCTACACGTCCTAGTGGATAGTAGGGTATGAAATGCCGCCTGTCAGCACATGTCGGCTCAAAAAAACCACTTAAAAAATTAAATTTCCACCTTTTCACTGTCGACCTTCCCATTGTCGACCTTATGCTTGTGTCAACCTTCCGCCCATGTCGACCTTAGCAATGTCAACCTTTAGTGGTCAACCTAGTGTAGCGTATCCCTCTACAGATGTGTATTTATACACTAGTGCTGCCCTTCTCATTATGAAAAGGCCTGTACGATTCTGCTTGTGCTGAACATCTTTTTCACCCAAATGTGCATCATATTGGCAATATAATGAATTTTGTACTCAAATGTATTACAAGGATCAATGTTTAAAAAGTTATTTTACACTATGAGAAACCCTCCAGAAATAAAGATCAATTCATGCATAGTTGGATATTGGAAAGCCTGCACGTAGACCAATAAGGGGGAGATTGATCAAAGCGAAAAAGTGGCGAGAGTTAAAGTACAACCAAAAAATGACCGGTTAGAAGCTGATTGGTACAGTATACTTGAGCTATCTCACAATATATTTCTCTCCAAGCTTTGAGAAATATTCTCCATATTTTAAATTGTTGCAAATTGCGATTCAGGGACATAATAATACCCCATGATTTGCCAGAGCCATTGTGATATCAGTGAAATTAATAAAGTACTAGCTGTGCTGCTATAGCTAAAATGGGATCTGGTCCACACTTGATAAGGTCAACAAGGTTTTTTCACAATTTCTTTCATTTTCTTTTTTTTACTTTTTCATACTCTACCATCCTAGTGGACTATGATTTGGAAGCATGGTGAGTGAAAAAAAGCCGGTACTTATGTATTATCTGGGCGCCCGATTTTTTTATCGGGTCGGAAAAATCGGGTCGATCGCATCGCATGCGTCCAAATCGCATGCAATGCGATGGACCCGATTTTTACATTGGATCCAATGTTAAATGGTCCCTGAGACCCGAATTTACATTGGCTCCAATGCTAAATGCCCCCAGACCCCATTTTTTATTGTATACCCACCCTGTTCATACCCCCACTATCCAAGTGGGCATGGAGTTGATTTTATATAGTGTGGCGAGCACAGCGAGCCACCGAGCCCGAAGCGTGGCGAGCCCTGTGAGGGGACGCGGAATACATGTTAAGTAAAAAATCGGGTCCATCGCATCTGATTGTGTGCCTTAAGTTAAGGCATACAATGAAAAAATCGGGCGCCCAGATATTACATAAGTACCAAAAAGCCATGCTGAGCGACACAGTAAACTACTTGAATGTCCAAAGTACATGTTGACCCCAAAAAATGTGAAAAACTAATTTCGACCAATTATTTCAAATCAACTTTCAAATATAATAGATGTATGTAACTCTAATCAATCATCATACCCTCCAACTGTACTGTTTCAGCTGGTACAGTACCATTTTTTAACGGTCTGTACCAGCTACATACCCCAGTACCGATTGTACCGTTTTTTGTGACCTGTGGTCAGGCTCTCATGTGTTCCAATGTAGTGGGGAGCCCATAGGAAGGCTTGAAATGCTTCAGCAAAATTTCCAGTTAGGGATCTCGGTCTATGCAGTGATATATATATATATATATATATATATATATAGCGGTGTCTGACTGCCGCTCCGCTGTGTAACACAGCACCTGCATGAGGAGGTACTTTCCACCGCAAATAACGGAGAAGAATCTATTATACTAAAATAACAAGCTAAAACAGATATTATCTCTCTATCTCTCTCTCTCTCTATATATATATATATATATATATATATATATATATATATATATATATATATATATATATATATATATATATATATATATAATACATATATCTACAGTATATATACACCTTATATACAGTAAGCATGTGTCTGTGTATGTATTTAGCTTAACATCATGCTATAAAAATACCAGAAAGTGCCCGGGTACAAATTCGGGAAGGGGATGTAGTTACACCCCTTTACGCGTGACCATGCTTCTTCCAAATGTGTACTGGTTTCTGCCTTTCAGATGTTGGCTGAATTATGTATTTTCAAATCTGAACCATAAAGATTCAAAGATTTGCTATATATATATATTTTTTTTTTTTAAAGAGAAGTCTTTGAATAATTGAGGTAATATATTATGGAAGCTAGCTAGCACATATAAACAAGGCTGTGGTTTGTATCATTTGGAAAACCCAACAATGGCCATATTAAAAATAAAAATACTCACCAAGAGACTGACGTTCAGAATTTGTCCATTTGTGGTAGAGCCTAAGGTTAATGACAACACCTCAGAGTCGTCACGGATGCTAAAGATGACAACACCAGGTGATGGTATAGAAAGAACATGAGCCACTGCATGGATAAATTGTGGCAGGAGTGGGGAAAGAAAGTTATATTGTGACACTCCACCTAGACGTAAGGTGATACTGTGTGAGAGCATTTCATCAGTAATAATAGCCACTTGCAATATGCACTGTGCTGTGATGCGATGTACTCCATCTATAAAAGGAAGAAAGTTGAAATTAAAAACATTATTATTATTATTATTATAGAATATGTTTTATATATATATATATATATATATATAGATAGATAGATAGATAGATAGATAGATAGATAGATAGATAGATAGATAGATAGATAGATAAAGAAGAAGCACTTACCCAACCTTGCAGAGGGAAAGGAGACAGACCAGCACTGAATGAAGATATGAAAAAAATATGTGTATTGAGGTTGTATCACAGCATAGTAACAACAGGTTATTACAAAATCACAGCTGACCCCTGATATATTGTAATAACCTGTTGTTACTATGCTGTGATACAACCTCAATACACATATTTTTTTCATATCTTCATTGGCATGTATTCAATGCTTTTTGCGAGTCAGGCTCACTGTTCGCTCGTGCATGTCACCGTGACCTCGCTGAAGCACTCACCACTTTTAATCATCTCCTCCTTTCTGTCTGTCTCCTTATTCAACGCTTCTGCAGCTCACCATCCCTTTTTGCGAACTCTGCATAATTATGCGAGGGGAAAAGGGTGAGCTGTAGCAGGAGAGATCAGGTTTCTCCTGCTCTCCATGTGAGGTGTGCAGACTTGTGTTTGAGCAGTGTGTTCGGGGGATCTGTGGATTTTGGCTTCTGAACAGGTTTAAGGTTAGTGTTTTGTGCATTGTTTTTATTACAACACATGGCTGTGTGACAATTTTAATTGGGTTTGTGGCTGCAGACTGGTGCTGTGTATTTTGTCCTCATTTATTCTTATTATTGTGTTGTGCTTTGGCCTTTCAGTGCCCTGGGTTTTTATTTTATTTATTTTGTAATTGTTAGCATTTTTTTAAATGCCTTTTTGGGGGCTTTGGTTTAGTTTTTTTTTTTTTTAATACACCCCTAAATTGTGGTTTTATATTAGGTGGGGTCTCCCTGAGCTTCCCTGCCTGCTGCATGCTGTTTTATGTTAGGGGGGTCTAACTAGGAGCATTACTGATTTCTTATTGGATACCATTAAAATAACTTATTAATTCCAAATAAATTAATATAGAAGTACAGCATTATGGCACTTGCAATAAATACATTAGAGTACATTTTTTTTAATTAATAAGCCATAAAAAACAAAAAAAATAACAACTTTAACAAAGATAGTCCTACAGTTCACCTAAAAAAGATGCCGAGGGAAAAATGGTGAACTGCTGTAAAAAAAGAAACCAGCAGGACTCGCAATTTGTGCATTGAATACACTTTTGGAGAGAGACACTAAAATCCCCATTGAACAGAAATGGTGAGAAGTGAAGGGTGAACTGAGTTAGCTTCGCAAAATATTTTTGGAGAAGCAACAGAGCTGAATAGAGGGAAGCACAAAATAGGAGAGAAAAGTTCACCACTCTCCAAAAAACATGCACTCTCACCGTTTTTTACAGCGACATAGGAGCATTGAATACATGCCATTGAGTGCTGGTCTGTCTCCTTTCCCTCTGCAAGGTTGGGTAAGTGCTTCTTCTATCTACTATATTGGACCCTGCACCAAAAACTTTGTTTCTTTATTCTGCTGAGTGACGTTTTGAAAACCCCTTGTTATATATATATATATATATATATTTATCTATATTTATAGATATAGATATAGATATAGAGAGAGAGAGAGAGAGAGAGAGAGAGAATGGCATGTATTCAATGCTCCTATGTCGCTGTAAAAAACGGTGAGAGTGCATGTTTTTTGGAGAGTGGTGAACTTTTCTCTCCTATTTTGTGCTTCCCTCTATTCAGCTCTGTTGCTTCTCCAAAAATATTTTGCGAAGCTAACTCAGTTCACCCTTCACTTCTCACCATTTCTGTTCAATGGGGATTTTAGTGTCTCTCTCCAAAAGTGTATTCAATGCACAAATTGCGAGTCCTGCTGGTTTCTTTTTTTACAGCAGTTCACCATTTTTCCCTCGGCATCTTTTTTAGGTGAACTGTAGGACTATCTTTGTTAAAGTTGTTATTTTTTTTGTTTTTTATGGCTTATAAATTAAAAAAAATGTACTCTAATGTATTTATTGCAAGTGCCATAATGCTGTACTTCTATATTAATTTATTTGGAATTAATAAGTTATTTTAATGGTAACCAATAAGAAATCATTTTGGAATGCTCCTAGTAATTTCCCATGCTTCCTCACCTAACCCCCAAACAGGCTTTTAAACACACTAACAATTATAAAATAAATTAAATAAAAACACAGGGCAAAGAAACAATGCTAAAAGCACAACACAAGGATAAAGGCCAAACAGAACAAAATACACCCTGCACAAACCCAATTAAAGTAGTCACACAGCCATTTGTTGTAAAATAAATACTGAACAAAACATTTACCTTTCTAAACCTTTGTAAAAAAATACAAGTCCACAAATGTGAGGAACACGCTGCTGAGAATATCCCTGTCTGACCAGCTCACAGAGCAGGAGATAACAGAAGTCTTCAGTTACAGCTCTCCCATTTGAACTCGCATAATTATGCTAAGTTCGCAAAAGGGGTCAGTGAGCTGGACACACGTTGAATACTGAGGAAGCCAGAAATGAGGAGATAAGAAAAAGTGGTGAGCACTTCAGCGAGATCACAGGGACACAGAACAGTGAGCGGTGAGCTAGACTCTCAAAAAACATTGAATACTCCTCAGAGAGAGAGAGAGAGAGAGAGAGAGAGAGAGAGAGAGAGAGAGAGAGAGAGAGAGAGGTAGAGCATACCTCCCAACTTCTGGCCGGAGGAAGTAGGGACACTCGCGCAGCGGCCGAAAAGGGGGCGGGGCGTATGCAAATGAGGGCGCGGCTTATGCTAATTAGCCGCGACCTCATTTTCATACGAGAATAGACGCTGTGCGCATGCGCACAGCGTCTATTCTACTAGATTGGGGGGTCTCCCAACTGTCCCGACCTGTCCCGACGTCCCACCCTGCCGCGGGTGGGACGTCGGGACAGGTCGGGACAGTTGGGAGACCCGGGACATATTTAATGAGATCATACCTTCAGGCTCAAACTGGTCAAAGCATAAATGAAACACCCATCAGGCATTAGAGATACATTACAAGCTCTCCCGTCTCCTCGGGTATATATATATATATATATATATATATATATATATATATACACACACACACACACACACACACACACACACACACACACACACACACACACACACACACACACACACACACACACACACACACACACACACACACACACACACATACATATATATCAATGCCTATCTATCTATCTATCTATCTATCTATATATATATATATATATATATATATATATATATATATATAAACACATATAAACACATGCATATACCTACGTACGGGATACAGTCATTAGGTCTACAGCAACTAGGTCAACAAGCATTGGGTCGACACCACTAGGTTGACATGGGTTTAGGTCGACATGGGTCAAGGTCGACAGTTCATTAGGTCGACACAAACATTAGGTCAACATGGGCAAGGTCGACAGTCAAAAGGTCCACATGGGGTTTTCCACTGTTTTTTGAGCCGACATGTGGTATTTCATGCACTACCATCCTCTAGGGCAGGGCTGGGCAACACCGGCCCTCCAGATGTTAGTGAACTACACATCCCAGGATGCTTTGCATTAGTTTTGCTATGTGGCCATGCTGAAACTAATGCAAGGCATGCTGGGATGTGTAGTTCACTAACATCTGGAGGGCCGGTGTTGCCCAGCCCTGCACTAGGGCGTGGTGGGAGAATAAAATAGTGTGCCTTATCATAGCAAGGCACCGTGCCCGAAGCATTACGAGTGAAGCGAGTGTTGCGAGGGGCATCAAACCGTCCATGTCGACTGTGTTGACATTTGGGTAAAAAAACTGTGAAACACTTCATGTCGACCTTTTGACTGTCGACCTTGCCCATGTCGACCTAGTCACATGTCGACATTGACCCATGTCGACCTAGCTGCCTGTCGAACTAGTGGCGTCGACGAAATGCTTGCCAACCTAGTGCAACCCACACCCCTAAGTACATATACACAAATGTGGGCAAGTTTGTTGGTACCCTTACTTAAAATGGGCGGTATGACTGCCCAGACACACACACACACACCACTGCATAGGGGCGAATTTAGGGGTCACGTCGCCCCTAGGCACAACTTTATTGGCCGCCCCTTACATACACCGCACCATCATGGGGGGGGGGGCTAGGTTTCAGAGCTGGCTGGCTTACTACGATATTGATCGCGCAATGATTGCGATGGCATGCGATGTGACGCGATTTTAGATCCCTATTCGATAAAAAATCGTATAAGCACCCAAATGGGTGCTTTTAAGCACCCTAATGGGTGCTTACAATGTTAAATGTACCCCCATGCCACCCCCCACTATAAACATGAACACGAAGCTTGGCGAGCGCAGCGAGCCCGCGAGGGGCGGCGGTACGCGTCCTACGACCTTCTCATACCCCCACTATCCACGTCGGCGTGGAGTTGATCTTATAAAGTGTGGCGAGCGCAGTGAGCCACCGAGCCCGAAGCGTGGCAAGCGCAGCGCGCCCCACGAGGGGACGCGGATACCTTCACAGATATCCACGTCCCCTCGTGGGCTTCACAGGTATCCGCGTCCGCTCGCCACGCTTCGGGCTCGGTGGCTCGCTGCGCTCGCCACACTTTATAAGATCAACTCCACGCCGACGTGGATAGTGGGGGTATGAAAAGGTCGTAGGACGCGTACCGCAGCCGCTCGCCACGCTTCGGGTTCACTTTTATAGTGGGGGGGTACATTTAAGATTGTAAGCACCCATTAGGGTGCATTTAAGTGCATTTAATCGCATCGCATCGTATGCCATATACAATGTCATACAATTTTAAAATTGTATGACATTGTACAACATCGTGCGATATAGCGTCGCATCACATGCCTTTTGGTATGCGATGGGCGCCGTGATAATACACAAGTACCGAACACCCTATTGGACAGCTGAGCCGCCCCTCTGCTGCCCTGTACTGCAGGGGCTCAGCCGTCAATCAGCAGCACAGTGGGGAGGGGGCAGAGCGCTGAGTGGAGTGCTCAGCTTCAGGACGGATCCGTATTCCGTGAGATCCTATCTGTGGCACGGCCAGGGGGTGTGTGGCATGGTGCGCGCGGGGGGGGGACACAGTGGACCTGCTGGCCTCTAAAACGCTCTGTGGTGCAAGGGGCAGGGGACCTGCTATGAGATCCGATCTGTGGTTGTGGGTAGAAGGGGGGGGGGGGGGGGGGCACGGATATGCTCTGAGGACAGATGGGCACTCTCCCCAGCTGTCACTTCTCCCTGCCTGGCTGGTGGCGGGTGTCTGGTCACAGCCTGCTGCCCCTGTGCCTTATGGGCCTGGTGACAAATCCGGCCCTGCCACTGCAGCTACCTTGTATGAGGGCTGCAGTGCATTCTGTGAAGCATCTTAAGCTGTGTTCTAACACTCAGGTGATCTCTGAGGTGAGAGGGACAGCAGATTTCCAGCTAAATTAAATTTCTGACACCCACTTTTGTGGCAGCTGCCATAACTTGGCTCTGACTAGTAACAGAGAGGGTTACCCCCTCTCGGAAATTCCAGCACCCTAAATATGCAATAGGTATATAAAGAACATAGGACTTACCAGGGAGACTATATCTAATTATATTCCTGACATCCCCATGACTAGGGCCCGCTCACCACAATACCTTAAGAAAAAGGCAGCTTGAAACCCCCCCCAAAAAAATTATATTGTTTCTACTATGCCATTGAAACTCCCCCATGGATGACAAAGTATCACATCGGCCATAAACCATCGATGATTTTGAATCATCGATGGTCGATGGCCATCCCTATGCCCAGCCAGCACAAACAGCTTCCAGCAGCCGGCATCCAGGCACAGGAGCCCCACACTGTGAGCAGCTACCTCCAGCCATAGGCAGGAGATCCTCCCCTATCACTTCCCCTGCCTATTGCTCACACAGGTCAGTGGGAATACACAATAATAGAGCTTATACAGAGCAGGGGAGGAGTAGGGAGTGGGCTACAGTCAGAGACAAATAACCTGCTACCCTTCTGCAGCCTTAGCCCAACCTATCCCCTAACAGTCATAAGGTCAACAGTCAAAAGATTGACAGGGTCAAAAGATCAACAGGGTCCAAAGATTGACAGTGAAAAGGTCGACAGTCAATAGGTTGACATGGTCAAATGTTCTACATGCATTTTTAAACAAACAGGTGGTATTTCATGCCCTACCATCCACTACAGTATGGAGGAAGAATATAATAGTGTGCCGATCCCAGCGAGGGACCGAGCCCGAAGCATGGTGGGCGTAGCGAGCCATGTGAGGGGATGCGGTACAGTGTCCATGTCGACCTAGACACCAAAAAACATGAAAAACTCATGTCAACCTTTTCACTGTCGACCTTCGGACTGTTGACCTTTGCAACTTGTCAACCTTTTCATTGTCAACCTTTTTACTGTCAACCTTGGACCCGGTCGACCATTACTGATTGACCATATGACGTAGACCTAGACAGTGTAGATCTAACATGCCATAACCGTAATGCCCTGCAGTCATCATACATCTCATAGAAGATATAGGGCCTGAGTCAGACCTGTTGCATGTAATGGCAGCCTAGTGAACAAACGCAGCCAGCCGCCCGCCCCAAGCAGGCATAGCCACCCCTGTGTTCTCAGGGGAACGCCCAACGTTTTTATGGGGATGCCCACAAAACTCACCAAAGCTGTTCGCTCCCGGAGTTTGTATATGCGCATGTTCATGCATGCACATGCTCAAACCCTCAACATTGGGGAAGGGGCCAAATTCAGACCCAAATGAACGGGTCTGAATACATATCCCAGTTTAGACTTTATCCTTTTCAGTGGCAATGCAGTAGAAATGATCTACTTCGATTTTGCTAAGGCCTTTAATACTGTGCCTCACAAGAGGTTGAGCTACACAAATAGGGGAGCTGGGTCTAGGAAACATTTGTACTTGAATCAAAAATTGGTTGGAGAATAAGGAATAGAAGTTGTGGTTAAGTATCAAATTGGGTTAAAGTTTCAAGTAGTATACCTCTACCTCGGGGTTCAGTGCTGGGGCCATTTCTTTTAAACCCTCAGTCAGATGCAGCTCAACTGACAGGTGCAACAAAGGTGTTCTCACTCCCATCTCTGCCCCAGGGAGGTGCAGGAGCCTAACCCTCCTAGTACCTTCCTATCTCTAGGTGCTGTTCGAAACCCCCCCTAGTCAGTTTTCCCACAGCCTGCGTGGGGATATAGCAGAGTTCCCATCAAAGTGGAGTCCAAGGGCAGTATTCAATGAACACATTCACGGCGTGCAGCGAATCCTGTTTAGTCGCTGTGTCGGAGCCTCGCTGTCCCCCTGCTATCCCCCTACTCAACGTCGCAGGGGCTCGCTGCCCCTGACGGCGAGTGTGAACCCTGCAGCGTCAGCCTGAGGACGGTGGCAGGCAGGGAGATGGAAGTCTCCCTGCCTGCCCCAGAACGTATGTGGGGGGGAGGTGGTCTCCCCGGGAGCCAGCAGGGGACCAGGTATGCACTGCTCCTGATCGTGCATATGTAATGATCGGGAGCAGTGAATATATGAATATCTAATGAGCGGCTCTCGGCTCCCGGCCCCCTGCTGGCTGCTGTGTGTAAAAAAATATATATATTTTTTAATTAAATATATATTCATGTGCTATAAGTACATGAATAAAAATAGCATGCCCCTTCACAGAATAAAATTCCTGATTTTTTTACACCAAATGTCAAAGGACCGATTAGTCCTGGTGGATCCAGAAGTAAGTCCTCTCTAGTATACGGCTGGACATCCAGAGTAAGTGGCAGTAGTACTCCAATTATACCACTTTCAGACCGCACTCTGGACCCGGGTTATTGCAGCGTCCTTATGTCTCCAACCAAGGTAGAGGTGCAGTGTGAAAGCGCCACTGTGAAAATTCCCGGGTTTAGCAACACTGCATATCAACCCTGGTCTTGACCAGGGTTGAACATGTCTCTAACCCGGGTTGGGGTGCAGTCTGAAAGCTCCCTACCCAGGTTATTAAACACTGAATTCATCAAACTCAGCTATTGGATGATTCCTCTGTCTCCTTTAGGGCCAGATGTATCAAGCTTCAAAAGTGATAAAATGGAGAGTGATAAACAAACAGCCAATCAGCTCCTACCTGTCATTTTTCAAACCCAGCCTGTAACATGGCAGGTAGGAGCTGCTACTTTTTCACTCTCCATTTTATCATTTTTGTAACACAGCCATGTCCTTAGTTTGGTCAGATGAGGAGGTGAGGGAATAGCTGAATATAAGGGGAGAGGAAGAAATGCGCAGACAAATAACAGGAACAGTAAAAGATGCTGTGGTTTACAAAAACATAGCTAAAAGAGAGGCTCTCCCCCTGAGCAAATAAAGGCATCACTCAGTATTCCTCTCAGCTCCGCACTTTTGTTTCCTTTGCGACATCATGTTTGGAAGCCTGAAAAAAAGTCCACTTTTAATGACACCAATAGGTTTTGCTGTGCTGACCCGGGTCCAGTGTGAAAGCGGCCAACCAGGGAATAACCCAGGTTGAAGTGCAGTGTGAAAGTTGTCAAAAAGGAGTCTGACACAGGTCACAGAACAGATGGACCCGTGTTCAAAATACAGGGTTGGACCCGGGTTTGCGGTCTGAAAGCAGTATTAGGGGAAGCTAGGTTAGCTCAATAAGCAGGTAGAAAGTCCAAAGGGTTAGATTGAGGGTCCCGAGAAACATAATCAATGTTGCATAAGGGGCATACAGTTTCATACTGTTGTGATTGGATTCTGGTTTATAGAACTATATTGTCTAGAATGACAGACAATAGGTTGACATACAAAAAAAAAAAAATCGACATGCTATAGGTCGACATAAGTTTTCCACAATTTTTTTTCATTTTCTGGAGCTTTTCATACCTTAACAATTGAGAATGGAAATGGCAAAGAAGTTATTAGGGTTCAGGTGCTCAGAGGCCCATTGTTCTAGATGTGTGAGGCAGGGTCCCCGTGCAAACCAGACTACATTGATTACGTGAAAGTCTAAAAGGTGCCCATACACAGGTCGACTTGTCTGCGGCACAAGTCGGAACTGATTTCCCTTGAACTCCCCTGGCAGCTCCCCAGGAGCGCACTATCCGACTTGGAACTTAAATGGCATGTTAAAAATGGCACATTATCGCATGTAAAAGGACTCCTGGAGGCTGCCAGGGGAGTTCAAGGAAAATCTGATGTGATACATTGAACCCATGATGTGCCACTGATGGTCCAATTCCGATTTTTCATATGTGCTGCACATTAAATCTACAACATCTGATCCGATGCTCATGGTAATGAGCCATACAATTACCATTCTGGCTTCAGAAAAACTGAGAGTCTAGGCTGCCAGCAACTGCGAGAAGGACACCAGCTTGGAGGATGTTAGTTAGTAGGAGACGATGGACCTCACCAAAGAGGTAAGTTATGTTGCCAACGGCATAGTCGTATGTATCATTGTGATAATGAATGTAATATTCATGAATATTAAGGTTTGTTGCTAAATGGGAACCTGAGTCCTTATCACTAGCACTCTTCGTGTTTTGCCTTTGCCAATTAATCTGGCAGTATGATTTTAGACTGGAAGAAACTAGAATACAAAGGGGAAAAATCCACGCAAACACACAGAGAATGTATAAATCACATCATTCACTAGCAAGACATACACACTGAGCGATTTTCACGAGGTGACTGACTTTCCATATCGACTATGGAAAGCCATTAACTCGTCCTGTCAAACAGGGCGCTGGCAGGCGGCAGCCTGGATGGTGCGGGAGCCCAGCCATACACACTAGCTTGCTTTGAGCTGAAAGCATCTCAAACGGCAAAAAGTAAGTTGCTTTCAGCTCAAAATTAGCTCACAGCCAGCCAGTGAGCCACTAGGTGCTGGTCGCATCCTGCTGTGAGGTCCCACTTCCATCAGCAATACAGCGTGGATGCCTTGTGGTCGCAGTACTGTAGGCTTCCTTTTTTCAGTCACCATTAACTAACCAAAGAGCTCAGTTTTCCCACATCCGCATGCATTCTTTGGCTCCCCCCAGAGCCTAAAGTCAACTTGGTCTTTCCAGGAGGAAAAGGTAATCCAATGGCTTTGATGGTGATATACACTGACCGTCACGGCCTGCTCACTGCTGCCATCAATAGAGGTCTCCAAGCACTACAAAGTGACACCGTTTTCTTTCAATCAAGCAGCCTGGTAATGTGGGCCTTCAGTTCCGCCTCCACATGCAACTGACTGAATGCAGTTCTGCCCCATTCTGGCACACTTTAACCTCTGATCTCATGTAAGTTGAAAGAGGACACATCTGTGTGGGGGGTGGAAAAAATCCTGCAGAGTAAAGGTGGGCATCGAGCCGATTTGGTCCGATTTCGGCCGATTGCAATCAATCGGCCCGTTAAATCGGACCAAATCGCCTCTCCCTGACATGTAGTCAGGTTCGATGCGCGGTCCCGTGCGCAACAGACCCGACTAGGTGGTCGGACTGGCTGGCCGTACGACCGCCCGTTCTGGGGCGGGCAGGAAGCAGGGACGCATGCGATTCATCACAACGGATCGCATGTGTCCTTCCCGGCGGCTTTCAGTCCATTGAGACGACGCAGGCAGTGTATGGGCACCTTTAGAATGCTTACAGAAAAGTGTTTATATAGTTTAAAATGCAAACAAAAGTGAAATCTAAATAAAAATCAATATTTGGGGTGATCACCTTTGGCCTTCACAAAAGTATCATTTCTTCTAGGTACACTTGCACAGTTTTTGAAAGAACTCGGCAGGAGTTGTTCCAAACGGGTATGGGTCATAAGGGTCTACCCAATTAAGGTTGATCACTATTGGTCGAGAGAGCATAGGTAAACGCATGAAAGGTCGATATGGCTAAAGTCAATAGAATCAAAACGTCAACACAAGCAATAGGTCAACATGAAAAAGGTTGACATGACATTTTTTAGTTTGTTTGTGTTTATTTCAGCTCATTAGCCCTTGTTTTTCTTGTTTGCCAATAATTGTCACCCCTTTAGTAGGAGCAGCTAGGCTCAACACACATATAGGCGCCAAATTTTTTTTTTGTATACTTATAAACATCTGAGGAACATCTATTCCCTCCAGCGAATTTGAATCATCCAGCCAGGTTTATGGATTAGCATTACTATTAAGCACGGACTGCACCAGGAGTCATATGACACCATACAAGCAAGGAGACCAGAGGGACCGTACAAGTATATAAGTATACAAATACCCAACTGTCCTACATGCAATTTAATTGATTTTTTTATTTATTTTTATTTGCATTTGAGACTACATCACCGGTACAATTGTCGCTAATTAACCTTTTAAATACAGGTTGAGTATCCCGTATCCAAAATGCTCGGGACCAGGAGAATTTTGGATAACGGATTATTCCGTATTTCGGAATATTTTAATATTTCAATGATGTATTTTGAAGTATCTTGCATTTATGCTGTATAAACACATAATATACACACAAATATATTTTATTACCACATAAAATACACACAAATATATTTTATTTGTTCAAAAAACAAGGTTTCAAAACGTGAAACAAAATGTGTGTACTATCTCAGCACTGAATTTGAATGCCAAGCAATCATTTTCTT
Organism: Crinia signifera; assembly: GCF_055691185.1. Lineage (NCBI taxonomy): Eukaryota > Metazoa > Chordata > Amphibia > Anura > Myobatrachidae > Crinia > Crinia signifera. The sequence goes on along the minus strand of NC_139218.1, from coordinate 163,204,999 downwards.
GTACATATATAGTGCCAGTTACATATCATGTCCCCAGTGATGCTGTTACAAATGTCCCCAGTGAGTTTTTAGCAAAAAAAAAAAAAATTTTTTCACTTTCTGGAATGTCCGTATTTCGGAATAATTCGGATAACGGATATTCGGATACGGGATACTCGACCTGTATTAATTTACTTTATAGAATATTAATAAATTAATTGTAATACTCAATTGATCCATTTTCAGCTCATTAGCGCTCCACACCCTTGTTTTTCTTGTTTGCTAATATTGGGTTTGACACCCCTTTAGTAGGAGCAGCTAGGCTCAACACACATATAGGCGCCAAATATTTTTTTTTTCCTTTTTAAGGAAAAACACCCTTTTCTTTTGTTTGTGTTTATGTTGACTTACGTTGACATGGACCCCATATAAGTGTGCCACTCTTCAGGCACTGTACCTTGCTATGCTCGGCACACTATTTTCCCTCTATGTCCACTTGGATATGTACAAAGAAACATCTGTTCTAGGGAATAAAAATGTGAGAAACTCAGGTCAACCTATTGTATGTGTCAATCTTTTTACTGTGTCACCCTAAGGTATGTCAACCTCTTTTATGTGTTGACGTAAGGCCTGTCGACCATCAGTGGTCGACCTATAAGCTATCAACCTATTTATTGTCAACCTGCCAACCGCATCCCGTTCCAAACATCTTTGAGAATCAACCACAGATCTTCTGTGGTTGATTCCCGGCGTGCGTTCCCGGCGTGCGTTGTGGGCTTAACTAGCACACATAGCATCGCATCGTATGCCTTGTGCATGCGATGTGCATGCGATGCGATGCTAGAAAAAGCTAGTACAAAAAGTATGTGCAGCACATACTTTTTGTACTGTGCGATGAGGTGCCGCAGGAGCGCGCACCCCATCGCATAGCATCGCACCGCCGGGATCGGTGCGTGTGTGGGCACCATAACTCTTCATGTAATCCCAGGCAGACCGGGGCTCTGTGGGGCTATCATCACTTCCAGGACTCCTTGTTCTTCTTTATCATGAAGATACCTGTAGTTCTTAATGGCATTTCCTGAATGTTTAGGGGTTGTTGTCCTGCTGCAGAATAAATCTGGAACCAATCAAATGGCTCCCTGTTGGTATTGCATGTGGATAAGTGCCTGCCTGTATTTATCAGTAATGAAAACACTATTAACCCTTACCAAATGCCAAACTCCATTTGCTTAAATGCAGCCCCAAACTTGCAAATAAACCTCCCTCAGCATGTAGGGCCTGGATCAGTAATTTCCACTAATTACCCCTTTACTGCACAGATGGTGGGAGATGAGGTGGGAGAAGGGGGCATTGGGCTGAATGAAGGGGCCCTGATACATAACTTCCAGGGATATACAGGATGTTTAATATGCAGAGGAGGGGTTTATAGTGGAGTGGGCTTATTATTCATAATTTTCTGGTGGGAGGACAGCTTGCTTGACTGCAGATATCTCCAGTTCCCAGAAATAGATTTATTAGATTTTAATGGAATTAAAAACTAGAGAACACCACCTACCAAATGGTATTGGGGACTAGGGGATCAGAGTTCAGGAGGCAGAGCAATCTGCCAACAAGAAAAAAAATCTACATACCAGGTGTGTGGAGCTGGAGTAGAGTCAAGTTACTGATGTCTTTCAAAGGGAGAGAGTCCCAGCTTTTGGAATATCCCCGCAGAAAAACTCCAAGTCAGACAGAACCTGAACTATCTGACTGGGAAGAGCAATTAAAAGGCTTGGATGGGACCACTACTTTGAAGTCAGATATCTCCGGTTCCCAAAGGCCGATTTTTAAAATTCTTGTACCCATGGAAAGAGGGGACCCTCAGCTTTCAGACTAGGTTCCTTAGACTCCTGGGGGGGTTTCTGGGTACTCATAAACCCCCCTGCGTGCGCTACTGAAAGGGGTATACCCAGGTCTCGATTAAGGCTTGAGGTGTGTACATTGGATTTTGTCCTTCCTGGATGGATCATGTTGGGTGGTATTGAACATTTATATTATATTTAAATCACTGGAGTATATTAGATGTAAACTAATAGTGTAATAATGCCTGGATTGTTTATAGCTCCACCCAATTGAGACACAATTATTTTATAAAGTTTCCTTGTAGTGTTGCAAAGACAATGGGGCTTAACCTATTGGCACCAAAGGGTAAAACGGCACCCGAAATGAAGCCTAACTCGCACCATTTGCTGGGCCATATTTGCTCAAAATTGCTCACACCCCTATGGAGGTGCGAGCACTTTTAAGCGAATTAAGCCCACCGTACCAAGGACGTGCAGTCAGGGGAGGCAGAGCCCTGTCATAATGATGAAAATAATAAAAAGAAGATATTTATATATCTTCTTTTATTATTTTCATAATTTCTACCTCTCCGGCTGCCTCCCACCTTCTTACACTGCTGCATGTGAGGGTGGGAGGCAGCGGGAGAGGTGCCTCCCGCTGTTAACATTAAAACTCCGGGCAGCGTGGAGCAGGTAGGGGTGGGCAGGGGGCAGGGTGCAGCAATGGGCTGTAAAAGCCCATTGAAAATGAATTGGGAAGTGGCACTTATACTGATGCCGCAATGACAGGGGCACCAGTATAAACGCACGCCCCCAGATGTGATTGGGCCAGCAGATCCAGTGCTGGATCCGCTGTCCAATCACATACACGCAGGGCCCTGGAGAGGATGCAGCAGCGCGGGCAGCAGGGAGTTCGGCACCGCTGGGAGAAAACCGATGTCACTCACCTGTCTCACCGCCGAGAGGACTGGCCGCCGCCACCGCCGAGGACAGGTGAGTCCGCCGGGTGGTGGGAGGGGAGGGGGGGGCGCATGTACTGCCGGCAGCTGCATATGTAGCACCGCCATGGAGGGGGGGGGGGGGGGGTGGTGAGGTCAGTGCCTCCCCAGGCAATGACCTCACCGCACGTCACTGCACCGTACAGAGTGTGATGATTCACACTCGTGAATCATCCACAAGTAATCGGATCGACCCCAATGTATACTACCTTAAAATACACATATAAAAATAAAATCTACTTTATCATCTACCTTGTCACATAAAAGAATAGAAACATCCTCTGTACTACTAATACCAGTGGTTCCCAAACTTTATCAGTCCAAGGCACCATTTGGGTCTCCATGACTTTTTCAAGACACCCTTAAGCCAAAATAATTACTGAACTGAAATACCTGTGTTAAGGGGCCTAAACACACAGTGATGCTGAAGCATTCTGATCAATGTTAGGTCACTCAGAATGCTTGAGCATGATCGCTTAAGCACACAGTGCTCTGTCAGGGCCAGTGTTCTCACCAGAGAGCCTGCTGAATATTAATCCTCGAGTGATAGCAATGCTATGGCCCCTACACATGGAGCGATTTAGGGGCATTATCTAAGCGAACTAGTGAGATCAACTAGAAAATGCCTGTATATCGCTATGTGTGTAGGCTCCATTATCCAGCAAATTACCAGGTTGAAATTTTTTACCCAGTAATTTGCTGCTCAGTGTGAAAGGGGCATTAGTCACTTCTACCCCTTTCACATCGCAAATGCCAGGTTGCACCTGGGATTTGAACACTGCTCACAGCAACCTGGCTTATTGCAGAGAAGGGCGCAGTGGCAGTGCATCAGGCAGGGGAGGAGGCAGCACTGAGGTGACGCTGCTGACTCCTACATTGAAAGGAAAGGGACACATGTCGCTCAAACTAGGTTACCCATTCAGACTGCCAAGCAACCGCGTTCGACCCGGGAATAACAGTGCTTATACCCCGGGTTGGATTGCTGGGTTCCTGGACTGGGATATACAACATGGCCCTTTCACACTGCAAGTCGACCCAGGTTATTTTTTCAATGTGAAAAGGGGTATTATAGCAGGCACCCCCTCCTATAGATTTCCCTATGGAGCATCTCACATATAACATACATTTTTTAGTAACTTTCGCAGCCAGCTCCTTCAATCAGCCATCAGGATTCTTGCCGAGCACATTCCTTGGCCACTCCAGCGCACTTTAGCCTGCTTGCCCCCCCCCCCCCCCTCCCCAACTGACTCTAGTCCCAGGTAACAGGTGTAACTAAGACCTTGTGGGCCCCTCACTGTGCTCGACGCCCTTCATTGTCACTGCTATGCCCCTTGTGGGGGGGGGGGTAATAGGATTTAAGAGACAAAGAGGGTGTTAGGGGGAGATAGAATGAGATTAGGGAGAAAAAAGAGAGTGAGAGAGGGGGAGGCACTACCTGGATTCACCTGGGGCAAATTTTAACAGCAAGAGGGGGTCTGCTACATCCTCCCACACTATGGAAATCTGACACACAAATATATCAGGGGCACACCAACACACATATATATTGTATATATACAAAGGGCACACACACACACACACATTGTACAGGGGCACAAACACACGCAACAGGGACCAGGGGCACACTGATACAAACACATACAGTACATACATTGTGCAGGGAACGGGGGTGGGGTGCACTGTCAGTGACACACACTTTGTATAGGATACATGGACCAGGAGTGTAGACATACTGTAACCAACCCCCTTCCAGGCCCTTCCCTCCACCTCCAGGATGAAGAGTACCTGCTGCGTGTCCCCGAAGGAGCGGTGCTCTCATGAGCCACTACGCGGACAGGAGCGCTATGTGGGATCTGCCCGGCAGTGGTAGGGGAGATAGCACTATGACAGTTTAGGCTGCAGCGCTGCATGACTAGACAAGCACTTTGCGGCCAGCCCTGTGCAGGGCAGGGGGGAGGATTGATAGGATACAGCCAGCAGCTGCTCTCCAATGCCGCTAGCCAGCAGCTGCTACTCCCCCTGTGAGAGCACCGCCGCACCCCACGGAGCCACTGCGCACAGTTTGGGAACAACTGACATAAACTACAACAGGAATCAATGCAGCTAGTGATGTCAATGTGCTCTGGCAGGTATCCCCTGGTGGTTATTGTATTCCCCCCCCCAATTAGTGGTTGTTACAACCAACATATGGATATGATGATCATTATCACCTGTTTAGTATTAGTTATACCGGGTCAGCGGCGGTGTAAAAGGGGTTAACCCGTGTCCCTTTACACGTCCACTCGCCCAAAGCGAGGCGAGTGGACGCAGTACGCATCTTCCCAACCTGTTCATACCCCCACTATCCACGTCGGTGTGATGTTGAGTTTATAAAGCCCGAAGCGTGGAGAGCCCCGCGAGGGGACGCGGCTTACTTGACATGTATTCCACGTACGCTTTGGGCTCGTTTTCCGCATGCGCTCGCCACGGTTTGGGCTCGGCGGCTCACTGTCCTCGCCACACTGGATAGTCGGGGTTTGAAATGGAGGCATTTGCCAGTATGTAACATGGAGAACTGGCAAATGTGTCCTTTATTGTGCATGAGATACACTAGCACCCGCATCCCCCCCCCCTTTGTGCACGCGCGACCGAACCCCTAACCCTGACCATCTCCCTGAATCGGGCAGGGTTGCCGTACCATGTTGCACGAATTACTGAGACTCACAAGTGTTTGAGACTCCGCCAGCGCCCACATGATCGCCTCTCAGCTGGCATCTTCTAGCGCAGGGGATCTGGCCGTTACCAGCGCTGTGTGAAAGGCACTCACTAGGCTTGCCAGGGATGTCAGGAACAGAGCTGCAGCTCGTGGGGACAGTACGGTGACTACGCTGCCTGGCGGGGACACTACGCAGGGCTGCCGCTGGGACACTATGCAGAGCTGCCGTGGGGTCACTTTGCATTTTGATAATTGATTAAAAAGAACCTCTTTAAAGCTAACATTTTTTTAAGAATTCTTACTTTTTAAGATTTTTTTCATGCATGCCAAAAACTTTCACACACATATTACATAAAATGAAATGGGTTTAGTCTACCCCTTCCCCAAGTACTAAGAGGCAGGTGTCAAATATTAACAATATAAAAGACTTGCATACAGCATACAGAGATTCAAAAGCATCCTGCTGAAACACTGCATCCAACTCACTAGCAAAAATTATAAGCATAGTCAGTCACACTTGCATAAAGCACCTATAGCAAACAAGAGAAATTAAATTATATATATATATATATATATATATATAGATAGATAGATAGATAGATAGATAGATAGATAGATAGAGAGAGAGAGATGAATTCTCTGAAGCGAGAAGGCAGCACACGGTGGGTAAATCAAACTCCGACAGGAAACTTGCAACGTTTCGATTCTATTAATTAAAAATCGTCATCAGGCACAATGCTGGTTTCTGGTGAGCACCGGGACAGTAATTGCTGTATTTGGTGTGCTTAGCCTTCTGGACTATATATATATATATATATATATATATATATATTTGTATTGTATTGATACACGACCTGAGGAAACTGCTCAATAAATAGCAATGAAACATTGTTTATAAGATGTCTGTCTGAGAGTGCCAATTGTTCAAGTTGTTTGGAGTGCTACTCCCACCCCCAACATATATATATATATATATATATATATATATATATATATATATATATATATTTCTAAATTTACATGAAAAGGGACACAGCTGTACTGGAGCTATGCATTGACGGGTCAAGAACAATTGTAACACAATTAAGTTTATGCAGATTCTCCCACAACTTCCCCCTGAAATACAGGTGCTATTTGTATTTATTACAAAAAAACTGCAAGTGCATTCATATTCAGAGCAGCAACTGCTGTAAAATATGTACTGATGAGCAACAGTATAACATACTTATCTACTCTTTAGGAACAGATGGGAAGCTCCCAAAAATTGGATAGCGATTCTGTCATTGAGCCAGCTGCCACCTGTTCACAGCCACCCACTTCAAAATGCTTGTAAAGTGTGCTTTGCCACAATGGTGCAATTGCCACATTGTACCAACCCACTCCCACAGCAGAGCAAACTAGAAAGGCAGCAAGTATGCGGCATACACGTGACTTAGATTAGATACACTTATGTACATTTTATCTGCAACAAGCACATTCAATATTAGGCATTAATAAAGCTACTAGAACTTCTCTAGTACAACAGAAGCAACTTAATTTTGTAAATAAAAAAAAAGTAAAGCTTTTTACAAACATAACTAGTTACCAGCCGGTCAAAATAATGGAACATCATAACAGCTGTGCACTTTCAGAGTAAAAGCTGAATTGCACCGTCGGGCGCCATTTAGTGGTCACCTGCATGCAAAACACTTGAACCCCCTTAGGTGAGGAGCAGCATAATTATGAAGGATAGCATGAAAATATGGTGGAGACGATAAATTCACACCAGACCCAGGGAGCTATTCAATTGCTTTTACTGATTGGCCAACTAACATTTCTGCTTGCAGCCTACTGAGGTGGCAAGCAAAAATGTATGATAGTCCATTTGGGCACCCAAATTACATGTAATTAATTTAAACAACTTAAATTGCCCCAATCCATCCAAACGACTAATGCTACCCATACACTTGTGAGATATTGCATGCAATCATTCGATTTCAACCACAACTGTTCGATAAATCGAATGATTGTATGCATATTTTAGGTACCATTCGATGCAATGTGCGGGCTCGCTTTTGAATGTCACACCGATAGATAATATGTACTGCACATAATATCTATCGAATTGCAGCAGCGATTGGTTTTTAACCACATGCAATCGCTCTAATGCAATTCGCAGATGGGGGGGCGGAGGGAACGCTTTCAGCAGTGTCAGGTTTGGGGAGAGGGGGCTAGAGTGACTGCTGCCAGTGTCCGTCTGGGTACTAGCGGGCGGCAGGGGACAGTGGTGGTGGCAGAATTGTTTAAAACACTGGGCAGCCCTCTAATTGGCTGCGCTCTCTCAGCCAATCAGAGGGCCACCCAGTGTTTTACTGTTTTTTTCAAATTCTGCTGCAGCGATGGCCCCCTAACGCTACTTCATAGCGCATCGCTACTCCGCCGCCCTCTTCCAGCACCTGATGTGCCAAGATGGCATGCAACATTCAGGTGTTGAAAGGGGGCCCTTTTTATACTCTGCTTTGTACATTAGTTTAAAAAAAAAAAATCTGTTGTTCTGCTATATTATATTCGGACTCCCCTCTCCTATTTTTTTTTCTGTATCCTTTCCCCTTCCGTGGTTAACGGAATTTTTTTTTTCAATAAAAACTATTGATGGCAAAAAAAAAAAAGAAAGGGGGCCCTTTTAAACCATAAAGCTGCCCATACACGTTAAAATTATTGTATAAAATATCGCATCTCATCGCATCTCGGTTTTGCGATGAGATGAGATCTAGTACAAAAAGTTTGTGCATCACATACTTTTTGTACTAGATCTCATCGCAAAACCAAGATGTGATGAGATGCGATATTGAATACAATATTGTATAAAATAATTGTAACGTGTATGGGCACCTTAAGATGTGATCGGATGCTGTGGACACAGAATCCAATCGCATAAGTGTATAGCATAAAAGATCACTAATTCCAGCTGAGGATATTGCCACAACCAGCTGCAACAGTTCATCTGAAGTGATTTATATCTTTCTCAGGCATATATGATCAGTGTCCTAGTCACCAAATAAGAAAACCAGCAATTGCTTTATACACCCCTGCCCCATAAAAGTGGCCTGTTATAGCTGTTGTTGATATTCAGTATTTTGTACATATGCTGGACTTGTACCGCACATGTGAATTATGGGCCTGCGAACAATGTAGAATTTGACAGTCCGAAGCCGTTTAGAGGAAGGTAAGGGGCGTGGCTGCGTAATGCAGGAATAAATGCAGGAGATGTGATGCCTCCTGCTGTATTATATTAGAGCACTCACTGCTGCTTCCATGAAAGCAGCAGCAATAGCTCCTCTATTCACAACTGAATTTGGCCCAAACAGACTCAAACAGAAGAATCACAAAAATCTGTACATATGTGTGTGACCACTGACATTGTAAGACACATAAACTGGCTTAGTATTCACTTTCCATCAGGCCTGCAGTACAGATTAGGAACCTTATGGAAAGTTATAAGCAACAAAAAAAATTTGGCTACATAAAACCTTTTTCTTTATTATGTAACACTTTTATATCATTTGTTTTTCTAGTATATGTGTCAGAATAATTGATGCATTTCTAGCTGTACCTGAAACGGGGGTGCCGTCGGTAGATCGACAATAAAAAGGTCAACAGGCCATAAGTTGACACATGAAAGGGGGTACTTGAGGACCAGGGTTGGGAACCACTGACTTATACGATGTCCAGGTCAATGTATGGCAACATAGACACCCAAAAAAATGTGAAAAACTCATGTCAACATTTTTCATGTTCCTTGTATCGACCTTTTGACCCTGTCAGCCTAAGGCGGGGAAGGGGAACCTTCAGCCCTTCAGCTGTTGTGGAACTACACATCCCAGGATGCCATGTTACAGTTTTGCTATACGGCCATGCTACAACAGTAGCAGGGCATGCTGGGATGTGTAGTTCAACAACAGCTGGATGGCCAAAGATTCCCCATCCCTGACCTAAGGGATGTGGACCTTTTTCATATGTCAGCCAATAAGGGTCGAACTATTGACTGTTGACTATCTTACTGTTAACCCTATGACTTATACACCCTGAAAAGTTAGTCCAATACTACTAGTACACATAGGAACAAATGTAAAAATTTATATCAGATCAAAAATAATAGCTATAGCCATGAAGTATAGCAAAATCAGTTTTCAAACTAAACAAAATGGAAAACAAACTTTTACTTACCAGTAACTGCTATCTCCATTGTTGCCTCTAGTGGACGGTTGCTATCAAGATCACGACTTAAGCTAAGCTCCCCACTACTAGTGTTAAGTAGGAGAAGGCCCAACTCATTCCCTTGCAAAAAGGTGAAGCTCAACAAGTCACTTATATCCGGATCATGTGCTGGCACTCTTCCAATCACTCCACTTGGGAAACTGCCAACATAGTGATTGAATACAACCCTGAAGTCACTCAAAGTTGGGGAATTGTCATTAACATCAATCAAACGTATTTTAACAGTAGCCCTACTGACCAGCGGAGCAGATGTGGCCTGTACTACAATAAGATACTCTGGTCGCTCCTCAAAGTCTAAGTCAACTAATGCAGTCAGCTCCCCAGAAAATATGTCCAACTGGAAAACCTCTGGAATGTTCCCTTCAACAATCTGATACATAATCTGAGCGTTTGGACCCTCATCCGGGTCATTAGCAGTAATTGTGGCAAGAGGTGGACCAAGTGGGCTGTTTTCTAATACCATTACTTCAAGCTCATCTCGAGCAAACACTGGTGCATTGTCATTGACATCCAACACGGTGACAGTCACTTCAACTGGAGTACGATGTGGAGTTGGGTGACCTTTATCAACTGCATAAGCAGTGAGGCTGTACTCTACTATATTCTCTCGGTCCAGCTGTCTCAATGTACGCACAATACCAGAAGTGTACTCAACCGTGAAGTCACCATCCCCATCATCCCCACCAGTAAAGGTGTAGAAGACTCTTCCGTTGAGGCCAGAGTCAAGATCAGTAGCAGATATCTGTAGTACACTTGTGTAAGGGGGTGCATCTTCAGGAACTGCACCACTATAGGATCCTCTTTGGAACACTGGGAAATTATCATTTATATCAGTTACCAGAATTTCAAGATATGTAGTGTCTGACTTTTGAGGAATGCCATTGTCATGAGCAGTTATGGCTAAGGTGTAGGAGACTTGACCTTCATAATCTAATTCAAATGTTGTTGTTACAGCACCAGTGTCAGGGTGTATGAAAAACTGTGGCATACCCTCTTCTGCCACATATGTAATGCGTGCATTCTCCCCAGTATCCTCATCTGAAGCACTTATGATCACTACAGTGGTTCCTGGTGGTTGATCCTCCCTCACGCTCACAGTGTAATGTGAGCTCTGAAAGACAGGTCTATGTGTGTTGGCATCCGTCACATTCACCACTGCAAGTGCAGTATCGGTTTGCATCCCATCTGATGCAGTGACAGTGAGTACAAACTGTCTCTCCAATTTATAATCAAGAGGCAATGCTAATGTTAACAAGCCACCCCCTCCTGCCAAGCTTGAGATGGAGAAGCGATGTCGGGCATTACCAGAGGTAATCTGATAGGTGATTGTTGCATGGGAATCCCTATCAAGTGCCAGCAGTGTCAAAACACTAGTACCAACTGCAGCATCTTCATTCAGACGTGCCTCGTATTCACTTTGTGTAAATTGTGGGGCATTGTCATTAACATCCAGTACTTGAATGCTTACCATAGCAGAAGTGGACAGAGATGGCTGACCATGATCTCGTGCTTCTGCTCCAAAGCTGTAAAATTCCACATCTTCTCTGTCCAGTTGTAACTGCACTATAATCCAGCCAGTGCTATTGCTTATGGAAAATGGTCCAGCATCACCTGTGAGCCTGTATTCCAGCTGGGAGTTTTCATCCGAGTCTGCATCTAGTGCTTTAACCTGCAGCACTGAATAACCTAAAGGTGCATTCTCCAAAACTGCAGCCTGAAAAGGACCACTCACAAAAGCTGGTGCATTGTCATTTACATCTAGAACTTGAACACTGACTAAGCCAGTTACATTGGACAACGGAGGCCGTCCACCATCTTGTGCTCTTACTCTTAGTGTGTGCTCCCTACCTATTTCAAAGTCAAGAGCACCTGCTAAGTAGATGGCACCAGACTGTGGGTCAATGGAGAAGAGCCCACGAGCATTGCCACTAAGAATACTATAGTGCACTGCAGCATTAGCTCCTTGATCATGGTCTGTTGCGGTTACTACCAGGACTTGATAATCAAGTTCAGCATCTTCTGGTACATGTGCCACATAATGTTTCTGACTGAATTGTGGTGCATTATCATTTTCATCTTCTACAGATATGTGCACAGTAGTTGTGGAACTACGGGGTCCAGGATCTATTCCTTGGTCATTTGCTTCAACAAGTAGCTGGTAAAATGCTCTCTGTTCGCGGTCCACTGGGCCCTTTGTCCTGATGACCCCTGAACGAGGGTCAATCTCAAACGCTTCCCCTGTTCCAAAAACAAGGTGATAAGCAATGTTGGCATTTATTAAGGCATCATCATCTGTGGCTCGCACAGTCATCACTTCATAGCCAACCTCCATGTTTTCTCTCACACTTTCTCTATATTCAATTTGCTCAAAAGTTGGGTCATGATCATTTGTATCACTTACTGTAACAGAAAGTGTTGCCATTGCAGTACGATGTGGGATACCACAATCACTTACAGTAATTCTGAAAACATGATTGTTCTTAGTCTCCCTGTCTAATACTGCTGTTGTGGTTACCTCTCCTGTTGCAGGATCTAAAAAGAAAAATTTTGACGAGCGACTGTCAAATAGTGCATCCATAGAGTACTGCAGTTTTCCAAAATCTCCCTCATCTGGGTCACTAGCCTTCAAGTGCACTACAAATGTCCCTGCAGGTTTGTTCTCAGGTACAGATACTTGGTAACTGGGTGTTTGGAACTGTGGACTATTGTTAATATTTCTTTTGCCTCGAGACAAGCCATGGTTACCAACTGCCTTGAAAGGTAACTGAGGCAGCATTACTTTCCAGTGCAATATAAAATTTTTGCTTTTCAGCTCACTACATGGTTGGCAATGCAGTTTCAAGTCTAGTGGATTTTGATAACTAAGGCAATGATAAAATGAGGTAAACAACATACCATTTGCTAAAGTTGCTCCAGGATAACCCACAGTCCAACATTGCAATTTACATGTGCCCCATGGTGAGGGTTGCACATCTGGCAAAGGCAGTAGTGCTTGTCTAGGAATGATGCAAAGTTTTGATGGTTTGCCAGCAGAGGCTGAATTGGGGTGTAAGGTGGTGACTACATGAATAGGTGTATAAGTTCTTAAAGGGGTAGTAGTTCTGACTTCACTGGTGATGGCCAAGATGGATGATAGATGTGTGGGCACTGGAGAAATGCAAGTCCAAAATAGCATTAATGACGTAACACCTGTTAATGGCTTTAGAATATTTTGTTCCTGTACCAGAGATAACGAACAGTTCCCTTGCAAAACTGGACGAGGCAGAGCCAATGCCATGGGTAAAAGTAGTAGCAAATAAAGGATAGGAGAATATATTCCAGTAGAACCAAGCCTCCCTGAGCAGTATCCAGAGAAGTACTCATGGCAAAGGCAACTGTAAAATCTATGTCTAATCCACTTCCAACCAAGTAAAAATGGGTCATTAAACACTCCAGGATTCTTTACAAGCAGAATGTAATTCCTAATACATGAGGAAAACACGTGAGACCTGGAACACCCCATATCATAATGTTCTGCTCCCTTAAAAACCACTGACAGCTTCATCGCCACACACAGTCCAGAAAAGCCATCCTGCAGCTCATACCAGTCCAGGTGACAGGGCCCAGTCTCTCTCCATCAGAAGTCAGCATGTAGGTGCAGCAAGCTCGCTATGTACAGGCACTGCCGAGAGTCTCCGTTTCTGGTCTGCATGGATTACGAGTCTATATGATCACTCTTCCTATGGACACGGTTGTAACGATTACGGAGAGCCGATTTTGAACATACATGATATCGCTACCAGATATACGCACAGTCTTGTTTCTTTTTCTAGAAATCAACCTGCTCAGAATGAAACCCAGGAAAGCGGTGGTTTTTTTTCCTGGTTTTCGGTTTTCTGCTTAAAGCGGTAATGCCAAGTGGGGTCCACAAGGTAAGCATATATCACGACGCTTGTCGCCGCTGTCCCGGCTGGCGTGACCTCTCCGTGGGATAACAGTCCGCTGGTCACTTGTTCCACTCTGTGTCTACTCTCAGCTGCATGGCAATGGGGAGGGAGGGATGATTGAAGAGAGAAGGGGGAAGGTACTTGCAGGCTGCTGCAAATGGCAATGTGCTCTTCTTTACCATCAGTGATGAGGTCAGGAAATAATTGTATCGTCACTTAAAGCTCTCAGCAATTTTCACACCACTGTTGACGAACTAAGAAAACGGCAAGTTTGCAATAAAAAGGGTTTTTTTCTTAAATTTGCATAAAGGTTAATGAGAAGGATATGTAACGCATAAGGTTTCGTGGCTTTATAACATAAATGTATTTTTGAATGTTTAAATCTTTCCCATCTATCTATCTATCTATCTATCTATCTATCTATCTATCTATCTATCTATCTATCTATCTATCTATCTATCTATCTATCTATCTCCGTGCAACGTTTCCTAAATCGTCTTGCATTGGATCTTCTTGTGCAATTGCAATGCTATTGTATCTCTGTCCCATCCCAGAAACCCGCAAGCACGATTGAGCCCTTTCAAAGAGTCTTTTAGCATTTTAAAAGGAAAATGTGTCTTTCATACAATTCTTTCTGCAGGGAGGGGATGGGGGATGTTGGATCCTTGCTTATGTTTCTCACTTTTTTGTGTTAACTAATTAACATATGAATAGGTTGCCAGAAGGGTGAAGCTGAAATGTAATCAGGGTGTGGAAAGCTGCAGTATTTTTAAGGAACAGCCTGCAGGGAATGTTATGGACCATGTATGTTGCTGTATGATACATGTATGGTTTGCACCTATAAAATTACACCTTTCAATGAGTTATAGAACATACTGACCTTCCTTTTTTTTTTCTTTATTATTTCCAATCCAATCTCACATATGAGCCACTTCTACACAGAAGAGACTCTCAGATGGGTAGATTTATTAAGCTCGGTGAAGTGGTAAAGTGTCTGGTACTTTATCACCGGACAATCAGCTCCTACCTGTCATTTTTTCAAACCAAGCCTGTAACTTCACAGTTAGGAGCTGATTGGCCAGTGATAAAGTACCAGCCACATTATCACTTCACCAAGCTTAATAATACCCTTTCACACCGCTGCAAAAACCCGGGTCATCGGTGGTGTAAATGGGTCACGTCGTGTCCCTTTACACGGGACTTCTAACCAGGTCCTGACCTGGGTAGAACATGGCTAGGACCTGGGTAGATGGCGGTGGAAACGGGTATGCCGGGTCATCTGACCCATCTCCCGTTTACATCAATAGGGGACGTACAACCTGCGGTCTGCAGCATCCGCAGGTTGGACGGGGGCGGGGGGGGGGCACACACAGCCTCTGCTGCTATCTGCTATACTTTGCAGCAGTGGCCGCAGAAGAGGTGAATGGATTACCTAAGTGCTGGGCTTGTGCCCATCGCAGCGGCCGGGTCCCAGCGGCGATCGTCGCTTGGAGATGATGTCAGGAACCGCCTGCGTCCGGTGGGGGTTGCGGCGGTGTAAAAGGTAACAAACGCCGGGTTACACCTGTATTGAAGCTGGGTCCAAAAACCCGGGTGCGACCCGGCGTTTTGATATAAAAGGTGTATAAAAAAAAATGTACACACACTTTACCTTATTTTGTACATAACATTCAATCTACTGATCTCTTGCCTTTTGGTATCTGCAAATTAATGTTTACAATTTAAAGATACAAATTATTTACATTGTAACTAAAGCCCGTACACACATGGCGACCCGGCCTCCGTGCTCACTCAGCACACATCATGGTACATCCGCGATGCACACCGCTATGTGTACTGAGCAATCTGTGTAGCACGGGCTTTACCTAATGTTTAGCCCTGCAAGGTTTAAGGTTTCCTGTTTTTATTGGTTCTTTTTTGTCATTTTTCAATTTATAGTCCCTCACTTTGGTTCAGGGGATGGTTCTAAAGGGCGATTTTAGCCCCTTTTCTAATCAGATCGCTTAGAAAAGGAGTTTGTATGCCCCATAGCGACAGCGATGCACGGCCCCGTGTATCAATATTGCCCACAGGGAAAGCCAGTGCTTGCGCTGGCTGTCCCTAGATTGTGGGGCAATAGGCAAAAACATTCTCAGCACAAAGCATGGCGGGTCACCCGCAATGTGTGGTGAGCGATCGCGCTGAAGCAAGTTGCTCAGCAAAAGTGCCGGGTCGCCCCTTGTTTACGGGGCTTTACATACAATTAACTGTACTAGTGAATAAAGCTGCCATAAACTAAAATATCTGTATATTTTGGTTTTTATTCGATTTAAGAGCATAGGACTGTTTTAGCCAGTAACTGTAAACATTGGTAAACCATGTTATACTGTAGGTGGGGGAGATTTAAAATGTGTAAATGTTTAGATTTAAGAAAGGTTATCCAAACTGTTTTAGTGTAAACACGAAGCTGTCCAGCATTTGTGGGCTACATGAAAAAGCAGCTAGTATTTACCAAACATGCAAAAAATATATGTATTTTCACAGTGGCGTAACTATGAAATCCAGTGCCTCCCCGCCGAGAATTTTTGGCATGTGCGTGCCAGGACTGGTCACCGCAAAGAAATAGATCTGCGTGTCCAGGTTAGAGGCGGTGACAAGTAGCAACTGGGGTAAGGCAGGCATCAGCGGAACAATAGCCCCCGCGGACCTCCAGCGCTCACACCTTACTCAGCGCCTCCCCGCTGCTGCGGGGTCTGCGGGGCTATTGTTACGCCACTGTATTTTCACACCTTACATCACAACATGGTTTGTCTAGGACAGTACACAGCTTCACTTTATTTCCTAAACAGAATCAGGCCAATAATGTCAAAGAAAAGGTAGGATGGCAGGAAATATACATAATATTCTATGGACATGTTTTTTGTGGGACAGAAGGGGCTACAGGAGATGATCTCAGCAGAAGAATTTTTTTATTTGCCTTTCTTATTATTTTTATCCCCCTATCACTATTGCTGGCAGTAGCAAGTGAAATTTTGGGGTGTTTTGTTATAGCATAATTAAACCATGCCATTCACGGCACAAAGTGCAGTGCAGAAGATATGCTGGAAATATATGCAATAAAACTCACTGTCACAAAGACAACCAATTATTTTATGTTGCCTGCATTAGCCGCAAGCCTCACTGTTTGGGGAATCCTCCGAGAGCTAGGATTCCCCCGAAACGTTGAATAGGGTGAGCAGCCAGGGGTTAAACGGCAAGGATTGCTTGTTTTCGGTGATCCCCACCGTTTAACCCGTTCCCCGGCCGCATTGAATACACCCCTTAGTATGACAGGCTGAAACCCATCAGATTGACCAGGGGTCTGCTGCTTATTGCGGGAACTGGGTTACCAGGGCCGTAATTACAGGGGGGGGGAGTAGGGTGCACGCGACCTGGGTGCTGATAAGGGGGAGCGCTAGACAGTGAGCCAGTCACTCCACTGCCGAAGTCCCTACACATCGCTGCCGAGTTCTTCCTCCTCCAGCAGAGCCTCCAGTGGAACAAGGCATGCTGCGCAAGAGGGAGAGAGAGAGGCGGGTGGGAGCCGCGGCAGACAGAATACACTGCATACACTGATCGCTAAGCGCTCCCAGTAATGCAGTGCACGTCTGACATAATGAAGTCAGCCACACATCACCACAACCACGGCGCGTACTTAATGTGAAGAGAATGCTGGATCTGCATCAACCACCTCCTGCGACCACCACTTCAGTGAAAAAAAAAACTACTATCTCCCTGGCGAAACCAGTCAATTTACCAACAACCCCCCCTGCGCACGATTACAGGGGGCTTTATCGTGATTAACCTGCTGAGCAGCAGTAACCCATTGAGAACCCCTCAGGTGAGAGACTTTAGCCCAGAATGGGGGGGTGAGCAAGAAGCCACGGTCTGACAGTTTAAGGTGAGCCAGGAGGCCTTTTGCAGCATAGGATTCAGCTCCTTAGGAAATTGGGCAGTCTGACCCTTAACAATATCTCTCCCTCTTTCCCCTCTCTATCTCTCTCCTTTCTTTCCCTCCCTCTCTCATTCCTCTTGTCTCTCTCGTCCTCTCCATTTCCCTCACTCCCTATCTATCATTCTCTCCCCTATCTTTTACCCCCTCCCTCCTTCCGAAGGGGGACATGGCTGACACAGGGAAAGGGGGACATGGCTGACACTGGGAAAGGGGGACATGTTAATGATTAGAACTTATTCATTATAAATGTGCCTAGGGGTGGCCTGACACTTAAATTCGCAGGCCTCCAGGACCACGTGGAGGAGGGCCCGGCCACCTGTTCTTCCTGATGCCCGGCTGCCGCTGACGCTGCGTGTGGACGCCCACGTGTCTGTGGAGAAAGTGGAAGTTAGAGCTCGCAGGCAGAGGAGTGGAAGGGTACTGTGGCCACAGCTAAGGAATCAAGAAGGGCAGAGAAGCTTGGAGCCACAGCAGCATGTAAGGAGAAACATCAAACAGGTAATATTTGTGCGGTTTCCTGTAGTGTCCTCCTTTTAATGTGTAGAGGGAGTAGCCTGTTGTGTCCTCCTGTTATTATGCAGGGGGATCAGCCTGTGGTGTCATGGCATTATTATTATACAGGGGGAGCAGCCTGTGGTGTCCTGTTCTTTACGCAAGGGAGCAGCCTGTGGTCTCCTGTTTTTTACGCAAGGGAGCAGCCTGCCTGTAGTGTCCTGTTCTTTACGCAAGGGAGCAGCCTGTGGTGTCCTGTATTTTACGCAAGGAAGCAGCCTGTGGTGTCCTGTATTTTTACGCAATGTAGCAGCCTGTGCTGTCCTGTTCATAAACCTTCATTAAAATTGTTACTTATGGGTCAGTGCTCTGGACTTCCCCCCAGGCTAAAATTTGCCAGCCAGCCCCTGCACCTACAGATTTACCTGTCGAATCCAGTCTGGTGGGAACAAAGATCTGGTAATGTATGGAAGCATATGAGAATTGAACATTTGCTCCCAAACACTGGAAAACAGATGATGGTTATTCAGGCAAATTGGTTAAATCCATTTGTTTATCCAAACAATTGTTTCTGTCCATTTTCCATCATTTGGGAGCAAATGGTTGATTGTCCTTTGTTTTAGTACATTAGTTATTAGTAATTAGCCAGATTTTTGTTCCCACCAGACAGATTGAACAGATAAATCTTTAGGTGTGTATCCAGTTTATAACTTTGTATGCCTTAAATTATGTGATTCATGGTAAATCATGTAATTAAAGATGGCCATACACTAGAACCTTGATGGCTAACCTTGACACTCCAGCTGTTTTTGAACTGCACATCCCAGCATGCTCTGCATCAGATTAAGCATGGCCAAATTGCAAAACTGAAGCAGAGCATGCTGGGATGTGTAGTTCAACAACAGCTTGAGTGTCAAGGTTAGCCATCAAGGCACTAGAGGAATATCAGGCTCAAACACACAATTTCGATGGGTCATGCAATCAGTTGTGTCTACTTCGTGTGAGGTATATCAGTCCGATCTGTGGGGACCCAAAGCCAACCCCCAGCTCAACGGCCTGGCCACTCACACCACTGCTCAGCCTTGCACTCAGCCCCCCTCCTGCACTGCACACGACAGGCAGGAAGGATACAAGTACAGATGATGCTCGCAGGCCGCTCTACCCTAACACATTCTGAGCAGCCGACACACAGCTCCTCCACCCTGAGCTCCTCTGCTCTCTGACATGCGACCTGCTGTGTGCCTCTGCTGGGAGGCTGCACTAGTGCAGGCACTCAGAACTCCCTAAACCACCCTGATAGACCAAAATAAATGTATATTTTTCATGTAAAAAAAAACACGTTGCCCCTGCCTGCAATTAAGCCCCGCCCCTCCTCAATTTGACTCCGCACCCTTTCAAAGGCTGGTATTCTTGTATGCAATGGTACACTTGCCCGGGATGCAGCTACTATACATCCAGGGCCTGCAGCTGCCCCTGCTCTAAGTCAAGATTAGGCATTGAGGCACAGCTCCATGACGCAGAAGCTGCAGCACAGCAGGGCCATAGGGCAGAACAGTGGAAAGAGGTCAGTTGGAAATGGAAGGAGGTGAGTGCATGTACATGGATGTGCACCTGCTTGTCCTGCATCTTGTTAGTATTGCATGCTGAAGTTTGCATTGGCCAACAGGCATTTCTCGAGCCTTTGGAATGGAGGGGTGGAAGTGGTGGAGAGTAAAAGGAAAGTGAATGCTACACGGGGGCCAGCAAGAGTGTCGGAACAGAATGGAACCAGTTCTGCCTTTGCCAATGCGCCTAGCCACAGCAGAGCACGGGGCCAGCTCCCCGGAGCCTTGTACGCCCGCCACAGGACCAGGGCACTTCCAAGTTATGTTACAGAATAAGGATGAGGATATAATTATATGGGGTCCCAAGAATTCTGTTGCTGACCCTGCCCGCAGGTCGAGAGGTCGATCCTCAGATGATACGTACTGCTCATTTGATCGCTTTTACGATCTGCATACTATCAGGTTGTATGCAGGTCATTTTAGTGTATGGCCAGCTTAAGCCCCTAAACAAGGAGGTTGTTCTACTCTCCCAAAGAGCATGTAAGAACTCATCAAAGTTATTGCTTGGTATTACAGGCAATTATGATGCCAGGAGAGCCCATTATAAACTATTAAGTCCCATACACACTATGCAATAAAGGCAGCTAAGCATGATAACGATACTGTTAATAATATTATGATGCATAACATTTAGTATGTATGAACGATAATGATGCATGCTCTAACAAGTCTTTATCGACCCCCTTTCTCGCCTGTATTTGTAGCATATTGTTCAGTGTGTATGAACTCAAAATAAATTAACAATACTGTTGTCTGCCTTTATCACATAGTGCGTATGCAGCTTTAAGCCCCATGCACACTAGATGACTTTTCAAAATATATCGCTCATTTTGGCTCATCTGAGCGATTATTTTATTTTTTAAAAAGTCACGTAGTGTGTATCATCATTATCAACCCCCCCCCCCCCCGCCCTCCCCAATCAGATTTTGTCTTTCATCTCTCTATTGCAGGGGTGGGGAATCTTTTTTGTGCCAAGGGCCGTTTGTATGGGGAAAAAATCCTTCAGGGGCCATATGAAAACATTTCTCTTACAAATTGTCCTGCTGCAGCCGTCCCACGCTCTGGCTGCTGCCGCTGAATAGGACTGAAAGTCTCTGGCTGCTATTGATTAAGAGGAATCTCGCGAGAACTACCTACCTCTCACGAGAATTCCCCTGTACTTGACTCCCGGCAAAGCCAACGGGCGGGTGGAAGGGCCACTCAGACCGGCTACGGGGGCTGCATACGGCCCCTGGGCAGTGTTCCCTCTAAGCTGTGCGCGCACACACAACTCGACAAGCATGCGCACAGACATTACAACAGAGCGCACAAAGCAGCAGTGGTCCCCTTTTTGCAGTTGTGGACTAAATTAATGTGTTCCACCCATTAACTACATCATGTGCTGTGTTTTGAATGTTTAATATCATTTTGAAGTAAGTTTTTTTTTTTTTAGTTCAGTAATTTTTATTGAATTTTCAAAAAACCATTCAAACAAAACACCCAAATGAGCATACATGTCGATAGATACATTGTATAGGACCAAATTACACAGAATTATTAAAATCATGTAAACAGTATTGATCACTATTCCTGGAATATTTCTGGCATTGAGTTGCCCGAAGGCGCCATTCGGGCAGCTTCCAAACATATAAAAGCAGGAATATCTAAGTGCCAATCTTGGCATAGTGTACTATACAAAGTCGCGTAACATGAGCATGAGCAAATACCAAGCAGAATGTGGTATCACAATGAGCTATGGACAGTGACATGTCTATCTTAAAATAAAATAAGTTCCCTCAAACACAAAACAAAATACCTCCCCATAATCCCAAAGCAACCCTACCACGAAACCCCCCACCCTGTACAACCCACCCCCAACTTAGGCGTACCTGGATCCCTGAAAATTAACTACCCCTACCCCTCTACTACTATAAATTATAGGGGAAAGCAAGTTAGCGGCCCTCATTTTGAAGTAAGTTAACACAAATGCTGAACGTCATTTTCCAGTTATATATAAGTGACACACAAAATTTTTAATTTCCTTCCAAAGTTGCACAGCCAAAATCTTTTGCTGCACACAGCCTTCGTAAAATTATAGGGAACATTCCCCACCCCTGCTCTATTGAATAGAGTCTAGACCAGTGGTCGCCAACCCGTCGCTCGCGAGCTACCGGTAGCTCGCCTGAGCGAAACGGGTGGCTCGACCACTGCTGCCTGCCCTGCCCAGTCCGCCCGCCCGTTGTTGCCGCTGGCTTGCGGCGCTATAGCCGCCGCCTTGCCCCGCTGTAGTCCGCGGGGACCAGAGACAGCACACAGGCGCTAGAAGTCATATTTGACCTCTAGCGTCTGACAGGGAGCACCGCGCTACGCGCTCCCGGCACTTCCGGGTAACGCTGCAGCAGCGCAGCTCTGTGTTCCCTCCCTGTCATAGGCTAGAAGTCAAATATGACTTCTAGCATGGTGGGGGCTGTGGGGGGGAAGAACGCTAAATGCCAGCAGGGTGATGACGGAGGCAGCAGGCTAGAAGTCAAATATGACTTCTAGCATGGTGGGGGCTGTGGGGGGGAAGAACGCTAATTGCCAGCAGGGTGATGACGGAGCTGAGCACCAGCAGCAATTATTCATTTATTATGCCCATGTGAAGACGGGCATAGTGGAGGGGGCAAGCAGTGACCCCCTTGTCAATGAGCATTAACCCCTGGCAACAAAATTCAACCCCTGACAGCAAGCAGGTAATTTACATTTTTTTATTAGAAGCCTAACTGTGGGACATTGTGTGCAATATGTGTAATGGGCATCATTTGTGTGGCACATGTTTAATGAGCATCAAGGTGTGGGGCATATGTATAAAGGAGCTTCACGTTATGGGTCATAGGCATAATCGGCATCACGGTGTGTGGCATATGTATAATGGTGCATCACGGTGTGTGTCATATGTATAATGGTGCATCACGGTGTGTGGCATATGTATAATGGTGCATCACGGTGTGTGGCATATGTATAATGGTGCATCACGGTGTGGCATATGTATAATGGAGCATCACGGTGTGCGGCATATGTATAATGGAGCATCACGGTGTGCGGCATATGTATAATGGGCATCACGGTGTGCGGCATATGTATAATGGGCATCACGGTGTGCGGCATATGTATAATGGGCATCACGGTGTGCGGCATATGTATAATGGGCATCACGGTGTGTGGCATATGTATAATGGAGCATCACGGTGTGTGGCATATGTATAATGGAGCATCATGGTGTGTGGCATATGTATAATGGAGTATCACTGTGGGATATGTATAATGGTGCATCACGGTGTGGGGCATTTGTATAACGGAGTATCACGTTGTTGGGCATATGTATAATGGGCATCGTGTGTGTGTGTGTGTGGAAAAAATGGGGGATGTAGCCTCGCAGGAGTTCCACGGTAGTAGCTGAACCTTCTAATTTTTGGCGCGTGCCTTCGGCACGCGCAGATGACTCTTCTCCTCTGCCTCCAGTGTTGGGAGGTATGTTTTGGGACATTACAGTTTGTGGCATTATGTGTAAAGGGCATTTTTTGGGATATTATGCAGATTTTTTATTTTTTTTTACTTTAGTAGCTCTTCGGGCGGTTTATTTTGTCGCGAGTAGCTCCCGACCCAAAAAAGGTTGGAGACCACTGGTCTAGACTAATCTGATGGGCAACATCACCTCTTTTCATTTTTAGAAGCTTTAGTAAATTTGCCCCTGTGTGCCTGCTATTTATGTACAAAAAATAGGTGATGATTTTATGGATGATATTACACATTTTCCATCAATGTAATGGCTCATATACATACTCATTTTATTAGCTAAGTTGTACTAAGTTTTAGCCTAGTTTTATTTTTTAGCTTTTTAATTTTTATTATCGTCAAATTGCTATGTCTTTAAATGTACTGGCTTTTTTTTTTTAAATCTTTGTAAGGTTGCTCATATGACATTAAAAGTGTTTGTGTAATTTGCTCATAATCATTGAATCTGGATCATTTATATCTGGATTTTTTATATGTATAAATACAACAAAAAATAAGGGAAATTTGCTTTCAGCAACAAAATTTCAACACCTGCACTTGGCTTCAAAAAGTGTCTGGATAGGGATTTAAATGTCGATGCCGACAGGAAATAGAGATCATTTTTTGGGTGCAATGACAAGAGTGCCTTCTGATATTTTAGTGAAACTTCTTCCCCATGCTGTATCCTAGCTGTTCTTCTACTGGAAAATCCTTTTTTTTTTCTTTTTACTTGGTCTCCATGGTTCCCTTTTCGATGCACTGTAGAATGGCAGAGTGGGCACATCTCACCCTTTTGTTCAATCCTCTTTTAGAAATTGGCTGTCCTGGGGAGTGAAAAGAGGAAGGGTTGAGGGCAGCACAGGATAAAGGGATAAAGAAAGGAGGACATTTAATTCTGGCTACCAATAAAGGCAATAAACCCAAACAATATAAAGTGGCGATGCGATTACAAATTGTTGTCTCAGGAAAAAGTAATTTATTCACTGCACTATACTTTCAAATAATAAAATATTTTTAAATCTCAGTGACAGTATTTTTTGATTGTCAAGTGTATACATCGATTTACTATATCTACAAAATGACATTATTTGTACTTTAACACAATTTATTGGAAGAAAGAAATATGTTATATTGGAACTGTATCAAAGTAATATGTTCCTGATTTTTCTTATGTTCACCGAAAAAAATATACACAAAACTCTTAAGCCAGGTACACATGGGAGTAACATGGATTATTTTTTAAATCCATGCCATGCCAGGCCAAATGACCTGACTCACTGAATCTATGCTATGAGGGACAGAACGGTCACTGGGACTAAATCAGACCCGTTTGCTGGGCTGTGAATTTGAATCAAATGACTGTGCGTGCACACGATACACAATGCACATGTGCATGCCATCCTTGTGATCACAGTCTGCGAAGGCTAGTCATTGCTGGCCGTTAGCAAGTTTATTGCCAGGCGCCAGGCATTTGGGGGCGTAATACCTGTGTTTTCTGGGAGTGCCCCAGAAAATGCAGATGGCTCTGCGTGGTGGAGGTGATTAATTTGATGGAAATTAATTTCCCCTTCTTTGCATGGCAGCCGTGCACATGGGTGGGATTTAACTTGTGCAGGGCTCATAACACTCCCAGCCCAGCTATCAGGTCTGAATCGGCCCCACTGTTCTGTCTTTCATTCACATGCATGGTGTTTCTAGCTATTTCTCTAGGTTTAATGGGCAGCACATCACAAAAGGACACTGTAGTGTGCATTTTGCGCACACACACTGAGCAATATCCCAGCCTGATCCATCTGATGGTATATTGCCCAGTGTGTACCCGGATTTAGGTTATTTTGAAATAGAAATAATATCTAAATTTATATTGCTTGTGTTCATTAAACTCAAAGAATATATCTCAAAGTCTTTTGATTGTAGCGTGGCTGCTGATGTCACTGACAGCTTGAACTAGGCACTCCGAAGCAGGCTACATTTATAATCTGAAATTACACTAATATTTTGAGAATTATTCACTGCCAAATCACTTTTATCTACAACTTCATTTTAACATCAACAGTGGATTCCCAGCAGGTATGATACTTCTGTAGACACTTCTAGACAGTATCCGGTCTCTAGGTGGACAATATCTATGCCAACAGTCACTAGGTCAACCACTAATGGTCAACAGTGACTAGGTCCACACTTAAAATAGAAGACATACCATGAGCAGACATTGACAGAAGGTCTAGCATGGACATAGTCGACATTCAAAAGGTCGACATGAGTTTTTCACCTTTTTTGTTTAGACCGACTCGGTTCATACTTTACTATCCAAGTGGTCATAGAGTGAGAATATAATAGTATGCCGAGCGTAGTGAGGCACCGTGCCCGAAGCATGGAGAGCGCAGTAAGCCATGCAAGGTGACATAGTAAATTTATTTGGTGTCTATTTCGACACAGATACAAAAAAATGAGTATCTTGTCAAGCTTGTGTTGACCTTCTGCCAATGTCGACATATGGTATGTCGACCATTTTCAGGTGTTGACAAACTCACTGTCAATCATTAGTGGTCAACCTACTAGACACCCAAATCATCTAAAGATGGGTGGTACGTGAAAAAAATTCCTTTCAGGCTTTTAATCACTTGCTTGGCATAAATGTATGGAATACGACCACAGTCAGGAGTACATTACCTAACCAATATGTCCAGAACAGAGCGGGCAACCTCCCCTCACAATGAGTGGGCAACAACCCCCCTTAAGGGTTAGATGCAGTAGTGGGGGGCACCTGGAATAGCTGACACACCTCTCAGCAAAGTGCCAGTCACAGGGCAGTATTCAATGAGCACATACACGGCGTGCAGCGAATCCTGTTTAGGATTCGCTGCACAGTCGCCGTGTTCCGGAGCCTCGCTGTCCCCCTGCTATCCCCCTATTCAACGTCGCAGGGGCTCGCTGCCCCTGACGGCGAGTGTGAACCCATGCGGCGGACGCCGCAGGGAGCCTGAGGACGGTGGCAGGCAGGGAGATGGAAGTCTCCCTGCCTGCCCCTGAACGTATGTGAGCGGGAGATGGGGTCCCCGGGAGCCAGGCAGCACAGGCTGCCCCCCCCCGGAGAGCCAGCAGGGGACCAAATATGCACTGCTCCCAATCGTGCATATGTAATGATCGGGAGCAGTGAATATATGAATATGTAATGAGCGGCTCTCTGCTCCCGGCCCCCTGCTGGCTGCTATGTGTAAAAAATATATATATATTTTAAATTAAATATATAATATAAGCACATGAATAAAAATAGGATGCCCTTCACAGAATAAAATTCCTGATTTTTTTTCACACCAAATGTAAAACAACAACAACTTTATTTAAGTTCACTTTCCACTTCACCATGAAAAGATGGCAATTTGCTACACGGTGAGGGACGGCGAAAATCACTTAGAAAGACGGCAAGAAGTGCACGTTAAATAGGGTGATTTGTTTTCTGACCCAAAAAATCACTGTGGCATCCCCTAATAGG
Organism: Crinia signifera; assembly: GCF_055691185.1. Lineage (NCBI taxonomy): Eukaryota > Metazoa > Chordata > Amphibia > Anura > Myobatrachidae > Crinia > Crinia signifera. Next base: position 163,178,246 of record NC_139218.1, on the reverse strand, counting down.
GGTACTGTAAATATGTAAATATTTATTAAGACACAGAATAGGCAGCTCTAAATGTATACACTGTTAATGTGAGCAGCTGTAATAGACGTTCTCTGAAGGGGAAGATAATAACATATATCATCATGAGTGGCCAGTGGATCCTACTGCTTAGCCCTGGCTGGGACTGTGTATATGAAAGTCCCCGTGCTCCAGGGAGTATGCTGGTGTTCACCGGAGCAGTTTACATAAAGTTTCCACGGGCGTGCGTTGGAGTCAGAGAGTGCACGCGGGGAAGGACTTCTTTTAACGGCTGTGGCGCAGTTCTCCGGAAAACAGAGAAATAGGCAGAGCTACGCAGCCGGGAGCGGTGTATAGCAGTGTGGAGAAGCCAGTCAGACTTACCCGAGAGCCCTGACGCCTCCGGGGCAGTGGTGATCCGGCGGGGCCAGGTGTGAGTGACAGCGGGAAGTGGTGCGCATCCATACTGAAGGGAAGTATGCCGGAGTGCGCAGCCGCATCGGAGCCGAGGTACCAAGCTGAGAGGTCCGGCTCGTGCGTCATCCGGAGGAGAACTTGCAGACCCTCCAATAGACGGGCGGTGTAGGGGAGTGGTGAGTAGTGAACCCGCCCCCAGAACAGCCCAGGACAGCCCCTGTTAATGTCCAATCATCCCGGTTGCTACGAGGTAACACACTGACTGACAGTCAAAGGGTCAGCTGTAGATATACTCCTGAGAGAGACACTAACACATTTGGATACAGGTTAAGTTAGTACGCAGCGCTCCTAGTCTAAAACGTCGCTGCAAGCATCCTAAAGAGGCTATTTGCATCCAGCTTCCATAGGCAGGAAGGGATAGCTGCTCTATCGGAATTGTATGTCGGCAGAGGGTACCCCACATAGCTGCAGCTTCGGCAAGAGCCAACCGCTTAGTAGAGGAGTATTACCTCCACCCTTGGGTGTAGCGAGATCAAGCGAGCAACATCGTTAGGAGGGGCTAAACCCGGCTCAGGCCAGGGGACGCCCACTTTAATACATCAACTAGCGACGCAAGCTACAGAGGCAGTTCAGGCACTACCTAGGGTAGCATTCTTCCCGTTCCGAGTTGTTGGAAGAGGAGGGCTAAACCCGACTTAAGAGTCAGGGGACGCCCGCAGAGGATAGAGCAACTACAAGCATTGCAGGACAGTGCAGCCGGAGGATTAATTTCACTAAAGTCGTAACTCTTTAGTCTGTTCTCAGGACAGTCAAAGTTATCTTTCTAACATTGCCTGTGCACAGTGAAGGTCAGAGAGAGACTTATAAGGGGACACGTATAGACAGTTGGAAACTGATTGGACAAAATGGCCCTTATTCTGAACGGTGTGGCCGGATCCGAATATGCGGCCAGGACTGTGCGTGCGAAACCCCGCCTTCCGTATGGATCGCTCACTCTGTCCGAATGCGGTAAGAAGCTGGCCGCACGGACCGCACGTGTATTTTTCATGGAATACGCCTCCTCCATCTCAGGGAACCTCCCCCATCATTCAATGGTCGCAGACCATCGACTGCAGGACCGAATGGTCCACCAGCTCCCGCAACCTCAGACCACACGGACATTTCTCCTTGCAAAAGCAGGGATCTGGGCGGGCAGCTGACATCCGGCGATGTCATATGTCCGCCCCCTACACGTGCGTCACGGCCGCATTACCATGCGTACGCCCAGCGTTTGCATGGGAACGCCCATGAAACGCGGGGCGTATGCATATGGTAATGAGCACAAATAGCCTTTCACGCCCCTCTCCACCCCCTGTTCGGAGTGTTCACATTTCATGCGGGATTTGGCCATACGCCCCGCTCGCACATGCGCAGAGACGCCTCTGCACATGCGCAGACACAAAACATCGGCGGCCCGAACGCACGCTGATATTACCGCACCAACCAGAATAAGGGCCATAGTTACTACTGAATAAGTTCGCATAGGATTAATATTGTCTAGGATATTTTAGGATTAAATGTTTGCAATAGAATTGTCTTAAGATTTATGCTTACCTGTTAGAGAGAAGTAGCAGATTTCGAATAGATAGGACCCTAAAAGGGAAAAAGCGCTTGTTAGAAGGTTGACATACATCCCCATAGGGGTAATATTATTGCGCAATAATAGCTTAGTTATATGTTGAGTATAGTTGTGCGTTTAAGATAAGTACAGCTGATATTTGAATATTGCACCATTGTTCGACTTTGCAACCTGGGACAACCAAGGTAAGGTTGCCTGATCATTGTATAGAGGAACGTCAAGGAGTGTCAGTTTGTCTGCATTGGAGTCACGTTCCGGTCTAATAAAGTGAATTGTATTCTGACTGTTAAACTATCGGGCAGCTGTTTGCCCCTCATATTGTGTATGTTATTACATTTGTATGTTCATTCTGGTTAAACTCTCTTAATAAAATAAACCCTGTTAAACTACACTTACTTGGTCTTACCTGGAAGGAGGAAAAGTCATCTTTCTGTGCCTGATATACAGGCGCATTACTGACAGCATGCACAAATCTGTCATCAGCGGGCATGGAGTGTGTGTGTTAAGGTGCCCACACACTAGAGTTTTTTTGGCCGATTTCCGATAAACTGGCCATATATATCGTCCGTTGTTTACCAATAATCGGTCGAAAATCAGCCGATTTTGGTCCGATGCGCGCTCCCGTGGATCTTTTGCTAAATCTTTTGATCTTACGTGCTGCATGTTATACACCTGCGCAGGTATATGTAACCAATATCTCTGAATTCTATTATCATGTAGTGTTCAAGATTGGTTGCTAAAACTATTCAGTGTGCCGGGGGAACCAATGTCTTGTTACTTACTAAGTATTAACCCATCCCTTGCATGCACCTGAAAAGTTTTACTGAACTAATTTAAGCATCTACCACTATCTGTATGTATGTTGTGAGAGGCAGAGAGGAGCTTGTATTAGGTGGAGATGCAGGTCCTGATATGCCACATGGAGTAGTCTGGGGTTGCTCCAAGGTAGGTAGCTCTTAGTTCAGATATACCCAGTAAGGAGCCATTATCATGTGGCTCCTTGCTGACTAATTGTAGACCCAATTTAGGGTAACAGTGGTGTGGGATGCGGTGCCCCTGGACTGGTTGGGCTTGGTGGCTTTAGTGCGGCATGCCCTTACATTCTATTAACACTTTTCCCTCACTAACACTATCTCTCTCTTATTTTAATTACATTTCATTTATCTCTCTCTTTATGTATAGCTTCGGCTTCCTATCACTAATTATTAACACTTAGGGCGAGATTTATTGTGTTTACCGTTTTTCCGAAAATGCGATTTTTTTCTCAAATCGCCCTGTATCTTTGTTTTTTAAAATCACATTTTTGCCTCTGGGACAGCGCGACAAAAGCTGTTAGCGGGCTGACCGGCTTTCTCCGATGCAGCTGTCAGTGCGGGCTGTCTGGCTCTGCTGCAGAGAGACCAGCGCTGGATCCTGGATCGGTAAGAATGTGGGTGTAAAAGTGAGGTGTGTGTGTATGTAATAAAGCAAATAATGCCCCGCAGGCTGGGACTTGTGGTTCTCCAAGTCCCAGCCTGCGGGGGAGGTCTGCTGGCACTTGTAGTTCTCCTGTATTAAGCAATGTTAGGAATGTGAATTTAACCATATCAGGCCGGCATCCAATGGCCAGGGACGCCGGTGACAGCCCCGGGCTTCAGCCCTGGACGGGTGAAGCCTGGGGGGAGGGGGACCCCTTTATTGGGGGGGTTCCCACTCCTCCAGGTACCCCGTTCAAGGCTGACCAGCCACGGTGCTCATGGTACGGCCGGGGGACCTTGTGTATAAAGTGTCCCCCGGCTGTGGCATGACACTGCGGGCTGTTTGAGCCCGGTGCTGGTTTCAAAATAGGGATGACCCCCAGATTTTTTGTCCCCCGTATTTTTGGAACCAGGACCGGTCCAAGAGTCCGGGGCTGGTTTCAGAAATACGGGGGATCCCTACGCTTTTTGTCATCCGTATTTTTGGAACCAGGTCCGGCTCAATGAGCCCGGGGCTGGTTATGTACAGGAGGGGGGACCTCACGCCAATTTTTTTTTTTACTTTTACACATATTTTACCAAAGAACCATACACAGATCACAATGATCTGTGCATGGTTCTGACAAAATCGCCATGTTTCTGACAAAATCGCCAGTCAGGATCAGGTCAATTTTTTTTTTGAACTTTAGACCATTTTTTTGGGAGATTTCCAAATTCGCATCTCATTAAAAATGTGAATTGTATATTTTTCAATGGTGAAAACATCTGGATGCGAATTCCGGAGTTAAAAAAAATCGCACTTTCAGAAAGTGCGATTTTGCGGCAAAAAGTGCGATTTATGCCGCAAATCGCCACCCATTAAGTAGTCGATTTGGGATTTTTTTTTTAAAAACGGCCGTTTTTGCGATATAAATCGCCAAAAACCCAACATCGATCTCTAATAAATGTCACCCTTAGTATCTCACTGGCATGCCGCACTGGGCTTATGATAGTTTTTGGGGTGCCACACCCTGCACCTAGATATAGCGCTAGGGACCCCTAATATACAGAGAAGCCTTGACGCGGCTTGGGGGCATGTCATACACCTGCGCAGGTATATGTAACCAATATCTCTGAATTCTATTATCATGTAGTGTTCAAGATTGGTTGCTAAAACTATTCAGTGTGCCGGGGGAACCAATGTCTTGTTACTTACTAAGTATTAACCCCTCCCTTGCATGCACCTGAAAAGTTTGACTGAACTAATTTGAGCATCTACCACTATCTGTATGTGTGCTGCATGGAAGATCAGAAGATCTAACAAAAGATCCATAGGAACGCACACGGGATCTTAAGAAAATTTTTTGGTAAAGATGTGCGCTTGCCTGAAATCTTTTCTCCAGGACAGGCAAAAGATTTGAAAGCTAATTTATGCATACATCTTAAGGTGCATACACACTGTACAATTTTTTTGACCAATTTCGTTGAAAGACATTTCCCTTGAACCCAGTGTCCTGGACGAAAGATGTTGACAAAAGATATTGATGACAGACGAAAGATCTAGCTACAGTTTATAGGCTCTTTTTGAAAGATATCTAAATTGAGCTGCATGCACAGGTAACGATCAATCTTGATGAACAACTGGCGGGTATGTGCATCATCATTCGTCGCTTCTCTGTCATCAATTTCTTTCGTCAAAATCTTTCGTCCAAGACACTGGGTTCAATGGAAATGTCTTTCAACAAAATTGGTCAAAAAAATTGTACAGTGTGTATGCACGATCACAGATCTTTCTACTGTGTGGGACCTTTACAGATAGAGCCATCCTCAACTAGCCCTTTAATAGGATTAAGTTAGCCAGAGCTGACGGACTGCCCCTACGGTATTGTCATATGTATTGTATTGCAGTTGAGAACAATAGGCCTTGGCTCACAGTGGATATCCAGAAAAGGCTAGCTGAAGAAGGCTCCATCTGTATGTCACACATGTTAAATCCTAATAAATCCCAAACCGATGGACAATAAGTAAAGGTGCCCACACACTAGAACGATTTTTTGGCCGATTGGCCGATTTCTGATAAATATGTTTATGTCTGATAAATATGTTTACTGATAATCGGTCGAAAATCGGCCGATTTCTGTCCGATGTGCGCTCCCGTGGATCTTTTGCTAAATCTTCTGATCTTACGTGCTGCATGAAAGATCTGAATATTTAACAAAAAGATCCATAGGAACGCACACTTAACAACGTTAAGAAGAATCTGTGGTAAAGATGTGCGCTTGCCTGAAATCTTTTGTGCAGTACAGGCAAAAGATTTGAAGGCTAATTTATGCACACATCTTATGATCACAGATCTTTCTAGTGTGTGGGCACCTTTAGTTTCGCAGTTTACGTAATGTGTCAGTAAACTTTTACCCTTTATTCCTAACTACGGGGGCGAACCAATGCATAGCGCCACATAGTGAACCTTATCCGTGTATCTCATGCTATACCGATACCCTTATGGCGGTATCCTTCACAGTACTAAGTACTTAAACACACTCTCAATGTACTATCTGCTTATTACAAATAAATTACATGAGACTTGGTATAAATTCGGAGTAAGTACTTCACCGTATGTACAGTATTTAGTCCCTAATGCACAAAGGGGTAACAGAATATGAAACAATTACACCCAGGGCCGGCGCCACCACTAGGCAAATCTAGGCATTTGCGTAGGGCGCCGGCCACTGGAGGGCGGTATTTCGCCCCCCTTGCCGCCCTGGTACCTGTCCTGCGGCGCTGTGCGTATATAAAGCTGGCGGCGGCGGCAGCGGGGGGTCCCTGCAGTCAATAAGAAATAACGAGCGCTATCTGCCGGGCTATGCGGAAGCGCTTCTGTTTTGGAAACACTGGCCGCACGCTGATTGGCTGAGTTTCAGCCAATCAGCGTGCGCCGTGCGGCCAGTGTTTCCAAAACAGAAGCGCTTCCGCATAGCCTGGCGGATAGCGCTCGTTATTTCTTATTGACTGCAGGACCCCCCACTGCCACCGCCGCCAGCTTTATATACGCACAGCGCCGCAGGACAGGTACCTGGGCGGCAGACACAGGGGCGCCCCCACCCCGACTTGCCTGGGGCGCTCCGGTGCCTTGCACCGGCCCTGATTACACCATATACAAATCTCTATACAATACTTAATAACTAACGAAAAGGTGAAAAACAAATGCAAGCACAATCAGCCACAGTACAACTACAACAATACAAAAGGTACAGTTACCGTCTCAACTCGCAAGCGCATTCGGACCGAGTATCTGTATTCAGTCCTTAGCACAGTCAAAATAGACCATCTCTAGACCATGCACAGCAATATATAGGGTCCAGACAATAGAATACAGTAAAGTTCTTCATTGGCCAAGAAGCAGGTTTCGATTCTCCTGATTGGTACAGTAAAGATGCACAGCTGTGTCTTTGTTCAAGGCTTCGTCATCATATGTCCAGGGGTCATGCTGTGCATCTGGTTTCAGCTGGATCTCTTACAGTTAGCCTTTCCTCATGGCAATGTATAACTTAAGATATTTTAGGTGACATTTAATAGGATGCGAGTTTTAGTAACATTTCAAAATCGCACTTTTTCATTTTTTCCTCCAAAACCGATTATTTAATGGGATGCGCTAATGCACCCAAAAAGTGCGGTGAAGTGCGAAGAGATGCGATGTGGTGCGATCTGATACGATTTTTTGACACAGTAATGTGCGATTCTCTGACCAACCGGAATGCGAATTACAACACTGCCTCTGCATGCCAAATAACCCCTAACCTATTGGCCCACCTAAGTCCCTACAATATGCATCACACCCCCTATATATAGGGGCACAGGTGCATTTTTGACCTGTGAAAAATAGTAAGGAGCATGGAGAGGAGAGGAGGAATGTCAAGGAGAGGAGTGTTAGTTAATGCAGGTGGCAGAGGCAGCAGTGGGCCAGTTACAGGCAGCAGAGGCACACTAAGGGCCTTATTCTGGTTGGAGCGTCCGGGCCGTACGCGTACGTCCCGGGGTTTTTTACGATCTGCGCATGTGCAGATACGCTAATGCGCCGGCGCGAACACTCTACAACGCTTACGGCCGGTGTCTCAACGTGCGAAAAAACCTGTACGCGAGCGTACGGGTAATGGGGCGGCATAGGGGCGTGTTGATGGGAGCGGCCGAAATAATGAGGGAAAATGGGCGTAAATATGGGCGTACACGGGGGTGTGCACCAAAAATGAGCGGTGCTACTACCGCACGATCGACTAAGGCACCGTTCGTTTCGGACACAAAACAGGCGGCCGCCAACCGCCAGCTAAAACCACCCCTACAGATACCGCTTGCCAGCGTGCGCCTGAGTTGGCTAATTAACGCTGATTACTACTCAAACACATACACAAACACATTGGAAGCTTATGTTTCTATACTTCTCCACATTTAAAGGTTTGTTTAATTTAAGGTAAGAATCTTTTTATACGCTAAGGTAGGTATTTGCTAAACAGACACATTCACTACCTGCTTTCATAGACTTTACGCAGTAGCACACTCAATCTACACAAGTCGACATGTGTCAACGTGTTCACTCTAATACTAACATAGGTTTTGTATTTAGGATACAATAACATAAACCACATCTAACACCTACAAAGGATGTTTCAGCAATGTTTGAAGCCCATGACCACTATTTTCCACACAATCTTTGTATAGTACCCAAAATAATGACCTGTACCACTATCTCATCTGCTATGATTTGGATTTCACTACACTCTGGATGTAAGATGCCACCAATCACATTATTGCACTCTCATCTCTCTAACAAAGGATTCCTACATCTGATTATGACACTGTCAAATCATATATATTTTAAAAGTTATGCATGTTTGTTCACAAGCTAATTTATCATGTTTGGCCCATTCACACATCTTTTTTTAGGGAGGACACATATGCATTCCTACAGAAATTTACCTTTTCACCCTTGTTTGTCTGCCTCACCCACTCCATGAGGAAAGCATTGTTCTGGACCTGCTTTTACCTACTACTGTAGGAGCTACCTCACCTGCACACAAACTGCTTTCTCACCTATTAAGTTGCTCTGCACATGTGCTGACACAAACTAATTAGCAGGGAAAAGTTGGATAGGAACATGGGAATGGCCATGGAGAGGGTTACACATGGGAAACTTCCACCACAGTTCAACAAATGTTCAAAAATACCCTGGTCAGTAAGTACACATAAATCTAGTATTTGTTTCACACAAGAAATTACACATACCACAATTTTGTTTTCATTTGTAAAATAAATTTATTTGCTGTTCAGCATCACAGCTTGACACTTTAATGTGAGAAATCAAATAAACAAATAAAATAGACACACAAATAATAAAACAGCCAGAACAAGAGGTTGCATATCTCCAAACATGTGTTACCCTGCAAATGCAATGGTGAAAGAAATGGGGACACCAGAATACGTACTGCAACAACCAGGGTGAATACTAAGCAAGATACACACCACCAAAAAAAAATATCCTGCATTTGTAGAGGTCAAAATACGAACTTTCATGCCCATGGCACGCAAATGGATCGATGGGCAACTCAGGAAGCGGATGTCCAGTGCAATTTAAACCTTTGGAACCAGGTCTCATTTGGGCCCTTTTTTGCCCCTTTTAGATGGGGCCTTGGGGACAGGGGCCTTTGGGTCAGCTGGCTTTCGGCGTCTTCCCCTAGTCGACACAGGAGGGTCAGCCGAGGTGGAAGGTTGGGGAGCAGCTTGGGGTGGGGCAGCAGATGGGGGATTGTCCCTTAGGGACCTGGCGGTGGACAGCTGCTCCGCAATAAGTTCATTCTGGCGGCTGAGGTGTTGGCCAATGCTTAGCATGCCAGCCGCCAGAGTTTCATTAATGCGGTTCAACGCCTCAACCTGCAGCTGGTTTGTGGCCTTCCACTCCGCCAGAAAATCCGCCACCTGCTGCTGACGGATCGCAGCATCCACCCCTTGCTGCTCGATCCTGTCCAGCGTCACCAACAGGCTCTCACTCAATGTCTCCTGTGGCTGGGGCTGGGGGCGACGTCTTGCTGGAGGCTGGACCACCTGCTCCACCTGTGGCTCTGCAGAGGAAGATGCTGCCGGTACATCCTGACTTTCTGCTTCTGCTAGGATAAGAATTGAAAACAATGTCACCATCACATACGCAATAAAAAATATCTTTCTAAATACAATGCATTACTGTGACTTACCATCAAAAGCAGCAGCAAAGACCTCCGCCGGGAGCTCACTGTCCATATTGGAGATCCCCCTGATCTCCCCCACATCGATGACGTCACAGGAGTCCAGCTCCAGGGGGGTATACTCCAAATGGTCAGGCATAGGACCGCTCCCGGTGGACATGCTGTGGTTGTACCGGTCAGTCATCTTCCTCTTCAGGGCACTTTTGAAGTCAGTCCACCTACAAGTTTAAAAATACAAATATCACCATGAGATATGTGCACCACTGTGCTACGTGTAGGGTTACCACCTAGTCCCTTTAATTCCGGACACATGTTACTTACACAGGTTCTGTGGCAGTTTAAAATTAGGTGAAGTGGAGTCTTGAAGTCAGCCAGCCACAGAACCTGTGTAATTAATATGTGTCCGGAATTAAAGGGACTAGGTGGTACCCCTAGCTACGTGACATTTCCTAGTGTGGGTGATCTTATGTTTTTTTGCCATGTGTGGCCAAATATTTCTTTGATGGACAAAACCATGTGCACTGCAGGTGAGGCAGGTGTAAAACCCCACCCAAATCTGATTATCTCTGCACAAGTAACACCTGCCTCACCTGCAGTGCACATGGTTTTGTCCATCTAAGAAATATTTGGGCAGAAAGAGTGAACTAGAATAAGGGCCTCAGTTCCTGCTGGAGACTGCTGAAAAATTGACCTGACAAACACACTAACCTTTTCTTCACCGCGTCCCAAGTTCTGACCACTGGTGCCACCTGGTTCACTTCCTCTGTGATCTTGTCCCAAAGGTTTCTCCTTGCACTGGCACCCGGCTTCCTGGTTGCCAATTCAATCCATTCGCGTGCCCTGGGCACTAGAATTCGCATTTCGGCCTCTACAAATGCAGGGTTTCTCCTTCTGGTGGTGGTATCCTGCTCAGTCATCACCCTAGATGTTGCAGCACATTTTCTGGTGGCCCCAGTTCTCTCACCATGCACCTGCTGGGTCACACCTGTTTGGAGAGATGCAACCTCTTGTTCTGGCTGGTTGCTTGGCCCTTGTGGAGCTGGTGGAGGTTCACCAGGGCCTGTTACTGAGGGGCCCGCTTGATCTTGCAGGCGACTCCTCTCTTGGGTCCTCCTTCTCCGCTCCTGTTCCCTCTTCTGTAATGCTTCAAGCAGGGATTCTGCTTGTGCTCTCTGCAGAGCGTCCTCTGCTGCTGAATCGTCAGAGTCAGACATGTTTGCAGCAATTGTGGGCTGCATCTGACTGAATATTTATATGTTAATCTCCCGCCATGAACAAGGGAGCGTATATTTTTTCCCGCAATGTAGATGCAAATTTACGCCGATATTTCCCGCCGATAATTGCCGCTTAAATTACGCAGGTCTCAATGCACCTGATCAATCACCCGTATATGTATATACACAGGTTGTGGAGCAATGTGGGCTACATCGTGAAATGTGTGCACCTGTCATTCCAATGATGAGTGTTGTCAGCTGGTATCTGTTGGAGTTCGTGTATGCTTTGTGAGTCACATTTCAAAACATCACGTTATAATGCTTGCCTTGCATATGTAATGTCTATGCAATTGTCATACAGCAACATGTTGCATTGTGGCCCTTTAAGCAGCGTAGTTATGAGTAGACGGGGTGCGTGTATTATTTTCCGCATACTGTATATACAGTACTTTTCTCTTCATGGCAATCGGTGTATTGAGCCCCCTTTAAGCAGCGTAGTTATGAGTAGACGGGGTGCGTGTATTATTTTCTGCATACTGTATATACAGTACTTTGCTCTTCATGGCAATCGGTGTATTGAGCCCCCTTTAAGCAGCGTAGTTAGGAGTAGACGGGGTGCGTGTATTATTTTCCGCACACTGTATATATACAGTTCCTCTCTATACATTGAATGCATGCTGTTGGTTGTGGTGTGTATATCGGAACGGTCCGCGTAAGTTTCTATTCGCATCCAGTTTGTTAATGTAAGAGGGATTAATAAAGTTAATACCAAACAAACAATTTTTTACACCAATCAGCAAGCACCAAAAGTGATATATGTACCTGCAATTAATAACTGCGCCATTGCAACCATGACAGCAAACAGAGCTAGGCCATTCTCCAACTCTGAGCTGTTGGCCCTGGTCCACGTCATGGACCGTCACCTGGGGCCCAGGGGCCCATATGTTTCTAATGCGGACAAGCGGCGGGCGTATAATGCTGCCCGCCGCCTGATATTTTCCACGACCGGCGTCCGCAGAAGCCTGGGGCAGGTTGAGCGGCGCTGGTCAGACCTGCGCCGGCGGCAGCCCGTTCTACTGTGCAGCCTTCGCCGCCATATTGCCCGATGTAAGTTTTGATTACTAGTATGTCTGCGTTTTTTTAGCAATGTTGTGTGTACTTTTTAAAAATAGGTTGCTGAGTATGGGGGTGTATATGGGTGTATATGGGTGTATATGGGGTGTATATGGGGGTGTATATGGGGGGTATAGGGGGGTGTATATGGGTGTATATGGGGGTGTATATGGGGTGTATATGGGTGTATATGGGTGTATATGGGGTGTATATGGGGGGTATATGGGGGGTATAGGGGGGTGTATATGGGGGGTATATGGGGGGTATAGGGGGGTGTATATGGGGGGTATAGGGGGGGGTTTAAGTAGTTGCTCAGTTTTTTGGTGTAGGATATCAAATAGTTAGCATGATAAATGTCTAAAATATCACAGCAATGATCATTTGGAAGGTTATGAGCATGACTAATGTGAATTTTTCTTTCCCCCTTTTTTATGAATCCCAATCTTCGATTTCTATGCCATCAACATGAACATTGCAGCACGGGCAAGAGCCGCCAGAGAAGCCCGGGAGCAGGCACGCCGGGACCAGGCAACCCCAGAGCAGCCAGAGGAGGAGGAAGAGGAAGAGGAAGAGGAGGAGGAGGAGGAAGAGGAGGAGGAGGAAGAGGAAGAGGAGGAGAAGAAAGAGGAGGAGGAGGAAGAGGAGGAGGAGGAAGAGGAGGAGGAGGAAGAGGAGGAAGAGGAAGAGGAGGAGAAGAAAGAGGAGGAGGAGGAAGAGGAGGAAGAGGAAGAGACACAGGGTGCTGTTTGGACCCACAGAATTTCCCCATCCCCTTCCCCCTCCACAACCCCCACCCCCACCACCTCCCCAACCCCCACCCCCCCTCCCCACCCCATTTCCAACCCCCCTATACCTCTCCACCACCCACCCCCAGTAACAGCCACTACCGTGGTCCAGACTCCAGGACCAGCATTGGAGTTGCTCCAGACCCCCCCAACCACCGCACAGCCAACCAGCGGTGACGAGGATGGCTCAAGTAGCCGTAAGTAAATAATTTGTCTAATGTTTACCTACACATTTCTACACATCAACAATCACAACAACCACATATGTGTATCCAACATCAACATTAGTTGCAACATATCACTGCAGGGCGACCATGAGGTGTGTCCTGTCCTTCTCCAGGAACAAGGGTCCCCTTGGTGGTTTTTTTGAGTGTGGCCATGCCTCACCCCTTGAATAATTGACATAACAGTACATCCAATGAGATATCCGACATTAGTGGTGTGGTAGTTATGTGGCTCCAGGTGTTGGGTAACTCCAGTTCCCAGCATGATGTGCAACACAGGGCCGGATTATAATGGAGGCACAAGGGGTCAGTGCCCCTGGGCCCCCCTCTAGCTAGGGGCCCCCTGTGGTTGTCATGTATTTTTGACCAAAAAAATGTGTAAGTTGTTTTTTTTCTTTTTTAGCTAAATGTTTTGTGCATGGGTGGGGTAGTGCTGCAGCTTCACCTATCTGCCAATGTGACAATGATTTATGGTGCTGAGCATCGGGAGCCAAGGCACACTGATTGCACAAGTGTGCAGTGCATTTCTGGGAGTTGACTAAGTCCCATGACACTTTGCACCAGAGGACAGAGGCTGAGAAGTTTGTGCTGAGCTCTGATTGGTGGAGCTCATTACATGCTTCTCAGGTCCATGGAGAACAGCAGCAGCAGCTTAGTCATGGGAGGGATTTTAATCAGAGGCAGCACTAGGACTGTGAGGTCTCCACCAGAGTAAGGGGCAGAGGGACAAACACAGGCTTTTCATGTGGTGTGTGTGTGTGTGTGTGTATATATATATATATATATATATATATATATATATATATATATATATATCCCCTGCAGTTAATTAAGTATATTATTTTGTAGTACTGTGTTTACAGCAGACCCATCTTCAATGTAGTTTAAAAATGTATGTGGCCTTCACACATAACTCTCAACTTATTTTTAGGTACAAATACAACAAACATTTGTGTCTGTTATATATTAATTTTTTATTTTTATCCCTTCCCTACAGACACTGAACAGCAGCAGGAGGAGGTGGCACGGATCCGGAGGGAAATATTCCTAACCCTGCTATATTTATTTATTCTTTTTGCCCAACTGGACGACCTCATTTAATTTTTTTTTATCCCCCCCCCCCCCCCCTTATTATTTTTGCCCAAAATAAACGTTTATGTACAGTTCGAAATTGCCTGTGTTTTTACTAATAAATATGTTAGAGGGCTTGTAAGGGTAGGTACATACAGATGTGTACTGTACGTTATACTTGTAATTTGAGGTGAGGGGTAATGATTGATGTGTGAATGTGTGTGTTTTTTAGTAAAATAACACATAGTGAAAATGCATGCATGTTTAATGTTGTTAGATTAAAACATCACACATAACATCAGGGTAGGTATACATGTTACACATTGTGGACAAAGTAATTATGGACATAATTTAGTACATATACAGAAACACCAACATAACTTGATGTAAAAGTAACAGCAATATGGGGACACATAGATAGTGATTAAAATGCCACATTAGAACATAACAAATATACATGTAATGAGGGTTCAAATGTAGTTTTATTAGGTCTTTATTAAGGTAGACAATTGAGTTAATAGAAAACAATAATTGAATAACAAATAGATTAATTAATCAATTGTCAGATTAGTAGTTGAGAGGCAAGATTTGCAGGTCCATATATGTGAAGGGTATGCCAGCGTGCACGGACGTACGCTCACTCTCACGAGCGGTGACATAAGCTGAGTTTTCCATTGAAAACAATAGGGACCCGTCCGTGCAAACTGGCGTACGCTCAGATCTCCGCAAGAAGTCGGTGGGGAGACGGAGGAAAGACGGCCGTAGACGGCGCCGTACGCTCAGTTGTACGCCTGTTGTCGGAGTGTAAGGGCTGGCCCGGCCGCGTACGTTGCCGTACGCTCATTTGTACGGCACTCCCCTTCTACGTTATTTCTGCCCGTACGTAAGCGGCTGATTTGTGGGTGGACTTAACCCTAACGGCCGCGTACGGCTAGCGTGCGGTAATGGTGAACGTACGCACGTTTGGCCGCTCCGAGCAGAATAATGCCCTAAGAGCCAGCAGTGTGAGAGGGAGAGGCAGCCAGCCTGGACACATCAAGGCCTGGGCCAGGCCGGACCCTGGAGGAGTAGACAGAGGAGGAGGAGGACCCTTTTGCCTCCCCATCCACTCACACAGGAGGACCTGTTCAGCACACAGTCCGAGGAGGAACTGCAGGAGGCCCACATGTCTGATGTCGACTGGCCTGAGGTCGAGGAAGATGGAGGTGAGGAGGAGGAGAGTGATGCTGCCCTGGAGGAGGAGGGGGACATGGGCGCAGAGGAGGTGGAGGAGGAGCCAGAAAGTGCCCGCACTCAAAGTGGCTGTAAGGTGCGTTTTTCCTACAAGGAAAATGCGGCACTTGTCGGCGCCGTAATCCCTGTATTTAACAGGCTGCTAGGGAAGCATAACAACAGGAGGACTGCACAACAGAAGAGGGCCATGTGGGAGTCTATCACTGGCGCAGTCAATGCAGTTAGCAGCCACAAAAGAAGCGTAAGAAATGTCAAGAAGCACTTTAATTACATAAAAAGGCTACTCAAAGCCAAGATGGCAACCAAAATAAAAGAGGCCAACCACACTGGAGGAGGCACCACCCGTGACATATACATCATATGAGAAGAAACTCAAGCGAATAATACCACCAGTGGTCCTTCCTGGGGTCCATGTGGCAGACATGGATAGGCCACTAACGCCACCCCAAGCTGGTAAGTGTTCACACATTTTCATGTACATCATCCATTGCAATGTTTTATAACTGTAATGCTCTCTTTTAATGTTTGCATAACAATAGTGCTGGCGTGGAACTACATATCCCAGCAAGGTTAACGTATGTAAATGTAATGGTCATAGATTGCAATTGTTGGTGATGCTGGGTCATGTAGTTCCACACCTGCTGGTATTGGTCAAATGCCTAACAAATTATGTTACAGGTTTAAATTGCTCAGGCCCCAAACATAGTTGTAATGTTGTAATAGCTAAAACGCCTCCATACAGCATTATTGCAGGCATTTTTTTACAAATAGAATAAAAAAAAAATGTTTTATATTTTCTAAAACAACAAGATATTGGCCACAAATAATTGGTCAACATGACCCATGTGTGCCCCAGGGGTACAAGCAAAAAAAACACATTATGATGCATGCTGGTAAGAAATGCAACATTTGTAACGGCTTGCCACCATTTTGTTTGCAGATCATCAATCCTGAAGTGCTCATGCACCAGACACAGGATGACACATATGTCCAGATGCAGAGGCTGCAGGTAAGCAAAATGAATGCAAAACCATTACACATACATTACACACACCCATGTACAATGCACAATAGGCTACACAACAATCTCCTGCACCCTACTGTAAACCAAATATAGGTTCAATGTCAACTACATTGTTTAAAGAAATTTATGCAGCATGTTTCAATATTAATACATGCTCATTGAACCAATGTCATATTGGCTGATGCCAAAAAAATAACACATTAGAGTGCTGCCAGATATGCTGGCCATGCCATGGACTGATTGAGACCCACTACATACCAACGGAAATGAATTTAATGTGAAACACCCATCCTACCATTACATTTATTCCCTAGGTACATGTGTTACTGAACAGTACCCATTGTTATGTGGCATAACCCACAAGACACCTTAAAAGCAATATGACACATACTGCACAATTATGGTGGAATACTTACCAATTTCTCTTTTTCAGCAGGATCACCACAACTACTGGTGCAACCAACAGAAACAGCAGAAATGATGGAAGAAGATACAGAAATACTTCTTCACCCAGTGGAAGCCTTCTCACCTGAGGAAGAAAACACAGCAACAACTGTCACTACAACGCTGTCAACTGTGGTGACACACCAGCAAAGCACACCCACCCAAGCCCCCTATACACCAGAAGAGGTAGCATGCTCATTACATACATTTAAAAACAAACAAATAGAATTTATGGCAATGCAAAGCCATCAAATGGGCAATATGCAAGGATACCTGGGAAAAGTGTGCTTTATAACTCACCAATAATTCCTTTTCTTGTTAGAGATCCCATGGCAGCCATAACACTGGGATATCTTCCCTTCTCCTAGTTTAGACAGAATGTTTTTCAGGGACCGCCCACCTTGGGTATATTAGTCTCCTCCTCCCTCTCCTCTGTGTCTTTCGTCTGTCTCCGTTTTTGCAGGTTTCTGAAAAACACATATATCTGGGAGGGATCTAGATGGCTGCCATGGGATCTCTAACAAGAAAAGGAATTATCGGTGAGTTATAATTCGCACTTTTCTTTTACGATCCCCATGGCAGCCATAACACTGGGACATACCCAAGCTTACAACAAATGGGAGGGAGACCATGATATATGCAAGTAAAAGGATTTATTTCTCTAGTCAGCATTATTTTTCTGACAGAGCTTCATTTAACACATGGTTCCCAAAGTGGGCAGTTGTTATATCAAGGGCATAATGTTTCGAGAATGTATGGACCAAAGACCAAGTTGCTGCCAAGCATATATCTTTCACTGAAGCTTTGGCCTTCTTAGCCTATGACGTTGAAATTGCCCTAGTGCAGTGGTTCCCAAACTTTTTGAATCACGGCACCCTAATTTATCATAATATTTTTCAAGGCACCCCTAGGCCAAAAGTTTGTTACTGAGAGTTTCAGAAAAAATATAAAATTAAATAAGTTGTGATTAAATTGTATCCTTAGGTCCAGTTATATGGAGAGGAACATGATTCACTTCTGTTTACCCACATATTTTATAATTGGAAGCCATGAGCACTGATTTTGCCTATTTCATTGGCCATAAATAATTTTAATTGGTCCTGGACCACCAACCTAAGGCACCCATGCAAGTGCTCCGAGGCACCCCTGGGAGCCTAGGCGCACAGTTTGGGAACCACTGCCCTAGTGGAATGTGCCTTTATGATTGAGGGTACTTCTTTGTCTTCATGCTGGTAAGCATACACAATCACTTCCCTGATCCATCAAGAAATGATGAAGAGATGTTTTGTCTTTCGCAAATTGGCTGTTCTTTTTCTATAAATTGATATTGCTCGAACGAGATCTAGCATGTGCCAGGTCTTCTGCTCATCATTCTCAGGTTTTGGGAAGAAACTTGGTAAAGTTATGTCCTGGTTCAAGTGAAAAGATGATATCACTTGTGGAAGAAAGTTTGGATTCATCCTTAGGACTACTCTATCAGGGAAAAAACACTTAATAGGGCTCTTCTACCCATAGGGCTTGAAGTTCTCCGATTCTTCTTGCAGAAGTTATTGCGATGAGGAACACCACTTTCCATTAAAGAAATTTCATTGGAATTTCTGACAAAGGTTCAAATGGATCTTTTGATAACACCGTCAGAACTAAATTCAGATCCCAGGGTGCTACTAAAGATTTTATAGGAGGTTGAATCTTTCTCATAGCTCTTGAAAACCTTTTCACCATTTTCTCTTTTGCTAGACTACGGTCAAAAGGATACTTAAGGCTGAAATTTGTGCTTTAATAGTGGCGGTTGCCAGGCCCATCTTGAATCCTTCCATTAGGAATTGTAGAACTTTATAAGTTGGAATCTCATGAAAATTTTTCTTAAACTTCCCCCAACTCAGGAATTTAAGCCACGTCCTATAATACGCCAGAGACTATACTTTCTTTCTGGCTTCAAGAATCACCTCTACCACCTGACTGGACAGATCATATCTTCTCAGGACTTCCCGCTCAATTTCCACACCTTTAAGGAAAATGTGCTGGGATCTGGATGACAAACTGGTCCCTGGATCAGTAGATCTGATTGTATTGGTAGGCTCCAGGGTTCTTGTAGCATCATGTTGAGAGCCGTTGAGAACCATGCTCTCCTGGGCCAATTTGGTAGGATGATTATCACTTCTACTTTGTCTTCTGTTATTTTCTTCAGAACTTTGCTTATCATATGAATGGGTGGGAATACATACCCCAGTTTGAATTTCCATTTCACTGAGAAAGCATCTATTGCTAGAGCTTGCGAGTGATAGAACTTGGAGTAAAAGGTATTCACCTTCTTGTTGAAAAAGGTCGCCACGAGATCTATCTCTGGTTCTCCGAATTTTCTCACAATTAACTTGAAGATTCTTTTGTTTAGCTCCCATTCTCCAGGTAACATCTCCTTGCGACTCAGGAAATCTGCCACCACATTTTCTGGGCCTGGAATGTATACTGCAGATATCGACCGAAGATTCGCTTCTGCCCATGACAAAATCTTCCCTGAAACTTCCATCAGGAATTTGGCTTTGGTACCTCCCTGATGATTTATATATGAGACTACTGTCTTGTTGTCTGACATGACTCTCGAGTGGGAATCTTGAATCTGTCGCGTAAGATGTTCCATTGACTTCCAGACCGCCAGCAATTCTCTCGCATTGGAGGATTTCAGACTCTCTTCCACTGACCAAGCTACTTGAACTGATATTTCTTGCAAATGGACTAAAATATTATCCAACAGATTGAAGGGAATGATGCCAAACCTCTTGACCACACACCAATTAGGATTCACAAATGACCGGCATTCGGTTCTGGGAATCCGCTCGGCTATAGCAGTCGTGGCCTCCTCGTCCAATAATGCTGACAAATCCACAGTATTGTTGAGTCTTAAAGCAGAGAAGGCTTTCGACAAAATTTTATGGAAATATCTCTTTGGAGTTTTGTATCACAGGGGTTTTGGTCTTCCCTTCATAAATTTAATTAAATACCTATACTATAAACCCACTACTAAACTATTAATTAATGGTCTTCTGGGTAATTCTCTGATACTACAACGGGGGACACGACAGGGCTGTCCATTGTCCACTTTATTATTTAATTTAGCATTGGATCCTCTACTGCGTCACCTACAACAATGGACAGTTTTACAAGGAATAAAAATTGGATCTCAAGTATTGAAATTACAAGCCTTTGCAAATGACCTATTGATATTTATCTCTAACCCTGAGACAAGCCTAGAACCCTTGTTTGATACGCTTCACCAATATGGTTTGCATTCAGGATTCAAGATTAATCTTTCAAAATCAAAGAAAAAAAGTGATGTGCCAGCGCTGGCTGAATAATTAGAAAGACCAGACGGTATCTCAAAAATATATTACAAATTTAATTATACATATATAAAAACAATCAAGAAAAATAATAAACATAAAAATAATGATAATATTAAAATTGAGCACAGAATGCTTGATGAATATTGCGGAGTTCCACACTTGTGGAATAAAAGATGAAAGTTAGTAATATTACCATCTGTAGACTCAGGTGTGATAGATGGAAACACCAAAAGAAAGGTGATGATGAAGTCCCATTTGAAATACCCTAAGGAGGGATGCAGATAAACTTCTCCCTATTTGGCGTCTTCTCCTTATGTTTGCTGGATGATTAGGAACTGGCTTAAGTCCCATAAACGATTTGTAATCCAATGGAAAGATTAAGAGATGGTGGACGTCTGTGGGAGATGGGACATCACTTTGAGAGATGGAAGATGGTGATTAAATGCAGCTCAACGCGTTTCCCCGGATGTTTGCTGTCCGGCTTCCTCAGGAGCAAGTGACACTTGCTCCTGAGGAAGCCGGACAGCAAACATCCGGGGAAACGCCTTGATAAAGCTGTCCCTTGTGACAGCGAAACGCGTCGGTGATCAAGTGGGACCCCCAGTGTGTGTTTACCTGTACCTGC
This sequence comes from Crinia signifera, assembly GCF_055691185.1. Classification (NCBI taxonomy): domain Eukaryota; kingdom Metazoa; phylum Chordata; class Amphibia; order Anura; family Myobatrachidae; genus Crinia; species Crinia signifera. Next base: position 163,157,474 of record NC_139218.1, on the reverse strand, counting down.
TGAATTATTCTGGGACTCTGTAACCACCTCTTCAATTATTTGGAGCAATTCTACCTCCAAGGCACAGAGCACTTTACTACGTAAGCCTCCCCGCATCAATCCGGATTGGGGTAACAAGATCAAGGCTTGTCTGCTTAATTTGGAGTACTCAACCCATTTCCCTACTGTACTACATCCGCACTTTAGAGAGGATCCCTACAAGCAACATCTTTTGCCCCATTGGGCCAGGGACACCTCCAGCGACATTTGGGATTACAAATTGGGACTCAAACTTGGACTCCAGTGCCCGCATCCAAGTGGTTATCTACCAGAGCAGGTTATATATTCTTCACACCACTAACGGTCCACCTGTTGTTGTTTTTTTTTTTTAATATATGATAATTATCCTCCTTTTATATTTATATCTATATATATATTTTTTATCCGTTATATGTATTGTATGTTCAATTTATATTGAGATGTATTTACTCATTAAAATTTGAGAGCGCTGCAACTATCCCTCCTTTTTTCTTTGTAACTTTTACCAGGGATCTGACTAATCCCTTGTTGCAGCAGCTCATCCTGAGCCAAACAACCACGACCAGCGCTCTAAACAGCTTTTGCTGCTCTTCCATCTTCCCTTTATAGGTAACAACAATTTTCAACATGGCTTGGCAACGCAGCCGTTTCGATCGTGGCATTCTCAGGGGATGCAATCTATCAGACAACTCGCAAATAAAGAAACAAAAAAAATACTAACATATGTCCAGGCAAAATCCCTTCACGACTTTTTACCACCCTGTAACTTAGCCTTTCTCCAGGCTCAGCATTATGCCAATAAGGTGATAACCTTTTTAAATGATGCTGACTGGGATAACCAGCTTGACAGAGCTCTCTTAAATATAAGCTATTGTAGAAAAGCAATAACATACTTCTATCAAATACTAAGAGAACCTTACTACACTGGTCAATTCCAAACAGGCATTACTAAATGGCAGACACATTTCCCCAACCTAGATGAAAAAACTATTCTAAATACTTTATTGTATTCCATTAAAACAATTTCCGCCACATCCTATAAAGAAATGTTTTTTAAAATATTTTATAGAGGATATTTATCCCCTCATCGTTCTAGCCTAATAGGCCTCACCAGCTCCTCATCATGCCCTAAATGTAACCATTCTGATGCAAATTTATACCATTGTTTATGGGAATGTACAACCATTCAGAGATTTTGGATGATGGTGAGACAATTTGCAGTGGACCACTTGGTAAACTACTTATTACTAACACCAGAATGGGCCATTTTGGGATTTTTACCAACTACCCCTAAACTCTCAGTTGGCTGTAGAAAAATTGCTACTGTATGTATCCTCAATTGCGAGGAAAATGTATATTACAACAGTGGATATCCACTTCGCCTCCCTCAATTTCGATGTTTGAGGAAAAACTGTTCCAAATATTTAAACTTGAATGGACTGAAACAACTCTCCATAAAGAATCCCAGACAAAACTTTTCTTCGAAATATGGGAAAGTTATATAGATACATTACCAACAGAAACTAAACAACAAATACATAAATGCTTCCACACAACCCTCTGGTACGAAACTAGAGTACTTCTGCAGGACCCGCCAATTATTCAACAATAATTCAGGATGGCCATCTTGGACGCGCATGGTTCCCCCCCTACCCCCCCCTATCCTCCTTCCCCTTTCTATATATTATTTATTTGTTTTTATTTTTATTTTTTTATTCTTTATTCCTTTTACATCTTAAAATAGAATAACATACAATTTACCAGTGATTATATCATCTTTATCTAATTAAAAGATGAAAGACGCTGTGATACGAATAACTTTGTTTATTGATAATTACACATACAAATGCAACATACGTTTATCACACATTTGATGAATGAATCCTGATTTTGTTTAGATTTCTTGTATTACTGCTGACTGTAAACTGTCCTTTTACAAAATCCCTGTCATGTGACCTTTACAGTTGTAAGCACTTACCAATACATAATATAATTGAGAATGGAACATTGGAAATGATTGTAAGTTTTACTGTTACAAAATATTCTGTTATTATGTTCAAACTTGAAAATAAAAACAATTTTGAAAAAAAAAGAAACAAGTCAAATGAACAAAATAGTGTGAATAAGTAAGTATTTCAGGGGTGAGTTAGCAGGTTATTGGGGTAGTAAGTCCTGATATTTTTGGAGGTTGCAGTGGCCACTACGCCATTCAAAATAGGCAGGCTTTAGCATATGCAGTTAGGCCCCGTAGGATGATTTTAGCTAAAAATTTATAATTAATCAATGAGCTGAGGTGGAGTCTTAGCCAGTGGTACCATGAGGGGTGTGTAATGCCCTTTAGGGTAGACAGCCAATCAGCTGCCAGATTCAATCTGTCAGTCAAACACAGCAGCAAATCAGAGAGCTGGCCATTGATCAGAAGGCCCTTTATGACATCACAGACAGACCCACGGAACTCTCTGTGCTTGTCTGCTGGCTGGCTGGCTGTCAGTTGGGTGGGCGGGGCAGAGGGGGAGGATGTACATCTCGTTTACCCTGAAAATTGCGGTTTTTCTGCTTTTCCGGAAAAAGTCGCGGTCCGACGCGCAAAAGTGGGGTATCGTAGAAATCACCTTTTAAAGACGCACCATTCTGGCCCCACAAAAATGGGCATTTCAAAATAGAAACAAGTCAAATGAACAAAATAGTGTGAATAAGTAAGTATTTCAGGGGTGAGTTAGCAGGTTATTGGGGTAGTAAGTCCTGATATTTTTGGAGGTTGCAGTGGCCACTACGCCATTCTAAATAGGCAGGCTTTAGCATATGCAGTTAGGCCCTGTAGGATGATTTTAGCTAAAAAGTGCCCCAAAAACTCAAAAGGGCTTGTATCTTGCAAGGGAAAATATGGGAAACATGACTTAGACACCAAATGATACACTGTATGCCATGTTTCCAAATTTTTATGCACAGTGGTTACAGTATGAAGCGTATGCATGTGAATATACAAAGGTGCATTGAATTAAACAAGTCCAATGAGCGTGAAAAAAATGGCAGTTCTGCCTGCTTTCATCCATCATTTGTTCTAAATTTATAATTAATCATTGAGCTGAGGTGGAGTCTTAGCCAGTGGTACCATGAGGGGTGTGTAATGCACTTTAGGGCAGACAGCCAATCAGCTGCCAGATTCAATCTGTCAATCAAACACAGCAGCCAATCAGAGAGCTGGCCATTGATCAGCAGGCCCTTTATGACATCACAGACAGACCCACGGAACTCTCTGTGCTTGTCTGCTGGCTGGCTGTCAGTTGGGTGGGTGGGCGGCAGAGCGGGAGGATGTATGTCTCGTTTCTCCTGAAAATTGCGGTTTTTCAGCGTTTCCGGAAAAAGTCGCGGTATGACGCGCAAAAGGGGGGTATCGTAGAAATCGCCGTTTAAAGACGCACCTTTCTGGCCCCACAAAAATGGGCATTTCAAATTAGAAACAAGTCAAATGAACAAAATAGTGTGAATAAGTAAGTATTTCAGGGGTGAGTTAGCAGGTTATTGGGGTAGTAAGTCCTGATTTTTTGGGAGGTTGCAGTGGCCACTACGCCATTCAAAATAGGCAGGCTTTAACATATGAAGTTAGGCCCCGTAGGATAATTTTAGCTAAAATGTGCTCTAAACACTCAAACCGGCTTGTATCTTGCAATCGAAAATATGGAAAACATGACTTAGACACCAAATGATACACTGTATGCCATGTTTCCAAATTTTTATGCACAGTGGTTACATCATGAAGCGAATGCATGTGAATATACAAAGGTGCATTGCATTAAACAAGTCAAATGAGCGTGAATAAAATGGCCGGCCTGCCTGCTTTCATCCATCATTTGTTCTAAATTTATAATTAATCAATGAGCTGAGGTGGAGTCTTAGCCAGTGGTACCATCAGGGGTGTGTAATGCACTTTAGGGTAGACAGCCAATCAGCTGCCAGATTCAATCTGTCAATCAAACACAGCAGCCAATCAGAGAGCTGGCCATTGATCAGCAGGCCCTTTATGACATCACAGACAGACCCACGGAACTCTCTGTGCTGGTCTGCTGGCTGGCTGTCAGTTGGGTGGGTGGGCGGCAGAGGGGGAGGATGTACGTCTCGTTTCTCCTAAAAATTGCGGTTTTTCTGCGTTTCCGGAAAAAGTCGCGGTCCGACGCGCAAAAGTGGGGTATCGTAGAAATCGCTTTTTAAAGACGCACCTTTTTGGTCCCACAAAAATGGGCATTTCAAAATAGAAAAGAGTCAAATGAACAAAATAGTGTGAATAAGTAATTATTTCAGGGGTGAGTTAGCAGGTTATTGGGGTAGTAAGTCCTGATTTTTTGGAGGTTGCAGTGACCACTACGCCATTCAAAATAGGCAGGCTTTAGCATATGCAGTTAGGCCCCATGTAGGATAATTTTAGCTAAATGTGCCCCAAACACTCAAACCGGCTTGTATCTTGCAATCGAAAATATGGGAAACATGACTTAGACACCAAATGATACACTGTAAGCCATGTTTCCAAATTTTTATGCACATTGGTTACAGCATGAAGCGAATGCATGTGAATATACAAAGGTGCATTGCATTAAACAAGTCCAATGAGCGTGAAAAAAATGGCCGGCCTGCCTGCTTTCATCCATCATTTGTTCTAAATTTATAATTAATCAATGAGCTGAGGTGGAGTCTTAGCCAGTGGTACCATCAGGGGTGTGTAATGCACTTTAGGGTAGACAGCCAATCAGCTGCCAGATTCAATCTGTCAATCAAACACAGCAGCCAATCAGATAGCTGGCCATTGATCAGCAAGCCCTTTATGACATCACAGACAGACCCACGGAACTCTCTGTGCTGGTCTGCTGGCTGGCTGTCAGTTGGGTGGGTGGGCGGCAGAGGGGGAGGATGTACGTCTCGTTTCTCCTAAAAATTGCGGTTTTTCTGCGTTTCCGGAAAAAGTCGCGGTCCGACGCGCAAAAGTGGGGTATCGTAGAAATCGCTTTTTAAAGACGCACCTTTTTGGTCCCACAAAAATGGGCATTTCAAAATAGAAAAGAGTCAAATGAACAAAATAGTGTGAATAAGTAATTATTTCAGGGGTGAGTTAGCAGGTTATTGGGGTAGTAAGTCCTGATTTTTTGGAGGTTGCAGTGACCACTACGCCATTCAAAATAGGCAGGCTTTAGCATATGCAGTTAGGCCCCATGTAGGATAATTTTAGCTAAATGTGCCCCAAACACTCAAACCGGCTTGTATCTTGCAATCGAAAATATGGGAAACATGACTTAGACACCAAACGATACACTGTAAGCCATGTTTCCAAATTTTTATGCACAGTGGTTACAGCATGAAGCGAATGCATGTGAATATACAAAGGTGCATTGCATTAAACAAGTCCAATGAGCGTGAAAAAAATGGCCGGCCTGCCTGCTTTCATCCATCATTTGTTCTAAATTTATAATTAATCAATGAGCTGAGGTGGAGTCTTAGCCAGTGGCACCATCAGGGGTGTGTAATGCACTTTAGGGTAGACAGCCAATCAGCTGCCAGATTCAATCTGTCAATCAAACACAGCAGCCAATCAGAGAGCTGGCCATTGATCAGCAGGCCCTTTATTACATCACAGACAGACCCACGGAACTCTCTGTGCTTGTCTGCTGGCTGGCTGTCAGTTGGGTGGGTGGGCGGCAGAGGGGGAGGATGTACGTCTCGTTTCTCCTGAAAATTGCGGTTTTTCAGTGTTTCCGGAAAAAGTCGCGGTCCGACGCGCAAAAGTGGGGTATCGTAGAAATCGCCTTTTAAAGACGCACCTTTCTGGCCCCACAAAAATGGGCATTTCAAATTAGAAACAAGTCAAATGAACAAAATAGTGTGAATAAGTAAGTATTTCAGGGGTGAGTTAGCAGGTTATTGGGGTAGTAAGTCCTGATTTTTTGGGAGGTTGCAGTGGCCACTACGCCATTCAAAATAGGCAGGCTTTAGCATATGCAGTTAGGCCCCATGTAGGATAATTTGGGCTAAAATGTGCCCCAAACACTCAAACCGGCTTGTATCTTGCAATGGAAAATATGGGAAACATGACTTAGACACCAAATGATACACTGTAAGCCATGTTTCCAAATTTTTATGCACAGTGGTTACAGCATGAAGCGAATGCATGTGAATATACAAAGGTGCATTGCATTAAACAAGTCCAATGAGCGTGAAAAAAATGGCCGGCCTGCCTGCTTTCATCCATCATTTGTTCTAAATTTATAATTAATCAATGAGCTGAGGTGGAGTCTTAGCCAGTGGCACCATCAGGGGTGTGTAATGCACTTTAGGGTAGACAGCCAATCAGCTGCCAGATTCAATCTGTCAATCAAACACAGCAGCCAATCAGAGAGCTGGCCATTGATCAGCAGGCACTTTATTACATCACAGACAGACCCACGGAACTCTCTGTGCTTGTCTGCTGGCTGGCTGTCAGTTGGGTGGGTGGGCGGCAGAGGGGGAGGATGTACGTCTCGTTTCTCCTGAAAATTGCGGTTTTTCAGTGTTTCCGGAAAAAGTCGCGGTCCGACGCGCAAAAGTGGGGTATCGTAGAAATCGCCTTTTAAAGACGCACCTTTCTGGCCCCACAAAAATGGGCATTTCAAATTGGAAACAAGTCAAATGAACAAAATAGTGTGAATAAGTAAGTATTTCAGGGGTGAGTTAGCAGGTTATTGGGGTAGTAAGTCCTGATATTTTTGGAGGTTGCAGTGGCCACTACGCCATTCAAAATAGGCAGGCTTTAGCATATGCAGTTAGGCCTCGTAGGATGATTTTATCTAAAATGTGCCCCAAACACTCAAACCAGCTTGTATCTTGCAATCGAAAATATGGGAAACATGACTTAGACACCAAATGATACACTGTAAGCCATGTTTCCAAATTTTTAAGCACATTGGTTACAGCATGAAGCGAATGCATGTGAATATACAAAGGTGCATTGGATTAAACAAGTACAATGAGCGTGAAAAAAATGGCCGGCCTGCCTGCTTTCATCCATCATTTGTTCTAAATTTATAATTAATCAATGAGCTGAGGTGGAGTCTTAGCCAGTGGTACCATTAGGGGTGTGTAATGCACTTTAGGGTAGACAGCCAATCAGCTGCCAGATTCAATCTGTCAATCAAACACAGCAGCCAATCAGAGAGCTGGCCATTGATCAGCAGGCCCTTTATGACATCACAGACAGACCCACGGAACTCTCTGTGCTTGTCTGCTGGCTGGCTGTCAGTTGGGTGGGCGGCAGAGGGGGAGGATGTATGTCTCGTTTCTCCTGAAAATTGCGGTTTTTCTGCGTTTCCGGAAAAAGTCGCGGTCCGACGCGCAAAAGTGGGGTATCGTAGAAATCGCCTTTTAAAGACGCGCCTTTCTGGCCCCACAAAAATGGGCATTTCAAATTAGAAACAAGTCAAATGAACAAAATAGTGTGAATAAGTAAGTATTTCAGGGGTCAGTTAGCAGGTTATTGGGGTAGTAAGTCCTGATATTTTTGGAGGTTGCAGTGGCCACTACGCCATTCAAAATAGGCAGGCTTTAGCATATGCAGTTAGGCCCCGTAGGATAATTTTAGCTAAAATGTGCCCCAAACACTCAAACCGGCTTGTATCTTGCAATCGAAAATATGGGAAACATGACTTAGACACCAAATGATACACTGTAAGCCATGTTTCCAAATTTTTATGCACAGTGGTTACAGCATGAAGCGAATGCATGTGAATATACAAAGGTGCATTGCATTAAACAAGTACAATGAGCGTGAAAAAAATGGCCGGCCTGCCTGCTTTCATCCATCATTTGTTCTAAATTTATAATTAATCAATGAGCTGAGGTGGAGTCTTAGCCAGTGGTACCATCAGGGGTGTGTAATGCACTTTAGGGTAGACAGCCAATCAGCTGCCAGATTCAATCTGTCAATCAAACACAGCAGCCAATCAGAGAGCTGGCCATTGATCAGCAGGCCCTTTATGACATCACAGACAGACCCACGGAACTCTCTGTGCTGCTCTGCTGGCTGGCTGTCAGTTGGGTGGGTGGGCGGCAGAGGGGAAGGATGTACGTCTCGTTTCCCCGGGAAATTGCGGTTTTTCTGTGTTTCCGGAAAAAGTCGCGGTCCGACGCGCAAAAGTGGGGTATCGTAGAAATCGCTTTTTAAAGACGCACCTTTCTGGCCCCACAAAAATGGGCATTTCAAATTAGAAACAAGTCAAATGAACAAAATAGTGTGAATAAGTAAGTATTTCAGGGGTGAGTTAGCAGGTTATTGGGGTAGTAAGTCCTGATTTTTTTGGAGGTTGCAGTGACCACTACGCCATTCAAAATAGGCAGGCTTTAGCATATGCAGTTAGGCCCCGTAGGATGATTTTAGCTAAAATGTGCCCCAAACACTCAAACCGGCTTGTATCTTGCAATGGAAAATATGGGAAACATGACTTAGACACCAAATGATACACTGTATGCCATGTTTCCAATTTTTTATGCACAGTGGTTACAGCATGAAGCGAATGCATGTGAATATACAAAGGTGCATTGGATTAAACAAGTACAATGAGCGTGAAAAAAATGGCCGGCCTGCCTGCTTTCATCCATCATTTGTTCTAAATTTATAATTAATCAATGAGCTGAGGTGGAGTCTTAGCCAGTGGTACCATCAGGGGTGTGTAATGCACTTTAGGGTAGACAGCCAATCAGCTGCCAGATTCAATCTGTCAATCAAACACAGCAGCCAATCAGAGAGCTGGCCATTGATCAGCAGGCCCTTTATGACATCACAGACAGACCCACGGAACTCTCTGTGCTGCTCTGCTGGCTGGCTGTCAGTTGGGTGGGTGGGCGGCAGAGGGGGAGGATGTACGTCTCGTTTCCCCTGAAAATTGCGGTTTTTTGGTGTTTCCGGAAAAAGTCGCGGTCCGACGCGCAAAAGTGGGGTATCGTAGAAATCGCTTTTTAAAGACGCACCTTTCTGGCCCCACAAAAATGGGCATTTCAAATTAGAAACAAGTCAAATGAACAAAATAGTGTGAATAAGTAAGTATTTCAGGGGTGAGTTAGCAGGTTATTAGGGTAGTAAGTCCTGATTTTTTTGGAGGTTGCAGTGACCACTACGCCATTCAAAATAGGCAGGCTTTAGCATATGCAGTTAGGCCCCGTAGGATGATTTTAGCTAAAATGTGCCCCAAACACTCAAACCGGCTTGTATCTTGCAATGGAAAATATGGGAAACATGACTTAGACACCAAATGATACACTGTATGCCATGTTTCCAAATTTTTATGCACAGTGGTTACAGCATGAAGCGAATGCATGTGAATATACAAAGGTGCATTGCATTAAACAAGTCCAATGAGCGTGAAAAAAATGGCAGGCCTGCCTGCTTTCATCCATCATTTGTTCTAAATTTATAATTAATCAATGAGCTGAGGTGGAGTCTTAGCCAGTGGTACCATTAGGGGTGTGGAATGCACTTTAGGGTAGACAGCCAATCAGCTGCCAGATTCAATCTGTCAATCAAACACAGCAGCCAATCAGAGAGCTGGCCATTGATCAGCAGGCCCTTTATGACATCACAGACAGACCCATGGAACTCTCTGTGCTTGTCTGCTGGCTGGCTGTCAGTTGGGTGGGTGGGCGGCAGAGGGGGAGGATGTACGTCTCGTTTCTCCTGAAAATTGCGGTTTTTCTGCGTTTCCGGAAAAAGTCGCGGTCCGACGCGCAAAAGTGGGGTATCATAGAAATCGCCTTTTAAAGACGCACCTTTCTGGCCCCACAAAAATGGGCATTTCAAATTAGAAACAAGTCAAATGAACAAAATAGTGTGAATAAGTAAGTATTTCAGGGGTGAGTTAGCAGGTTATTGGGGTAGTAAGTCCTGATTTTTTTGGAGGTTGCAGTGACCACTACGCCATTCAAAATAGGCAGGCTTTAGCATATGCAGTTAGGCCCCGTAGGATGATTTTAGCTAAAATGTGCCCCAAACACTCAAACCGGCTTGTATCTTGCAATGGAAAGAATGGGAAACATGACTTAGACACCAAATGATACACTGTATGCCATGTTTCCAAATTTTTATGCACAGTGGTTACAGCATGAAGCGAATGCATGTGAATATACAAAGGTGCATTGCATTAAACAAGTCCAATGAGCGTGAAAAAAATGGCCGGCCTGCCTGCTTTCATCCATCATTTGTTCTAAATTTATAATTAATCAATGAGCTGAGGTGGAGTCTTAGCCAGTGGTACCATCAGGGGTGTGTAATGCACTTTAGGGTAGACAGCCAATCAGCTGCCAGATTCAATCTGTCAATCAAACACAGCAGCCAATCAGAGAGCTGGCCATTGATCAGCAGGCCCTTTATGACATCACAGACAGACCCACGGAACTCTCTGTGCTTGTCTGCTGGCTGGCTGTCAGTTGGGTGGGTGGGCGGCAGAGGGGGAGGATGTACGTCTCGTTTCTCCTGAAAATTGCGGTTTTTCGGCGTTTCCGGAAAAAGTAGCGGCCCGACGCGCTAAAGTGGGGTATCGTAGAAATCGCCTTTTAAAGACGCACCTTTCAGGCCCCACAAAAATGGGCATTTCAAATTAGACACAAGTCATATGAACAAAATAGTGTGAATAAGTAAGTATTTCAGGGGTGAGTTAGCAGGTTATTAGGGTAGTAAGTCCTGATTTTTTTGGAGGTTGCAGTGACCACTACGCCATTCAAAATAGGCAGGCTTTAGCATATGCAGTTAGGCCCCGTAGGATGATTTTAGCTAAAATGTGCCCCAAACACTCAAACCGGCTTGTATCTTGCAATGGAAAATATGGGAAACATGACTTAGACACCAAATGATACACTGTATGCCATGTTTCCAAATTTTTATGCACAGTGGTTACAGCATGAAGCGAATGCATGTGAATATACAAAGGTGCATTGCATTAAACAAGTCCAATGAGCGTGAAAAAAATGGCAGGCCTGCCTGCTTTCATCCATCATTTGTTCTAAATTTATAATTAATCAATGAGCTGAGGTGGAGTCTTAGCCAGTGGTACCATTAGGGGTGTGGAATGCACTTTAGGGTAGACAGCCAATCAGCTGCCAGATTCAATCTGTCAATCAAACACAGCAGCCAATCAGAGAGCTGGCCATTGATCAGCAGGCCCTTTATGACATCACAGACAGACCCATGGAACTCTCTGTGCTTGTCTGCTGGCTGGCTGTCAGTTGGGTGGGTGGGCGGCAGAGGGGGAGGATGTACGTCTCGTTTTTCCTGAAAATTGCGGTTTTTCTGCGTTTCCGGAAAAAGTCGCGGTCCGACGCGCAAAAGTGGGGTATCCTAGAAATCGCCTTTTAAAGACGCACCTTTCTGGCCCCACAAAAATGGGCATTTCAAATTAGAAACAAGTCAAATGAACAAAATAGTGTGAATAAGTAAGTATTTCAGGGGTGAGTTAGCAGGTTATTGGGGTAGTAAGTCCTGATTTTTTTGGAGGTTGCAGTGACCACTACGCCATTCAAAATAGGCAGGCTTTAGCATATGCAGTTAGGCCCCGTAGGATGATTTTAGCTAAAATGTGCTCCAAACACTCAAACCGGCTTGTATCTTGCAATGGAAAATATGGGAAACATGACTTAGACACCAAATGATACACTGTATGCCATGTTTCCAAATTTTTATGCACAGTGGTTACAGCATGAAGCGAATACATGTGAATATACAAAGGTGCATTGCATTAAACAAGTCCAATGAGCGTGAAAAAAATGGCCGGCCTGCCTGCTTTCATCCATCATTTGTTCTAAATTTATAATTAATCAATGAGCTGAGGTGGAGTCTTAGCCAGTGGTACCATCAGGGGTGTGTAATGCACTTTAGGGTAGACAGCCAATCAGCTGCCAGATTCAATCTGTCAATCAAACACAGCTGCCAATCAGAGAGCTGGCCATTGATCAGCAGGCCCTTTATGACATCACAGACAGACCCATGGAACTCTCTGTGCTTGTCTGCTGGCTGGCTGTCAGTTGGGTGGGTGGGCGGCAGAGGGGGAGGATGTACATCTCGTTTCTCCTGAAAATTGCGGTTTTTCTGCGTTTCCGGAAAAAGTCGCGGTCCGACGCGCAAAAGTGGGGTATCATAGAAATCGCCTTTTAAAGACGCACCTTTCTGGCCCCACAAAAATGGGCATTTCAAATTAGAAACAAGTCAAATGAACAAAATAGTGTGAATAAGTAAGTATTTCAGGGGTGAGTTTGCAGGTTATTGGGGTAGTAAGTCCTGATTTTTTTTGGAGGTTGCAGTGACCACTACGCCATTCAAAATAGGCAGGCTATAGCATATGCAGTTAGGCCCCGTAGGATGATTTTAGCTAAAATGTGCCCCAAACACTCAAACCGGCTTGTATCTTGCAATGGAAAGAATGGGAAACATGACTTAGACACCAAATGATACACTGTATGCCATGTTTCCAAATTTTTATGCACAGTGGTTACAGCATGAAGCGAATGCATGTGAATATACAAAGGTGCATTGCATTAAACAAGTCCAATGAGCGTGAAAAAAATGGCCGGCCTGCCTGCTTTCATCCATCATTTGTTCTAAATTTATAATTAATCAATGAGCTGAGGTGGAGTCTTAGCCAGTGGTACCATCAGGGGTGTGTAATGCACTTTAGGGTAGACAGCCAATCAGCTGCCAGATTCAATCTGTCAATCAAACACAGCAGCCAATCAGAGAGCTGGCCATTGATCAGCAGGCCCTTTATGACATCACAGACAGACCCACGGAACTCTCTGTGCTTGTCTGCTGGCTGGCTGTCAGTTGGGTGGGTGGGCGGCAGAGGGGGAGGATGTACGTCTCGTTTCTCCTGAAAATTGCGGTTTTTCGGCGTTTCCGGAAAAAGTAGCGGCCCGACGCGCTAAAGTGGGGTATCGTAGAAATCGCCTTTTAAAGACGCACCTTTCAGGCCCCACAAAAATGGGCATTTCAAATTAGACACAAGTCATATGAACAAAATAGTGTGAATAAGTAAGTATTTCAGGGGTCAGTTAGCAGGTTATTGGGGTAGTAAGTCCTGATATTTTTGGAGGTTGCAGTGGCCACTACGCCATTCAAAATAGGCAGGCTTTAGCATATGCAGTTAGGCCCCGTAGGATAATTTTAGCTAAAATGTACCCCAAACACTCAAACCGGCTTGTATCTTGCAATCGAAAATATGGGAAACATGACTTAGACACCAAATGATACACTGTAAGCCATGTTTCCAATTTTTTATGCACAGTGGTTACAGCATGAAGCGAATGCATGTGAATATACAAAGGTGCATTGCATTAAACAAGTACAATGAGCGTGAAAAAAATGGCCGGCCTGCCTGCTTTCATCCATCATTTGTTCTAAATTTATAATTAATCAATGAGCTGAGGTGGAGTCTTAGCCAGTGGTACCATCAGGGGTGTGTAATGCACTTTAGGGTAGACAGCCAATCAGCTGCCAGATTCAATCTGTCAATCAAACACAGCAGCCAATCAGAGAGCTGGCCATTGATCAGCAGGCCCTTTATGACATCACAGACAGACCCACGGAACTCTCTGTGCTTGTCTGCTGGCTGGCTGTCAGTTGGGTGGGTGGGCGGCAGAGGGGGAGGATGTACGTCTCGTTTCCCCTGAAAATTGCGGTTTTTCGGTGTTTCCGGAAAAAGTCGCGGTCCGACGCGCAAAAGTGGGGTATCGTAGAAATCGCCTTTTAAAGACGCACCTTTCTGGCCCCACAAAAATGGGCATTTCAAATTAGAAACAAGTCAAATGAACAAAATAGTGTGAATAAGTAAGTATTTCAGGGGTGAGTTAGCAGGTTATTGGGGTAGTAAGTCCTGATATTTTTGGAGGTTGCAGTGGCCACTACGCCATTCAAAATAGGCAGGCTTTAGCATATGCAGTTAGGCCCCGTAGGATAATTTTAGCTAAAATGTGCCCCAAACACTCAAACCGGCTTGTATCTTGCAATCGAAAATATGGGAAACATGACTTAGACACCAAATGATACACTGTAAGCCATGTTTCAATTTTTTATGCACAGTGGTTACAGCATGAAGCGAATGCATGTGAATATACAAAGGTGCATTGCATTAAACAAGTCCAATGAGCGTGAAAAAAATGGCCGGCCTGCCTGCTTTCATCCATCATTTGTTCTAAATTTATAATTAATCAATGAGCTGAGGTGGAGTTTTAGCCAGTGGTACCATCAGGGGTGTGTAATGTACTTTAGGGTAGACAGCCAATCAGCTGCCAGATTCAAGCTGTCAATCAAACACAGCAGCCAATCAGAGAGCTGGCCATTGATCAGCAGGCCCTTTATGACATCACAGACAGACCCACGGAACTCTCTGTGCTTGTCTGCTGGCTGGCTGTCAGTTGGGTGGGTGGGCGGCAGAGGGGGAGGATGTACGTCTCGTTTCTCCTGAAAATTGCGGTTTTTCAGCGTTTCCGGTAAAAGTCGCAGTCCGACGCGCAAAAGTGGGGTATCGTAGAAATCGCCTTTTAAAGACGCACCTTTCTGGCCCCACAAAAATGGGCATTTCAAATTAGAAACAAGTCAAATGAACAAAATAGTGTGAATAAGTAAGTATTTCAGGGGTGAGTTAGCAGGTTATTGGGGTAGTAAGTCCTGATATTTTTGGAGGTTGCAGTGGCCACTACGCCATTCAAAATAGGCAGGCTTTAGCATATGCAGTTAGGCCCCGTAGGATAATTTTAGCTAAAATGTGCCCCAAACACTCAAACCGGCTTGTATCTTGCAATCGAAAATATGGGAAACATGACTTAGACACCAAATGATACACTGTAAGCCATGTTTCAATTTTTTATGCACAGTGGTTACAGCATGAAGCGAATGCATGTGAATATACAAAGGTGCATTGCATTAAACAAGTCCAATGAGCGTGAAAAAAATGGCCGGCCTGCCTGCTTTCATCCATCATTTGTTCTAAATTTATAATTAATCAATGAGCTGAGGTGGAGTCTTAGCCAGTGGTACCATCAGGGGTGTGTAATGCACTTTAGGGTAGACAGCCAATCAGCTGCCAGATTCAATCTGTCAATCAAACACAGCAGCCAATCAGAGAGCTGGCCATTGATCAGCAGGCCCTTTATGACATCACAGACCGACCCACGGAACTCTCTGTGCTTGTCTGCTGGCTGGCTGTCAGTTGGGTGGGTGGGCGGCAGAGGGGGAGGATGTACGTCTTGTTTCCCCTGAACATTGCGGTTTTTTGGTGTTTCCGGAAAAAGTCGCGGACCGACGCGCAAAAGTGGGGTATCGTAGAAATCGCTTTTTAAAGACGCACCTTTCTGGCCCCAAAAAAATGGGCATTTCAAATTAGAAACAAGTCAAATGAACAAAATAGTGTGAATAAGTAAGTATTTCAGGGGTGAGTTAGCAGGTTATTGGGGTAGTAAGTCCTGATTTTTTTGGAGGTTGCAGTGACCACTACGCCATTCAAAATAGGCAGGCTTTAGCATATGCAGTTAGGCCCCGTAGGATGGTTTTAGCTAAAATGTGCCCCAAACACTCAAACCGGCTTGTATCTTGCAATGGAAAATATGGGAAACATGACTTAGACACCAAATGATACACTGTATGCCATGTTTCCAAATTTTTATGCACAGTGGTTACAGCATGAAGCGAATGCATGTGAATATACAAAGGTGCATTGCATTAAACAAGTCCAATGAGCGTGAAAAAAATGGCAGGCCTGCCTGCTTTCATCCATCATTTGTTCTAAATTTATAATTAATCAATGAGCTGAGGTGGAGTCTTAGCCAGTGGTACCATTAGGGGTGTGGAATGCACTTTAGGGTAGACAGCCAATCAGCTGCCAGATTCAATCTGTCAATCAAACACAGCAGCCAATCAGAGAGCTGGCCATTGATCAGCAGGCCCTTTATGACATCACAGACAGACCCATGGAACTCTCTGTGCTTGTTTGCTGGCTGGCTGTCAGTTGGGTGGGTGGGCGGCAGAGGGGGAGGATGTACGTCTCGTTTCTCCTGAAAATTGCGGTTTTTCTGCGTTTCCGGAAAAAGTCGCGGTCCGACGCGCAAAAGTGGGGTATCATAGAAATCGCCTTTTAAAGACGCACCTTTCTGGCCCCACAAAAATGGGCATTTCAAATTAGAAACAAGTCAAATGAACAAAATAGTGTGAATAAGTAAGTATTTCAGGGGTGAGTTAGCAGGTTATTGGGGTAGTAAGTCCTGATTTTTTTGGAGGTTGCAGTGACCACTACGCCATTCAAAATAGGCAGGCTTTAGCATATGCAGTTAGGCCCCGTAGGATGATTTTAGCTAAAATGTGCCCCAAACACTCAAACCGGCTTGTATCTTGCAATGGAAAATATGGGAAACATGACTTAGACACCAAATGATACACTGTATGCCATGTTTCCAAATTTTTATGCACAGTGGTTACAGCATGAAGCGAATGCATGTGAATATACAAAGGTGCATTGCATTAAACAAGTCCAATGAGCGTGAAAAAAATGGCCGGCCTGCCTGCTTTCATCCATCATTTGTTCTAAATTTATAATTAATCAATGAGCTGAGGTGGAGTCTTAGCCAGTGGTACCATCAGGGGTGTGTAATGCACTTTAGGGTAGACAGCCAATCAGCTGCCAGATTCAATCTGTCAATCAAACACAGCAGCCAATCAGAGAGCTGGCCATTGATCAGCAGGCCCTTTATGACATCACAGACAGACCCACGGAACTCTCTGTGCTTGTCTGCTGGCTGGCTGTCAGTTGGGTGGGTGGGCGGCAGAGGGGGAGGATGTACGTCTCGTTTCTCCTGAAAATTGCGGTTTTTCTGCGTTTCCGGAAAAAGTAGCGGCCCGACGCGCTAAAGTGGGGTATCGTAGAAATCGCCTTTTAAAGACGCACCTTTCTGGCCCCACAAAAATGGGCATTTCAAATTAGAAACAAGTCATATGAACAAAATAGTGTGAATAAGTAAGTATTTCAGGGGTCAGTTAGCAGGTTATTGGGGTAGTAAGTCCTCATATTTTTGGAGGTTGCAGTGGCCACTACGCCATTCAAAATAGTAAGTAAGTAAGTAAGTAAGTTTTATTTATATAGCGCACTTTCTCCAACAGGACTCAAGGCGCTTTACAGACAATAAAAACAACAATGCACATACTGCAATACAAAGGGTTATCAGTACAAGGAACAAGCAACAATGGCAGTACAAATGTACATCACACATACAGATATGCACAAGACGCATTCTAATAAGGGACACGGACATGGGGAACATATTTACCGAGCTGTGCAGTACCCAGGCAGCCATTCAGCGGCGCCACATGGTGATTGCACAGCCAGTAACAGTACTGATATATATAAACTAGATGTACTCTAATGAGGAGCACAGACATGGGGACCATATAATTACTGAGCTGTGCAGCACCCAGTCAGCCAATCAGCGGCGCCACATGGTGATTGCACAGCCAGCTAGGTAGCCAGTAACAGTACTGATATATATACTAGATGTACTCTAATGAGGGTCACAGACATGGGGAACATATCATTACTGAGCTGTGCAGCACCCAGGCAGCCAATCAGCGGCGCCACATGGTGATTGCACCAGTCAGTACTGTACATATAGAACACAAAAGAACAGTACAGGGTACACAGAACTAGTCATAACACAATTAAAGCACAATTCTTAGTACACAATACAGCTGAGATATAAGGAAGTGAATGAGAATAGATGCAGGTATAGATTGTAGATGAGTAAGAGAGCTGTAGTTGAAATACAAGAAGAGTGCAGTGAGAACAGGAGGGAGGAGGGACTAAGAGGTTATGCTCTGTCTAGGTATCGTGTGGATTTATATGCTATCACTGCTGTGGGGATTAAGTGATAGTTTGCCCTGTGGAACTGATCTGGGACTGTGACTATACAAGGACTGTCTGTTTGGGCCTGCTACCTGAATATCTTTCTACTCTGCAATTTACCTTTGCCACTGTTTATTGTCTATTTGTGCGTGCTGTGGAAAATAAACCATTCTTCTGGTTTCATCTGCTCGGTGTCTGAGTGATTGAGGAACTCGTACCCAAATGTGAGGGTACGAGTTCCTCAATCACTCAGACACCGAGCAGATGAAACCAAAATATGGTTTATTTTCCACAGCACGCACAAATAGACAATAAACAGTGGCAAAGGTAAATTGCAGAGTAGAAAGATATTCAGGTAGCAGGCCCAAACAGACAGTCCTTGTATAGTCACAGTCCCAGATCAGTTCCACAGGGCAAACTATCACTTAGCCCACACAGCAGTGATAGCATATAAGTCCACACGATACCTAGACAGAGCATAACCTCTTAGTCCAGGACAGTCCATAAAAATACGTACCCAAATGTGAAGATACAGGATTCTTCAATCACTCAGACACCGAGCAGATGAAACCAAAATATGGTTTATTTTTATCACAGCACACGAAAGTAGATGAAGACAGGAAAAAGATTCAAATGGTAGCATAAAAAACATCCGGGTAGCAAAGTCCTTGTAGCATCACAGTCCAAAGCACAAACTATCACTTAATCCACACAGCAGTGATAGCATATAAGTCCACACGATACCTTGTGTAAATCCACACAACACAGACGCTCCACACCAGAGCTTGGTAGGATGCCCCCTTCCCGGGCAAACGATGTGTTCCACAAGATCCAGTGAAGGGTAGGACCCCTGAGACCGGATTGCGACTAAAATAGGCAGGCTTTAGCATATGCAGTTAGGCCCCGTAGGATAATTTTAGCTAAAATGTACCCCAAACACTCAAACCGGCTTGTATCTTGCAATCGAAAATATGGGAAACATGACTTAGACACCAAATGATACACTGTAAGCCATGTTTCCAATTTTTTATGCACAGTGGTTACAGCATGAAGCGAATGCATGTGAATATACAAAGGTGCATTGCATTAAACAAGTACAATGAGCGTGAAAAAAATGGCCGGCCTGCCTGCTTTCAACCATCATTTGTTCTAAATTTATAATTAATCAATGAGCTGAGGTGGAGTCTTAGCCAGTGGTACCATCAGGGGTGTGTAATGCACTTTAGGGTAGACAGCCAATCAGCTGCAAGATTCAATCTGTCAATCAAACACAGCAGCCAATCAGAGAGCTGGCCATTGATCAGCAGGCCCTTTATGACATCACAGACAGACCCACGGAACTCTCTGTGCTTGTCTGCTGGCTGGCTGTCAGTTGGGTGGGTGGGCGGCAGAGGGGGAGGATGTACGTCTCGTTTCCCCTGAAAATTGCGGTTTTTCGGTGTTTCCGGAAAAAGTCGCGGTCCGACGCGCAAAAGTGGGGTATCGTAGAAATCGCTTTTTAAAGACGCACCTTTCTGGCCCCACAAAAAAGGGCATTTCAAATTAGAAACAAGTCAAATGAACAAAATAGTGTGAATAAGTAAGTATTTCAGGGGTGAGTTAGCAGGTTATTGGGGTAGTAAGTCCTGATTTTTTTGGAGGTTGCAGTGACCACTACACCATTCAAAATAGGCAGGCTTTAGCATATGCATTTAGGCCCCGTAGGATGATTTTAGCTAAAATGTGCCCCAAACACTTAAACCGGCTTGTATCTTGCAATGGAAAATATGGGAAACATGACTTAGACACCAAATGATACACTGTATGCCATGTTTCCAAATTTTTATGCACAGTGGTTACAGCATGAAGCGAATGCATGTGAATATACAAAGGTGCATTGCATTAAACAAGTCCAATGAGCGTGAAAAAAATGGCCGGCCTGCCTGCTTTCATCCATCATTTGTTCTAAATTTATAATTAATCAATGAGCTGAGGTGGAGTTTTAGCCAGTGGTACCATCAGGGGTGTGTAATGTACTTTAGGGTAGACAGCCAATCAGCTGCCAGATTCAAGCTGTCAATCAAACACAGCAGCCAATCAGAGAGCTGGCCATTGATCAGCAGGCCCTTTATGACATCACAGACAGACCCACGGAACTCTCTGTGCTTGTCTGCTGGCTGGCTGTCAGTTGGGTGGGTGGGCGGCAGAGGGGGAGGATGTACGTCTCGTTTCTCCTGAAAATTGCGGTTTTTCAGCGTTTCCGGTAAAAGTCGCAGTCCGACGCGCAAAAGTGGGGTATCGTAGAAATCGCCTTTTAAAGACGCACCTTTCTGGCCCCACAAAAATGGGCATTTCAAATTAGAAACAAGTCAAATGAACAAAATAGTGTGAATAAGTAAGTATTTCAGGGGTGAGTTAGCAGGTTATTGGGGTAGTAAGTCCTGATATTTTTGGAGGTTGCAGTGGCCACTACGCCATTCAAAATAGGCAGGCTTTAGCATATGCAGTTAGGCCCCGTAGGATAATTTTAGCTAAAATGTGCCCCAAACACTCAAACCGGCTTGTATCTTGCAATCGAAAATATGGGAAACATGACTTAGACACCAAATGATACACTGTAAGCCATGTTTCAATTTTTTATGCACAGTGGTTACAGCATGAAGCGAATGCATGTGAATATACAAAGGTGCATTGCATTAAACAAGTCCAATGAGCGTGAAAAAAATGGCCGGCCTGCCTGCTTTCATCCATCATTTGTTCTAAATTTATAATTAATCAATGAGCTGAGGTGGAGTCTTAGCCAGTGGTACCATCAGGGGTGTGCAATGCACTTTAGGGTAGACAGCCAATCAGCTGCCAGATTCAATCTGTCAATCAAACACAGCAGCCAATCAGAGAGCTGGCCATTGATCAGCAGGCCCTTTATGACATCACAGACCGACCCACGGAACTCTCTGTGCTTGTCTGCTGGCTGGCTGTCAGTTGGGTGGGTGGGCGGCAGAGGGGGAGGATGTACGTCTTGTTTCCCCTGAACATTGCGGTTTTTTGGTGTTTCCGGAAAAAGTCGCGGACCGACGCGCAAAAGTGGGGTATCGTAGAAATCGCTTTTTAAAGACGCACCTTTCTGGCCCCACAAAAATGGGCATTTCAAATTAGAAACAAGTCAAATGAACAAAATAGTGTGAATAAGTAAGTATTTCAGGGGTGAGTTAGCAGGTTATTGGGGTAGTAAGTCCTGATTTTTTTGGAGGTTGCAGTGACCACTACGCCATTCAAAATAGGCAGGCTTTAGCACATGCAGTTAGGCCCCGTAGGATGATTTTAGCTAAAATGTGCCCCAAACACTCAAACCGGCTTGTATCTTGCAATGGAAAATATGGGAAACATGACTTAGACACCAAATTATACACTGTATGCCATGTTTCCAAATTTTTATGCACAGTGGTTACAGAATGAAGCGAATGCATGTGAATATACAAAGGTGCATTGCATTAAACAAGTCCAATGAGCGTGAAAAAAATGGCAGGCCTGCCTGCTTTCATCCATCATTTGTTCTAAATTTATAATTAATAAATGAGCTGAGGTGGAGTCTTAGCCAGTGGTACCATTAGGGGTGTGTAATGCACTTTAGGGTAGACAGCCAATCAGCTGCCAGATTCAATCTGTCAATCAAACACAGCAGCCAATCAGAGAGCTGGCCATTGATCAGCAGGCCCTTTATGACATCACAGACAGACCCACGGAACTCTCTGTGCTTGTCTGCTGGCTGGCAGTCAGTTGGGTGGGTGGGCGGCAGAGGGGGAGGATGTACGTCTCGTTTCTCCTGAAAATTGCGGTTTTTCTGCGTTTCCGGAAAAAGTCGCGGTCCGACGCGCAAAAGTGGGGTATCGTAGAAATCGCCTTTTAAAGACGCACCTTTCTGGCCCCACAAAAATGGGCATTTCAAATTAGAAACAAGTCAAATGAACAAAATAGTGTGAATAAGTAAGTATTTCAGGGGTGAGTTAGCAGGTTATTGGGGTAGTAAGTCCTGATTTTTTTGGAGGTTGCAGTGACCACTACACCATTCAAAATAGGCAGGCTTTAGCATATGCATTTAGGCCCCGTAGGATGATTTTAGCTAAAATGTGCCCCAAACACTTAAACCGGCTTGTATCTTGCAATGGAAAATATGGGAAACATGACTTAGACACCAAATGATACACTGTATGCCATGTTTCCAAATTTTTATGCACAGTGGTTACAGCATGAAGCGAATGCATGTGAATATACAAAGGTGCATTGCATTAAACAAGTCCAATGAGCGTGAAAAAAATGGCCGGCCTGCCTGCTTTCATCCATCATTTGTTCTAAATTTATAATTAATCAATGAGCTGAGGTGGAGTTTTAGCCAGTGGTACCATCAGGGGTGTGTAATGTACTTTAGGGTAGACAGCCAATCAGCTGCCAGATTCAAGCTGTCAATCAAACACAGCAGCCAATCAGAGAGCTGGCCATTGATCAGCAGGCCCTTTATGACATCACAGACAGACCCACGGAACTCTCTGTGCTTGTCTGCTGGCTGGCTGTCAGTTGGGTGGGTGGGCGGCAGAGGGGGAGGATGTACGTCTCGTTTCTCCTGAAAATTGCGGTTTTTCAGCGTTTCCGGTAAAAGTCGCAGTCCGACGCGCAAAAGTGGGGTATCGTAGAAATCGCCTTTTAAAGACGCACCTTTCTGGCCCCACAAAAATGGGCATTTCAAATTAGAAACAAGTCAAATGAACAAAATAGTGTGAATAAGTAAGTATTTCAGGGGTGAGTTAGCAGGTTATTGGGGTAGTAAGTCCTGATATTTTTGGAGGTTGCAGTGGCCACTACGCCATTCAAAATAGGCAGGCTTTAGCATATGCAGTTAGGCCCCGTAGGATAATTTTAGCTAAAATGTGCCCCAAACACTCAAACCGGCTTGTATCTTGCAATCGAAAATATGGGAAACATGACTTAGACACCAAATGATACACTGTAAGCCATGTTTCAATTTTTTATGCACAGTGGTTACAGCATGAAGCGAATGCATGTGAATATACAAAGGTGCATTGCATTAAACAAGTCCAATGAGCGTGAAAAAAATGGCCGGCCTGCCTGCTTTCATCCATCATTTGTTCTAAATTTATAATTAATCAATGAGCTGAGGTGGAGTCTTAGCCAGTGGTACCATCAGGGGTGTGTAATGCACTTTAGGGTAGACAGCCAATCAGCTGCCAGATTCAATCTGTCAATCAAACACAGCAGCCAATCAGAGAGCTGGCCATTGATCAGCAGGCCCTTTATGACATCACAGACCGACCCACGGAACTCTCTGTGCTTGTCTGCTGGCTGGCTGTCAGTTGGGTGGGTGGGCGGCAGAGGGGGAGGATGTACGTCTTGTTTCCCCTGAACATTGCGGTTTTTTGGTGTTTCCGGAAAAAGTCGCGGACCGACGCGCAAAAGTGGGGTATCGTAGAAATCGCTTTTTAAAGACGCACCTTTCTGGCCCCACAAAAATGGGCATTTCAAATTAGAAACAAGTCAAATGAACAAAATAGTGTGAATAAGTAAGTATTTCAGGGGTGAGTTAGCAGGTTATTGGGGTAGTAAGTCCTGATTTTTTTGGAGGTTGCAGTGACCACTACGCCATTCAAAATAGGCAGGCTTTAGCATATGCAGTTAGGCCCCGTAGGATGATTTTAGCTAAAATGTGCCCCAAACACTCAAACCGGCTTGTATCTTGCAATGGAAAATATGGGAAACATGACTTAGACACCAAATTATACACTGTATGCCATGTTTCCAAATTTTTATGCACAGTGGTTACAGAATGAAGCGAATGCATGTGAATATACAAAGGTGCATTGCATTAAACAAGTCCAATGAGCGTGAAAAAAATGGCAGGCCTGCCTGCTTTCATCCATCATTTGTTCTAAATTTATAATTAATAAATGAGCTGAGGTGGAGTCTTAGCCAGTGGTACCATTAGGGGTGTGTAATGCACTTTAGGGTAGACAGCCAATCAGCTGCCAGATTCAATCTGTCAATCAAACACAGCAGCCAATCAGAGAGCTGGCCATTGATCAGCAGGCCCTTTATGACATCACAGACAGACCCACGGAACTCTCTGTGCTTGTCTGCTGGCTGGCAGTCAGTTGGGTGGGTGGGCGGCAGAGGGGGAGGATGTACGTCTCGTTTCTCCTGAAAATTGCGGTTTTTCTGCGTTTCCGGAAAAAGTCGCGGTCCGACGCGCAAAAGTGGGGTATCGTAGAAATCGCCTTTTAAAGACGCACCTTTCTGGCCCCACAAAAATGGGCATTTCAAATTAGAAACAAGTCAAATGAACAAAATAGTGTGAATAAGTAAGTATTTCAGGGGTGAGTTAGCAGGTTATTGGGGTAGTAAGTCCTGATTTTTTGGGAGGTTGCAGTGACCACTACGCCATTCAAAATAGGCAGGCTTTAGCATATGCAGTTAGGCCCCGTAGGATGATTTTAGCTAAAATGTGCCCCAAACACTCAAACCGGCTTGTATCTTGCAATGGAAAATATGGGAAACATGACTTAGACACCAAATGATACACTGTATGCCATGTTTCCAAATTTTTAGGCACAGTGGTTACAGCATGAAGCGAATGCATGTGAATATACAAAGGTGCATTGCATTAAACAAGTCCAATGAGCGTGAAAAAAATGGCCGGCCTGCCTGCTTTCATCCATCATTTGTTCTAAATTTATAATTAATCAATAAACTGAGGTGGAGTCTTAGCCAGTGGTACCATTAGGGGTGTGTAATGCACTTTAGGGTAGACAGCCAATCAGCTGCCAGATTCAATCTGTCAATCAAACACAGCAGCCAATCAGAGAGCTGGCCATTGATCAGCAGGCCCTTTAGGACATCACAGACAGACCCACGGAACTCTCTGTGCTTGTCTGCTGGCTGGCTGTCAGTTGGGTGGGTGGGCGGCAGAGGGGGAGGATGTACGTCTTGTTTCTCCTAAAAATTGCGTTTTTTCTGCGTTTTCGGAAAAAGTCGCGGTCCGACGCGCAAAAGTGGGGTATCGTAGAAATCGCCTTTTAAAGACGCACCTTTCTGGCCCCACAAAAATGGGCATTTCAAATTAGAAACAAGTCAAATGAACAAAATAGTGTGAATAAGTAAGTATTTCAGGGGTGAGTTAGCAGGTTTCTGGGGTAGTAAGTCCTGATTTTTTTGGAGGTTGCAGTGACCACTACGCCATTCAAAATAGGCAGGCTTTAGCATATGCAGTTAGGCCCCGTAGGATGATTTTAGCTAAAATGTGCCCCAAACACTCAAACCGGCTTGTATCTTGCAATGGAAAATATGGGAAACATGACTTAGACACCAAATGATACACTGTATGCCATGTTTCCAAATTTTTATGCACAGTGGTTACAGCATGAAGCGAATGCATGTGAATATACAAAGGTGCATTGCATTAAACAAGTCCAATGAGCGTGAAAAAAATGGCAGGCCTGCCTGCTTTCATCCATCATTTGTTCTAAATTTATAATTAATCAATGAGCTGAGGTGGAGTCTTAGCCAGTGGTACCATTAGGGGTGTGTAATGCACTTTAGGGTAGACAGCCAATCAGCTGCCAGATTCAATCTGTCAATCAAACACAGCAGCCAATCAGAGAGCTGGCCATTGATCAGCAGGCCCTTTATGACATCACAGACAGACCCACGGAACTCTCTGTGCTTGTCTGCTGGCTGGCTGTCAGTTGGGTGGGTGGGCGGCAGAGGGGGAGGATGTACGTCTCGTTTCTCCTGAAAATTGCGGTTTTTCTGCGTTTCCGGAAAAAGTCGCTGTCCGACGCGCAAAAGTGGGGTATCGTAGAAATCGCCTTTTAAAGACGCACATTTCTGGCCCCACAAAAATGGGCATTTCAAATTAGAAACAAGTCAAATGAACAAAATAGTGTGAATAAGTAAGTATTTTAGGGGTCAGTTAGCAGGTTATTGGGGTAGTAAGTCCTGATATTTTTGGAGGTTGCAGTTGCCACTACGCCATTCAAAATAGGCAGGCTTTAGCATATGCAGTTAGGCCCCGTAGGATAATTTTAGCTAAAATGTGCCCCAAACACTCAAACCGGCTTGTATCTTGCAATCGAAAATATGGGAAACATGACTTAGACACCAAATGATACACTGTAAACCATGTTTCCAATTTTTTATGCACAGTGGTTACAGCATGAAGCGAATGCATGTGAATATACAAAGGTGCATTGCATTAAACAAGTACAATGAGCGTGAAAAAAATGGCCGGCCTGCCTGCTTTCATCCATCATTTGTTCTAAATTTATAATTAATCAATGAGCTGAGGTGGAGTCTTAGCCAGTGGTACCATCAGGGGTGTGTAATGCACTTTAGGGTAGACAGCCAATCAGCTGCCAGATTCAATCTGTCAATCAAACACAGCAGCCAATCAGAGAGCTGGCCATTGATCAGCAGGCCCTTTATGACATCACAGACCCACGGAACTCTCTGTGCATGTCTGCTGGCTGGCTGTCAGTTGGGTGGGTGGGTGGCAGAGGGGGAGGATGTACGTCTCGTTTCCCCTGAAAATTGCGGTTTTTCGGTGTTTCCGGAAAAAGTCGCGGTCCGTCGCCCAAAAGTGGGATATCGTAGAAATCGCTTTTTAAAGACGCACCTTTCTGGCCCCACAAAAATGGGCATTTCAAATTAGAAACAAGTCAAATGAACAAAATAGTGTGAATAAGTAAGTCTTTCAGGGGTGAGTTAGCAGGTTATTGGGGTAGTAAGTCCTGATTTTTTTGGAGGTTGCAGTGACCACTACGCCATTCAAAATAGGCAGGCTTTAGCATATGCAGTTAGGCCCCGTAGGATGATTTTAGCTAAAATGTGCCCCAAACACTCAAACCGGCTTGTATCTTGCAATGGAAAATATGGGAAACATGACTTAGACACCAAATGATACACTGTATGCCATGTTTCCAAATTTTTATGCAAAGTGGTTACAGCATGAAGCGAATGCATGTGAATATACAAAGGTGCATTGCATTAAACAAGTCCAATGAGCGTGAAAAAAAATGGCCGGCCTGCCTGCTTTCATCCATCATTTGTTCTAAATTTATAATTAATCAATGAGCTGAGGTGGAGTCTTAGCCAGTGGTACCATTAGGGGTGTGTAATGCACTTTAGGGTAGACAGCCAATCAGCTGCCAGATTCAATCTGTCAATCAAACACAGCAGCCAATCAGAGAGCTGGCCATTGATCAGCAGGCCCTTTATGACATCACAGACAGACCCACGAAACTCTCTGTGCTTGTCTGCTGGCTGGCTGTCAGTTGGGTGGGTGGGCGGCAGAGGGGGAGGATGTACGTCTCGTTTCTCCTGAAAATTGCGGTTTTTCAGCGTTTCCGGTAAAAGTCGCAGTCCGACGCGCAAAAGTGGGGTATCGTAGAAATCGCCTTTTAAAGACGCACCTTTCTGGCCCCACAAAAATGGGCATTTCAAATTAGAAACAAGTCAAATGAACAAAATAGTGTGAATAAGTAAGTATTTCAGGGGTCAGTTAGCAGGTTATTGGGGTAGTAAGTCCTGATATTTTTGGAGGTTGCAGTGGCCACTACGCCATTCAAAATAGGCAGGCTTTAGCATATGCAGTTAGGCCCCGTAGGATAATTTTAGCTAAAATGTGCCCCAAACACTCAAACCGGCTTGTATCTTGCAATGGAAAATATGGGAAACATGACTTAGACACCAAATTATACACTGTATGCCATGTTTCCAAATTTTTATGCACAGTGGTTACAGAATGAAGCGAATGCATGTGAATATACAAAGGTGCATTGCATTAAACAAGTCCAATGAGCGTGAAAAAAATGGTAGGCCTGCCTGCTTTCATCCATCATTTGTTCTAAATTTATAATTAATCAATGAGCTGAGGTGGAGTCTTAGCCAGTGGTACCATTAGGGGTGTGTAATGCACTTTAGGGTAGACAGCCAATCAGCTGCCAGATTCAATCTGTCAATCAAACACAGCAGCCAATCAGAGAGCTGGCCATTGATCAGCAGGCCCTTTATGACATCACAGACAGACCCACGGAACTCTCTGTGCTTGTCTGCTGGCTGGCAGTCAGTTGGGTGGGTGGGCGGCAGAGGGGGAGGATGTACGTCTCGTTTCTCCTGAAAATTGCGGTTTTTCTGCGTTTCCGGAAAAAGTCGCGGTCCGACGCGCAAAAGTGGGGTATCGTAGAAATCGCCTTTTAAAGACGCACCTTTCTGGCCCCACAAAAATGGGCATTTCAAATTAGAAACAAGTCAAATGAACAAAATAGTGTGAATAAGTAAGTCTTTCAGGGGTGAGTTAGCAGGTTATTGGGGTAGTAAGTCCTGATTTTTTTGGAGGTTGCAGTGACCACTACGCCATTCAAAATAGGCAGGCTTTAGCATATGCAGTTAGGCCCCGTAGGATGATTTTAGCTAAAATGTGCCCCAAACACTCAAACCGGCTTGTATCTTGCAATGGAAAATATGGGAAACATGACTTAGACAGCAAATGATACACTGTATGACATGTTTCCAAATTTTTATGCACAGTGGTTACAGCATGAAGCGAATGCATGTGAATATACAAAGGTGCATTGCATTAAACAAGTCCAATGAGCGTGAAAAAAATGGCTGGCCTGCCTGCTTTCATCCATCATTTGTTCTAAATTTATAATTAATCAATGAGCTGAGGTGGAGTTTTAGCCAGTGGTACCATCAGGGGTGTGTAATGTACTTTAGGGTAGACAGCCAATCAGCTGCCAGATTCAAGCTGTCAATCAAACACAGCAGCCAATCAGAGAGCTGGCCATTGATCAGCAGGCCCTTTATGACATCACAGACAGACCCACGGAACTCTCTGTGCTTGTCTGCTGGCTGGCAGTCAGTTGGGTGGGTGGGCGGCAGAGGGGGAGGATGTACGTCTCGTTTCTCCTGAAAATTGCGGTTTTTCGGCGTTTCCGGAAAAAGTCGCGGTCCGACGCGCAAAAGTGGGGTATCGTAGAAATCGCCTTTTAAAGACGCACCTTTCTGGCCCCACAAAAATGGGCATTTCAAATTAGAAACAAGTCAAATGAACAAAATAGTGTGAATAAGTAAGTATTTCAGGGGTGAGTTAGCAGGTTATTGGGGTAGTAAGTCCTGATTTTTTTGGAGGTTGTAGTGACCACTACGCCATTCAAAATAGGCAGGCTTTAGCATATGCAGTTAGGCCCCGTAGGATGATTTTAGCTAAAATGTGCCCCAAACACTCAAACCGGCTTGTATCTTGCAATGGAAAATATGGGAAACATGACTTAGACACCAAATGATACACTGTATGCCATGTTTCCAAATTTTTAGGCACAGTGGTTACAGCATGAAGCGAATGCATGTGAATATACAAAGGTGCATTGCATTAAACAAGTCCAATGAGCGTGAAAAAAATGGCCGGCCTGCCTGCTTTCATCCATCATTTGTTCTAAATTTATAATTAATCAATGAGCTGAGGTGGAGTCTTAGCCAGTGGTACCATTAGGGGTGTGTAATGCACTTTAGGGTAGACAGCCAATCAGCTGCCAGATTCAATCTGTCAATCAAACACAGCAGCCAATCAGAGAGCTGGCCATTGATCAGCAGGCCCTTTATGACATCACAGACAGACCCACGGAACTCTCTGTGCTTGTCTGCTGGCTGGCTGTCAGTTGGGTGGGTGGGCGGCAGAGGGGGAGGATGTACGTCTTGTTTTTCCTAAAAATTGCGTTTTTTCTGCGTTTTCGGAAAAAGTCGCGGTCCGACGCGCAAAAGTGGGGTATCGTAGAAATCGCCTTTTAAAGACGCACCTTTCTGGCCCCACAAAAATGGGCATTTCAAATTAGAAACAAGTCAAATGAACAAAATAGTGTGAATAAGTAAGTATTTCAGGGGTGAGTTAGCAGGTTATTGGGGTAGTAAGTCCTGATTTTTTTGGAGGTTGCAGTGACCACTACGCCATTCAAAATAGGCAGGCTTTAGCATATGCAGTTAGGCCCCGTAGGATGATTTTAGCTAAAATGTGCCCCAAACACTCAAACCGGCTTGTATCTTGCAATGGAAAATATGGGAAACATGACTTAGACACCAAATGATACACTGTATGCCATGTTTCCAAATTTTTATGCACAGTGGTTACAGCATGAAGCGAATGCATGTGAATATACAAAGGTGCATTGCATTAAACAAGTCCAATGAGCGTGAAAAAAATGGCAGGCCTGCCTGCTTTCATCCATCATTTGTTCTAAATTTATAATTAATCAATGAGCTCAGGTGGAGTCTTAGCCAGTGGTACCATTAGGGGTGTGTAATGCACTTTAGGGTAGACAGCCAATCAGCTGCCAGATTCAATCTGTCAATCAAACACAGCAGCCAATCAGAGAGCTGGCCATTGATCAGCAGGCCCTTTATGACATCACAGACAGACCCACGGAACTCTCTGTGCTTGTCTGCTGGCTGGCTGTCAGTTGGGTGGGTGGGCGGCAGAGGGGGAGGATGTACGTCTCGTTTCTCCTGAAAATTGCGGTTTTTCTGCGTTTCCGGAAAAAGTCGCGGTCCGACGCGCAAAAGTGGGGTATCGTAGAAATCGCCTTTTAAAGACGCACCTTTCTGGCCCCACAAAAATGGGCATTTCAAATTAGAAACAAGTCAAATGAACAAAATAGTGTGAATAAGTAAGTATTTCAGGGGTGAGTTAGCAGGTTATTGGGGTAGTAAGTCCTGATTTTTTTGGAGGTTGCAGTGATCACTACGCCATTCAAAATAGGCAGGCTTTAGCATATGCAGTTAGGCCCCGTAGGATGATTTTAGCTAAAATGTGCCCCAAACACTCAAACCGGCTTGTATCTTGCAATGGAAAATATGGGAAACATGACTTAGACACCAAATGATACACTGTATGCCATGTTTCCAAATTTTGGAACTCGTGGCCCGCGGGCCATGGGTTGAAGACCCCTGCTTTAGCATATGCAGTTAGGCCCCGTAGGATAATTTTAGCTAAAATGTGCCCCAAACACTCAAACCGGCTTGTATCTTGCAATCGAAAATATGGGAAACATGACTTAGACACCAAATGATACACTGTAAACCATGTTTCCAATTTTTTATGCACAGTGGTTACAGCATGAAGCGAATGCATGTGAATATACAAAGGTGCATTGCATTAAACAAGTACAATGAGCGTGAAAAAAATGGCCGGCCTGCCTGCTTTCATCCATCATTTGTTCTAAATTTATAATTAATCAATGAGCTGAGGTGGAGTCTTAGCCAGTGGTACCATCAGGGGTGTGTAATGCACTTTAGGGTAGACAGCCAATCAGCTGCCAGATTCAATCTGTCAATCAAACACAGCAGCCAATCAGAGAGCTGGCCATTGATCAGCAGGCCCTTTATGACATCACAGACCCACGGAACTCTCTGTGCATGTCTGCTGGCTGGCTGTCAGTTGGGTGGGTGGGTGGCAGAGGGGGAGGATGTACGTCTCGTTTCCCCTGAAAATTGCGGTTTTTCGGTGTTTCCGGAAAAAGTCGCGGTCCGTCGCCCAAAAGTGGGATATCGTAGAAATCGCTTTTTAAAGACGCACCTTTCTGGCCCCACAAAAATGGGCATTTCAAATTAGAAACAAGTCAAATGAACAAAATAGTGTGAATAAGTAAGTCTTTCAGGGGTGAGTTAGCAGGTTATTGGGGTAGTAAGTCCTGATTTTTTTGGAGGTTGCAGTTACCACTACGCCATTCAAAATAGGCAGGCTTTAGCATATGCAGTTAGGCCCCGTAGGATGATTTTAGCTAAAATGTGCCCCAAACACTCAAACCGGCTTGTATCTTGCAATGGAAAATATGGGAAACATGACTTAGACACCAAATGATACACTGTATGCCATGTTTCCAAATTTTTATGCAAAGTGGTTACAGCATGAAGCGAATGCATGTGAATATACAAAGGTGCATTGCATTAAACAAGTCCAATGAGCGTGAAAAAAAATGGCCGGCCTGCCTGCTTTCATCCATCATTTGTTCTAAATTTATAATTAATCAATGAGCTGAGGTGGAGTCTTAGCCAGTGGTACCATTAGGGGTGTGTAATGCACTTTAGGGTAGACAGCCAATCAGCTGCCAGATTCAATCTGTCAATCAAACACAGCAGCCAATCAGAGAGCTGGCCATTGATCAGCAGGCCCTTTATGACATCACAGACAGACCCACGGAACTCTCTGTGTTTGTCTGCTGGCTGGCTGTCAGTTGGGTGGGTGGGCGGCAGAGGGGGAGGATGTACGTCTCGTTTCTCCTGAAAATTGCGGTTTTTCTGCGTTTCCGGAAAAAGTCGCGGTCCGACGCGCAAAAGTGGGGTATCGTAGAAATCGCCTTTTAAAGACGCACCTTTCTGGCCCCACAAAAATGGGCATTTCAAATTAGAAACAAGTCAAATGAACAAAATAGTGTGAATAAGTAAGTATTTCAGGGGTGAGTTAGCAGGTTATTGGGGTAGTAAGTCCTGATTTTTTTGGAGGTTGCAGTGACCACTACGCCATTCAAAATAGGCAGGCTTTAGCATATGCAGTTAGGCCCCGTAGGATGATTTTAGCTAAAATGTGCCCCAAACACTCAAACCGGCTTGTATCTTGCAATGGAAAATATGGGAAACATGACTTAGACACCAAATGATACACTGTATGAAATGTTTCCAATTTTTTATGCACAGTGGTTACAGCATGAAGCGAATGCATGTGAATATACAAAGGTGCATTGCATTAAACAAGTACAATGAGCGTGAAAAAAATGGCCGGCCTGCCTGCTTTCATCCATCATTTGTTCTAAATTTATAATTAATCAATGAGCTGAGGTGGAGTCTTAGCCAGTGGTACCATCAGGGGTGTGTAATGCACTTTAGGGTAGACAGCCAATCAGCTGCCAGATTCAATCTGTCAATCAAACACAGCAGCCAATCAGAGAGCTGGCCATTGATCAGCAGGCCCTTTATGACATCACAGACCCACGGAACTCTCTGTGCATGTCTGCTGGCTGGCTGTCAGTTGGGTGGGTGGGTGGCAGAGGGGGAGGATGT
This sequence comes from Crinia signifera, assembly GCF_055691185.1. Classification (NCBI taxonomy): domain Eukaryota; kingdom Metazoa; phylum Chordata; class Amphibia; order Anura; family Myobatrachidae; genus Crinia; species Crinia signifera. The sequence continues at coordinate 163,124,478 of NC_139218.1, read as the reverse complement.
ACGTCTCGTTTCCCCTGAAAATTGCGGTTTTTCGGTGTTTCCGGAAAAAGTCGCGGTCCGTCGCCCAAAAGTGGGGTATCGTAGAAATCGCATTTTAAAGACGCACCTTTCTGGCCCCACAAAAATGGGCATTTCAAATTAGAAACAAGTCAAATGAACAAAATAGTGTGAATAAGTAAGTATTTCAGGGGTGAGTTAGCAGGTTATTGGGGTAGTAAGTCCTGATATTTTTGGAGGTTGCAGTGGCCACTACGCCATTCAAAATAGGCAGGCTTTAGCATATGCAGTTAGGCCCCGTAGGATGATTTTATCTAAAATGTGCCCCAAACACTCAAACCAGCTTGTATCTTGCAATCGAAAATATGGGAAACATGACTTAGACACCAAATGATACACTGTAAGCCATGTTTCCAAATTTTTATGCACATTGGTTACAGCATGAAGCGAATGCATGTGAATATACAAAGGTGCATTGCATTAAACAAGTCCAATGAGCGTGAAAAAAATGGCCGGCCTGCCTGCTTTCATCCATCATTTGTTCTAAATTTATAATTAATCAATGAGCTGAGGTGGAGTCTTAGCCAGTGGTACCATTAGGGGTGTGTAATGCACTTTAGGGTAGACAGCCAATCAGCTGCCAGATTCAATCTGTCAATCAAACACAGCAGCCAATCAGAGAGCTGGCCATTGATCAGCAGGCCCTTTATGACATCACAGACAGACCCACGGAACTCTCTGTGCTTGTCTGCTGGCTGGCTGTCAGTTGGGTGGGCGGCAGAGGGGGAGGATGTATGTCTCGTTTCTCCTGAAAATTGCGGTTTTTCTGCGTTTCCGGAAAAAGTCGCGGTCCGACGCGCAAAAGTGGGGTATCGTAGAAATCGCCTTTTAAAGACGCGCCTTTCTGGCCCCACAAAAATGGGCATTTCAAATTAGAAACAAGTCAAATGAACAAAATAGTATGAATAAGTAAGTATTTCAGGGGTGAGTTAGCAGGTTATTGGGGTAGTAAGTCCTGATTTTTTTGGAGGTTGCAGTGACCACTACGCCATTCAAAATAGGCAGGCTTTAGAATATGCAGTTAGGCCCCGTAGGATGATTTTAGCTAAAATGTGCTTCAAACACTCAAACCGGCTTGTATCTTGCAATGGAAAATATGGGAAACATGACTTAGGGCGGGATGTTATAACATCCGCGGCCCCCCTTCGCCGGACATCGCATTTTTAATAACGGCATATGCTGTAACATATGCCGTTATTAACACAAGGGACAGCTCTTGCGATAAGAGCTGTCACTTGCGATGCGGTGCCGGCACTGGACTTCCGGGTCTGTGACCCGGGAGTCCATCTGCGCATGCGCAGACCCCGGTGCCGGCCGCAGGGCACGCTGGGAGGGATCCGTGACGGATCCCTCAAACAGCGCTGCGGTAAGAAGCCCATAGGCTTCTGCAGGGATTCGCCAGCTTTTGCTGGCGATTCCCTCCGCAGCGCTGACACTGCGGAGGGACAATATAGCATATAGAGATGCGGTAGAAACCCCGAAAACGGGGTTTTTACCGCATCTCTGCTATATAGAATCTCGCCCTTAGACAGCAAATGATACACTGTATGCCATGTTTCCAAATTTTTATGCACAGTGGTTACAGCATGAAGCGAATGCATGTGAATATACAAAGGTGCATTGCATTAAACAAGTCCAATGAGCGTGAAAAAAATGGCCGGCCTGCCTGCTTTCATCCATCATTTGTTCTAAATTTATAATTAATCAATGAGCTGAGGTGGAGTCTTAGCCAGTGGTACCATCAGGGGTGTGTAATGCACTTTAGGGTAGACAGCCAATCAGCTGCCAGATTCAATCTGTCAATCAAACACAGCAGCCAATCAGAGAGCTGGCCATTGATCAGCAGGCCCTTTATGACATCACAGACAGACCTACGGAACTCTCTGTGCTTCTCTGCTGGCTGGCTGTCAGTTGGGTGGGTGGGCGGCAGAGGGGGAGGATGTACGTCTCGTTTCTCCTAAAAATTGCGGTTTTTCAGCGTTTCCGGAAAAAGTCGCGGTCCGACGCGCAAAAGTGGGGTATCGTAGAAATCGCTGTTTAAAGACGCACCTTTCTGGCCCCACAAAAATGGGCATTTCAAATTAGAAACAAGTCAAATGAACAAAATAGTGTGAATAAGTAAGTATTTCAGGGGTGAGTTAGCAGGTTATTGGGGTAGTAAGTCCTGATTTTTTTGGAGGTTGCAGTGGCCACTACGCCATTCAAAATAGGCAGGCTTTAGCATATGCAGTTAGGCCCCGTAGGATGATTTTAGCTAAAATGTGCCCCAAACACTCAAACCGGCTTGTATCTTGCAATGGAAAATATGGGAAACATGACTTAGACAGCAAATGATACACTGTATGCCATGTTTCCAAATTTTTATGCACAGTGGTTACAGCATGAAGCGAATGCATGTGAATATACAAAGGTGCATTGCATTAAACAAGTCCAATGAGCGTGAAAAAAATGGCCGGCCTGCCTGCTTTCATCCATCATTTGTTCTAAATTTATAATTAATCAATGAGCTGAGGTGGAGTCTTAGCCAGTGGTACCATCAGAGGTGTGTAATGCACTTTAGGGTAGACAGCCAATCAGCTGCCAGATTCAATTTGTCAATCAAACACAGCAGCCAATCAGAGAGCTGGCCATTGATCAGCAGGCCCTTTATGACATCACAGACAGACCCACGGAACTCTCTGTGCTTGTCTGCTGGCTGGCTGTCAGTTGGGTGGGTGGGCGGCAGAGGGGGAGGATGTATGTCTCGTTTCTCCTGAAAATTGCGGTTTTTCGGCGTTTCCGGAAAAAGTCGCGGTCCGACGCGCAAAAGTGGGGTATCGTAGAAATCGCCTTTTAAAGACGCACCTTTCTGGCCCCACAAAAATGGGCATTTCAAATTAGAAACAAGTCAAATGAACAAAATAGTGTGAATAAGTAAGTATTTCAGGGGTCAGTTAGCAGGTTATTGGGGTAGTAAGTCCTGATATTTTTGGAGGTTGCAGTGGCCACTACGCCATTCAAAATAGGCAGGCTTTAGCATATGCAGTTAGGCCCCGTAGGATAATTTTAGCTAAAATGTGCCCCAAACACTCAAACCGGCTTGTATCTTGCAATGGAAAATATGGGAAACATGACTTAGACAGCAAATGATACACTGTATGCCATGTTTCCAAATTTTTATGCACAGTGGTTACAGCATGAAGCGAATGCATGTGAATATACAAAGGTGCATTGCATTAAACAAGTCCAATGAGCGTGAAAAAAATGGCCGGCCTGCCTGCTTTCATCCATCATTTGTTCTAAATTTATAATTAATCAATGAGCTGAGGTGGAGTCTTAGCCAGTGGTACCATCAGGGGTGTGTAATGCACTTTAGGGTAGACAGCCAATCAGCTGCCAGATTCAATCTGTCAATCAAACACAGCAGCCAATCAGAGAGCTGGCCATTGATCAGCAGGCCCTTTATGACATCACAGACAGACCCACGGAACTCTCTGTGCTTGTCTGCTGGCTGGCTGTCAGTTGGGTGGGTGGGCGGCAGAGGGGGAGGATGTACGTCTCGTTTCTCCTGAAAATTGCGGTTTTTCGGCGTTTCCGGAAAAAGTCGCGGTCCGACGCGCAAAAGTGGGGTATCGTAGAAATCGCCTTTTAAAGACGCACCTTTCTGGCCCCACAAAAATGGGCATTTCAAATTAGAAACAAGTCAAATGAACAAAATAGTGTGAATAAGTAAGTATTTCAGGGGTGAGTTAGCAGGTTATTGGGGTAGTAAGTCCTGATTTTTTTGGAGGTTGCAGTGACCACTACGCCATTCAAAATAGGCAGGCTTTAGCATAAGCAGTTAGGCCCCGTAGGATGATTTTAGCTAAAATGTGCCCCAAACACTCAAACCGGCTTGTATCTTGCAATGGAAAATATGGGAAACATGACTTAGACAGCAAATGATACACTGTATGCCATGTTTCCAAATTTTTATGCACAGTGGTTACAGCATGAAGCAAATGCATGTGAATATACAAAGGTGCATTGCATTAAACAAGTCCAATGAGCGTGAAAAAAATGGCCGGCCTGCCTGCTTTCATCCATCATTTGTTCTAAATTTATAATTAATCAATGAGCTGAGGTGGAGTCTTAGCCAGTGGTACCATCAGGGGTGTGTAATGCACTTTAGGGTAGACAGCCAATCAGCTGCCAGATTCAATCTGTCAATCAAACACAGCAGCCAATCAGAGAGCTGGCCATTGATCAGCAGGCCCTTTATGACATCACAGACAGACCCACGGAACTCTCTGTGCTTGTCTGCTGGCTGGCTGTCAGTTGGGTGGGTGGGCGGCAGAGGGGGAGGATGTACGTCTCGTTTCTCCTGAAAATTGCGTTTTTTCGGCGTTTCCGGAAAAAGTCGCGGTCCGACGCGCAAAAGTGGGGTATCGTAGAAATCGCCTTTTAAAGACGCACCTTTCTGGCCCCACGAAAATGGGCATTTCAAATTAGAAACAAGTCAAATGAACAAAATAGTGTGAATAAGTAAGTATTTCAGGGGTGAGTTAGCAGGTTATTGGGGTAGTAAGTCCTGATTTTTTTGGAGGTTGCAGTGACCACTACGCCATTCAAAATAGGCCGGCTTTAGCATAAGCAGTTAGGCCCCGTAGGATGATTTTAGCTAAAATGTGCCCCAAATACTCAAACCGGCTTGTATCTTGCAATGGAAAATATGGGAAACATGACTTAGACAGCAAATGATACACTGTATGCCATGTTTCCAAATTTTTATGCACAGTGGTTACAGCATGAAGCGAATGCATGTGAATATTCAAAGGTGCATTGCATTAAACAAGTCCAATGAGCGTGAAAAAAATGGCCGGCCTGCCTGCTTTCATCCATCATTTGTTCTAAATTTATAAATAATCAATGAGCTGAGGTGGAGTCTTAGCCAGTGGTACCATCAGGGGTGTGTAATGCACTTTAGGGTAGACAGCCAATCAGCTGCCAGATTCAATCTGTCAATCAAACACAGCAGCCAATCAGAGAGCTGGCCATTGATCAGCAGGCCCTTTATGACATCACAGACAGACCCACGGAACTCTCTGTGCTTGTCTGCTGGCTGGCTGTCAGTTGGGTGGGTGGGCGGCAGAGGGGGAGGATGTACGTCTCGTTTCTCCTGAAAATTGCGGTTTTTCGGCGTTTCCGGAAAAAGTCGCGGCCCGACGCGCAAAAGTGGGGTATCGTAGAAATCGCCTTTTAAAGACGCACCTTTCTGGCCCCACAAAAATGGGCATTTCAAAATAGAAACAAGTCAAATGAACAAAATAGTGTGAATAAGTAAGTATTTCAGGGGTGAGTTAGCAGGTTATTGGGGTAGTAAGTCCTGATTTTTTTGGAGGTTGCAGTGACCACTACGCCATTCAAAATAGGCAGGCTTTAGCATAAGCAGTTAGGCCCCGTAGGATGATTTTAGCTAAAATGTGCCCCAAACACTCAAACCGGCTTGTATCTTGCAATGGAAAATATGGGATACATGACTTAGACAGCAAATGATACACTGTATGCCATGTTTCCAAATTTGTATGCACAGTGGTTACAGCATGAAGCGAATGCATGTGAATATACACAGGTGCATTGCATTAAACAAGTCCAATGAGCGTGAAAAAAATGGCCGGCCTGCCTGCTTTCATCCATCATTTGTTCTAAATTTATAATTAATCAATGAGCTGAGGTGGAGTCTTAGCCAGTGGTACCATCAGGGGTGTGTAATGCACTTTAGGGTAGACAGCCAATCAGCTGCCAGATTCAATCTGTCAATCAAACACAGCAGCCAATCAGAGAGCTGGCCATTGATCAGCAGGCCCTTTATGACATCACAGACAGACCCACGGAACTCTCTGTGCTTGTCTGCTGGCTGGCTGTCAGTTGGGTGGGTGGGCGGCAGAGGGGGAGGATGTACGTCTCGTTTCTCCTGAAAATTGCGGTTTTTCGGCGTTTCCGGAAAAAGTCGCGGTCCGACGCGCAAAAGTGGGGTATCGTAGAAATTGCCTTTTAAAGACGCACCTTTCTGGCCCCACAAAAATGGGCATTTCAAATTAGAAACAAGTCAAATGAACAAAATAGTGTGAATAAGTAAGTATTTCAGGGGTGAGTTAGCAGGTTATTGGGGTAGTAAGTCCTGATTTTTTTGGAGGTTGCAGTGACCACTACGCCATTCAAAATAGGCAGGCTTTAGCATAAGCAGTTAGGCCCCGTAGGATGATTTTAGCTAAAATGTGCCCAAAACACTCAAACCCGCTTGTATCTTGCAAATGAAAATATGGGAAACATGACTTAGACAGCAAATGATACACTGTATGCCATGTTTCCAAATTTTTATGCACAGTGGTTACAGCATGAAGCGAATGCATGTGAATATACAAAGGTGCATTGCATTAAACAAGTCCAATGAGCGTGAAAAAAATGGCCGGCCTGCCTGCTTTCATCCATCATTTGTTCTAAATTTATAATTAATCAATGAGCTGAGGTGGAGTCTTAGATAGTGGTACCATCAGGGGTGTGTAATGCACTTTAGGGTAGACAGCCAATCAGCTGCCAGATTCAATCTGTCAATCAAACACAGCAGCCAATCAGAGAGCTGGCCATTGATCAGCAGGCCCATTATGACATCACAGACAGACCCACAGAATTCTCTGTGCTTGTCTGCTGGCTGGCTGTCAGTTGGGTGGGTGGGCGGCAGAGGGGGAGGATGTACGTCTCGTTTCTCCTGAAAATTGCGGTTTTTCGGCGTTTCCGGAAAAAGTCGCGGTCCGACGCGCAAAAGTGGGGTATCGTAGAAATCGCCTTTTAAAGACGCACCTTTCTGGCCCCACAAAAATGGGCATTTCAAATTAGAAACAAGTCAAATGAACAAAATAGTGTGAATAAGTAAGTATTTCAGGGGTGAGTTAGCAGGTTATTGGGGTAGTAAGTCCTGATTTTTTTGGAGGTTGCAGTGACCACTACGCCATTCAAAATAGGCAGGCTTTAGCATAAGCAGTTAGGCCCCGTAGGATGATTTTAGCTAAAATGTGCCCCAAACACTCAAACCGGCTTGTATCTTGCAATGGAAAATATGGGAAACATGACTTAGACAGCAAATGATACACTGTATGCCATGTTTCCAAATTTTTATGCACAGTGGTTACAGCATGAAGCGAATGCATGTGAATATACAAAGGTGCATTGCATTAAACAAGTCCAATGAGCTTGAAAAAAATGGCCGGCCTGCCTGCTTTCATCCATCATTTGTTCTAAATTTATAATTAATCAATGAGCTGAGGTGGAGTCTTAGCCAGTGGTACCATCAGGGGTGTGTAATGCACTTTAGGGTAGACAGCCAATCAGCTGCCAGATTCAATCTGTCAATCAAACACAGCAGCCAATCAGAGAGCTGGCCATTGATCAGCAGGCCCTTTATGACATCACAGACAGACCCACGGAACTCTCTGTGCTTGTCTGCTGGCTGGCTGTCAGTTGGGTGGGTGGGCGGCAGAGGGGGAGGATGTACGTCTCGTTTCTCCTGAAAATTGCGGTTTTTGGCGTTTCCGGAAAAAGTCGCGGTCCGACGCGCAAAAGTGGGGTATCGTAGAAATCGCCTTTTAAAGACGCACCTTTCTGGCCCCACGAAAATGGGCATTTCAAATTAGAAACAAGTCAAATGAACAAAATAGTGTGAATAAGTAAGTATTTCAGGGGTGAGTTAGCAGGTTATTGGGGTAGTAAGTCCTGATTTTTTTGGAGGTTGCAGTGACCACTACGCCATTCAAAATAGGCCGGCTTTAGCATAAGCAGTTAGGCCCCGTAGGATGATTTTAGCTAAAATGTGCCCCAAATACTCAAACCGGCTTGTATCTTGCAATGGAAAATATGGGAAACATGACTTAGACAGCAAATGATACACTGTATGCCATGTTTCCAAATTTTTATGCACAGTGGTTACAGCATGAAGCGAATGCATGTGAATATTCAAAGGTGCATTGCATTAAACAAGTCCAATGAGCGTGAAAAAAATGGCCGGCCTGCCTGCTTTCATCCATCATTTGTTCTAAATTTATAATTAATCAATGAGCTGAGGTGGAGTCTTAGCCAGTGGTACCATCAGGGGTGTGTAATGCACTTTAGGGTAGACAGCCAATCAGCTGCCAGATTCAATCTGTCAATCAAACACAGCAGCCAATCAGAGAGCTGGCCATTGATCAGCAGGCCCTTTATGACATCACAGACAGACCCACGGAACTCTCTGTGCTTGTCTGCTGGCTGGCTGTCAGTTGGGTGGGTGGGCGGCAGAGGGGGAGGATGTACGTCTCGTTTCTCCTGAAAATTGCGGTTTTTCGGCGTTTCCGGAAAAAGTCGCGGCCCAACGCGCAAAAGTGGGGTATCATAGAAATCGCCTTTTAAAGACGCACCTTTCTGGCCCCACAAAAATGGGCATTTCAAATTAGAAACAAGTCAAATGAACAAAATAGTGTGAATAAGTAAGTATTTCAGGGGTGAGTTAGCAGGTTATTGGGGTAGTAAGTCCTGATTTTTTTGGAGGTTGCAGTGACCACTACGCCATTCAAAATAGGCAGGCTTTAGCATAAGCAGTTAGGCCCCGTAGGATGATTTTAGCTAAAATGTGCCCCAAACACTCAAACCGGCTTGTATCTTGCAATGGAAAATATGGGAAACATGACTTAGACAGCAAATGATACACTGTATGCCATGTTTCCAAATTTTTATGCACAGTGGTTACAGCATGAAGCGAATGCATGTGAATATACAAAGGTGCATTGCATTAAACAAGTCCAATGAGCGTGAAAAAAATGGCCGGCCTGCCTGCTTTCATCCATCATTTGTTCTAAATTTATAATTAATCAATGAGCTGAGGTGGAGTCTTAGCCAGTGGTACCATCAGGGGTGTGTAATGCACTTTAGGGTAGACAGCCAATCAGCTGCCAGATTCAATCTGTCAATCAAACACAGCAGCCAATCAGAGAGCTGGCCATTGATCAGCAGGCCCTTTATGACATCACAGACAGACCCACGGAACTCTCTGTGCTTGTCTGCTGGCTGGCTGTCAGTTGGGTGGGTGGGCGGCAGAGGGGGAGGATGTACGTCTCGTTTCTCCTGAAAATTGCGGTTTTTCGGCGTTTCCGGAAAAAGTCGCGGTCCGACGCGCAAAAGTGGGGTATCGTAGAAATTGCCTTTTAAAGACGCACCTTTCTGGCCCCACAAAAATGGGCATTTCAAATTAGAAACAAGTCAAATGAACAAAATAGTGTGAATAAGTAAGTATTTCAGGGGTGAGTTAGCAGGTTATTGGGGTAGTAAGTCCTGATTTTTTTGGAGGTTGCAGTGACCACTACGCCATTCAAAATAGGCAGGCTTTAGCATAAGCAGTTAGGCCCCGTAGGATGATTTTAGCTAAAATGTGCCCAAAACACTCAAACCCGCTTGTATCTTGCAAATGAAAATATGGGAAACATGACTTAGACAGCAAATGATACACTGTATGCCATGTTTCCAAATTTTTATGCACAGTGGTTACAGCATGAAGCGAATGCATGTGAATATACAAAGGTGCATTGCATTAAACAAGTCCAATGAGCGTGAAAAAAATGGCCGGCCTGCCTGCTTTCATCCATCATTTGTTCTAAATTTATAATTAATCAATGAGCTGAGGTGGAGTCTTAGATAGTGGTACCATCAGGGGTGTGTAATGCACTTTAGGGTAGACAGCCAATCAGCTGCCAGATTCAATCTGTCAATCAAACACAGCAGCCAATCAGAGAGCTGGCCATTGATCAGCAGGCCCATTATGACATCACAGACAGACCCACAGAATTCTCTGTGCTTGTCTGCTGGCTGGCTGTCAGTTGGGTGGGTGGGCGGCAGAGGGGGAGGATGTACGTCTCGTTTCTCCTGAAAATTGCGGTTTTTCGGCGTTTCCGGAAAAAGTCGCGGTCCGACGCGCAAAAGTGGGGTATCGTAGAAATCGCCTTTTAAAGACGCACCTTTCTGGCCCCACAAAAATGGGCATTTCAAATTAGAAACAAGTCAAATGAACAAAATAGTGTGAATAAGTAAGTATTTCAGGGGTGAGTTAGCAGGTTATTGGGGTAGTAAGTCCTGATTTTTTTGGAGGTTGCAGTGACCACTACGCCATTCAAAATAGGCAGGCTTTAGCATAAGCAGTTAGGCCCCGTAGGATGATTTTAGCTAAAATGTGCCCCAAACACTCAAACCGGCTTGTATCTTGCAATGGAAAATATGGGAAACATGACTTAGACAGCAAATGATACACTGTATGCCATGTTTCCAAATTTTTATGCACAGTGGTTACAGCATGAAGCGAATGCATGTGAATATACAAAGGTGCATTGCATTAAACAAGTCCAATGAGCTTGAAAAAAATGGCCGGCCTGCCTGCTTTCATCCATCATTTGTTCTAAATTTATAATTAATCAATGAGCTGAGGTGGAGTCTTAGCCAGTGGTACCATCAGGGGTGTGTAATGCACTTTAGGGTAGACAGCCAATCAGCTGCCAGATTCAATCTGTCAATCAAACACAGCAGCCAATCAGAGAGCTGGCCATTGATCAGCAGGCCCTTTATGACATCACAGACAGACCCACGGAACTCTCTGTGCTTGTCTGCTGGCTGGCTGTCAGTTGGGTGGGTGGGCGGCAGAGGGGGAGGATGTACGTCTCGTTTCTCCTGAAAATTGCGGTTTTTGGCGTTTCCGGAAAAAGTCGCGGTCCGACGCGCAAAAGTGGGGTATCGTAGAAATCGCCTTTTAAAGACGCACCTTTCTGGCCCCACGAAAATGGGCATTTCAAATTAGAAACAAGTCAAATGAACAAAATAGTGTGAATAAGTAAGTATTTCAGGGGTGAGTTAGCAGGTTATTGGGGTAGTAAGTCCTGATTTTTTTGGAGGTTGCAGTGACCACTACGCCATTCAAAATAGGCCGGCTTTAGCATAAGCAGTTAGGCCCCGTAGGATGATTTTAGCTAAAATGTGCCCCAAATACTCAAACCGGCTTGTATCTTGCAATGGAAAATATGGGAAACATGACAGCAAATGATACACTGTATGCCATGTTTCCAAATTTTTATGCACAGTGGTTACAGCATGAAGCGAATGCATGTGAATATTCAAAGGTGCATTGCATTAAACAAGTCCAATGAGCGTGAAAAAAATGGCCGGCCTGCCTGCTTTCATCCATCATTTGTTCTAAATTTATAATTAATCAATGAGCTGAGGTGGAGTCTTAGCCAGTGGTACCATCAGGGGTGTGTAATGCACTTTAGGGTAGACAGCCAATCAGCTGCCAGATTCAATCTGTCAATCAAACACAGCAGCCAATCAGAGAGCTGGCCATTGATCAGCAGGCCCTTTATGACATCACAGACAGACCCACGGAACTCTCTGTGCTTGTCTGCTGGCTGGCTGTCAGTTGGGTGGGTGGGCGGCAGAGGGGGAGGATGTACGTCTCGTTTCTCCTGAAAATTGCGGTTTTTCGGCGTTTCCGGAAAAAGTCGCGGCCCAACGCGCAAAAGTGGGGTATCATAGAAATCGCCTTTTAAAGACGCACCTTTCTGGCCCCACAAAAATGGGCATTTCAAATTAGAAACAAGTCAAATGAACAAAATAGTGTGAATAAGTAAGTATTTCAGGGGTGAGTTAGCAGGTTATTGGGGTAGTAAGTCCTGATTTTTTTGGAGGTTGCAGTGACCACTACGCCATTCAAAATAGGCAGGCTTTAGCATAAGCAGTTAGGCCCCGTAGGATGATTTTAGCTAAAATGTGCCCCAAACACTCAAACCGGCTTGTATCTTGCAATGGAAAATATGGGAAACATGACTTAGACAGCAAATGATACACTGTATGCCATGTTTCCAAATTTTTATGCACAGTGGTTACAGCATGAAGCGAATGCATGTGAATATACAAAGGTGCATTGCATTAAACAAGTCCAATGAGCGTGAAAAAAATGGCCGGCCTGCCTGCTTTCATCCATCATTTGTTCTAAATTTATAATTAATCAATGAGCTGAGGTGGAGTCTTAGCCAGTGGTACCATCAGGGGTGTGTAATGCACTTTAGGGTAGACAGCCAATCAGCTGCCAGATTCAATCTGTCAATCAAACACAGCAGCCAATCAGAGAGCTGGCCATTGATCAGCAGGCCCTTTATGACATCACAGACAGACCCACGGAACTCTCTGTGCTTGTCTGCTGGCTGGCTGTCAGTTGGGTGGGTGGGCGGCAGAGGGGGAGGATGTACGTCTCGTTTCTCCTGAAAATTGCGGTTTTTCGGCGTTTCCGGAAAAAGTCGCGGCCCAACGCGCAAAAGTGGGGTATCATAGAAATCGCCTTTTAAAGACGCACCTTTCTGGCCCCACAAAAATGGGCATTTCAAATTAGAAACAAGTCAAATGAACAAAATAGTGTGAATAAGTAAGTATTTCAGGGGTGAGTTAGCAGGTTATTGGGGTAGTAAGTCCTGATTTTTTTGGAGGTTGCAGTGACCACTACGCCATTCAAAATAGGCAGGCTTTAGCATAAGCAGTTAGGCCCCGTAGGATGATTTTAGCTAAAATGTGCCCCAAACACTCAAACCGGCTTGTATCTTGCAATGGAAAATATGGGAAACATGACTTAGACAGCAAATGATACACTGTATGCCATGTTTCCAAATTTTTATGCACAGTGGTTACAGCATGAAGCGAATGCATGTGAATATACAAAGGTGCATTGCATTAAACAAGTCCAATGAGCGTGAAAAAAATGGCCGGCCTGCCTGCTTTCATCCATCATTTGTTCTAAATTTATAATTAATCAATGAGCTGAGGTGGAGTCTTAGCCAGTGGTACCATCAGGGGTGTGTAATGCACTTTAGGGTAGACAGCCAATCAGCTGCCAGATTCAATCTGTCAATCAAACACAGCAGCCAATCAGAGAGCTGGCCATTGATCAGCAGGCCCTTTATGACATCACAGACAGACCCACGGAACTCTCTGTGCTTGTCTGCTGGCTGGCTGTCAGTTGGGTGGGTGGGCGGCAGAGGGGGAGGATGTACGTCTCGTTTCTCCTGAAAATTGCGGTTTTTCGGCGTTTCCGGAAAAAGTCGCGGTCCGACGCGCAAAAGTGGGGTATCGTAGAAATTGCCTTTTAAAGACGCACCTTTCTGGCCCCACAAAAATGGGCATTTCAAATTAGAAACAAGTCAAATGAACAAAATAGTGTGAATAAGTAAGTATTTCAGGGGTGAGTTAGCAGGTTATTGGGGTAGTAAGTCCTGATTTTTTTGGAGGTTGCAGTGACCACTACGCCATTCAAAATAGGCAGGCTTTAGCATAAGCAGTTAGGCCCCGTAGGATGATTTTAGCTAAAATGTGCCCAAAACACTCAAACCCGCTTGTATCTTGCAAATGAAAATATGGGAAACATGACTTAGACAGCAAATGATACACTGTATGCCATGTTTCCAAATTTTTATGCACAGTGGTTACAGCATGAAGCGAATGCATGTGAATATACAAAGGTGCATTGCATTAAACAAGTCCAATGAGCGTGAAAAAAATGGCCGGCCTGCCTGCTTTCATCCATCATTTGTTCTAAATTTATAATTAATCAATGAGCTGAGGTGGAGTCTTAGATAGTGGTACCATCAGGGGTGTGTAATGCACTTTAGGGTAGACAGCCAATCAGCTGCCAGATTCAATCTGTCAATCAAACACAGCAGCCAATCAGAGAGCTGGCCATTGATCAGCAGGCCCATTATGACATCACAGACAGACCCACAGAATTCTCTGTGCTTGTCTGCTGGCTGGCTGTCAGTTGGGTGGGTGGGCGGCAGAGGGGGAGGATGTACGTCTCGTTTCTCCTGAAAATTGCGGTTTTTCGGCGTTTCCGGAAAAAGTCGCGGTCCGACGCGCAAAAGTGGGGTATCGTAGAAATCGCCTTTTAAAGACGCACCTTTCTGGCCCCACAAAAATGGGCATTTCAAATTAGAAACAAGTCAAATGAACAAAATAGTGTGAATAAGTAAGTATTTCAGGGGTGAGTTAGCAGGTTATTGGGGTAGTAAGTCCTGATTTTTTTGGAGGTTGCAGTGACCACTACGCCATTCAAAATAGGCAGGCTTTAGCATAAGCAGTTAGGCCCCGTAGGATGATTTTAGCTAAAATGTGCCCCAAACACTCAAACCGGCTTGTATCTTGCAATGGAAAATATGGGAAACATGACTTAGACAGCAAATGATACACTGTATGCCATGTTTCCAAATTTTTATGCACAGTGGTTACAGCATGAAGCGAATGCATGTGAATATACAAAGGTGCATTGCATTAAACAAGTCCAATGAGCTTGAAAAAAATGGCCGGCCTGCCTGCTTTCATCCATCATTTGTTCTAAATTTATAATTAATCAATGAGCTGAGGTGGAGTCTTAGCCAGTGGTACCATCAGGGGTGTGTAATGCACTTTAGGGTAGACAGCCAATCAGCTGCCAGATTCAATCTGTCAATCAAACACAGCAGCCAATCAGAGAGCTGGCCATTGATCAGCAGGCCCTTTATGACATCACAGACAGACCCACGGAACTCTCTGTGCTTGTCTGCTGGCTGGCTGTCAGTTGGGTGGGTGGGCGGCAGAGGGGGAGGATGTACGTCTCGTTTCTCCTGAAAATTGCGGTTTTTGGCGTTTCCGGAAAAAGTCGCGGTCCGACGCGCAAAAGTGGGGTATCGTAGAAATCGCCTTTTAAAGACGCACCTTTCTGGCCCCACGAAAATGGGCATTTCAAATTAGAAACAAGTCAAATGAACAAAATAGTGTGAATAAGTAAGTATTTCAGGGGTGAGTTAGCAGGTTATTGGGGTAGTAAGTCCTGATTTTTTTGGAGGTTGCAGTGACCACTACGCCATTCAAAATAGGCCGGCTTTAGCATAAGCAGTTAGGCCCCGTAGGATGATTTTAGCTAAAATGTGCCCCAAATACTCAAACCGGCTTGTATCTTGCAATGGAAAATATGGGAAACATGACAGCAA
This sequence comes from Crinia signifera, assembly GCF_055691185.1. NCBI lineage: Eukaryota > Metazoa > Chordata > Amphibia > Anura > Myobatrachidae > Crinia > Crinia signifera. Next base: position 163,109,386 of record NC_139218.1, on the reverse strand, counting down.
ATGATACACTGTATGCCATGTTTCCAAATTTTTATGCACAGTGGTTACAGCATGAAGCGAATGCATGTGAATATTCAAAGGTGCATTGCATTAAACAAGTCCAATGAGCGTGAAAAAAATGGCCGGCCTGCCTGCTTTCATCCATCATTTGTTCTAAATTTATAATTAATCAATGAGCTGAGGTGGAGTCTTAGCCAGTGGTACCATCAGGGGTGTGTAATGCACTTTAGGGTAGACAGCCAATCAGCTGCCAGATTCAATCTGTCAATCAAACACAGCAGCCAATCAGAGAGCTGGCCATTGATCAGCAGGCCCTTTATGACATCACAGACAGACCCACGGAACTCTCTGTGCTTGTCTGCTGGCTGGCTGTCAGTTGGGTGGGTGGGCGGCAGAGGGGGAGGATGTACGTCTCGTTTCTCCTGAAAATTGCGGTTTTTCGGCGTTTCCGGAAAAAGTCGCGGCCCAACGCGCAAAAGTGGGGTATCATAGAAATCGCCTTTTAAAGACGCACCTTTCTGGCCCCACAAAAATGGGCATTTCAAATTAGAAACAAGTCAAATGAACAAAATAGTGTGAATAAGTAAGTATTTCAGGGGTGAGTTAGCAGGTTATTGGGGTAGTAAGTCCTGATTTTTTTGGAGGTTGCAGTGACCACTACGCCATTCAAAATAGGCAGGCTTTAGCATAAGCAGTTAGGCCCCGTAGGATGATTTTAGCTAAAATGTGCCCCAAACACTCAAACCGGCTTGTATCTTGCAATGGAAAATATGGGAAACATGACTTAGACAGCAAATGATACACTGTATGCCATGTTTCCAAATTTTTATGCACAGTGGTTACAGCATGAAGCGAATGCATGTGAATATACAAAGGTGCATTGCATTAAACAAGTCCAATGAGCGTGAAAAAAATGGCCGGCCTGCCTGCTTTCATCCATCATTTGTTCTAAATTTATAATTAATCAATGAGCTGAGGTGGAGTCTTAGCCAGTGGTACCATCAGGGGTGTGTAATGCACTTTAGGGTAGACAGCCAATCAGCTGCCAGATTCAATCTGTCAATCAAACACAGCAGCCAATCAGAGAGCTGGCCATTGATCAGCAGGCCCTTTATGACATCACAGACAGACCCACGGAACTCTCTGTGCTTGTCTGCTGGCTGGCTGTCAGTTGGGTGGGTGGGCGGCAGAGGGGGAGGATGTACGTCGCGTTTCTCCTGAAAATTGCGGTTTTTCGGCGTTTCCGGAAAAAGTCGCGGTCCGACGCGCAAAAGTGGGGTATCGTAGAAATCGCCTTTTAAAGACGCACCTTTCTGGCCCCACAAAAATGGGCATTTCAAATTAGAAACAAGTCAAATGAACAAAATAGTGTGAATAAGTAAGTATTTCAGGGGTGAGTTAGCAGGTTATTGGGGTAATAAGTCCTGATTTTTTTGGAGGTTGCAGTGACCACTACGCCATTCAAAATAGGCAGGCTTTAGCATAAGCAGTTAGGCCCCGTAGGATGATTTTAGCTAAAATGTGCCCCAAACACTCAAACCGGCTTGTATCTTGCAATGGAAAATATGGGAAACATGACTTAGACAGCAAATGATACACTGTATGCCATGTTTCCAAATTTTTATGCACAGTGGTTACAGCATGAAGCGAATGCATGTGAATATACACAGGTGCATTGCATTAAACAAGTCCAATGAGCGTGAAAAAAATGGCCGGCCTGCCTGCTTTCATCCATCATTTGTTCTAAATTTATAATTAATCAATGAGCTGAGGTGGAGTCTTAGCCAGTGGTACCATCAGGGGTGTGTAATGCACTTTAGTGTAGACAGCCAATCAGCTGCCAGATTCAATCTGTCAATCAAACACAGCAGCCAATCAGAGAGCTGGCCATTGATCAGCAGGCCCTTTATGACATCACAGACAGACCCACGGAACTCTCTGTGCTTGTCTGCTGGCTGGCTGTCAGTTGGGTGGGTGGGCGGCAGAGGGGGAGGATGTACGTCTCGTTTCTCCTGAAAATTGCGGTTTTTCGGCATTTCCGGAAAAAGTCGCGGTCCGACGCGCAAAAGTGGGGTATCGTAGAAATCGCCTTTTAAAGACGCACCTTTCTGGCCCCACAAAAATGGGCATTTCAAATTAGAAACAAGTCAAATGAACAAAATAGTGTGAATAAGTAAGTATTTCAGGGGTGTCACGGTCTGAGGATTGGATGAACTCGTGTGACTATCAGGAACAACTGCTGAGCCAGAGGGGGTAGGTTGAAAACGTGCGGGTTTAATAAGAGACCTCTGCATTTACAAAGAAAATAAACTTGTCCCAAATAATGTCTTTGAGAGTCTGTACAGGAATTTGGCTATCACAATACTACTTGTGAAAGTCTTTAGCAGGGGACTGCGAAATAATGAAATAAATGAAGAACTGAAGAATAAAAGCCACAGGAAGGATGCCGAGGGAATAGGGCCACTGATCACGGGGCCCCTGGTTGGCGATGGTATGGCAGATGTGGGAGACTAGGGCAGTAGACCAATCAGGAACCTTCCGGCTGGAATTAGCAGTAGGCAGACCACAGCACTACAGGAGCAGGATAGCTGGAACTGAAGAGCAGGATCAAAAAGGTACCAGGAATAGAGCCAGGATGTGCACAGCTTAACTGACACTTTGCACTGACTCAGAGCTGCCTTGACAGATCCCTCTTATGAGGAGAGGACGGCTGCCATTGGCTGCAGAGAGTCAGAGGAAGGAAATGGGCGTTTCAGGCAAGTTTGGGCATTTGCCCTTAATAAAGATGGCGGCGCCGGCCTCCCGTCTAGCCCAAACCAGCTCACTGCTCCCGCTGGCCGCCTCTCACTGCGCCGGGACCCGATTGCCGCCTCCAGCCTCCTGACCGCCGCACCAGCCCCACGGAGAGCCGCCGCCGGGCACGGACAGGTGAGTAGCGGCCCTGCCGTGACACGCGGCGGGCTGCCGTGACAAGGGGTGAGTTAGCAGGTTATTGGGGTAGTAAGTCCTGATTTTTTTGGAGGTTGCAGTGACCACTACGCCATTCAAAATAGGCAGGCTTTAGCATAAGCAGTTAGGCCCCGTAGGATGATTTTAGCTAAAATGTGCCCCAAACACTCAAACCGGCTTGTATCTTGCAATGGAAAATATGGGAAACATGACTTAGACAGCAAATGATACACTGTATGCCATGTTTCCAAATTTTTATGCACAGTGGTTACAGCATGAAGCGAATGCATGTGAATATACAAAGGTGCATTGCATTAAACAAGTCCAATGAGCGTGAAAAAAATGGCCGGCCTGCCTGCTTTCATCCATCATTTGTTCTAAATTTATAATTAATCAATGAGCTGAGGTGGAGTCTTAGCCAGTGGTACCATCAGGGGTGTGTAATGCACTTTAGGGTAGACAGCCAATCAGCTGCCAGATTCAATCTGTCAATCAAACACAGCAGCCAATCAGAGAGCTGGCCATTGATCAGCAGGCCCTTTATGACATCACAGACAGACCCACGGAACTCTCTGTGCTTGTCTGCTGGCTGGCTGTCAGTTGGGTGGGTGGGCGGCAGAGGGGGAGGATGTACGTCTCGTTTCTCCTGAAAATTGCGGTTTTTCGGCGTTTCCGGAAAAAGTCGCGGTCCGACGCGCAAAAGTGGGGTATCGTAGAAATCGCCTTTTAAAGACGCACCTTTCTGGCCCCACAAAAATGGGCATTTCAAATTAGAAACAAGTCAAATGAACAAAATAGTGTGAATAAGTAAGTATTTCAGGGGTGAGTTAGCAGGTTATTGGGGTAGTAAGTCCTGATTTTTTTGGAGGTTGCAGTGACCACTACGCCATTCAAAATAGGCAGGCTTTAGCATAAGCAGTTAGGCCCCGTAGGATGATTTTAGCTAAAATGTGCCCCAAACACTCAAACCGGCTTGTATCTTGCAAATGAAAATATGGGAAACATGACTTAGACAGCAAATGATACACTGTATGCCATGTTTCCAAATTTTTATGCACAGTGGTTACAGCATGAAGCGAATGCATGTGAATATACAAAGGTGCATTGCATTAAACAAGTCCAATGAGCGTGAAAAAAATGGCCGGCCTGCCTGCTTTCATCCATCATTTGTTCTAAATTTATAATTAATCAATGAGCTGAGGTGGAGTCTTAGATAGTGGTACCATCAGGGGTGTGTAATGCACTTTAGGGTAGACAGCCAATCAGCTGCCAGATTCAATCTGTCAATCAAACACAGCAGCCAATCAGAGAGCTGGCCATTGATCAGCAGGCCCTTTATGACATCACAGACAGACCCACGGAACTCTCTGTGCTTGTCTGCTGGCTGGCTGTCAGTTGGGTGGGTGGGCGGCAGAGGGGGAGGATGTACGTCTCGTTTCTCCTGAAAATTGCGGTTTTTCGGCGTTTCCGGAAAAAGTCGCGGTCCGACGCGCAAAAGTGGGGTATCGTAGAAATCGCCTTTTAAAGACGCACCTTTCTGGCCCCACAAAAATGGGCATTTCAAATTAGAAACAAGTCAAATGAACAAAATAGTGTGAATAAGTAAGTATTTCAGGGGTGAGTTAGCAGGTTATTGGGGTAGTAAGTCCTGATTTTTTTGGAGGTTGCAGTGACCACTACGCCATTCAAAATAGGCAGGCTTTAGCATAAGCAGTTAGGCCCCGTAGGATGATTTTAGCTAAAATGTGCCCCAAACACTCAAACCGGCTTGTATCTTGCAAATGAAAATATGGGAAACATGACTTAGACAGCAAATGATACACTGTATGCCATGTTTCCAAATTTTTATGCACAGTGGTTACAGCATGAAGCGAATGCATGTGAATATACAAAGGTGCATTGCATTAAACAAGTCCAATGAGCGTGAAAAAAATGGCCGGCCTGCCTGCTTTCATCCATCATTTGTTCTAAATTTATAATTAATCAATGAGCTGAGGTGGAGTCTTAGATAGTGGTACCATCAGGGGTGTGTAATGCACTTTAGGGTAGACAGCCAATCAGCTGCCAGATTCAATCTGTCAATCAAACACAGCAGCCAATCAGAGAGCTGGCCATTGATCAGCAGGCCCTTTATGACATCACAGACAGACCTACGGAACTCTCTGTGCTTGTCTGCTGGCTGGCTGTCAGTTGGGTGGGTGGGCGGCAGAGGGGGAGGATGTACGTCTCGTTTCTCCTGAAAATTGCGGTTTTTCGGCGTTTCCGGAAAAAGTCGCGGTCCGACGCGCAAAAGTGGGGTATCGTAGAAATCGCCTTTTAAAGACGCACCTTTCTGGCCCCACAAAAATGGGCATTTCAAATTAGAAACAAGTCAAATGAACAAAATAGTGTGAATAAGTAAGTATTTCAGGGGTGAGTTAGCAGGTTATTGGGGTAGTAAGTCCTGATTTTTTTGGAGGTTGCAGTGACCACTACGCCATTCAAAATAGGCAGGCTTTAGCATAAGCAGTTAGGCCCCGTAGGATGATTTTAGCTAAAATGTGCCCCAAACACTCAAACCGGCTTGTATCTTGCAATGGAAAATATGGGAAACATGACAGACAGCAAATGATACACTGTATGCCATGTTTCCAAATTTTTAGGCACAGTGGTTACAGCATGAAGCGAATGCATGTGAATATACAAAGGTGCATTGCATTAAACAAGTCCAATGAGCGTGAAAAAAATGGCCGGCCTGCCTGCTTTCATCCATCATTTGTTCTAAATTTATAATTAATCAATAAACTGAGGTGGAGTCTTAGCCAGTGGTACCATTAGGGGTGTGTAATGCACTTTAGGGTAGACAGCCAATCAGCTGCCAGATTCAATCTGTCAATCAAACACAGCAGCCAATCAGAGAGCTGGCCATTGATCAGCAGGCCCTTTATGACATCACAGACAGACCCACGGAACTCTCTGTGCTTGTCTGCTGGCTGGCTGTCAGTTGGGTGGGTGGGCGGCAGAGGGGGAGGATGTACGTCTTGTTTCTCCTAAAAATTGCGTTTTTTCTGCGTTTTCGGAAAAAGTCGCGGTGCGACGCGCAAAAGTGGGGTATCGTAGAAATCGCCTTTTAAAGACGCACCTTTCTGGCCCCACAAAAATGGGCATTTCAAATTAGAAACAAGTCAAATGAACAAAATAGTGTGAATAAGTAAGTATTTCAGGGGTGAGTTAGCAGGTTATTGGGGTAGTAAGTCCTGATTTTTTTGGAGGTTGCAGTGACCACTACGCCATTCAAAATAGGCAGGCTTTAGCATATGCAGTTAGGCCCCGTAGGATGATTTTAGCTAAAATGTGCCCCAAACACTCAAACCGGCTTGTATCTTGCAATGGAAAATATGGGAAACATGACTTAGACACCAAATGATACACTGTATGCCATGTTTCCAAATTTTTATGCACAGTGGTTACAGCATGAAGCGAATGCATGTGAATATACAAAGGTGCATTGCATTAAACAAGTCCAATGAGCGTGAAAAAAATGGCAGGCCTGCCTGCTTTCATCCATCATTTGTTCTAAATTTATAATTAATCAATGAGCTGAGGTGGAGTCTTAGCCAGTGGTACCATTAGGGGTGTGTAATGCACTTTAGGGTAGACAGCCAATCAGCTGCCAGATTCAATCTGTCAATCAAACACAGCAGCCAATCAGAGAGCTGGCCATTGATCAGCAGGCCCTTTATGACATCACAGACAGACCCACGGAACTCTCTGTGCTTGTCTGCTGGCTGGCTGTCAGTTGGGTGGGTGGGCGGCAGAGGGGGAGGATGTACGTCTCGTTTCTCCTGAAAATTGCGGTTTTTCTGCGTTTCCGGAAAAAGTCACGGTCCGACGCGCAAAAGTGGGGTATCGTAGAAATCGCCTTTTAAAGACGCACCTTTCTGGCCCCACAAAAATGGGCATTTCAAATTAGAAACAAGTCAAATGAACAAAATAGTGTGAATAAGTAAGTATTTCAGGGGTGAGTTAGCAGGTTATTGGGGTAGTAAGTCCTGATTTTTTTGGAGGTTGCAGTGATCACTACGCCATTCAAAATAGGCAGGCTTTAGCATATGCAGTTAGGCCCCGTAGGATGATTTTAGCTAAAATGTGCCCCAAACACTCAAACCGGCTTGTATCTTGCAATGGAAAATATGGGAAACATGACTTAGACACCAAATGATACACTGTATGCCATGTTTCCAAATTTTTATGCACAGTGGTTACAGCATGAATCGAATGCATGTGAATATACAAAGGTGCATTGCATTAAACAAGTCCAATGAGCGTGAAAAAAATAGCCGGCCTGCCTGCTTTCATCCATCATTTGTTCTAAATTTATAATTAATCAATGAGCTGAGGTGGAGTCTTAGCCAGTGGTACCATCAGGGGTGTGTAATGCACTTTAGGGTAGACAGCCAATCAGCTGCCAGATTCAATCTGTCAATCAAACACAGCAGCCAATCAGAGAGCTGGCCATTGATCAGCAGGCCCTTTATGACATCACAGACAGACCCACGGAACTCTCTGTGCTTGTCTGCTGGCTGGCTGTCAGTTAGGTGGGTGGGCGGCAGAGGGGGAGGATGTACGTCTCGTTTCTCCTGAAAATTGCGGTTTTTCGGTGTTCCGGAAAAAGTCGCTGTCCGACGCGCAAAAGTGGGGTATCGTAGAAATCGCCTTTTAAAGACGCACATTTCTGGCCCCACAAAAATGGGCATTTCAAATTAGAAACAAGTCAAATGAACAAAATAGTGTGAATAAGTAAGTATTTTAGGGGTCAGTTAGCAGGTTATTGGGGTAGTAAGTCCTGATATTTTTGGAGGTTGCAGTGGCCACTACGCCATTCAAAATAGGCAGGCTTTAGCATATGCAGTTAGGCCCCGTAGGATAATTTTAGCTAAAATGTGCCCCAAACACTCAAACCGGCTTGTATCTTGCAATCGAAAATATGGGAAACATGACTTAGACACCAAATGATACACTGTAAACCATGTTTCCAATTTTTTATGCACAGTGGTTACAGCATGAAGCGAATGCATGTGAATATACAAAGGTGCATTGCATTAAACAAGTACAATGAGCGTGAAAAAAATGGCCGGCCTGCCTGCTTTCATCCATCATTTGTTCTAAATTTATAATTAATCAATGAGCTGAGGTGGAGTCTTAGCCAGTGGTACCATCAGGGGTGTGTAATGCACTTTAGGGTAGACAGCCAATCAGCTGCCAGATTCAATCTGTCAATCAAACACAGCAGCCAATCAGAGAGCTGGCAATTGATCAGCAGGCCCTTTATGACATCACAGACCCACGGAACTCTCTGTGCATGTCTGCTGGCTGGCTGTCAGTTGGGTGGGTGGGTGGCAGAGGGGGAGGATGTACGTCTCGTTTCCCCTGAAAATTGCGGTTTTTCGGTGTTTCCGGAAAAAGTCGCGGTCCGTCGCCCAAAAGTGGGATATCGTAGAAATCGCTTTTTAAAGACGCACCTTTCTGGCCCCACAAAAATGGGCATTTCAAATTAGAAACAAGTCAAATGAACAAAATAGTGTGAATAAGTAAGTCTTTCAGGGGTGAGTTAGCAGGTTATTGGGGTAGTAAGTCCTGATTTTTTTGGAGGTTGCAGTGACCACTACGCCATTCAAAATAGGCAGGCTTTAGCATATGCAGTTAGGCCCCGTAGGATGATTTTAGCTAAAATGTGCCCCAAACACTCAAACCGGCTTGTATCTTGCAATGGAAAATATGGGAAACATGACTTAGACACCAAATGATACACTGTATGCCATGTTTCCAAATTTTTATGCAAAGTGGTTACAGCATGAAGCGAATGCATGTGAATATACAAAGGTGCATTGCATTAAACAAGTCCAATGAGCGTGAAAAAAAATGGCCGGCCTGCCTGCTTTCATCCATCATTTGTTCTAAATTTATAATTAATCAATGAGCTGAGGTGGAGTCTTAGCCAGTGGTACCATTAGGGGTGTGTAATGCACTTTAGGGTAGACAGCCAATCAGCTGCCAGATTCAATCTGTCAATCAAACACAGCAGCCAATCAGAGAGCTGGCCATTGATCAGCAGGCCCTTTATGACATCACAGACAGACCCACGGAACTCTCTGTGTTTGTCTGCTGGCTGGCTGTCAGTTGGGTGGGTGGGCGGCAGAGGGGGAGGATGTACGTCTCGTTTCCCCTGAAAATTGCGGTTTTTCGGTGTTTCCGGAAAAAGTCGCCGTCCGACGCGCAAAAGTGGGGTATCGTAGAAATCGCTTTTTAAAGACGCACCTTTCTGGCCCCACAAAAAAGGGCATTTCAAATTAGAAACAAGTCAAATGAACAAAATAGTGTGAATAAGTAAGTATTTCAGGGGTGAGTTAGCAGGTTATTGGGGTAGTAAGTCCTGATTTTTTTGGAGGTTGCAGTGACCACTACACCATTCAAAATAGGCAGGCTTTAGCATATGCATTTAGGCCCCGTAGGATGATTTTAGCTAAAATGTGCCCCAAACACTCAAACCGGCTTGTATCTTTCAATGGAAAATATGGGAAACATGACTTAGACACCAAATGATACACTGTATGCCATGTTTCCAAATTTTTATGCACAGTGGTTACAGCATGAAGCGAATGCATGTGAATATACAAAGGTGCATTGCATTAAACAAGTCCAATGAGCGTGAAAAAAATGGCCGGCCTGCCTGCTTTCATCCATCATTTGTTCTAAATTTATAATTAATCAATGAGCTGAGGTGGAGTTTTAGCCAGTGGTACCATCAGGGGTGTGTAATGTACTTTAGGGTAGACAGCCAATCAGCTGCCAGATTCAAGCTGTCAATCAAACACAGCAGCCAATCAGAGAGCTGGCCATTGATCAGCAGGCCCTTTATGACATCACAGACAGACCCACGAAACTCTCTGTGCTTGTCTGCTGGCTGGCTGTCAGTTGGGTGGGTGGGCGGCAGAGGGGGAGGATGTACGTCTCGTTTCTCCTGAAAATTGCGGTTTTTCAGCGTTTCCGGTAAAAGTCGCAGTCCGACGCGCAAAAGTGGGGTATCGTAGAAATCGCCTTTTAAAGACGCACCTTTCTGGCCCCACAAAAATGGGCATTTCAAATTAGAAACAAGTCAAATGAACAAAATAGTGTGAATAAGTAAGTATTTCAGGGGTCAGTTAGCAGGTTATTGGGGTAGTAAGTCCTGATATTTTTGGAGGTTGCAGTGGCCACTACGCCATTCAAAATAGGCAGGCTTTAGCATATGCAGTTAGGCCCCGTAGGATAATTTTAGCTAAAATGTGCCCCAAACACTCAAACCGGCTTGTATCTTGCAATGCAAAATATGGGAAACATGACTTAGACACCAAATTATACACTGTATGCCATGTTTCCAAATTTTTATGCACAGTGGTTACAGAATGAAGCGAATGCATGTGAATATACAAAGGTGCATTGCATTAAACAAGTCCAATGAGCGTGAAAAAAATGGTAGGCCTGCCTGCTTTCATCCATCATTTGTTCTAAATTTATAATTAATCAATGAGCTGAGGTGGAGTCTTAGCCAGTGGTACCATTAGGGGTGTGTAATGCACTTTAGGGTAGACAGCCAATCAGCTGCCAGATTCAATCTGTCAATCAAACACAGCAGCCAATCAGAGAGCTGGCCATTGATCAGCAGGCCCTTTATGACATCACAGACAGACCCACGGAACTCTCTGTGCTTGTCTGCTGGCTGGCAGTCAGTTGGGTGGGTGGGCGGCAGAGGGGGAGGATGTACGTCTCGTTTCTCCTGAAAATTGCGGTTTTTCTGCGTTTCCGGAAAAAGTCGCGGTCCGACGCGCAAAAGTGGGGTATCGTAGAAATCGCCTTTTAAAGACGCACCTTTCTGGCCCCACAAAAATGGGCATTTCAAATTAGAAACAAGTCAAATGAACAAAATAGTGTGAATAAGTAAGTCTTTCAGGGGTGAGTTAGCAGGTTATTGGGGTAGTAAGTCCTGATTTTTTTGGAGGTTGCAGTGACCACTACGCCAATTAAAAATAGGCAGGCTTTAGCATATGCAGTTAGGCCCCGTAGGATGATTTTAGCTAAAATGTGCCCCAAACACTCAAACCGGCTTGTATCTTGCAATGGAAAATATGGGAAACATGACTTAGACAGCAAATGATACACTGTATGACATGTTTCCAAATTTTTATGCACAGTGGTTACAGCATGAAGCGAATGCATGTGAATATACAAAGGTGCATTGCATTAAACAAGTCCAATGAGCGTGAAAAAAATGGCCGGCCTGCCTGCTTTCATCCATCATTTGTTCTAAATTTATAATTAATCAATGAGCTGAGGTGGAGTTTTAGCCAGTGGTACCATCAGGGGTGTGTAATGTACTTTAGGGTAGACAGCCAATCAGCTGCCAGATTCAAGCTGTCAATCAAACACAGCAGCCAATCAGAGAGCTGGCCATTGATCAGCAGGCCCTTTATGACATCACAGACAGACCCACGGAACTCTCTGTGCTTGTCTGCTGGCTGGCTGTCAGTTGGGTGGGTGGGCGGCAGAGGGGGAGGATGTACGTCTCGTTTCTCCTGAAAATTGCGGTTTTTCAGCGTTTCCGGTAAAAGTCGCAGTCCGACGCGCAAAAGTGGGGTATCGTAGAAATCGCCTTTTAAAGACGCACCTTTCTGGCCCCACAAAAATGGGCATTTCAAATTAGAAACAAGTCAAATGAACAAAATAGTGTGAATAAGTAAGTATTTCAGGGGTCAGTTAGCAGGTTATTGGGGTAGTAAGTCCTGATATTTTTGGAGGTTGCAGTGGCCACTACGCCATTCAAAATAGGCAGGCTTTAGCATATGCAGTTAGGCCCCGTAGGATAATTTTAGCTAAAATGTGCCCCAAACACTCAAACCGGCTTGTATCTTGCAATGGAAAATATGGGAAACATGACTTAGACACCAAATTATACACTGTATGCCATGTTTCCAAATTTTTATGCACAGTGGTTACAGAATGAAGCGAATGCATGTGAATATACAAAGGTGCATTGCATTAAACAAGTCCAATGAGCGTGAAAAAAATGGTAGGCCTGCCTGCTTTCATCCATCATTTGTTCTAAATTTATAATTAATCAATGAGCTGAGGTGGAGTCTTAGCCAGTGGTACCATTAGGGGTGTGTAATGCACTTTAGGGTAGACAGCCAATCAGCTGCCAGATTCAATCTGTCAATCAAACACAGCAGCCAATCAGAGAGCTGGCCATTGATCAGCAGGCCCTTTATGACATCACAGACAGACCCACGGAACTCTCTGTGCTTGTCTGCTGGCTGGCAGTCAGTTGGGTGGGTGGGCGGCAGAGGGGGAGGATGTACGTCTCGTTTCTCCTGAAAATTGCGGTTTTTCTGCGTTTCCGGAAAAAGTCGCGGTCCGACGCGCAAAAGTGGGGTATCGTAGAAATCGCCTTTTAAAGACGCACCTTTCTGGCCCCACAAAAATGGGCATTTCAAATTAGAAACAAGTCAAATGAACAAAATAGTGTGAATAAGTAAGTATTTCAGGGGTGAGTTAGCAGGTTATTGGGGTAGTAAGTCCTGATTTTTTTGGAGGTTGCAGTGACCACTACGCCATTCAAAATAGGCAGGCTTTAGCATATGCAGTTAGGCCCCGTAGGATGATTTTAGCTAAAATGTGCCCCAAACACTCAAACCGGCTTGTATCTTGCAATGGAAAATATGGGAAACATGACTTAGACACCAAATGATACACTGTATGCCATGTTTCCAAATTTTTAGGCACAGTGGTTACAGCATGAAGCGAATGCATGTGAATATACAAAGGTGCATTGCATTAAACAAGTCCAATGAGCGTGAAAAAAATGGCCGGCCTGCCTGCTTTCATCCATCATTTGTTCTAAATTTATAATTAATCAATGAGCTGAGGTGGAGTCTTAGCCAGTGGTACCATCAGGGGTGTGTAATGCACTTTAGGGTAGACAGCCAATCAGCTGCCAGATTCAATCTGTCAATCAAACACAGCAGCCAATCAGAGAGCTGGCCATTGATCAGCAGGCCCTTTATGACATCACAGACCCACGGAACTCTCTGTGCATGTCTGCTGGCTGGCTGTCAGTTGGGTGGGTGGGTGGCAGAGGGGGAGGATGTACGTCTCGTTTCCCCTGAAAATTGCGGTTTTTCGGTGTTTCCGGAAAAAGTCGCGGTCCGTCGCCCAAAAGTGGGATATCGTAGAAATCGCTTTTTAAAGACGCACCTTTCTGGCCCCACAAAAATGGGCATTTCAAATTAGAAACAAGTCAAATGAACAAAATAGTGTGAATAAGTAAGTCTTTCAGGGGTGAGTTAGCAGGTTATTGGGGTAGTAAGTCCTGATTTTTTTGGAGGTTGCAGTTACCACTACGCCATTCAAAATAGGCAGGCTTTAGCATATGCAGTTAGGCCCCGTAGGATGATTTTAGCTAAAATGTGCCCCAAACACTCAAACCGGCTTGTATCTTGCAATGGAAAATATGGGAAACATGACTTAGACACCAAATGATACACTGTATGCCATGTTTCCAAATTTTTATGCAAAGTGGTTACAGCATGAAGCGAATGCATGTGAATATACAAAGGTGCATTGCATTAAACAAGTCCAATGAGCGTGAAAAAAAATGGCCGGCCTGCCTGCTTTCATCCATCATTTGTTCTAAATTTATAATTAATCAATGAGCTGAGGTGGAGTCTTAGCCAGTGGTACCATTAGGGGTGTGTAATGCACTTTAGGGTAGACAGCCAATCAGCTGCCAGATTCAATCTGTCAATCAAACACAGCAGCCAATCAGAGAGCTGGCCATTGATCAGCAGGCCCTTTATGACATCACAGACAGACCCACGGAACTCTCTGTGTTTGTCTGCTGGCTGGCTGTCAGTTGGGTGGGTGGGCGGCAGAGGGGGAGGATGTACGTCTCGTTTCTCCTGAAAATTGCGGTTTTTCTGCGTTTCCGGAAAAAGTCGCGGTCCGACGCGCAAAAGTGGGGTATCGTAGAAATCGCCTTTTAAAGACGCACCTTTCTGGCCCCACAAAAATGGGCATTTCAAATTAGAAACAAGTCAAATGAACAAAATAGTGTGAATAAGTAAGTATTTCAGGGGTGAGTTAGCAGGTTATTGGGGTAGTAAGTCCTGATTTTTTTGGAGGTTGCAGTGACCACTACGCCATTCAAAATAGGCAGGCTTTAGCATATGCAGTTAGGCCCCGTAGGATGATTTTAGCTAAAATGTGCCCCAAACACTCAAACCGGCTTGTATCTTGCAATGGAAAATATGGGAAACATGACTTAGACACCAAATGATACACTGTATGAAATGTTTCCAATTTTTTATGCACAGTGGTTACAGCATGAAGCGAATGCATGTGAATATACAAAGGTGCATTGCATTAAACAAGTACAATGAGCGTGAAAAAAATGGCCGGCCTGCCTGCTTTCATCCATCATTTGTTCTAAATTTATAATTAATCAATGAGCTGAGGTGGAGTCTTAGCCAGTGGTACCATCAGGGGTGTGTAATGCACTTTAGGGTAGACAGCCAATCAGCTGCCAGATTCAATCTGTCAATCAAACACAGCAGCCAATCAGAGAGCTGGCCATTGATCAGCAGGCCCTTTATGACATCACAGACCCACGGAACTCTCTGTGCATGTCTGCTGGCTGGCTGTCAGTTGGGTGGGTGGGTGGCAGAGGGGGAGGATGTACGTCTCGTTTCCCCTGAAAATTGCGGTTTTTCGGTGTTTCCGGAAAAAGTCGCGGTCCGTCGCCCAAAAGTGGGGTATCGTAGAAATCGCATTTTAAAGACGCACCTTTCTGGCCCCACAAAAATGGGCATTTCAAATTAGAAACAAGTCAAATGAACAAAATAGTGTGAATAAGTAAGTATTTCAGGGGTGAGTTAGCAGGTTATTGGGGTAGTAAGTCCTGATATTTTTGGAGGTTGCAGTGGCCACTACGCCATTCAAAATAGGCAGGCTTTAGCATATGCAGTTAGGCCCCGTAGGATGATTTTATCTAAAATGTGCCCCAAACACTCAAACCAGCTTGTATCTTGCAATCGAAAATATGGGAAACATGACTTAGACACCAAATGATACACTGTAAGCCATGTTTCTAAATTTTTATGCACATTGGTTACAGCATGAAGCGAATGCATGTGAATATACAAAGGTGCATTGCATTAAACAAGTCCAATGAGCGTGAAAAAAATGGCCGGCCTGCCTGCTTTCATCCATCATTTGTTCTAAATTTATAATTAATCAATGAGCTGAGGTGGAGTCTTAGCCAGTGGTACCATTAGGGGTGTGTAATGCACTTTAGGGTAGACAGCCAATCAGCTGCCAGATTCAATCTGTCAATCAAACACAGCAGCCAATCAGAGAGCTGGCCATTGATCAGCAGGCCCTTTATGACATCACAGACAGACCCACGGAACTCTCTGTGCTTGTCTGCTGGCTGGCTGTCAGTTGGGTGGGCGGCAGAGGGGGAGGATGTATGTCTCGTTTCTCCTGAAAATTGCGGTTTTTCTGCGTTTCCGGAAAAAGTCGCGGTCCGACGCGCAAAAGTGGGGTATCGTAGAAATCGCCTTTTAAAGACGCGCCTTTCTGGCCCCACAAAAATGGGCATTTCAAATTAGAAACAAGTCAAATGAACAAAATAGTATGAATAAGTAAGTATTTCAGGGGTGAGTTAGCAGGTTATTGGGGTAGTAAGTCCTGATTTTTTTGGAGTTTGCAGTGACCACTACGCCATTCAAAATAGGCAGGCTTTAGAATATGCAGTTAGGCCCCGTAGGATGATTTTAGCTAAAATGTGCCCCAAACACTCAAACCGGCTTGTATCTTGCAATGGAAAATATGGGAAACATGACTTAGACAGCAAATGATACACTGTATGCCATGTTTCCAAATTTTTATGCACAGTGGTTACAGCATGAAGCGAATGCATGTGAATATACAAAGGTGCATTGCATTAAACAAGTCCAATGAGCGTGAAAAAAATGGCCGGCCTGCCTGCTTTCATCCATCATTTGTTCTAAATTTATAATTAATCAATGAGCTGAGGTGGAGTCTTAGCCAGTGGTACCATCAGGGGTGTGTAATGCACTTTAGGGTAGACAGCCAATCAGCTGCCAGATTCAATCTGTCAATCAAACACAGCAGCCAATCAGAGAGCTGGCCATTGATCAGCAGGCCCTTTATGACATCACAGACAGACCCACGGAACTCTCTGTGCTTGTCTGCTGGCTGGCTGTCAGTTGGGTGGGTGGGCGGCAGAGGGGGAGGATGTATGTCTCGTTTCTCCTGAAAATTGCGGTTTTTCGGCGTTTCCGGAAAAAGTCGCGGTCCGACGCGCAAAAGTGGGGTATCGTAGAAATCGCCTTTTAAAGACGCACCTTTCTGGCCCCACAAAAATGGGCATTTCAAATTAGAAACAAGTCAAATGAACAAAATAGTGTGAATAAGTAAGTATTTCAGGGGTCAGTTAGCAGGTTATTGGGGTAGTAAGTCCTGATATTTTTGGAGGTTGCAGTGGCCACTACGCCATTCAAAATAGGCAGGCTTTAGCATATGCAGTTAGGCCCCGTAGGATAATTTTAGCTAAAATGTGCCCCAAACACTCAAACCGGCTTGTATCTTGCAATGGAAAATATGGGAAACATGACTTAGACAGCAAATGATACACTGTATGCCATGTTTCCAAATTTTTATGCACAGTGGTTACAGCATGAAGCGAATGCATGTGAATATACAAAGGTGCATTGCATTAAACAAGTCCAATGAGCGTGAAAAAAATGGCCGGCCTGCCTGCTTTCATCCATCATTTGTTCTAAATTTATAATTAATCAATGAGCTGAGGTGGAGTCTTAGCCAGTGGTACCATCAGGGGTGTGTAATGCACTTTAGGGTAGACAGCCAATCAGCTGCCAGATTCAATCTGTCAATCAAACACAGCAGCCAATCAGAGAGCTGGCCATTGATCAGCAGGCCCTTTATGACATCACAGACAGACCCACGGAACTCTCTGTGCTTGTCTGCTGGCTGGCTGTCAGTTGGGTGGGTGGGCGGCAGAGGGGGAGGATGTACGTCTCGTTTCTCCTGAAAATTGCGGTTTTTCGGCGTTTCCGGAAAAAGTCGCGGTCCGACGCGCAAAAGTGGGGTATCGTAGAAATCGCCTTTTAAAGACGCACCTTTCTGGCCCCACAAAAATGGGCATTTCAAATTAGAAACAAGTCAAATGAACAAAATAGTGTGAATAAGTAAGTATTTCAGGGGTGAGTTAGCAGGTTATTGGGGTAGTAAGTCCTGATTTTTTTGGAGGTTGCAGTGACCACTACGCCATTCAAAATAGGCAGGCTTTAGCATAAGCAGTTAGGCCCCGTAGGATGATTTTAGCTAAAATGTGCCCCAAACACTCAAACCGGCTTGTATCTTGCAATGGAAAATATGGGAAACATGACTTAGACAGCAAATGATACACTGTATGCCATGTTTCCAAATTTTTATGCACAGTGGTTACAGCATGAAGCAAATGCATGTGAATATACAAAGGTGCATTGCATTAAACAAGTCCAATGAGCGTGAAAAAAATGGCCGGCCTGCCTGCTTTCATCCATCATTTGTTCTAAATTTATAATTAATCAATGAGCTGAGGTGGAGTCTTAGCCAGTGGTACCATCAGGGGTGTGTAATGCACTTTAGGGTAGACAGCCAATCAGCTGCCAGATTCAATCTGTCAATCAAACACAGCAGCCAATCAGAGAGCTGGCCATTGATCAGCAGGCCCTTTATGACATCACAGACAGACCCACGGAACTCTCTGTGCTTGTCTGCTGGCTGGCTGTCAGTTGGGTGGGTGGGCGGCAGAGGGGGAGGATGTACGTCTCGTTTCTCCTGAAAATTGCGTTTTTTCGGCGTTTCCGGAAAAAGTCGCGGTCCGACGCGCAAAAGTGGGGTATCGTAGAAATCGCCTTTTAAAGACGCACCTTTCTGGCCCCACGAAAATGGGCATTTCAAATTAGAAACAAGTCAAATGAACAAAATAGTGTGAATAAGTAAGTATTTCAGGGGTGAGTTAGCAGGTTATTGGGGTAGTAAGTCCTGATTTTTTTGGAGGTTGCAGTGACCACTACGCCATTCAAAATAGGCCGGCTTTAGCATAAGCAGTTAGGCCCCGTAGGATGATTTTAGCTAAAATGTGCCCCAAATACTCAAACCGGCTTGTATCTTGCAATGGAAAATATGGGAAACATGACTTAGACAGCAAATGATACACTGTATGCCATGTTTCCAAATTTTTATGCACAGTGGTTACAGCATGAAGCGAATGCATGTGAATATTCAAAGGTGCATTGCATTAAACAAGTCCAATGAGCGTGAAAAAAATGGCCGGCCTGCCTGCTTTCATCCATCATTTGTTCTAAATTTATAATTAATCAATGAGCTGAGGTGGAGTCTTAGCCAGTGGTACCATCAGGGGTGTGTAATGCACTTTAGGGTAGACAGCCAATCAGCTGCCAGATTCAATCTGTCAATCAAACACAGCAGCCAATCAGAGAGCTGGCCATTGATCAGCAGGCCCTTTATGACATCACAGACAGACCCACGGAACTCTCTGTGCTTGTCTGCTGGCTGGCTGTCAGTTGGGTGGGTGGGCGGCAGAGGGGGAGGATGTACGTCTCGTTTCTCCTGAAAATTGCGGTTTTTCGGCGTTTCCGGAAAAAGTCGCGGCCCGACGCGCAAAAGTGGGGTATCGTAGAAATCGCCTTTTAAAGACGCACCTTTCTGGCCCCACAAAAATGGGCATTTCAAAATAGAAACAAGTCAAATGAACAAAATAGTGTGAATAAGTAAGTATTTCAGGGGTGAGTTAGCAGGTTATTGGGGTAGTAAGTCCTGATTTTTTTGGAGGTTGCAGTGACCACTACGCCATTCAAAATAGGCAGGCTTTAGCATAAGCAGTTAGGCCCCGTAGGATGATTTTAGCTAAAATGTGCCCCAAACACTCAAACCGGCTTGTATCTTGCAATGGAAAATATGGGATACATGACTTAGACAGCAAATGATACACTGTATGCCATGTTTCCAAATTTGTATGCACAGTGGTTACAGCATGAAGCGAATGCATGTGAATATACACAGGTGCATTGCATTAAACAAGTCCAATGAGCGTGAAAAAAATGGCCGGCCTGCCTGCTTTCATCCATCATTTGTTCTAAATTTATAATTAATCAATGAGCTGAGGTGGAGTCTTAGCCAGTGGTACCATCAGGGGTGTGTAATGCACTTTAGGGTAGACAGCCAATCAGCTGCCAGATTCAATCTGTCAATCAAACACAGCAGCCAATCAGAGAGCTGGCCATTGATCAGCAGGCCCTTTATGACATCACAGACAGACCCACGGAACTCTCTGTGCTTGTCTGCTGGCTGGCTGTCAGTTGGGTGGGTGGGCGGCAGAGGGGGAGGATGTACGTCTCGTTTCTCCTGAAAATTGCGGTTTTTCGGCGTTTCCGGAAAAAGTCGCGGTCCGACGCGCAAAAGTGGGGTATCGTAGAAATTGCCTTTTAAAGACGCACCTTTCTGGCCCCACAAAAATGGGCATTTCAAATTAGAAACAAGTCAAATGAACAAAATAGTGTGAATAAGTAAGTATTTCAGGGGTGAGTTAGCAGGTTATTGGGGTAGTAAGTCCTGATTTTTTTGGAGGTTGCAGTGACCACTACGCCATTCAAAATAGGCAGGCTTTAGCATAAGCAGTTAGGCCCCGTAGGATGATTTTAGCTAAAATGTGCCCAAAACACTCAAACCCGCTTGTATCTTGCAAATGAAAATATGGGAAACATGACTTAGACAGCAAATGATACACTGTATGCCATGTTTCCAAATTTTTATGCACAGTGGTTACAGCATGAAGCGAATGCATGTGAATATACAAAGGTGCATTGCATTAAACAAGTCCAATGAGCGTGAAAAAAATGGCCGGCCTGCCTGCTTTCATCCATCATTTGTTCTAAATTTATAATTAATCAATGAGCTGAGGTGGAGTCTTAGATAGTGGTACCATCAGGGGTGTGTAATGCACTTTAGGGTAGACAGCCAATCAGCTGCCAGATTCAATCTGTCAATCAAACACAGCAGCCAATCAGAGAGCTGGCCATTGATCAGCAGGCCCATTATGACATCACAGACAGACCCACAGAATTCTCTGTGCTTGTCTGCTGGCTGGCTGTCAGTTGGGTGGGTGGGCGGCAGAGGGGGAGGATGTACGTCTCGTTTCTCCTGAAAATTGCGGTTTTTCGGCGTTTCCGGAAAAAGTCGCGGTCCGACGCGCAAAAGTGGGGTATCGTAGAAATCGCCTTTTAAAGACGCACCTTTCTGGCCCCACAAAAATGGGCATTTCAAATTAGAAACAAGTCAAATGAACAAAATAGTGTGAATAAGTAAGTATTTCAGGGGTGAGTTAGCAGGTTATTGGGGTAGTAAGTCCTGATTTTTTTGGAGGTTGCAGTGACCACTACGCCATTCAAAATAGGCAGGCTTTAGCATAAGCAGTTAGGCCCCGTAGGATGATTTTAGCTAAAATGTGCCCCAAACACTCAAACCGGCTTGTATCTTGCAATGGAAAATATGGGAAACATGACTTAGACAGCAAATGATACACTGTATGCCATGTTTCCAAATTTTTATGCACAGTGGTTACAGCATGAAGCGAATGCATGTGAATATACAAAGGTGCATTGCATTAAACAAGTCCAATGAGCTTGAAAAAAATGGCCGGCCTGCCTGCTTTCATCCATCATTTGTTCTAAATTTATAATTAATCAATGAGCTGAGGTGGAGTCTTAGCCAGTGGTACCATCAGGGGTGTGTAATGCACTTTAGGGTAGACAGCCAATCAGCTGCCAGATTCAATCTGTCAATCAAACACAGCAGCCAATCAGAGAGCTGGCCATTGATCAGCAGGCCCTTTATGACATCACAGACAGACCCACGGAACTCTCTGTGCTTGTCTGCTGGCTGGCTGTCAGTTGGGTGGGTGGGCGGCAGAGGGGGAGGATGTACGTCTCGTTTCTCCTGAAAATTGCGGTTTTTGGCGTTTCCGGAAAAAGTCGCGGTCCGACGCGCAAAAGTGGGGTATCGTAGAAATCGCCTTTTAAAGACGCACCTTTCTGGCCCCACGAAAATGGGCATTTCAAATTAGAAACAAGTCAAATGAACAAAATAGTGTGAATAAGTAAGTATTTCAGGGGTGAGTTAGCAGGTTATTGGGGTAGTAAGTCCTGATTTTTTTGGAGGTTGCAGTGACCACTACGCCATTCAAAATAGGCCGGCTTTAGCATAAGCAGTTAGGCCCCGTAGGATGATTTTAGCTAAAATGTGCCCCAAATACTCAAACCGGCTTGTATCTTGCAATGGAAAATATGGGAAACATGACTTAGACAGCAAATGATACACTGTATGCCATGTTTCCAAATTTTTATGCACAGTGGTTACAGCATGAAGCGAATGCATGTGAATATACAAAGGTGCATTGCATTAAACAAGTCCAATGAGCGTGAAAAAAATGGCCGGCCTGCCTGCTTTCATCCATCATTTGTTCTAAATTTATAATTAATCAATGAGCTGAGGTGGAGTCTTAGTCAGTGGTACCATCAGGGGTGTGTAATGCACTTTAGGGTAGACAGCCAATCAGCTGCCAGATTCAATCTGTCAATCAAACACAGCAGCCAATCAGAGAGCTGGCCATTGATCAGCAGGCCCTTTATGACATCACAGACAGACCCACGGAACTCTCTGTGCTTGTCTGCTGGCTGGCTGTCAGTTGGGTGGGTGGGCGGCAGAGGGGGAGGATGTACGTCTCGTTTCTCCTGAAAATTGCGGTTTTTCGGCGTTTCCGGAAAAAGTCGCGGTCCGACGCGCAAAAGTGGGGTATCGTAGAAATCGCCTTTTAAAGACGCACCTTTCTGGCCCCACAAAAATGGGCATTTCAAATTAGAAACAAGTCAAATGAACAAAATAGTGTGAATAAGTAAGTATTTCAGGGGTGAGTTAGCAGGTTATTGGGGTAATAAGTCCTGATTTTTTTGGAGGTTGCAGTGACCACTACGCCATTCAAAATAGGCAGGCTTTAGCATAAGCAGTTAGGCCCCGTAGGATGATTTTAGCTAAAATGTGCCCCAAACACTCAAACCGGCTTGTATCTTGCAATGGAAAATATGGGAAACATGACTTAGACAGCAAATGATACACTGTATGCCATGTTTCCAAATTTTTATGCACAGTGGTTACAGCATGAAGCGAATGCATGTGAATATACACAGGTGCATTGCATTAAACAAGTCCAATGAGCGTGAAAAAAATGGCCGGCCTGCCTGCTTTCATCCATCATTTGTTCTAAATTTATAATTAATCAATGAGCTGAGGTGGAGTCTTAGCCAGTGGTACCATCAGGGGTGTGTAATGCACTTTAGTTTAGACAGCCAATCAGCTGCCAGATTCAATCTGTCAATCAAACACAGCAGCCAATCAGAGAGCTGGCCATTGATCAGCAGGCCCTTTATGACATCACAGACAGACCCACGGAACTCTCTGTGCTTGTCTGCTGGCTGGCTGTCAGTTGGGTGGGTGGGCGGCAGAGGGGGAGGATGTACGTCTCGTTTCTCCTGAAAATTGCGGTTTTTCGGCATTTCCGGAAAAAGTCGCGGTCCGACGCGCAAAAGTGGGGTATCGTAGAAATCGCCTTTTAAAGACGCACCTTTCTGGCCCCACAAAAATGGGCATTTCAAATTAGAAACAAGTCAAATGAACAAAATAGTGTGAATAAGTAAGTATTTCAGGGGTGTCACGGTCTGAGGATTGGATGAACTCGTGTGACTATCAGGAACAACTGCTGAGCCAGAGGGGGTAGGTTGAAAACGTGCGGGTTTAATAAGAGACCTCTGCATTTACAAAGAAAATAAACTTGTCCCAAATAATGTCTTTGAGAGTCTGTACAGGAATTTGGCTATCACAATACTACTTGTGAAAGTCTTTAGCAGGGGACTGCGAAATAATGAAATAAATGAAGAACTGAAGAATAAAAGCCACAGGAAGGATGCCGAGGGAATAGGGCCACTGATCACGGGGCCCCTGGTTGGCGATGGTATGGCAGATGTGGGAGACTAGGGCAGTAGACCAATCAGGAACCTTCCGGCTGGAATTAGCAGTAGGCAGACCACAGCACTACAGGAGCAGGATAGCTGGAACTGAAGAGCAGGATCAAAAAGGTACCAGGAATAGAGCCAGGATGTGCACAGCTTAACTGACACTTTGCACTGACTCAGAGCTGCCTTGACAGATCCCTCTTATGAGGAGAGGACGGCTGCCATTGGCTGCAGAGAGTCAGAGGAAGGAAATGGGCGTTTCAGGCAAGTTTGGGCATTTGCCCTTAATAAAGATGGCGGCGCCGGCCTCCCGTCTAGCCCAAACCAGCTCACTGCTCCCGCTGGCCGCCTCTCACTGCGCCGGGACCCGATTGCCGCCTCCAGCCTCCTGACCGCCGCACCAGCCCCACGGAGAGCCGCCGCCGGGCACGGACAGGTGAGTAGCGGCCCTGCCGTGACACGCGGCGGGCTGCCGTGACAAGGGGTGAGTTAGCAGGTTATTGGGGTAGTAAGTCCTGATTTTTTTGGAGGTTGCAGTGACCACTACGCCATTCAAAATAGGCAGGCTTTAGCATAAGCAGTTAGGCCCCGTAGGATGATTTTAGCTAAAATGTGCCCCAAACACTCAAACCGGCTTGTATCTTGCAATGGAAAATATGGGAAACATGACTTAGACAGCAAATGATACACTGTATGCCATGTTTCCAAATTTTTATGCACAGTGGTTACAGCATGAAGCGAATGCATGTGAATATACAAAGGTGCATTGCATTAAACAAGTCCAATGAGCGTGAAAAAAATGGCCGGCCTGCCTGCTTTCATCCATCATTTGTTCTAAATTTATAATTAATCAATGAGCTGAGGTGGAGTCTTAGCCAGTGGTACCATCAGGGGTGTGTAATGCACTTTAGGGTAGACAGCCAATCAGCTGCCAGATTCAATCTGTCAATCAAACACAGCAGCCAATCAGAGAGCTGGCCATTGATCAGCAGGCCCTTTATGACATCACAGACAGACCCACGGAACTCTCTGTGCTTGTCTGCTGGCTGGCTGTCAGTTGGGTGGGTGGGCGGCAGAGGGGGAGGATGTACGTCTCGTTTCTCCTGAAAATTGCGGTTTTTCGGCGTTTCCGGAAAAAGTCGCGGTCCGACGCGCAAAAGTGGGGTATCGTAGAAATCGCCTTTTAAAGACGCACCTTTCTGGCCCCACAAAAATGGGCATTTCAAATTAGAAACAAGTCAAATGAACAAAATAGTGTGAATAAGTAAGTATTTCAGGGGTGAGTTAGCAGGTTATTGGGGTAGTAAGTCCTGATTTTTTTGGAGGTTGCAGTGACCACTACGCCATTCAAAATAGGCAGGCTTTAGCATAAGCAGTTAGGCCCCGTAGGATGATTTTAGCTAAAATGTGCCCCAAACACTCAAACCGGCTTGTATCTTGCAATGGAAAATATGGGAAACATGACTTAGACAGCAAATGATACACTGTATGCCATGTTTCCAAATTTTTATGCACAGTGGTTACAGCATGAAGCGAATGCATGTGAATATACAAAGGTGCATTGCATTAAACAAGTCCAATGAGCGTGAAAAAAATGGCCGGCCTGCCTGCTTTCATCCATCATTTGTTCTAAATTTATAATTAATCAATGAGCTGAGGTGGAGTCTTAGATAGTGGTACCATCAGGGGTGTGTAATGCACTTTAGGGTAGACAGCCAATCAGCTGCCAGATTCAATCTGTCAATCAAACACAGCAGCCAATCAGAGAGCTGGCCATTGATCAGCAGGCCCTTTATGACATCACAGACAGACCCACGGAACTCTCTGTGCTTGTCTGCTGGCTGGCTGTCAGTTGGGTGGGTGGGCGGCAGAGGGGGAGGATGTACGTCTCGTTTCTCCTGAAAATTGCGGTTTTTCGGCGTTTCCGGAAAAAGTCGCGGTCCGACGCGCAAAAGTGGGGTATCGTAGAAATCGCCTTTTAAAGACGCACCTTTCTGGCCCCACAAAAATGGGCATTTCAAATTAGAAACAAGTCAAATGAACAAAATAGTGTGAATAAGTAAGTATTTCAGGGGTGAGTTAGCAGGTTATTGGGGTAGTAAGTCCTGATTTTTTTGGAGGTTGCAGTGACCACTACGCCATTCAAAATAGGCAGGCTTTAGCATAAGCAGTTAGGCCCCGTAGGATGATTTTAGCTAAAATGTGCCCCAAACACTCAAACCGGCTTGTATCTTGCAAATGAAAATATGGGAAACATGACTTAGACAGCAAATGATACACTGTATGCCATGTTTCCAAATTTTTATGCACAGTGGTTACAGCATGAAGCGAATGCATGTGAATATACAAAGGTGCATTGCATTAAACAAGTCCAATGAGCGTGAAAAAAATGGCCGGCCTGCCTGCTTTCATCCATCATTTGTTCTAAATTTATAATTAATCAATGAGCTGAGGTGGAGTCTTAGATAGTGGTACCATCAGGGGTGTGTAATGCACTTTAGGGTAGACAGCCAATCAGCTGCCAGATTCAATCTGTCAATCAAACACAGCAGCCAATCAGAGAGCTGGCCATTGATCAGCAGGCCCTTTATGACATCACAGACAGACCTACGGAACTCTCTGTGCTTGTCTGCTGGCTGGCTGTCAGTTGGGTGGGTGGGCGGCAGAGGGGGAGGATGTACGTCTCGTTTCTCCTGAAAATTGCGGTTTTTCGGCGTTTCCGGAAAAAGTCGCGGTCCGACGCGCAAAAGTGGGGTATCGTAGAAATCGCCTTTTAAAGACGCACCTTTCTGGCCCCACAAAAATGGGCATTTCAAATTAGAAACAAGTCAAATGAACAAAATAGTGTGAATAAGTAAGTATTTCAGGGGTGAGTTAGCAGGTTATTGGGGTAGTAAGTCCTGATTTTTTTGGAGGTTGCAGTGACCACTACGCCATTCAAAATAGGCAGGCTTTAGCATAAGCAGTTAGGCCCCGTAGGATGATTTTAGCTAAAATGTGCCCCAAACACTCAAACCGGCTTGTATCTTGCAATGGAAAATATGGGAAACATGACAGACAGCAAATGATACACTGTATGCCATGTTTCCAAATTTTTATGCACAGTGGTTACAGCATGAAGCGAATGCATGTGAATATACACAGGTGCATTGCATTAAGCAAGTCCAATGAGCGTGAAAAAAATGGCCGGCCTGCCTGCTTTCATCCATCATTTGTTCTAAATTTATAATTAATCAATGAGCTGAGGTGGAGTCTTAGCCAGTGGTACCATCAGGGGTGTGTAATGCACTTTAGGGTAGACAGCCAATCAGCTGCCAGATTCAATCTGTCAATCAAACACAGCAGCCAATCAGAGAGCTGGCCATTGATCAGCAGGCCCTTTATGACATCACAGACAGACCCACGGAACTCTCTGTGCTTGTCTGCTGGCTGGCTGTCAGTTGGGTGGGTGGGCGGCAGAGGGGGAGGATGTACGTCTCGTTTCTCCTGAAAATTGCGTTTTTTTGGCGTTTCCGGAAAAAGTCGCGGTCCGACGCGCAAAAGTGGGGTATCGTAGAAATCGCCTTTTAAAGACGCACCTTTCTGGCCCCACAAAAATGGGCATTTCAAATTAGAAACAAGTCAAATGAACAAAATAGTGTGAATAAGTAAGTATTTCAGGGGTGAGTTAGCAGGTTATTGGGGTAGTAAGTCCTGATTTTTTTGGAGGTTGCAGTGACCACTACGCCATTCAAAATAGGCAGGCTTTAGCATAAGCAGTTAGGCTCCGTAGGATGATTTTAGCTAAAATGTGCCCCAAACACTCAAACCGGCTTGTATCTTGCAATGGAAAATATGAGAAACATGACTTAGACAGCAAATGATACACTGTATGCCATGTTTCCAAATTTTTATGCACAGTGGTTACAGCATGAAGCGAATGCATGTGAATATACAAAGGTGCATTGCATTAAACAAGTCCAATGAGCATGAAAAAAATGGCCGGCCTGCCTGCTTTCATCCATCATTTGTTCTAAATTTATAATTAATCAATGAGCTGAGGAGGAGTCTTAGCCAGTGGTACCATCAGGGGTGTGTAATGCACTTTAGGGTAGACAGCCAATCAGCTGCCAGATTCAATCTGTCAATCAAACACAGCAGCCAATCAGAGAGCTGGCCATTGATCAGCAGGCCCTTTATGACATCACAGACAGACCCACGGAACTCTCTGTGCTTGTCTGCTGGCTGGCTGTCAGTTGGGTGGGTGGGCGGCAGAGGGGGAGGATGTACGTCTCGTTTCTCCTGAAAATTGCGGTTTTTCGGCGTTTCCGGAAAAAGTCGCGGTCCGACGCGCAAAAGTGTGGTATCGTAGAAATCGCCTTTTAAAGACGCACCTTTCTGGCCCCACAAAAATGGGCATTTCAAATTAGAAACAAGTCAAATGAACAAAATAGTGTGAATAAGTAAGTATTTCAGGGGTGAGTTAGCAGGTTATTGGGGTAGTAAGTCCTGATTTTTTTGGAGGTTGCAGTGACCACTACGCCATTCAAAATAGGCAGGCTTTAGCATAAGCAGTTAGGCCCCGTAGGATGATTTTAGCTAAAATGTGCCCCAAACACTCAAACCGGCTTGTATCTTGCAATGGAAAATATGGGAAACATGACTTAGACAGCAAATGATACACTGTATGCCATGTTTCCAAATTTTTATGCACAGTGGTTACAGCATGAAGCGAATGCATGTGAATATACAAAGGTGCATTGCATTAAACAAGTCCAATGAGCGTGAAAAAAATGGCCGGCCTGCCTGCTTTCATCCATCATTTGTTCTAAATTTATAATTAATCAATGAGCTGAGGTGGAGTCTTAGCCAGTGGTACCATCAGGGGTGTGTAATGCACTTTAGGGTAGACAGCCAATCAGCTGCCAGATTCAATCTGTCAATCAAACACAGCAGCCAATCAGAGAGCTGGCCATTGATCAGCAGGCCCTTTATGACATCACAGACAGACCCACGGAACTCTCTGTGCTTGTCTGCTGGCTGGCTGGCTGTCAGTTGGGTGGGTGGGCGGCAGAGGGGGAGGATGTACGTCTCGTTTCTCCTGAAAATTGCGGTTTTTCGGCGTTTCCGGAAAAAGTCGCGGTCCGACGCGCAAAAGTGGGGTATCGTAGAAATCGCCTTTTAAAGACGCACCTTTCTGGCCCCACAAAAATGGGCAATTCAAATTAGAAACAAGTCAAATGAACAAAATAGTGTGAATAAGTAAGTATTTCAGGGGTGAGTTAGCAGGTTATAGGGGTAGTAAGTCCTGATTTTTTTGGAGGTTGCAGTGACCACTACGCCATTCAAAATAGGCAGGCTTTAGCATAAGCAGTTAGGCACCGTAGGACGATTTTAGCTAAAATGTGCCCCAAAACTCAAACCGGCTTGTATCTTGCAATGGAAAATATGGGAAACATGACTTAGACAGCAAATGATACACTGTATGCCATGTTTCCAAATTTTTATGCACAGTGGTTACAGCATGAAGCGAATGCATGTGAATATACACAGGTGCATTGCATTAAACAAGTCCAATGAGCGTGAAAAAAATGGCCGGCCGGCCTGCCTGCTTTCATCCATCACTTGTTCTAAATTTATAATTAATCAATGAGCTGAGGTGGAGTCTTAGATAGTGGTACCATCAGGGGTGTGTAATGCACTTTAGGGTAGACAGCCAATCAGCTGCCAGATTCAATCTGTCAATCAAACACAGCAGCCAATCAGAGAGCTGGCCATTGATCAGCAGGCCCTTTATGACATCACAGACAGACCCACGGAACTCTCTGTGCTTGTCTGCTGGCTGGCTGTCAGTTGGGTGGGTGGGAGGCAGAGGGGGAGGATGTACGTCTCGTTTCTCCTGAAAATTGCGTTTTTTTGGCGTTTCCGGAAAAAGTCGCGGTCCGACGCGCAAAAGTGGGGTATCGTAGAAATCGCCTTTTAAAGACGCACCTTTCTGGCCCCACAAAAATGGGCATTTCAAATTAGAAACAAGTCAAATGAACAAAATAGTGTGAATAAGTAAGTATTTCAGGGGTGAGTTAGCAGGTTATTGGGGTAGTAAGTCCTGATTTTTTTGGAGGTTGCAGTGACCACTACGCCATTCAAAATAGGCAGGCTTTAGCATAAGCAGTTAGGCTCCGTAGGATGATTTTAGCTAAAATGTGCCCCAAACACTCAAACCGGCTTGTATCTTGCAATGGAAAATATGGGAAACATGACTTAGACAGCAAATGATACACTGTATGCCATGTTTCCAAATTTTTATGCACAGTGGTTACAGCATGAAGCGAATGCATGTGAATATACAAAGGTGCATTGCATTAAACAAGTCCAATAAGCGTGAAAAAAATGGCCGGCCTGCCTGCTTTCATCCATCATTTGTTCTAAATTTATAATTAATCAATGAGCTGAGGTGGAGTCTTAGCCAGTGGTACCATCAGGGGTGTGTAATGCACTTTAGGGTAGACAGCCAATCAGCTGCCAGATTCAATCTGTCAATCAAACACAGCAGCCAATCAGAGAGCTGGCCATTGATCAGCAGGCCCTTTATGACATCACAGACAGACCCACGGAACTCTCTGTGCTTGTCTGCTGGCTGGCTGTCAGTTGGGTGGGTGGGCGGCAGAGGGGGAGGATGTACGTCTCGTTTCTCCTGAAAATTGCGGTTTTTCGGCGTTTCCGGAAAAAGTCGCGGTCCGACGCGCAAAAGTGTGGTATCGTAGAAATCGCCTTTTAAAGACGCACCTTTCTGGCCCCACAAAAATGGGCATTTCAAATTAGAAACAAGTCAAATGAACAAAATAGTGTGAATAAGTAAGTATTTCAGGGGTGAGTTAGCAGGTTATTGGGGTAGTAAGTCCTGATTTTTTTGGAGGTTGCAGTGACCACTACGCCATTCAAAATAGGCAGGCTTTAGCATAAGCAGTTAGGCCCCGTAGGATGATTTTAGCTAAAATGTGCCCCAAACACTCAAACCGGCTTGTATCTTGCAATGGAAAATATGGGAAACATGACTTAGACAGCAAATGATACACTGTATGCCATGTTTCCAAATTTTTATGCACAGTGGTTACAGCATGAAGCGAATGCATGTGAATATACAAAGGTGCATTGCATTAAACAAGTCCAATGAGCGTGAAAAAAATGGCCGGCCTGCCTGCTTTCATCCATCATTTGTTCTAAATTTATAATTAATCAATGAGCTGAGGTGGAGTCTTAGCCAGTGGTACCATCAGGGGTGTGTAATGCACTTTAGGGTAGACAGCCAATCAGCTGCCAGATTCAATCTGTCAATCAAACACAGCAGCCAATCAGAGAGCTGGCCATTGATCAGCAGGCCCTTTATGACATCACAGACAGACCCACGGAACTCTCTGTGCTTGTCTGCTGGCTGGCTGTCAGTTGGGTGAGTGGGCGGCAGAGGGGGAGGATGTACGTCTCGTTTCTCCTGAAAATTGCGGTTTTTCGGCGTTTCCGGAAAAAGTCGCGGTCCGACGCGCAAAAGTGGGGTATCGTAGAAATCGCCTTTTAAAGACGCACCTTTCTGGCCCCACAAAAATGGGCATTTCAAATTAGAAACAAGTCAAATGAACAAAATAGTGTGAATAAGTAAGTATTTCAGGGGTGAGTTAGCA
Organism: Crinia signifera; assembly: GCF_055691185.1. Taxonomy (NCBI): domain Eukaryota; kingdom Metazoa; phylum Chordata; class Amphibia; order Anura; family Myobatrachidae; genus Crinia; species Crinia signifera. The sequence continues at coordinate 163,078,593 of NC_139218.1, read as the reverse complement.
GGTTATTGGGGTAGTAAGTCCTGATTTTTTTGGAGGTTGCAGTGACCACTACGCCATTCAAAATAGGCAGGCTTTAGCATAAGCAGTTAGGCCCCGTAGGATGATTTTAGCTAAAATGTGCCCCAAACACTCAAACCGGCTTGTATCTTGCAAATGAAAATATGGGAAACATGACTTAGACAGCAAATGATACACTGTATGCCATGTTTCCAAATTTTTATGCACAGTGGTTACAGCATGAAGCGAATGCATGTGAATATACAAAGGTGCATTGCATTAAACAAGTCCAATGAGCGTGAAAAAAATGGCCGGCCTGCCTGCTTTCATCCATCATTTGTTCTAAATTTATAATTAATCAATGAGCTGAGGTGGAGTCTTAGATAGTGGTACCATCAGGGGTGTGTAATGCACTTTAGGGTAGACAGCCAATCAGCTGCCAGATTCAATCTGTCAATCAAACACAGCAGCCAATCAGAGAGCTGGCCATTGATCAGCAGGCCCTTTATGACATCACAGACAGACCCACGGAACTCTCTGTGCTTGTCTGCTGGCTGGCTGTCAGTTGGGTGGGTGGGCGGCAGAGGGGGAGGATGTACGTCTCGTTTCTCCTGAAAATTGCGGTTTTTCGGCGTTTCCGGAAAAAGTCGCGGTCCGACGCGCAAAAGTGGGGTATCGTAGAAATCGCCTTTTAAAGACGCACCTTTCTGGCCCCACAAAAATGGGCATTTCAAATTAGAAACAAGTCAAATGAACAAAATAGTGTGAATAAGTAAGTATTTCAGGGGTGAGTTAGCAGGTTATTGGGGTAGTAAGTCCTGATTTTTTTGGAGGTTGCAGTGACCACTACGCCATTCAAAATAGGCAGGCTTTAGCATAAGCAGTTAGGCCCCGTAGGATGATTTTAGCTAAAATGTGCCCCAAACACTCAAACCGGCTTGTATCTTGCAAATGAAAATATGGGAAACATGACTTAGACAGCAAATGATACACTGTATGCCATGTTTCCAAATTTTTATGCACAGTGGTTACAGCATGAAGCGAATGCATGTGAATATACAAAGGTGCATTGCATTAAACAAGTCCAATGAGCGTGAAAAAAATGGCCGGCCTGCCTGCTTTCATCCATCATTTGTTCTAAATTTATAATTAATCAATGAGCTGAGGTGGAGTCTTAGATAGTGGTACCATCAGGGGTGTGTAATGCACTTTAGGGTAGACAGCCAATCAGCTGCCAGATTCAATCTGTCAATCAAACACAGCAGCCAATCAGAGAGCTGGCCATTGATCAGCAGGCCCTTTATGACATCACAGACAGACCTACGGAACTCTCTGTGCTTGTCTGCTGGCTGGCTGTCAGTTGGGTGGGTGGGCGGCAGAGGGGGAGGATGTACGTCTCGTTTCTCCTGAAAATTGCGGTTTTTCGGCGTTTCCGGAAAAAGTCGCGGTCCGACGCGCAAAAGTGGGGTATCGTAGAAATCGCCTTTTAAAGACGCACCTTTCTGGCCCCACAAAAATGGGCATTTCAAATTAGAAACAAGTCAAATGAACAAAATAGTGTGAATAAGTAAGTATTTCAGGGGTGAGTTAGCAGGTTATTGGGGTAGTAAGTCCTGATTTTTTTGGAGGTTGCAGTGACCACTACGCCATTCAAAATAGGCAGGCTTTAGCATAAGCAGTTAGGCCCCGTAGGATGATTTTAGCTAAAATGTGCCCCAAACACTCAAACCGGCTTGTATCTTGCAATGGAAAATATGGGAAACATGACAGACAGCAAATGATACACTGTATGCCATGTTTCCAAATTTTTATGCACAGTGGTTACAGCATGAAGCGAATGCATGTGAATATACACAGGTGCATTGCATTAAGCAAGTCCAATGAGCGTGAAAAAAATGGCCGGCCTGCCTGCTTTCATCCATCATTTGTTCTAAATTTATAATTAATCAATGAGCTGAGGTGGAGTCTTAGCCAGTGGTACCATCAGGGGTGTGTAATGCACTTTAGGGTAGACAGCCAATCAGCTGCCAGATTCAATCTGTCAATCAAACACAGCAGCCAATCAGAGAGCTGGCCATTGATCAGCAGGCCCTTTATGACATCACAGACAGACCCACGGAACTCTCTGTGCTTGTCTGCTGGCTGGCTGTCAGTTGGGTGGGTGGGCGGCAGAGGGGGAGGATGTACGTCTCGTTTCTCCTGAAAATTGCGTTTTTTTGGCGTTTCCGGAAAAAGTCGCGGTCCGACGCGCAAAAGTGGGGTATCGTAGAAATCGCCTTTTAAAGACGCACCTTTCTGGCCCCACAAAAATGGGCATTTCAAATTAGAAACAAGTCAAATGAACAAAATAGTGTGAATAAGTAAGTATTTCAGGGGTGAGTTAGCAGGTTATTGGGGTAGTAAGTCCTGATTTTTTTGGAGGTTGCAGTGACCACTACGCCATTCAAAATAGGCAGGCTTTAGCATAAGCAGTTAGGCTCCGTAGGATGATTTTAGCTAAAATGTGCCCCAAACACTCAAACCGGCTTGTATCTTGCAATGGAAAATATGAGAAACATGACTTAGACAGCAAATGATACACTGTATGCCATGTTTCCAAATTTTTATGCACAGTGGTTACAGCATGAAGCGAATGCATGTGAATATACAAAGGTGCATTGCATTAAACAAGTCCAATGAGCGTGAAAAAAATGGCCGGCCTGCCTGCTTTCATCCATCATTTGTTCTAAATTTATAATTAATCAATGAGCTGAGGAGGAGTCTTAGCCAGTGGTACCATCAGGGGTGTGTAATGCACTTTAGGGTAGACAGCCAATCAGCTGCCAGATTCAATCTGTCAATCAAACACAGCAGCCAATCAGAGAGCTGGCCATTGATCAGCAGGCCCTTTATGACATCACAGACAGACCCACGGAACTCTCTGTGCTTGTCTGCTGGCTGGCTGTCAGTTGGGTGGGTGGGCGGCAGAGGGGGAGGATGTACGTCTCGTTTCTCCTGAAAATTGCGGTTTTTCGGCGTTTCCGGAAAAAGTCGCGGTCCGACGCGCAAAAGTGTGGTATCGTAGAAATCGCCTTTTAAAGACGCACCTTTCTGGCCCCACAAAAATGGGCATTTCAAATTAGAAACAAGTCAAATGAACAAAATAGTGTGAATAAGTAAGTATTTCAGGGGTGAGTTAGCAGGTTATTGGGGTAGTAAGTCCTGATTTTTTTGGAGGTTGCAGTGACCACTACGCCATTCAAAATAGGCAGGCTTTAGCATAAGCAGTTAGGCCCCGTAGGATGATTTTAGCTAAAATGTGCCCCAAACACTCAAACCGGCTTGTATCTTGCAATGGAAAATATGGGAAACATGACTTAGACAGCAAATGATACACTGTATGCCATGTTTCCAAATTTTTATGCACAGTGGTTACAGCATGAAGCGAATGCATGTGAATATACAAAGGTGCATTGCATTAAACAAGTCCAATGAGCGTGAAAAAAATGGCCGGCCTGCCTGCTTTCATCCATCATTTGTTCTAAATTTATAATTAATCAATGAGCTGAGGTGGAGTCTTAGCCAGTGGTACCATCAGGGGTGTGTAATGCACTTTAGGGTAGACAGCCAATCAGCTGCCAGATTCAATCTGTCAATCAAACACAGCAGCCAATCAGAGAGCTGGCCATTGATCAGCAGGCCCTTTATGACATCACAGACAGACCCACGGAACTCTCTGTGCTTGTCTGCTGGCTGGCTGGCTGTCAGTTGGGTGGGTGGGCGGCAGAGGGGGAGGATGTACGTCTCGTTTCTCCTGAAAATTGCGGTTTTTCGGCGTTTCCGGAAAAAGTCGCGGTCCGACGCGCAAAAGTGGGGTATCGTAGAAATCGCCATTTAAAGACGCACCTTTCTGGCCCCACAAAAATGGGCAATTCAAATTAGAAACAAGTCAAATTAACAAAATAGTGTGAATAAGTAAGTATTTCAGGGGTGAGTTAGCAGGTTATAGGGGTAGTAAGTCCTGATTTTTTTGGAGGTTGCAGTGACCACTACGCCATTCAAAATAGGCAGGCTTTAGCATAAGCAGTTAGGCACCGTAGGACGATTTTAGCTAAAATGTGCCCCAAAACTCAAACCGGCTTGTATCTTGCAATGGAAAATATGGGAAACATGACTTAGACAGCAAATGATACACTGTATGCCATGTTTCCAAATTTTTATGCACAGTGGTTACAGCATGAAGCGAATGCATGTGAATATACACAGGTGCATTGCATTAAACAAGTCCAATGAGCGTGAAAAAAATGGCCGGCCGGCCTGCCTGCTTTCATCCATCACTTGTTCTAAATTTATAATTAATCAATGAGCTGAGGTGGAGTCTTAGCCAGTGGTACCATCAGGGGTGTGTAATGCACTTTAGGGTAGACAGCCAATCAGCTGCCAGATTCAATCTGTCAATCAAACACAGCAGCCAATCAGAGAGCTGGCCATTGATCAGCAGGCCCTTTATGACATCACAGACAGACCCACGGAACTCTCTGTGCTTGTCTGCTGGCTGGCTGTCAGTTGGGTGGGTGGGCGGCAGAGGGGGAGGATGTACGTCTCGTTTCTCCTGAAAATTGCGGTTTTTCGGCGTTTCCGGAAAAAGTCGCGGTCCGACGCGCAAAAGTGGGGTATCGTAGAAATCGCCTTTTAAAGACGCACCTTTCTGGCCCCACAAAAATGGGCATTTCAAATTAGAAACAAGTCAAATGAACAAAATAGTGTGAATAAGTAAGTATTTCAGGGGTGAGTTAGCAGGTTATTGGGGTAGTAAGTCCTGATTTTTTTGGAGGTTGCAGTGACCACTACGCCATTCAAAATAGGCAGGCTTTAGCATAAGCAGTTAGGCCCCGTAGGATGATTTTAGCTAAAATGTGCCCCAAACACTCAAACCGGCTTGTATCTTGCAAATGAAAATATGGGAAACATGACTTAGACAGCAAATGATACACTGTATGCCATGTTTCCAAATTTTTATGCACAGTGGTTACAGCATGAAGCGAATGCATGTGAATATACAAAGGTGCATTGCATTAAACAAGTCCAATGAGCGTGAAAAAAATGGCCGGCCTGCCTGCTTTCATCCATCATTTGTTCTAAATTTATAATTAATCAATGAGCTGAGGTGGAGTGTTAGATAGTGGTACCATCAGGGGTGTGTAATGCACTTTAGGGTAGACAGCCAATCAGCTGCCAGATTAAATCTGTCAATCAAACACAGCAGCCAATCAGAGAGCTGGCCATTGATCAGCAGGCCCTTTATGACATCACAGACAGACCCACGGAACTCTCTGTGCTTGTCTGCTGGCTGGCTGTCAGTTGGGTGGGTGGGCGGCAGAGGGGGAGGATGTACGTCTCGTTTCTCCTGAAAATTGCGGTTTTTCGGCGTTTCCGGAAAAAGTCGCGGTCCGACGCGCAAAAGTGGGGTATCGTAGAAATCGCCTTTTAAAGACGCACCTTTCTGGCCCCACAAAAATGGGCATTTCAAATTAGAAACAAGTCAAATGAACAAAATAGTGTGAATAAGTAAGTATTTCAGGGGTGAGTTAGCAGGTTATTGGGGTAGTAAGTCCTGATTTTTTTGGAGGTTGCAGTGACCACTACGCCATTCAAAATAGGCAGGCTTTAGCATAAGCAGTTAGGCCCCGTAGGATGATTTTAGCTAAAATGTGCCCCAAACACTCAAACCGGCTTGTATCTTTCAATGGAAAATATGGGAAACATGACAGACAGCAAATGATACACTGTATGCCATGTTTCCAAATTTTTATGCACAGTGGTTACAGCATGAAGCGAATGCATGTGAATATACACAGGTGCATTGCATTAAGCAAGTCCAATGAGCGTGAAAAAAATGGCCGGCCTGCCTGCTTTCATCCATCATTTGTTCTAAATTTATAATTAATCACTGAGCTGAGGTGGAGTCTTAGCCAGTGGTACCATCAGGGGTGTGTAATGCACTTTAGGGTAGACAGCCAATCAGCTGCCAGATTCAATCTGTCAATCAAACACAGCAGCCAATCAGAGAGCTGGCCATTGATCAGCAGGCCCTTTATGACATCACAGACAGACCCACGGAACTCTCTGTGCTTGTCTGCTGGCTGGCTGTCAGTTGGGTGGGTGGGAGGCAGAGGGGGAGGATGTACGTCTCGTTTCTCCTGAAAATTGCGTTTTTTTGGCGTTTCCGGAAAAAGTCGCGGTCCGACGCGCAAAAGTGGGGTATCGTAGAAATCGCCTTTTAAAGACGCACCTTTCTGGCCCCACAAAAATGGGCATTTCAAATTAGAAACAAGTCAAATGAACAAAATAGTGTGAATAAGTAAGTATTTCAGGGGTGAGTTAGCAGGTTATTGGGGTAGTAAGTCCTGATTTTTTTGGAGGTTGCAGTGACCACTACGCCATTCAAAATAGGCAGGCTTTAGCATAAGCAGTTAGGCTCCGTAGGATGATTTTAGCTAAAATGTGCCCCAAACACTCAAACCGGCTTGTATCTTGCAATGGAAAATATGGGAAACATGACTTAGACAGCAAATGATACACTGTATGCCATGTTTCCAAATTTTTATGCACAGTGGTTACAGCATGAAGCGAATGCATGTGAATATACAAAGGTGCATTGCATTAAACAAGTCCAATAAGCGTGAAAAAAATGGCCGGCCTGCCTGCTTTCATCCATCATTTGTTCTAAATTTATAATTAATCAATGAGCTGAGGTGGAGTCTTAGCCAGTGGTACCATCAGGGGTGTGTAATGCACTTTAGGGTAGACAGCCAATCAGCTGCCAGATTCAATCTGTCAATCAAACACAGCAGCCAATCAGAGAGCTGGCCATTGATCAGCAGGCCCTTTATGACATCACAGACAGACCCACGGAACTCTCTGTGCTTGTCTGCTGGCTGGCTGTCAGTTGGGTGGGTGGGCGGCAGAGGGGGAGGATGTACGTCTCGTTTCTCCTGAAAATTGCGGTTTTTCGGCGTTTCCGGAAAAAGTCGCGGTCCGACGCGCAAAAGTGTGGTATCGTAGAAATCGCCTTTTAAAGACGCACCTTTCTGGCCCCACAAAAATGGGCATTTCAAATTAGAAACAAGTCAAATGAACAAAATAGTGTGAATAAGTAAGTATTTCAGGGGTGAGTTAGCAGGTTATTGGGGTAGTAAGTCCTGATTTTTTTGGAGGTTGCAGTGACCACTACGCCATTCAAAATAGGCAGGCTTTAGCATAAGCAGTTAGGCCCCGTAGGATGATTTTAGCTAAAATGTGCCCCAAACACTCAAACCGGCTTGTATCTTGCAATGGAAAATATGGGAAACATGACTTAGACAGCAAATGATACACTGTATGCCATGTTTCCAAATTTTTATGCACAGTGGTTACAGCATGAAGCGAATGCATGTGAATATACAAAGGTGCATTGCATTAAACAAGTCCAATGAGCGTGAAAAAAATGGCCGGCCTGCCTGCTTTCATCCATCATTTGTTTTAAATTTATAATTAATCAATGAGCTGAGGTGGAGTCTTAGCCAGTGGTACCATCAGGGGTGTGTAATGCACTTTAGGGTAGACAGCCAATCAGCTGCCAGATTCAATCTGTCAATCAAACACAGCAGCCAATCAGAGAGCTGGCCATTGATCAGCAGGCCCTTTATGACATCACAGACAGACCCACGGAACTCTCTGTGCTTGTCTGCTGGCTGGCTGTCAGTTGGGTGGGTGGGCGGCAGAGGGGGAGGATGTACGTCTCGTTTCTCCTGAAAATTGCGGTTTTTCGGCGTTTCCGGAAAAAGTCGCGGTCCGACGCGCAAAAGTGTGGTATCGTAGAAATCGCCTTTTAAAGACGCACCTTTCTGGCCCCACAAAAATGGGCATTTCAAATTAGAAACAAGTCAAATGAACAAAATAGTGTGAATAAGTAAGTATTTCAGGGGTGAGTTAGCAGGTTATTGGGGTAGTAAGTCCTGATTTTTTTGGAGGTTGCAGTGACCACTACGCCATTCAAAATAGGCAGGCTTTAGCATAAGCAGTTAGGCCCCGTAGGATGATTTTAGCTAAAATGTGCCCCAAACACTCAAACCGGCTTGTATCTTGCAATGGAAAATATGGGAAACATGACTTAGACAGCAAATGATACACTGTATGCCATGTTTCCAAATTTTTATGCACAGTGGTTACAGCATGAAGCGAATGCATGTGAATATACAAAGGTGCATTGCATTAAACAAGTCCAATGAGCGTGAAAAAAATGGCCGGCCTGCCTGCTTTCATCCATCATTTGTTCTAAATTTATAATTAATCAATGAGCTGAGGTGGAGTCTTAGCCAGTGGTACCATCAGGGGTGTGTAATGCACTTTAGGGTAGACAGCCAATCAGCTGCCAGATTCAATCTGTCAATCAAACACAGCAGCCAATCAGAGAGCTGGCCATTGATCAGCAGGCCCTTTATGACATCACAGACAGACCCACGGAACTCTCTGTGCTTGTCTGCTGGCTGGCTGGCTGTCAGTTGGGTGGGTGGGCGGCAGAGGGGGAGGATGTACGTCTCGTTTCTCCTGAAAATTGCGGTTTTTCGGCGTTTCCGGAAAAAGTCGCGGTCCGACGCGCAAAAGTGGGGTATCGTAGAAATCGCCTTTTAAAGACGCACCTTTCTGGCCCCACAAAAATGGGCAATTCAAATTAGAAACAAGTCAAATTAACAAAATAGTATGAATAAGTAAGTATTTCAGGGGTGAGTTAGCAGGTTATAGGGGTAGAAAGTCCTGATTTTTTTGGAGGTTGCAGTGACCACTACGCCATTCAAAAAAGGCAGGCTTTAGCATAAGCAGTTAGGCACCGTAGGACGATTTTAGCTAAAATGTGCCCCAAACACTCAAACCGGCTTGTATCTTGCAATGGAAAATATGGGAAACATGACAGACAGCAAATGATACACTGTATGCCATGTTTCCAAATTTTTATGCACAGTGGTTACAGCATGAAGCGAATGCATGTGAATATACACAGGTGCATTGCATTAAGCAAGTCCAATGAGCGTGAAAAAAATGGCCGGCCTGCCTGCTTTCATCCATCATTTGTTCTAAATTTATAATTAATCAATGAGCTGAGGTGGAGTCTTAGCCAGTGGTACCATCAGGGGTGTGTAATGCACTTTAGGGTAGACAGCCAATCAGCTGCCAGATTCAATCTGTCAATCAAACACAGCAGCCAATCAGAGAGCTGGCCATTGATCAGCAGGCCCTTTATGACATCACAGACAGACCCACGGAACTCTCTGTGCTTGTCTGCTGGCTGGCTGTCAGTTGGGTGGGTGGGCGGCAGAGGGGGAGGATGTACGTCTCGTTTCTCCTGAAAATTGCGGTTTTTCGACGTTTCCGGAAAAAGTCGCGGTCCGACGCGCAAAAGTGGGTATCGTAGAAATCGCCTTTTAAAGACGCACCTTTCTGGCCCCACAAAAATGGGCATTTCAAATTAGAAACAAGTCAAATGAACAAAATAGTGTGAATAAGTAAGTATTTCAGGGGTGAGTTAGCAGGTTATTGGGGTAGTAAGTCCTGATTTTTTTGGAGGTTGCAGTGACCACTACGCCATTCAAAATAGGCAGGCTTTAGCATAAGCAGTTAGGCCCCGTAGGATGATTTTAGCTAAAATGTGCCCTAAACACTCAAACCGGCTTGTATCTTGCAATGGAAAATATGGGAAACATGACTTAGACAGCAAATGATACACTGTATGCCATGTTTCCAAATTTTTATGCACAGTGGTTACAGCATGAAGCGAATGCATGTGAATATACACAGGTGCATTGCATTAAACAAGTCCAATGAGCGTGAAAAAAATGGCCGGCCTGCCTGCTTTCATCCATCATTTGTTCTAAATTTATAATTAATCAATGAGCTGAGGTGGAGTCTTAGCCAGTGGTACCATCAGGGGTGTGTAATGCACTTTAGGGTAGACAGCCAATCAGCTGCCAGATTCAATCTGTCAATCAAACACAGCAGCCAATCAGAGAGCTGGCCATTGATCAGCAGGCCCTTTATGACATCACAGACAGACCCACGGAACTCTCTGTGCTTGTCTGCTGGCTGGCTGTCAGTTGGGTGGGTGGGCGGCAGAGGGGGAGGATGTACGTCTCGTTTCTCCTGAAAATTGCGGTTTTTCGGCGTTTCCGGAAAAAGTCGCGGTCCGACGCGCAAAAGTGGGGTATCGTAGAAATCGCCTTTTAAAGACGCACCTTTCTGGCCCCACAAAAATGGGCATTTCAAATTAGAAACAAGTCAAATGAACAAAATAGTGTGAATAAGTAAGTATTTCAGGGGTGAGTTAGCAGGTTATTGGGGTAGTAAGTCCTGATTTTTTTGGAGGTTGCAGTGACCACTACGCCATTCAAAATAGGCAGGCTTTAGCATAAGCAGTTAGGCCCCGTAGGATGATTTTAGCTAAAATGTGCCCCAAACACTCAAACCGGCTTGTATCTTGCAATGGAAAATATGGGAAACATGACAGACAGCAAATGATACACTGTATGCCATGTTTCCAAATTTTTATGCACAGTGGTTACAGCATGAAGCGAATGCATGTGAATATACACAGGTGCATTGCATTAAGCAAGTCCAATGAGCGTGAAAAAAATGGCCGGCCTGCCTGCTTTCATCCATCATTTGTTCTAAATTTATAATTAATCAATGAGCTGAGGTGGAGTCTTAGCCAGTGGTACCATCAGGGGTGTGTAATGCACTTTAGGGTAGACAGCCAATCAGCTGCCAGATTCAATCTGTCAATCAAACACAGCAGCCAATCAGAGAGCTGGCCATTGATCAGCAGGCCCTTTATGACATCACAGACAGACCCACGGAACTCTCTGTGCTTGTCTGCTGGCTGGCTGTCAGTTGGGTGGGTGGGCGGCAGAGGGGGAGGATGTACGTCTCGTTTCTCCTGAAAATTGCGTTTTTTTGGCGTTTCCGGAAAAAGTCGCGGTCCGACGCGCAAAAGTGGGGTATCGTAGAAATCGCCTTTTAAAGACGCACCTTTCTGGCCCCACAAAAATGGGCATTTCAAATTAGAAACAAGTCAAATGAACAAAATAGTGTGAATAAGTAAGTATTTCAGGGGTGAGTTAGCAGGTTATTGGGGTAGTAAGTCCTGATTTTTTTGGAGGTTGCAGTGACCACTACGCCATTCAAAATAGGCAGGCTTTAGCATAAGCAGTTAGGCTCCGTAGGATGATTTTAGCTAAAATGTGCCCCAAACACTCAAACCGGCTTGTATCTTGCAATGGAAAATATGAGAAACATGACTTAGACAGCAAATGATACACTGTATGCCATGTTTCCAAATTTTTATGCACAGTGGTTACAGCATGAAGCGAATGCATGTGAATATACAAAGGTGCATTGCATTAAACAAGTCCAATGAGCGTGAAAAAAATGGCCGGCCTGCCTGCTTTCATCCATCATTTGTTCTAAATTTATAATTAATCAATGAGCTGAGGAGGAGTCTTAGCCAGTGGTACCATCAGGGGTGTGTAATGCACTTTAGGGTAGACAGCCAATCAGCTGCCAGATTCAATCTGTCAATCAAACACAGCAGCCAATCAGAGAGCTGGCCATTGATCAGCAGGCCCTTTATGACATCACAGACAGACCCACGGAACTCTCTGTGCTTGTCTGCTGGCTGGCTGTCAGTTGGGTGGGTGGGCGGCAGAGGGGGAGGATGTACGTCTCGTTTCTCCTGAAAATTGCGGTTTTTCGGCGTTTCCGGAAAAAGTCGCGGTCCGACGCGCAAAAGTGTGGTATCGTAGAAATCGCCTTTTAAAGACGCACCTTTCTGGCTCCACAAAAATGGGCATTTCAAATTAGAAACAAGTCAAATGAACAAAATAGTGTGAATAAGTAAGTATTTCAGGGGTGAGTTAGCAGGTTATTGGGGTAGTAAGTCCTGATTTTTTTGGAGGTTGCAGTGACCACTACGCCATTCAAAATAGGCAGGCTTTAGCATAAGCAGTTAGGCCCCGTAGGATGATTTTAGCTAAAATGTGCCCCAAACACTCAAACCGGCTTGTATCTTGCAATGGAAAATATGGGAAACATGATTTAGACAGCAAATGATACACTGTATGCCATGTTTCCAAATTTTTATGCACAGTGGTTACAGCATGAAGCGAATGCATGTGAATATACAAAGGTGCATTGCATTAAACAAGTCCAATGAGCGTGAAAAAAATGGCCGGCCTGCCTGCTTTCATCCATCATTTGTTCTAAATTTATAATTAATCAATGAGCTGAGGTGGAGTCTTAGCCAGTGGTACCATCAGGGGTGTGTAATGCACTTTAGGGTAGACAGCCAATCAGCTGCCAGATTCAATCTGTCAATCAAACACAGCAGCCAATCAGAGAGCTGGCCATTGATCAGCAGGCCCTTTATGACATCACAGACAGACCCACGGAACTCTCTGTGCTTGTCTGCTGGCTGGCTGGCTGTCAGTTGGGTGGGTGGGCGGCAGAGGGGGAGGATGTACGTCTCGTTTCTCCTGAAAATTGCGGTTTTTCGGCGTTTCCGGAAAAAGTCGCGGTCCGACGCGCAAAAGTGGGGTATCGTAGAAATCGCCTTTTAAAGACGCACCTTTCTGGCCCCACAAAAATGGGCAATTCAAATTAGAAACAAGTCAAATTAACAAAATAGTGTGAATAAGTAAGTATTTCAGGGGTGAGTTAGCAGGTTATAGGGGTAGTAAGTCCTGATTTTTTTGGAGGTTGCAGTGACCACTACGCCATTCAAAATAGGCAGGCTTTAGCATAAGCAGTTAGGCACCGTAGGACGATTTTAGCTAAAATGTGCCCCAAACACTCAAACCGGCTTGTATCTTGCAATGGAAAATATGGGAAACATGACTTAGACAGCAAATGATACACTGTATGCCATGTTTCCAAATTTTTATGCACAGTGGTTACAGCATGAAGCGAATGCATGTGAATATACACAGGTGCATTGCATTAAACAAGTCCAATGAGCGTGAAAAAAATGGCCGGCCGGCCTGCCTGCTTTCATCCATCACTTGTTCTAAATTTATAATTAATCAATGAGCTGAGGTGGAGTCTTAGCCAGTGGTACCATCAGGGGTGTGTAATGCACTTTAGGGTAGACAGCCAATCAGCTGCCAGATTCAATCTGTCAATCAAACACAGCAGCCAATCAGAGAGCTGGCCATTGATCAGCAGGCCCTTTATGACATCACAGACAGACCCACGGAACTCTCTGTGCTTGTCTGCTGGCTGGCTGTCAGTTGGGTGGGTGGGCGGCAGAGGGGGAGGATGTACGTCTCGTTTCTCCTGAAAATTGCGGTTTTTCGGCGTTTCCGGAAAAAGTCGCGGTCCGACGCGCAAAAGTGGGGTATCGTAGAAATCGCCTTTTAAAGACGCACCTTTCTGGCCCCACAAAAATGGGCATTTCAAATTAGAAACAAGTCAAATGAACAAAATAGTGTGAATAAGTAAGTATTTCAGGGGTGAGTTAGCAGGTTATTGGGGTAGTAAGTCCTGATTTTTTTGGAGGTTGCAGTGACCACTACGCCATTCAAAATAGGCAGGCTTTAGCATAAGCAGTTAGGCCCCGTAGGATGATTTTAGCTAAAATGTGCCCCAAACACTCAAACCGGCTTGTATCTTGCAAATGAAAATATGGGAAACATGACTTAGACAGCAAATGATACACTGTATGCCATGTTTCCAAATTTTTATGCACAGTGGTTACAGCATGAAGCGAATGCATGTGAATATACAAAGGTGCATTGCATTAAACAAGTCCAATGAGCGTGAAAAAAATGGCCGGCCTGCCTGCTTTCATCCATCATTTGTTCTAAATTTATAATTAATCAATGAGCTGAGGTGGAGTCTTAGATAGTGGTACCATCAGGGGTGTGTAATGCACTTTAGGGTAGACAGCCAATCAGCTGCCAGATTAAATCTGTCAATCAAACACAGCAGCCAATCAGAGAGCTGGCCATTGATCAGCAGGCCCTTTATGACATCACAGACAGACCCACGGAACTCTCTGTGCTTGTCTGCTGGCTGGCTGTCAGTTGGGTGGGTGGGCGGCAGAGGGGGAGGATGTACGTCTCGTTTCTCCTGAAAATTGCGGTTTTTCGGCGTTTCCGGAAAAAGTCGCGGTCCGACGCGCAAAAGTGGGGTATCGTAGAAATCGCCTTTTAAAGACGCACCTTTCTGGCCCCACAAAAATGGGCATTTCAAATTAGAAACAAGTCAAATGAACAAAATAGTGTGAATAAGTAAGTATTTCAGGGGTGAGTTAGCAGGTTATTGGGGTAGTAAGTCCTGATTTTTTTGGAGGTTGCAGTGACCACTACGCCATTCAAAATAGGCAGGCTTTAGCATAAGCAGTTAGGCCCCGTAGGATGATTTTAGCTAAAATGTGCCCCAAACACTCAAACCGGCTTGTATCTTGCAATGGAAAATATGGGAAACATGACAGACAGCAAATGATACACTGTATGCCATGTTTCCAAATTTTTATGCACAGTGGTTACAGCATGAAGCGAATGCATGTGAATATACACAGGTGCATTGCATTAAGCAAGTCCAATGAGCGTGAAAAAAATGGCCGGCCTGCCTGCTTTCATCCATCATTTGTTCTAAATTTATAATTAATCACTGAGCTGAGGTGGAGTCTTAGCCAGTGGTACCATCAGGGGTGTGTAATGCACTTTAGGGTAGACAGCCAATCAGCTGCCAGATTCAATCTGTCAATCAAACACAGCAGCCAATCAGAGAGCTGGCCATTGATCAGCAGGCCCTTTATGACATCACAGACAGACCCACGGAACTCTCTGTGCTTGTCTGCTGGCTGGCTGTCAGTTGGGTGGGTGGGAGGCAGAGGGGGAGGATGTACGTCTCGTTTCTCCTGAAAATTGCGTTTTTTTGGCGTTTCCGGAAAAAGTCGCGGTCCGACGCGCAAAAGTGGGGTATCGTAGAAATCGCCTTTTAAAGACGCACCTTTCTGGCCCCACAAAAATGGGCATTTCAAATTAGAAACAAGTCAAATGAACAAAATAGTGTGAATAAGTAAGTATTTCAGGGGTGAGTTAGCAGGTTATTGGGGTAGTAAGTCCTGATTTTTTTGGAGGTTGCAGTGACCACTACGCCATTCAAAATAGGCAGGCTTTAGCATAAGCAGTTAGGCTCCGTAGGATGATTTTAGCTAAAATGTGCCCCAAACACTCAAACCGGCTTGTATCTTGCAATGGAAAATATGGGAAACATGACTTAGACAGCAAATGATACACTGTATGCCATGTTTCCAAATTTTTATGCACAGTGGTTACAGCATGAAGCGAATGCATGTGAATATACAAAGGTGCATTGCATTAAACAAGTCCAATGAGCGTGAAAAAAATGGCCGGCCTGCCTGCTTTCATCCATCATTTGTTCTAAATTTATAATTAATCAATGAGCTGAGGTGGAGTCTTAGCCAGTGGTACCATCAGGGGTGTGTAATGCACTTTAGGGTAGACAGCCAATCAGCTGCCAGATTCAATCTGTCAATCAAACACAGCAGCCAATCAGAGAGCTGGCCATTGATCAGCAGGCCCTTTATGACATCACAGACAGACCCACGGAACTCTCTGTGCTTGTCTGCTGGCTGGCTGTCAGTTGGGTGGGTGGGCGGCAGAGGGGGAGGATGTACGTCTCGTTTCTCCTGAAAATTGCGGTTTTTCAGCGTTTCCGGAAAAAGTCGCGGTCCGACGCGCAAAAGTGTGGTATCGTAGAAATCGCCTTTTAAAGACGCACCTTTCTGGCCCCACAAAAATGGGCATTTCAAATTAGAAACAAGTCAAATGAACAAAATAGTGTGAATAAGTAAGTATTTCAGGGGTGAGTTAGCAGGTTATTGGGGTAGTAAGTCCTGATTTTTTTGGAGGTTGCAGTGACCACTACGCCATTCAAAATAGGCAGGCTTTAGCATAAGCAGTTAGGCCCCGTAGGATGATTTTAGCTAAAATGTGCCCCAAACACTCAAACCGGCTTGTATCTTGCAATGGAAAATATGGGAAACATGACTTAGACAGCAAATGATACACTGTATGCCATGTTTCCAAATTTTTATGCACAGTGGTTACAGCATGAAGCGAATGCATGTGAATATACAAAGGTGCATTGCATTAAACAAGTCCAATGAGCGTGAAAAAAATGGCCGGCCTGCCTGCTTTCATCCATCATTTGTTCTAAATTTATAATTAATCAATGAGCTGAGGTGGAGTCTTAGCCAGTGGTACCATCAGGGGTGTGTAATGCACTTTAGGGTAGACAGCCAATCAGCTGCCAGATTCAATCTGTCAATCAAACACAGCAGCCAATCAGAGAGCTGGCCATTGATCAGCAGGCCCTTTATGACATCACAGACAGACCCACGGAACTCTCTGTGCTTGTCTGCTGGCTGGCTGTCAGTTGGGTGGGTGGGCGGCAGAGGGGGAGGATGTACGTCTCGTTTCTCCTGAAAATTGCGGTTTTTCGGCGTTTCCGGAAAAAGTCGCGGTCCGACGCGCAAAAGTGTGGTATCGTAGAAATCGCCTTTTAAAGACGCACCTTTCTGGCCCCACAAAAATGGGCATTTCAAATTAGAAACAAGTCAAATGAACAAAATAGTGTGAATAAGTAAGTATTTCAGGGGTGAGTTAGCAGGTTATTGGGGTAGTAAGTCCTGATTTTTTTGGAGGTTGCAGTGACCACTACGCCATTCAAAATAGGCAGGCTTTAGCATAAGCAGTTAGGCCCCGTAGGATGATTTTAGCTAAAATGTGCCCCAAACACTCAAACCGGCTTGTATCTTGCAATGGAAAATATGGGAAACATGACTTAGACAGCAAATCATACACTGTATGCCATGTTTCCAAATTTTTATGCACAGTGGTTACAGCATGAAGCGAATGCATGTGAATATACAAAGGTGCATTGCATTAAACAAGTCCAATGAGCGTGAAAAAAATGGCCGGCCTGCCTGCTTTCATCCATCATTTGTTCTAAATTTATAATTAATCAATGAGCTGAGGTGGAGTCTTAGCCAGTGGTACCATCAGGGGTGTGTAATGCACTTTAGGGTAGACAGCCAATCAGCTGCCAGATTCAATCTGTCAATCAAACACAGCAGCCAATCAGAGAGCTGGCCATTGATCAGCAGGCCCTTTATGACATCACAGACAGACCCACGGAACTCTCTGTGCTTGTCTGCTGGCTGGCTGGCTGTCAGTTGGGTGGGTGGGCGGCAGAGGGGGAGGATGTACGTCTCGTTTCTCCTGAAAATTGCGGTTTTTCGGCGTTTCCGGAAAAAGTCGCGGTCCGACGCGCAAAAGTGGGGTATCGTAGAAATCGCCTTTTAAAGACGCACCTTTCTGGCCCCACAAAAATGGGCAATTCAAATTAGAAACAAGTCAAATTAACAAAATAGTGTGAATAAGTAAGTATTTCAGGGGTGAGTTAGCAGGTTATAGGGGTAGAAAGTCCTGATTTTTTTGGAGGTTGCAGTGACCACTACGCCATTCAAAAAAGGCAGGCTTTAGCATAAGCAGTTAGGCACCGTAGGACGATTTTAGCTAAAATGTGCCCCAAACACTCAAACCGGCTTGTATCTTGCAATGGAAAATATGGGAAACATGACTTAGACAGCAAATGATACACTGTATGCCATGTTTCCAAATTTTTATGCACAGTGGTTACAGCATGAAGCGAATGCATGTGAATATACACAGGTGCATTGCATTAAACAAGTCCAATGAGCGTGAAAAAAATGGCCGGCCTGCCTGCTTTCATCCATCACTTGTTCTAAATTTATAATTAATCAATGAGCTGAGGTGGAGTCTTAGCCAGTGGTACCATCAGGGGTGTGTAATGCACTTTAGGGTAGACAGCCAATCAGCTGCCAGATTCAATCTGTCAATCAAACACAGCAGCCAATCAGAGAGCTGGCCATTGATCAGCAGGCCCTTTATGACATCACAGACAGACCCACGGAACTCTCTGTGCTTGTCTGCTGGCTGGCTGTCAGTTGGGTGGGTGGGCGGCAGAGGGGGAGGATGTACGTCTCGTTTCTCCTGAAAATTGCGGTTTTTCGGCGTTTCCGGAAAAAGTCGCGGTCCGACGCGCAAAAGTGGGGTATCGTAGAAATCGCCTTTTAAAGACGCACCTTTCTGGCCCCACAAAAATGGGCAATTCAAATTAGAAACAAGTCAAATTAACAAAATAGTGTGAATAAGTAAGTATTTCAGGGGTGAGTTAGCAGGTTATAGGGGTAGAAAGTCCTGATTTTTTTGGAGGTTGCAGTGACCACTACGCCATTCAAAAAAGGCAGGCTTTAGCATAAGCAGTTAGGCACCGTAGGACGATTTTAGCTAAAATGTGCCCCAAACACTCAAACCGGCTTGTATCTTGCAATGGAAAATATGGGAAACATGACTTAGACAGCAAATGATACACTGTATGCCATGTTTCCAAATTTTTATGCACAGTGGTTACAGCATGAAGCGAATGCATGTGAATATACACAGGTGCATTGCATTAAACAAGTCCAATGAGCGTGAAAAAAATGGCCGGCCTGCCTGCTTTCATCCATCACTTGTTCTAAATTTATAATTAATCAATGAGCTGAGGTGGAGTCTTAGCCAGTGGTACCATCAGGGGTGTGTAATGCACTTTAGGGTAGACAGCCAATCAGCTGCCAGATTCAATCTGTCAATCAAACACAGCAGCCAATCAGAGAGCTGGCCATTGATCAGCAGGCCCTTTATGACATCACAGACAGACCCACGGAACTCTCTGTGCTTGTCTGCTGGCTGGCTGTCAGTTGGGTGGGTGGGCGGCAGAGGGGGAGGATGTACGTCTCGTTTCTCCTGAAAATTGCGGTTTTTCGGCGTTTCCGGAAAAAGTCGCGGTCCGACGCGCAAAAGTGGGTATCGTAGAAATCGCCTTTTAAAGACGCACCTTTCTGGCCCCACAAAAATGGGCATTTCAAATTAGAAACAAGTCAAATGAACAAAATAGTGTGAATAAGTAAGTATTTCAGGGGTGAGTTAGCAGGTTATTGGGGTAGTAAGTCCTGATTTTTTTGGAGGTTGCAGTGACCACTACGCCATTCAAAATAGGCAGGCTTTAGCATAAGCAGTTAGGCCCCGTAGGATGATTTTAGCTAAAATGTGCCCCAAACACTCAAACCGGCTTGTATCTTGCAATGGAAAATATGGGAAACATGACTTAGACAGCAAATGATACACTGTATGCCATGTTTCCAAATTTTTATGCACAGTGGTTACAGCATGAAGCGAATGCATGTGAATATACACAGGTGCATTGCATTAAACAAGTCCAATGAGCGTGAAAAAAATGGCCGGCCTGCCTGCTTTCATCCATCATTTGTTCTAAATTTATAATTAATCAATGAGCTGAGGTGGAGTCTTAGCCAGTGGTACCATCAGGGGTGTGTAATGCACTTTAGGGTAGACAGCCAATCAGCTGCCAGATTCAATCTGTCAGTCAAACACAGCAGCCAATCAGAGAGCTGGCCATTGATCAGCAGGCCCTTTATGACATCACAGACAGACCCACGGAACTCTCTGTGCTTGTCTGCTGGCTGGCTGTCAGTTGGGTGGGTGGGCGGCAGAGGGGGAGGATGTACGTCTCGTTTCTCCTGAAAATTGCGGTTTTTCGGCGTTTCCGGAAAAAGTCGCGGTCCGACGCGCAAAAGTGGGGTATCGTAGAAATCGCCTTTTAAAGACGCACCTTTCTGGCCCCACAAAAATGGGCATTTCAAATTAGAAACAAGTCAAATGAACAAAATAGTGTGAATAAGTAAGTATTTCAGGGGTGAGTTAGCAGGTTATTGGCGTAGTAAGTCCTGATTTTTTTGGAGGTTGCAGTGACCACTACGCCATTCAAAATAGGCAGGCTTTAGCATAAGCAGTTAGGCCCCGTAGGATGATTTTAGCTAAAATGTGCCCCAAACACTCAAACCGGCTTGTATCTTGCAATGGAAAATATGGGAAACATGACTTAGACAGCAAATGATACACTGTATGCCATGTTTCCAAATTTTTATGCACAATGGTTACAGCATGAAGCGAATGCATGTGAATATACAAAGGTGCATTGCATTAAACAAGTCCAATGAGCGTGAAAAAAATGGCCGGCCTGCCTGCTTTCATCCATCATTTGTTCTAAATTTATAATTAATCAATGAGCTGAGGTGGAGTCTTAGCCAGTGGTACCATCAGGGGTGTGTAATGCACTTTAGGGTAGACAGCCAATCAGCTGCCAGATTCAATCTGTCAATCAAACACAGCAGCCAATCAGAGAGCTGGCCATTGATCAGCAGGCCCTTTATGACATCACAGACAGACCCACGGAACTCTCTGTGCTTGTCTGCTGGCTGGCTGGCTGTCAGTTGGGTGGGTGGGCGGCAGAGGGGGAGGATGTACGTCTCGTTTCTCCTGAAAATTGCGGTTTTTCGGCGTTTCCGGAAAAAGTCGCGGTCCGACGCGCAAAAGTGGGGTATCGTAGAAATCGCCTTTTAAAGACGCACCTTTCTGGCCCCACAAAAATGGGCAATTCAAATTAGAAACAAGTCAAATGAACAAAATAGTGTGAATAAGTAAGTATTTCAGGGGTGAGTTAGCAGGTTATAGGGGTAGTAAGTCCTGATTTTTTTGGAGGTTGCAGTGACCACTACGCCATTCAAAATAGGCAGGCTTTAGCATAAGCAGTTAGGCCCCGTAGGACGATTTTAGCTAAAATGTGCCCCAAACACACAAACCGGCTTGTATCTTGCAATGGAAAATATGGGAAACATGACTTAGACAGCAAATGATACACTGTATGCCATGTTTCCAAATTTTTATGCACAGTGGTTACAGCATGAAGCGAATGCATGTGAATATACACAGGTGCATTGCATTAAACAAGTCCAATGAGCGTGAAAAAAATGGCCGGCCTGCCTGCTTTCATCCATCACTTGTTCTAAATTTATAATTAATCAATGAGCTGAGGTGGAGTCTTAGCCAGTGGTACCATCAGGGGTGTGTAATGCACTTTAGGGTAGACAGCCAATCAGCTGCCAGATTCAATCTGTCAATCAAACACAGCAGCCAATCAGAGAGCTGGCCATTGATCAGCAGGCCCTTTATGACATCACAGACAGACCCACGGAACTCTCTGTGCTTGTCTGCTGGCTGGCTGTCAGTTGGGTGGGTGGGCGGCAGAGGGGGAGGATGTACGTCTCGTTTCTCCTGAAAATTGTGGTTTTTCGGCGTTTCTGGAAAAAGTCGCGGTCCGACGCGCAAAAGTGGGGTATCGTAGAAATCGCCATTTAAAGACGCACCTTTCTGGCCCCACAAAAATGGGCATTTCAAATTAGAAACAAGTCAAATGAACAAAATACTGTGAATAAGTAAGTATTTCAGGGGTGAGTTAGCAGGTTATTGGGGTAGTAAGTCCTGATTTTTTTGGAGGTTGCAGTGACCACTACGCCATTCAAAATAGGCAGGCTTTAGCATAAGCAGTTAGGCCCCGTAGGATGATTTTAGCTAAAATGTGCCCCAAACACTCAAACCGGCTTGTATCTTGCAATGGAAAATATGGGAAACATGACTTAGACAGCAAATGATACACTGTATGCCATGTTTCCAAATTTTTATGCACAGTGGTTACAGCATGAAGCGAATGCATGTGAATATACACAGGTGCATTGCATTAAACAAGTCCAATGAGCGTGAAAAAAATGGCCGGCCTGCCTGCTTTCATCCATCATTTGTTCTAAATTTATAATTAATCAATGAGCTGAGGTGGAGTCTTAGCCAGTGGTACCATCAGGGGTGTGTAATGCACTTTAGGGTAGACAGCCAATCAGCTGCCAGATTCAATCTGTCAATCAAACACAGCAGCCAATCAGAGAGCTGGCCATTGATCAGCAGGCCCTTTATGACATCACAGACAGACCCACGGAACTCTCTGTGCTTGTCTGCTGGCTGGCTGTCAGTTGGGTGGGTGGGCGGCAGAGGGGGAGGATGTACGTCTCGTTTCTCCTGAAAATTGCGTTTTTTCGGCGTTTCCGGAAAAAGTCGCGGTCCGACGCGCAAAAGTGGGGTATCGTAGAAATCGCCTTTTAAAGACGCACCTTTCTGGCCCCACGAAAATGGGCATTTCAAATTAGAAACAAGTCAAATGAACAAAATAGTGTGAATAAGTAAGTATTTCAGGGGTGAGTTAGCAGGTTATTGGGGTAGTAAGTCCTGATTTTTTTGGAGGTTGCAGTGACCACTACGCCATTCAAAATAGGCCGGCTTTAGCATAAGCAGTTAGGCCCCGTAGGATGATTTTAGCTAAAATGTGCCCCAAATACTCAAACCGGCTTGTATCTTGCAATGGAAAATATGGGAAACATGACTTAGACAGCAAATGATACACTGTATGCCATGTTTCCAAATTTTTATGCACAGTGGTTACAGCATGAAGCGAATGCATGTGAATATACACAGGTGCATTGCATTAAACAAGTCCAATGAGCGTGAAAAAAAATGGCCGGCCTGCCTGCTTTCATCCATCATTTGTTCTAAATTTATAATTAATCAATGAGCTGAGGTGGAGTCTTAGCCAGTGGTACCATCAGGGGTGTGTAATGCACTTTAGGGTAGACAGCCAATCAGCTGCCAGATTCAATCTGTCAATCAAACACAGCAGCCAATCAGAGAGCTGGCCATTGATCAGCAGGCCCTTTATGACATCACAGACAGACCCACGGAACTCTCTGTGCTTGTCTGCTGGCTGGCTGTCAGTTGGGTGGGTGGGCGGCAGAGGGGGAGGATGTACGTCTCGTTTCTCCTGAAAATTGCGTTTTTTCGGCGTTTCCGGAAAAAGTCGCGGTCCGACGCGCAAAAGTGGGGTATCGTAGAAATCGCCTTTTAAAGACGCACCTTTCTGGCCCCACGAAAATGGGCATTTCAAATTAGAAACAAGTCAAATGAACAAAATAGTGTGAATAAGTAAGTATTTCAGGGGTGAGTTAGCAGGTTATTGGGGTAGTAAGTCCTGATTTTTTTGGAGGTTGCAGTGACCACTACGCCATTCAAAATAGGCCGGCTTTAGCATAAGCAGTTAGGCCCCGTAGGATGATTTTAGCTAAAATGTGCCCCAAATACTCAAACCGGCTTGTATCTTGCAATGGAAAATATGGGAAACATGACTTAGACAGCAAATGATACACTGTATGCCATGTTTCCAAATTTTTATGCACAGTGGTTACAGCATGAAGCGAATGCATGTGAATATTCAAAGGTGCATTGCATTAAACAAGTCCAATGAGGGTGAAAAAAATGGCCGGCCTGCCTGCTTTCATCCATCATTTGTTCTAAATTTATAATTAATCAATGAGCTGAGGTGGAGTCTTAGCCAGTGGTACCATCAGGGGTGTGTAATGCACTTTAGGGTAGACAGCCAATCAGCTGCCAGATTCAATCTGTCAATCAAACACAGCAGCCAATCAGAGAGCTGGCCATTGATCAGCAGGCCCTTTATGACATCACAGACAGACCCACGGAACTCTCTGTGCTTGTCTGCTGGCTGGCTGTCAGTTGGGTGGGTGGGCGGCAGAGGGGGAGGATGTACGTCTCGTTTCTCCTGAAAATTGCGGTTTTTCGGCGTTTCCGGAAAAAGTCGTGGTCCGACGCGCAAAAGTGGGTATCGTAGAAATCGCCTTTTAAAGACGCACCTTTCTGGCCCCACAAAAATGGGCATTTCAAATTAGAAACAAGTCAAATGAACAAAATAGTGTGAATAAGTAAGTATTTCAGGGGTGAGTTAGCAGGTTATTGGGGTAGTAAGTCCTGATTTTTTTGGAGGTTGCAGTGACCACTACGCCATTCAAAATAGGCAGGCTTTAGCATAAGCAGTTAGGCCCCGTAGGATGATTTTAGCTAAAATGTGCCCCAAACACTCAAACCGGCTTGTATCTTGCAATGGAAAATATGGGAAACATGACTTAGACAGCAAATGATACACTGTATGCCATGTTTCCAAATTTTATGCACAGTGGTTACAGCATGAAGCGAATGCATGTGAATATACACAGGTGCATTGCATTAAACAAGTCCAATGAGCGTGAAAAAAATGGCCGGCCTGCCTGCTTTCATCCATCATTTGTTCTAAATTTATAATTAATCAATGAGCTGAGGTGGAGTCTTAGCCAGTGGTACCATCAGGGGTGTGTAATGCACTTTAGGGTAGACAGCCAATCAGCTGCCAGATTCAATCTGTCAGTCAAACACAGCAGCCAATCAGAGAGCTGGCCATTGATCAGCAGGCCCTTTATGACATCACAGACAGACCCACGGAACTCTCTGTGCTTGTCTGCTGGCTGGCTGTCAGTTGGGTGGGTGGGCGGCAGAGGGGGAGGATGTACGTCTCGTTTCTCCTGAAAATTGCGGTTTTTCGGCGTTTCCGGAAAAAGTCGCGGTCCGACGCGCAAAAGTGGGGTATCGTAGAAATCGCCTTTTAAAGACGCACCTTTCTGGCCCCACAAAAATGGGCATTTCAAATTAGAAACAAGTCAAATGAACAAAATAGTGTGAATAAGTAAGTATTTCAGGGGTGAGTTAGCAGGTTATTGGCGTAGTAAGTCCTGATTTTTTTGGAGGTTGCAGTGACCACTACGCCATTCAAAATAGGCAGGCTTTAGCATAAGCAGTTAGGCCCCGTAGGATGATTTTAGCTAAAATGTGCCCCAAACACTCAAACCGGCTTGTATCTTGCAATGGAAAATATGGGAAACATGACTTAGACAGCAAATGATACACTGTATGCCATGTTTCCAAATTTTTATGCACAATGGTTACAGCATGAAGCGAATGCATGTGAATATACAAAGGTGCATTGCATTAAACAAGTCCAATGAGCGTGAAAAAAATGGCCGGCCTGCCTGCTTTCATCCATCATTTGTTCTAAATTTATAATTAATCAATGAGCTGAGGTGGAGTCTTAGCCAGTGGTACCATCAGGGGTGTGTAATGCACTTTAGGGTAGACAGCCAATCAGCTGCCAGATTCAATCTGTCAATCAAACACAGCAGCCAATCAGAGAGCTGGCCATTGATCAGCAGGCCCTTTATGACATCACAGACAGACCCACGGAACTCTCTGTGCTTGTCTGCTGGCTGGCTGGCTGTCAGTTGGGTGGGTGGGCGGCAGAGGGGGAGGATGTACGTCTCGTTTCTCCTGAAAATTGCGGTTTTTCGGCGTTTCCGGAAAAAGTCGCGGTCCGACGCGCAAAAGTGGGGTATCGTAGAAATCGCCTTTTAAAGACGCACCTTTCTGGCCCCACAAAAATGGGCAATTCAAATTAGAAACAAGTCAAATGAACAAAATAGTGTGAATAAGTAAGTATTTCAGGGGTGAGTTAGCAGGTTATAGGGGTAGTAAGTCCTGATTTTTTTGGAGGTTGCAGTGACCACTACGCCATTCAAAATAGGCAGGCTTTAGCATAAGCAGTTAGGCCCCGTAGGACGATTTTAGCTAAAATGTGCCCCAAACACACAAACCGGCTTGTATCTTGCAATGGAAAATATGGGAAACATGACTTAGACAGCAAATGATACACTGTATGCCATGTTTCCAAATTTTTATGCACAGTGGTTACAGCATGAAGCGAATGCATGTGAATATACACAGGTGCATTGCATTAAACAAGTCCAATGAGCGTGAAAAAAATGGCCGGCCTGCCTGCTTTCATCCATCACTTGTTCTAAATTTATAATTAATCAATGAGCTGAGGTGGAGTCTTAGCCAGTGGTACCATCAGGGGTGTGTAATGCACTTTAGGGTAGACAGCCAATCAGCTGCCAGATTCAATCTGTCAATCAAACACAGCAGCCAATCAGAGAGCTGGCCATTGATCAGCAGGCCCTTTATGACATCACAGACAGACCCACGGAACTCTCTGTGCTTGTCTGCTGGCTGGCTGTCAGTTGGGTGGGTGGGCGGCAGAGGGGGAGGATGTACGTCTCGTTTCTCCTGAAAATTGTGGTTTTTCGGCGTTTCTGGAAAAAGTCGCGGTCCGACGCGCAAAAGTGGGGTATCGTAGAAATCGCCATTTAAAGACGCACCTTTCTGGCCCCACAAAAATGGGCATTTCAAATTAGAAACAAGTCAAATGAACAAAATACTGTGAATAAGTAAGTATTTCAGGGGTGAGTTAGCAGGTTATTGGGGTAGTAAGTCCTGATTTTTTTGGAGGTTGCAGTGACCACTACGCCATTCAAAATAGGCAGGCTTTAGCATAAGCAGTTAGGCCCCGTAGGATGATTTTAGCTAAAATGTGCCCCAAACACTCAAACCGGCTTGTATCTTGCAATGGAAAATATGGGAAACATGACTTAGACAGCAAATGATACACTGTATGCCATGTTTCCAAATTTTTATGCACAGTGGTTACAGCATGAAGCGAATGCATGTGAATATACACAGGTGCATTGCATTAAACAAGTCCAATGAGCGTGAAAAAAATGGCCGGCCTGCCTGCTTTCATCCATCATTTGTTCTAAATTTATAATTAATCAATGAGCTGAGGTGGAGTCTTAGCCAGTGGTACCATCAGGGGTGTGTAATGCACTTTAGGGTAGACAGCCAATCAGCTGCCAGATTCAATCTGTCAATCAAACACAGCAGCCAATCAGAGAGCTGGCCATTGATCAGCAGGCCCTTTATGACATCACAGACAGACCCACGGAACTCTCTGTGCTTGTCTGCTGGCTGGCTGTCAGTTGGGTGGGTGGGCGGCAGAGGGGGAGGATGTACGTCTCGTTTCTCCTGAAAATTGCGTTTTTTCGGCGTTTCCGGAAAAAGTCGCGGTCCGACGCGCAAAAGTGGGGTATCGTAGAAATCGCCTTTTAAAGACGCACCTTTCTGGCCCCACGAAAATGGGCATTTCAAATTAGAAACAAGTCAAATGAACAAAATAGTGTGAATAAGTAAGTATTTCAGGGGTGAGTTAGCAGGTTATTGGGGTAGTAAGTCCTGATTTTTTTGGAGGTTGCAGTGACCACTACGCCATTCAAAATAGGCCGGCTTTAGCATAAGCAGTTAGGCCCCGTAGGATGATTTTAGCTAAAATGTGCCCCAAATACTCAAACCGGCTTGTATCTTGCAATGGAAAATATGGGAAACATGACTTAGACAGCAAATGATACACTGTATGCCATGTTTCCAAATTTTTATGCACAGTGGTTACAGCATGAAGCGAATGCATGTGAATATACACAGGTGCATTGCATTAAACAAGTCCAATGAGCGTGAAAAAAATGGCCGGCCTGCCTGCTTTCATCCATCATTTGTTCTAAATTTATAATTAATCAATGAGCTGAGGTGGAGTCTTAGCCAGTGGTACCATCAGGGGTGTGTAATGCACTTTAGGGTAGACAGCCAATCAGCTGCCAGATTCAATCTGTCAATCAAACACAGCAGCCAATCAGAGAGCTGGCCATTGATCAGCAGGCCCTTTATGACATCACAGACAGACCCACGGAACTCTCTGTGCTTGTCTGCTGGCTGGCTGTCAGTTGGGTGGGTGGGCGGCAGAGGGGGAGGATGTACGTCTCGTTTCTCCTGAAAATTGCGTTTTTTCGGCGTTTCCGGAAAAAGTCGCGGTCCGACGCGCAAAAGTGGGGTATCGTAGAAATCGCCTTTTAAAGACGCACCTTTCTGGCCCCACGAAAATGGGCATTTCAAATTAGAAACAAGTCAAATGAACAAAATAGTGTGAATAAGTAAGTATTTCAGGGGTGAGTTAGCAGGTTATTGGGGTAGTAAGTCCTGATTTTTTTGGAGGTTGCAGTGACCACTACGCCATTCAAAATAGGCCGGCTTTAGCATAAGCAGTTAGGCCCCGTAGGATGATTTTAGCTAAAATGTGCCCCAAATACTCAAACCGGCTTGTATCTTGCAATGGAAAATATGGGAAACATGACTTAGACAGCAAATGATACACTGTATGCCATGTTTCCAAATTTTTATGCACAGTGGTTACAGCATGAAGCGAATGCATGTGAATATTCAAAGGTGCATTGCATTAAACAAGTCCAATGAGGGTGAAAAAAATGGCCGGCCTGCCTGCTTTCATCCATCATTTGTTCTAAATTTATAATTAATCAATGAGCTGAGGTGGAGTCTTAGCCAGTGGTACCATCAGGGGTGTGTAATGCACTTTAGGGTAGACAGCCAATCAGCTGCCAGATTCAATCTGTCAATCAAACACAGCAGCCAATCAGAGAGCTGGCCATTGATCAGCAGGCCCTTTATGACATCACAGACAGACCCACGGAACTCTCTGTGCTTGTCTGCTGGCTGGCTGTCAGTTGGGTGGGTGGGCGGCAGAGGGGGAGGATGTACGTCTCGTTTCTCCTGAAAATTGCGGTTTTTCGGCGTTTCCGGAAAAAGTCGCGGCCCGACGCGCAAAAGTGGGGTATCGTAGAAATCGCCTTTTAAAGACGCACCTTTCTGGCCCCACAAAAATGGGCATTTCAAAATAGAAACAAGTCAAATGAACAAAATAGTGTGAATAAGTAAGTATTTCAGGGGTGAGTTAGCAGGTTATTGGGGTAGTAAGTCCTGATTTTTTTGGAGGTTGCAGTGACCACTATGCCATTCAAAATAGGCAGGCTTTAGCATAAGCAGTTAGGCCCCGTAGGATGATTTTAGCTAAAATGTGCCCCAAACACTCAAACCGGCTTGTATCTTGCAATGGAAAATATGGGATACATGACTTAGACAGCAAATGATACACTGTATGCCATGTTTCCAAATTTGTATGCACAGTGGTTACAGCATGAAGCGAATGCATGTGAATATACACAGGTGCATTGCATTAAACAAGTCCAATGAGCGTGAAAAAAATGGCCGGCCTGCCTGCTTTTATCCATCATTTGTTCTAAATTTATAATTAATCAATGAGCTGAGGTGGAGTCTTAGCCAGTGGTACCATCAGGGGTGTGTAATGCACTTTAGGGTAGACAGCCAATCAGCTGCCAGATTCAATCTGTCAATCAAACACAGCAGCCAATCAGAGAGCTGGCCATTGATCAGCAGGCCCTTTATGACATCACAGACAGACCCACGGAACTCTCTGTGCTTGTCTGCTGGCTGGCTGTCAGTTGGGTGGGTGGGCGGCAGAGGGGGAGGATGTACGTCTCGTTTCTCCTGAAAATTGCGGTTTTTCGGCGTTTCCGGAAAAAGTCGCGGTCCGACGCGCAAAAGTGGGGTATCGTAGAAATTGCCTTTTAAAGACGCACCTTTCTGGCCCCACAAAAATGGGCATTTCAAATTAGAAACAAGTCAAATGAACAAAATAGTGTGAATAAGTAAGTATTTCAGGGGTGAGTTAGCAGGTTATTGGGGTAGTAAGTCCTGATTTTTTTGGAGGTTGCAGTGACCACTACGCCATTCAAAATAGGCAGGCTTTAGCATAAGCAGTTAGGCCCCGTAGGATGATTTTAGCTAAAATGTGCCCAAAACACTCAAACCCGCTTGTATCTTGCAAATGAAAATATGGGAAACATGACTTAGACAGCAAATGATACACTGTATGCCATGTTTCCAAATTTTTATGCACAGTGGTTACAGCATGAAGCGAATGCATGTGAATATACAAAGGTGCATTGCATTAAACAAGTCCAATGAGAGTGAAAAAAATGGCCGGCCTGCCTGCTTTCATCCATCATTTGTTCTAAATTTATAATTAATCAATGAGCTGAGGTGGAGTCTTAGATAGTGGTACCATCAGGGGTGTGTAATGCACTTTAGGGTAGACAGCCAATCAGCTGCCAGATTCAATCTGTCAATCAAACACAGCAGCCAATCAGAGAGCTGGCCATTGATCAGCAGGCCCATTATGACATCACAGACAGACCCACAGAATTCTCTGTGCTTGTCTGCTGGCTGGCTGTCAGTTGGGTGGGTGGGCGGCAGAGGGGGAGGATGTACGTCTCGTTTCTCCTGAAAATTGCGGTTTTTCGGCGTTTCCGGAAAAAGTCGCGGTCCGACGCGCAAAAGTGGGGTATCGTAGAAATCGCCTTTTAAAGACGCACCTTTCTGGCCCCACAAAAATGGGCATTTCAAATTAGAAACAAGTCAAATGAACAAAATAGTGTGAATAAGTAAGTATTTCAGGGGTGAGTTAGCAGGTTATTGGGGTAGTAAGTCCTGATTTTTTTGGAGGTTGCAGTGACCACTACGCCATTCAAAATAGGCAGGCTTTAGCATAAGCAGTTAGGCCCCGTAGGATGATTTTAGCTAAAATGTGCCCCAAACACTCAAACCGGCTTGTATCTTGCAATGGAAAATATGGGAAACATGACTTAGACAGCAAATGATACACTGTATGCCATGTTTCCAAATTTTTATGCACAGTGGTTACAGCATGAAGCGAATGCATGTGAATATACAAAGGTGCATTGCATTAAACAAGTCCAATGAGCGTGAAAAAAATGGCCGGCCTGCCTGCTTTCATCCATCATTTGTTCTAAATTTATAATTAATCAATGAGCTGAGGTGGAGTCTTAGCCAGTGGTACCATCAGGGGTGTGTAATGCACTTTAGGGTAGACAGCCAATCAGCTGCCAGATTCAATCTGTCAATCAAACACAGCAGCCAATCAGAGAGCTGGCCATTGATCAGCAGGCCCTTTATGACATCACAGACAGACCCACGGAACTCTCTGTGCTTGTCTGCTGGCTGGCTGTCAGTTGGGTGGGTGGGCGGCAGAGGGGGAGGATGTACGTCTCGTTTCTCCTGAAAATTGCGGTTTTTCGGCGTTTCCGGAAAAAGTCGCGGCCCAACGCGCAAAAGTGGGGTATCATAGAAATCGCCTTTTAAAGACGCACCTTTCTGGCCCCACAAAAATGGGCATTTCAAATTAGAAACAAGTCAAATGAACAAAATAGTGTGAATAAGTAAGTATTTCAGGGGTGAGTTAGCAGGTTATTGGGGTAGTAAGTCCTGATTTTTTTGGAGGTTGCAGTGACCACTACGCCATTCAAAATAGGCAGGCTTTAGCATAAGCAGTTAGGCCCCGTAGGATGATTTTAGCTAAAATGTGCCCCAAACACTCAAACCGGCTTGTATCTTGCAATGGAAAATATGGGAAACATGACTTAGACAGCAAATGATACACTGTATGCCATGTTTCCAAATTTTTATGCACAGTGGTTACAGCATGAAGCGAATGCATGTGAATATACAAAGGTGCATTGCATTAAACAAGTCCAATGAGCGTGAAAAAAATGGCCGGCCGGCCTGCTTTCATCCATCATTTGTTCTAAATTTATAATTAATCAATGAGCTGAGGTGGAGTCTTAGCCAGTGGTACCATCAGGGGTGTGTAATGCACTTTAGGGTAGACAGCCAATCAGCTGCCAGATTCAATCTGTCAATCAAACACAGCAGCCAATCAGAGAGCTGGCCATTGATCAGCAGGCCCTTTATGACATCACAGACAGACCCACGGAACTCTCTGTGCTTGTCTGCTGGCTGGCTGTCAGTTGGGTGGGTGGGCGGCAGAGGGGGAGGATGTACGTCTCGTTTCTCCTGAAAATTGCGGTTTTTCGGCGTTTCCGGAAAAAGTCGCGGCCCGA
Organism: Crinia signifera; assembly: GCF_055691185.1. Lineage (NCBI taxonomy): Eukaryota > Metazoa > Chordata > Amphibia > Anura > Myobatrachidae > Crinia > Crinia signifera. The sequence continues at coordinate 163,046,915 of NC_139218.1, read as the reverse complement.
CGCGCAAAAGTGGGGTATCGTAGAAATCGCCTTTTAAAGACGCACCTTTCTGGCCCCACAAAAATGGGCATTTCAAATTAGAAACAAGTCAAATGAACAAAATAGTGTGAATAAGTAAGTATTTCAGGGGTGAGTTAGCAGGTTATTGGGGTAGTAAGTCCTGATTTTTTGGGAGGTTGCAGTGACCACTACGCCATTCAAAATAGGCAGGCTTTAGCATAAGCAGTTAGGCCCCGTAGGATGATTTTAGCTAAAATGTGCCCCAAACACTCAAACCGGCTTGTATCTTGCAATGGAAAATATGGGAAACATGACTTAGACAGCAAATGATACACTGTATGCCATGTTTCCAAATTTTTATGCACAGTGGTTACAGCATGAAGCGAATGCATGTGAATATACAAAGGTGCATTGCATTAAACAAGTCCAATGAGCGTGAAAAAAATGGCCGGCCTGCCTGCTTTCATCCATCATTTGTTCTAAATTTATAATTAATCAATGAGCTGAGGTGGAGTCTTAGTCAGTGGTACCATCAGGGGTGTGTAATGCACTTTAGGGTAGACAGCCAATCAGCTGCCAGATTCAATCTGTCAATCAAACACAGCAGCCAATCAGAGAGCTGGCCATTGATCAGCAGGCCCTTTATGACATCACAGACAGACCCACGGAACTCTCTGTGCTTGTCTGCTGGCTGGCTGTCAGTTGGGTGGGTGGGCGGCAGAGGGGGAGGATGTACGTCTCGTTTCTCCTGAAAATTGCGGTTTTTCGGCGTTTCCGGAAAAAGTCGCGGTCCGACGCGCAAAAGTGGGGTATCGTAGAAATCGCCTTTTAAAGACGCACCTTTCTGGCCCCACAAAAATGGGCATTTCAAATTAGAAACAAGTCAAATGAACAAAATAGTGTGAATAAGTAAGTATTTCAGGGGTGAGTTAGCAGGTTATTGGGGTAGTAAGTCCTGATTTTTTTGGAGGTTGCAGTGACCACTACGCCATTCAAAATAGGCAGGCTTTAGCATAAGCAGTTAGGCCCCGTAGGATGATTTTAGCTAAAATGTGCCCCAAACACTCAAACCGGCTTGTATCTTGCAATGGAAAATATGGGAAACATGACTTAGACAGCAAATGATACACTGTATGCCATGTTTCCAAATTTTTATGCACAGTGGTTACAGCATGAAGCGAATGCATGTGAATATACACAGGTGCATTGCATTAAACAAGTCCAATGAGCGTGAAAAAAATGGCCGGCCTGCCTGCTTTCATCCATCATTTGTTCTAAATTTATAATTAATCAATGAGCTGAGGTGGAGTCTTAGCCAGTGGTACCATCAGGGGTGTGTAATGCACTTTAGTGTAGACAGCCAATCAGCTGCCAGATTCAATCTGTCAATCAAACACAGCAGCCAATCAGAGAGCTGGCCATTGATCAGCAGGCCCTTTATGACATCACAGACAGACCCACGGAACTCTCTGTGCTTGTCTGCTGGCTGGCTGTCAGTTGGGTGGGTGGGCGGCAGAGGGGGAGGATGTACGTCTCGTTTCTCCTGAAAATTGCGGTTTTTCGGCATTTCCGGAAAAAGTCGCGGTCCGACGCGCAAAAGTGGGGTATCGTAGAAATCGCCTTTTAAAGACGCACCTTTCTGGCCCCACAAAAATGGGCATTTCAAATTAGAAACAAGTCAAATGAACAAAATAGTGTGAATAAGTAAGTATTTCAGGGGTGTCACGGTCTGAGGATTGGATGAACTCGTGTGACTATCAGGAACAACTGCTGAGCCAGAGGGGGTAGGTTGAAAACGTGCGGGTTTAATAAGAGACCTCTGCATTTACAAAGAAAATAAACTTGTCCCAAATAATGTCTTTGAGAGTCTGTACAGGAATTTGGCTATCACAATACTACTTGTGAAAGTCTTTAGCAGGGGACTGCGAAATAATGAAATAAATGAAGAACTGAAGAATAAAAGCCACAGGAAGGATGCCGAGGGAATAGGGCCACTGATCACGGGGCCCCTGGTTGGCGATGGTATGGCAGATGTGGGAGACTAGGGCAGTAGACCAATCAGGAACCTTCCGGCTGGAATTAGCAGTAGGCAGACCACAGCACTACAGGAGCAGGATAGCTGGAACTGAAGAGCAGGATCAAAAAGGTACCAGGAATAGAGCCAGGATGTGCACAGCTTAACTGACACTTTGCACTGACTCAGAGCTGCCTTGACAGATCCCTCTTATGAGGAGAGGACGGCTGCCATTGGCTGCAGAGAGTCAGAGGAAGGAAATGGGCGTTTCAGGCAAGTTTGGGCATTTGCCCTTAATAAAGATGGCGGCGCCGGCCTCCCGTCTAGCCCAAACCAGCTCACTGCTCCCGCTGGCCGCCTCTCACTGCGCCGGGACCCGATTGCCGCCTCCAGCCTCCTGACCGCCGCACCAGCCCCACGGAGAGCCGCCGCCGGGCACGGACAGGTGAGTAGCGGCCCTGCCGTGACACGCGGCGGGCTGCCGTGACAAGGGGTGAGTTAGCAGGTTATTGGGGTAGTAAGTCCTGATTTTTTTGGAGGTTGCAGTGACCACTACGCCATTCAAAATAGGCAGGCTTTAGCATAAGCAGTTAGGCCCCGTAGGATGATTTTAGCTAAAATGTGCCCCAAACACTCAAACCGGCTTGTATCTTGCAATGGAAAATATGGGAAACATGACTTAGACAGCAAATGATACACTGTATGCCATGTTTCCAAATTTTTATGCACAGTGGTTACAGCATGAAGCGAATGCATGTGAATATACAAAGGTGCATTGCATTAAACAAGTCCAATGAGCGTGAAAAAAATGGCCGGCCTGCCTGCTTTCATCCATCATTTGTTCTAAATTTATAATTAATCAATGAGCTGAGGTGGAGTCTTAGCCAGTGGTACCATCAGGGGTGTGTAATGCACTTTAGGGTAGACAGCCAATCAGCTGCCAGATTCAATCTGTCAATCAAACACAGCAGCCAATCAGAGAGCTGGCCATTGATCAGCAGGCCCTTTATGACATCACAGACAGACCCACGGAAGTCTCTGTGCTTGTCTGCTGGCTGGCTGTCAGTTGGGTGGGTGGGCGGCAGAGGGGGAGGATGTACGTCTCGTTTCTCCTGGAAATTGCGGTTTTTCGGCGTTTCCGGAAAAAGTCGCGGTCCGACGCGCAAAAGTGGGGTATCGTAGAAATCGCCTTTTAAAGACGCACCTTTCTGGCCCCACAAAAATGGGCATTTCAAATTAGAAACAAGTCAAATGAACAAAATAGTGTGAATAAGTAAGTATTTCAGGGGTGAGTTAGCAGGTTATTGGGGTAGTAAGTCCTGATTTTTTTGGAGGTTGCAGTGACCACTACGCCATTCAAAATAGGCAGGCTTTAGCATAAGCAGTTAGGCCCCGTAGGATGATTTTAGCTAAAATGTGCCCCAAACACTCAAACCGGCTTGTATCTTGCAAATGAAAATATGGGAAACATGACTTAGACAGCAAATGATACACTGTATGCCATGTTTCCAAATTTTTATGCACAGTGGTTACAGCATGAAGCGAATGCATGTGAATATACAAAGGTGCATTGCATTAAACAAGTCCAATGAGCGTGAAAAAAATGGCCGGCCTGCCTGCTTTCATCCATCATTTGTTCTAAATTTATAATTAATCAATGAGCTGAGGTGGAGTCTTAGATAGTGGTACCATCAGGGGTGTGTAATGCACTTTAGGGTAGACAGCCAATCAGCTGCCAGATTCAATCTGTCAATCAAACACAGCAGCCAATCAGAGAGCTGGCCATTGATCAGCAGGCCCTTTATGACATCACAGACAGACCCACGGAACTCTCTGTGCTTGTCTGCTGGCTGGCTGTCAGTTGGGTGGGTGGGCGGCAGAGGGGGAGGATGTACGTCTCGTTTCTCCTGAAAATTGCGGTTTTTCGGCGTTTCCGGAAAAAGTCGCGGTCCGACGCGCAAAAGTGGGGTATCGTAGAAATCGCCTTTTAAAGACGCACCTTTCTGGCCCCACAAAAATGGGCATTTCAAATTAGAAACAAGTCAAATGAACAAAATAGTGTGAATAAGTAAGTATTTCAGGGGTGAGTTAGCAGGTTATTGGGGTAGTAAGTCCTGATTTTTTTGGAGGTTGCAGTGACCACTACGCCATTCAAAATAGGCAGGCTTTAGCATAAGCAGTTAGGCCCCGTAGGATGATTTTAGCTAAAATGTGCCCCAAACACTCAAACCGGCTTGTATCTTGCAAATGAAAATATGGGAAACATGACTTAGACAGCAAATGATACACTGTATGCCATGTTTCCAAATTTTTATGCACAGTGGTTACAGCATGAAGCGAATGCATGTGAATATACAAAGGTGCATTGCATTAAACAAGTCCAATGAGCGTGAAAAAAATGGCCGGCCTGCCTGCTTTCATCCATCATTTGTTCTAAATTTATAATTAATCAATGAGCTGAGGTGGAGTCTTAGATAGTGGTACCATCAGGGGTGTGTAATGCACTTTAGGGTAGACAGCCAATCAGCTGCCAGATTCAATCTGTCAATCAAACACAGCAGCCAATCAGAGAGCTGGCCATTGATCAGCAGGCCCTTTATGACATCACAGACAGACCTACGGAACTCTCTGTGCTTGTCTGCTGGCTGGCTGTCAGTTGGGTGGGTGGGCGGCAGAGGGGGAGGATGTACGTCTCGTTTCTCCTGAAAATTGCGGTTTTTCGGCGTTTCCGGAAAAAGTCGCGGTCCGACGCGCAAAAGTGGGGTATCGTAGAAATCGCCTTTTAAAGACGCACCTTTCTGGCCCCACAAAAATGGGCATTTCAAATTAGAAACAAGTCAAATGAACAAAATAGTGTGAATAAGTAAGTATTTCAGGGGTGAGTTAGCAGGTTATTGGGGTAGTAAGTCCTGATTTTTTTGGAGGTTGCAGTGACCACTACGCCATTCAAAATAGGCAGGCTTTAGCATAAGCAGTTAGGCCCCGTAGGATGATTTTAGCTAAAATGTGCCCCAAACACTCAAACCGGCTTGTATCTTGCAATGGAAAATATGGGAAACATGACAGACAGCAAATGATACACTGTATGCCATGTTTCCAAATTTTTATGCACAGTGGTTACAGCATGAAGCGAATGCATGTGAATATACACAGGTGCATTGCATTAAGCATGTCCAATGAGCGTGAAAAAAATGGCCGGCCTGCCTGCTTTCATCCATCATTTGTTCTAAATTTATAATTAATCAATGAGCTGAGGTGGAGTCTTAGCCAGTGGTACCATCAGGGGTGTGTAATGCACTTTAGGGTAGACAGCCAATCAGCTGCCAGATTCAATCTGTCAATCAAACACAGCAGCCAATCAGAGAGCTGGCCATTGATCAGCAGGCCCTTTATGACATCACAGACAGACCCACGGAACTCTCTGTGCTTGTCTGCTGGCTGGCTGTCAGTTGGGTGGGTGGGCGGCAGAGGGGGAGGATGTACGTCTCGTTTCTCCTGAAAATTGCGTTTTTTTGGCGTTTCCGGAAAAAGTCGCGGTCCGACGCGCAAAAGTGGGGTATCGTAGAAATCGCCTTTTAAAGACGCACCTTTCTGGCCCCACAAAAATGGGCATTTCAAATTAGAAACAAGTCAAATGAACAAAATAGTGTGAATAAGTAAGTATTTCAGGGGTGAGTTAGCAGGTTATTGGGGTAGTAAGTCCTGATTTTTTTGGAGGTTGCAGTGACCACTACGCCATTCAAAATAGGCAGGCTTTAGCATAAGCAGTTAGGCCCCGTAGGATGATTTTAGCTAAAATGTGCCCCAAACACTCAAACCGGCTTGTATCTTGCAAATGAAAATATGGGAAACATGACTTAGACAGCAAATGATACACTGTATGCCATGTTTCCAAATTTTTATGCACAGTGGTTACAGCATGAAGCGAATGCATGTGAATATACAAAGGTGCATTGCATTAAACAAGTCCAATGAGCGTGAAAAAAATGGCCGGCCTGCCTGCTTTCATCCATCATTTGTTCTAAATTTATAATTAATCAATGAGCTGAGGTGGAGTCTTAGATAGTGGTACCATCAGGGGTGTGTAATGCACTTTAGGGTAGACAGCCAATCAGCTGCCAGATTAAATCTGTCAATCAAACACAGCAGCCAATCAGAGAGCTGGCCATTGATCAGCAGGCCCTTTATGACATCACAGACAGACCCACGGAACTCTCTGTGCTTGTCTGCTGGCTGGCTGTCAGTTGGGTGGGTGGGCGGCAGAGGGGGAGGATGTACGTCTCGTTTCTCCTGAAAATTGCGGTTTTTCGGCGTTTCCGGAAAAAGTCGCGGTCCGACGCGCAAAAGTGGGGTATCGTAGAAATCGCCTTTTAAAGACGCACCTTTCTGGCCCCACAAAAATGGGCATTTCAAATTAGAAACAAGTCAAATGAACAAAATAGTGTGAATAAGTAAGTATTTCAGGGGTGAGTTAGCAGGTTATTGGGGTAGTAAGTCCTGATTTTTTTGGAGGTTGCAGTGACCACTACGCCATTCAAAATAGGCAGGCTTTAGCATAAGCAGTTAGGCCCCGTAGGATGATTTTAGCTAAAATGTGCCCCAAACACTCAAACCGGCTTGTATCTTGCAATGGAAAATATGGGAAACATGACAGACAGCAAATGATACACTGTATGCCATGTTTCCAAATTTTTATGCACAGTGGTTACAGCATGAAGCGAATGCATGTGAATATACACAGGTGCATTGCATTAAGCAAGTCCAATGAGCGTGAAAAAAATGGCCGGCCTGCCTGCTTTCATCCATCATTTGTTCTAAATTTATAATTAATCACTGAGCTGAGGTGGAGTCTTAGCCAGTGGTACCATCAGGGGTGTGTAATGCACTTTAGGGTAGACAGCCAATCAGCTGCCAGATTCAATCTGTCAATCAAACACAGCAGCCAATCAGAGAGCTGGCCATTGATCAGCAGGCCCTTTATGACATCACAGACAGACCCACGGAACTCTCTGTGCTTGTCTGCTGGCTGGCTGTCAGTTGGGTGGGTGGGAGGCAGAGGGGGAGGATGTACGTCTCGTTTCTCCTGAAAATTGCGTTTTTTTGGCGTTTCCGGAAAAAGTCGCGGTCCGACGCGCAAAAGTGGGGTATCGTAGAAATCGCCTTTTAAAGACGCACCTTTCTGGCCCCACAAAAATGGGCATTTCAAATTAGAAACAAGTCAAATGAACAAAATAGTGTGAATAAGTAAGTATTTCAGGGGTGAGTTAGCAGGTTATTGGGGTAGTAAGTCCTGATTTTTTTGGAGGTTGCAGTGACCACTACGCCATTCAAAATAGGCAGGCTTTAGCATAAGCAGTTAGGCTCCGTAGGATGATTTTAGCTAAAATGTGCCCCAAACACTCAAACCGGCTTGTATCTTGCAATGGAAAATATGGGAAACATGACTTAGACAGCAAATGATACACTGTATGCCATGTTTCCAAATTTTTATGCACAGTGGTTACAGCATGAAGCGAATGCATGTGAATATACAAAGGTGCATTGCATTAAACAAGTCCAATGAGCGTGAAAAAAATGGCCGGCCTGCCTGCTTTCATCCATCATTTGTTCTAAATTTATAATTAATCAATGAGCTGAGGTGGAGTCTTAGCCAGTGGTACCATCAGGGGTGTGTAATGCACTTTAGGGTAGACAGCCAATCAGCTGCCAGATTCAATCTGTCAATCAAACACAGCAGCCAATCAGAGAGCTGGCCATTGATCAGCAGGCCCTTTATGACATCACAGACAGACCCACGGAACTCTCTGTGCTTGTCTGCTGGCTGGCTGTCAGTTGGGTGGGTGGGCGGCAGAGGGGGAGGATGTACGTCTCGTTTCTCCTGAAAATTGCGGTTTTTCGGCGTTTCCGGAAAAAGTCGCGGTCCGACGCGCAAAAGTGTGGTATCGTAGAAATCGCCTTTTAAAGACGCACCTTTCTGGCCCCACAAAAATGGGCATTTCAAATTAGAAACAAGTCAAATGAACAAAATAGTGTGAATAAGTAAGTATTTCAGGGGTGAGTTAGCAGGTTATTGGGGTAGTAAGTCCTGATTTTTTTGGAGGTTGCAGTGACCACTACGCCATTCAAAATAGGCAGGCTTTAGCATAAGCAGTTAGGCCCCGTAGGATGATTTTAGCTAAAATGTGCCCCAAACACTCAAACCGGCTTGTATCTTGCAATGGAAAATATGGGAAACATGACTTAGACAGCAAATGATACACTGTATGCCATGTTTCCAAATTTTTATGCACAGTGGTTACAGCATGAAGCGAATGCATGTGAATATACAAAGGTGCATTGCATTAAACAAGTCCAATGAGCGTGAAAAAAATGGCCAGCCTGCCTGCTTTCATCCATCATTTGTTCTAAATTTATAATTAATCAATGAGCTGAGGTGGAGTCTTAGCCAGTGGTACCATCAGGGGTGTGTAATGCACTTTAGGGTAGACAGCCAATCAGCTGCCAGATTCAATCTGTCAATCAAACACAGCAGCCAATCAGAGAGCTGGCCATTGATCAGCAGGCCCTTTATGACATCACAGACAGACCCACGGAACTCTCTGTGCTTGTCTGCTGGCTGGCTGTCAGTTGGGTGGGTGGGCGGCAGAGGGGGAGGATGTACGTCTCGTTTCTCCTGAAAATTGCGGTTTTTCGGCGTTTCCGGAAAAAGTCGCGGTCCGACGCGCAAAAGTGTGGTATCGTAGAAATCGCCTTTTAAAGACGCACCTTTCTGGCCCCACAAAAATGGGCATTTCAAATTAGAAACAAGTCAAATGAACAAAATAGTGTGAATAAGTAAGTATTTCAGGGGTGAGTTAGCAGGTTATTGGGGTAGTAAGTCCTGATTTTTTTGGAGGTTGCAGTGACCACTACGCCATTCAAAATAGGCAGGCTTTAGCATAAGCAGTTAGGCCCCGTAGGATGATTTTAGCTAAAATGTGCCCCAAACACTCAAACCGGCTTGTATCTTGCAATGGAAAATATGGGAAACATGACTTAGACAGCAAATGATACACTGTATGCCATGTTTCCAAATTTTTATGCACAGTGGTTACAGCATGAAGCGAATGCATGTGAATATACAAAGGTGCATTGCATTAAACAAGTCCAATGAGCGTGAAAAAAATGGCCGGCCTGCCTGCTTTCATCCATCATTTGTTCTAAATTTATAATTAATCAATGAGCTGAGGTGGAGTCTTAGCCAGTGGTACCATCAGGGGTGTGTAATGCACTTTAGGGTAGACAGCCAATCAGCTGCCAGATTCAATCTGTCAATCAAACACAGCAGCCAATCAGAGAGCTGGCCATTGATCAGCAGGCCCTTTATGACATCACAGACAGACCCACGGAACTCTCTGTGCTTGTCTGCTGGCTGGCTGTCAGTTGGGTGGGTGGGCGGCAGAGGGGGAGGATGTACGTCTCGTTTCTCCTGAAAATTGCGGTTTTTCGGCGTTTCCGGAAAAAGTCGCGGTCCGACGCGCAAAAGTGGGGTATCGTAGAAATCGCCTTTTAAAGACGCACCTTTCTGTCCCCACAAAAATGGGCAATTCAAATTAGAAACAAGTCAAATTAACAAAATAGTGTGAATAAGTAAGTATTTCAGGGGTGAGTTAGCAGGTTATAGGGGTAGTAAGTCCTGATTTTTTTGGAGGTTGCAGTGACCACTACGCCATTCAAAAAAGGCAGGCTTTAGCATAAGCAGTTAGGTACCGTAGGACGATTTTAGCTAAAATGTGCCCCAAACACTCAAACCGGCTTGTATCTTGCAATGGAAAATATGGGAAACATGACTTAGACAGCAAATGATACACTGTATGCCATGTTTCCAAATTTTTATGCACAGTGGTTACAGCATGAAGCGAATGCATGTGAATATACACAGGTGCATTGCATTAAACAAGTCCAATGAGCGTGAAAAAAATGGCCGGCCTGCCTGCTTTCATCCATCACTTGTTCTAAATTTATAATTAATCAATGAGCTGAGGTGGAGTCTTAGCCAGTGGTACCATCAGGGGTGTGTAATGCACTTTAGGGTAGACAGCCAATCAGCTGCCAGATTCAATCTGTCAATCAAACACAGCAGCCAATCAGAGAGCTGGCCATTGATCAGCAGGCCCTTTATGACATCACAGACAGACCCACGGAACTCTCTGTGCTTGTCTGCTGGCTGGCTGTCAGTTGGGTGGGTGGGCGGCAGAGGGGGAGGATGTACGTCTCGTTTCTCCTGAAAATTGCGGTTTTTCGGCGTTTCCGGAAAAAGTCGCGGTCCGACGCGCAAAAGTGGGTATCGTAGAAATCGCCTTTTAAAGACGCACCTTTCTGGCCCCACAAAAATGGGCATTTCAAATTAGAAACAAGTCAAATGAACAAAATAGTGTGAATAAGTAAGTATTTCAGGGGTGAGTTAGCAGGTTATTGGGGTAGTAAGTCCTGATTTTTTTGGAGGTTGCAGTGACCACTACGCCATTCAAAATAGGCAGGCTTTAGCATAAGCAGTTAGGCCCCGTAGGATGATTTTAGCTAAAATGTGCCCCAAACACTCAAACCGGCTTGTATCTTGCAATGGAAAATATGGGAAACATGACTTAGACAGCAAATGATACACTGTATGCCATGTTTCCAAATTTTTATGCACAGTGGTTACAGCATGAAGCGAATGCATGTGAATATACACAGGTGCATTGCATTAAACAAGTCCAATGAGCGTGAAAAAAATGGCCGGCCTGCCTGCTTTCATCCATCATTTGTTCTAAATTTATAATTAATCAATGAGCTGAGGTGGAGTCTTAGCCAGTGGTACCATCAGGGGTGTGTAATGCACTTTAGGGTAGACAGCCAATCAGCTGCCAGATTCAATCTGTCAATCAAACACAGCAGCCAATCAGAGAGCTGGCCATTGATCAGCAGGCCCTTTATGACATCACAGACAGACCCACGGAACTCTCTGTGCTTGTCTGCTGGCTGGCTGTCAGTTGGGTGGGTGGGCGGCAGAGGGGGAGGATGTACGTCTCGTTTCTCCTGAAAATTGCGGTTTTTCGGCGTTTCCGGAAAAAGTCGCGGTCCGACGCGCAAAAGTGGGGTATCGTAGAAATCGCCTTTTAAAGACGCACCTTTCTGGCCCCACAAAAATGGGCATTTCAAATTAGAAACAAGTCAAATGAACAAAATAGTGTGAATAAGTAAGTATTTCAGGGGTGAGTTAGCAGGTTATTGGCGTAGTAAGTCCTGATTTTTTTGGAGGTTGCAGTGACCACTACGCCATTCAAAATAGGCAGGCTTTAGCATAAGCAGTTAGGCCCCGTAGGATGATTTTAGCTAAAATGTGCCCCAAACACTCAAACCGGCTTGTATCTTGCAATGGAAAATATGGGAAACATGACTTAGACAGCAAATGATACACTGTATGCCATGTTTCCAAATTTTTATGCACAATGGTTACAGCATGAAGCGAATGCATGTGAATATACAAAGGTGCATTGCATTAAACAAGTCCAATGAGCGTGAAAAAAATGGCCGGCCTGCCTGCTTTCATCCATCATTTGTTCTAAATTTATAATTAATCAATGAGCTGAGGTGGAGTCTTAGCCAGTGGTACCATCAGGGGTGTGTAATGCACTTTAGGGTAGACAGCCAATCAGCTGCCAGATTCAATCTGTCAATCAAACACAGCAGCCAATCAGAGAGCTGGCCATTGATCAGCAGGCCCTTTATGACATCACAGACAGACCCACGGAACTCTCTGTGCTTGTCTCCTGGCTGGCTGGCTGTCAGTTGGGTGGGTGGGCGGCAGAGGGGGAGGATGTACGTCTCGTTTCTCCTGAAAATTGCGGTTTTTCGGCGTTTCCGGAAAAAGTCGCGGTCCGACGCGCAAAAGTGGGGTATCGTAGAAATCGCCTTTTAAAGACGCACCTTTCTGGCCCCACAAAAATGGGCATTTCAAATTAGAAACAAGTCAAATGAACAAAATAGTGTGAATAAGTAAGTATTTCAGGGGTGAGTTAGCAGGTTATTGGCGTAGTAAGTCCTGATTTTTTTGGAGGTTGCAGTGACCACTACGCCATTCAAAATAGGCAGGCTTTAGCATAAGCAGTTAGGCCCCGTAGGATGATTTTAGCTAAAATGTGCCCCAAACACTCAAACCGGCTTGTATCTTGCAATGGAAAATATGGGAAACATGACTTAGACAGCAAATGATACACTGTATGCCATGTTTCCAAATTTTTATGCACAATGGTTACAGCATGAAGCGAATGCATGTGAATATACAAAGGTGCATTGCATTAAACAAGTCCAATGAGCGTGAAAAAAATGGCCGGCCTGCCTGCTTTCATCCATCATTTGTTCTAAATTTATAATTAATCAATGAGCTGAGGTGGAGTCTTAGCCAGTGGTACCATCAGGGGTGTGTAATGCACTTTAGGGTAGACAGCCAATCAGCTGCCAGATTCAATCTGTCAATCAAACACAGCAGCCAATCAGAGAGCTGGCCATTGATCAGCAGGCCCTTTATGACATCACAGACAGACCCACGGAACTCTCTGTGCTTGTCTGCTGGCTGGCTGGCTGTCAGTTGGGTGGGTGGGCGGCAGAGGGGGAGGATGTACGTCTCGTTTCTCCTGAAAATTGCGGTTTTTCGGCGTTTCCGGAAAAAGTCGCGGTCCGACGCGCAAAAGTGGGGTATCGTAGAAATCGCCTTTTAAAGACGCACCTTTCTGGCCCCACAAAAATGGGCAATTCAAATTAGAAACAAGTCAAATGAACAAAATAGTGTGAATAAGTAAGTAATTCAGGGGTGAGTTAGCAGGTTATAGGGGTAGTAAGTCCTGATTTTTTTGGAGGTTGCAGTGACCACTACGCCATTCAAAATAGGCAGGCTTTAGCATAAGCAGTTAGGCCCCGTAGGACGATTTTAGCTAAAATGTGCCCCAAACACACAAACCGGCTTGTATCTTGCAATGGAAAATATGGGAAACATGACTTAGACAGCAAATGATACACTGTATGCCATGTTTCCAAATTTTTATGCACAGTGGTTACAGCATGAAGCGAATGCATGTGAATATACACAGGTGCATTGCATTAAACAAGTCCAATGAGCGTGAAAAAAATGGCCGGCCTGCCTGCTTTCATCCATCACTTGTTCTAAATTTATAATTAATCAATGAGCTGAGGTGGAGTCTTAGCCAGTGGTACCATCAGGGGTGTGTAATGCACTTTAGGGTAGACAGCCAATCAGCTGCCAGATTCAATCTGTCAATCAAACACAGCAGCCAATCAGAGAGCTGGCCATTGATCAGCAGGCCCTTTATGACATCACAGACAGACCCACGGAACTCTCTGTGCTTGTCTGCTGGCTGGCTGGCTGTCAGTTGGGTGGGTGGGCGGCAGAGGGGGAGGATGTACGTCTCGTTTCTCCTGAAAATTGCGGTTTTTCGGCGTTTCCGGAAAAAGTCGCGGTCCGACGCGCAAAAGTGGGGTATCGTAGAAATCGCCTTTTAAAGACGCACCTTTCTGGCCCCACAAAAATGGGCAATTCAAATTAGAAACAAGTCAAATGAACAAAATAGTGTGAATAAGTAAGTAATTCAGGGGTGAGTTAGCAGGTTATAGGGGTAGTAAGTCCTGATTTTTTTGGAGGTTGCAGTGACCACTACGCCATTCAAAATAGGCAGGCTTTAGCATAAGCAGTTAGGCCCCGTAGGACGATTTTAGCTAAAATGTGCCCCAAACACACAAACCGGCTTGTATCTTGCAATGGAAAATATGGGAAACATGACTTAGACAGCAAATGATACACTGTATGCCATGTTTCCAAATTTTTATGCACAGTGGTTACAGCATGAAGCGAATGCATGTGAATATACACAGGTGCATTGCATTAAACAAGTCCAATGAGCGTGAAAAAAATGGCCGGCCTGCCTGCTTTCATCCATCACTTGTTCTAAATTTATAATTAATCAATGAGCTGAGGTGGAGTCTTAGCCAGTGGTACCATCAGGGGTGTGTAATGCACTTTAGGGTAGACAGCCAATCAGCTGCCAGATTCAATCTGTCAATCAAACACAGCAGCCAATCAGAGAGCTGGCCATTGATCAGCAGGCCCTTTATGACATCACAGACAGACCCACGGAACTCTCTGTGCTTGTCTGCTGGCTGGCTGTCAGTTGGGTGGGTGGGCGGCAGAGGGGGAGGATGTACGTCTCGTTTCTCCTGAAAATTGCGGTTTTTCGGCGTTTCCGGAAAAAGTCGCGGTCCGACGCGCAAAAGTGGGGTATCGTAGAAATCGCCTTTTAAAGACGCACCTTTCTGGCCCCACAAAAATGGGCATTTCAAATTAGAAACAAGTCAAATGAACAAAATAGTGTGAATAAGTAAGTATTTCAGGGGTGTCACGGTCTGAGGATTGGATGAACTCGTGTGACTATCAGGAACAACTGCTGAGCCAGAGGGGGTAGGTTGAAAACGTGCGGGTTTAATAAGAGACCTCTGCATTTACAAAGAAAATAAACTTGTCCCAAATAATGTCTTTGAGAGTCTGTACAGGAATTTGGCTATCACAATACTTCTTGTGAAAGTCTTTAGCAGGGGACTGCGAAATAATGAAATAAATGAAGAACTGAAGAATAAAAGCCACAGGAAGGATGCCGAGGGAATAGGGCCACTGATCACGGGGCCCCTGGTTGGCGATGGTATGGCAGATGTGGGAGACTAGGGCAGTAGACCAATCAGGAACCTTCCGGCTGGAATTAGCAGTAGGCAGACCACAGCACTACAGGAGCAGGATAGCTGGAACTGAAGAGCAGGATCAAAAAGGTAACAGGAATAGAGCCAGGATGTGCACAGCTTAACTGACACTTTGCACTGACTCAGAGCTGCCTTGACAGATCCCTCTTATGAGGAGAGGACGGCTGCCATTGGCTGCAGAGAGTCAGGGGAAGGAAATGGGCGTTTCAGGCAAGTTTGGGCATTTGCCCTTGACCAAGATGGCGGCGCCGGCCTCCCGTCTAGCCCAAACCAGCTCACTGCTCCCGCTGGCCGCCTCTCACTGCGCCGGGACCTGATTGCCGCCTCCAGCCTCCTGACCGCCGCACCAGCCCCACGGAGAGCCGCCGCCGGGCACGGACAGGTGAGTAGCGGCCCTGCCGTGACCCGCGGCGGGCTGCCGTGACAAGGGGTGAGTTAGCAGGTTATTGGGGTAGTAAGTCCTGATTTTTTTGGAGGTTGCAGTGACCACTACGCCATTCAAAATAGGCAGGCTTTAGCATAAGCAGTTAGGCCCCGTAGGATGATTTTAGCTAAAATGTGCCCCAAACACTCAAACCGGCTTGTATCTTGCAATGGAAAATATGGGAAACATGACTTAGACAGCAAATGATACACTGTATGCCATGTTTCCAAATTTTTATGCACAGTGGTTACAGCATGAAGCGAATGCATGTGAATATACACAGGTGCATTGCATTAAACAAGTCCAATGAGCGTGAAAAAAATGGCCGGCCTGCCTGCTTTCATCCATCATTTGTTCTAAATTTATAATTAATCAATGAGCTGAGGTGGAGTCTTAGCCAGTGGTACCATCAGGGGTGTGTAATGCACTTTAGGGTAGACAGCCAATCAGCTGCCAGATTCAATCTGTCAATCAAACACAGCAGCCAATCAGAGAGCTGGCCATTGATCAGCAGGCCCTTTATGACATCACAGACAGACCCACGGAACTCTCTGTGCTTGTCTGCTGGCTGGCTGTCAGTTGGGTGGTTGGGCGGCAGAGGGGGAGGATGTACGTCTCGTTTCTCCTGAAAATTGCGGTTTTTCGGCGTTTCCGGAAAAAGTCGCGGTCCGACGCGCAAAAGTGGGGTATCGTAGAAATCGCCTTTTAAAGACGCACCTTTCTGGCCCCACAAAAATGGGCATTTCAAATTAGAAACAAGTCAAATGAACAAAATAGTGTGAATAAGTAAGTATTTCAGGGGTGAGTTAGCAGGTTATTGGGGTAGTAAGTCCTGATTTTTTTGGAGGTTGCAGTGACCACTACGCCATTCAAAATAGGCAGGCTTTAGCATAAGCAGTTAGGCCCCGTAGGATGATTTTAGCTAAAATGTGCCCCAAACACTCAAACCGGCTTGTATCTTGCAATGGAAAATATGGGAAACATGACTTAGACAGCAAATGATACACTGTATGCCATGTTTCCAAATTTTTATGCACAGTGGTTACAGCATGAAGCGAATGCATGTGAATATACAAAGGTGCATTGCATTAAACAAGTCCAATGAGCGTGAAAAAAATGGCCGGCCTGCCTGCTTTCATCCATCATTTGTTCTAAATTTATAATTAATCAATGAGCTGAGGTGGAGTCTTAGCCAGTGGTACCATCAGGGGTGTGTAATGCACTTTAGGGTAGACAGCCAATCAGCTGCCAGATTCAATCTGTCAATCAAACACAGCAGCCAATCAGAGAGCTGGCCATTGATCAGCAGGCCCTTTATGACATCACAGACAGACCCACGGAACTCTCTGTGCTTGTCTGCTGGCTGGCTGTCAGTTGGGTGGGTGGGCGGCAGAGGGGGAGGATGTACGTCTCGTTTCTCCTGAAAATTGCGGTTTTTCGGCGTTTCCGGAAAAAGTCGCGGTCCGACGCGCAAAAGTGGGGTATCGTAGACATCGCCTTTTAAAGTCGCACCTTTCTGGCCCCACAAAAATGGGCATTTCAAATTAGAAACAAGTCAAATGAACAAAATAGTGTGAATAAGTAAGTATTTCAGGGGTGAGTTAGCAGGTTATTGGGGTAGTAAGTCCTGATTTTTTTGGAGGTTGCAGTGACCACTACGCCATTCAAAATAGGCAGGCTTTAGCATAAGCAGTCAGGCCCCGTAGGATGATTTTAGCTAAAATGTGCCCCAAACACTCAAACCGGCTTGTATCTTGCAATGGAAAATATGGGAAACATGACTTAGACAGCAAATGATACACTGTATGCCATGTTTCCAAATTTTTATGCACAGTGGTTACAGCATGAAGCGAATGCATGTGAATATACAAAGGTGCATTGCATTAAACAAGTCCAATGAGCGTGAAAAAAATGGCCGGCCTGCCTGCTTTCATCCATCATTTGTTCTAAATTTATAATTAATCAATGAGCTGAGGTGGAGTCTTAGCCAGTGGTACCATCAGGGGTGTGTAATGCACTTTAGGGTAGACAGCCAATCAGCTGCCAGATTCAATCTGTCAATCAAACACAGCAGCCAATCAGAGAGCTGGCCATTGATCAGCAGGCCCTTTATGACATCACAGACAGACCCACGGAACTCTCTGTGCTTGTCTGCTGGCTGGCTGTCAGTTGGGTGGGTGGGCGGCAGAGGGGGAGGATGTACGTCTCGTTTCTCCTGAAAATTGCGGTTTTTCGGCGTTTCCGGAAAAAGTCGCGGTCCGACGCGCAAAAGTGGGGTATCGTAGAAATCGCCTTTTAAAGACGCACCTTTCTGGCCCCACAAAAATGGGCATTTCAAATTAGAAACAAGTCAAATGAACAAAATAGTGTGAATAAGTAAGTATTTCAGGGGTGAGTTAGCAGGTTATTGGGGTAGTAAGTCCTGATTTTTTTGGAGGTTGCAGTGACCACTACGCCATTCAAAATAGGCAGGCTTTAGCATAAGCAGTTAGGCCCCGTAGGATGATTTTAGCTAAAATGTGCCCCAAACACTCAAACCGGCTTGTATCTTGCAATGGAAAATATGGGAAACATGACTTAGACAGCAAATGATACACTGTATGCCATGTTTCCAAATTTTTATGCACAGTGGTTACAGCATGAAGCGAATGCATGTGAATATACAAAGGTGCATTGCATTAAACAAGTCCAATGAGCGTGAAAAAAATGGCCGGCCTGCCTGCTTTCATCCATCATTTGTTCTAAATTTATAATTAATCAATGAGCTGAGGTGGAGTCTTAGCCAGTGGTACCATCAGGGGTGTGTAATGCACTTTAGGGTAGACAGCCAATCAGCTGCCAGATTCAATCTGTCAATCAAACACAGCAGCCAATCAGAGAGCTGGCCATTGATCAGCAGGCCCTTTATGACATCACAGACAGACCCACGGAACTCTCTGTGCTTGTCTGCTGGCTGGCTGTCAGTTGGGTGGGTGGGCGGCAGAGGGGGAGGATGTACGTCTCGTTTCTCCTGAAAATTGCGGTTTTTCGGCGTTTCCGGAAAAAGTCGCGGTCCGACGCGCAAAAGTGGGGTATCGTAGACATCGCCTTTTAAAGACGCACCTTTCTGGCCCCACAAAAATGGGCATTTCAAATTAGAAACAAGTCAAATGAACAAAATAGTGTGAATAAGTAAGTATTTCAGGGGTGAGTTAGCAGGTTATTGGGGTAGTAAGTCCTGATTTTTTTGGAGGTTGCAGTGACCACTACGCCATTCAAAATAGGCAGGCTTTAGCATAAGCAGTCAGGCCCCGTAGGATGATTTTAGCTAAAATGTGCCCCAAACACTCAAACCGGCTTGTATCTTGCAATGGAAAATATGGGAAACATGACTTAGACAGCAAATGATACACTGTATGCCATGTTTCCAAATTTGTATGCACAGTGGTTACAGCATGAAGCGAATGCATGTGAATATACAAAGGTGCATTGCATTAAACAAGTCCAATGAGCGTGAAAAAAATGGCCGGCCTGCCTGCTTTCATCCATCATTTGTTCTAAATTTATAATTAATCAATGAGCTGAGGTGGAGTCTTAGCCAGTGGTACCATCAGGGGTGTGTAATGCACTTTAGGGTAGACAGCCAATCAGCTGCCAGATTCAATCTGTCAATCAAACACAGCAGCCAATCAGAGAGCTGGCCATTGATCAGCAGGCCCTTTATGACATCACAGACAGACCCACGGAACTCTCTGTGCTTGTCTGCTGGCTGGCTGTCAGTTGGGTGGGTGGGCGGCAGAGGGGGAGGATGTACGTCTCGTTTCTCCTGAAAATTGCGGTTTTTCGGCGTTTCCGGAAAAAGTCGCGGTCCGACGCGCAAAAGTGGGGTATCGTAGAAATCGCCTTTTAAAGACGCACCTTTCTGGCCCCACAAAAATGGGCATTTCAAATTAGAAACAAGTCAAATGAACAAAATAGTGTGAATAAGTAAGTATTTCAGGGGTGAGTTAGCAGGTTATTGGGGTAGTAAGTCCTGATTTTTTTGGAGGTTGCAGTGACCACTACGCCATTCAAAATAGGCAGGCTTTAGCATAAGCAGTCAGGCCCTGTAGGATGATTTTAGCTAAAATGTGCCCCAAACACTCAAACCGGCTTGTATCTTGCAATGGAAAATATGGGAAACATGACTTAGACAGCAAATGATACACTGTATGCCATGTTTCCAAATTTGTATGCACAGTGGTTACAGCATGAAGTGAATGCATGTGAATATACAAAGGTGCATTGCATTAAACAAGTCCAATGAGCGTGAAAAAAATGGCCGGCCTGCCTGCTTTCATCCATCATTTGTTCTAAATTTATAATTAATCAATGAGCTGAGGTGGAGTCTTAGCCAGTGGTACCATCAGGGGTGTGTAATGCACTTTAGGGTAGACAGCCAATCAGCTGCCAGATTCAATCTGTCAATCAAACGCAGCAGCCAATCAGAGAGCTGGCCATTGATCAGCAGACCCTTTATGACATCACAGACAGACCCACGGAACTCTCTGTGCTTGTCTGCTGGCTGGCTGTCAGTTGGGTGGGTGGGCGGCAGAGGGGGAGGATGTACGTCTCGTTTCTCCTGAAAATTGCGGTTTTTCGGCGTTTCCGGAAAAAGACGCGGTCCGACGCGCAAAAGTGGGGTATCGTAGAAATCGCCTTTTAAAGACGCAGCTTTCTGGCCCCACAAAAATGGGCATTTCAAATTAGAAACAAGTCAAATGAACAAAATAGTGTGAATTTGTAAGTATTTCAGGGGTGAGTTAGCAGGTTATTGGGGTAGTAAGTCCTGATTTTTTTGGAGGTTGCAGTGACCACTACGCCATTCAAAATAGGCAGGCTTTAGCATAAGCAGTTAGGCCCCGTAGGATGATTTTAGCTAAAATGTGCCCCAAACACTCAAACCGGCTTGTATCTTGCAATGGAAAATATGGGAAACATGACTTATACAGCAAATGATACACTGTATGCCATGTTTCCAAATTTTTATGCACAGTGGTTACAGCATGAAGCGAATGCATGTGAATATACAAAGGTGCATTGCATTAAACAAGTCCAATGAGCGTGAAAAAAATGGCCGGCCTGCCTGCTTTCATCCATCATTTGTTCTAAATTTATGATTAATCAATGAGCTGAGGTGGAGTCTTAGCCAGTGGTACCATCAGGGGTGTGTAATGCACTTTAGGGCAGACAGCAAATCAGCTGCCAGATTCAATCTGTCAATCAAACACAGCAGCCAATCAGAGAGCTGGCCATTGATCAGCAGGCCCTTTATGACATCACAGACAGACCCACGGAACTCTCTGTGCTTGTCTGCTGGCTGGCTGTCAGTTGGGTGGGTGGGCGGCAGAGGGGGAGGATGTACGTCTCGTTTCTCCTGAAAATTGCGGTTTTTCTGCGTTTCCGGAAAAAGTCGCGGTCCGACGCGCAAAAGTGGGGTATCGTAGACATCGCCTTTTAAAGACGCACCTTTCTGGCCCCACAAAAATGGGCATTTCAAATTAGAAACAAGTCAAATGAACAAAATAGTGTGAATAAGTAAGTATTTCAGGGGTGAGTTAGCAGGTTATTGGGGTAGTAAGTCCTGATTTTTTTGGAGGTTGCAGTGACCACTACGCCATTCAAAATAGGCAGGCTTTAGCATAAGCAGTCAGGCCCCGTAGGATGATTTTAGCTAAAATGTGCCCCAAACACTCAAACCGGCTTGTATCTTGCAATGGAAAATATGGGAAACATGACTTAGACAGCAAATGATACACTGTATGCCATGTTTCCAAATTTTTATGCACAGTGGTTACAGCATGAAGCGAATGCATGTGAATATACAAAGGTGCATTGCATTAAACAAGTCCAATGAGCGTGAAAAAAATGGCCGGCCTGCCTGCTTTCATCCATCATTTGTTCTAAATTTATAATTAATCAATGAGCTGAGGTGGAGTCTTAGCCAGTGGTACCATCAGGGGTGTGTAATGCACTTTAGGGTAGACAGCCAATCAGCTGCCAGATTCAATCTGTCAATCAAACACAGCAGCCAATCAGAGAGCTGGCCATTGATCAGCAGGCCCTTTATGACATCACAGACAGACCCACGGAACTCTCTGTGCTTGTCTGCTGGCTGGCTGTCAGTTGGGTGGGTGGGCGGCAGAGGGGGAGGATGTACGTCTCGTTTCTCCTGAAAATTGCGGTTTTTCGGCGTTTCCGGAAAAAGTCGCGGTCCGACGCGCAAAAGTGGGGTATCGTAGAAATCGCCTTTTAAAGACGCACCTTTCTGGCCCCACAAAAATGGGCATTTCAAATTAGAAACAAGTCAAATGAACAAAATAGTGTGAATAAGTAAGTATTTCAGGGGTGAGTTAGCAGGTTATTGGGGTAGTAAGTCCTGATTTTTTTGGAGGTTGCAGTGACCACTACGCCATTCAAAATAGGCAGGCTTTAGCATAAGCAGTCAGGCCCTGTAGGATGATTTTAGCTAAAATGTGCCCCAAACACTCAAACCGGCTTGTATCTTGCAATGGAAAATATGGGAAACATGACTTAGACAGCAAATGATACACTGTATGCCATGTTTCCAAATTTGTATGCACAGTGGTTACAGCATGAAGTGAATGCATGTGAATATACAAAGGTGCATTGCATTAAACAAGTCCAATGAGCGTGAAAAAAATGGCCGGCCTGCCTGCTTTCATCCATCATTTGTTCTAAATTTATAATTAATCAATGAGCTGAGGTGGAGTCTTAGCCAGTGGTACCATCAGGGGTGTGTAATGCACTTTAGGGTAGACAGCCAATCAGCTGCCAGATTCAATCTGTCAATCAAACGCAGCAGCCAATCAGAGAGCTGGCCATTGATCAGCAGACCCTTTATGACATCACAGACAGACCCACGGAACTCTCTGTGCTTGTCTGCTGGCTGGCTGTCAGTTGGGTGGGTGGGCGGCAGAGGGGGAGGATGTACGTCTCGTTTCTCCTGAAAATTGCGGTTTTTCGGCGTTTCCGGAAAAAGACGCGGTCCGACGCGCAAAAGTGGGGTATCGTAGAAATCGCCTTTTAAAGACGCAGCTTTCTGGCCCCACAAAAATGGGCATTTCAAATTAGAAACAAGTCAAATGAACAAAATAGTGTGAATTTGTAAGTATTTCAGGGGTGAGTTAGCAGGTTATTGGGGTAGTAAGTCCTGATTTTTTTGGAGGTTGCAGTGACCACTACGCCATTCAAAATAGGCAGGCTTTAGCATAAGCAGTTAGGCCCCGTAGGATGATTTTAGCTAAAATGTGCCCCAAACACTCAAACCGGCTTGTATCTTGCAATGGAAAATATGGGAAACATGACTTATACAGCAAATGATACACTGTATGCCATGTTTCCAAATTTTTATGCACAGTGGTTACAGCATGAAGCGAATGCATGTGAATATACAAAGGTGCATTGCATTAAACAAGTCCAATGAGCGTGAAAAAAATGGCCGGCCTGCCTGCTTTCATCCATCATTTGTTCTAAATTTATGATTAATCAATGAGCTGAGGTGGAGTCTTAGCCAGTGGTACCATCAGGGGTGTGTAATGCACTTTAGGGTAGACAGCAAATCAGCTGCCAGATTCAATCTGTCAATCAAACACAGCAGCCAATCAGAGAGCTGGCCATTGATCAGCAGGCCCTTTATGACATCACAGACAGACCCACGGAACTCTCTGTGCTTGTCTGCTGGCTGGCTGTCAGTTGGGTGGGTGGGCGGCAGAGGGGGAGGATGTACGTCTCGTTTCTCCTGAAAATTGCGGCTTTTCTGCGTTTCCGGAAAAAGTCGCGGTCCGACGCGCAAAAGTGGGGTATCGTAGACATCGCCTTTTAAAGACGCACCTTTCTGGCCCCACAAAAATGGGCATTTCAAATTAGAAACAAGTCAAATGAACAAAATAGTGTGAATAAGTAAGTATTTCAGGGGTGAGTTAGCAGGTTATTGGGGTAGTAAGTCCTGATTTTTTTGGAGGTTGCAGTGACCACTACGCCATTCAAAATAGGCAGGCTTTAGCATAAGCAGTCAGGCCCCGTAGGATGATTTTAGCTAAAATGTGCCCCAAACACTCAAACCGGCTTGTATCTTGCAATGGAAAATATGGGAAACATGACTTAGACAGCAAATGATACACTGTATGCCATGTTTCCAAATTTTTATGCACAGTGGTTACAGCATGAAGCGAATGCATGTGAATATACAAAGGTGCATTGCATTAAACAAGTCCAATGAGCGTGAAAAAAATGGCCGGCCTGCCTGCTTTCATCCATCATTTGTTCTAAATTTATAATTAATCAATGAGCTGAGGTGGAGTCTTAGCCAGTGGTACCATCAGGGGTGTGTAATGCACTTTAGGGTAGACAGCCAATCAGCTGCCAGATTCAATCTGTCAATCAAACACAGCAGCCAATCAGAGAGCTGGCCATTGATCAGCAGGCCCTTTATGACATCACAGACAGACCCACGGAACTCTCTGTGCTTGTCTGCTGGCTGGCTGTCAGTTGGGTGGGTGGGCGGCAGAGGGGGAGGATGTACGTCTCGTTTCTCCTGAAAATTGCGGTTTTTCGGCGTTTCCGGAAAAAGTCGCGGTCCGACGCGCAAAAGTGGGGTATCCTAGAAATCGCCTTTTAAAGACGCACCTTTCTGGCCCCACAAAAATGGGCATTTTAAATTAGAAACAAGTCAAATGAACAAAATAGTGTGAATAAGTAAGTATTTCAGGGGTGAGTTAGCAGGTTATTGGGGTAGTAAGTCCTGATTTTTTTGGAGGTTGCAGTGACCACTACGCCATTCAAAATAGGCAGGCTTTAGCATAAGCAGTTAGGCCCCGTAGGATGATTTTAGCTAAAATGTGCCCCAAACACTCAAACCGGCTTGTATCTTGCAATGGAAAATATGGGAAACATGACTTAGACAGCAAATGATACACTGTATGCCATGTTTCCAAATTTGTATGCACAGTGGTTACAGCATGAAGCGAATGCATGTGAATATACAAACGTGCATTGCATTAAACAAGTCCAATGAGCGTGAAAAAAATGGCCGGCCTGCCTGCTTTCATCCATCATTTGTTCTAAATTTATAATTAATCAATGAGCTGAGGTGGAGTCTTAGCCAGTGGTACCATCAGGGGTGTGTAATGCACTTTAGGGTAGACAGCCAATCAGCTGCCAGATTCAATCTGTCAATCAAACGCAGCAGCCAATCAGAGAGCTGGCCATTGATCAGCAGGCCCTTTATGACATCACAGACAGACCCACGGAACTCTCTGTGCTTGTCTGCTGGCTGGCTGTCAGTTGGGTGGGTGGGCGGCAGAGGGGGAGGATGTACGTCTCGTTCCTCCTGAAAATTGCGGTTTTTCGGCGTTTCCGGAAAAAGACGCGGTCCGACGCGCAAAAGTGGGGTATCGTAGAAATCGACTTTTAAAGACGCAGCTTTCTGGCCCCACAAAAATGGGCATTTCAAATTAGAAACAAGTCAAATGAACAAAATAGTGTGAATAAGTAAGTATTTCAGGGGTGAGTTAGCAGGTTATTGGGGTAGTAAGTCCTGATTTTTTTGGAGGTTGCAGTGACCACTACGCCATTCAAAATAGGCAGGCTTTAGCATAAGCAGTTAGGCCCCGTAGGATGATTTTAGCTAAAATGTGCCCCAAACACTCAAACCGGCTTGTATCTTGCAATGGAAAATATGGGAAACATGACTTAGACAGCAAATGATACACTGTATGCCATGTTTCCAAATTTTTATGCACAGTGGTTACAGCATGAAGCGAATGCATGTGAATATACAAAGGTGCATTGCATTAAACAAGTCCAATGAGCGTAAAAAAAAATGGCCGGCCTGCCTGCTTTCATCCATCATTTGTTCTAAATTTATAATTAATCAATGAGCTGAGGTGGAGTCTTAGCCAGTGGTACCATCAGGGGTGTGTAATGCACTTTAGGGTAGACAGCCAATCAGCTGCCAGATTCAATCTGTCAATCAAACACAGCAGCCAATCAGAGAGCTGGCCATTGATCAGCAGGCCCTTTATGACATCACAGACAGACCCACGGAACTCTCTGTGCTTGTCTGCTGGCTGGCTGTCAGTTGGGTGGGTGGGCGGCAGAGGGGGAGGATGTACGTCTCGTTTCTCCTGAAAATTGCGTTTTTTTGGCGTTTCCGGAAAAAGTCGCGGTCCGACACGCAAAAGTGGGGTATCGTAGAAATCGCCTTTTAAAGACGCACCTTTCTGGCCCCACAAAAATGGGCATTTCAAATTAGAAACAAGTCAAATGAACAAAATAGTGTGAATAAGTAAGTATTTCAGGGGTGAGTTAGCAGGTTATTGGGGTAGTAAGTCCTGATTTTTTTGGAGGTTGCAGTGACCACTACGCCATTCAAAATAGGCAGGCTTTAGCATAAGCAGTTAGGCCCCGTAGGATGATTTCAGCTAAAATGTGCCCCAAACACTCAAACCGGCTTGTATCTTGCAATGGAAAATATGGGAAACATGACTTAGACAGCAAATGATACACTGTATGCCATGTTTCCAAATTTTTATGCACAGTGGTTACAGCATGAAGCGAATGCATGTGAATATACAAAGGTGCATTGCATTAAACAAGTCCAATGAGCGTGAAAAAAATGGCCTGCCTGCTTTCATCCATCATTTGTTCTAAATTTATAATTAATCAATGAGCTGAGGTGGAGTCTTAGCCAGTGGTACCATCAGGGGTGTGTAATGCACTTTAGGGTAGACAGCCAATCAGCTGCCAGATTCAATCTGTCAATCAAACACAGCAGCCAATCAGAGAGCTGGCCATTGATCAGCAGGCCCTTTATGACATCACAGACAGACCCACGGACTTCTCTGTGCTTGTCTGCTGGCTGGCTGTCAGTTGGGTGGGTGGGCGGCAGAGGGGGAGGATGTACGTCTCGTTTCTCCTGAAAATTGCGGTTTTTCAGCGTTTCCGGAAAAAGTCGCGGTCCGACGCGCAAAAGTGGGGTATCGTAGAAATCGCCTTTTAAAGACGCACCTTTCTGGCCCCACAAAAATGGGCATTTCAAATTAGAAACAAGTCAAATGAACAAAATAGTGTGAATAAGTAAGTATTTCAGGGGTGAGTTAGCAGGTTATTGGGGTAGTAAGTCCTGATTTTTTTGGAGGTTGCAGTGACCACTACGCCATTCAAAATAGGCAGGCTTTAGCATAAGCAGTTAGGCCCCGTAGGATGATTTTAGCTAAAATGTGCCCCAAACACTCAAACCGGCTTGTATCTTGCAATGGAAAATATGGGAAACATGACTTAGACAGCAAATGATACACTGTATGCCATGTTTCCAAATTTTTATGCACAGTGGTTACAGCATGAAGCGAATGCATGTGAATATACAAAGGTGCATTGCATTAAACAAGTCCAATGAGCGTGAAAAAAATGGCCGGCCTGCCTGCTTTCATCCATCATTTGTTCTAAATTTATAATTAATCAATGAGCTGAGGTGGAGTCTTAGCCAGTGGTATCATCAGGGGTGTGTAATGCACTTTAGGGTAGACAGCCAATCAGCTGCCAGATTCAATCTGTCAATCAAACACAGCAGCCAATCAGAGAGCTGGCCATTGATCAGCAGGCCCTTTATGACATCACAGACAGACCCACGGAACTCTCTGTGCTTGTCTGCTGGCTGGCTGTCAGTTGGGTGGGTGGGCGGCAGAGGGGGAGGATGTACGTCTCGTTTCTCCTGAAAATTGCGGTTTTTCGGCGTTTCCGGAAAAAGTCGCGGTCCGACGCGCAAAAGTGGGGTATCCTAGAAATCGCCTTTTAAAGACGCACCTTTCTGGCCCCACAAAAATGGGCATTTCAAATTAGAAACAAGTCAAATGAACAAAATAGTGTGAATAAGTAAGTATTTCAGGGGTGAGTTAGCAGGTTATTGGGGTAGTAAGTCCTGATTTTTTTGGAGGTTGCAGTGACCACTACGCCATTCAAAATAGGCAGGCTTTAGCATAAGCAGTTAGGCCCCGTAGGATGATTTTAGCTAAAATGTGCCCCAAACACTCAAACCGGCTTGTATCTTGCAATGGAAAATATGGGAAACATGACTTAGACAGCAAATGATACACTGTATGCCATGTTTCCAAATTTGTATGCACAGTGGTTACAGCATGAAGCGAATGCATGTGAATATACAAAGGTGCATTGCATTAAACAAGTCCAATGAGCGTGAAAAAAATGGCCGGCCTGCCTGCTTTCATCCATCATTTGTTCTAAATTTATAATTAATCAATGAGCTGAGGTGGAGTCTTAGCCAGTGGTACCATCAGGGGTGTGTAATGCACTTTAGGGTAGACAGCCAATCAGCTGCCAGATTCAATCTGTCAATCAAACGCAGCAGCCAATCAGAGAGCTGGCCATTGATCAGCAGGCCCTTTATGACATCACAGACAGACCCACGGAACTCTCTGTGCTTGTCTGCTGGCTGGCTGTCAGTTGGGTGGGTGGGCGGCAGAGGGGGAGGATGTACGTCTCGTTTCTCCTGAAAATTGCGGTTTTTCGGCGTTTCCGGAAAAAGACGCGGTCCGACGCGCAAAAGTGGGGTATCGTAGAAATCGACTTTTAAAGACGCAGCTTTCTGGCCCCACAAAAATGGGCATTTCAAATTAGAAACAAGTCAAATGAACAAAATAGTGTGAATAAGTAAGTATTTCAGGGGTGAGTTAGCAGGTTATTGGGGTAGTAAGTCCTGATTTTTTTGGAGGTTGCAGTGACCACTACGCCATTCAAAATAGGCAGGCTTTAGCATAAGCAGTTAGGCCCCGTAGGATGATTTTAGCTAAAATGTGCCCCAAACACTCAAACCGGCTTGTATCTTGCAATGGAAAATATGGGAAACATGACTTAGACAGCAAATGATACACTGTATGCCATGTTTCCAAATTTTTATGCACAGTGGTTACAGCATGAAGCGAATGCATGTGAATATACAAAGGTGCATTGCATTAAACAAGTCCAATGAGCGTAAAAAAAAATGGCCGGCCTGCCTGCTTTCATCCATCATTTGTTCTAAATTTATAATTAATCAATGAGCTGAGGTGGAGTCTTAGCCAGTGGTACCATCAGGGGTGTGTAATGCACTTTAGGGTAGACAGCCAATCAGCTGCCAGATTCAATCTGTCAATCAAACACAGCAGCCAATCAGAGAGCTGGCCATTGATCAGCAGGCCCTTTATGACATCACAGACAGACCCACGGAACTCTCTGTGCTTGTCTGCTGGCTGGCTGTCAGTTGGGTGGGTGGGCGGCAGAGGGGGAGGATGTACGTCTCGTTTCTCCTGAAAATTGCGTTTTTTTGGCGTTTCCGGAAAAAGTCGCGGTCCGACACGCAAAAGTGGGGTATCGTAGAAATCGCCTTTTAAAGACGCACCTTTCTGGCCCCACAAAAATGGGCATTTCAAATTAGAAACAAGTCAAATGAACAAAATAGTGTGAATAAGTAAGTATTTCAGGGGTGAGTTAGCAGGTTATTGGGGTAGTAAGTCCTGATTTTTTTGGAGGTTGCAGTGACCACTACGCCATTCAAAATAGGCAGGCTTTAGCATAAGCAGTTAGGCCCCGTAGGATGATTTCAGCTAAAATGTGCCCCAAACACTCAAACCGGCTTGTATCTTGCAATGGAAAATATGGGAAACATGACTTAGACAGCAAATGATACACTGTATGCCATGTTTCCAAATTTTTATGCACAGTGGTTACAGCATGAAGCGAATGCATGTGAATATACAAAGGTGCATTGCATTAAACAAGTCCAATGAGCGTGAAAAAAATGGCCTGCCTGCTTTCATCCATCATTTGTTCTAAATTTATAATTAATCAATGAGCTGAGGTGGAGTCTTAGCCAGTGGTACCATCAGGGGTGTGTAATGCACTTTAGGGTAGACAGCCAATCAGCTGCCAGATTCAATCTGTCAATCAAACACAGCAGCCAATCAGAGAGCTGGCCATTGATCAGCAGGCCCTTTATGACATCACAGACAGACCCACGGAACTCTCTGTGCTTGTCTGCTGGCTGGCTGTCAGTTGGGTGGGTGGGCGGCAGAGGGGGAGGATGTACGTCTCGTTTCTCCTGAAAATTGCGGTTTTTCAGCGTTTCCGGAAAAAGTCGCGGTCCGACGCGCAAAAGTGGGGTATCGTAGAAATCGCCTTTTAAAGACGCACCTTTCTGGCCCCACAAAAATGGGCATTTCAAATTAGAAACAAGTCAAATGAACAAAATAGTGTTAATAAGTAAGTATTTCAGGGGTGAGTTAGCAGGTTATTGGGGTAGTAAGTCCTGATTTTTTTGGAGGTTGCAGTGACCACTACGCCATTCAAAATAGGCAGGCTTTAGCATAAGCAGTTAGGCCCCGTAGGATGATTTCAGCTAAAATGTGCCCCAAACACTCAAACCGGCTTGTATCTTGCAATGGAAAATATGGGAAACATGACTTAGACAGCAAATGATACACTGTATGCCATGTTTCCAAATTTTTATGCACAGTGGTTACAGCATGAAGCGAATGCATGTGAATATACACAGGTGCATTGCATTAAACAAGTCCAATGAGCGTGAAAAAAATGGCCTGCCTGCTTTCATCCATCATTTGTTCTAAATTTATAATTAATCAATGAGCTGAGGTGGAGTCTTAGCCAGTGGTACCATCAGGGGTGTGTAATGCACTTTAGGGTAGACAGCCAATCAGCTGCCAGATTCAATCTGTCAATCAAACACAGCAGCCAATCAGAGAGCTGGCCATTGATCAGCAGGCCCTTTATGACATCACAGACAGACCCACGGAACTCTCTGTGCTTGTCTGCTGGCTGGCTGTCAGTTGGGTGGGTGGGCGGCAGAGGGGGAGGATGTACGTCTCGTTTCTCCTGAAAATTGCGGTTTTTCAGCGTTTCCGGAAAAAGTCGCGGTCCGACGCGCAAAAGTGGGGTATCGTAGAAATCGCCTTTTAAAGACGCACCTTTCTGGCCCCACAAAAATGGGCATTTCAAATTAGAAACAAGTCAAATGAACAAAATAGTGTTAATAAGTAAGTATTTCAGGGGTGAGTTAGCAGGTTATTGGGGTAGTAAGTCCTGATTTTTTTGGAGGTTGCAGTGACCACTACGCCATTCAAAATAGGCAGGCTTTAGCATAAGCAGTTAGGCCCCGTAGGATGATTTTAGCTAAAATGTGCCCCAAACACTCAAACCGGCTTGTATCTTGCAATGGAAAATATGGGAAACATGACTTAGACAGCAAATGATACACTGTATGCCATGTTTCCAAATTTTTATGCACAGTGGTTACAGCATGAAGCGAATGCATGTGAATATACAAAGGTGCATTGCATTAAACAAGTCCAATGAGCGTGAAAAAAATGGCCGGCCTGCCTGCTTTCATCCATCATTTGTTCTAAATTTATAATTAATCAATGAGCTGAGGTGGAGTCTTAGCCAGTGGTACCATCAGGGGTGTGTAATGCACTTTAGGGTAGACAGCCAATCAGCTGCCAGATTCAATCTGTCAATCAAACACAGCAGCCAATCAGAGAGCTGGCCATTGATCAGCAGGCCCTTTATGACATCACAGACAGACCCACGGAACTCTCTGTGCTTGTCTGCTGGCTGGCTGTCAGTTGGGTGGGTGGGCGGCAGAGGGGGAGGATGTACGTCTCGTTTCTCCTGAAAATTGCGGTTTTTCGGCGTTTCCGGAAAAAGTCGCGGTCCGACGCGCAAAAGTGGGGTATCCTAGAAATCGCCTTTTAAAGACGCACCTTTCTGGCCCCACAAAAATGGGCATTTCAAATTAGAAACAAGTCAAATGAACAAAATAGTGTGAATAAGTAAGTATTTCAGGGGTGAGTTAGCAGGTTATTGGGGTAGTAAGTCCTGATTTTTTTGGAGGTTGCAGTGACCACTACGCCATTCAAAATAGGCAGGCTTTAGCATAAGCAGTTAGGCCCCGTAGGATGATTTTAGCTAAAATGTGCCCCAAACACTCAAACCGGCTTGTATCTTGCAATGGAAAATATGGGAAACATGACTTAGGCCCTTATTCTGATCGGTGCGGATATTCCCGCATTCTTACGGAGCGGTCCGTACGCCACGGTGTTTTGCCGCGTGCGGCCATCGTCCGTAGAAACGCCCACGTGTCCTCCGCATTCGGACGGACTCACTCTTTAAGAACAGGGCGTGTTTACGGACGACATACAAACCATGCGTGTGCGGGAGAAACACTCCGATTCTGCACGGTATTACAGAGTATTACAGAGTATGCTCGGAAATACCGCATCCGACCGGGAGCCAAGCGGTGCTACCGCCCGTAAGCGGAGTATTTACGCCAAACAACCCACTATTAAGTATCTTCTGCAAGACATCACATGACCCACTTATTCAATTACCTATCCTCATAAAAAACTGCTTATTTGGAATTGGAATCAATTAGATGCCAATATATCCTTACAAGCATGCCTAACACATGCATTGCACACATTAACCCTTACAGCAATTGAAGTGCAATGGTTTCAATTAAAGCACTGACAAGCGTCCTATTAGTGAGTAATGAGTAAAGGAGTAGATTCTATTGGGTTCAGGTGTTAATGCTTGTAGTCATTAGGCGTACGTTCGCCTACCGCATGAACGAGTGGTGTCCGCAAAGCAATAGTACACTTGTGGACACCGCACATTTCTTCCCTTTTTGATCGCGTGCATTCGGAGTGCTATCCGAATGTACGCCCCCCAACATAAGTGTACTCCCCCGTGTCCGCCCATGTTTCCGCCCCGTTTTGCCCACTTTTAAACTACGCCCATGTGACATTCCGCATGACGCCCATAATACGCCCATATTTCCCGACTGATTGCGGGGAACAGTTTTGTACGGGATTTGGCCGAACTGGTACGGAGTCAAGGCGTGGCACATGCGCGTTGCGTTCTCCACGCATGCGCAGACGCCGAAAAGACGCGATCCGAAAGTATGCGGTAAAGTCCGCGTCAATCAGAATAAGGGCCTTAGACAGCAAATGATACACTGTATGCCATGTTTCCAAATTTGTATGCACAGTGGTTACAGCATGAAGCGAATGCATGTGAATATACAAAGGTGCATTGCATTAAACAAGTCCAATGAGCGTGAAAAAAATGGCCGGCCTGCCTGCTTTCATCCATCATTTGTTCTAAATTTATAATTAATCAATGAGCTGAGGTGGAGTCTTAGCCAGTGGTACCATCAGGGGTGTGTAATGCACTTTAGGGTAGACAGCCAATCAGCTGCCAGATTCAATCTGTCAATCAAACGCAGCAGCCAATCAGAGAGCTGGCCATTGATCAGCAGGCCCTTTATGACATCACAGACAGACCCACGGAACTCTCTGTGCTTGTCTGCTGGCTGGCTGTCAGTTGGGTGGGTGGGCGGCAGAGGGGGAGGATGTACGTCTCGTTTCTCCTGAAAATTGCGGTTTTTCGGCGTTTCCGGAAAAAGACGCGGTCCGACGCGCAAAAGTGGGGTATCGTAGAAATCGACTTTTAAAGACGCAGCTTTCTGGCCCCACAAAAATGGGCATTTCAAATTAGAAACAAGTCAAATGAACAAAATAGTGTGAATAAGTAAGTATTTCAGGGGTGAGTTAGCAGGTTATTGGGGTAGTAAGTCCTGATTTTTTTGGAGGTTGCAGTGACCACTACGCCATTCAAAATAGGCAGGCTTTAGCATAAGCAGTTAGGCCCCGTAGGATGATTTTAGCTAAAATGTGCCCCAAACACTCAAACCGGCTTGTATCTTGCAATGGAAAATATGGGAAACATGACTTAGACAGCAAATGATACACTGTATGCCATGTTTCCAAATTTTTATGCACAGTGGTTACAGCATGAAGCGAATGCATGTGAATATACAAAGGTGCATTGCATTAAACAAGTCCAATGAGCGTAAAAAAAAATGGCCGGCCTGCCTGCTTTCATCCATCATTTGTTCTAAATTTATAATTAATCAATGAGCTGAGGTGGAGTCTTAGCCAGTGGTACCATCAGGGGTGTGTAATGCACTTTAGGGTAGACAGCCAATCAGCTGCCAGATTCAATCTGTCAATCAAACACAGCAGCCAATCAGAGAGCTGGCCATTGATCAGCAGGCCCTTTATGACATCACAGACAGACCCACGGAACTCTCTGTGCTTGTCTGCTGGCTGGCTGTCAGTTGGGTGGGTGGGCGGCAGAGGGGGAGGATGTACGTCTCGTTTCTCCTGAAAATTGCGTTTTTTTGGCGTTTCCGGAAAAAGTCGCGGTCCGACACGCAAAAGTGGGGTATCGTAGAAATCGCCTTTTAAAGACGCACCTTTCTGGCCCCACAAAAATGGGCATTTCAAATTAGAAACAAGTCAAATGAACAAAATAGTGTGAATAAGTAAGTATTTCAGGGGTGAGTTAGCAGGTTATTGGGGTAGTAAGTCCTGATTTTTTTGGAGGTTGCAGTGACCACTACGCCATTCAAAATAGGCAGGCTTTAGCATAAGCAGTTAGGCCCCGTAGGATGATTTCAGCTAAAATGTGCCCCAAACACTCAAACCGGCTTGTATCTTGCAATGGAAAATATGGGAAACATGACTTAGACAGCAAATGATACACTGTATGCCATGTTTCCAAATTTTTATGCACAGTGGTTACAGCATGAAGCGAATGCATGTGAATATACAAAGGTGCATTGCATTAAACAAGTCCAATGAGCGTGAAAAAAATGGCCTGCCTGCTTTCATCCATCATTTGTTCTAAATTTATAATTAATCAATGAGCTGAGGTGGAGTCTTAGCCAGTGGTACCATCAGGGGTGTGTAATGCACTTTAGGGTAGACAGCCAATCAGCTGCCAGATTCAATCTGTCAATCAAACACAGCAGCCAATCAGAGAGCTGGCCATTGATCAGCAGGCCCTTTATGACATCACAGACAGACCCACGGAACTCTCTGTGCTTGTCTGCTGGCTGGCTGTCAGTTGGGTGGGTGGGCGGCAGAGGGGGAGGATGTACGTCTCGTTTCTCCTGAAAATTGCGGTTTTTCAGCGTTTCCGGAAAAAGTCGCGGTCCGACGCGCAAAAGTGGGGTATCGTAGAAATC
Organism: Crinia signifera; assembly: GCF_055691185.1. Classification (NCBI taxonomy): domain Eukaryota; kingdom Metazoa; phylum Chordata; class Amphibia; order Anura; family Myobatrachidae; genus Crinia; species Crinia signifera. The sequence continues at coordinate 163,012,553 of NC_139218.1, read as the reverse complement.
GCCTTTTAAAGACGCACCTTTCTGGCCCCACAAAAATGGGCATTTCAAATTAGAAACAAGTCAAATGAACAAAATAGTGTTAATAAGTAAGTATTTCAGGGGTGAGTTAGCAGGTTATTGGGGTAGTAAGTCCTGATTTTTTTGGAGGTTGCAGTGACCACTACGCCATTCAAAATAGGCAGGCTTTAGCATAAGCAGTTAGGCCCCGTAGGATGATTTTAGCTAAAATGTGCCCCAAACACTCAAACCGGCTTGTATCTTGCAATGGAAAATATGGGAAACATGACTTAGACAGCAAATGATACACTGTATGCCATGTTTCCAAATTTTTATGCACAGTGGTTACAGCATGAAGCGAATGCATGTGAATATACAAAGGTGCATTGCATTAAACAAGTCCAATGAGCGTGAAAAAAATGGCCGGCCTGCCTGCTTTCATCCATCATTTGTTCTAAATTTATAATTAATCAATGAGCTGAGGTGGAGTCTTAGCCAGTGGTACCATCAGGGGTGTGTAATGCACTTTAGGGTAGACAGCCAATCAGCTGCCAGATTCAATCTGTCAATCAAACACAGCAGCCAATCAGAGAGCTGGCCATTGATCAGCAGGCCCTTTATGACATCACAGACAGACCCACGGAACTCTCTGTGCTTGTCTGCTGGCTGGCTGTCAGTTGGGTGGGTGGGCGGCAGAGGGGGAGGATGTACGTCTCGTTTCTCCTGAAAATTGCGGTTTTTCGGCGTTTCCGGAAAAAGTCGCGGTCCGACGCGCAAAAGTGGGGTATCCTAGAAATCGCCTTTTAAAGACGCACCTTTCTGGCCCCACAAAAATGGGCATTTCAAATTAGAAACAAGTCAAATGAACAAAATAGTGTGAATAAGTAAGTATTTCAGGGGTGAGTTAGCAGGTTATTGGGGTAGTAAGTCCTGATTTTTTTGGAGGTTGCAGTGACCACTACGCCATTCAAAATAGGCAGGCTTTAGCATAAGCAGTTAGGCCCCGTAGGATGATTTTAGCTAAAATGTGCCCCAAACACTCAAACCGGCTTGTATCTTGCAATGGAAAATATGGGAAACATGACTTAGGCCCTTATTCTGATCGGTGCGGATATTCCCGCATTCTTACGGAGCGGTCCGTACGCCACGGTGTTTTGCCGCGTGCGGCCATCGTCCGTAGAAACGCCCACGTGTCCTCCGCATTCGGACGGACTCACTCTTTAAGAACAGGGCGTGTTTACGGACGACATACAAACCATGCGTGTGCGGGAGAAACACTCCGATTCTGCACGGTATTACAGAGTATTACAGAGTATGCTCGGAAATACCGCATCCGACCGGGAGCCAAGCGGTGCTACCGCCCGTAAGCGGAGTATTTACGCCAAACAACCCACTATTAAGTATCTTCTGCAAGACATCACATGACCCACTTATTCAATTACCTATCCTCATAAAAAACTGCTTATTTGGAATTGGAATCAATTAGATGCCAATATATCCTTACAAGCATGCCTAACACATGCATTGCACACATTAACCCTTACAGCAATTGAAGTGCAATGGTTTCAATTAAAGCACTGACAAGCGTCCTATTAGTGAGTAATGAGTAAAGGAGTAGATTCTATTGGGTTCAGGTGTTAATGCTTGTAGTCATTAGGCGTACGTTCGCCTACCGCATGAACGAGTGGTGTCCGCAAAGCAATAGTACACTTGTGGACACCGCACATTTCTTCCCTTTTTGATCGCGTGCATTCGGAGTGCTATCCGAATGTACGCCCCCCAACATAAGTGTACTCCCCCGTGTCCGCCCATGTTTCCGCCCCGTTTTGCCCACTTTTAAACTACGCCCATGTGACATTCCGCATGACGCCCATAATACGCCCATATTTCCCGACTGATTGCGGGGAACAGTTTTGTACGGGATTTGGCCGAACTGGTACGGAGTCAAGGCGTGGCACATGCGCGTTGCGTTCTCCACGCATGCGCAGACGCCGAAAAGACGCGATCCGAAAGTATGCGGTAAAGTCCGCGTCAATCAGAATAAGGGCCTTAGACAGCAAATGATACACTGTATGCCATGTTTCCAAATTTGTATGCACAGTGGTTACAGCATGAAGCGAATGCATGTGAATATACAAAGGTGCATTGCATTAAACAAGTCCAATGAGCGTGAAAAAAATGGCCGGCCTGCCTGCTTTCATCCATCATTTGTTCTAAATTTATAATTAATCAATGAGCTGAGGTGGAGTCTTAGCCAGTGGTACCATCAGGGGTGTGTAATGCACTTTAGGGTAGACAGCCAATCAGCTGCCAGATTCAATCTGTCAATCAAACGCAGCAGCCAATCAGAGAGCTGGCCATTGATCAGCAGGCCCTTTATGACATCACAGACAGACCCACGGAACTCTCTGTGCTTGTCTGCTGGCTGGCTGTCAGTTGGGTGGGTGGGCGGCAGAGGGGGAGGATGTACGTCTCGTTTCTCCTGAAAATTGCGGTTTTTCGGCGTTTCCGGAAAAAGACGCGGTCCGACGCGCAAAAGTGGGGTATCGTAGAAATCGACTTTTAAAGACGCAGCTTTCTGGCCCCACAAAAATGGGCATTTCAAATTAGAAACAAGTCAAATGAACAAAATAGTGTGAATAAGTAAGTATTTCAGGGGTGAGTTAGCAGGTTATTGGGGTAGTAAGTCCTGATTTTTTTGGAGGTTGCAGTGACCACTACGCCATTCAAAATAGGCAGGCTTTAGCATAAGCAGTTAGGCCCCGTAGGATGATTTTAGCTAAAATGTGCCCCAAACACTCAAACCGGCTTGTATCTTGCAATGGAAAATATGGGAAACATGACTTAGACAGCAAATGATACACTGTATGCCATGTTTCCAAATTTTTATGCACAGTGGTTACAGCATGAAGCGAATGCATGTGAATATACAAAGGTGCATTGCATTAAACAAGTCCAATGAGCGTGAAAAAAATGGCCGGCCTGCCTGCTTTCATCCATCATTTGTTCTAAATTTATAATTAATCAATGAGCTGAGGTGGAGTCTTAGCCAGTGGTATCATCAGGGGTGTGTAATGCACTTTAGGGTAGACAGCCAATCAGCTGCCAGATTCAATCTGTCAATCAAACACAGCAGCCAATCAGAGAGCTGGCCATTGATCAGCAGGCCCTTTATGACATCACAGACAGACCCACGGAACTCTCTGTGCTTGTCTGCTGGCTGGCTGTCAGTTGGGTGGGTGGGCGGCAGAGGGGGAGGATGTACGTCTCGTTTCTCCTGAAAATTGCGGTTTTTCAGCGTTTCCGGAAAAAGTCGCGGTCCGACGCGCAAAAGTGGGGTATCCTAGAAATCGCCTTTTAAAGACGCACCTTTCTGGCCCCACAAAAATGGGCATTTCAAATTAGAAACAAGTCAAATGAACAAAATAGTGTGAATAAGTAAGTATTTCAGGGGTGAGTTAGCAGGTTATTGGGGTAGTAAGTCCTGATTTTTTTGGAGGTTGCAGTGACCACTACGCCATTCAAAATAGGCAGGCTTTAGCATAAGCAGTTAGGCCCCGTAGGATGATTTTAGCTAAAATGTGCCCCAAACACTCAAACCGGCTTGTATCTTGCAATGGAAAATATGGGAAACATGACTTAGACAGCAAATGATACACTGTATGCCATGTTTCCAAATTTGTATGCACAGTGGTTACAGCATGAAGCGAATGCATGTGAATATACAAAGGTGCATTGCATTAAACAAGTCCAATGAGCGTGAAAAAAATGGCCGGCCTGCCTGCTTTCATCCATCATTTGTTCTAAATTTATAATTAATCAATGAGCTGAGGTGGAGTCTTAGCCAGTGGTACCATCAGGGGTGTGTAATGCACTTTAGGGTAGACAGCCAATCAGCTGCCAGATTCAATCTGTCAATCAAACGCAGCAGCCAATCAGAGAGCTGGCCATTGATCAGCAGGCCCTTTATGACATCACAGACAGACCCACGGAACTCTCTGTGCTTGTCTGCTGGCTGGCTGTCAGTTGGGTGGGTGGGCGGCAGAGGGGGAGGATGTACGTCTCGTTTCTCCTGAAAATTGCGGTTTTTCGGCGTTTCCGGAAAAAGACGCGGTCCGACGCGCAAAAGTGGGGTATCGTAGAAATCGACTTTTAAAGACGCAGCTTTCTGGCCCCACAAAAATGGGCATTTCAAATTAGAAACAAGTCAAATGAACAAAATAGTGTGAATAAGTAAGTATTTCAGGGGTGAGTTAGCAGGTTATTGGGGTAGTAAGTCCTGATTTTTTTGGAGGTTGCAGTGACCACTACGCCATTCAAAATAGGCAGGCTTTAGCATAAGCAGTTAGGCCCCGTAGGATGATTTTAGCTAAAATGTGCCCCAAACACTCAAACCGGCTTGTATCTTGCAATGGAAAATATGGGAAACATGACTTAGACAGCAAATGATACACTGTATGCCATGTTTCCAAATTTTTATGCACAGTGGTTACAGCATGAAGCGAATGCATGTGAATATACAAAGGTGCATTGCATTAAACAAGTCCAATGAGCGTAAAAAAAAATGGCCGGCCTGCCTGCTTTCATCCATCATTTGTTCTAAATTTATAATTAATCAATGAGCTGAGGTGGAGTCTTAGCCAGTGGTACCATCAGGGGTGTGTAATGCACTTTAGGGTAGACAGCCAATCAGCTGCCAGATTCAATCTGTCAATCAAACACAGCAGCCAATCAGAGAGCTGGCCATTGATCAGCAGGCCCTTTATGACATCACAGACAGACCCACGGAACTCTCTGTGCTTGTCTGCTGGCTGGCTGTCAGTTGGGTGGGTGGGCGGCAGAGGGGGAGGATGTACGTCTCGTTTCTCCTGAAAATTGCGTTTTTTTGGCGTTTCCGGAAAAAGTCGCGGTCCGACACGCAAAAGTGGGGTATCGTAGAAATCGCCTTTTAAAGACGCACCTTTCTGGCCCCACAAAAATGGGCATTTCAAATTAGAAACAAGTCAAATGAACAAAATAGTGTGAATAAGTAAGTATTTCAGGGGTGAGTTAGCAGGTTATTGGGGTAGTAAGTCCTGATTTTTTTGGAGGTTGCAGTGACCACTACGCCATTCAAAATAGGCAGGCTTTAGCATAAGCAGTTAGGCCCCGTAGGATGATTTCAGCTAAAATGTGCCCCAAACACTCAAACCGGCTTGTATCTTGCAATGGAAAATATGGGAAACATGACTTAGACAGCAAATGATACACTGTATGCCATGTTTCCAAATTTTTATGCACAGTGGTTACAGCATGAAGCGAATGCATGTGAATATACAAAGGTGCATTGCATTAAACAAGTCCAATGAGCGTGAAAAAAATGGCCTGCCTGCTTTCATCCATCATTTGTTCTAAATTTATAATTAATCAATGAGCTGAGGTGGAGTCTTAGCCAGTGGTACCATCAGGGGTGTGTAATGCACTTTAGGGTAGACAGCCAATCAGCTGCCAGATTCAATCTGTCAATCAAACACAGCAGCCAATCAGAGAGCTGGCCATTGATCAGCAGGCCCTTTATGACATCACAGACAGACCCACGGAACTCTCTGTGCTTGTCTGCTGGCTGGCTGTCAGTTGGGTGGGTGGGCGGCAGAGGGGGAGGATGTACGTCTCGTTTCTCCTGAAAATTGCGGTTTTTCAGCGTTTCCGGAAAAAGTCGCGGTCCGACGCGCAAAAGTGGGGTATCGTAGAAATCGCCTTTTAAAGACGCACCTTTCTGGCCCCACAAAAATGGGCATTTCAAATTAGAAACAAGTCAAATGAACAAAATAGTGTTAATAAGTAAGTATTTCAGGGGTGAGTTAGCAGGTTATTGGGGTAGTAAGTCCTGATTTTTTTGGAGGTTGCAGTGACCACTACGCCATTCAAAATAGGCAGGCTTTAGCATAAGCAGTTAGGCCCCGTAGGATGATTTTAGCTAAAATGTGCCCCAAACACTCAAACCGGCTTGTATCTTGCAATGGAAAATATGGGAAACATGACTTAGACAGCAAATGATACACTGTATGCCATGTTTCCAAATTTTTATGCACAGTGGTTACAGCATGAAGCGAATGCATGTGAATATACAAAGGTGCATTGCATTAAACAAGTCCAATGAGCGTGAAAAAAATGGCCGGCCTGCCTGCTTTCATCCATCATTTGTTCTAAATTTATAATTAATCAATGAGCTGAGGTGGAGTCTTAGCCAGTGGTACCATCAGGGGTGTGTAATGCACTTTAGGGTAGACAGCCAATCAGCTGCCAGATTCAATCTGTCAATCAAACACAGCAGCCAATCAGAGAGCTGGCCATTGATCAGCAGGCCCTTTATGACATCACAGACAGACCCACGGAACTCTCTGTGCTTGTCTGCTGGCTGGCTGTCAGTTGGGTGGGTGGGCGGCAGAGGGGGAGGATGTACGTCTCGTTTCTCCTGAAAATTGCGGTTTTTCGGCGTTTCCGGAAAAAGTCGCGGTCCGACGCGCAAAAGTGGGGTATCCTAGAAATCGCCTTTTAAAGACGCACCTTTCTGGCCCCACAAAAATGGGCATTTCAAATTAGAAACAAGTCAAATGAACAAAATAGTGTGAATAAGTAAGTATTTCAGGGGTGAGTTAGCAGGTTATTGGGGTAGTAAGTCCTGATTTTTTTGGAGGTTGCAGTGACCACTACGCCATTCAAAATAGGCAGGCTTTAGCATAAGCAGTTAGGCCCCGTAGGATGATTTTAGCTAAAATGTGCCCCAAACACTCAAACCGGCTTGTATCTTGCAATGGAAAATATGGGAAACATGACTTAGGCCCTTATTCTGATCGGTGCGGATATTCCCGCATTCTTACGGAGCGGTCCGTACGCCACGGTGTTTTGCCGCGTGCGGCCATCGTCCGTAGAAACGCCCACGTGTCCTCCGCATTCGGACGGACTCACTCTTTAAGAACAGGGCGTGTTTACGGACGACATACAAACCATGCGTGTGCGGGAGAAACACTCCGATTCTGCACGGTATTACAGAGTATTACAGAGTATGCTCGGAAATACCGCATCCGACCGGGAGCCAAGCGGTGCTACCGCCCGTAAGCGGAGTATTTACGCCAAACAACCCACTATTAAGTATCTTCTGCAAGACATCACATGACCCACTTATTCAATTACCTATCCTCATAAAAAACTGCTTATTTGGAATTGGAATCAATTAGATGCCAATATATCCTTACAAGCATGCCTAACACATGCATTGCACACATTAACCCTTACAGCAATTGAAGTGCAATGGTTTCAATTAAAGCACTGACAAGCGTCCTATTAGTGAGTAATGAGTAAAGGAGTAGATTCTATTGGGTTCAGGTGTTAATGCTTGTAGTCATTAGGCGTACGTTCGCCTACCGCATGAACGAGTGGTGTCCGCAAAGCAATAGTACACTTGTGGACACCGCACATTTCTTCCCTTTTTGATCGCGTGCATTCGGAGTGCTATCCGAATGTACGCCCCCCAACATAAGTGTACTCCCCCGTGTCCGCCCATGTTTCCGCCCCGTTTTGCCCACTTTTAAACTACGCCCATGTGACATTCCGCATGACGCCCATAATACGCCCATATTTCCCGACTGATTGCGGGGAACAGTTTTGTACGGGATTTGGCCGAACTGGTACGGAGTCAAGGCGTGGCACATGCGCGTTGCGTTCTCCACGCATGCGCAGACGCCGAAAAGACGCGATCCGAAAGTATGCGGTAAAGTCCGCGTCAATCAGAATAAGGGCCTTAGACAGCAAATGATACACTGTATGCCATGTTTCCAAATTTGTATGCACAGTGGTTACAGCATGAAGCGAATGCATGTGAATATACAAAGGTGCATTGCATTAAACAAGTCCAATGAGCGTGAAAAAAATGGCCGGCCTGCCTGCTTTCATCCATCATTTGTTCTAAATTTATAATTAATCAATGAGCTGAGGTGGAGTCTTAGCCAGTGGTACCATCAGGGGTGTGTAATGCACTTTAGGGTAGACAGCCAATCAGCTGCCAGATTCAATCTGTCAATCAAACGCAGCAGCCAATCAGAGAGCTGGCCATTGATCAGCAGGCCCTTTATGACATCACAGACAGACCCACGGAACTCTCTGTGCTTGTCTGCTGGCTGGCTGTCAGTTGGGTGGGTGGGCGGCAGAGGGGGAGGATGTACGTCTCGTTTCTCCTGAAAATTGCGGTTTTTCGGCGTTTCCGGAAAAAGACGCGGTCCGACGCGCAAAAGTGGGGTATCGTAGAAATCGACTTTTAAAGACGCAGCTTTCTGGCCCCACAAAAATGGGCATTTCAAATTAGAAACAAGTCAAATGAACAAAATAGTGTGAATAAGTAAGTATTTCAGGGGTGAGTTAGCAGGTTATTGGGGTAGTAAGTCCTGATTTTTTTGGAGGTTGCAGTGACCACTACGCCATTCAAAATAGGCAGGCTTTAGCATAAGCAGTTAGGCCCCGTAGGATGATTTTAGCTAAAATGTGCCCCAAACACTCAAACCGGCTTGTATCTTGCAATGGAAAATATGGGAAACATGACTTAGACAGCAAATGATACACTGTATGCCATGTTTCCAAATTTTTATGCACAGTGGTTACAGCATGAAGCGAATGCATGTGAATATACAAAGGTGCATTGCATTAAACAAGTCCAATGAGCGTAAAAAAAAATGTCCGGCCTGCCTGCTTTCATCCATCATTTGTTCTAAATTTATAATTAATCAATGAGCTGAGGTGGAGTCTTAGCCAGTGGTACCATCAGGGGTGTGTAATGCACTTTAGGGTAGACAGCCAATCAGCTGCCAGATTCAATCTGTCAATCAAACACAGCAGCCAATCAGAGAGCTGGCCATTGATCAGCAGGCCCTTTATGACATCACAGACAGACCCACGGAACTCTCTGTGCTTGTCTGCTGGCTGGCTGTCAGTTGGGTGGGTGGGCGGCAGAGGGGGAGGATGTACGTCTCGTTTCTCCTGAAAATTGCGTTTTTTTGGCGTTTCCGGAAAAAGTCGCGGTCCGACACGCAAAAGTGGGGTATCGTAGAAATCGCCTTTTAAAGACGCACCTTTCTGGCCCCACAAAAATGGGCATTTCAAATTAGAAACAAGTCAAATGAACAAAATAGTGTGAATAAGTAAGTATTTCAGGGGTGAGTTAGCAGGTTATTGGGGTAGTAAGTCCTGATTTTTTTGGAGGTTGCAGTGACCACTACGCCATTCAAAATAGGCAGGCTTTAGCATAAGCAGTTAGGCCCCGTAGGATGATTTCAGCTAAAATGTGCCCCAAACACTCAAACCGGCTTGTATCTTGCAATGGAAAATATGGGAAACATGACTTAGACAGCAAATGATACACTGTATGCCATGTTTCCAAATTTTTATGCACAGTGGTTACAGCATGAAGCGAATGCATGTGAATATACAAAGGTGCATTGCATTAAACAAGTCCAATGAGCGTGAAAAAAATGGCCTGCCTGCTTTCATCCATCATTTGTTCTAAATTTATAATTAATCAATGAGCTGAGGTGGAGTCTTAGCCAGTGGTACCATCAGGGGTGTGTAATGCACTTTAGGGTAGACAGCCAATCAGCTGCCAGATTCAATCTGTCAGTCAAACACAGCAGCCAATCAGAGAGCTGGCCATTGATCAGCAGGCCCTTTATGACATCACAGACAGACCCACGGAACTCTGTGCTTGTCTGCTGGCTGGCTGTCAGTTGGGTGGGTGGGCGGCAGAGGGGGAGGATGTACGTCTCGTTTCTCCTGAAAATTGCGGTTTTTCAGCGTTTCCGGAAAAAGTCACGGTCCGACGCGCAAAAGTGGGGTATCGTAGAAATCGCCTTTTAAAGACGCACCTTTCTGGCCCCACAAAAATGGGCATTTCAAATTAGAAACAAGTCAAATGAACAAAATAGTGTGAATAAGTAAGTATTTCAGGGGTGAGTTAGCAGGTTATTGGGGTAGTAAGTCCTGATTTTTTTGGAGGTTGCAGTGACCACTACGCCATTCAAAATAGGCAGGCTTTAGCATAAGCAGTTAGGCCCCGTAGGATGATTTTAGCTAAAATGTGCCCCAAACACTCAAACCGGCTTGTATCTTGCAATGGAAAATATGGGAAACATGACTTAGACAGCAAATGATACACTGTATGCCATGTTTCCAAATTTTTATGCACAGTGGTTACAGCATGAAGCGAATGCATGTGAATATACAAAGGTGCATTGCATTAAACAAGTCCAATGAGCGTGAAAAAAATGGCCGGCCTGCCTGCTTTCATCCATCATTTGTTCTAAATTTATAATTAATCAATGAGCTGAGGTGGAGTCTTAGCCAGTGGTACCATCAGGGGTGTGTAATGCACTTTAGGGTAGACAGCCAATCAGCTGCCAGATTCAATCTGTCAATCAAACACAGCAGCCAATCAGAGAGCTGGCCATTGATCAGCAGGCCCTTTATGACATCACAGACAGACCCACGGAACTCTCTGTGCTTGTCTGCTGGCTGGCTGGCTGTCAGTTGGGTGGGTGGGCGGCAGAGGAGGAGGATGTACGTCTCGTTTCTCCTGAAAATTGCGGTTTTTCGGCGTTTCCGGAAAAAGTCGCGGTCCGACGCGCAAAAGTGGGGTATCGTAGAAATCGCCTTTTAAAGACGCACCTTTCTGGCCCCACAAAAATGGGCATTTCAAATTAGAAACAAGTCAAATGAACAAAATAGTGTGAATAAGTAAGTATTTCAGGGGTGAGTTAGCAGGTTATAGGGGTAGTAAGTCCTGATTTTTTTGGAGGTTGCAGTGACCACTACGCCATTCAAAATAGGCAGGCTTTAGCATAAGCAGTTAGGCCCCGTAGGATGATTTTAGCTAAAATGTGCCCCAAACACTCAAACCGGCTTGTATCTTGCAATGGAAAATATGGGAAACATGACTTAGACAGCAAATGATACACTGTATGCCATGTTTCCAAATTTTTATGCACAGTGGTTACAGCATGAAGCGAATGCATGTGAATATACACAGGTGCATTGCATTAAACAAGTCCAATGAGCGTGAAAAAAATGGCCGGCCTGCCTGCTTTCATCCATCATTTGTTCTAAATTTATAATTAATCAATGAGCTGAGGTGGAGTCTTAGCCAGTGGTACCATCAGGGGTGTGTAATGCACTTTAGGGTAGACAGCCAATCAGCTGCCAGATTCAATCTGTCAATCAAACACAGCAGCCAATCAGAGAGCTGGCCATTGATCAGCAGGCCCTTTATGACATCACAGACAGACCCACGGAACTCTCTGTGCTTGTCTGCTGGCTGGCTGTCAGTTGGGTGGGTGGGCGGCAGAGGGGGAGGATGTACGTCTCGTTTCTCCTGAAAATTGCGGTTTTTCGGCGTTTCCGGAAAAAGTCGCGGTCCGACGCGCAAAAGTGGGGTATCGTAGAAATCGCCTTTTAAAGACGCACCTTTCTGGCCCCACAAAAATGGGCATTTCAAATTAGAAACAAGTCAAATGAACAAAATAGTGTGAATAAGTAAGTATTTCAGGGGTGAGTTAGCAGGTTATTGGGGTAGTAAGTCCTGATTTTTTTGGAGGTTGCAGTGACCACTACGCCATTCAAAATAGGCAGGCTTTAGCATAAGCAGTTAGGCCCCGTAGGATGATTTTAGCTAAAATGTGCCCCAAACACTCAAACCGACTTGTATCTTGCAATGGAAAATATGGGAAACATGACTTAGACAGCAAATGATACACTGTATGCCATGTTTCCAAATTTTTATGCACAGTGGTTACAGCATGAAGTGAATGCATGTGAATATACACAGGTGCATTGCATTAAACAAGTCCAATGAGCGTGAAAAAAATGGCCGGCCTGCCTGCTTTCATCCATCATTTATTCTAAATTTATAATTAATCAATGAGCTGAGGTGGAGTCTTAGCCAGTGGTACCATCAGGGGTGTGTAATGCACTTTAGGGTAGACAGCCAATCAGCTGCCAGATTCAATCTGTCAATCAAACACAGCAGCCAATCAGAGAGCTGGCCATTGATCAGCAGGCCCTTTATGACATCACAGACAGACCCACGGAACTCTCTGTGCTTGTCTGCTGGCTGGCTGTCAGTTGGGTGGGTGGGCGGCAGAGGGGGAGGATGTACGTCTCGTTTCTCCTGAAAATTGCGGTTTTTCGGCGTTTCCGGAAAAAGTCGCGGTCCGACGCGCAAAAGTGGGGTATCGTAGAAATCGCCTTTTAAAGACGCACCTTTCTGGCCCCACAAAAATGGGCATTTCAAATTAGAAACAAGTCAAATGAACAAAATAGTGTGAATAAGTAAGTATTTCAGGGGTGAGTTAGCAGGTTATTGGGGTAGTAAGTCCTGATTTTTTTGGAGGTTGCAGTGACCACTACGCCATTCAAAATAGGCAGGCTTTAGCATAGGCAGTTAGGCCCCGTAGGATGATTTTAGCTAAAATGTGCCCCAAACACTCAAACCGGCTTGTATCTTGCAATGGAAAATATGGGAAACATGACTTAGACAGCAAATGATACACTGTATGCCATGTTTCCAAATTTTTATGCACAGTGGTTACAGCATGAAGCGAATGCATGTGAATATACACAGGTGCATTGCATTAAACAAGTCCAATGAGCGTGAAAAAAATGGCCGGCCTGCCTGCTTTCATCCATCATTTGTTCTAAATTTATAATTAATCAATGACCTGAGGTGGAGTCTTAGCCAGTGGTACCATCAGGGGTGTGTAATGCACTTTAGGGTAGACAGCCAATCAGCTGCCAGATTCAATCTGTCAATCAAACACAGCAGCCAATCAGAGAGCTGGCCATTGATCAGCAGGCCCTTTATGACATCACAGACAGACCCACGGAACTCTCTGTGCTTGTCTGCTGGCTGGCTGTCAGTTGGGTGGGTGGGCGGCAGAGGGGGAGGATGTACGTCTCGTTTCTCCTGAAAATGGCGGTTTTTCGGCATTTCCGGAAAAAGTCGCGGTCCGACGCGCAAAAGTGGGGTATCGTAGAAATCGCCTTTTAAAGACGCACCTTTCTGGCCCCACAAAAATGGGCATTTCAAATTAGAAAAAAGTCAAATGAACAAAATAGTGTGAATAAGTAAGTATTTCAGGGGTGAGTTAGCAGGTTATAGGGGTAGTAAGTCCTGATTTTTTTGGAGGTTGCAGTGACCACTACGCCATTCAAAATAGGCAGGCTTTAGCATAAGCAGTTAGGCCCCGTAGGATGATTTTAGCTAAAATGTGCCCCAAACACTCAAACCGGCTTGTATCTTGCAATGGAAAATATGGGAAACATGACTTAGACAGCAAATGATACACTGTATGCCATGTTTCCAAATTTTTATGCACAGTGGTTACAGCATGAAGCAAATGCATGTGAATATACACAGGTGCATTGCATTAAACAAGTCCAATGAGCGTGAAAAAAATGGCCGGCCTGCCTGCTTTCATCCATCATTTGTTCTAAATTTATAATTAATCAATGAGCTGAGGTGGAGTCTTAGCCAGTGGTACCATCAGGGGTGTGTAATGCACTTTAGGGTAGACAGCCAATCAGCTGCCAGATTCAATCTGTCAATCAAACACAGCAGCCAATCAGAGAGCTGGCCATTGATCAGCAGGCCCTTTATGACATCACAGACAGACCCACGGAACTCTCTGTGCTTGTCTGCTGGCTGGCTGTCAGTTGGGTGGGTGGGCGGCAGAGGGGGAGAATGTACGTCTCGTTTCTCCTGAAAATTGCGGTTTTTCTGCGTTTCCGAAAAAAGTCGCGGTCCGACGCGCAAAAGTGGGGTATCGTAGAAATCGCCTTTTAAAGACGCACCTTTCTGGCCCAACAAAAATGGGCATTTCAAATTAGAAACAAGTCAAATGAACAAAATAGTGTGAATAAGTAAGTATTTCAGGGGTGAGTTAGCAGGTTATTGGGGTAGTAAGTCCTGATTTTTTTGGAGGTTGCAGTGACCACTATGCCATTCAAAATAGGCAGGCTTTAGCATAAGCAGTTAGGCCCCGTAGGATGATTTTAGCTAAAATGTGCCCCAAACACTCAAACCGGCTTGTATCTTGCAATGGAAAATATGGGAAACATGACTTAGACAGCAAATGATACACTGTATGCCATGTTTCCAAATGTTTATGCACAGTGGTTACAGCATGAAGCGAATGCATGTGAATATACACAGGTGCATTGCATTAAACAAGTCCAATGAGCGTGAAAAAAATGGCCGGCCTGCCTGCTTTCATCCATCATTTGTTCTAAATTTATAATTAATCAATGAGCTGAGGTGGAGTCTTAGCCAGTGGTACCATCAGGGGTGTGTAATGCACTTTAGGGTAGACAGCCAATCAGCTGCCAGATTCAATCTGTCAATCAAACACAGCAGCCAATCAGAGAGCTGGCCATTGATCAGCAGGCCCTTTATGACATCACAGACAGACCTACGGAACTCTCTGTGCTTGTCTGCTGGCTGGCTGTCAGTTGGGTGGGTGGGCGGCAGAGGGGGAGGATGTACGTCTCGTTTCTCCTGAAAATTGCGGTTTTTCGGCGTTTCCGGAAAAAGTCGCGGTCCGACGCGCAAAAGTGGGGTATCGTAGAAATCGCCTTTTAAAGACGCACCTTTCTGGCCCCACAAAAATGGGCATTTCAAATTAGAAACAAGTCAAATGAACAAAATAGTGTGAATAAGTAAGTATTTCAGGGGTGAGTTAGCAGGTTATTGGGGTAGTAAGTCCTGATTTTTTTGGAGGTTGCAGTGACCACTACGCCATTCAAAATATGCAGGCTTTAGCATAAGCAGTTAGGCCCCGTAGGATGATTTTAGCTAAAATGTGCCCCAAACACTCAAACCGGCTTGTATCTTGCAATGGAAAATATGGGAAACATGACTTAGACAGCAAATGATACACTGTATGCCATGTTTCCAAATTTTTATGCACAGTGGTTACAGCATGAAGCGAATGCATGTGAATATACAAAGGTGCATTGCATTAAACAAGTCCAATGAGCGTGAAAAAAATGGCCGGCCTGCCTGCTTTCATCCATCATTTGTTCTAAATTTATAATTAATCAATGAGCTGAGGTGGAGTCTTAGCCAGTGGTACCATCAGGGGTGTGTAATGCACTTTAGGGTAGACAGCCAATCAGCTGCCAGATTCAATCTGTCAATCAAACACAGCAGCCAATCAGAGAGCTGGCCATTGATCAGCAGGCCCTTTATGACATCACAGACAGACCCACGGAACTCTCTGTGCTTGTCTGCTGGCTGGCTGTCTGTTGGGTGGGTGGGCGGCAGAGGGGGAGGATGTACGTCTCGTTTCTCCTGAAAATTGCGGTTTTTCGGCGTTTCCGGAAAAAGTCGCGGTCCGACGCGCAAAAGTGGGGTATCGTAGAAATCGCCTTTTAAAGACGCACCTTTCTGGCCCCACAAAAATGGGCATTTCAAATTAGAAACAAGTCAAATGAACAAAATAGTGTGAATAAGTAAGTATTTCAGGGGTGAGTTAGCAGGTTATTGGGGTAGTAAGTCCTGATTTTTTTGGAGGTTGCAGTGACCACTACGCCATTCAAAATAGGCAGGCTTTAGCATAAGCAGTTAGGCCCCGTAGGATGATTTTAGCTAAAATGTGCCCCAAACACTCAAACCGGCTTGTATCTTGCAATGGAAAATATGGGAAACATGACTTAGACAGCAAATGATACACTGTATGCCATGTTTCCAAATTTTTATGCACAGTGGTTACAGCATGAAGCGAATGCATGTGAATATACACAGGTGCATTGCATTAAACAAGTCCAATGAGTGTGAAAAAAATGGCCGGCCTGCCTGCTTTCATCCATCATTTGTTCTAAATTTATAATTAATCAATGAGCTGAGGTGGAGTCTTAGCCAGTGGTACCATCAGGGGTGTGTAATGCACTTTAGGGTAGACAGCCAATCAGCTGCCAGATTCAATCTGTCAATCAAACACAGCAGCCAATCAGAGAGCTGGCCATTGATCAGCAGGCCCTTTATGACATCACAGACAGACCCACGGAACTCTCTGTGCTTGTCTGCTGGCTGGCTGTCAGTTGGGTGGGTGGGCGGCAGAGGGGGAGGATGTACGTCTCGTTTCTCCTGAAAATTGCGGTTTTTCAGCGTTTCCGTAAAAAGTCGCGGTCCGACGCGCAAAAGTGGGGTATCGTAGAAATCGCCTTTTAAAGACGCACCTTTCTGGCCCCACAAAAATGGGCATTTCAAATTAGAAACAAGTCAAATGAACAAAATAGTGTGAATAAGTAAGTATTTCAGGGGTGAGTTAGCAGGTTATTGGGGTAGTAAGTCCTGATTTTTTTGGAGGTTGCAGTGACCACTACGCCATTCAAAATAGGCAGGCTTTAGCATAAGCAGTTAGGCCCCGTAGGATGATTTTAGCTAAAATGTGCCCCAAACACTCAAACCGGCTTGTATCTTGCAATGGAAAATATGGGAAACATGAC
This sequence comes from Crinia signifera, assembly GCF_055691185.1. Taxonomy (NCBI): domain Eukaryota; kingdom Metazoa; phylum Chordata; class Amphibia; order Anura; family Myobatrachidae; genus Crinia; species Crinia signifera. The sequence continues at coordinate 162,996,032 of NC_139218.1, read as the reverse complement.
TTAGACAGCAAATGATACACTGTATGCCATGTTTCCAAATTTTTATGCACAGTGGTTACAGCATGAAGCGAATGCATGTGAATATACAAAGGTGCATTGCATTAAACAAGTCCAATGAGCGTGAAAAAAATGGCCGGCCGGCCTGCCTGCTTTCATCCATCATTTGTTCTAAATTTATAATTAATCAATGAGCTGAGGTGGAGTCTTAGCCAGTGGTACCATCAGGGGTGTGTAATGCACTTTAGGGTAGACAGCCAATCAGCTGCCAGATTAAATCTGTCAATCAAACACAGCAGCCAATCAGAGAGCTGGCCATTGATCAGCAGGCCCTTTATGACATCACAGACAGACCCACGGAACTCTCTGTGCTTGTCTGCTGGCTGGCTGTCAGTTGGGTGGGCGGCAGAGGGGGAGGATGTACGTCTCATTTCTCCTGAAAATTGCGGTTTTTCGGCGTTTCCGGAAAAAGTCGCGGTCCGACGCGCAAAAGTGGGGTATCGTAGAAATCGCCTTTTAAAGACGCACCTTTCTGGCCCCACAAAAATGGGAATTTTTCAAATTAGAAACAAGTCAAATGAACAAAATAGTGTGAATAAGTATTTCAGGGGTGAGTTGGCAGGTTATTGGGGTAGTAAGTCCTGATTTTTTTGGAGGTTGCAGTGACCACTACGCCATTCAAAATAGGCAGGCTTTAGCATAAGCAGTTAGGCCCCGTAGGATGATTTTAGCTAAAATGTGCCCCAAACACTCAAACCGGCTTGTATCTTGCAATGGAAAATATGGGAAACATGACAGACAGCAAATGATACACTGTATGCCATGTTTCCAAATTTTTATGCACAGTGGTTACAGCATGAAGCGAATGCATGTGAATATACAAAGGTGCATTGCATTAAACAAGTCCAATGAGCGTGAAAAAAATGGCCGGCCTGCCTGCTTTCATCCATCATTTGTTCTAAATTTATAATTAATCAATGAGCTGAGGTGGAGTCTTAGCCAGTGGTACCATCAGGGGTGTGTAATGCACTTTAGGGTAGACAGCCAATCAGCTGCCAGATTCAATCTGTCAATCAAACACAGCAGCCAATCAGAGAGCTGGCCATTGATCAGCAGGCCCTTTATGACATCACAGACAGACCCACGGAACTCTCTGTGCTTGTCTGCTGGCTGGCTGTCTGTTGGGTGGGTGGGCGGCAGAGGGGGAGGATGTACGTCTCGTTTCTCCTGAAAATTGCGGTTTTTCGGCGTTTCCGGAAAAAGTCGCGGTCCGACGCGCAAAAGTGGGGTATCGTAGAAATCGCCTTTTAAAGACGCACCTTTCTGGCCCCACAAAAATGGGCATTTCAAATTAAAAACAAGTCAAATGAACAAAATAGTGTGAATAAGTAAGTATTTCAGGGGTGAGTTAGCAGGTTATTGGGGTAGTAAGTCCTGATTTTTTTGGAGGTTGCAGTGACCACTACGCCATTCAAAATAGGCAGGCTTTAGCATAAGCAGTTAGGCCCCGTAGGATGATTTTAGCTAAAATGTGCCCCAAACACTCAAACCGGCTTGTATCTTGCAATGGAAAATATGGGAAACATGACTTAGACAGCAAATGATACACTGTATGCCATGTTTCCAAATTTTTATGCACAGTGGTTACAGCATGAAGCGAATGCATGTGAATATACACAGGTGCATTGCATTAAACAAGTCCAATGAGTGTGAAAAAAATGGCCGGCCTGCCTGCTTTCATCCATCATTTGTTCTAAATTTATAATTAATCAATGAGCTGAGGTGGAGTCTTAGCCAGTGGTACCATCAGGGGTGTGTAATGCACTTTAGGGTAGACAGCCAATCAGCTGCCAGATTTAATCTGTCAATCAAACACAGCAGCCAATCAGAGAGCTGGCCATTGATCAGCAGGCCCTTTATGACATCACAGGCAGACCCACGGAACTCTCTGTGCTTGTCTGCTGGCTGGCTGTCAGTTGGGTGGGTGGGCGGCAGAGGGGGAGGATGTACGTCTCGTTTCTCCTGAAAATTGCGTTTTTTCAGCGTTTCCGGAAAAAGTCTCGGTACGACGCGCAAAAGTGGGGTATCGTAGAAATCGCCTTTTAAAGACGCACCTTTCTGGCCCCACAAAAATGGGCATTTCAAATTAGAAACAAGTCAAATGAACAAAATAGTGTGAATAAGTAAGTATTTCAGGGGTGAGTTAGCAGGTTATTGGGGTAGTAAGTCCTGATTTTTTTGGAGGTTGCAGTGACCACTACGCCATTCAAAATAGGCAGGCTTTAGCATAAGCAGTTAGGCCCCGTAGGATGATTTTAGCTAAAATGTGCCCCAAACACTCAAACCGGCTTGTATCTTGCAATGGAAAATATGGGAAACATGACTTAGACAGCAAATGATACACTGTATGCCATGTTTCCAAATTTTTATGCACAGTGGTTACAGCATGAAGCGAATGCATGTGAATATACAAAGGTACATTGCATTAAAAAAGTCCAATGAGCGTGAAAAAAATGGCCGGCCTGCCTGCTTTCATCCATCATTTGTTCTAAATTTATAATTAATCAATGAGCTGAGGTGGAGTCTTAGCCAGTGGTACCATCAGGGGTGTGTAATGCACTTTAGGGTAGACAGCCAATCAGCTGCCAGATTCAATCTGTCAATCAAACACAGCAGCCAATCAGAGAGCTGGGCATTGATCAGCAGGCCCTTTATGACATCACAGACAGACCCACGGAACTCTCTGTGCTTGTCTGCTGGCTGGCTGTCTGTTGGGTGGGTGGGCGGCAGAGGGGGAGGATGTACGTCTCGTTTCTCCTGAAAATTGCGGTTTTTCGGCGTTTCCGGAAAAAGTCGCGGTCCGACGCGCAAAAGTGGGGTATCGTAGAAATCGCCTTTTAAAGACGCACCTTTCTGGCCCCACAAAAATGGGCATTTCAAATTAGAAACAAGTCAAATGAACAAAATAGTGTGAATAAGTAAGTATTTCAGGGGTGAGTTAGCAGGTTATTGGGGTAGTAAGTCCTGATTTTTTTGGAGGTTGCAGTGACTACTACGCCATTCAAAATAGGCAGGCTTTAGCATAAGCAGTTAGGCCCCGTAGGATGATTTTAGCTAAAATGTGCCCCAAACACTCAAACCGGCTTGTATCTTGCAATGGAAAATATGGGAAACATGACTTAGACAGCAAATGATACACTGTATGCCATGTTTCCAAATTTTTATGCACAGTGGTTACAGCATGAAGCGAATGCATGTGAATATACACAGGTGCATTGCATTAAACAAGTCCAATGAGCGTGAAAAAAATGGCCGGCCTGCCTGCTTTCATCCATCATTTGTTCTAAATTTATAATTAATCAATGAGCTGAGGTGGAGTCTTAGCCAGTGGTACCATCAGGGGTGTGTAATGCACTTTAGGGTAGACAGCCAATCAGCTGCCAGATTCAATCTGTCAATCAAACACAGCAGCCAATCAGAGAGCTGGCCATTGATCAGCAGGCCCTTTATGACATCACAGACAGACCCACGGAACTCTCTGTGCTTGTCTGCTGGCTGGCTGTCAGTTGGGTGGGTGGGCGGCAGAGGGGGAGGATGTACGTCTCGTTTCTCCTGAAAATTGCGGTTTTTCTGCGTTTCCGGAAAAAGTCGCGGTCCGACGCGCAAAAGTGGGGTATCGTAGAAATCGCCTTTTAAAGACGCACCTTTCTGGCCCCACAAAAATGGGCATTTCAAATTAGAAACAAGTCAAATGAACAAAATAGTGTGAATAAGTAAGTATTTTAGGGGTGAGTTAGCAGGTTATTGGGGTAGTAAGTCCTGATTTATTTGGAGGTTGCAGTGACCACTACGCCATTCAAAATAGGCAGGCTTTAGCATAAGCAGTTAGGCCCCGTAGGATGATTTTAGCTAAAATGTGCCCCAAACACTCAAATCGGCTTGTATCTTGCAATGGAAAATATGGGAAACATGACTTAGACAGCAAATGATACACTGTATGCCATGTTTCCAAATTTTTATGCACAGTGGTTACAGCATGAAGCGAATGCATGTGAATATACAAAGGTGCATTGCATTAAACAAGTCCAATGAGCGTGAAAAAAATGGCCGGCCTGCCTGCTTTCATCCATCATTTGTTCTAAATTTATAATTAATCAATGAGCTGAGGTGGAGTCTTAGCCAGTGGTACCATCAGGGGTGTGTAATGCACTTTAGGGTAGACAGCCAATCAGCTGCCAGATTCAATCTGTCAATCAAACACAGCAGCCAATCAGAGAGCTGGCCATTGATCAGCAGGCCCTTTATGACATCACAGACAGACCCACGGAACTCTCTGTGCTTGTCTGCTGGCTGGCTGTCTGTTGGGTGGGTGGGCGGCAGAGGGGGAGGATGTACGTCTCGTTTCTCCTGAAAATTGCGGTTTTTCGGCGTTTCCGGAAAAAGTCGCGGTCCGACGCGCAAAAGTGGGGTATCGTAGAAATCGCCTTTTAAAGACGCACCTTTCTGGCCCCACAAAAATGGGCATTTCAAATTAGAAACAAGTCAAATGAACAAAATAGTGTGAATAAGTAAGTATTTCAGGGGTGAGTTAGCAGGTTATTGGGGTAGTAAGTCCTGATTTTTTTGGAGGTTGCAGTGACCACTACGCCATTCAAAATAGGCAGGCTTTAGCATAAGCAGTTAGGCCCCGTAGGATGATTTTAGCTAAAATGTGCCCCAAACACTCAAACCGGCTTGTATCTTGCAATGGAAAATATGAGAAACATGACTTAGACAGCAAATGATACACTGTATGCCATGTTTCCAAATTTTTATGCACAGTGGTTACAGCATGAAGCGAATGCATGTGAATATACACAGGTGCATTGCATTAAACAAGTCCAATGAGCGTGAAAAAAAGGGCCGGCCTGCCTGCTTTCATCCATCATTTGTTCTAAATTTATAATTAATCAATGAGCTGAGGTGGAGTCTTAGCCAGTGGTACCATCAGGGGTGTGTAATGCACTTTAGGGTAGACAGCCAATCAGCTGCCAGATTCAATCTGTCAATCAAACACAGCAGCCAATCAGAGAGCTGGCCATTGATCAGCAGGCCCTTTATGACATCACAGACAGACCCACGGAACTCTCTGTGCTTGTCTGCTGGCTGGCTGTCAGTTGGGTGGGTGGGCGGCAGAGGGGGAGGATGTACGTCTCGTTTCTCCTGAAAATTGCGGTTTTTCGGCGTTTCCGGAAAAAGTCGCGGTCCGACGCGCAAAAGTGGGGTATCGTAGAAATCGCCTTTTAAAGACGCACCTTTCTGGCCCCACAAAAATGGGCATTTCAAATTAGAAACAAGTCAAATGAACAAAATAGTGTGAATAAGTAAGTATTTCAGGGGTGAGTTAGCAGGTTATTGGGGTAGTAAGTCCTGATTTTTTTGGAGGTTGCAGTGACCACTACGCCATTCAAAATAGGCAGGCTTTAGCATAAGCAGTTAGGCCCCGTAGGATGATTTTAGCTAAAATGTGCCCCAAACACTCAAACCGGCTTGTATCTTGCAATGGAAAATATGGGAAACATGACTTAGACAGCAAATGATACACTGTATGCCATGTTTCCAAATTTTTATGCACAGTGGTTACAGCATGAAGCGAATGCATGTGAATATACAAAGGTGCATTGCATTAAACAAGTCCAATGAGCGTGAAAAAAATGGCCGGCCTGCCTGCTTTCATCCATCATTTGTTCTAAATTTATAATTAATCAATGAGCTGAGGTGGAGTCTTAGCCAGTGGTACCATCAGGGGTGTGTAATGCACTTTAGGGTAGACAGCCAATCAGCTGCCAGATTCAATCTGTCAATCAAACACAGCAGCCAATCAGAGAGCTGGCCATTGATCAGCAGGCCCTTTATGACATCACAGACAGACCCACGGAACTCTCTGTGCTTGTCTGCTGGCTGGCTGTCTGTTGGGTGGGTGGGCGGCAGAGGGGGAGGATGTACGTCTCGTTACTCCTGAAAATTGCGGTTTTTCGGCGTTTCCGGAAAAAGTCGCGGTCCGACGCGCAAAAGTGGGGTATCGTAGAAATAACCTTTTAAAGACGCACCTTTCTGGCCCCTCAACAATTGGCATTTCAAATTAGAAACAAGTCAAATGAACAAAATAGTGTGAATAAGTAAGTATTTCAGGGGTGAGTTAGCAGGTTATTGGGGTAGTAAGTCCTGATTTTTTTGGAGGTTGCAGTGACCACTACGCCATTCAAAATAGGCAGGCTTTAGCATAAGCAGTTAGGCCCCGTAGGATGATTTTAGCTAAAATGTGCCCCAAACACTCAAACCGGCTTGTATCTTGCAATGGAAAATATGGGAAACATGACTTAGACAGCAAATGATACACTGTATGCCATGTTTCCAAATTTTTATGCACAGTGGTTACAGCATGAAGCGAATGCATGTGAATATACACAGGTGCATTGCATTAAACAAGTCCAATGAGCGTGAAAAAAATGGCCGGCCTGCCTGCTTTCATCCATCATTTGTTCTAAATTTATAATTAATCAATGAGCTGAGGTGGAGTCTTAGCCAGTGGTACCATCAGGGGTGTGTAATGCACTTTAGGGTAGACAGCCAATCAGCTGCCAGATTCAATCTGTCAATCAAACACAGCAGCCAATCAGAGAGCTGGCCATTGATCAGCAGGCCCTTTATGACATCACAGACAGACCCACGGAACTCTCTGTGCTTGTCTGCTGGCTGGCTGTCAGTTGGGTGGGTGGGCGGCAGAGGGGGAGGATGTACGTCTCGTTTCTCCTGAAAATTGCGGTTTTTCGGCGTTTCCGGAAAAAGTCGCGGTCCGACGCGCAAAAGTGGGGTATCGTAGAAATCGCCTTTTAAAGACGCACCTTTCTGGCCCCACAAAAATGGGCATTTCAAATTAGAAACAAGTCAAATGAACAAAATAGTGTGAATAAGTAAGTATTTCAGGGGTGAGTTAGCAGGTTATTGGGGTAGTAAGTCCTGATTTTTTTGGAGGTTGCAGTGACCACTACGCCATTCAAAATAGGCAGGCTTTAGCATAAGCAGTTAGGCCCCGTAGGATGATTTTAGCTAAAATGTGCCCCAAACACTCAAACCGGCTTGTATCTTGCAATGGAAAATATGGGAAACATGACTTAGACAGCAAATGATACACTGTATGCCATGTTTCCAAATTTTTATGCACAGTGGTTACAGCATGAAGCGAATGCATGTGAATATACAAAGGTGCATTGCATTAAACAAGTACAATGAGCGTGAAAAAAATGGCCGGCCTGCCTGCTTTCATCCATCATTTGTTCTAAATTTATAATTAATCAATGAGCTGAGGTGGAGTCTTAGCCAGTGGTACCATCAGGGGTGTGTAATGCACTTTAGGGTAGACAGCCAATCAGCTGCCAGATTCAATCTGTCAATCAAACACAGCAGCCAATCAGAGAGCTGGCCATTGATCAGCAGGCCCTTTATGACATCACAGACAGACCCACGGAACTCTCTGTGCTTGTCTGCTGGCTGGCTGTCAGTTGGGTGGGTGGGCGGCAGAGGGGGAGGATGTACGTCTCGTTTCTCCTGAAAATTGCGGTTTTTCGGCATTTCCGGAAAAAGTCGCGGTCCGACGCGCAAAAGTGGGGTATCGTAGAAATCGCCTTTTAAAGACGCACCTTTCTGGCCCCACAAAAATGGGCATTTCAAATTAGAAACAAGTCAAATGAACAAAATAGTGTGAATAAGTAAGTATTTCAGGGGTGAGTTAGCAGGTTATTGGGGTAGTAAGTCCTGATTTTTTTGGAGGTTGCAGTGACCACTACGCCATTCAAAATAGGCAGGCTTTAGCATAAGCAGTTAGGCCCCGTAGGATGATTTTAGCTAAAATGTGCCCCAAACACTCAAACCGGCTTGTACTGTATCTTGCAATGGAAAATATGGGAAACATGACTTAGACAGCAAATGATACACTGTATGCCATGTTTCCAAATTTTTATGCACAGTGGTTACAGCATGAAGCGAATGCATGTGAATATACAAAGGTGCATTGCATTAAACAAGTCCAATGAGCGTGAAAAAAATGGCCGGCCTGCCTGCTTTCATCCATCATTTGTTCTAAATTTATAATTAATCAATGAGCTGAGGTGGAGTCTTAGCCAGTGGTACCATCAGGGGTGTGTAATGCACTTTAGGGTAGACAGCCAATCAGCTACCAGATTCAATCTGTCAATCAAACACAGCAGCCAATCAGAGAGCTGGCCATTGATCAGCAGGCCCTTTATGACATCACAGACAGACCCACGGAACTCTCTGTGCTTGTCTGCTGGCTGGCTGTCAGTTGGGTGGGTGGGCGGCAGAGGGGGAGGATGTACGTCTCGTTTCTCCTGAAAATTGCGGTTTTTCGGCGTTTCCGGAAAAAGTCGCGGTCCGACGCGCAAAAGTGGGGTATCGTAGAAATCGCCTTTTAAAGACGCACCTTTCTGGCCCCACAAAAATGGGCATTTCAAATTAGAAACAAGTCAAATGAACAAAATAGTGTGAATAAGTAAGTATTTCAGGGGTGAGTTAGCAGGTTATTGGGGTAGTAAGTCCTGATTTTTTTGGAGGTTGCAGTGACCACTACGCCATTCAAAATAGGCAGGCTTTAGCATAAGCAGTTAGGCCCCGTAGGATGATTTTAGCTAAAATGTGCCCCAAACACTCAAACCGGCTTGTATCTTGCAATGGAAAATATGGGAAACATGACTTAGACAGCAAATGATACACTGTATGCCATGTTTCCAAATTTTTATGCACAGTGGTTACAGCATGAAGCGAATGCATGTGAATATACAAAGGTGCATTGCATTAAACAAGTCCAATGAGCGTGAAAAAAATGGCCGGCCTGCCTGCTTTCATCCATCATTTGTTCTAAATTTATAATTAATCAATGAGCTGAGGTGGAGTCTTAGCCAGTGGTACCATCAGGGGTGTGTAATGCACTTTAGGGTAGACAGCCAATCAGCTGCCAGATTCAATCTGTCAATCAAACACAGCAGCCAATCAGAGAGCTGGCCATTGATCAGCAGGCCCTTTATGACATCACAGACAGACCCACGGAACTCTCTGTGCTTGTCTGCTGGCTGGCTGTCAGTTGGGTGGGTGGGCGGCACAGGGGGAGGATGTACGTCTCGTTACTCCAGAAAATTGCGGTTTTTCGGCGTTTCCGGAAAAAGTCGCGGTCCGACGCGCAAAAGTGGGGTATCGTAGAAATAACCTTTTAAAGACGCACCTTTCTGGCCCCTCAACAATTGGCATTTCAAATTAGAAACAAGTCAAATGAACAAAATAGTGTGAATAAGTAAGTATTTCAGGGGTGAGTTAGCAGGTTATTGGGGTAGTAAGTCCTGATTTTTTTGGAGGTTGCAGTGACCACTACGCCATTCAAAATAGGCAGGCTTTAGCATAAGCAGTTAGGCCCCGTAGGATGATTTTAGCTAAAATGTGCCCCAAACACTCAAACCGGCTTGTATCTTGCAATGGAAAATATGGGAAACATGACTTAGACAGCAAATGATACACTGTATGCCATGTTTCCAAATTTTTATGCACAGTGGTTACAGCATGAAGCGAATGCATGTGAATATACAAAGGTGCATTGCATTAAACAAGTACAATGAGCGTGAAAAAAATGGCCGGCCTGCCTGCTTTCATCCATCATTTGTTCTAAATTTATAATTAATCAATGAGCTGAGGTGGAGTCTTAGCCAGTGGTACCATCAGGGGTGTGTAATGCACTTTAGGGTAGACAGCCAATCAGCTGCCAGATTCAATCTGTCAATCAAACACAGCAGCCAATCAGAGAGCTGGCCATTGATCAGCAGGCCCTTTATGACATCACAGACAGACCCACGGAACTCTCTGTGCTTGTCTGCTGGCTGGCTGTCAGTTGGGTGGGTGGGCGGCAGAGGGGGAGGATGTACGTCTCGTTTCTCCTGAAAATTGCGGTTTTTCGGCATTTCCGGAAAAAGTCGCGGTCCGACGCGCAAAAGTGGGGTATCGTAGAAATCGCCTTTTAAAGACGCACCTTTCTGGCCCCACAAAAATGGGCATTTCAAATTAGAAACAAGTCAAATGAACAAAATAGTGTGAATAAGTAAGTATTTCAGGGGTGAGTTAGCAGGTTATTGGGGTAGTAAGTCCTGATTTTTTTGGAGGTTGCAGTGACCACTACGCCATTCAAAATAGGCAGGCTTTAGCATAAGCAGTTAGGCCCCGTAGGATGATTTTAGCTAAAATGTGCCCCAAACACTCAAACCGGCTTGTATCTTGCAATGGAAAATATGGGAAACATGACTTAGACAGCAAATGATACACTGTATGCCATGTTTCCAAATTTTTATGCACAGTGGTTACAGCATGAAGCGAATGCATGTGAATATACAAAGGTGCATTGCATTAAACAAGTCCAATGAGCGTGAAAAAAATGGCCGGCCTGCCTGCTTTCATCCATCATTTGTTCTAAATTTATAATTAATCAATGAGCTGAGGTGGAGTCTTAGCCAGTGGTACCATCAGGGGTGTGTAATGCACTTTAGGGTAGACAGCCAATCAGCTACCAGATTCAATCTGTCAATCAAACACAGCAGCCAATCAGAGAGCTGGCCATTGATCAGCAGGCCCTTTATGACATCACAGACAGACCCACGGAACTCTCTGTGCTTGTCTGCTGGCTGGCTGTCAGTTGGGTGGGTGGGCGGCAGAGGGGGAGGATGTACGTCTCGTTACTCCTGAAAATTGCGGTTTTTCGGCGTTTCCGGAAAAAGTCGCGGTCCGACGCGCAAAAGTGGGGTATCGTAGAAATAACCTTTTAAAGACGCACCTTTCTGGCCCCTCAACAATTGGCATTTCAAATTAGAAACAAGTCAAATGAACAAAATAGTGTGAATAAGTAAGTATTTCAGGGGTGAGTTAGCAGGTTATTGGGGTAGTAAGTCCTGATTTTTTTGGAGGTTGCAGTGACCACTACGCCATTCAAAATAGGCAGGCTTTAGCATAAGCAGTTAGGCCCCGTAGGATGATTTTAGCTAAAATGTGCCCCAAACACTCAAACCGGCTTGTATCTTGCAATGGAAAATATGGGAAACATGACTTAGACAGCAAATGATACACTGTATGCCATGTTTCCAAATTTTTATGCACAGTGGTTACAGCATGAAGCGAATGCATGTGAATATACACAGGTGCATTGCATTAAACAAGTCCAATGAGCGTGAAAAAAATGGCCGGCCTGCCTGCTTTCATCCATCATTTGTTCTAAATTTATAATTAATCAATGAGCTGAGGTGGAGTCTTAGCCAGTGGTACCATCAGGGGTGTGTAATGCACTTTAGGGTAGACAGCCAATCAGCTGCCAGATTCAATCTGTCAATCAAACACAGCAGCCAATCAGAGAGCTGGCCATTGATCAGCAGGCCCTTTATGACATCACAGACAGACCCACGGAACTCTCTGTGCTTGTCTGCTGGCTGGCTGTCAGTTGGGTGGGTGGGCGGCAGAGGGGGAGGATGTACGTCTCGTTTCTCCTGAAAATTGCGGTTTTTCGGCGTTTCCGGAAAAAGTCGCGGTCCGACGCGCAAAAGTGGGGTATCGTAGAAATCGCCTTTTAAAGACGCACCTTTCTGGCCCCACAAAAATGGGCATTTCAAATTAGAAACAAGTCAAATGAACAAAATAGTGTGAATAAGTAAGTATTTCAGGGGTGAGTTAGCAGGTTATTGGGGTAGTAAGTCCTGATTTTTTTGGAGGTTGCAGTGACCACTACGCCATTCAAAATAGGCAGGCTTTAGCATAAGCAGTTAGGCCCCGTAGGATGATTTTAGCTAAAATGTGCCCCAAACACTCAAACCGGCTTGTATCTTGCAATGGAAAATATGGGAAACATGACTTAGACAGCAAATGATACACTGTATGCCATGTTTCCAAATTTTTATGCACAGTGGTTACAGCATGAAGCGAATGCATGTGAATATACAAAGGTGCATTGCATTAAACAAGTACAATGAGCGTGAAAAAAATGGCCGGCCTGCCTGCTTTCATCCATCATTTGTTCTAAATTTATAATTAATCAATGAGCTGAGGTGGAGTCTTAGCCAGTGGTACCATCAGGGGTGTGTAATGCACTTTAGGGTAGACAGCCAATCAGCTGCCAGATTCAATCTGTCAATCAAACACAGCAGCCAATCAGAGAGCTGGCCATTGATCAGCAGGCCCTTTATGACTTCACAGACAGACCCACGGAACTCTCTGTGCTTGTCTGCTGGCTGGCTGTCAGTTGGGTGGGTGGGCGGCAGAGGGGGAGGATGTACGTCTCGTTTCTCCTGAAAATTGCGGTTTTTCGGCATTTCCGGAAAAAGTCGCGGTCCGACGCGCAAAAGTGGGGTATCGTAGAAATCGCCTTTTAAAGACGCACCTTTCTGGCCCCACAAAAATGGGCATTTCAAATTAGAAACAAGTCAAATGAACAAAATAGTGTGAATAAGTAAGTATTTCAGGGGTGAGTTAGCAGGTTATTGGGGTAGTAAGTCCTGATTTTTTTGGAGGTTGCAGTGACCACTACGCCATTCAAAATAGGCAGGCTTTAGCATAAGCAGTTAGGCCCCGTAGGATGATTTTAGCTAAAATGTGCCCCAAACACTCAAACCGGCTTGTATCTTGCAATGGAAAATATGGGAAACATGACTTAGACAGCAAATGATACACTGTATGCCATGTTTCCAAATTTTTATGCACAGTGGTTACAGCATGAAGCGAATGCATGTGAATATACAAAGGTGCATTGCATTAAACAAGTCCAATGAGCGTGAAAAAAATGGCCGGCCTGCCTGCTTTCATCCATCATTTGTTCTAAATTTATAATTAATCAATGAGCTGAGGTGGAGTCTTAGCCAGTGGTACCATCAGGGGTGTGTAATGCACTTTAGGGTAGACAGCCAATCAGCTACCAGATTCAATCTGTCAATCAAACACAGCAGCCAATCAGAGAGCTGGCCATTGATCAGCAGGCCCTTTATGACATCACAGACAGACCCACGGAACTCTCTGTGCTTGTCTGCTGGCTGGCTGTCAGTTGGGTGGGTGGGCGGCAGAGGGGGAGGATGTACGTCTCGTTTCTCCTGAAAATTGCGGTTTTTCGGCGTTTCCGGAAAAAGTCGCGGTCCGACGCGCAAAAGTGGGGTATCGTAGAAATCGCCTTTTAAAGACGCACCTTTCTGGCCCCACAAAAATGGGCATTTCAAATTAGAAACAAGTCAAATGAACAAAATAGTGTGAATAAGTAAGTATTTCAGGGGTGAGTTAGCAGGTTATTTGGGTAGAAAGTCCTGATTTTTTTGGAGGTTGCAGTGACCACTACGCCATTCAAAATAGGCAGGCTTTAGCATAAGCAGTTAGGCCCCGTAGGATGATTTTAGCTAATGTGTGCCCCAAACACTCAAACCGGCTTGTATCTTGCAATGGAAAATATGGGAAACATGACTTAGACAGCAAATGATACACTGTATGCCATGTTTCCAAATTTTTATGCACAGTGGTAACAGCATGAAGCGAATGCATGTGAATATACAAAGATGCATTGCATTAAACAAGTCCAATGAGCGTGCAAAAAATGGCCGGCCTGCCTGCTTTCATCCATCATTTGTTCTAAATTTATAATTAATTAATGAGCTGAGGTGGAGTCTTAGCCAGTGGTACCATCAGGGGTGTGTAATGCACTTTAGGGTAGACAGCCAATCAGCTGCCAGATTCAATCTGTCAATCAAACACAGCAGCCAATCAGAGAGCTGGCCATTGATCAGCAGGCCCTTTATGACATCACAGACAGACCCACGGAACTCTCTGTGCTTGTCTGCTGGCTGGCTGTCAGTTGGGTGGGTGGGCGGCAGAGGGGGAGGATGTACGTCTCGTTTCTCCTGAAAATTGCGGTTTTTCAGCGTTTCCGGAAAAAGTCGCGGTCCGACGCGCAAAAGTGGGGTATCGTAGAAATCGCCTTTTAAAGACGCACCTTTCTGGCCCCACAAAAATGGGCATTTCAAATTAGAAACAAGTCAAATGAACAAAATAGTGTGAATAAGTAAGTATTTCAGGGGTGAGTTAGCAGGTTATTGGGGTAGTAAGTCCTGATTTTTTTGGAGGTTGCAGTGACCACTACGCCATTCAAAATAGGCAGGCTTTAGCATAAGCAGTTAGGCCCCGTAGGAGGATTTTAGCTAAAATGTGCCCCAAACACTCAAACCGGCTTGTATCTTGCAATGGAAAATATGGGAAACATGACTTAGACAGCAAATGATACACTGTATGCCATGTTTCCAAATTTTTATGCACAGTGGTTACAGCATGAAGCGAATGCATGTGAATATACACAGGTGCATTGCATTAAACAAGTCCAATGAGCGTGAAAAAAATGGCCGGCCTGCCTGCTTTCATCCATCATTTGTTCTAAATTTATAATTAATCAATGAGCTGAGATGGAGTCTTAGCCAGTGGTACCATCAGGGGTGTGTAATGCACTTTAGGGTAGACAGCCAATCAGCTGCCAGATTCAATCTGTCAATCAAACACAGCAGCCAATCAGAGAGCTGGCCATTGATCAGCAGGCCCTTTATGACATCACAGACAGACCCACGGAACTCTCTGTGCTTGTCTGCTGGCTGGCTGTCAGTTGGGTGGGTGGGCGGCAGAGGGGGAGGATGTACGTCTCGTTTCTCCTGAAAATTGCGGTTTTTCGGCGTTTCCGGAAAAAGTCGCGGTCCGACGCGCAAAAGTGGGGTATAGTAGAAATCGCCTTTTAAAGACGCACCTTTCTGGCCCCACAAAAATGGGCATTTCAAATTAGAAACAAGTCAAATGAACAAAATAGTGTGAATAAGTAAGTATTTCAGGGGTGAGTTAGCAGGTTATTGGGGTAGTAAGTCCTGATTTATTTGGAGGTTGCAGTGACCACTACGCCATTCAAAATAGGCAGGCTTTAGCATAAGCAGTTAGGCCCCGTAGGATGATTTTAGCTAAAATGTGCCCCAAACACTCAAACCGGCTTGTATCTTGCAATGGAAAATATGGGAAACATGACTTAGACAGCAAATGATACACTGTATGCCATGTTTCCAAATTTTTATGCACAGTGGTTACAGCATGAAGCGAATGCATGTGAATATACAAAGGTGCATTGCATTAAACAAGTCCAATGAGAATGAAAAAAATGGCCGGCCTGCCTGCTTTCATCCATCATTTGTTCTAAATTTATAATTAATCAATGAGCTGAGGTGGAGTCTTAGCCAGTGGTACCATCAGGGGTGTGTAATGCACTTTAGGGTAGACAGCCAATCAGCTGCCAGTTTCAATCTGTCAATCAAACACAGCAGCCAATCAGAGAGCTGGCCATTGATCAGCAGGTCCTTTATGACATCACAGACAGACCCATGGAACTCTCTGTGCTTGTCTGCTGGCTGGCTGTCAGTTGGGTGGGTGGGCGGCAGAGGCGGAGGATGTACGTCTCGTTTCTCCTGAAAATTGCGGTTTTTCGGCGTTTCCGGAAAAAGTCGCGGTCCGACGCGCAAAAGTGGGGTATCGTAGAAATCGCCTTTTAAAGACGCACCTTTCTGGCCCCACAAAAATGGGCATTTCAAATTAGAAATAAGTCAAATGAACAAAATAGTGTGAATAAGTAAGTATTTCAGGGGTGAGTTAGCAGGTTATTGGGGTAGTAAGTCCTGATTTTTTTGGAGGTTGCAGTGACCACTACGCCATTCAAAATAGGCAGGCTTTAGCATAAGCAGTTAGGCCCCGTAGGATGATTTTAGCTAAAATGTGCCCCAAACACTCAAACCGGCTTGTATCTTGCAATGGAAAATATGGGAAACATGACTTAGACAGCAAATGATACACTGTATGCCATGTTTCCAAATTTTTATGCACAGTGGTTACAGCATGAAGCGAATGCATGTGAATATACAAAGGTGCATTGCATTAAACAAGTCCAATGAGCGTGAAAAAAATAGCCGGCCTGCCTGCTTTCATCCATCATTTGTTCTAAATTTATAATTAATCAATGAGCTGAGGTGGAGTCTTAGCCAGTGGTACCATCAGGGGTGTGTAATGCACTTTAGGGTAGACAGCCAATCAGCTGCCAGATTCAATCTGTCAATCAAACACAGCAGCCAATCAGAGAGCTGGCCATTGATCAGCAGGCCCTTTATGACATCACAGACAGACCCACGGAACTCTCTGTGCTTGTCTGCTGGCTGGCTGTCAGTTGGGTGGGTGGGCGGCAGAGGGGGAGGATGTACGTCTCGTTTCTCCTGAAAATTGCGGTTTTTCGGCGTTTCCGGAAAAAGTTGCGGTCCGACGCGCAAAAGTGGGGTATCGTAGAAATCGCCTTTTAAAGACGCACCTTTCTGGCCCCACAAAAATGGGCATTTCAAATTAGAAACAAGTCAAATGAACAAAATAGTGTGAATAAGTAAGTATTTCAGGGGTGAGTTAGCAGGTTATTGGGGTAGTAAGTCCTGATTTTTTTGGAGGTTGCAGTGACCACTACGCCATTCAAAATAGGCAGGCTTTAGCATAAGCAGCTAGGCCCCGTAGGATGATTTTAGCTAATGTGTGCCCCAAACACTCAAACCGGCTTGTATCTTGCAATGGAAAATATGGGAAACATGACTTAGACAGCAAATGATACACTGTATGCCATGTTTCCAAATTTTTATGCACAGTGGTTACAGCATGAAGCGAATGCATGTGAATATACAAAGGTGCATTGCATTAAACAAGTCCAATGAGCGTGAAAAAAATGGCCGGCCTGCCTGCTTTCATCCATCATTTGTTCTAAATTTATAATTAATCAATGAGCTGAGGTGGAGTCTTAGCCAGTGGTACCATCAGGGGTGTGTAATGCACTTTAGGGTAGACAGCCAATCAGCTGCCAGATTCAATCTGTCAATCAAACACAGCAGCCAATCAGAGAGCTGGCCATTGATCAGCAGGCCCTTTATGACATCACAGACAGACCCACGGAACTCTCTGTGCTTGTCTGCTGGCTGGCTGTCAGTTGGGTGGGTGGGCGGCAGAGGGGGAGGATGTACGTCTCGTTTCTCCTGAAAATTGCGTTTTTTCGGCGTTTCCGGAAAAAGTCGCGGTCCGACGCGCAAAAGTGGGGTATCGTAGAAATCGCCTTTTA
The DNA here is from genome assembly GCF_055691185.1 of Crinia signifera. NCBI lineage: Eukaryota > Metazoa > Chordata > Amphibia > Anura > Myobatrachidae > Crinia > Crinia signifera. The sequence continues at coordinate 162,978,820 of NC_139218.1, read as the reverse complement.
AAGACGCACCTTTCTGGCCCCACAAAAATGGGCATTTCAAATTAGAAACAAGTCAAATGAACAAAATAGTGTGAATAAGTAGGTATTTCAGGGGTGAGTTAGCAGGTTATTGGGGTAGTAAGTCCTGATTTTTTTGGAGGTTGCAGTGACCACTACGCCATTCAAAATAGGCAGGCTTTAGCATAAGCAGTTAGGCCCCGTAGGATGATTTTAGCTAAAATGTGCCCCAAACACTCAATCCGGCTTGTATCTTGCAATGGAAAATATGGGAAACATGACTTAGACAGCAAATGATACACTGTATGCCATGTTTCCAAATTTTTATGCACAGTGGTTACAGCATGAAGCGAATGCATGTGAATATACAAAGGTGCATTGCATTAAACAAGTCCAATGAGCGTGAAAAAAATGGCCGGCCTGCCTGCTTTCATCCATCATTTGTTCTAAATTTATAATTAATCAATGAGCTGAGGTGGAGTCTTAGCCAGTGGTACCATCAGGGGTGTGTAATGCACTTTAGGGTAGACAGCCAATCAGCTGCCAGATTCAATCTGTCAATCAAACACAGCAGCCAATCAGAGAGCTGGCCATTGATCAGCAGGCCCTTTATGACATCACAGACAGACCCACGGAACTCTCTGTGCTTGTCTGCTGGCTGGCTGTCAGTTGGGTGGGTGGGCGGCAGAGAGGGAGGATGTACAGTACGTCTCGTTTCTCCTGAAAATTGCGGTTTTTCGGCGTTTCCGGAAAAAGTCGCGGTCCGACGCGCAAAAGTGGGGTATCGTAGAAATCGCCTTTTAAAGACGCACCTTTCTGGCCCCACAAAAATGGGCATTTCAAATTAGAAACAAGTCAAATGAACAAAATAGTGTGAATAAGTAAGTATTTCAGGGGTGAGTTAGCAGGTTATTGGGGTAGTAAGTCCTGATTTTTTTGGAGGTTGCAGTGACCACTACGCCATTCAAAATAGGCAGGCTTTAGCATAAGCAGTTAGGCCCCGTAGGATGATTTTAGCTAAAATGTGCCCCAAACACTCAAACCGGCTTGTATCTTGCAATGGAAAATATGGGAAACATGACTTAGACAGCAAATGATACACTGTATGCCATGTTTCCAAATTTTTATGCACAGTGGTTACAGCATGAAGCGAATGCATGTGAATATACAAAGGTGCATTGCATTAAACAAGTCCAATGAGCGTGAAAAAAATGGCCGGCCTGCCTGCTTTCATCCATCATTTGTTCTAAATTTATAATTAATCAATGAGCTGAGGTGGAGTCTTAACCAGTGGTACCATCAGGGGTGTGTAATGCACTTTAGGGTAGACAGCCAATCAGCTGCCAGATTCAATCTGTCAATCAAACACAGCAGCCAATCAGAGAGCTGGCCATTGATCAGCAGGCCCTTTATGACATCACAGACAGACCCACGAAACTCTCTGTGCTTGTCCGCTGGCTGGCTGTCAGTTGGGTGGGTGGGCGGCAGAGGGGGAGGATGTACGTCTCGTTTCTCCTGAAAATTGCGGTTTCTCGGCGTTTCCGGAAAAAGTCGCGGTCCGACGCGCAAAAGTGGGGTATCGTAGAAATCGCCTTTTAAAGACGCACCTTTCTGGCCCCACAAAAATGGGCATTTCAAATTAGAAACAAGTCAAATGAACAAAATAGTGTGAATAAGTAAGTATTTCAGGGGTGAGTTAGCAGGTTATTGGGGTAGTAAGTCCTGATTTTTTTGGAGGTTGCAGTGACCACTACGCCATTCAAAATAGGCAGGCTTTAGCATAAGCAGTTAGGCCCCGTAGGATGATTTTAGCTAAAATGTGCCCCAAACACTCAAACCGGCTTGTATCTTGCAATGGAAAATATGGGAAACATGACTTAGACAGCAAATGATACACTGTATGCCATGTTTCCAAATTTTTATGCACAGTGGTTACAGCATGAAGCGAATGCATGTGAATATACAAAGGTGCATTGCATTAAACAAGTCCAATGAGCGTGAAAAAAATGGCCGGCCTGCCTGCTTTCATCCATCATTTGTTCTAAATTTATAATTAATCAATGAGCTGAGGTGGAGTCTTAGCCAGTGGTACCATCAGGGGTGTGTAATGCACTTTAGGGTAGACAGCCAATCAGCTGCCAGATTCAATCTGTCAATCAAACACAGCAGCCAATCAGAGAGCTGGCCATTGAGCAGCAGGCCCTTTATGACATCACAGACAGACCCACGGAACTCTCTGTGCTTGTCTGCTAATTGGCTGTCAGTTGGGTGGGTGGGCGGCAGAGGGGGAGGATGTACGTCTCGTTTCTCCTGAAAATTGCGGTTTTTCGGCGTTTCCGGAAAAAGTCGCGGTCCGACGCGCAAAAGTGGGGTATCGTAGAAATCGCCTTTTAAAGACGCACCTTTCTGGCCCCACAAAAATGGGCATTTCAAATTAGAAACAAGTCAAATGAACAAAATAGTGTGAATAAGTAAGTATTTCAGGGGTGAGTTAGCAGGTTATTGGGGTAGTAAGTCCTGATTTTTTTGGAGGTTGCAGTGACCACTACGCCATTCAAAATAGGCAGGCTTTAGCATAAGCAGTTAGGCCCCGTAGGATGATTTTAGCTAAAATGTGCCCCAAACACTCAAACCGGCTTGTATCTTGCAATGGAAAATATGGGAAACATGACTTAGACAGCAAATGATACACTGTATGCCATGTTTCCAAATTTTTATGCACAGTGGTTACAGCATGAAGCGAATGCATGTGAATATACAAAGGTGTATTGCATTAAACAAGTCCAATGAGCGTGAAAAAAATGGCCGGCCTGCCTGCTTTCATCCATCATTTGTTCTAAATTTATAATTAATCAATGAGCTGAGGTGGAGTCTTAGCCAGTGGTACCATCAGGGGTGTGTAATGCACTTTAGGGTAGACAGCCAATCAGCTGCCAGATTCAATCTGTCAATCAAACACAGCAGCCAATCAGAGAGCTGGCCATTGATCAGCAGGCCCTTTATGACATCACAGAAAGACTCACGGAACTCTCTGTGCTTGTCTGCTGGCTGGCTGTCAGTTGGGTGGGTGGGCGGCAGAGGGGGAGGATGTACGTCTCGTTTCTCCTGAAAATTGCGGTTTTTCGGCGTTTCCGGTAAAAGTCGCGGTCCGACGCGCAAAAGTGGGGTATCGTAGAAATCGCCTTTTAAAGACGCACCTTTCTGGCCCCACGAAAATGGGCATTTCAAATTAGAAACAAGTCAAATGAACAAAATAGTGTGAATAAGTAAGTATTTCAGGGGTGAGTTAGCAGGTTATTGGGGTAGTAAGTCCTGATTTTTTTGGAGGTTGCAGTGACCACTACGCCATTCAAAATAGGCAGGCTTTAGCATAAGCAGTTAGGCCCCGTAGGATGATTTTAGCTAAAATGTGCCCCAAACACTCAAACCGGCTTGTATCTTGCAATGGAAAATATGGGAAACATGACTTAGACAGCAAATGATACACTGTATGCCATGTTTCCAAATTTTTATGCACAGTGGTTACAGCATGAAGCGAATGCATGTGAATATACAAAGGTGTATTGCATTAAACAAGTCCAATGAGCGTGAAAAAAATGGCCGGCCTGCCTACTTTCATCCATCATTTGTTCTAAATTTATAATTAATCAATGAGCTGAGGTGGAGTCTTAGCCAGTGGTACCATCAGGGATGTGTAATGCACTTTAGGGTAGACAGCCATTCAGCTGCCAGATTCAATCTGTCAATCAAACACAGCAGCCAATCAGAGAGCTGGCCATTGATCAGCAGGCCCTTTATGACATCACAGACAGACCCACGGAACTCTCTGTGCTTGTCTGCTGGCTGGCTGTCAGTTGGGTGGGTGGGCGGCAGAGGGGGAGGATGTACGTCTCGTTTCTCCTGAAAATTGCGGTTTTTCGGCGTTTCCGGAAAAAGTCGCGGTCCAACGCGCAAAAGTGGGGTATCGTAGAAATCGCCTTTTAAAGACGCACCTTTCTGGCCCCACAAAAATGGGCATTTCAAATTAGAAACAAGTCAAATGAACAAAATAGTGTGAATAAGTAAGTATTTCAGGGGTGAGTTAGCAGGTTATTGGGGTAGTAAGTCCTGATTTTTTTGGAGGTTGCAGTGACCACTACGCCATTCAAAATAGGCAGGCTTTAGCATAAGCAGTTAGGCCCCGTAGGATGATTTTAGCTAAAATGTGCCCCAAACACTCAAACCGGCTTGTATCTTGCAATGGAAAATATGGGAAACATGACTTAGACAGCAAATGATACACTGTATGCCATGTTTCCAAATTTTTATGCACAGTGGTTACAGCATGAAGCGAATGCATGTGAATATACAAAGGTGCATTGCATTAAACAAGTCCAATGAGCGTGAAAAAAATGGCCGGCCTGCCTGCTTTCATCCATCATTTGTTCTAAATTTATAATTAATCAATGAGCTGAGGTGGAGTCTTAGCCAGTGGTACCATCAGGGGTGTGTAATGCACTTTAGGGTAGACAGCCAATCAGCTGCCAGATTCAATCTGTCAATCAAACACAGCAGCCAATCAGAGAGCTGGCCATTGATCAGCAGGCCCTTTATGACATCACAGACAGACCCACGGAACTCTCTGTGCTTGTCTGCTGGCTGGCTGTCAGTTGGGTGGGTGGGCGGCAGAGGGGGAGGATGTACGTCTCGTTTCTCCTGAAAATTGCGGTTTTTCGGCGTTTCCGGAAAAAGTCGCGGTCCGACGCGCAAAAGTGGGGTATCGTAGAAATCGCCTTTTAAAGACGCACCTTTCTGGCCCCACAAAAATGGGCATTTCAAATTAGAAACAAGTCAAATGAACAAAATAGTGTGAATAAGTAAGTATTTCAGGGGTGAGTTAGCAGGTTATTGGGGTAGTAAGTCCTGATTTATTTGGAGGTTGCAGTGACCACTACGCCATTCAAAATAGGCAGGCTTTAGCATAAGCAGTTAGGCCCCGTAGGATGATTTTAGCTAAAATGTGCCCCAAACACTCAAACCGGCTTGTATCTTGCAATGGAAAATATGGGAAACATGACTTAGACAGCAAATGATACACTGTATGCCATGTTTCCAAATTTTTATGCACAGTGGTTACAGCATGAAGCGAATGCATGTGAATATACAAAGGTGCATTGCATTAAACAAGTCCAATGAGCGTGAAAAAAATGGCCGGCCTGCCTGCTTTCATCCATCATTTGTTCTAAATTTATAATTAATCAATGAGCTGAGGTGGAGTCTTAGCCAGTGGTACCATCAGGGGTGTGTAATGCACTTTAGGGTAGACAGCCAATCAGCTGCCAGATTCAATCTGTCAATCAAACACAGCAGCCAATCAGAGAGCTGGCCATTGATCAGCAGGCCCTTTATGACATCACAGAAAGACTCACGGAACTCTCTGTGCTTGTCTGCTGGCTGGCTGTCAGTTGGGTGGGTGGGCGGCAGAGGGGGAGGATGTACGTCTCGTTTCTCCTGAAAATTGCGGTTTTTCGGCGTTTCCGGAAAAAGTCGCGGTCCAACGCACAAAAGTGGGGTATCGTAGAAATCGCCTTTTAAAGACGCACCTTTCTGGCCCCACAAAAATGGGCATTTCAAATTAGAAACAAGTCAAATGAACAAAATAGTGTGAATAAGTAAGTATTTCAGGGGTGAGTTAGCAGGTTATTGGGGTAGTAAGTCCTGATTTTTTTGGAGGTTGCAGTGACCACTACGCCATTCAAAATAGGCAGGCTTTAGCATAAGCAGTTAGGCCCCGTAGGATGATTTTAGCTAAAATGTGCCCCAAACACTCAAACCGGCTTGTATCTTGCAATGGAAAATATGGGAAACATGACTTAGACAGCAAATGATACACTGTATGCCATGTTTCCAAATTTTTATGCACAGTGGTTACAGCATGAAGCGAATGCATGTGAATATACAAAGGTGCTTTGCATTAAACAAGTCCAATGAGCGTGAAAAAAATGGCCGGCCTGCCTGCTTTCATCCATCATTTGTTCTAAATTTATAATTAATCAATGAGCTGAGGTGGAGTCTTAGCCAGTGGTACCATCAGGGGTGTGTAATGCACTTTAGGGTAGACAGCCAATCAGCTGCCAGATTCAATCTGTCAATCAAACACAGCAGCCAATCAGAGAGCTGGCCATTGATCAGCAGGCCCTTTATGACATCACAGACAGACCCACGGAACTCTCTGTGCTTGTCTGCTGGCTGGCTGTCAGTTGGGTGGGTGGGCGGCAGAGGGGGAGGATGTACGTCTCGTTTCTCCTGAAAATTGCGGTTTTTCGGCGTTTCCGGAAAAAGTCGCGGTCCGACGCGCAAAAGTGGGGTATCGTAGAAATCGCCTTTTAAAGACGCACCTTTCTGGCCCCACAAAAATGGGCATTTCAAATTAGAAACAAGTCAAATGAACAAAATAGTGTGAATAAGTAAGTATTTCAGGGGTGAGTTAGCAGGTTATTGGGGTAGTAAGTCCTGATTTTTTTGGAGGTTGCAGTGACCACTACGCCATTCAAAATAGGCAGGCTTTAGCATAAGCAGTTAGGCCCCGTAGGATGATTTTAGCTAAAATGTGCCCCAAACACTCAAACCGGCTTGTATCTAGCAATGGAAAATATGGGAAACATGACTTAGACAGCAAATGATACACTGTATGCCATGTTTCCAAATTTTTATGCACAGTGGTTACAGCATGAAGCGAATGCATGTGAATATACAAAGGTGCATTGCATTAAACAAGTCCAATGAGCGTGAAAAAAATGGCCGGCCTGCCTGCTTTCATCCATCATTTGTTCTAAATTTATAATTAATCAATGAGCTGAGGTGGAGTCTTAGCCAGTGGTACCATCAGGGGTGTGTAATGCACTTTAGGGTAGACAGCCAATCAGCTGCCAGATTCAATCTGTCAATCAAACACAGCAGCCAATCAGAGAGCTGGCCATTGATCAGCAGGCCCTTTATGACATCACAGACAGACCCACGGAACTCTCTGTGCTTGTCTGCTGGCTGGCTGTCAGTTGGGTGGGTGGGCGGCAGAGGGGGAGGATGTACTGAAAATTGAGGTTTTTCGGCGTTTCCGGAAAAAGTCGCGGTCCGACGCGCAAAAGTGGGGTATCGTAGAAATCGCCTTTTAAAGACGCACCTTTCTGGCCCCACAAAAATGGGCATTTCAAATTAGAAACAAGTCAAATGAACAAAATAGTGTGAATAAGTAAGTATTTCAGGGGTGAGTTAGCAGGTTATTGGGGTAGTAAGTCCTGATTTTTTTGGAGGTTGCAGTGACCACTACGCCATTCAAAATAGGCAGGCTTTAGCATAAGCAGTTAGGCCCCGTAGGATGATTTTAGCTAAAATGTGCCCCAAACACTCAAACCGGCTTGTATCTTGCAATGGAAAATATGGGAAACATGACTTAGACAGCAAATGATACACTGTATGCCATGTTTCCAAATTTTTATGCACAGTGGTTACAGCATGAAGCGAATGCATGTGAATATACAAAGGTGCATTGCATTAAACAAGTCCAATGAGCGTGAAAAAAATGGCCGGCCTGCCTGCTTTCATCCATCATTTGTTCTAAATTTATAATTAATCAATGAGCTGAGGTGGAGTCTTAGCCAGTGGTACCATCAGGGGTGTGTAATGCACTTTAGGGTAGACAGCCAATCAGCTGCCAGATTCAATCTGTCAATCAAACACAGCAGCCAATCAGAGAGCTGGCCATTGATCAGCAGGCCCTTTATGACATCACAGACAGACCCACGGAACTCTCTGTGCTTGTCTGCTGGCTGGCTGTCAGTTGGGTGGGTGGGCGGCAGAGGGGGAGGATGTACGTCTCGTTTCTCCTGAAAATTGCGGTTTTTCGGCGTTTCCGGAAAAAGTCGCGGTCCGACGCGCAAAAGTGGGGTATCGTAGAAATCGCCTTTTAAAGACGCACCTTTCTGGCCCCACAAAAATGGGCATTTCAAATTAGAAACAAGTCAAATGAACAAAATAGTGTGAATAAGTAAGTATTTCAGGGGTGAGTTAGCAGGTTATTGGGGTAGTAAGTCCGATTTATTTGGAGGTTGCAGTGACCACTACGCCATTCAAAATAGGCAGGCTTTAGCATAAGCAGTTAGGCCCCGTAGGATGATTTTAGCTAAAATGTGCCCCAAACACTCAAACCGGCTTGTATCTTGCAATGGAAAATATGGGAAACATGACTTAGACAGCAAATGATACACTGTATGCCATGTTTCCAAATTTTTATGCACAGTGGTTACAGCATGAAGCGAATGCATGTGAATATACAAAGGTGCATTGCATTAAACAAGTCCAATGAGCGTGAAAAAAATGGCCGGCCTGCCTGCTTTCATCCATCATTTGTTCTAAATTTATAATTAATCAATGAGCTGAGGTGGAGTCTTAGCCAGTGGTACCATCAGGGGTGTGTAATGCACTTTAGGGTAGACAGCCAATCAGCTGCCAGATTCAATCTGTCAATCAAACACAGCAGCCAATCAGAGAGCTGGCCATTGATCAGCAGGCCCTTTATGACATCACAGACAGACCCACGGAACTCTCTGTGCTTGTCTGCTGGCTGGCTGTCAGTTGGGTGGGTGGGCGGCAGAGGGGGAGGATATACGTCTCGTTTCTCCTGAAAATTGCGGTTTTTCGGCGTTTCCGGAAAAAGTCGCGGTCCGACGCGCAAAAGTGGGGTATCGTAGAAATCGCCTTTTAAAGACGCACCTTTCTGGCCCCACAAAAATGGGCATTTCAAATTAGAAACAAGTCAAATGAACAAAATAGTGTGAATAAGTAAGTATTTCAGGGGTGAGTTAGCAGGTTATTGGGGTAGTAAGTCCTGATTTATTTGGAGGTTGCAGTGACCACTACGCCATTCAAAATAGGCAGGCTTTAGCATAAGCAGTTAGGCCCCGTAGGATGATTTTAGCTAAAATGTGCCCCAAACACTCAAACCGGCTTGTATCTTGCAATGGAAAATATGGGAAACATGACTTAGACAGCAAATGATACACTGTATGCCATGTTTCCAAATTTTTATGCACAGTGGTTACAGCATGAAGCGAATGCATGTGAATATACAAAGGTGCATTGCATTAAACAAGTCCAATGAGCGTGAAAAAAATGGCCGGCCTGCCTGCTTTCATCCATCATTTGTTCTAAATTTATAATTAATCAATGAGCTGAGGTGGAGTCTTAGCCAGTGGTACCATCAGGGGTGTGTAATGCACTTTAGGGTAGACAGCCAATCAGCTGCCAGATTCAATCTGTCAATCAAACACAGCAGCCAATCAGAGAGCTGGCCATTGATCAGCAGGCCCTTTATGACATCACAGACAGACCCACGGAACTCTCTGTGCTTGTCTGCTGGCTGGCTGTCAGTTGGGTGGGTGGGCGGCAGAGGGGGAGGATGTACGTCTCGTTTCTCCTGAAAATTGCGGTTTTTCGGCGTTTCCGGAAAAAGTCGCGGTCCGACGCGCAAAAGTGGGGTATCGTAGAAATCGCCTTTTAAAGACGCACCTTTCTGGCCCCACAAAAATGGGCATTTCAAATTAGAAACAAGTCAAATGAACAAAATAGTGTGAATAAGTAAGTATTTCAGGGGTGAGTTAGCAGGTTATTGGGGTAGTAAGTCCTGATTTTTTTGGAGGTTGCAGTGACCACTACGCCATTCAAAATAGGCAGGCTTTAGCATAAGCAGTTAGGCCCCGTAGGATGATTTTAGCTAAAATGTGCCCCAAACACTCAAACCGGCTTGTATCTTGCAATGGAAAATATGGGAAACATGACTTAGACAGCAAATGATACACTGTATGCCATGTTTCCAAATTTTTATGCACAGTGGTTACAGCATGAAGCGAATGCATGTGAATATACAAAGGTGCATTGCATTAAACAAGTCCAATGAGCGTGAAAAAAATGGCCGGCCTGCCTGCTTTCATCCATCATTTGTTCTAAATTTATAATTAATCAATGAGCTGAGGTGGAGTCTTAGCCATTGGTACCATCAGGGGTGTGTAATGCATTTTAGGGTAGACAGCCAATCAGCTGCCAGATTCAATCTGTCAATCAAACACAGCAGCCAATCAGAGAGCTGGCCATTGATCAGCAGGCCCTTTATGACATCACAGACAGACCCACGGAACTCTCTGTGCTTGTCTGCTGGCTGGCTGTCAGTTGGGTGGGTGGGCGGCAGAGGGGGAGGATGTACGTCTCGTTTCTCCTGAAAATTGCGGTTTTTCGGCGTTTCCGGAAAAAGTCGCGGTCCGACGCGCAAAAGTGGGGTATCGTAGAAATCGCCTTTTAAAGACGCACCTTTCTGGCCCAACAAAAATGGGCATTTCAAATTAGAAACAAGTCAAATGAACAAAATAGTGTGAATAAGTAAGTATTTCAGGGGTGAGTTAGCAGGTTATTGGGGTAGTAAGTCCTGATTTATTTAGAGGTTGCAGTGACCACTACGCCATTCAAAATAGGCAGGCTTTAGCATAAGCAGTTAGGCCCCGTAGGATGATTTTAGCTAAAATGTGCCCCAAACACTCAAACCGGCTTGTATCTTGCAATGGAAAATATGGGAAACATGACTTAGACAGCAAATGATACACTGTATGCCATGTTTCCAAATTTTTATGCACAGTGGTTACAGCATGAAGCGAATGCATGTGAATATACAAAGGTGCATTGCATTAAACAAGTCCAATGAGCGTGAAAAAAATGGCCGGCCTGCCTGCTTTCATCCATCATTTGTTCTAAATTTATAATTAATCAATGAGCTGAGGTGGAGTCTTAGCCAGTGGTACCATCAGGGGTGTGTAATGCACTTTAGGGTAGACAGCCAATCAGCTGCCAGATTCAATCTGTCAATCAAACACAGCAGCCAATCAGAGAGCTGGCCATTGATCAGCAGGCCCTTTATGACATCACAGACAGACCCACGGAACTCTCTGTGCTTGTCTGCTGGCTGGCTGTCAGTTGGGTGGGTGGGCGGCAGAGGGGGAGGATGTACGTCTCGTTTCTCCTGAAAATTGCGGTTTTTCGGCGTTTCCGGAAAAAGTCGCGGTCCGACGCGCAAAAGTGGGGTATCGTAGAAATCGCCTTTTAAAGACGCACCTTTCTGGCCCCACAAAAATGGGCATTTCAAATTAGAAACAAGTCAAATGAACAAAATAGTGTGAATAAGTAAGTATTTCAGGGGTGAGTTAGCAGGTTATTGGGGTAGTAAGTCCTGATTTTTTTGGAGGTTGCAGTGACCACTACGCCATTCAAAATAGGCAGGCTTTAGCATAAGCAGTTAGGCCCCGTAGGATGATTTTAGCTAAAATGTGCCCCAAACACTCAAACCGGCTTGTATCTTGCAATGGAAAATATGGGAAACATGACTTAGACAGCAAATGATACACTGTATGCCATGTTTCCAAATTTGTATGCACAGTGGTTACAGCATGAAGCGAATGCATGTGAATATACAAAGGTGCATTGCATTAAACAAGTCCAATGAGCGTGAAAAAAATGGCCGGCCTGCCTGCTTTCATCCATCATTTGTTCTAAATTTATAATTAATCAATGAGCTGAGGTGGAGTCTTAGCCAGTGGTACCATCAGGGGTGTGTAATGCACTTTAGGGTAGACAGCCAATCAGCTGCCAGATTCAATCTGTCAATCAAACACAGCAGCCAATCAGAGAGCTGGCCATTGATCAGCAGGCCCTTTATGACATCACAGACAGACCCACGGAACTCTCTGTGCTTGTCTGCTGGCTGGCTGTCAGTTGGGTGGGTGGGCGGCAGAGGGGGAGGATGTACGTCTCGTTTCTCCTGAAAATTGCGGTTTTTCGGCGTTTCCGGAAAAAGTCGCGGTCCGACGCGCAAAAGTGGGGTATCGTAGAAATCGCCTTTTAAAGACGCACCTTTCTGGCCCCACAAAAATGGGCATTTCAAATTAGAAACAAGTCAAATGAACAAAATAGTGTGAATAAGTAAGTATTTCAGGGGTGAGTTAGCAGGTTATTGGGGTAGTAAGTCCTGATTTTTTTGGAGGTTGCAGTGACCACTACGCCATTTAAAATAGGCAGGCTTTAGCATAAGCAGTTAGGCCCCGTAGGATGATATTAGCTAAAATGTGCCCCAAACACTCAAACCGGCTTGTATCTTGCAATGGAAAATATGGGAAACATGACTTAGACAGCAAATGATACACTGTATGCCATGTTTCCAAATTTTTATGCACAGTGGTTACAGCATGAAGCGAATGCATGTGAATATACAAAGGTGCATTGCATTAAACAAGTCCAATGAGCGTGAAAAAAATGGCCGGCCTGCCTGCTTTCATCCATCATTTGTTCTAAATTTATAATTAATCAATGAGCTGAGGTGGAGTCTTAGCCAGTGGTACCATCAGGGGTGTGTAATGCACTTTAGGGTAGACAGCCAATCAGCTGCCAGATTCAATCTGTCAATCAAACACAGCAGCCAATCAGAGAGCTGGCCATTGATCAGCAGGCCCTTTATGACATCACAGACAGACCCACGGAACTCTCTGTGCTTGTCTGCTGGCTGGCTGTCAGTTGGGTGGGTGGGCGGCAGAGGGGGAGGATGTACGTCTCGTTTCTCCTGAAAATTGCGGTTTTTCGGCGTTTCCGGAAAAAGTCGCGGTCCGACGCGCAAAAGTGGGGTATCGTAGAAATCGCCTTTTAAAGACGCACCTTTCTGGCCCCACAAAAATGGGCATTTCAAATTAGAAACAAGTCAAATGAACAAAATAGTGTGAATAAGTAAGTATTTCAGGGGTGAGTTAGCAGGTTATTGGGGTAGTAAGTCCTGATTTATTTGGAGGTTGCAGTGACCACTACGCCATTCAAAATAGACAGGCTTTAGCATAAGCAGTTAGGCCCCGTAGGATGATTTTAGCTAAAATGTGCCCCAAACACTCAAACCGGCTTGTATCTTGCAATGGAAATTATGGGAAACATGACTTAGACAGCAAATGATACACTGTATGCCATGTTTCCAAATTTTTATGCACAGTGGTTACAGCATGAAGCGAATGCATGTGAATATACAAAGGTGCATTGCATTAAACAAGTCCAATGAGCGTGAAAAAAATGGCCGGCCTGCCTGCTTTCATCAATCATTTGTTCTAAATTTATAATTAATCAATGAGCTGAGGTGGAGTCTTAGCCAGTGGTACCATCAGGGGTGTGTAATGCACTTTAGGGTAGACAGCCAATCAGCTGCCAGATTCAATCTGTCAATCAAACACAGCAGCCAATCAGAGAGCTGGCCATTGATCAGCAGGCCCTTTATGACATCACAGACAGACCCACGGAACTCTCTGTGCTTGTCTGCTGGCTGGCTGTCAGTTGGGTGGGTGGGCGGCAGAGGGGGAGGATGTACGTCTCGTTTCTCCTGAAAATTGCGGTTTTTCGGCGTTTCCGGAAAAAGTCGCGGTCCGACACGCAAAAGTGGGGTATCGTAGAAATCGCCTTTTAAAGACGCACCTTTCTGGCCCCACAAAAATGGGCATTTCAAATTAGAAACAAGTCAAATGAACAAAATAGTGTGAATAAGTAAGTATTTCAGGGGTGAGTTAGCAGGTTATTGGGGTAGTAAGTCCTGATTTTTTTGGAGGTTGCAGTGACCACTACGCCATTCAAAATAGGCAGGCTTTAGCATAAGCAGTTAGGCCCCGTAGGATGATTTTAGCTAAAATGTGCCCCAAACACTCAAACCGGCTTGTATCTTGCAATGGAAAATATGGGAAACATGACTTAGACAGCAAATGATACACTGTATGCCATGTTTCCAAATTTTTATGCACAGTGGTTACAGCATGAAGCGAATGCATGTGAATATACAAAGTGTATTGCATTAAACAAGTCCAATGAGCGTGAAAAAAATGGCCGGCCTGCCTGCTTTCATCCATCATTTGTTCTAAATTTATAATTAATCAATGAGCTGAGGTGGAGTCTTAGCCAGTGGTACCATCAGGGGTGTGTAATGCACTTTAGGGTAGACAGCCAATCAGCTGCCAGATTCAATCTGTCAATCAAACACAGCAGCCAATCAGAGAGCTGGCCATTGATCAGCAGGCCCTTTATGACATCACAGACAGACCCACGGAACTCTCTGTGCTTGTCTGCTGGCTGGCTGTCAGTTGGGTGGGTGGGCGGCAGAGGGGGAGGATGTACGTCTCGTTTCTCCTGAAAATTGCGGTTTTTCGGCGTTTCCGGAAAAAGTCGCGGTCCGACGCGCAAAAGTGGGGTATCGTAGAAATCGCCTTTTAAAGACGCACCTTTCTGGCCCCACAAAAATGGGCATTTCAAATTAGAAACAAGTCAAATGAACAAAATAGTGTGAATAAGTAAGTATTTCAGGGGTGAGTTAGCAGGTTATTGGGGTAGTAAGTCCTGATTTTTTTGGAGGTTGCAGTGACCACTACGCCATTCAAAATAGGCAGGCTTTAGCATAAGCAGTTAGGCCCCGTAGGATGATTTTAGCTAAAATGTGCCCCAAACACTCAAACCGGCTTGTATCTTGCAAAGGAAAATATGGGAAACATGACTTAGACAGCAAATGATACACTGTATGCCATGTTTCCAAATTTTTATGCACAGTGGTTACAGCATGAAGCGAATGCATGTGAATATACAAAGGTGCATTGCATTAAACAAGTCCAATGAGCGTGAAAAAAATGGCCGGCCTGCCTGCTTTCATCCATCATTTGTTCTAAATTTATAATTAATCAATGAGCTGAGGTGGAGTCTTAGCCAGTGGTACCATCAGGGGTGTGTAATGCACTTTAGGGTAGACAGCCAATCAGCTGCCAGATTCAATCTGTCAATCAAACACAGCAGCCAATCAGAGAGCTGGCCATTGATCAGCAGGCCCTTTATGACATCACAGACAGACCCACGGAACTCTCTGTGCTTGTCTGCTGGCTGGCTGTCAGTTGGGTGGGTGGGCGGCAGAGGGGGAGGATGTACGTCTCGTTTCTCCTGAAAATTGCGGTTTTTCGGCGTTTCCGGAAAAAGTCGCGGTCCGACGCGCAAAAGTGGGGTATCGTAGAAATCGCCTTTTAAAGACGCACCTTTCTGGTCCCACAAAAATGGGCATTTCAAATTAGAAACAAGTCAAATGAACAAAATAGTGTGAATAAGTAAGTATTTCAGGGGTGAGTTAGCAGGTTATTGGGGTAGTAAGTCCTGATTTTTTTGGAGGTTGCAGTGACCACTACGCCATTCAAAATAGGCAGGCTTTAGCATAAGCAGTTAGGCCCCGTAGGATGATTTTAGCTAAAATGTGCCCCAAACACTCAAACCGGCTTGTATCTTGCAAAGGAAAATATGGGAAACATGACTTAGACAGCAAATGATACACTGTATGCCATGTTTCCAAATTTTTATGCACAGTGGTTACAGCATGAAGCGAATGCATGTGAATATACAAAGGTGCATTGCATTAAACAAGTCCAATGAGCGTGAAAAAAATGGCCGGCCTGCCTGCTTTCATCCATCATTTGTTCTAAATTTATAATTAATCAATGAGCTGAGGTGGAGTCTTAGCCAGTGGTACCATCAGGGGTGTGTAATGCACTTTAGGGTAGACAGCCAATCAGCTGCCAGATTCAATCTGTCAATCAAACACAGCAGCCAATCAGAGAGCTGGCCATTGATCAGCAGGCCCTTTATGACATCACAGACAGACCCACGGAACTCTCTGTGCTTGTCTGCTGGCTGGCTGTCAGTTGGGTGGGTGGGCGGCAGAGGGGGAGGATGTACGTCTCGTTTCTCCTGAAAATTGCGGTTTTTCGGCGTTTCCGGAAAAAGTCGCGGTCCGACGCGCAAAAGTGGGGTATCGTAGAAATCGCCTTTTAAAGACGCACCTTTCTGGCCCCACAAAAATGGGCATTTCAAATTAGAAACAAGTCAAATGAACAAAATAGTGTGAATAAGTAAGTATTTCAGGGGTGAGTTAGCAGGTTATTGGGGTAGTAAGTCCTGATTTATTTGGAGGTTGCAGTGACCACTACGCCATTCAAAATAGGCAGGCTTTAGCATAAGCAGTTAGGCCCCGTAGGATGATTTTAGCTAAAATGTGCCCCAAACACTCAAACCGGCTTGTATCTTGCAATGGAAAATATGGGAAACATGACTTAGACAGCAAATGATACACTGTATGCCATGTTTCCAAATTTTTATGCACAGTGGTTACAGCATGAAGCGAATGCATGTGAATATACAAAGGTGCATTGCATTAAACAAGTCCAATGAGCGTGAAAAAAATGGCCGGCCTGCCTGCTTTCATCCATCATTTGTTCTAAATTTATAATTAATCAATGAGCTGAGGTGGAGTCTTAGCCAGTGGTACCATCAGGGGTGTGTAATGCACTTTAGGGTAGACAGACAATCAGCTGCCAGATTCAATCTGTCAATCAAACACAGCAGCCAATCAGAGAGCTGGCCATTGATCAGCAGGCCCTTTATGACATCACAGACAGACCCACGGAACTCTCTGTGCTTGTCTGCTGGCTGGCTGTCAGTTGGGTGGGTGGGCGGCAGAGGGGGAGGATGTACGTCTCGTTTCTCCTGAAAATTGCGGTTTTTCGGCGTTTCCGGAAAAAGTCGCGGTCCGACGCGCAAAAGTGGGGTATCGTAGAAATCGCCTTTTAAAGACGCACCTTTCTGGCCCCACAAAAATGGGCATTTCAAATTAGAAACAAGTCAAATGAACAAAATAGTGTGAATAAGTAAGTATTTCAGGGGTGAGTTAGCAGGTTATTGGGGTAGTAAGTCCTGATTTTTTTGGAGGTTGCAGTGACCACTACGCCATTCAAAATAGGCAGGCTTTAGCATAAGCAGTTAGGCCCCGTAGGATGATTTTAGCTAAAATGTGCCCCAAACACTCAAACCGGCTTGTATCTTGCAATGGAAAATATGGGAAACATGACTTAGACAGCAAATGATACACTGTATGCCATGTTTCCAAATTTTTATGCACAGTGGTTACAGCATGAAGCGAATGCATGTGAATATACAAAGGTGCATTGCATTAAACAAGTCCAATGAGCGTGAAAAAAATGGCCGGCCTGCCTGCTTTCATCCATCATTTGTTCTAAATTTATAATTAATCAATGAGCTGAGGTGGAGTCTTAGCCAGTGGTACCATCAGGGGTGTGTAATGCACTTTAGGGTAGACAGCCAATCAGCTGTCAGATTCAATCTGTCAATCAAACACAGCAGCCAATCAGAGAGCTGGCCATTGATCAGCAGGCCCTTTATGACATCACAGACAGACCCACGGAACTCTCTGTGCTTGTCTGCTGGCTGGCTGTCAGTTGGGTGGGTGGGCGGCAGAGGGGGAGGATGTACGTCTCGTTTCTCCTGAAAATTGCGGTTTTTCGGCGTTTCCGGAAAAAGTCGCGGTCCGACGCGCAAAAGTGGGGTATCGTAGAAATCGCCTTTTAAAGACGCACCTTTCTGGCCCCACAAAAATGGGCATTTCAAATTAGAAACAAGTCAAATGAACAAAATAGTGTGAATAAGTAAGTATTTCAGGGGTGAGTTAGCAGGTTATTGGGGTAGTAAGTCCTGATTTTTTTGGAGGTTGCAGTGACCACTACGCCATTCAAAATAGGCAGGCTTTAGCATAAGCAGTTAGGCCCCGTAGGATGATTTTAGCTAAAATGTGCCCCAAACACTCAAACCGGCTTGTATCTTGCAATGGAAAATATGGGAAACATGACTTAGACAGCAAATGATACACTGTATGCCATGTTTCCAAATTTTTATGCACAGTGGTTACAGCATGAAGCGAATGCATGTGAATATACAAAGGTGCATTGCATTAAACAAGTCCAATGAGCGTGAAAAAAATGGCCGGCCTGCCTGCTTTCATCCATCATTTGTTCTAAATTTTTAATTAATAAATGAGCTGAGGTGGAGTCTTAGCCAGTGGTACCATCAGGGGTGTGTAATGCACTTTAGGGTAGACAGCCAATCAGCTGCCAGATTCAATCTGTCAATCAAACACAGCAGCCAATCAGAGAGCTGGCCATTGATCAGCAGGCCCTTTATGACATCACAGACAGACCCACGGAACTCTCTGTGCTTGTCTGCTGGCTGGCTGTCAGTTGGG
This sequence comes from Crinia signifera, assembly GCF_055691185.1. NCBI lineage: Eukaryota > Metazoa > Chordata > Amphibia > Anura > Myobatrachidae > Crinia > Crinia signifera. The sequence continues at coordinate 162,960,669 of NC_139218.1, read as the reverse complement.
TGGGTGGGCGGCAGAGGGGGAGGATGTACGTCTCGTTTCTCCTGAAAATTGCGGTTTTTCGGCGTTTCCGGAAAAAGTCGCGGTCCGACGCGCAAAAGTGGGGTATCGTAGAAATTGCCTTTTAAAGACGCACCTTTCTGGCCCCACAAAAATGGGCATTTCAAATTAGAAACAAGTCAAATGAACAAAATAGTGTGAATAAGTAAGTATTTCAGGGGTGAGTTAGCAGGTTATTGGGGTAGTAAGTCCTGATTTTTTTGGAGGTTGCAGTGACCACTACGCCATTCAAAATAGGCAGGCTTTAGCATAAGCAGTTAGGCCCCGTAGGATGATTTTAGCTAAAATGTGCCCCAAACACTCAAACCGGCTTGTATCTTGCAATGGAAAATATGGGAAACATGACTTAGACAGCAAATGATACACTGTATGCCATGTTTCCAAATTTTTATGCACAGTGGTTACAGCATGAAGCGAATGCATGTGAATATACAAAGGTGCATTGCATTAAACAAGTCCAATGAGCGTGAAAAAAATGGCCGGCCTGCCTGCTTTCATCCATCATTTGTTCTAAATTTATAATTAATCAATGAGCTGAGGTGGAGTCTTAGCCAGTGGTACCATCAGGGGTGTGTAATGCACTTTAGGGTAGACAGCCAATCAGCTGCCAGATTCAATCTGTCAATCAAACACAGCAGCCAATCAGAGAGCTGGCCATTGATCAGCAGGCTCTTTATGACATCACAGACAGACCCACGGAACTCTCTGTGCTTGTCTGCGGGCTGGCTGTCAGTTGGGTGGGTGGGCGGCAGAGGGGGAGGATGTACGTCTCGTTTCTCCTGAAAATTGCGTTTTTTCGGCGTTTCCGGAAAAAGTCGCGGTCCGAAGCGCAAAAGTGGGGTATCGTAGAAATCGCCTTTTAAAGACGCACCTTTCTGGCCCCACAAAAATGGGCATTTCAAATTAGAAACAAGTCAAATGAACAAAATAGTGTGAATAAGTAAGTATTTCAGGGGTGAGTTAGCAGGTTATTGGGGTAGTAAGTCCTGATTTTTTTGGAGGTTGCAGTGACCACTACGCCATTCAAAATAGGCAGGCTTTAGCATAAGCAGTTAGGCCCCGTAGGATGATTTTAGCTAAAATGTGCCCCAAACACTCAAACCGGCTTGTATCTTGCAATGGAAAATATGGGAAACATGACTTAGACAGCAAATGATACACTGTATGCCATGTTTCCAAATTTTTATGCACAGTGGTTACAGCATGAAGCGAATGCATGTGAATATACAAAGGTGCATTGCATTAAACAAGTCCAATGAGCGTGAAAAAAATGGCCGGCCTGCCTGCTTTCATCCATCATTTGTTCTAAATTTATAATTAATCAATGAGCTGAGGTGGAGTCTTAGCCAGTGGTACCATCAGGGGTGTGTAATGCACTTTAGGGTAGACAGCCAATCAGCTGCCAGATTCAATCTGTCAATCAAACACAGCAGCCAATCAGAGAGCTGGCCATTGATCAGCAGGCCCTTTATGACATCACAGACAGACCCACGGAACTCTCTGTGCTTGTCTGCTGGCTGGCTGTCAGTTGGGTGGGTGGGCGGCAGAGGGGGAGGATGTACGTCTCGTTTCTCCTGAAAATTGCGGTTTTTCGGCGTTTCCGGAAAAAGTCGCGGTCCGACGCGCAAAAGTGGGGTATCGTAGAAATCGCCTTTTAAAGACGCACCTTTCTGGCCCCACAAAAATGGGCATTTCAAATTAGAAACAAGTCAAATGAACAAAATAGTGTGAATAAGTAAGTATTTCAGGGGTGAGTTAGCAGGTTATTGGGGTAGTAAGTCCTGATTTTTTTGGAGGTTGCAGTGACCACTACGCCATTCAAAATAGGCAGGCTTTAGCATAAGCAGTTAGGCCCCGTAGGATGATTTTAGCTAAAATGTGCCCCAAACACTCAAACCGGCTTGTATCTTGCAATGGAAAATATGGGAAACATGACTTAGACAGCAAATGATACACTGTATGCCATGTTTCCAAATTTTTATGCACAGTGGTTACAGCATGAAGCGAATGCATGTGAATATACAAAGGTGCATTGCATTAAACAAGTCCAATGAGCGTGAAAAAAATGGCCGGCCTGCCTGCTTTCATCCATCATTTGTTCTAAATTTATAATTAATCAATGAGCTGAGGTGGAGTCTTAGCCAGTGGTACCATCAGGGGTGTGTAATGCACTTTAGGGTAGACAGCCAATCAGCTGCCAGATTCAATCTGTCAATCAAACACAGCAGCCAATCAGAGAGCTGGCCATTGATCAGCAGGCCCTTTATGACATCACAGACAGACCCACGGAACTCTCTGTGCTTGTCTGCTGGCTGGCTGGCTGTCAGTTGGGTGGGTGGGCGGCAGAGGGGGAGGATGTACGTCTCGTTTCTCCTGAAAATTGCGGTTTTTCGGCGTTTTCGGAAAAAGTCGCGGTCCGACGCGCAAAAGTGGGGTATCGTAGAAATCGCCTTTTAAAGACGCACCTTTCTGGCCCCACAAAAATGGGCATTTCAAATTAGAAACAAGTCAAATGAACAAAATAGTGTGAATAAGTAAGTATTTCAGGGGTGAGTTAGCAGGTTATTGGGGTAGTAAGTCCTGATTTATTTGGAGGTTGCAGTGACCACTACGCCATTCAAAATAGGTAGGCTTTAGCATAAACAGTTAGGCCCCGTAGGATGATTTTAGCTAAAATGTGCCCCAAACACTCAAACCGGCTTGTATCTTGCAATGGAAAATATGGGAAACATGACTTAGACAGCAAATGATACACTGTATGCCATGTTTCCAAATTTGTATGCACAGTGGTTACAGCATGAAGCGAATGCATGTGAATATACAAAGGTGCATTGCATTAAACAAGTCCAATGAGCGTGAAAAAAATGGCCGGCCTGCCTGCTTTCATCCATCATTTGTTCTAAATTTATAATTAATCAATGAGCTGAGGTGGAGTCTTAGCCAGTGGTACCATCAGGGGTGTGTAATGCACTTTAGGGTAGACAGCCAATCAGCTGCCAGATTCAATCTGTCAATCAAACACAGCAGCCAATCAGAGAGCTGGCCATTGATCAGCAGGCCCTTTATGACATCACAGACAGACCCACGGAACTCTCTGTGCTTGTCTGCTGGCTGGCTGTCAGTTGGGTGGGTGGGCGGCAGAGGGGGAGGATGTACGTCTCGTTTCTCCTGAAAATTGCGGTTTTTCGGCGTTCCTGGAAAAAGTCGCGGTCCGACGCGCAAAAGTGGGGTATCGTAGAAATCACCTTTTAAAGACGCACCTTTCTGGCCCCACAAAAATGGGCATTTCAAATTAGAAACAAGTCAAATGAACAAAATAGTGTGAATAAGTAAGTATTTCAGGGGTGAGTTAGCAGGTTATTGGGGTAGTAAGTCCTGATTTTTTTGGAGGTTGCAGTGACCACTACGCCATTCAAAATAGGCAGGCTTTAGCATAAGCAGTTAGGCCCCGTAGGATGATTTTAGCTAAAATGTGCCCCAAACACTCAAACCGGCTTGTATCTTGCAATGGAAAATATGGGAAACATGACTTAGACAGCAAATGATACACTGTATGCCATGTTTCCAAATTTTTATGCACAGTGGTTACAGCATGAAGCGAATGCATGTGAATATACAAAGGTGCATTGCATTAAACAAGTCCAATGAGCGTGAAAAAAATGGCCGGCCTGCCTGCTTTCATCCATCATTTGTTCTAAATTTATAATTAATCAATGAGCTGAGGTGGAGTCTTAGCCAGTGGTACCATCAGGGGTGTGTAATGCACTTTAGGGTAGACAGCCAATCAGCTGCCAGATTCAATCTGTCAATCAAACACAGCAGCCAATCAGAGAGCTGCCCATTGATCAGCAGGCCCTTTATGACATCACAGACAGACCCACGGAACTCTCTGTGCTTGTCCGCTGGCTGGCTGTCAGTTGGGTGGGCGGCAGAGGGGGAGGATGTACGTCTTCTTTCTCCTGAAAATTGCGTTTTTTCGGCGTTTCCGGAAAAAGTCGCGGTCCGACGCGCAAAAGTGGGGTATCGTAGAAATCGCCTTTTAAAGACGCACCTTTCTGGCCCCACAAAAATGGGCATTTAAAATTAGAAACAAGTCAAATGAACAAAATAGTGTGAATAAGTAAGTATTTCAGGGGTGAGTTAGCAGGTTATTGGGGTAGTAAGTCCTGATTTTTTTGGAGGTTGCAGTGACCACTACGCCATTCAAAATAGGCAGGCTTTAGCATAAGCAGTTAGGCCCCGTAGGATGATTTTAGCTAAAATGTGCCCCAAACACTCAAACCGGCTTGTATCTTGCAATGGAAAATATGGGAAACATGACTTAGACAGCAAATGATAAACTGTATGCCATGTTTCCAAATTTTTATGCACAGTGGTTACAGCATGAAGCGAATGCATGTGAATATACAAAGGTGCATTGCATTAAACAAGTCCAATGAGCGTGAAAAAAATGGCCGGCCTGCCTGCTTTCATCCATCATTTGTTCTAAATTTATAATTAATCAATGAGCTGAGGTGGAGTCTTAGCCAGTGGTACCATCAGGGGTGTGTAATGCACTTTAGGGTAGACAGCCAATCAGCTGCCAGATTCAATCTGTCAATCAAACACAGCAGCCAATCAGAGAGCTGGCCATTGATCAGCAGGCCCTTTATGACATCACAGACAGACCCACGGAACTCTCTGTGCTTGTCTGCTGGCTGGCTGTCAGTTGGGTGGGTGGGCGGCAGAGGGGGAGGATGTACGTCTCGTTTCTCCTGAAAATTGCGGTTTTTCGGCGTTTCCGGAAAAAGTCGCGGTCCGACGCGCAAAAGTGGGGTATCGTAGAAATCGCCTTTTAAAGACGCACCTTTCTGGCCCCACAAAAATGGGCATTTCAAATTAGAAACAAGTCAAATGAACAAAATAGTGTGAATAAGTAAGTATTTCAGGGGTGAGTTAGCAGGTTATTGGGGTAGTAAGTCCTGATTTTTTTGGAGGTTGCAGTGACCACTACGCCATTCAAAATAGGCAGGCTTTAGCATAAGCAGTTAGGCCCCGTAGGATGATTTTAGCTAAAATGTGCCCCAAACACTCAAACCGGCTTGTATCTTGCAATGGAAAATATGGGAAACATGACTTAGACAGCAAATGATACACTGTATGCCATGTTTCCAAATTTTTATGCACAGTGGTTACAGCATGAAGCGAATGCATGTGAATATACAAAGGTGCATTGCATTAAACAAGTCCAATGAGCGTGAAAAAAATGGCCGGCCTGCCTGCTTTCATCCATCATTTGTTCTAAATTTATAATTAATCAATGAGCTGAGGTGGAGTCTTAGCCAGTGGTACCATCAGGGGTGTGTAATGCACTTTAGGGTAGACAGCCAATCAGCTGCCAGATTCAATCTGTCAATCAAACACAGCAGCCAATCAGAGAGCTGGCCATTGATCAGCAGGCCCTTTATGACATCACAGACAGACCCACGGAACTCTCTGTGCTTGTCTGCTGGCTGGCTGTCAGTTGGGTGGGTGGGCGGCAGAGGGGGAGGATGTACGTCTCGTTTCTCCTGAAAATTGCGGTTTTTCGGCGTTTTCGGAAAAAGTCGCGGTCCGACGCGCAAAAGTGGGGTATCGTAGAAATCGCCTTTTAAAGACGCACCTTTCTGGCCCCACAAAAATGGGCATTTCAAATTAGAAACAAGTCAAATGAACAAAATAGTGTGAATAAGTAAGTATTTCAGGGGTGAGTTAGCAGGTTATTGGGGTAGTAAGTCCTGATTTATTTGGAGGTTGCAGTGACCACTACGCCATTCAAAATAGGTAGGCTTTAGCATAAACAGTTAGGCCCCGTAGGATGATTTTAGCTAAAATGTGCCCCAAACACTCAAACCGGCTTGTATCTTGCAATGGAAAATATGGGAAACATGACTTAGACAGCAAATAATACTCTGTATGCCATGTTTCCAAATTTGTATGCACAGTGGTTACAGCATGAAGCGAATGCATGTGAATATACAAAGGTGCATTGCATTAAACAAGTCCAATGAGCGTGAAAAAAATGGCCGGCCTGCCTGCTTTCATCCATCATTTGTTCTAAATTTATAATTAATCAATGAGCTGAGGTGGAGTCTTAGCCAGTGGTACCATCAGGGGTGTGTAATGCACTTTAGGGTAGACAGCCAATCAGCTGCCAGATTCAATCTGTCAATCAAACACAGCAGCCAATCAGAGAGCTGGCCATTGATCAGCAGGCCCTTTATGACATCACAGACAGACCCACGGAACTCTCTGTGCTTGTCCGCTGGCTGGCTGTCAGTTGGGTGGGCGGCAGAGGGGGAGGATGTACGTCTCGTTTCTCCTGAAAATTGCGGTTTTTCGGCGTTCCTGGAAAAAGTCGCGGTCCGACGCGCAAAAGTGGGGTATCGTAGAAATCACCTTTTAAAGACGCACCTTTCTGGCCCCACAAAAATGGGCATTTCAAATTAGAAACAAGTCAAATGAACAAAATAGTGTGAATAAGTAAGTATTTCAGGGGTGAGTTAGCAGGTTATTGGGGTAGTAAGTCCTGATTTTTTTGGAGGTTGCAGTGACCACTACGCCATTCAAAATAGGCAGGCTTTAGCATAAGCAGTTAGGCCCCGTAGGATGATTTTAGCTAAAATGTGCCCCAAACACTCAAACCGGCTTGTATCTTGCAATGGAAAATATGGGAAACATGACTTAGACAGCAAATGATACACTGTATGCCATGTTTCCAAATTTTTATGCACAGTGGTTACAGCATGAAGCGAATGCATGTGAATATACAAAGGTGCATTGCATTAAACAAGTCCAATGAGCGTGAAAAAAATGGCCGGCCTGCCTGCTTTCATCCATCATTTGTTCTAAATTTATAATTAATCAATGAGCTGAGGTGGAGTCTTAGCCAGTGGTACCATCAGGGGTGTGTAATGCACTTTAGGGTAGACAGCCAATCAGCTGCCAGATTCAATCTGTCAATCAAACACAGCAGCCAATCAGAGAGCTGCCCATTGATCAGCAGGCCCTTTATGACATCACAGACAGACCCACGGAACTCTCTGTGCTTGTCCGCTGGCTGGCTGTCAGTTGGGTGGGCGGCAGAGGGGGAGGATGTACGTCTTCTTTCTCCTGAAAATTGCGTTTTTTCAGCGTTTCCGGAAAAAGTCGCGGTCCGACGCGCAAAAGTGGGGTATCGTAGAAATCGCCTTTTAAAGACGCACCTTTCTGGCCCCACAAAAATGGGCATTTAAAATTAGAAACAAGTCAAATGAACAAAATAGTGTGAATAAGTAAGTATTTCAGGGGTGAGTTAGCAGGTTATTGGGGTAGTAAGTCCTGATTTTTTTGGAGGTTGCAGTGACCACTACGCCATTCAAAATAGGCAGGCTTTAGCATAAGCAGTTAGGCCCCGTAGGATGATTTTAGCTAAAATGTGCCCCAAACACTCAAACCGGCTTGTATCTTGCAATGGAAAATATGGGAAACATGACTTAGACAGCAAATGATAAACTGTATGCCATGTTTCCAAATTTTTATGCACAGTGGTTACAGCATGAAGCGAATGCATGTGAATATACAAAGGTGCATTGCATTAAACAAGTCCAATGAGCGTGAAAAAAATGGCCGGCCTGCCTGCTTTCATCCATCATTTGTTCTAAATTTATAATTAATCAATGAGCTGAGGTGGAGTCTTAGCCAGTGGTACCATCAGGGGTGTGTAATGCACTTTAGGGTAGACAGCCAATCAGCTGCCAGATTCAATCTGTCAATCAAACACAGCAGCCAATCAGAGAGCTGGCCATTGATCAGCAGGCCCTTTATGACATCACAGACAGACCCACGGAACTCTCTGTGCTTGTCTGCTGGCTGGCTGTCAGTTGGGTGGGTGGGCGGCAGAGGGGGAGGATGTACGTCTCGTTTCTCCTGAAAATTGCGGTTTTTCGGCGTTTCCGGAAAAAGTCGCGGTCCGACGCGCAAAAGTGGGGTATCGTAGAAATCGCCTTTTAAAGACGCACCTTTCTGGCCCCACAAAAATGGGCATTTCAAATTAGAAACAAGTCAAATGAACAAAATAGTGTGAATAAGTAAGTATTTCAGGGGTGAGTTAGCAGGTTATTGGGGTAGTAAGTCCTGATTTTTTTGGAGGTTGCAGTGACCACTACGCCATTCAAAATAGGCAGGCTTTAGCATAAGCAGTTAGGCCCCGTAGGATGATTTTAGCTAAAATGTGCCCCAAACACTCAAACCGGCTTGTATCTTGCAATGGAAAATATGGGAAACATGACTTAGACAGCAAATGATACACTGTATGCCATGTTTCCAAATTTTTATGCACAGTGGTTACAGCATGAAGCGAATGCATGTGAATATACAAAGGTGCATTGCATTAAACAAGTCCAATGAGCGTGAAAAAAATGGCCGGCCTGCCTGCTTTCATCCATCATTTGTTCTAAATTTATAATTAATCAATGAGCTGAGGTGGAGTCTTAGCCAGTGGTACCATCAGGGGTGTGTAATGCACTTTAGGGTAGACAGCCAATCAGCTGCCAGATTCAATCTGTCAATCAAACACAGCAGCCAATCAGAGAGCTGGCCATTGATCAGCAGGCCCTTTATGACATCACAGACAGACCCACGGAACTCTCTGTGCTTGTCTGCTGGCTGGCTGTCAGTTGGGTGGGTGGGCGGCAGAGGGGGAGGATGTACGTCTCGTTTCTCCTGAAAATTGCGGTTTTTCGGCGTTTTCGGAAAAAGTCGCGGTCCGACGCGCAAAAGTGGGGTATCGTAGAAATCGCCTTTTAAAGACGCACCTTTCTGGCCCCACAAAAATGGGCATTTCAAATTAGAAACAAGTCAAATGAACAAAATAGTGTGAATAAGTAAGTATTTCAGGGGTGAGTTAGCAGGTTATTGGGGTAGTAAGTCCTGATTTATTTGGAGGTTGCAGTGACCACTACGCCATTCAAAATAGGTAGGCTTTAGCATAAACAGTTAGGCCCCGTAGGATGATTTTAGCTAAAATGTGCCCCAAACACTCAAACCGGCTTGTATCTTGCAATGGAAAATATGGGAAACATGACTTAGACAGCAAATAATACTCTGTATGCCATGTTTCCAAATTTGTATGCACAGTGGTTACAGCATGAAGCGAATGCATGTGAATATACAAAGGTGCATTGCATTAAACAAGTCCAATGAGCGTGAAAAAAATGGCCGGCCTGCCTGCTTTCATCCATCATTTGTTCTAAATTTATAATTAATCAATGAGCTGAGGTGGAGTCTTAGCCAGTGGTACCATCAGGGGTGTGTAATGCACTTTAGGGTAGACAGCCAATCAGCTGCCAGATTCAATCTGTCAATCAAACACAGCAGCCAATCAGAGAGCTGGCCATTGATCAGCAGGCCCTTTATGACATCACAGACAGACCCACGGAACTCTCTGTGCTTGTCTGCTGGCTGGCTGTCAGTTGGGTGGGTGGGCGGCAGAGGGGGAGGATGTACGTCTCGTTTCTCCTGAAAATTGCGGTTTTTCGGCGTTCCTGGAAAAAGTCGCGGTCCGACGCGCAAAAGTGGGGTATCGTAGAAATCACCTTTTAAAGACGCACCTTTCTGGCCCCACAAAAATGGGCATTTCAAATTAGAAACAAGTCAAATGAACAAAATAGTGTGAATAAGTAAGTATTTCAGGGGTGAGTTAGCAGGTTATTGGGGTAGTAAGTCCTGATTTTTTTGGAGGTTGCAGTGACCACTACGCCATTCAAAATAGGCAGGCTTTAGCATAAGCAGTTAGGCCCCGTAGGATGATTTTAGCTAAAATGTGCCCCAAACACTCAAACCGGCTTGTATCTTGCAATGGAAAATATGGGAAACATGACTTAGACAGCAAATGATACACTGTATGCCATGTTTCCAAATTTTTATGCACAGTGGTTACAGCATGAAGCGAATGCATGTGAATATACAAAGGTGCATTGCATTAAACAAGTCCAATGAGCGTGAAAAAAATGGCCGGCCTGCCTGCTTTCATCCATCATTTGTTCTAAATTTATAATTAATCAATGAGCTGAGGTGGAGTCTTAGCCAGTGGTACCATCAGGGGTGTGTAATGCACTTTAGGGTAGACAGCCAATCAGCTGCCAGATTAAATCTGTCAATCAAATACAGCAGCCAATCAGAGAGCTGGCCATTGATCAGCAGGCCCTTTATGACATCACAGACAGACCCACGGAACTCTCTGTGCTTGTCTGCTGGCTGGCTGTCAGTTGGGTGGGTGGGCGGCAGAGGGGGAGGATGTACGTCTTGTTTCTCCTGAAAATTGCGGTTTTTCGGCGTATCCGGAAAAAGTCGCGGTCCGACGCGCAAAAGTGGGGTATCGTAGAAATCGCCTTTTAAAGACGCACCTTTCTGGCCCCACAAAAATGGGCTTTTTTAAATTAGAAACAAGTCAAATGAACAAAATAGTGTGAATAAGTAAGTATTTCAGGGGTGAGTTAGCAGGTTATTGGGGTAGTAAGTCCTGATTTTTTTGGAGGTTGCAGTGACCACTACGCCATTCAAAATAGGCAGGCTTTAGCATAAGCAGTTAGGCCCCGTAGGATGATTTTAGCTAAAATGTGCCCCAAACACTCAAACCGGCTTGTATCTTGCAATGGAAAATATGGGAAACATGACTTAGACAGCAAATGATACACTGTATGCCATGTTTCCAAATTTTTATGCACAGTGGTTACAACATGAAGCGAATGCATGTGAATATACACAGGTGCATTGCATTAAACAAGTCCAATGAGCGTGAAAAAAATGGCCGGCCTGCCTGCTTTCATCCATCATTTGTTATAAATTTATAATTAATCAATGAGCTGAGGTGGAGTCTTAGCCAGTGGTACCATCAGGGGTGTGTAATGCACTTTAGGGTAGACAGCCAATCAGCTGCCAGATTCAATCTGTCAATCAAACACAGCAGCCAATCAGAGAGCTGCCCATTGATCAGCAGGCCCTTTATGACATCACAGACAGACCCACGGAACTCTCTGTGCTTGTCCGCTGGCTGGCTGTCAGTTGGGTGGGTGGGCGGCAGAGGGGGAGGATGTACGTCTTCTTTCTCCTGAAAATTGCGTTTTTTCGGCGTTTCCGGAAAAAGTCGCGGTCCGACGCGCAAAAGTGGGGTATCGTAGAAATCGCCTTTTAAAGACGCACCTTTCTGGCCCCACAAAAATGGGCATTTCAAATTAGAAACAAGTCAAATGAACAAAATAGTGTGAATAAGTAAGTATTTCAGGGGTGAGTTAGCAGGTTATTGGGGTAGTAAGTCCTGATTTTTTTGGAGGTTGCAGTGACCACTACGCCATTCAAAATAGGCAGGCTTTAGCATAAGCAGTTAGGCCCCGTAGGATGATTTTAGCTAAAATGTGCCCCAAACACTCAAACCGGCTTGTATCTTGCAATGGAAAATATGGGAAACATGACTTAGACAGCAAATGATAAACTGTATGCCATGTTTCCAAATTTTTATGCACAGTGGTTACAGCATGAAGCGAATGCATGTGAATATACAAAGGTGCATTGCATTAAACAAGTCCAATGAGCGTGAAAAAAATGGCCGGCCTGCCTGCTTTCATCCATCATTTGTTCTAAATTTATAATTAATCAATGAGCTGAGGTGGAGTCTTAGCCAGTGGTACCATCAGGGGTGTGTAATGCACTTTAGGGTAGACAGCCAATCAGCTGCCAGATTCAATCTGTCAATCAAACACAGCAGCCAATCAGAGAGCTGGCCATTGATCAGCAGGCCCTTTATGACATCACAGACAGACCCACGGAACTCTCTGTGCTTGTCTGCTGGCTGGCTGTCAGTTGGGTGGGTGGGCGGCAGAGGGGGAGGATGTACGTCTCGTTTCTCCTGAAAATTGCGGTTTTTCGGCGTTTCCGGAAAAAGTCGCGGTCCGACGCGCAAAAGTGGGGTATCGTAGAAATCGCCTTTTAAAGACGCACCTTTCTGGCCCCACAAAAATGGGCATTTCAAATTAGAAACAAGTCAAATGAACAAAATAGTGTGAATAAGTAAGTATTTCAGGGGTGAGTTAGCAGGTTATTGGGGTAGTAAGTCCTGATTTTTTTGGAGGTTGCAGTGACCACTACGCCATTCAAAATAGGCAGGCTTTAGCATAAGCAGTTAGGCCCCGTAGGATGATTTTAGCTAAAATGTGCCCCAAACACTCAAACCGGCTTGTATCTTGCAATGGAAAATATGGGAAACATGACTTAGACAGCAAATGATACACTGTATGCCATGTTTCCAAATTTTTATGCACAGTGGTTACAGCATGAAGCGAATGCATGTGAATATACAAAGGTGCATTGCATTAAACAAGTCCAATGAGCGTGAAAAAAATGGCCGGCCTGCCTGCTTTCATCCATCATTTGTTCTAAATTTATAATTAATCAATGAGCTGAGGTGGAGTCTTAGCCAGTGGTACCATCAGGGGTGTGTAATGCACTTTAGGGTAGACAGCCAATCAGCTGCCAGATTCAATCTGTCAATCAAACACAGCAGCCAATCAGAGAGCTGGCCATTGATCAGCAGGCCCTTTATGACATCACAGACAGACCCACGGAACTCTCTGTGCTTGTCTGCTGGCTGGCTGGCTGTCAGTTGGGTGGGTGGGCGGCAGAGGGGGAGGATGTACGTCTCGTTTCTCCTGAAAATTGCGGTTTTTCGGCGTTTCCGGAAAAAGTCGCGGTCCGGCGCGCAAAAGTGGGGTATCGTAGAAATCGCCTTTTAAAGACGCACCTTTCTGGCCCCACAAAAATGGGCATTTCAAATTAGAAACAAGTCAAATGAACAAAATAGTGTGAATAAGTAAGTATTTCAGGGGTGAGTTAGCAGGTTATTGGGGTAGTAAGTCCTGATTTTTTTGGAGGTTGCAGTGACCACTACGCCATTCAAAATAGGCAGGCTTTAGCATAAGCAGTTAGGCCCCGTAGGATGATTTTAGCTAAAATGTGCCCCAAACACTCAAACCGGCTTGTATCTTGCAATGAAAAATATTGGAAACATGACTTAGACAGCAAATGATACACTGTATGCCATGTTTCCAAATTTTTATGCACAGTGGTTACAGCATGAAGCGAATGCATGTGAATATACAAAGGTGCATTGCATTAAACAAGTCCAATGAGCGTGAAAAAAATGGCCGGCCGGCCTGCCTGCTTTCATCCATCATTTGTTCTAAATTTATAATTAATCAATGAGCTGAGGTGGAGTCTTAGCCAGTGGTACCATCAGGGGTGTGTAATGCACTTTAGGGTAGACAGCCAATCAGCTGCCAGATTCAATCTGTCAATCAAACATAGCAGCCAATCAGAGAGCTGGCCATTGATCAGCAGGCCCTTTATGACATCACAGACAGACCCACGGAACTCTCTGTGCTTGTCTGCTGGCTGGCTGTCAGTTGGGTGGGTGGGCGGCAGAGGGGGAGGATGTACGTCTCGTTTCTCCTGAAAATTGCGGTTTTTCGGCGTTTCCGGAAAAAGTCGCGGTCCGACGCGCAAAAGTGGGGTATCGTAGAAATCGCCTTTTAAAGACGCACCTTTCTGGCCCCACAAAAATGGGCATTTCAAATTAGAAACAAGTCAAATGAACAAAATAGTGTGAATAAGTAAGTATTTCAGGGGTGAGTTAGCAGGTTATTGGGGTAGTAAGTCCTGATTTTTTTGGAGGTTGCAGTGACCACTACGCCATTCAAAATAGGCAGGCTTTGGCATAAGCAGTTAGGCCCCGTAGGATGATTTTAGCTAAAATGTGCCCCAAACTCTCAAACCGGCTAGTATCTTGCAATGGAAAATATGGGAAACTAGACTTAGACAGCAAATGATACACTGTATGCCATGTTTCCAAATTTTTATGCACAGTGGTTACAGCATGAAGCGAATGCATGTGAATATACAAAGGTGCATTGCATTAAACAAGTCCAATGAGCGTGAAAAAAATGGCCGGCCTGCCTGCTTTCATCCATCATTTGTTCTAAATTTATAATTAATCAATGAGCTGAGGTGGAGTCTTAGCCAGTGGTACCATCAGGGGTGTGTAATGCACTTTAGGGTAGACAGCCAATCAGCTGCCAGATTCAATCTGTCAATCAAACACAGCAGCCAATGAGAGAGCTGGCCATTGATCAGCAGGCCCTTTATGACATCACAGACAGACCCACGGAACTCTCTGTGCTTGTCTGCTGGCTGGCTGTCAGTTGGGTGGGTGGGCGGCAGAGGGGGAGGATGTACGTCTCGTTTCTCCTGAAAATTGCGGTTTTTCGGCGTTTCCGGAAAAAGTCGCGGTCCGACGCGCAAAAGTGGGGTATCGTAGAAATCGCCTTTTAAAGACGCACCTTTCTGGCCCCACAAAAATGGGCATTTCCAATTAGAAACAAGTCAAATGAACAAAATAGTGTGAATAAGTAAGTATTTCAGGGGTGAGTTAGCAGGTTATTGGGGTAGTAAGTCCTGATTTTTTTGGAGGTTGCAGTGACCACTACGCCATTCAAAATAGGCAGGCTTTAGCATAAGCAGTTAGGCCCCGTAGGATGATTTTAGCTAAAATGTGCCCCAAACACTCAAACCGGCTTGTATCTTGCAATGGAAAATATGGGAAACATGACTTAGACAGCAAATGATACACTGTATGCCATGTTTCCAAATTTTTATGCACAGTGGTTACAACATGAAGCGAATGCATGTGAATATACACAGGTGCATTGCATTAAACAAGTCCAATGAGCGTGAAAAAAATGGCCGGCCTGCCTGCTTTCATCCATCATTTGTTATAAATTTATAATTAATCAATGAGCTGAGGTGGAGTCTTAGCCAGTGGTACCATCAGGGGTGTGTAATGCACTTTAGGGTAGACAGCAAATCAGCTGCCAGATTCAATCTGTCAATCAAACACAGCAGCCAATCAGAGAGCTGGCCATTGATCAGCAGGCCCTTTATGACATCACAGACAGACCCACGGAACTCTCTGTGCTTGTCCGCTGGCTGGCTGTCAGTTGGGTGGGTGGGCGGCAGAGGGGGAGGATGTACGTCTTCTTTCTCCTGAAAATTGCGGTTTTTCGGCGTTTCCGGAAAAAGTCGCGGTCCGACGCGCAAAAATGGGGTATCGTAGAAATCGCCTTTTAAAGACGCACCTTTCTGGCCCCACAAAAATGGGCATTTAAAATTAGAAACAAGTCAAATGAACAAAATAGTGTGAATAAGTAAGTATTTCAGGGGTGAGTTAGCAGGTTATTGGGGTAGTAAGTCCTGATTTTTTTGGAGGTTGCAGTGACCACTACGCCATTCAAAATAGGCAGGCTTTGGCATAAGCAGTTAGGCACCGTAGGATGATTTTAGCTAAAATGTGCCCCAAACACTCAAACCGGCTTGTATCTTGCAATGGAAAATATGGGAAACATGACTTAGACAGCAAATGATACACTGTATGCCATGTTTCCAAATTTTTATGCACAGTGGTTACAGCATGAAGCGAATGCATGTGAATATACAAAGGTGCATTGCATTAAACAAGTCCAATGAGCGTGAAAAAAATGGCCGGCCTGCCTGCTTTCATCCATCATTTGTTCTAAATTTATAATTAATCAATGAGCTGAGGTGGAGTCTTAGCCAGTGGTACCATCAGGGGTGTGTAATGCACTTTAGGGTAGACAGCCAATCAGCTGCCAGATTCAATCTGTCAATCAAACACAGCAGCCAATCAGAGAGCTGGCCATTGATCAGCAGGCCCTTTATGACATCACAGACAGACCCACGGAACTCTCTGTGCTTGTCTGCTGGCTGGCTGTCAGTTGGGTGGGTGGGCGGCAGAGGGGGAGGATGTACGTCTCGTTTCTCCTGAAAATTGCGGTTTTTCGGCGTTTCCGGAAAAAGTCGCGGTCCGACGCGCAAAAGTGGGGTATCGTAGAAATCGCCTTTTAAAGACGCACCTTTCTGGCCCCACAAAAATGGGCATTTCAAATTAGAAACAAGTCAAATGAACAAAATAGTGTGAATAAGTAAGTATTTCAGGGGTGAGTTAGCAGGTTATTGGGGTAGTAAGTCCTGATTTTTTTGGAGGTTGCAGTGACCACTACGCCATTCAAAATAGGCAGGCTTTAGCATAAGCAGTTAGGCCCCGTAGGATGATTTTAGCTAAAATGTGCCCCAAACACTCAAACCGGCTTGTATCTTGCAATGGAAAATATGGGAAACATGACTTAGACAGCAAATGATACACTGTATGCCATGTTTCCAATTTTTTATGCACAGTGGTTACAGCATGAAGCGAATGCATGTAAATATACACAGGTGCCTTGCATTAAACAAGTCCAATGAGCGTGAAAAAAATGGCCGGCCTGCCTGCTTTCATCCATCATTTGTTATAAATTTATAATTAATCAATGAGCTGAGGTGGAGTCTTAGCCAGTGGTACCATCAGGGGTGTGTAATGCACTTTGCACTTTAGGGTAGACAGCCAATCAGCTGCCAGATTCAATCTGTCAATCAAACACAGCAGCCAATCAGAGAGCTGGCCATTGATCAGCAGGCCCTTTATGACATCACAGACAGACCCACGGTACTCTCTGTGCTTGTCCGCTGGCTGGCTGTCAGTTGGGTGGGTGGGCGGCAGAGGGGGAGGATGTACGTCTCGTTTCTCCTGAAAATTGCGGTTTTTCTGCGTTTCCGGAAAAAGTCGCGGTCCGACGCGCAAAAGTGGGGTATCGTAGACAACGCCTTTTAAAGACGCACCTTTCTGGCCCCACAAAAATGGGCATTTCAAATTAGAAACAAGTCAAATGAACAAAATAGTGTGAATAAGTAAGTATTTCAGGGGTGAGTTAGCAGGTTATTGGGGTAGTAAGTCCTGATTTTTTTGAAAATTGCAGTGACCACTACGCCATTCAAAATAGGCAGGCTTTAGCATAAGTAGTTAGGCCCCGTAGGATGATTTTAGCTAAAATGTGCCCCAAACACTCAAACCGGCTTGTATCTTGCAATGGAAAATATGGGAAACATGACTTAGACAGCAAATGATACACTGTATGCCATGTTTCCAAATTTTTATGCACAGTGGTTACAGCATGAAGCGAATGCATGTGAATATACAAAGGTGCATTGCATTAAACAAGTCCAATGAGCGTGAAAAAAATGGCCGGCCTGCCTGCTTTCATCCATCATTTGTTCTAAATTTATAATTAATCAATGAGCTGAGGTGGAGTCTTAGCCAGTGGTACCATCAGGGGTGTGTAATGCACTTTAGGGTAGACAGCCAATCAGCTGCCAGATTCAATCTGTCAATCAAACACAGCAGCCAATCAGAGAGCTGGCCATTGATCAGCAGGCCCTTTATGACATCACAGACAGACCCACGGAACTCTCTGTGCTTGTCTGCTGGCTGGCTGTCAGTTGGGTGGGTGGGCGGCAGAGGGGGAGGATGTACGTCTCGTTTCTCCTGAAAATTGCGGTTTTTCGGCGTTTCCGGAAAAAGTCGCGGTCCGGCGCGCAAAAGTGGGGTATCGTAGAAATCGCCTTTTAAAGACGCACCTTTCTGGCCCCACAAAAATGGGCATTTCAAATTAGAAACAAGTCAAATGAACAAAATAGTGTGAATAAGTAAGTATTTCAGGGGTGAGTTAGCAGGTTATTGGGGTAGTAAGTCCTGATTTTTTTGGAGGTTGCAGTGACCACTACGCCATTCAAAATAGGCAGGCTTTAGCATAAGCAGTTAGGCCCCGTAGGATGATTTTAGCTAAAATGTGCCCCAAACACTCAAACCGGCTTGTATCTTGCAATGGAAAATATGGGAAACATGACTTAGACAGCAAATGATACACTGTATGCCATGTTTCCAAATTTTTATGCACAGTGGTTACAGCATGAAGCGAATGCATGTGAATATACACAGGTGCATTGCATTAAACAAGTCCAATGAGCGTGAAAAAAATGGCCGGCCTGCCTGCTTTCATCCATCATTTGTTATAAATTTATAATTAATCAATGAGCTGAGGTGGAGTCTTAGCCAGTGGTACCATCAGGGGTGTGTAATGCACTTTAGGGTAGACAGCCAATCAGCTGCCAGATTCAATCTGTCAATCAAACACAGCAGCCAATCAGAGAGCTGGCCATTGATCAGCAGGCCCTTTATGACATCACAGACAGACCCACGGAACTCTCTGTGCTTGTCCGCTGGCTGGCTGTCAGTTGGGTGGGTGGGCGGCAGAGGGGGAGGATGTACGTCTTCTTTCTCCTGAAAATTGCGGTTTTTCGGCGTTTCCGGAAAAAGTCGCGGTCCGACGCGCAAAAGTGGGGTATCGTAGAAATCGCCTTTTAAAGACGCACCTTTCTGGCCCCACAAAAATGGGCATTTAAAATTAGAAACAAGTCAAATGAACAAAATAGTGTGAATAAGTAAGTATTTCAGGGGTGAGTTAGCAGGTTATTGGGGTAGTAAGTCCTGATTTTTTTGGAGGTTGCAGTGACCACTACGCCATTCAAAATAGGCCGGCTTTAGCATAAGCAGTTAGGCCCCGTAGGATGATTTTAGCTAAAATGTGCCCCAAACACTCAAACCGGCTTGTATCTTGCAATGGAAAATATGGGAAACATGACTTAGACAGCAAATGATACACTGTATGCCATGTTTCCAAATTTTTATGCACAGTGGTTACAGCATGAAGCGAATGCATGTGAATATACAAAGGTGCATTGCATTAAACAAGTCCAATGAGCGTGAAAAAAATGGCCGGCCTGCCTGCTTTCATCCATCATTTGTTCTAAATTTATAATTAATCAATGAGCTGAGGTGGAGTCTTAGCCAGTGGTACCATCAGGGGTGTGTAATGCACTTTAGGGTAGACAGCCAATCAGCTGCCAGATTCAATCTGTCAATCAAACACAGCAGCCAATCAGAGAGCTGGCCATTGATCAGCAGGCCCTTTATGACATCACAGACAGACCCACGGAACTCTCTGTGCTTGTCTGCTGGCTGGCTGTCTGTTGGGTGGGTGGGCGGCAGAGGGGGAGGATGTACGTCTCGTTTCTCCTGAAAATTGCGGTTTTTCGGCGTTTCCGGAAAAAGTCGCGGTCCGACGCGCAAAAGTGGGGTATCGTAGAAATCGCCTTTTAAAGACGCACCTTTATAGCCCCACAAAAATGGGCATTTCAAATTAGAAACAAGTCAAATGAACAAAATAGTGTGAATAAGTAAGTATTTCAGGGGTGAGTTAGCAGGTTATTGGGGTAGTAAGTCCTGATTTTTTTGGAGGTTGCAGTGACCACTACGCCATTCAAAATAGGCAGGCTTTAGCATAAGCAGTTAGGCCCCGTAGGATGATTTTAGCTAAAATGTGCCCCAAACACTCAAACCGGCTTGTATCTTGCAATGGAAAATATGGGAAAAATGACTTAGACAGCAAATGATACACTGTATGCCATGTTTCCAAATTTTTATGCACAGTGGTTACAGCATGAAGCGAATGCATGTGAATATACACAGGTGCATTGCATTAAACAAGTCCAATGAGCGTGAAAAAAATGGCCGGCCTGCCTGCTTTCATCCATCATTTGTTCTAAATTTATAATTAATCAATGAGCTGAGGTGGAGTCTTAGCCAGTGGTACCATCAGGGGTGTGTAATGCACTTTAGGGTAGACAGCCAATCAGCTGCCAGATTCAATCTGTCAATCAAACAAAGCAGCCAATCAGAGAGCTGGCCATTGATCAGCAGGCCCTTTATGACATCACAGACAGACCCACGGAACTCTCTGTGCTTGTCCGCTGGCTGGCTGTCAGTTGGGTGGGTGGGCGGCAGAGGGGGAGGATGTACGTCTCGTTTCTCCTGAAAATTGCGGTTTTTCGGCGTTTCCGGAAAAAGTCGCGGTCCGACGCGCAAAAGTGGGGTATCGTAGAAATCGCCTTTTAAAGACGCACCTTTCTGGCCCCACAAAAATGGGCATTTCAAATTAGAAACAAGTCAAATGAACAAAATAGTGTGAATAAGTAAGTATTTCAGGGGTGAGTTAGCAGGTTATTGGGGTAGTAAGTCCTGATTTTTTTGGAGGTTGCAGTGACCACTACGCCATTCAAAATAGGCAGGCTTTAGCATAAGCAGTTAGGCCCCGTAGGATGATTTTAGCTAAAATGT
Source organism: Crinia signifera (assembly GCF_055691185.1). Taxonomy (NCBI): domain Eukaryota; kingdom Metazoa; phylum Chordata; class Amphibia; order Anura; family Myobatrachidae; genus Crinia; species Crinia signifera. Next base: position 162,940,439 of record NC_139218.1, on the reverse strand, counting down.
GCCCCAAACACTCAAACCGGCTTGTATCTTGCAATGGAAAATATGGGAAAAATGACTTAGACAGCAAATGATACACTGTATGCCATGTTTCCAAATTTTTATGCACAGTGGTTACAGCATGAAGCGAATGCATGTGAATATACACAGGTGCATTGCATTAAACAAGTCCAATGAGCGTGAAAAAAATGGCCGGCCTGCCTGCTTTCATCCATCATTTGTTCTAAATTTATAATTAATCAATGAGCTGAGGTGGAGTCTTAGCCAGTGGTACCATCAGGGGTGTGTAATGCACTTTAGGGTAGACAGCCAATCAGCTGCCAGATTCAATCTGTCAATCAAACAAAGCAGCCAATCAGAGAGCTGGCCATTGATCAGCAGGCCCTTTATGACATCACAGACAGACCCACGGAACTCTCTGTGCTTGTCTGCTGGCTGGCTGTCAGTTGGGTGGGTGGGCGGCAGAGGGGGAGGATGTACGTCTCGTTTCTCCTGAAAATTGCGGTTTTTCGGCGTTTCCGGAAAAAGTCGCGGTCCGACGCGCAAAAGTGGGGTATCGTAGAAATCGCCTTTTAAAGACGCACCTTTCTGGCCCCACAAAAATGGGCATTTCAAATTAGAAACAAGTCAAATGAACAAAATAGTGTGAATAAGTAAGTATTTCAGGGGTGAGTTAGCAGGTTATTGGGGTAGTAAGTCCTGATTTTTTTGGAGGTTGCAGTGACCACTACGCCATTCAAAATAGGCAGGCTTTAGCATAAGCAGTTAGGCCCCGTAGGATGATTTTAGCTAAAATGTGCCCCAAACACTCAAACCGGCTTGTATCTTGCAATGGAAAATATGGGAAACATGACTTAGACAGCAAATGATACACTGTATGCCATGTTTCCAAATTTTTATGCACAGTGGTTACAGCATGAAGCGAATGCATGTGAATATACAAAGGTGCATTGCATTAAACAAGTCCAATGAGCGTGAAAAAAATGGCCGGCCTGCCTGCTTTTATCCATCATTTGTTCTAAATTTATAATTAATCAATGAGCTGAGGTGGAGACTTAGCCAGTGGTACCATCAGGGGTGTGTAATGCACTTTAGGGTAGACAGCCAATCAGCTGCCAGATTCAATCTGTCAATCAAACACAGCAGCCAATCAGAGAGCTGGCCATTGATCAGCAGGCCCTTTATGACATCACAGACAGACCCACGGAACTCTCTGTGCTTGTCTGCTGGCTGGCTGTCAGTTAGGTGGGTGGGCGGCAGAGGGGGAGGATGTACGTCTCGTTTCTCCTGAAAATTGCGGTTTTTCGGCGTTTCCGGAAAAAGTCGCGGTCCGACGCGCAAAAGTGGGGTATCGTAGAAATCGCCTTTTAAAGACGCACCTTTCTGGCCCCACAAAAATGGGCATTTCAAATTAGAAACAAGTCAAATGAACAAAATAGTGTGAATAAGTAAGTATTTCAGGGGTGAGTTAGCAGGTTATTGGGGTAGTAAGTCCTGATTTTTTTGGAGGTTGCAGTGACCACTACGCCATTCAAAATAGGCAGGCATTAGCATAAGCAGTTAGGCCCCGTAGGATGATTTTAGCTAAAATGTGCCCCAAACACTCAAACCGGCTTGTATCTTGCAATGGAAAATATGGGAAACATGACTTAGACAGCAAATGATACACTGTATGCCATGTTTCCAAATTTTTATGCACAGTGGTTACAGCATGAAGCGAATGCATGTGAATATACACAGGTGCATTGCATTAAACAAGTCCAATGAGCGTGAAAAAAATGGCCGGCCTGCCTGCTTTCATCCATCATTTGTTCTAAATTTATAATTAATCAATGAGCTGAGGTGGAGTCTTAGCCAGTGGTACCATCAGGGGTGTGTAATGCACTTTAGGGTAGACAGCCAATCAGCCGCCAGATTCAATCTGTCAATCAAACACAGCAGCCAATCAGAGAGCTGGCCATTGATCAGCAGGCCCTTTATGACATCACAGACAGACCCACGGAACTCTCTGTGCTTGTCTGCTGGCTGGCTGTCAGTTGGGTGGGTGGGTGGCAGAGGGGGAGGATGTACGTCTCGTTTCTCCTGAAAATTGCGGTTTTTCGGCGTTTCCGGAAAAAGTCGCGGTCCGACGCACAAAAGTGGGGTATCGTAGAAATCGCCTTTTAAAGACGCACCTTTCTGGCCCCACGAAAATGGGCATTTCAAATTAGAAACAAGTCAAATGAACAAAATAGTGTGAATAAGTAAGTATTTCAGGGGTGAGTTAGCAGGTTATTGGGGTAGTAAGTCCTGATTTTTTTGGAGGTTGCAGTGACCACTACGCCATTCAAAATAGGCCGGCTTTAGCATAAGCAGTTAGGCCCCGTAGGATGATTTTAGCTAAAATGTGCCCCAAAAACTCAAACCGGCTTGTATCTTGCAATGGAAAATATGGGAAACATGACTTAGACAGCAAATGATACACTGTATGCCATGTTTCCAAATTTTTATGCACAGTGGTTACAGCATGAAGCGAATGCATGTGAATATACACAGGTGCATTGCATTAAACAAGTCCAATGAGCGTGAAAAAAATGTCCGGCCTGCCTGCTTTCATCCATCATTTGTTCTAAATTTATAATTAATCAATGAGCTGAGGTGGAGACTTAGCCAGTGGTACCATCAGGGGTGTGTAATGCACTTTAGGGTAGACAGCCAATCAGCTGCCAGATTCAATCTGTCAATCAAACACAGCAGCCAATCAGAGAGCTGGCCATTGATCAGCAGGCCCTTTATGACATCACAGACAGACCCACGGAACTCTCTGTGCTTGTCTGCTGGCTGGCTGTCAGTTGGGTGGGTGGGCGGCAGAGGGGGAGGATGTACGTCTCGTTTCTCCTGAAAATTGCGGTTTTTCGGCGTTTCCGGAAAAAGTCGCAGCCCGACGCGCAAAAGTGGGGTATCGTAGAAATCGCCTTTTAAAGACGCACCTTTCTGGCCCCACAAAAATGGGCATTTCAAATTAGAAACAAGTCAAATGAACAAAATAGTGTGAATAAGTAAGTATTTCAGGGGTGAGTTAGCAGGTTATTGGGGTAGTAAGTCCTGATTTTTTTGGAGGTTGCAGTGACCACTACGCCATTCAAAATAGGCAGGCTTTAGCATAAGCAGTTAGGCCCCGTAGGATGATTTTAGCTAAAATGTGCCCCAAACACTCAAACCGGCTTGTATCTTGCAATGGAAAATATGGGAAACATGACTTAGACAGCAAATGATACACTGTATGCCATGTTTCCAAATTTTTATGCACAGTGGTTACAGCATGAAGCGAATGCATGTGAATATACAAAGGTGCATTGCATTAAACAAGTCCAATGAGCGTGAAAAAAATGGCCGGCCTGCCTGCTTTCATCCATTATTTGTTCTAAATTTATAATTAATCAATGAGCTGAGGTGGAGTCTTAGGCAGTGGTACCATCAGGGGTGTGTAATGCACTTTAGGGTAGACAGCCAATCAGCTGCCAGATTCAATCTGTCAATCAAACACAGCAGCCAATCAGAGAGCTGGCCATTGATCAGCAGGCCCTTTATGACATCACAGACAGACCCACGGAACTCTCTGTGCTTGTCTGCTGGCTGGCTGTCAGTTGGGTGGGTGGGCGGCAGAGGGGGAGGATGTACGTCTCGTTTCTCCTGAAAATTGCGGTTTTTCGGCGTTTCCGGAAAAAGTCGCGGTCCGACGCGCAAAAGTGGGGTATCGTAGAAATCGCCTTTTAAAGACGCACCTTTCTGGCCCCACAAAAATGGGCATTTCAAATTAGAAACAAGTCAAATGAACAAAAAAGTGTGAATAAGTAAGTATTTCAGGGGTGAGTTAGCAGGTTATTGGGGTAGTAAGTCCTGATTTTTTTGGAGGTTGCAGTGACCACTACGCCATTCAAAATAGGCAGGCTTTAGCATAAGCAGTTAGGCCCCGTAGGATGATTTTAGCTAAAATGTGCCCCAAACACTCAAACCGGCTTGTATCTTGCAATGGAAAATATGGGAAACATGACTTAAACAGCAAATGATACACTGTATGCCATGTTTCCAAATTTGTATGCACAGTGGTTAGAGCATGAAGCGAATGCATGTGAATATACACAGGTGCATTGCATTAAACAAGTCCAATGAGCGTGAAAAAAAATGGCCGGCCTGCCTGCTTTCATCCATCATTTGTTCTAAATTTATAATTAATCAATGAGCTGAGGTGGAGTCTTAGCCAGTGGTACCATCAGGGGTGTGTAATGCACTTTAGGGTAGACAGCCAATCAGCTGCCAGATTCAATTTGTCAATCAAACACAGCAGCCAATCAGAGAGCTGGCCATTGATCAGCAGGCCCTTTATGACATCACAGACAGACCCACGGAACTCTCTGTGCTTGTCTGCTGGCTGGCTGTCAGTTGGGTGGGTGGGCGGCAGAGGGGGAGGATGTACTGTCAGTTGGGTGGGTGGGTGGCAGAGGGGGAGGATGTACGTCTCGTTTCTCCTGAAAATTGCGGTTTTTCGGCGTTTCCGGAAAAAGTCACGGTCCGACGCGCAAAAGTGGGGTATCGTAGAAATCGCCTTTTAAAGACGCACCTTTCTGGCCCCACAAAAATGGGCATTTCAAATTAGAAACAAGTCAAATGAACAAAATAATGTGAATAAGTAAGTATTTCAGGGGTGAGTTAGCAGGTTATTGGGGTAGTAAGTCCTGATTTTTTTGGAGGTTGCAGTGACCACTACGCCATTCAAAATAGGCAGGCTTTAGCATAAGCAGTTAGGCCCCGTAGGATGATTTTAGCTAAAATGTGCCCCAAACACTCAAACCGGCTTGTATCTTGCAATGGAAAATATGGGAAACATGACTTAGACAGCAAATGATACACTGTATGCCATGTTTCCAAATTTTTATGCACAGTGGTTACAGCATGAAGCGAATGCATGTGAATATACACAGGTGCATTGCATTAAACAAGTCCAATGAGCGTGAAAAAAATGGCCGGCCTGCCTGCTTTCATCCATCATTTGTTCTAAATTTATAATTAATCAATGAGCTGAGGTGGAGTCTTAGCCAGTGGTACCATCAGGGGTGTGTAATGCACTTTAGGGTAGACAGCCAATCAGCTGCCAGATTCAATCTGTCAATCAAACACAGCAGCCAATCAGAGAGCTGGCCATTGATCAGCAGGCCCTTTATGACATCACAGACAGACCCACGGAACTCTCTGTGCTTGTCTGCTGGCTGGCTGTCAGTTGGGTGGGTGGGCGGCAGAGGGGGAGGATGTACGTCTCGTTTCTCCTGATAATTGCGGTTTTTCGGCGTTTCCGGAAAAAGTCGCGGTCCGACGCGCAAAAGTGGGGTATCGTAGAAATCGCCTTTTAAAGACGCACCTTTCTGGCCCCACGAAAATGGGAATTTCAAATTAGAAACAAGTCAAATGAACAAAATAGTGTGAATAAGTAAGTATTTCAGGGGTGAGTTAGCAGGTTATTGGGGTAGTAAGTCCTGATTTTTTTGGAGGTTGCAGTGACCACTACGCCATTCAAAATAGGCCGGCTTTAGCATAAGCAGTTAGGCCCCGTAGGATGATTTTAGCTAAAATGTGTCCCAAATACTCAAACCGGCTTGTATCTTGCAATGGAAAATATGGGAAACATGACTTAGACAGCAAATGATACACTGTATGCCATGTTTCCAAATTTTTATGCACAGTGGTTACTATAATGAAGCGAATGCATGTGAATATTCAAAGGTGCATTGCATTAAACAAGTCCAATGAGCGTGAAAAAAATGGCCGGCCTGCCTGCTTTCATCCATCATTTGTTCTAAATTTATAATTAATCAATGAGCTGAGGTGGAGTCTTAGCCAGTGGTACCATCAGGGGTGTGTAATGCACTTTAGGGTAGACAGCCAATCAGCTGCCAGATTCAATCTGTCAATCAAACACAGCAGCCAATCAGAGAGCTGGCCATTGATCAGCATGCCCTTTATGACATCACAGACAGACCCACGGAACTCTCTGTGCTTGTCTGCTGGCTGGCTGTCAGTTGGGTGGGTGGGCGGCAGAGGGGGAGGATGTACGTCTCGTTTCTCCTGAAAATTGCGGTTTTTCTGCGTTTCCGGAAAAAGTCGCGGCCCGACGCGCAAAAGTGGGGTATCGTAGAAATCGCCTTTTAAAGACGCACCTTTCTGGCCCCACAAAAATGGGCATTTCAAATTAGAAACAAGTCAAATGAACAAAATAGTGTGAATAAGTAAGTATTTCAGGGCTGAGTTAGCAGGTTTATGGGGTAGTAAGTCCTGATTTTTTTGGAGGTTGCAGTGACCACTACGCCATTCAAAATAGGCAGGCTTTAGCATAAGCAGTTAGGCCCCGTAGGATGATTTTAGCTAAAATGTGCCCCAAACACTCAAACCGACTTTTATCTTGCAATGGAAAATATGGGAAACATGACTTAGACAGCAAATGATACACTGTATGCCATGTTTCCAAATTTTTATGCACAGTGGTTACAGCATGAAGCGAATGCATGTGAATATACAAAGGTGCATTGCATTAAACAAGTCCAATGAGCGTGAAAAAAATGGCCGGCCTGCCTGCTTTCATCCATCATTTGTTCTAAATTTATAATTAATCAATGAGCTGAGGTGGAGTCTTAGCCAGTGGTACCATCAGGGGTGTGTAATGCACTTTAGGGTAGACAGCCAATCAGCTGCCAGATTCAATCTGTCAATCAAACACAGCAGCCAATCAGAGAGCTGGCCATTGATCAGCAGGCCCTTTATGACATCACAGACAGACCCACGGAACTCTCTGTGCTTGTCTGCTGGCTGGCTGTCAGTTGGGTGGGTGGGTGGCAGAGGGGGAGGATGTACGTCTCGTTTCTCCTGAAAATTGCGGTTTTTCGGCGTTTCCGGAAAAAGTCGCGGTCCGACGCGCAAAAGTGGGGTATCGTAGAAATCGCCTTTTAAAGACGCACCTTTCTGGCCCCACAAAAATGGGCATTTCAAATTAGAAACAAGTCAAATGAACAAAATAGTGTGAATAAGTAAGTATTTCAGGGGTGAGTTAGCAGGTTATTGGGGTAGTAAGTCCTGATTTTTTTGGAGGTTGCAGTGAACACTACGCCATTCAAAATAGGCAGGCTTTAGCATAAGCAGTTAGGCCCCGTAGGATGATTTTAGCTAAAATGTGCCCCAAACACTCAAACCGGCTTGTATCTTGCAATGGAAAATATGGGAAACATGACTTAGACAGCAAATGATACACTGTATGCCATGTTTCCAAATTTGTATGCACAGTGGTTACAGCATGAAGCGAATGCATGTGAATATACACAGGTGCATTGCATTAAACAAGTCCAATGAGCGTGAAAAAAATGGCCGGCCTGCCTGCTTTCATCCATCATTTGTTCTAAATTTATAATTAATCAATGAGCTGAGGTGGAGACTTAGCCAGTGGTACCATCAGGGGTGTGTAATGCACTTTAGGGTAGACAGCCAATCAGCTGCCAGATTCAATCTGTCAATCAAACACAGCAGCCAATCAGAGTGCTGGCCATTGATCAGCAGGCCCTTTATGACATCACAGACAGACCCACGGAACTCTCTGTGCTTGTCTGCTGGCTGGCTGTCAGTTGGGTGGGTGGGCGGCAGAGGGGGAGGATGTACGTCTCGTTTCTCCTGAAAATTGCGGTTTTTCGGCGTTTCCGGAAAAAGTCGCGGTCCGACGCGCAAAAGTGGGGTATCGTAGAAATCGCCTTTTAAAGACGCACCTTTCTGGCCCCACAAAAATGGGCATTTCAAATTAGAAACAAGTCAAATGAACAAAATAGTGTGAATAAGTAAGTATTTCAGGGGTGAGTTAGCAGGTTATTTGGGTAGTAAGTCCTGATTTTTTTGGAGGTTGCAGTGACCACTACGCCATTCAAAATAGGCAGGCTTTAGCATAAGCAGTTAGGCCCCGTAGGATGATTTTAGCTAAAATGTGCCCCAAACACTCAAACCGGCTTGTATCTTGCAATGGAAAATATGGGAAACATGACTTAGACAGCAAATGATACACTGTATGCCATGTTTCCAAATTTTTATGCACAGTGGTTACAGCATGAAGCGAATGCATGTGAATATACACAGGTGCATTGCATTAAACAAGTCCAATGAGCGTGAAAAAAATGGCCGGCCTGCCTGCTTTCATCCATCATTTGTTCTAAATTTATAATTAATCAATAAGCTGAGGTGGAGTCTTAGCCAGTGGTACCATCAGGGGTGTGTAATGCACTTTAGGGTAGACAGCCAATCAGCTGCCAGATTTAATCTGTCAATCAAACACAGCAGCCAATCAGAGAGCTGGCCATTGATCAGCAGGCCCTTTATGACATCACAGACAGACCCACGGAACTCTCTGTGCTTGTCTGCTGGCTGGCTGTCAGTTGGGTGGGTGGGCGGCAGAGGGGGAGGATGTACGTCTCGTTTCTCCTGAAAATTGCGGTTTTTCGGCGTTTCTGGAAAAAGTCGCGGCCCGACGCGCAAAAGTGGGGTATCGTAGAAATCGCCTTTTAAAGACGCACCTTTCTGGCCCCACAAAAATGGGCATTTCAAATTAGAAACAAGTCAAATGAACAAAATAGTGTGAATAAGTAAGTATTTCAGGGGTGAGTTAGCATGTTATTGGGGTAGTAAGTCCTGTTTTTTTTGGAGGTTGCAGTGACCACTACGCCATTCAAAATAGGCAGGCTTTAGCATAAGCAGTTAGGCCCCGTAGGATGATTTTAGCTAAAATGTGCCCCAAACACTCAAACCGGCTTGTATCTTGCAATGGAAAATATGGGAAACATGACTTAGACAGCAAATGATACACTGTATGCCATGTTTCCAAATTTTTATGCACAGTGGTTACAGCATGAAGCGAATGCATGTGAATATACACAGGTGCATTGCATTAAACAAGTCCAATGAGCGTGAAAAAAATGGCCGGCCTGCCTGCTTTCATCCATCATTTGTTCTAAATTTATAATTAATCAATAAGCTGAGGTGGAGTCTTAGCCAGTGGTACCATCAGGGGTGTGTAATGCACTTTAGGGCAGACAGCCAATCAGCTGCCAGATTCAATCTGTCAATCAAACACAGCAGCCAATCAGAGAGCTGGCCATTGATCAGCAGGCCCTTTATGACATCACAGACAGACCCACGGAACTCTCTGTGCTTGTCTGCTGGCTGGCTGTCAGTTGGGTGGGTGGGCGGCAGAGGGGGAGGATGTACGTCTCGTTTCTCCTGAAAATTGCGGTTTTTCGGCGTTTCCGGAAAAAGTCGCGGTCCGACGCGCAAAAGTGGGGTATCGTAGAAATCGCCTTTTAAAGACGCACCTTTCTGGCCCCACAAAAATGGGCATTTCAAATTAGAAACAAGTCAAATGAACAAAATAGTGTGAATAAGTAAGTATTTCAGGGGTGAGTTAGCAGGTTATTGGGGTAGTAAGTCCTGATTTTTTTGGAGGTTGCAGTGACAACTATGCCATTCAAAATAGGCAGGCTTTAGCATAAGCAGTTAGGCCCCGTAGGATGATTTTAGCTAAAATGTGCCCCAAACACTCAAACCGGCTTGTATCTTGCAATGGAAAATATGGGAAACATGACTTAGACAGCAAATGATACACTGTATGCCATGTTTCCAAATTTTTATGCACAGTGGTTACAGCATGAAGCGAATGCATGTGAATATACACAGGTGCATTGCATTAAACAAGTCCAATGAGCGTGAAAAAAATGGCCGGCCTGCCTGCTTTCATCCATCATTTGTTCTAAATTTATAATTAATCAATGAGCTGAGGTGGAGTCTTAGCCAGTGGTACCATCAGGGGTGTGTAATGCACTTTAGGGTAGACAGCCAATCAGCTGCCAGATTCAATCTGTCAATCAAACACAGCAGCCAATCAGAGAGCTGGCCATTGATCAGCAGGCCCTTTATGACATCACAGACAGACCCACGGAACTCTCTGTGCTTGTCTGCTGGCTGGCTGTCAGTTGGGTGGGTGGGCGGCAGAGGGGGAGGATGTACGTCTCGTTTCTCCTGAAAATTGCGTTTTTTCGGCGTTTCCGGAAAAAGTCGCGGTCCGACGCACAAAAGTGGGGTATCGTAGAAATCGCCTTTTAAAGACGCACCTTTCTGGCCCCACAAAAATTGGCATTTCAAATTAGAAACAAGTCAAATGAACAAAATAGTGTGAATAAGTAAGTATTTCAGGGGTGAGTTAGCAGGTTATTGGGGTAGTAAGTCCTGATTTTTTTGGAGGTTGCAGTGACCACTACGCCATTCAAAATAGGCAGGCTTTAGCATAAGCAGTTAGGCCCCGTAGGATGATTTTAGCTAAAATGTGCCCCAAACACTCAAACCGGCTTGTATCTTGCAATGGAAAATATGGGAAACATGACTTAGACAGCAAATGATACACTGTATGCCATGTTTCCAAATTTTTATGCACAGTGGTTACAGCATGAAGCGAATGCATGTGAATAAACACAGGTGCATTGCATTAAACAAGTCCAATGAGCGTGAAAAAAATGGCCGGCCTGCCTGCTTTCATCCATCATTTGTTCTAAATTTATAATTAATCAATGAGCTGAGGTGGAGACTTAGCCAGTGGTACCATCAGGGGTGTGTAATGCACTTTAGGGTAGACAGCCAATCAGCTGCCAGATTCAATCTGTCAATCAAACACAGCAGCCAATCAGAGAGCTGGCCATTGATCAGCAGGCCCTTTATGACATCACAGACAGACCCACGGAACTCTCTGTGCTTGTCTGCTGGCTGGCTGTCAGTTGGGTGGGTGGGCGGCAGAGGGGGAGGATGTACGTCTCGTTTCTCCTGAAAATTGCGGTTTTTCGGCGTTTCCGGAAAAAGTCGCGGTCCGACGCGCAAAAGTGGGGTATCGTAGAAATCGCCTTTTAAAGACGCACCTTTCTGGCCCCACAAAAATGGGCATTTCAAATTAGAAACAAGTCAAATGAACAAAATAGTGTGAATAAGTAAGTATTTCAGGGGTGAGTTAGCAGGTTATTGGGGTAGTAAGTCCTGATTTTTTTGGAGGTTGCAGTGACCACTATGCCATTCAAAATAGGCAGGCTTTAGCATAAGCAGTTAGGCCCCGTAGGATGATTTTAGCTAAAATGTGCCCCAAACACTCAAACCGGCTTGTATCTTGCAATGGAAAATATGGGAAACATGACTTAGACAGCAAATGATACACTGTATGCCATGTTTCCAAATTTTTATGCACAGTGGTTACAGCATGAAGCGAATGCATGTGAATATACACAGGTGCATTGCATTAAACAAGTCCAATGAGCGTGAAAAAAATGGCCGGCCTGCCTGCTTTCATCCATCATTTGTTCTAAATTTATAATTAATCAATGAGCTGAGGTGGAGTCTTAGCCAGTGGTACCATCAGGGGTGTGTAATGCACTTTAGGGTAGACAGCCAATCAGCTGCCAGATTCAATCTGTCAATCAAACACAGCAGCCAATCAGAGAGCTGGCCATTGATCAGCAGGCCCTTTATGACATCACAGACAGACCCACGGAACTCTCTGTGCTTGTCTGCTGGCTGGCTGTCAGTTGGGTGGGTGGGCGGCAGAGGGGGAGGATGTACGTCTCGTTTCTCCTGAAAATTGCGTTTTTTCGGCGTTTCCGGAAAAAGTCGCGGTCCGACGTGCAAAAGTGGGGTATCGTAGAAATCGCCTTTTAAAGACGCACCTTTCTGGCCCCACGAAAATGGGCATTTCAAATTAGAAACAAGTAAAATGAACAAAATAGTGTGAATAAGTAAGTATTTCAGGGGTGAGTTAGCAGGTTATTGGGGTAGTAAGTCCTGATTTTTTTGGAGGTTGCAGTGACCACTACGCCATTCAAAATAGGCCGGCTTTAGCATAAGCAGTTAGGCCCCGTAGGATGATTTTAGCTAAAATGTGCCCCAAATACTCAAACCGGCTTGTATCTTGCAATGGAAAATATGGGAAACATGACTTAGACAGCAAATGATACACTGTATGCCATGTTTCCAAATTTTTATGCACAGTGGTTACAGCATGAAGCGAATGCATGTGAATATTCAAAGGTGCATTGCATTAAACAAGTCCAATGAGCGTGAAAAAAATGGCCGGCCTGCCTGCTTTCATCCATCATTTGTTCTAAATTTATAATTAATCAATGAGCTGAGGTGGAGTCTTAGCAAGTGGTACCATCAGGGGTGTGTAATGCACTTTAGGGTAGACAGCCAATCAGCTGCCAGATTCAATCTGTCAATCAAACACAGCAGCCAATCAGAGAGCTGGCCATTGATCAGCAGGCCCTTTATGACATCACAGACAGACCCACGGAACTCTCTGTGCTTGTCTGCTGGCTGGCTGTCAGTTGGGTGGGTGGGCGGCAGAGGGGGAGGATGTACGTCTCGTTTCTCCTGAAAATTGCGGTTTTTCGGCGTTTCCGGAAAAAGTCGCGGCCCGACGCGCAAAAGTGGGGTATCGTAGAAATCGCCTTTTAAAGACGCACCTTTCTGGCCCCACAAAAATGGGCATTTCAAATTAGAAACAAGTCAAATGAACAAAATAGTGTGAATAAGTAAGTATTTCAGGGGTGAGTTAGCAGGTTATTGGGGTAGTAAGTCCTGATTTTTTTGGAGGTTGCAGTGACTACTACGCCATTCAAAATAGGCAGGCTTTAGCATAAGCAGTTAGGCCCCGTAGGATGATTTTAGCTAAAATATGCCCCAAACACTCAAACCGGCTTGTATCTTGCAATGGAAAATATGGGAAACATGACTTAGACAGCAAATGATACACTGTATGCCATGTTTCCAAATTTTTATGCACAGTGGTTACAGCATGAAGCGAATGCATGTGAATATACAAAGGTGCATTGCATTAAACAAGTCCAATGAGCGTGAAAAAAATGGCCGGCCTGCCTGCTTTCATCCATCATTTGTTCTAAATTTATAATTAATCAATGAGCTGAGGTGGAGTCTTAGCCAGTGGTACCATCAGGGGTGTGTAATGCACTTTAGGGTAGACAGACAATCAGCTGCCAGATTCAATCTGTCAATCAAACACAGCAGCCAATCAGAGAGCTGGCCATTGATCAGCAGGCCCTTTATGACATCACAGACAGACCCACTGAACTCTCTGTGCTTGTCTGCTGGCTGGCTGTCAGTTGGGTGGGTGGGCGGCAGAGGGGGAGGATGTACGTCTCGTTTCTCCTGAAAATTGCGGTTTTTCGGCGTTTCCGGAAAAAGTCGCGGTCCGACGCGCAAAAGTGGGGTATCGTAGAAATCGCCTTTTAAAGACGCACCTTTCTGGCCCCACAAAAATGGGCATTTCAAATTAGAAACAAGTCAAATGAACAAAATAGTGTGAATAAGAAACAAGTCAAATGAACAAAATAGTGTGAATAAGTAAGTATTTCAGGGGTGAGTTAGCAGGTTATTGGGGTAGTAAGTCCTGATTTTTTTGGAGGTTGCAGTGACCACTACGCCATTCAAAATAGGCCGGCTTTAGCATAAGCAGTTAGGCCCCGTAGGATGATTTTAGCTAAAATGTGCCCCAAATACTCAAACCGGCTTGTATCTTGCAATGGAAAATATGGGAAACATGACTTAGACAGCAAATGATACACTGTATGCCATGTTTCCAAATTTTTATGCACAGTGGTTACAGCATGAAGCGAATGCATGTGAATATTCAAAGGTGCATTGCATTAAACAAGTCCAATGAGCGTGAAAAAAATGGCCGGCCTGCCTGCTTTCATCCATCATTTGTTCTAAATTTATAATTAATCAATGAGCTGAGGTGGAGTCTTAGCCAGTGGTACCATCAGGGGTGTGTAATGCACTTTAGGGTAGACAGCCAATCAGCTGCCATTTTCAATCTGTCAATCAAACACAGCAGCCAATCAGAGAGCTGGCCATTGATCAGCAGGCCCTTTATGACATCACAGACAGACCCACGGAACTCTCTGTGCTTGTCTGCTGGCTGGCTGTCAGTTGGGTGGGTGGGCGGCAGAGGGGGAGGATGTACGTCTCGTTTCTCCTGAAAATTGCGGTTTTTCGGCGTTTCCGGAAAAAGTCGCGGCCCGACGCGCAAAAGTGGGGTATCGTAGAAATCGCCTTTTAAAGACGCACCTTTCTGGCCCCACAAAAATGGGCATTTCAAATTAGAAACAAGTCAAATGAACAAAATAGTGTGAATAAGTAAGTATTTCAGGGGTGAGTTAGCAGGTTATTGGGGTAGTAAGTCCTGATTTTTTTGGAGGTTGCAGTGACCACTATGCCATTCAAAATAGGCAGGCTTTAGCATAAGCAGTTAGGCCCCGTAGGATGATTTTAGCTAAAATGTGCCCCAAACACTCAAACCGGCTTGTATCTTGCAATGGAAAATATGGGAAACATGACTTAGACAGCAAATGATACACTGTATGCCATGTTTCCAAATTTTTATGCACAGTGGTTACAGCATGAAGCGAATGCATGTGAATATACACAGGTGCATTGCATTAAACAAGTCCAATGAGCGTGAAAAAAATGGCCGGCCTGCCTGCTTTCATCCATCATTTGTTCTAAATTTATAATTAATCAATGAGCTGAGGTGGAGTCTTAGCCAGTGGTACCATCAGGGGTGTGTAATGCACTTTAGGGTAGACAGCCAATCAGCTGCCAGATTCAATCTGTCAATCAAACACAGCAGCCAATCAGAGAGCTGGCCATTGATCAGCAGGCCCTTTATGACATCACAGACAGACCCACGGAACTCTCTGTGCTTGTCTGCTGGCTGGCTGTCAGTTGGGTGGGTGGGCGGCAGAGGGGGAGGATGTACGTCTCGTTTCTCCTGAAAATTGCGTTTTTTCGGCGTTTCCGGAAAAAGTCGCGGTCCGACGCACAAAAGTGGGGTATCGTAGAAATCGCCTTTTAAAGACGCACCTTTCTGGCCCCACAAAAATTGGCATTTCAAATTAGAAACAAGTCAAATGAACAAAATAGTGTGAATAAGTAAGTATTTCAGGGGTGAGTTAGCAGGTTATTGGGGTAGTAAGTCCTGATTTTTTTGGAGGTTGCAGTGACCACTACGCCATTCAAAATAGGCAGGCTTTAGCATAAGCAGTTAGGCCCCGTAGGATGATTTTAGCTAAAATGTGCCCCAAACACTCAAACCGGCTTGTATCTTGCAATGGAAAATATGGGAAACATGACTTAGACAGCAAATGATACACTGTATGCCATGTTTCCAAATTTTTATGCACAGTGGTTACAGCATGAAGCGAATGCATGTGAATATACACAGGTGCATTGCATTAAACAAGTCCAATGAGCGTGAAAAAAATGGCCGGCCTGCCTGCTTTCATCCATCATTTGTTCTAAATTTATAATTAATCAATGAGCTGAGGTGGAGACTTAGCCAGTGGTACCATCAGGGGTGTGTAATGCACTTTAGGGTAGACAGCCAATCAGCTGCCAGATTCAATCTGTCAATCAAACACAGCAGCCAATCAGAGAGCTGGCCATTGATCAGCAGGCCCTTTATGACATCACAGACAGACCCACGGAACTCTCTGTGCTTGTCTGCTGGCTGGCTGTCAGTTGGGTGGGTGGGCGGCAGAGGGGGAGGATGTACGTCTCGTTTCTCCTGAAAATTGCGGTTTTTCGGCGTTTCCGGAAAAAGTCGCGGTCCGACGCGCAAAAGTGGGGTATCGTAGAAATCGCCTTTTAAAGACGCACCTTTCTGGCCCCACAAAAATGGGCATTTCAAATTAGAAACAAGTCAAATGAACAAAATAGTGTGAATAAGTAAGTATTTCAGGGGTGAGTTAGCAGGTTATTGGGGTAGTAAGTCCTGATTTTTTTGGAGGTTGCAGTGACCACTATGCCATTCAAAATAGGCAGGCTTTAGCATAAGCAGTTAGGCCCCGTAGGATGATTTTAGCTAAAATGTGCCCCAAACACTCAAACCGGCTTGTATCTTGCAATGGAAAATATGGGAAACATGACTTAGACAGCAAATGATACACTGTATGCCATGTTTCCAAATTTTTATGCACAGTGGTTACAGCATGAAGCGAATGCATGTGAATATACACAGGTGCATTGCATTAAACAAGTCCAATGAGCGTGAAAAAAATGGCCGGCCTGCCTGCTTTCATCCATCATTTGTTCTAAATTTATAATTAATCAATGAGCTGAGGTGGAGTCTTAGCCAGTGGTACCATCAGGGGTGTGTAATGCACTTTAGGGTAGACAGCCAATCAGCTGCCAGATTCAATCTGTCAATCAAACACAGCAGCCAATCAGAGAGCTGGCCATTGATCAGCAGGCCCTTTATGACATCACAGACAGACCCACGGAACTCTCTGTGCTTGTCTGCTGGCTGGCTGTCAGTTGGGTGGGTGGGCGGCAGAGGGGGAGGATGTACGTCTCGTTTCTCCTGAAAATTGCGTTTTTTCGGCGTTTCCGGAAAAAGTCGCGGTCCGACGTGCAAAAGTGGGGTATCGTAGAAATCGCCTTTTAAAGACGCACCTTTCTGGCCCCACGAAAATGGGCATTTCAAATTAGAAACAAGTCAAATGAACAAAATAGTGTGAATAAGTAAGTATTTCAGGGGTGAGTTAGCAGGTTATTGGGGTAGTAAGTCCTGATTTTTTTGGAGGTTGCAGTGACCACTACGCCATTCAAAATAGGCCGGCTTTAGCATAAGCAGTTAGGCCCCGTAGGATGATTTTAGCTAAAATGTGCCCCAAATACTCAAACCGGCTTGTATCTTGCAATGGAAAATATGGGAAACATGACTTAGACAGCAAATGATACACTGTATGCCATGTTTCCAAATTTTTATGCACAGTGGTTACAGCATGAAGCGAATGCATGTGAATATTCAAAGGTGCATTGCATTAAACAAGTCCAATGAGCGTGAAAAAAATGGCCGGCCTGCCTGCTTTCATCCATCATTTGTTCTAAATTTATAATTAATCAATGAGCTGAGGTGGAGTCTTAGCAAGTGGTACCATCAGGGGTGTGTAATGCACTTTAGGGTAGACAGCCAATCAGCTGCCAGATTCAATCTGTCAATCAAACACAGCAGCCAATCAGAGAGCTGGCCATTGATCAGCAGGCCCTTTATGACATCACAGACAGACCCACGGAACTCTCTGTGCTTGTCTGCTGGTTGGCTGTCAGTTGGGTGGGTGGGCGGCAGAGGGGGAGGATGTACGTCTCGTTTCTCCTGAAAATTGCGGTTTTTCGGCGTTTCCGGAAAAAGTCGCGGCCCGACGCGCAAAAGTGGGGTATCGTAGAAATCGCCTTTTAAAGACACACCTTTCTGGCCCCACAAAAATGGGCATTTCAAATTAGAAACAAGTCAAATGAACAAAATAGTGTGAATAAGTAAGTATTTCAGGGGTGAGTTAGCAGGTTATTGGGGTAGTAAGTCCTGATTTTTTTGGAGGTTGCAGTGACTACTACGCCATTCAAAATAGGCAGGCTTTAGCATAAGCAGTTAGGCCCCGTAGGATGATTTTAGCTAAAATATGCCCCAAACACTCAAACCGGCTTGTATCTTGCAATGGAAAATATGGGAAACATGACTTAGACAGCAAATGATACACTGTATGCCATGTTTCCAAATTTTTATGCACAGTGGTTACAGCATGAAGCGAATGCATGTGAATATACAAAGGTGCATTGCATTAAACAAGTCCAATGAGCGTGAAAAAAATGGCCGGCCTGCCTGCTTTCATCCATCATTTGTTCTAAATTTATAATTAATCAATGAGCTGAGGTGGAGTCTTAGCCAGTGGTACCATCAGGGGTGTGTAATGCACTTTAGGGTAGACAGCCAATCAGCTGCCAGATTCAATCTGTCAATCAAACACAGCAGCCAATCAGAGAGCTGGCCATTGATCAGCAGGCCCTTTATGACATCACAGACAGACCCACTGAACTCTCTGTGCTTGTCTGCTGGCTGGCTGTCAGTTGGGTGGGTGGGCGGCAGAGGGGGAGGATGTACGTCTCGTTTCTCCTGAAAATTGCGGTTTTTCGGCGTTTCCGGAAAAAGTCGCGGTCCGACGCGCAAAAGTGGGGTATCGTAGAAATCGCCTTTTAAAGACGCACCTTTCTGGCCCCACAAAAATGGGCATTTCAAATTAGAAACAAGTCAAATGAACAAAATAGTGTGAATAAGTAAGTATTTCAGGGGTGAGTTAGCAGGTTATTAGGGTAGTAAGTCCTGATTTTTTTGGAGGTTGCAGTGACCACTACGCCATTCAAAATAGGCCGGCTTTAGCATAAGCAGTTAGGCCCCGTAGGATGATTTTAGCTAAAATGTGCCCCAAATACTCAAACCGGCTTGTATCTTGCAATGGAAAATATGGGAAACATGACTTAGACAGCAAATGATACACTGTATGCCATGTTTCCAAATTTTTATGCACAGTGGTTACAGCATGAAGCGAATGCATGTGAATATTCAAAGGTGCATTGCATTAAACAAGTCCAATGAGCGTGAAAAAAATGGCCGGCCTGCCTGCTTTCATCCATCATTTGTTCTAAATTTATAATTAATCAATGAGCTGAGGTGGAGTCTTAGCCAGTGGTACCATCAGGGGTGTGTAATGCACTTTAGGGTAGACAGCCAATCAGCTGCCAGATTCAATCTGTCAATCAAACACAGCAGCCAATCAGAGAGCTGGCCATTGATCAGCAGGCCCTTTATGACATCACAGACAGACCCACGGAACTCTCTGTGCTTGTCTGCTGGCTGGCTGTCAGTTGGGTGGGTGGGCGGCAGAGGGGGAGGATGTACGTCTCGTTTCTCCTGAAAATTGCGGTTTTTCGGCGTTTCCGGAAAAAGTCGCGGCCCGACGCGCAAAAGTGGGGTATCGTAGAAATCGCCTTTTAAAGACGCACCTTTCTGGCCCCACGAAAATGGGCATTTCAAATTAGAAACAAGTCAAATGAACAAAATAGTGTGAATAAGTAAGTATTTCAGGGGTGAGTTAGCAGGTTATTGGGGTAGTAAGTCCTGATTTTTTTGGAGGTTGCAGTGACCACTACGCCATTCAAAATAGGCCGGCTTTAGCATAAGCAGTTAGGCCCCGTAGGATGATTTTAGCTAAAATGTGCCCCAAATACTCAAACCGGCTTGTATCTTGCAATGGAAAATATGGGAAACATGACTTAGACAGCAAATGATACACTGTATGCCATGTTTCCAAATTTTTATGCACAGTGGTTACAGCATGAAGCGAATGCATGTGAATATTCAAAGGTGCATTGCATTAAACAAGTCCAATGAGCGTGAAAAAAATGGCCGGCCTGCCTGCTTTCATCCATCATTTGTTCTAAATTTATAATTAATCAATGAGCTGAGGTGGAGTCTTAGCCAGTGGTACCATCAGGGGTGTGTAATGCACTTTAGGGTAGACAGCCAATCAGCTGCCATTTTCAATCTGTCAATCAAACACAGCAGCCAATCAGAGAGCTGGCCATTGATCAGCAGGCCCTTTATGACATCACAGACAGACCCACGGAACTCTCTGTGCTTGTCTGCTGGCTGGCTGTCAGTTGGGTGGGTGGGCGGCAGAGGGGGAGGATGTACGTCTCGTTTCTCCTGAAAATTGCGGTTTTTCGGCGTTTCCGGAAAAAGTCGCGGCCCGACGCGCAAAAGTGGGGTATCGTAGAAATCGCCTTTTAAAGACGCACCTTTCTGGCCCCACAAAAATGGGCATTTCAAATTAGAAACAAGTCAAATGAACAAAATAGTGTGAATAAGTAAGTATTTCAGGGGTGAGTTAGCAGGTTATTGGGGTAGTAAGTCCAGATTTTTTTGGAGGTTGCAGTGACCACTACGCCATTCAAAATAGGCAGGCTTTAGCATAAGCAGTTAGGCCCCGTAGGATGATTTTAGCTAAAATGTGCCCCAAATACTCAAACCGGCTTGTATCTTGCAATGGAAAATATGGGAAACATGACTTAGACAGCAAATGATACACTGTATGCCATGTTTCCAAATTTGTATGCACAGTGGTTACAGCATGAAGCGAATGCATGTGAATATACACAGGTGCATTGCATTAAACAAGTCCAATGAGCGTGAAAAAAATGGCCGGCCTGCCTGCTTTCATCCATCATTTGTTCTAAATTTATAATTAATCAATGAGCTGAGGTGGAGACTTAGCCAGTGGTACCATCAGGGGTGTGTAATGCACTTTAGGGTAGACAGCTAATCAGCTGCCAGATTCAATCTGTCAATCAAACACAGCAGCCAATCAGAGAGCTGGCCATTGATCAGCAGGCCCTTTATGACATCACAGACAGACCCACGGAACTCTCTGTGCTTGTCTGCTGGCTGGCTGTCAGTTGGGTGGGTGGGCGGCAGAGGGGGAGGATGTACGTCTCGTTTCTCCTGAAAATTGCGGTTTTTCGGCGTTTCCGGAAAAAGTCGCGGTCCGACGCGCAAAAGTGGGGTATCGTAGAAATCGCCTTTTAAAGACGCACCTTTCTGGCCCCACAAAAATGGGCATTTCAAATTAGAAACAAGTCAAATGAACAAAATAGTGTGAATAAGTAAGTATTTCAGGGGTGAGTTAGCAGGTTATTGGGGTAGTAAGTCCTGATTTTTTTGGAGGTTGCAGTGACCACTACGCCATTCAAAATAGGCAGGCTTTAGCATAAGCAGTTAGGCCCCGTAGGATGATTTTAGCTAAAATGTGCCCCAAACACTCAAACCGGCTTGTATCTTGCAATGGAAAATATGGGAAACATGACTTAGACAGCAAATGATACACTGTATGCCATGTTTCCAAATTTTTATGCACAGTGGTTACAGCATGAAGCGAATGCATGTGAATATACACAGGTGCATTGCATTAAACAAGTCCAATGAGCGTGAAAAAAATGGCCGGCCTGCCTGCTTTCATCCATCATTTGTTCTAAATTTATAATTAATCAATGAGCTGAGGTGGAGTCTTAGCCAGTGGTACCATCAGGGGTGTGTAATGCACTTTAGGGTAGACAGCCAATCAGCTGCCAGATTCAATCTGTCAATCAAACACAGCAGCCAATCAGAGAGCTGGCCATTGATCAGCAGGCCCTTTATGACATCACAGACAGACCCACGGAACTCTCTGTGCTTGTCTGCTGGCTGGCTGTCAGTTGGGTGGGTGGGCGGCAGAGGGGGAGGATGTACGTCTCGTTTCTCCTGAAAATTGCGGTTTTTGGCGTTTCCGGAAAAAGTCGCGGTCCGACGCGCAAAAGTGGGGTATCGTAGAAATCGCCTTTTAAAGACACACCTTTCTGGCCCCACGAAAATGGGCATTTCAAATTAGAAACAAGTCAAATGAACAAAATAGTGTGAATAAGTAAGTATTTCAGGGGTGAGTTAGCAGGTTATTGGGGTAGTAAGTCCTGATTTTTTTGGAGGTTGCAGTGACCACTACGCCATTCAAAATAGGCCGGCTTTAGCATAAGCAGTTAGGCCCCGTAGGATGATTTTAGCTAAAATGTGCCCCAAATACTCAAACCGGCTTGTATCTTGCAATGGAAAATATGGGAAACATGACTTAGACAGCAAATGATACACTGTATGCCATGTTTCCAAATTTTTATGCACAGTGGTTACAGCATGAAGCGAATGCATGTGAATATTCAAAGGTGCATTGCATTAAACAAGTCCAATGAGCGTGAAAAAAATGGCCGGCCTGCCTGCTTTCATCCATCATTTGTTCTAAATTTATAATTAATCAATGAGCTGAGGTGGAGTCTTAGCCAGTGGTACCATCAGGGGTGTGTAATGCACTTTAGGGTAGACAGCCAATCAGCTGCCAGATTCAATCTGTCAATCAAACACAGCAGCCAATCAGAGAGCTGGCCATTGATCAGCAGGCCCTTTATGACATCACAGACAGACCCACGGAACTCTCTGTGCTTGTCTGCTGGCTGGCTGTCAGTTGGGTGGGTGGGCGGCAGAGGGGGAGGATGTACGTCTCGTTTCTCCTGAAAATTGCGGTTTTTCGGCGTTTCCGGAAAAAGTCGCGGTCCGACGCGCAAAAGTGGGGTATCGTAGAAATCGCCTTTTAAAGACGCACCTTTCTGGCCCCACAAAAATGGGCATTTCAAATTAGAAACAAGTCAAATGAACAAAATAGTGTGAATAAGTAAGTATTTCAGGGGTGAGTTAGCAGGTTATTGGGGTAGTAAGTCCTGATTTTTTTGGAGGTTGCAGTGACCACTACGCCATTCAAAATAGGCAGGCTTTAGCATAAGCAGTTAGGCCCCGTAGGATGATTTTAGCTAAAATGTGCCCCAAACACTCAAACCGGCTTGTATCTTGCAATGGAAAATATGGGAAACATGACTTAGACAGCAAATGATACACTGTATGCCATGTTTCCAAATTTTTATGCACAGTGGTTACAGCATGAAGCGAATGCATGTGAATATACACAGGTGCATTGCATTAAACAAGTCCAATGAGCGTGAAAAAAATGGCCGGCCTGCCTGCTTTCATCCATCATTTGTTCTAAATTTATAATTAATCAATGAGCTGAGGTGGAGTCTTAGCCAGTGGTACCATCAGGGGTGTGTAATGCACTTTAGGGTAGACAGCCAATCAGCTGCCAGATTCAATCTGTCAATCAAACACAGCAGCCAATCAGAGAGCTGGCCATTGATCAGCAGGCCCTTTATGACATCACAGACAGACCCACGGAACTCTCTGTGCTTGTCTGCTGGCTGGCTGTCAGTTGGGTGGGTGGGCGGCAGAGGGGGAGGATGTACGTCTCGTTTCTCCTGAAAATTGCGGTTTTTCGGCGTTTCCGGAAAAAGTCGCGGTCCGACGCGCAAAAGTGGGGTATCGTAGAAATCGCCTTTTAAAGACGCACCTTTCTGGCCCCACGAAAATGGGCATTTCAAATTAGAAACAAGTCAAATGAACAAAATAGTGTGAATAAGTAAGTATTTCAGGGGTGAGTTAGCAGGTTATTGGGGTAGTAAGTCCTGATTTTTTTGGAGGTTGCAGTGACCACTACGCCATTCAAAATAGGCCGGCTTTAGCATAAGCAGTTAGGCCCCGTAGGATGATTTTAGCTAAAATGTGCCCCAAATACTCAAACCGGCTTGTATCTTGCAATGGAAAATATGGGAAACATGACTTAGACAGCAAATGATACACTGTATGCCATGTTTCCAAATTTTTATGCACAGTGGTTACAGCATGAAGCGAATGCATGTGAATATTCAAAGGTGCATTGCATTAAACAAGTCCAATGAGCGTGAAAAAAATGGCCGGCCTGCCTGCTTTCATCCATCATTTGTTCTAAATTTATAATTAATCAATGAGCTGAGGTGGAGTCTTAGCCAGTGGTACCATCAGGGGTGTGTAATGCACTTTAGGGTAGACAGCCAATCAGCTGCCAGATTCAATCTGTCAATCAAACACAGCAGCCAATCAGAGAGCTGGCCATTGATCAGCAGGCCCTTTATGACATCACAGACAGACCCACGGAACTCTCTGTGCTTGTCTGCTGGCTGGCTGTCAGTTGGGTGGATGGGCGGCAGAGGGGGAGGATGTACGTCTCGTTTCTCCTGAAAATTGCGGTTTTTCGGCGTTTCCGGAAAAAGTCGCGGCCCGACGCGCAAAAGTGGGGTATCGTAGAAATCGCCTTTTAAAGACGCACCTTTCTGGTCCCACAAAAATGGGCATTTCAAATTAGAAACAAGTCAAATGAACAAAATAGTGTGAATAAGTAAGTATTTCAGGGGTGAGTTAGCAGGTTATTGGGGTAGTAAGTCCTAATTTTTTTGGAGGTTGCAGTGACCACTACGCCATTCAAAATAGGCAGGCTTTAGCATAAGCAGTTAGGCCCCGTAGGATGATTTTAGCTAAAATGTGCCCCAAACACTCAAACCGGCTTGTATCTTGCAATGGAAAATATGGGAAACATGACTTAGACAGCAAATGATACACTGTATGCCATGTTTCCAAATTTTTATGCACAGTGGTTACAGCATGAAGCGAATGCATGTGAATATACAAAGGTGCATTGCATTAAACAAGTCCAATGAGCGTGAAAAAAATGGCCGGCCTGCCTGCTTTCATCCATCATTTGTTCTAAATTTATAATTAATCAATGAGCTGAGGTGGAGTCTTAGCCAGTGGTACCATCAGGGGTGTGTAATGCACTTTAGGGTAGACAGCCAATCAGCTGCCAGATTCAATCTGTCAATCAAACACAGCAGCCAATCAGAGAGCTGGCCATTGATCAGCAGGCCCTTTATGACATCACAGACAGACCCACGGAACTCTCTGTGCTTGTCTGCTGGCTGGCTGTCAGTTGGGTGGGTGGGCGGCAGAGAGGGAGGATGTACGTCTCGTTTCTCCTGAAAATTGCGGTTTTTCGGCGTTTCCGGAAAAAGTCGCGGTCCGACGCGCAAAAGTGGGGTATCGTAGAAATCGCCTTTTAAAGACGCACCTTTCTGGCCCCACAAAAATGGGCATTTCAAATTAGAAACAAGTCAAATGAACAAAATAGTGTGAATAAGTAAGTATTTCAGGGGTGAGTTAGCAGGTTATTGGGGTAGTAAGTCCTGATTTTTTTGGAGGTTGCAGTGACCACTACGCCATTCAAAATAGGCAGGCTTTAGCATAAGCAGTTAGGCCCCGTAGGATGATTTTAGCTAAAATGTGCCCCAAACACTCAAACCGGCTTATATCTTGCAATGGAAAATATGGGAAACATGACTTAGACAGCAAATGATACACTGTATGCCATGTTTCCAAATTTGTATGCACAGTGGTTACAGCATGAAGCGAATGCATGTGAATATACACAGGTGCATTGCATTAAACAAGTCCAATGAGCGTGAAAAAAATGGCCGGCCTGCCTGCTTTCATCCATCATTTGTTCTAAATTTATAATTAATCAATGAGCTGGGGTGGAGTCTTAGCCAGTGGTACCATCAGGGGTGTGTAATGCACTTTAGGGTAGACAGCCAATCAGCTGCCAGATTCAATCTGTCAATCAAACACAGCAGCCAATCAGAGAGCTGGCCATTGATCAGCAGGCCCTTTATGACATCACAGACAGACCCACGGAACTCTCTGTGCTTGTCTGCTGGCTGGCTGTCAGTTGGGTGGGTGGGCGGCAGAGGGGGAGGATGTACGTCTCGTTTCTCCTGAAAATTGCGGTTTTTCAGCGTTTCCGGAAAAAGTCGCGGTCCGACGCGCAAAAGTGGGGTATCGTAGAAATCGCCTTTTAAAGACGCACCTTTCTGGCCCCACAAAAATGGGCATTTCAAATTAGAAACAAGTCAAATGAACAAAATAGTGTGAATAAGTAAGTATTTCAGGGGTGAGTTAGCAGGTTATTGGGGTAGTAAGTCCTGATTTTTTTGGAGGTTGCAGTGACCACTACGCCATTCAAAATAGGCAGGCTTTAGCATAAGCAGTTAGGCCCCGTAGGATGATTTTAGCTAAAATGTGCCCCAAACACTCAAACCGGCTTGTATCTTGCAATGGAAAATATGGGAAACATGACTTAGACAGCAAATGATACACTGTATGCCATGTTTCCAAATTTTTATGCACAGTGGTTACAGCATGAAGCGAATGCATGTGAATATACACAGGTGCATTGCATTAAACAAGTCCAATGAGCGTGAAAAAAATGGCCGGCCTGCCTGCTTTCATCCATCATTTGTTCTAAATTTATAATTAATCAATGAGCTGAGGTGGAGTCTTAGCCAGTGGTACCATCAGGGGTGTGTAATGCACTTTAGGGTAGACAGCCAATCAGCTGCCAGATTCAATCTGTCAATCAAACACAGCAGCCAATCAGAGAGCTGGCCATTGATCAGCAGGCCCTTTATGACATCACAGACAGACCCACGGAACTCTCTGTGCTTGTCTGCTGGCTGGCTGTCAGTTGGGTGGGTGGGCGGCAGAGGGGGAGGATGTACGTCTCGTTTCTCCTAATAATTGCGGTTTTTCGGCGTTTCCGGAAAAAGTCGCGGTCCGACGCGCAAAAGTGGGGTATCGTAGAAATCGCCTTTTAAAGACGCACCTTTCTGGCCCCACGAAAATGGGCATTTCAAATTAGAAACAAGTCAAATGAACAAAATAGTGTGAATAAGTAAGTATTTCAGGGGTGAGTTAGCAGGTTATTGGGGTAGTAAGTCCTGATTTTTTTGGAGGTTGCAGTGACCACTACGCCATTCAAAATAGGCCGGCTTTAGCATAAGCAGTTAGGCCCCGTAGGATGATTTTAGCTAAAATGTGCCCCAAATACTCAAACCTGCTTGTATCTTGCAATGGAAAATATGGGAAACATGACTTAGACAGCAATTGATACACTGTATGCCATGTTTCCAAATTTTTATGCACAGTGGTTACAGCATGAAGCGAATGCATGTGAATATTCAAAGGTGCATTGCATTAAACAAGTCCAATGAGCGTGAAAAAAATGGCCGGCCTGCCTGCTTTCATCCATCATTTGTTCTAAATTTATAATTAATCAATGAGCTGAGGTGGAGTCTTAGCCAGTGGTACCATCAGGGGTGTGTAATGCACTTTAGGGTAGACAGCCAATCAGCTGCCAGATTCAATCTGTCAATCAAACACAGCAGCCAATCAGAGAGCTGGCCATTGATCAGCAGGCCCTTTATGACATCACAGACAGACCCACGGAACTCTCTGTGCTTGTCTGCTGGCTGGCTGTCAGTTGGGTGGGTGGGCGGCAGAGGGGGAGGATGTACGTCTCGTTTCTCCTGAAAATTGCGGTTTTTCGGCGTTTCCGGAAAAAGTCGCGGCCCGATGCGCAAAAGTGGGGTATCGTAGAAATCGCCTTTTAAAGACGCACCTTTCTGGCCCCACAAAAATGGGCATTTCAAATTAGAAACAAGTCAAATGAACAAAATAGTGTGAATAAGTAAGTATTTCAGGGGTGAGTTAGCAGGTTATTGGGGTAGTAAGTCCTGATTTTTTTGGAGGTTGCAGTGACCACTACGCCATTCAAAATAGGCAGGCTTTAGCATAAGCAGTTAGGCCCCGTAGGATGATTTTAGCTAAAATGTGCCCCAAACACTCAAACCGGCTTGTATCTTGCAATGGAAAATATGGGAAACATGACTTAGACAGCAAATGATACACTGTATGCCATGTTTCCAAATTTTTATGCACAGTGGTTACAGCATGAAGCGAATGCATGTGAATATACAAAGGTGCATTGCATTAAACAAGTCCAATGAGCGTGAAAAAAATGGCCGGCCTGCCTGCTTTCATCCATCATTTGTTCTAAATTTATAATTAATCAATGAGCTGAGGTGGAGACTTAGCCAGTGGTACCATCAGGGGTGTGTAATGCACTTTAGGGTAGACAGCCAATCAGCTGCCAGATTCAATCTGTCAATCAAACACAGCAGCCAATCAGAGAGCTGGCCATTGATCAGCAGGCCCTTTATGACATCACAGACAGACCCACGGAACTCTCTGTGCTTGTCTGCTGGCTGGCTGTCAGTTGGGTGGGTGGGCGGCAGAGGGGGAGGATGTACATCTCGTTTCTCCTGAAAATTGCGGTTTTTCGGCGTTTCCGGAAAAAGTCGCGGTCCGACGCGCAAAAGTGGGGTATCGTAGAAATCGCCTTTTAAAGACGCACCTTTCTGGCCCCACAAAAATGGGCATTTCAAATTAGAAACAAGTCAAATGAACAAAATAGTGTGAATAAGTAAGTATTTCAGGGGTGAGTTAGCAGGTTATTGGGGTAGTAAGTCCTGATTTTTTTGGAGGTTGCAGTGACCACTACGCCATTCAAAATAGGCAGGCTTTAGCATAAGCAGTTAGGCCCCGTAGGATGATTTTAGCTAAAATGTGCCCCAAACACTCAAACCGGCTTGTATCTTGCAATGGAAAATATGGGAAAAATGACTTAGACAGCAAATGATACACTGTATGCCATGTTTCCAAATTTGTATGCACAGTGGTTACAGCATGAAGCGAATGCATGTGAATATACACAGGTGCATTGCATTAAACAAGTCCAATGAGCGTGAAAAAAATGGCCGGCCTGCCTGCTTTCATCCATCATTTGTTCTAAATTTATAATTAATCAATGAGCTGAGGTGGAGACTTAGCCAGTGGTACCATCAGGGGTGTGTAATGCACTTTAGGGTAGACAGCCAATCAGCTGCCAGATTCAATCTGTCAATCAAACACAGCAGCCAATCAGAGAGCTGGCCATTGATCAGCAGGCCCTTTATAACATCACAGACAGACCCACGGAACTCTCTGTTCTTGTCTGCTGGCTGTCAGTTGGGTGGGTGGGCGGCAGAGGGGGAGGATGTACGTCTCGTTTCTCCTGAAAATTGCATTTTTTCGGCGTTTCCGGAAAAAGTCGCGGTCCGACGCGCAAAAGTGGGGTATCGTAGAAATCGCCTTTTAAAGACGCACCTTTCTGGCCCCACAAAAATGGGCATTTCAAATTAGAAACAAGTCAAATGAACAAAATAGTTTGAATAAGTAAGTATTTCAGGGGTGAGTTAGCAGGTTATTGGGGTAGTAAGTCCTGATTTTTTTGGAGGTTGCAGTGACCACTACGCCATTCAAAATAGGCAGGCTTTAGCATAAGCAGTTAGGCCCCGTAGGATGATTTTAGCTAAAATGTGCCCCAAACACTCAAACCGGCTTGTATCTTGCAATGGAAAATATGGGAAACATGACTTAGACAGCAAATGATACACTGTATGCCATGTTTCCAAATTTTTATGCACAGTGGTTACAGCATGAAGCGAATGCATGTGAATATACACAGGTGCATTGCATTAAACAAGTCCAATGAGCGTGAAAAAAATGGCCGGCCGGCCTGCCTGCTTTCATCCATCATTTGTTCTAAATTTATAATTAATCAATGAGCTGGGGTGGAGTCTTAGCCAGTGGTACCATCAGGGGTGTGTAATGCACTTTAGGGTAGACAGCCAATCAGCTGCCAGATTCAATCTGTCAATCAAACACAGCAGCCAATCAGAGAGCTGGCCATTGATCAGCAGGCCCTTTATGACATCACAGACAGACCCACGGAACTCTCTGTGCTTGTCTGCTGGCTGGCTGTCAGTTGGGTGGGTGGGCGGCAGAGGGGGAGGATGTACGTCTCGTTTCTCCTGAAAATTGCGGTTTTTCAGCGTTTCCGGAAAAAGTCGCGGTCCGACGCGCAAAAGTGGGGTATCGTAGAAATCGCCTTTTAAAGACGCACCTTTCTGGCCCCACAAAAATGGGCATTTCAAATTAGAAACAAGTCAAATGAACAAAATAGTGTGAATAAGTAAGTATTTCAGGGGTGAGTTAGCAGGTTATTGGGGTAGTAAGTCCTGATTTTTTTGGAGGTTGCAGTGACCACTACGCCATTCAAAATAGGCAGGCTTTAGCATAAGCAGTTAGGCCCCGTAGGATGATTTTAGCTAAAATGTGCCCCAAACACTCAAACCGGCTTGTATCTTGCAATGGAAAATATGGGAAACATGACTTAGACAGCAAATGATACACTGTATGCCATGTTTCCAAATTTTTATGCACAGTGGTTACAGCATGAAGCGAATGCATGTGAATATACACAGGTGCATTGCATTAAACAAGTCCAATGAGCGTGAAAAAAATGGCCGGCCTGCCTGCTTTCATCCATCATTTGTTCTAAATTTATAATTAATCAATGAGCTGAGGTGGAGTCTTAGCCAGTGGTACCATCAGGGGTGTGTAATGC
This sequence comes from Crinia signifera, assembly GCF_055691185.1. Lineage (NCBI taxonomy): Eukaryota > Metazoa > Chordata > Amphibia > Anura > Myobatrachidae > Crinia > Crinia signifera. The sequence goes on along the minus strand of NC_139218.1, from coordinate 162,910,659 downwards.
ACTTTAGGGTAGACAGCCAATCAGCTGCCAGATTCAATCTGTCAATCAAACACAGCAGCCAATCAGAGAGCTGGCCATTGATCAGCAGGCCCTTTATGACATCACAGACAGACCCACGGAACTCTCTGTGCTTGTCTGCTGGCTGGCTGTCAGTTGGGTGGGTGGGCGGCAGAGGGGGAGGATGTACGTCTCGTTTCTCCTAATAATTGCGGTTTTTCGGCGTTTCCGGAAAAAGTCGCGGTCCGACGCGCAAAAGTGGGGTATCGTAGAAATCGCCTTTTAAAGACGCACCTTTCTGGCCCCACGAAAATGGGCATTTCAAATTAGAAACAAGTCAAATGAACAAAATAGTGTGAATAAGTAAGTATTTCAGGGGTGAGTTAGCAGGTTATTGGGGTAGTAAGTCCTGATTTTTTTGGAGGTTGCAGTGACCACTACGCCATTCAAAATAGGCCGGCTTTAGCATAAGCAGTTAGGCCCCGTAGGATGATTTTAGCTAAAATGTGCCCTAAATACTCAAACCTGCTTGTATCTTGCAATGGAAAATATGGGAAACATGACTTAGACAGCAATTGATACACTGTATGCCATGTTTCCAAATTTTTATGCACAGTGGTTACAGCATGAAGCGAATGCATGTGAATATTCAAAGGTGCATTGCATTAAACAAGTCCGATGAGCGTGAAAAAAATGGCCGGCCTGCCTGCTTTCATCCATCATTTGTTCTAAATTTATAATTAATCAATGAGCTGAGGTGGAGTCTTAGCCAGTGGTACCATCAGGGGTGTGTAATGCACTTTAGGGTAGACAGCCAATCAGCTGCCAGATTCAATCTGTCAATCAAACACAGCAGCCAATCAGAGAGCTGGCCATTGATCAGCAGGCCCTTTATGACATCACAGACAGACCCACGGAACTCTCTGTGCTTGTCTGCTGGCTGGCTGTCAGTTGGGTGGGTGGGCGGCAGAGGGGGAGGATGTACGTCTCGTTTCTCCTGAAAATTGCGGTTTTTCGGCGTTTCCGGAAAAAGTCGCGGCCCGATGCGCAAAAGTGGGGTATCGTAGAAATCGCCTTTTAAAGACGCACCTTTCTGGCCCCACAAAAATGGGCATTTCAAATTAGAAACAAGTCAAATGAACAAAATAGTGTGAATAAGTAAGTATTTCAGGGGTGAGTTAGCAGGTTATTGGGGTAGTAAGTCCTGATTTTTTGGAGGTTGCAGTGACCACTACGCCATTCAAAATAGGCAGGCTTTAGCATAAGCAGTTAGGCCCCGTAGGATGATTTTAGCTAAAATGTGCCCCAAACACTCAAACCGGCTTGTATCTTGCAATGGAAAATATGGGAAACATGACTTAGACAGCAAATGATACACTGTATGCCATGTTTCCAAATTTTTATGCACAGTGGTTACAGCATGAAGCGAATGCATGTGAATATACAAAGGTGCATTGCATTAAACAAGTCCAATGAGCGTGAAAAAAATGGCCGGCCTGCCTGCTTTCATCCATCATTTGTTCTAAATTTATAATTAATCAATGAGCTGAGGTGGAGACTTAGCCAGTGGTACCATCAGGGGTGTGTAATGCACTTTAGGGTAGACAGCCAATCAGCTGCCAGATTCAATCTGTCAATCAAACACAGCAGCCAATCAGAGAGCTGGCCATTGATCAGCAGGCCCTTTATGACATCACAGACAGACCCACGGAACTCTCTGTGCTTGTCTGCTGGCTGGCTGTCAGTTGGGTGGGTGGGCGGCAGAGGGGGAGGATGTACATCTCGTTTCTCCTGAAAATTGCGGTTTTTCGGCGTTTCCGGAAAAAGTCGCGGTCCGACGCGCAAAAGTGGGGTATCGTAGAAATCGCCTTTTAAAGACGCACCTTTCTGGCCCCACAAAAATGGGCATTTCAAATTAGAAACAAGTCAAATGAACAAAATAGTGTGAATAAGTAAGTATTTCAGGGGTGAGTTAGCAGGTTATTGGGGTAGTAAGTCCTGATTTTTTTGGAGGTTGCAGTGACCACTACGCCATTCAAAATAGGCAGGCTTTAGCATAAGCAGTTAGGCCCCGTAGGATGATTTTAGCTAAAATGTGCCCCAAACACTCAAACCGGCTTGTATCTTGCAATGGAAAATATGGGAAAAATGACTTAGACAGCAAATGATACACTGTATGCCATGTTTCCAAATTTGTATGCACAGTGGTTACAGCATGAAGCGAATGCATGTGAATATACACAGGTGCATTGCATTAAACAAGTCCAATGAGCGTGAAAAAAATGGCCGGCCTGCCTGCTTTCATCCATCATTTGTTCTAAATTTATAATTAATCAATGAGCTGAGGTGGAGACTTAGCCAGTGGTACCATCAGGGGTGTGTAATGCACTTTAGGGTAGACAGCCAATCAGCTGCCAGATTCAATCTGTCAATCAAACACAGCAGCCAATCAGAGAGCTGGCCATTGATCAGCAGGCCCTTTATAACATCACAGACAGACCCACGGAACTCTCTGTTCTTGTCTGCTGGCTGTCAGTTGGGTGGGTGGGCGGCAGAGGGGGAGGATGTACGTCTCGTTTCTCCTGAAAATTGCATTTTTTCGGCGTTTCCGGAAAAAGTCGCGGTCCGACGCGCAAAAGTGGGGTATCGTAGAAATCGCCTTTTAAAGACGCACCTTTCTGGCCCCACAAAAATGGGCATTTCAAATTAGAAACAAGTCAAATGAACAAAATAGTTTGAATAAGTAAGTATTTCAGGGGTGAGTTAGCAGGTTATTGGGGTAGTAAGTCCTGATTTTTTTGGAGGTTGCAGTGACCACTACGCCATTCAAAATAGGCAGGCTTTAGCATAAGCAGTTAGGCCCCGTAGGATGATTTTAGCTAAAATGTGCCCCAAACACTCAAACCGGCTTGTATCTTGCAATGGAAAATATGGGAAACATGACTTAGACAGCAAATGATACACTGTATGCCATGTTTCCAAATTTTTATGCACAGTGGTTACAGCATGAAGCGAATGCATGTGAATATACACAGGTGCATTGCATTAAACAAGTCCAATGAGCGTGAAAAAAATGGCCGGCCTGCCTGCTTTCATCCATCATTTGTTCTAAATTTATAATTAATCAATGAGCTGAGGTGGAGTCTTAGCCAGTGGTACCATCAGGGGTGTGTAATGCACTTTAGGGTAGACAGCCAATCAGCTGCCAGATTCAATCTGTCAATCAAACACAGCAGCCAATCAGAGAGCTGGCCATTGATCAGCAGGCCCTTTATGACATCACAGACAGACCCACGGAACTCTCTGTGCTTGTCTGCTGGCTGGCTGTCAGTTGGGTGGGTGGGCGGCAGAGGGGGAGGATGTACGTCTCGTTTCTCCTGAAAATTGCGGTTTTTCGGCGTTTCCGGAAAAAGTCGCGGTCCGACGCGCAAAAGTGGGGTATCGTAGAAATCGCCTTTTAAAGACGCACCTTTCTGGCCCCACGAAAATGGGCATTTCAAATTAGAAACAAGTCAAATGAACAAAATAGTGTGAATAAGTAAGTATTTCAGGGGTGAGTTAGCAGGTTATTGGGGTAGTAAGTCCTGATTTTTTTGGAGGTTGCAGTGACCACTACGCCATTCAAAATAGGCCGGCTTTAGCATAAGCAGTTAGGCCCCGTAGGATGATTTTAGCTAAAATGTGCCCCAAATACTCAAACCGGCTTGTATCTTGCAATGGAAAATATGGGAAACATGACTTAGACAGCAAATGATACACTGTATGCCATGTTTCCAAATTTTTATGAACAGTGGTTACAGCATGAAGCGAATGCATGTGAATATACAAAGGTGCATTGCATTAAACAAGTCCAATGAGCGTGAAAAAAATGGCCGGCCTGCCTGCTTTCATCCATCATTTGTTCTAAATTTATAATTAATCAATGAGCTGAGGTGGAGTCTTAGCCAGTGGTACCATCAGGGGTGTGTAATGCACTTTAGGGTAGACAGCCAATCAGCTGCCAGATTCAATCTGTCAATCAAACACAGCAGCCAATCAGAGAGCTGGCCATTGATCAGCAGGCCCTTTATGACATCACAGACAGACCCACGGAACTCTCTGTGCTTGTCTGCTGGCTGGCTGTCAGTTGGGTGGGTGGGCGGCAGAGGGGGAGGATGTACGTCTCGTTTCTCCTGAAAATTGCGGTTTTTCGGCGTTTCCGGAAAAAGTCGCGGCCCGATGCGCAAAAGTGGGGTATCGTAGAAATCACCTTTTAAAGACGCACCTTTCTGGCCCCACAAAAATGGGCATTTCAAATTAGAAACAAGTCAAATGAACAAAATAGTGTGAATAAGTAAGTATTTCAGGGGTGAGTTAGCAGGTTATTGGGGTAGTAAGTCCTGATTTTTTTGGAGGTTGCAGTGACCACTACGCCATTCAAAATAGGCAGGCTTTAGCATAAGCAGTTAGGCCCCGTAGGATGATTTTAGCTAAAATGTGCCCCAAACACTCAAACCGGCTTGTATCTTGCAATGGAAAATATGGGAAACATGACTTAGACAGCAAATGATACACTGTATGCCATGTTTCCAAATTTTTATGCACAGTGGTTACAGCATGAAGCGAATGCATGTGAATATACAAAGGTGCATTGCATTAAACAAGTCCAATGAGCGTGAAAAAAATGGCCGGCCTGCCTGCTTTCATCCATCATTTGTTCTAAATTTATAATTAATCAATGAGCTGAGGTGGAGTCTTAGCCAGTGGTACCATCAGGGGTGTGTAATGCACTTTAGGGTAGACAGCCAATCAGCTGCCAGATTCAATCTGTCAATCAAACACAGCAGCCAATCAGAGAGCTGGCCATTGATCAGCAGGCCCTTTATGACATCACAGACAGACCCACGGAACTCTCTGTGCTTGTCTGCTGGCTGGCTGTCAGTTGGGTGGGTGGGCGGCAGAGGGGGAGGATGTACATCTCGTTTCTCCTGAAAATTGCGGTTTTTCGGCGTTTCCGGAAAAAGTCGCGGTCCGACGCGCAAAAGTGGGGTATCGTAGAAATCGCCTTTTAAAGACGCACCTTTCTGGCCCCACAAAAATGGGCATTTCAAATTAGAAACAAGTCAAATGAACAAAATAGTGTGAATAAGTAAGTATTTCAGGGGTGAGTTAGCAGGTTATTGGGGTAGTAAGTCCTGATTTTTTTGGAGGTTGCAGTGACCACTACGCCATTCAAAATAGGCAGGCTTTAGCATAAGCAGTTAGGCCCCGTAGGATGATTTTAGCTAAAATGTGCCCCAAACACTCAAACCGGCTTGTATCTTGCAATGGAAAATATGGGAAAAATGACTTAGACAGCAAATGATACACTGTATGCCATGTTTCCAAATTTGTATGCACAGTGGTTACAGCATGAAGCGAATGCATGTGAATATACACAGGTGCATTGCATTAAACAAGTCCAATGAGCGTGAAAAAAATGGCCGGCCTGCCTGCTTTCATCCATCATTTGTTCTAAATTTATAATTAATCAATGAGCTGAGGTGGAGACTTAGCCAGTGGTACCATCAGGGGTGTGTAATGCAATTTAGGGTAGACAGCCAATCAGCTGCCAGATTCAATCTGTCAATCAAACACAGCAGCCAATCAGAGAGCTGGCCATTGATCAGCAGGCCCTTTATAACATCCCAGACAGACCCACGGAACTCTCTGTTCTTGTCTGCTGGCTGTCAGTTGGGTGGGTGGGCGGCAGAGGGGGAGGATGTACGTCTCGTTTCTCCTGAAAATTGCATTTTTTCGGCGTTTCCGGAAAAAGTCGCGGTCCGACGCGCAAAAGTGGGGTATCGTAGAAATCGCCTTTTAAAGACGCACCTTTCTGGCCCCACAAAAATGGGCATTTCAAATTAGAAACAAGTCAAATGAACAAAATAGTGTGAATAAGTAAGTATTTCAGGGGTGAGTTAGCAGGTTATTGGGGTAGTAAGTCCTGATTTTTTTGGAGGTTGCAGTGACCACTACGCCATTCAAAATAGGCAGGCTTTAGCATAAGCAGTTAGGCCCCGTAGGATGATTTTAGCTAAAATGTGCCCCAAACACTCAAACCGGCTTGTATCTTGCAATGGAAAATATGGGAAACATGACTTAGACAGCAAATGATACACTGTATGCCATGTTTCCAAATTTTTATGCACAGTGGTTACAGCATGAAGCGAATGCATGTGAATATACACAGGTGCATTGCATTAAACAAGTCCAATGAGCGTGAAAAAAATGGCCGGCCTGCCTGCTTTCATCCATCATTTGTTCTAAATTTATAATTAATCAATGAGCTGAGGTGGAGTCTTAGCCAGTGGTACCATCAGGGGTGTGTAATGCACTTTAGGGTAGACAGCCAATCAGCTGCCAGATTCAATCTGTCAATCAAACACAGCAGCCAATCAGAGAGCTGGCCATTGATCAGCAGGCCCTTTATGACATCACAGACAGACCCACGGAACTCTCTGTGCTTGTCTGCTGGCTGGCTGTCAGTTGGGTGGGTGGGCGGCAGAGGGGGAGGATGTACGTCTCGTTTCTCCTGAAAATTGCGTTTTTTCGGCGTTTCCGGAAAAAGTCGCGGTCCGACGCGCAAAAGTGGGGTATCGTAGAAATCGCCTTTTAAAGACGCACCTTTCTGGCCCCACAAAAATGGGCATTTCAAATTAGAAACAAGTCAAATGAACAAAATAGTGTGAATAAGTAAGTATTTCAGGGGTGAGTTAGCAGGTTATTGGGGTAGTAAGTCCTGATTTTTTTGGAGGTTGCAGTGACCACTACGCCATTCAAAATAGGCCGGCTTTAGCATAAGCAGTTAGGCCCCGTAGGATGATTTTAGCTAAAATGTGCCCCAAATACTCAAACCGGCTTGTATCTTGCAATGGAAAATATGGGAAACATGACTTAGACAGCAAATGATACACTGTATGCCATGTTTCCAAATTTTTATGCACAGTGGTTACAGCATGAAGCGAATGCATGTGAATATACAAAGGTGCATTGCATTAAACAAGTCCAATGAGCGTGAAAAAAATGGCCGGCCTGCCTGCTTTCATCCATCATTTGTTCTAAATTTATAATTAATCAATGAGCTGAGGTGGAGTCTTAGCCAGTGGTACCATCAGGGGTGTGTAATGCACTTTAGGGTAGACAGCCAATCAGCTGCCAGATTCAATCTGTCAATCAAACACAGCAGCCAATCAGAGAGCTGGCCATTGATCAGCAGGCCCTTTATGACATCACAGACAGACCCACGGAACTCTCTGTGCTTGTCTGCTGGCTGGCTGTCAGTTGGGTGGGTGGGCGGCAGAGGGGGAGGATGTACGTCTCGTTTCTCCTGAAAATTGCGGTTTTTCGGCGTTTCCGGAAAAAGTCGCGGTCCGACGCGCAAAAGTGGGGTATCGTAGAAATCGCCTTTTAAAGACGCACCTTTCTGGCCCCACAAAAATGGGCATTTCAAATTAGAAACAAGTCAAATGAACAAAATAGTGTGAATAAGTAAGTATTTCAGGGGTGAGTTAGCAGGTTATTGGGGTAGTAAGTCCTGATTTTTTTGGAGGTTGCAGTGACCACTACGCCATTCAAAATAGGCAGGCTTTAGCATAAGCAGTTAGGCCCCGTAGGATGATTTTAGCTAAAATGTGCCCCAAACACTCAAACCGGCTTGTATCTTGCAATGGAAAATATGGGAAACATGACTTAGACAGCAAATGATACACTGTATGCCATGTTTCCAAATTTTTATGCACAGTGGTTACAGCATGAAGCGAATGCGTGTGAATATACACAGGTGCATTGCATTAAACAAGTCCAATGAGCGTGAAAAAAATGGCCGGCCTGCCTGCTTTCATCCATCATTTGTTCTAAATTTATAATTAATCAATAAGCTGAGGTGGAGTCTTAGCCAGTGGTACCATCAGGGGTGTGTAATGCACTTTAGGGTAGACAGCCAATCAGCTGCCAGATTCAATCTGTCAATCAAACACAACAGCCAATCAGAGAGCTGGCCATTGATCAGCAGGCCCTTTATGACATCACAGACAGACCCACGGAACTCTCTGTGCTTGTCTGCTGGCTGGCTGTCAGTTGGGTGGGTGGGCGGCAGAGGGGGAGGATGTACGTCTCGTTTCTCCTGAAAATTGCGGTTTTTCGGCGTTTCCGGAAAAAGTCGCGGTCCGACGCGCAAAAGTGGGGTATCGTAGAAATCGCCTTTTAAAGACGCACCTTTCTGGCCCCACAAAAATGGGCATTTCAAATTAGAAACAAGTCAAATGAACAAAATAGTGTGAATAAGTAAGTATTTCAGGGGTGAGTTAGCAGGTTATTGGGGTAGTAAGTCCTGATTTTTTTGGAGGTTGCAGTGACCACTACGCCATTCAAAATAGGCAGGCTTTAGCATAAGCAGTTAGGCCCCGTAGGATGATTTTAGCTAAAATGTGCCCCAAACACTCAAACCGGCTTGTATCTTGCAATGGAAAATATGGGAAACATGACTTAGACAGCAAATGATACACTGTATGCCATGTTTTCAAATTTTTATGCACAGTGGTTACAGCATGAAGCGAATGCATGTGAATATACAAAGGTGCATTGCATTAAACAAGTCCAATGAGCGTGAAAAAAATGGCCGGCCTGCCTGCTTTCATCCATCATTTGTTCTAAATTTATAATTAATCAATGAGCTGAGGTGGAGTCTTAGCCAGTGGTACCATCAGGGGTGTGTAATGCACTTTAGGGTAGACAGCCAATCAGCTGCCAGATTCAATCTGTCAATCAAACACAGCAGCCAATCAGAGAGCTGGCCATTGATCAGCAGGCCCTTTATGACATCACAGACAGACCCACGGAACTCTCTGTGCTTGTCTGCTGGCTGGCTGTCAGTTGGGTGGGTGGGCGGCAGAGGGGGAGGATGTACGTCTCGTTTCTCCTGAAAATTGCGTTTTTTCGGCGTTTCCGGAAAAAGTCGCGGTCCGACGCGCAAAAGTGGGGTATCGTAGAAATCGCCTTTTAAAGACGCACCTTTCTGGCCCCACGAAAATGGGCATTTCAAATTAGAAACAAGTCAAATGAACAAAATAGTGTGAATAAGTAAGTATTTCAGGGGTGAGTTAGCAGGTTATTGGGGTAGTAAGTCCTGATTTTTTTGGAGGTTGCAGTGACCACTACGCCATTCAAAATAGGCCGGCTTTAGCATAAGCAGTTAGGCCCCGTAGGATGATTTTAGCTAAAATGTGCCCCAAATACTCAAACCGGCTTGTATCTTGCAATGGAAAATATGGGAAACATGACTTAGACAGCAAATGATACACTGTATGCCATGTTTCCAAATTTTTATGCACAGTGGTTACAGCATGAAGCGAATGCATGTGAATATACAAAGGTGCATTGCATTAAACAAGTCCAATGAGCGTGAAAAAAATGGCCGGCCTGCCTGCTTTCATCCATCATTTGTTCTAAATTTATAATTAATCAATGAGCTGAGGTGGAGTCTTAGCCAGTGGTACCATCAGGGGTGTGTAATGCACTTTAGGGTAGACAGCCAATCAGCTGCCAGATTCAATCTGTCAATCTAACACAGCAGCCAATCAGAGAGCTGGCCATTGATCAGCAGGCCCTTTATGACATCACAGACAGACCCACTGAACTCTCTGTGCTTGTCTGCTGGCTGGCTGTCAGTTGGGTGGGTGGGCGGCAAAGGGGGAGGATGTACGTCTCGTTTCTCCTGAAAATTGCGGTTTTTCGGCGTTTCCGGAAAAAGTCGCGGTCCGACGCGCAAAAGTGGGGTATCGTAGAAATCGCCTTTTAAAGACGAACCTTTCTGGCCCCACAAAAATGGGCATTTCAAATTAGAAACAAGTCAAATGAACAAAATAGTGTGAATAAGTAAGTATTTCAGGGGTGAGTTAGCAGGTTATTGGGGTAGTAAGTCCTGATTTTTTTGGAGGTTGCAGTGACCACTACGCCATTCAAAATAGGCAGGCTTTAGCATAAGCAGTTAGGCCCCGTAGGATGATTTTAGCTAAAATGTGCCCCAAACACTCAAACCGGCTTGTATCTTGCAATGGAAAATATGGGAAACATGACTTAGACAGCAAATGATACACTGTATGCCATGTTTCCAAATTTTTATGCACAGTGGTTACAGCATGAAGCGAATGCGTGTGAATATACACAGGTGCATTGCATTAAACAAGTCCAATGAGCGTGAAAAAAATGGCCGGCCTGCCTGCTTTCATCCATCATTTGTTCTAAATTTATAATTAATCAATAAGCTGAGGTGGAGTCTTAGCCAGTGGTACCATCAGGGGTGTGTAATGCACTTTAGGGTAGACAGCCAATCAGCTGCCAGATTCAATCTGTCAATCAAACACAACAGCCAATCAGAGAGCTGGCCATTGATCAGCAGGCCCTTTATGACATCACAGACAGACCCACGGAACTCTCTGTGCTTGTCTGCTGGCTGGCTGTCAGTTGGGTGGGTGGGCGGCAGAGGGGGAGGATGTACGTCTCGTTTCTCCTGAAAATTGCGGTTTTTCGGCGTTTCCGGAAAAAGTCGCGGTCCGACGCGCAAAAGTGGGGTATCGTAGAAATCGCCTTTTAAAGACGCACCTTTCTGGCCCCACAAAAATGGGCATTTCAAATTAGAAACAAGTCAAATGAACAAAATAGTGTGAATAAGTAAGTATTTCAGGGGTGAGTTAGCAGGTTATTGGGGTAGTAAGTCCTGATTTTTTTGGAGGTTGCAGTGACCACTACGCCATTCAAAATAGGCAGGCTTTAGCATAAGCAGTTAGGCCCCGTAGGATGATTTTAGCTAAAATGTGCCCCAAACACTCAAACCGGCTTGTATCTTGCAATGGAAAATATGGGAAACATGACTTAGACAGCAAATGATACACTGTATGCCATGTTTTCAAATTTTTATGCACAGTGGTTACAGCATGAAGCGAATGCATGTGAATATACAAAGGTGCATTGCATTAAACAAGTCCAATGAGCGTGAAAAAAATGGCCGGCCTGCCTGCTTTCATCCATCATTTGTTCTAAATTTATAATTAATCAATGAGCTGAGGTGGAGTCTTAGCCAGTGGTACCATCAGGGGTGTGTAATGCACTTTAGGGTAGACAGCCAATCAGCTGCCAGATTCAATCTGTCAATCAAACACAGCAGCCAATCAGAGAGCTGGCCATTGATCAGCAGGCCCTTTATGACATCACAGACAGACCCACGGAACTCTCTGTGCTTGTCTGCTGGCTGGCTGTCAGTTGGGTGGGTGGGCGGCAGAGGGGGAGGATGTACGTCTCGTTTCTCCTGAAAATTGCGTTTTTTCGGCGTTTCCGGAAAAAGTCGCGGTCTGACGCGCAAAAGTGGGGTATCGTAGAAATCGCCTTTTAAAGACGCACCTTTCTGGCCCCATGAAAATGGGCATTTCAAATTAGAAACAAGTCAAATGAACAAAATAGTGTGAATAAGTAAGTATTTCAGGGGTGAGTTAGCAGGTTATTGGGGTAGTAAGTCCTGATTTTTTTGGAGGTTGCAGTGACCACTACGCCATTCAAAATAGGCCGGCTTTAGCATAAGCAGTTAGGCCCCGTAGGATGATTTTAGCTAAAATGTGCCCCAAATACTCAAACCGGCTTGTATCTTGCAATGGAAAATATGGGAAACATGACTTAGACAGCAAATGATACACTGTATGCCATGTTTCCAAATTTTTATGCACAGTGGTTACAGCATGAAGCGAATGCATGTGAATATTCAAAGGTGCATTGCATTAAACAAGTCCAATGAGCGTGAAAAAAATGGCCGGCCTGCCTGCTTTCATCCATCATTTGTTCTAAATTTATAATTAATCAATGAGCTGAGGTGGAGTCTTAGCCAGTGGTACCATCAGGGGTGTGTAATGCACTTTAGGGTAGACAGCCAATCAGCTGCCAGATTCAATCTGTCAATCAAACACAGCAGCCAATCAGAGAGCTGGCCATTGATCAGCAGGCCCTTTATGACATCACAGACAGACCCACGGAACTCTCTGTGCTTGTCTGCTGGCTGGCTGTCAGTTGGGTGGGTGGGCGGCAGAGGGGGAGGATGTACGTCTTGTTTCTCTTGAAAATTGCGGTTTTTCGGCGTTTCCGGAAAAAGTCGCGGCCCGACGCGCAAAAGTGGGGTATCGTAGAAATCGCCTTTTAAAGACGCACCTTTCTGGCCCCACAAAAATGGGCATTTCAAATTAGAAACAAGTCAAATGAACAAAATAGTGTGAATAAGTAAGTATTTCAGGGGTGAGTTAGCAGGTTATTGGGGTAGTAAGTCCTGATTTTTTTGGAGGTTGCAGTGACCACTACGCCATTCAAAATAGGCAGGCTTTAGCATAAGCAGTTAGGCCCCGTAGGATGATTTTAGCTAAAATGTGCCCCAAACACTCAAACCGGCTTGTATCTTGCAATGGAAAATATGGGATACATGACTTAGACAGCAAATGATACACTGTATGCCATGTTTCCAAATTTGTATGCACAGTGGTTACAGCATGAAGCGAATGCATGTGAATATACAAAGGTGCATTGCATTAAACAAGTCCAATGAGCGTGAAAAAAATGGCCGGCCTGCCTGCTTTCATCCATCATTTGTTCTAAATTTATAATTAATCAATGAGCTGAGGTGGAGTCTTAGCCAGTGGTACCATCAGGGGTGTGTAATGCACTTTAGGGTAGACAGCCAATCAGCTGCCAGATTCAATCTGTCAATCAAACACAGCAGCCAATCAGAGAGCTGGCCATTGATCAGCAGGCCCTTTATGACATCACAGACAGACCCACGGAACTCTCTGTGCTTGTCTGCTGGCTGGCTGTCAGTTGGGTGGGTGGGCGGCAGAGGGGGAGGATGTACGTCTCGTTTCTCCTGAAAATTGCGGTTTTTCGGCGTTTCCGTAAAAAGTCGCGGTCCGACGCGCAAAAGTGGGGTATCATAGAAATTGCCTTTTAAAGACGCACCTTTCTGGCCCCACAAAAATGGGCATTTCAAATTAGAAACAAGTCAAATGAACAAAATAGTGTGAATAAGTAAGTATTTCAGGGGTGAGTTAGCAGGTTATTGGGGTAGTAAGTCCTGATTTTTTTGGAGGTTGCAGTGACCACTACGCCATTCAAAATAGGCAGGCTTTAGCATAAGCAGTTAGGCCCCGTAGGATGATTTTTTTTTTTTTTTAATTGAGTATTTTTTATTGAATTTTGCAAAACAAGTAATAAGCTCCGACGAGGACATTTATAAGCACACAAGTGAAATCATCAGACAAAAATGTAAACATACATAAGGTAGCGAATGTGTATAGGATAGGCGATAGTATATCCACTCTCTTTGTCAGTGTAAGTGGAATACAGTTACCCGGAGGCGCCATCCGGGCGTACTGTGGGAGGATAAAGAAAGAGGCACATTCTTACAGTAATATCATTTAAAAGTATACTACATCCCGGATGGGAAAATATAAATATTAAATTGTCACCCGTCGAGAGCTCTATACTAACTGAAGTACTACCTATACTACCCAAAACAAATCCCCCCCAAAAGGACCCAAAGCAAACCTCCCCAAAACCCCCCACCCTGTATGACCTAACCCCAACCTAGGTATACCTGGATCCCGATCAACTCACCCCCCCCCCCAGCTATATATATGACAAAAGAAGGCAAGTTAGTGGCCTTTAGCTATAATAGCTAATCTAGCCAAAACAAAACACTAACCTACCTCTCCCATCTTACCCGCCCATCAGACCCGCTATATATTAACATATCTATCTAAACTATACTAAACCTATATTTACCCTATGCCCTCCCCCCCCCCCCCCCCTCCCAAAAAAAAAAAAAAAATACAAACGGATAGAAGACACATGGACTGACAGGGCAGTGACCTATGTAGTTACAGAGATAAAAACAGTTTGCATATAGTATTCAAGGGTACAGCGTTATAAGGACATAGGATAAAAGATAAAGTGGGCATCTCAAGCTAATATGTGGCCTCAAAGTTCTAGTCCGGCCAGTCCTCAGTGCCACGCAGAGGCCGACGTATAATGTAGAACCCGCGACCAATCGCTTGAGGACTTGCGAGATTGAATATAGGATAGTTAATTACTAAAATGGAGAATCGTAAGGCTGTAATCAGTAGAAATATAGGCGATTTCGGGTGTATCACAGCTAGAATGAAGCACGTAGGTATATGGTACCGAGTGTACTCAGAGCCAGAAAGATCCATCTGGGGAAACAGTTCCAGGGTGTGAGCAAGTACTGGAGCCGAGAGGGTTACTTGATCAGGATACTGAGGCAAATTCTCCATAGTTCCAGAAGGACATTCATTAGGGTCAGAAAGGATTATTTCCTGCAACTCAGCAATTTTGCCAACAAGCCTGTCAGCCGAGGCAGATATTGCCTGAAGGATTTGTTGGAAGTGTGTTTCCCCGACTTCATCCATAGTATACACAGCCGGATTAGCAAGCATGGAGGAAAGTAAACAGGTCGCTGTAAGAGGATTCTTAATATAGTATGGCGGTGGCTAGCACACCACCAAACATACAAAGGAGATTGGCAGCAGCGGCCCAACCGACCTCAATCACACTTAGTTGTAGTGAGATAGTGTGTAGAGATTAGTAATTGTCACTGTAGTGGCACCCCTCCATAGTATATGTGCACAGACTTCTTTGAGTGTGTGGACAAATGGGCAGTATCACAAATGACAGGCGCCCAGTCAGCAAAGGGTCAATGGTGCAGCTAAGGGCCAGGATGCCTGCACCAAGATGGCGCCCGGCTAATTTAAGTGGCAGTAGGGGTTCCAGTAGAGTACCGGAGGGGAGCAGGGTCCTCAAGCACCAGGAGTGAGCGGAGGTAAGTGATTCCCGTTTAGGGAGCAGGAGGGCCCGATAGCACTGTAGCACTGGGTTATCGACGGGAACCGGTACCCAAGATGGCGCCCAACAGCTCCCGGCGGCGGCTGTGTATTCAGCAGGCGGTGGGAAGGAGAGCACTCACCGGGGTTGTCCACTCCGCACTGCGTGTGGGCACAATCCTCCTCAAAGCAGTCGCTGAGTGTAGCGGAGAAGCAGCAGCGTGGCGGCGGCTCCAGCGGCCGGACTCAAAGATGGCGGCCGGGAGTGGGGGACAGCGTCCAAGAGACAAACGGCTGCACATGCACAAGGGACGATGCCAGATGATGCCCGGGGGGACCAGGCTGTTCAGGTGGGTGTCTTCTCTGCCTGGAGTCTGGTCGCGTGGGAGGGCTGGGCAGTATAGAGGATTTTAATACAGGATAGTAACGGAGCTCACACTCCCTGCTGCCTACCTCGCGCTCGGCCAAGCCACGCCCCCCGTAGGATGATTTTAGCTAAAATGTGCCCCAAACACTCAAACCGGCTTGTATCTTGCAATGGAAAATATGGGAAACATGACTTAGACAGCAAATGATACACTGTATGCCATGTTTCCAAATTTTTATGCACAGTGGTTACAGCATGAAGCGAATGCGTGTGAATATACACAGGTGCATTGCATTAAACAAGTCCAATGAGCGTGAAAAAAATGGCCGGCCTGCCTGCTTTCATCCATCATTTGTTCTAAATTTATAATTAATCAATAAGCTGAGGTAGAGTCTTAGCCAGTGGTACCATCAGGGGTGTGTAATGCACTTTAGGGTAGACAGCCAATCAGCTGCCAGATTCAATCTGTCAATCAAACACAGCAGCCAATCAGAGAGCTGGCCATTGATCAGCAGGCCCTTTATGACATCACAGACAGACCCACGGAACTCTCTGTGCTTGTCTGCTGGCTGGCTGTCAGTTGGGTGGGTGGGCGGCAGAGGGGGAGGATGTACGTCTCGTTTCTCCTGAAAATTGCGGTTTTTCGGCGTTTCCGGAAAAAGTCGCGGTCCGACGCTTAAAAGTGGGGTATCGTAGAAATCGCCTTTTAAAGACGCACCTTTATGGCCCCACAAAAATGGGCATTTCAAATTAGAAACAAGTCAAATGAACAAAATAGTGTGAATAAGTAAGTATTTCAGGGGTGAGTTAGCAGGTTATTGGGGTAGTAAGTCCTGATTTTTTTGGAGGTTGCAATAACCACTACGCCATTCAAAATAGGCAGGCTTTAGCATAAGCAGTTAGGCCCCGTAGGATGATTTTAGCTAAAATGTGCCCCAAACACTCAAACCGGCTTGTATCTTGCAATGGAAAATATGGGAAACATGACTTAGACAGCAAATGATACACTGTATGCCATGTTTCCAAATTTTTATGCACAGTGGTTACAGCATGAAGCGAATGCATGTGAATATACAAAGGTGCATTGCATTAAACAAGTCCAATGAGCGTGAAAAAAATGGCCGGCCGGCCTGCCTGCTTTCATCCATCATTTGTTCTAAATTTATAATTAATCAATGAGCTGAGGTGGAGTCTTAGCCAGTGGTACCATCAGGGGTGTGTAATGCACTTTAGGGTAGACAGTCAATCAGCTGCCAGATTCAATCTGTCAATCAAACACAGCAGCCAATCAGAGAGCTGGCCATTGATCAGCAGGCCCTTTATGACATCACAGACAGACCCACGGAACTCTCTGTGCTTGTCTGCTGGCTGGCTGTCAGTTGGGTGGGCGGGCGGCAGAGGGGGAGGATGTACGTCTCGTTTCTCCTGAAAATTGCGGTTTTTCGGCGTTTCCGGAAAAAGTCGCGGTCCGACGCGCAAAAGTGGGGTATCGTAGAAATCGCCTTTTAAAGACGCACCTTTCTGGCCCCACAAAAATGGGCATTTCAAATTAGAAAAAAGTCAAATGAACAAAATAGTGTGAATAAGTAAGTATTTCAGGGGTGAGTTAGCAGGTTATTGGGGTAGTAAGTCCTGATTTTTTTGGAGGTTGCAGTGACCACTACGCCATTCAAAATAGGCAGGCTTTAGCATAAGCAACTAGGCCCCGTAGGATGATTTTAGCTAAAATGTGCCCCAAACACTCAAACCGGCTTGTATCTTGCAATGGAAAATATGGGAAACATGACTTAGACAGCAAATGATACACTGTATGCCATGTTTCCAAATTTTTATGCACAGTGGTTACAGCATGAAGCGAATGCATGTGAATATACAAAGGTGCATTGCATTAAACAAGTCCAATGAGCGTGAAAAAAATGGCCGGCCTGCCTGCTTTCATCCATCATTTGTTCTAAATTTATAATTAATCAATGAGCTGAGGTGGAGTCTTAGCCAGTGGTACCATCAGGGGTGTGTAATGCACTTTAGGGTAGACAGCCAATCAGCTGCCAGATTCAATCTGTCAATCAAACACAGCAGCCAATCAGAGAGCTGGCCATTGATCAGCAGGCCCTTTATGACATCACAGACAGACCCACGGAACTCTCTGTGCTTGTCTGCTGGCTGGCTGTCAGTTTGGTGGGTGGGCGGCAGAGGGGGAGGATGTACGTCTCGTTTCTCCTGAAAATTGCGGTTTTTCGGCGTTTCCGTAAAAAGTCGCGGTCCGACGCGCAAAAGTGGGGTATCGTAGAAATCGCCTTTTAAAGACGCACCTTTCTGGCCCCACAAAAATGGGCATTTCAAATTAGAAACAAGTCAAATGAACAAAATAGTGTGAATAAGTAAGTATTTCAGGGGTGAGTTAGCAGGTTATTGGGGTAGTAAGTCCTGATTTTTTTGGAGGTTGCAGTGACCACTACGCCATTCAAAATAGGCAGGCTTTAGCATAAGCAGTTAGGCCCCGTAGGATGATTTTAGCTAAAATGTACCCCAAACACTCAAACCGGCTTGTATCTTGCAATGGAAAATATGGGAAACATGACTTAGACAGCAAATGATACACTGTATGCCATGTTTTCAAATTTTTATGCACAGTGGTTACAGCATGAAGCGAATGCATGTGAATATACAAAGGTGCATTGCATTAAACAAGTCCAATGAGCGTGAAAAAAATGGCCGGCCTGCCTGCTTTCATCCATCATTTGTTCTAAATTTATAATTAATCAATGAGCTGAGGTGGAGTCTTAGCCAGTGGTACCATCAGGGGTGTGTAATGCACTTTAGGGTAGACAGCCAATCAGCTGCCAGATTCAATCTGTCAATCAAACACAGCAGCCAATCAGAGAGCTGGCCATTGATCAGCAGGCCCTTTATGACATCACAGACAGACCCACGGAACTCTCTGTGCTTGTCTGCTGGCTGGCTGTCAGTTGGGTGGGTGGGCGGCAGAGGGGGAGGATGTACGTCTCGTTTCTCCTGAAAATTGCGTTTTTTCGGCGTTTCCGGAAAAAGTCGCGGTCTGACGCGCAAAAGTGGGGTATCGTAGAAATCGCCTTTTAAAGACGCACCTTTCTGGCCCCATGAAAATGGGCATTTCAAATTAGAAACAAGTCAAATGAACAAAATAGTGTGAATAAGTAAGTATTTCAGGGGTGAGTTAGCAGGTTATTGGGGTAGTAAGTCCTGATTTTTTTGGAGGTTGCAGTGACCACTACGCCATTCAAAATAGGCCGGCTTTAGCATAAGCAGTTAGGCCCCGTAGGATGATTTTAGCTAAAATGTGCCCCAAATACTCAAACCGGCTTGTATCTTGCAATGGAAAATATGGTAAACATGACTTAGACAGCAAATGATACACTGTATGCCATGTTTCCAAATTTTTATGCACAGTGGTTACAGCATGAAGCGAATGCATGTGAATATTCAAAGGTGCATTGCATTAAACAAGTCCAATGAGCGTGAAAAAAATGGCCGGCCTGCCTGCTTTCATCCATCATTTGTTCTAAATTTATAATTAATCAATGAGCTGAGGTGGAGTCTTAGCCAGTGGTACCATCAGGGGTGTGTAATGCACTTTAGGGTAGACAGCCAATCAGCTGCCAGATTCAATCTGTCAATCAAACACAGCAGCCAATCAGAGAGCTGGCCATTGATCAGCAGGCCCTTTATGACATCACAGACAGACCCACGTAACTCTCTGTGCTTGTCTGCTGGCTGGCTGTCAGTTGGGTGGGTGGGCGGCAGAGGGGGAGGATGTACGTCTTGTTTCTCTTGAAAATTGCGGTTTTTCGGCGTTTCCGGAAAAAGTCGCGGCCCGACGCGCAAAAGTGGGGTATCGTAGAAATCGCCTTTTAAAGACGCACCTTTCTGGCCCCACAAAAATGGGCATTTCAAATTAGAAACAAGTCAAATGAACAAAATAGTGTGAATAAGTAAGTATTTCAGGGGTGAGTTAGCAGGTTATTGGGGTAGTAAGTCCTGATTTTTTTGGAGGTTGCAGTGACCACTACGCCATTCAAAATAGGCAGGCTTTAGCATAAGCAGTTAGGCCCCGTAGGATGATTTTAGCTAAAATGTGCCCCAAACACTCAAACCGGCTTGTATCTTGCAATGGAAAATATGGGATACATGACTTAGACAGCAAATGATACACTGTATGCCATGTTTCCAAATTTGTATGCACAGTGGTTACAGCATGAAGCGAATGCATGTGAATATACAAAGGTGCATTGCATTAAACAAGTCCAATGAGCGTGAAAAAAATGGCCGGCCTGCCTGCTTTCATCCATCATTTGTTCTAAATTTATAATTAATCAATGAGCTGAGGTGGAGTCTTAGCCAGTGGTACCATCAGGGGTGTGTAATGCACTTTAGGGTAGACAGCCAATCAGCTGCCAGATTCAATCTGTCAATCAAACACAGCAGCCAATCAGAGAGCTGGCCATTGATCAGCAGGCCCTTTATGACATCACAGACAGACCCACGGAACTCTCTGTGCTTGTCTGCTGGCTGGCTGTCAGTTGGGTGGGTGGGCGGCAGAGGGGGAGGATGTACGTCTCGTTTCTCCTGAAAATTGCGGTTTTTCGGCGTTTCCGTAAAAAGTCGCGGTCCGACGCGCAAAAGTGGGGTATCATAGAAATTGCCTTTTAAAGACGCACCTTTCTGGCCCCACAAAAATGGGCATTTCAAATTAGAAACAAGTCAAATGAACAAAATAGTGTGAATAAGTAAGTATTTCAGGGGTGAGTTAGCAGGTTATTGGGGTAGTAAGTCCTGATTTTTTTGGAGGTTGCAGTGACCACTACGCCATTCAAAATAGGCAGGCTTTAGCATAAGCAGTTAGGCCCCGTAGGATGATTTTAGCTAAAATGTGCCCCAAACACTCAAACCGGCTTGTATCTTGCAATGGAAAATATGGGAAACATGACTTAGACAGCAAATGATACACTGTATGCCATGTTTCCAAATTTTTATGCACAGTGGTTACAGCATGAAGCGAATGCGTGTGAATATACACAGGTGCATTGCATTAAACAAGTCCAATGAGCGTGAAAAAAATGGCCGGCCTGCCTGCTTTCATCCATCATTTGTTCTAAATTTATAATTAATCAATAAGCTGAGGTAGAGTCTTAGCCAGTGGTACCATCAGGGGTGTGTAATGCACTTTAGGGTAGACAGCCAATCAGCTGCCAGATTCAATCTGTCAATCAAACACAGCAGCCAATCAGAGAGCTGGCCATTGATCAGCAGGCCCTTTATGACATCACAGACAGACCCACGGAACTCTCTGTGCTTGTCTGCTGGCTGGCTGTCAGTTGGGTGGGTGGGCGGCAGAGGGGGAGGATGTACGTCTCGTTTCTCCTGAAAATTGCGGTTTTTCGGCGTTTCCGGAAAAAGTCGCGGTCCGACGCGCAAAAGTGGGGTATCGTAGAAATCGCCTTTTAAAGACGCACCTTTATGGCCCCACAAAAATGGGCATTTCAAATTAGAAACAAGTCAAATGAACAAAATAGTGTGAATAAGTAAGTATTTCAGGGGTGAGTTAGCAGGTTATTGGGGTAGTAAGTCCTGATTTTTTTGGAGGTTGCAATAACCACTACGCCATTCAAAATAGGCAGGCTTTAGCATAAGCAGTTAGGCCCCGTAGGATGATTTTAGCTAAAATGTGCCCCAAACACTCAAACCGGCTTGTATCTTGCAATGGAAAATATGGGAAACATGACTTAGACAGCAAATGATACACTGTATGCCATGTTTCCAAATTTTTATGCACAGTGGTTACAGCATGAAGCGAATGCATGTGAATATACAAAGGTGCATTGCATTAAACAAGTCCAATGAGCGTGAAAAAAATGGCCGGCCGGCCTGCCTGCTTTCATCCATCATTTGTTCTAAATTTATAATTAATCAATGAGCTGAGGTGGAGTCTTAGCCAGTGGTACCATCAGGGGTGTGTAATGCACTTTAGGGTAGACAGTCAATCAGCTGCCAGATTCAATCTGTCAATCAAACACAGCAGCCAATCAGAGAGCTGGCCATTGATCAGCAGGCCCTTTATGACATCACAGACAGACCCACGGAACTCTCTGTGCTTGTCTGCTGGCTGGCTGTCAGTTGGGTGGGCGGGCGGCAGAGGGGGAGGATGTACGTCTCGTTTCTCCTGAAAATTGCGGTTTTTCGGCGTTTCCGGAAAAAGTCGCGGTCCGACGCGCAAAAGTGGGGTATCGTAGAAATCGCCTTTTAAAGACGCACCTTTCTGGCCCCACAAAAATGGGCATTTCAAATTAGAAACAAGTCAAATGAACAAAATAGTGTGAATAAGTAAGTATTTCAGGGGTGAGTTAGCAGGTTATTGGGGTAGTAAGTCCTGATTTTTTTGGAGGTTGCAGTGACCACTACGCCATTCAAAATAGGCAGGCTTTAGCATAAGCAACTAGGCCCCGTAGGATGATTTTAGCTAAAATGTGCCCCAAACACTCAAACCGGCTTGTATCTTGCAATGGAAAATATGGGAAACATGACTTAGACAGCAAATGATACACTGTATGCCATGTTTCCAAATTTTTATGCACAGTGGTTACAGCATGAAGCGAATGCATGTGAATATACAAAGGTGCATTGCATTAAACAAGTCCAATGAGCGTGAAAAAAATGGCCGGCCTGCCTGCTTTCATCCATCATTTGTTCTAAATTTATAATTAATCAATGAGCTGAGGTGGAGTCTTAGCCAGTGGTACCATCAGGGGTGTGTAATGCACTTTAGGGTAGACAGCCAATCAGCTGCCAGATTCAATCTGTCAATCAAACACAGCAGCCAATCAGAGAGCTGGCCATTGATCAGCAGGCCCTTTATGACATCACAGACAGACCCACGGAACTCTCTGTGCTTGTCTGCTGGCTGGCTGTCAGTTTGGTGGGTGGGCGGCAGAGGGGGAGGATGTACGTCTCGTTTCTCCTGAAAATTGCGGTTTTTCGGCGTTTCCGTAAAAAGTCGCGGTCCGACGCGCAAAAGTGGGGTATCGTAGAAATCGCCTTTTAAAGACGCACCTTTCTGGCCCCACAAAAATGGGCATTTCAAATTAGAAACAAGTCAAATGAACAAAATAGTGTGAATAAGTAAGTATTTCAGGGGTGAGTTAGCAGGTTATTGGGGTAGTAAGTCCTGATTTTTTTGGAGGTTGCAGTGACCACTACGCCATTCAAAATAGGCAGGCTTTAGCATAAGCAGTTAGGCCCCGTAGGATGATTTTAGCTAAAATGTACCCCAAACACTCAAACCGGCTTGTATCTTGCAATGGAAAATATGGGAAACATGACTTAGACAGCAAATGATACACTGTATGCCATGTTTCCAAATTTTTATGCACAGTGGTTACAGCATGAAGCGAATGCGTGTGAATATACACAGGTGCATTGCATTAAACAAGTCCAATGAGCGTGAAAAAAATGGCCGGCCTGCCTGCTTTCATCCATCATTTGTTCTAAATTTATAATTAATCAATAAGCTGAGGTGGAGTCTTAGCCAGTGGTACCATCAGGGGTGTGTAATGCACTTTAGGGTAGACAGCCAATCAGCTGCCAGATTCAATCTGTCAATCAAACACAGCAGCCAATCAGAGAGCTGGCCATTGATCAGCAGGCCCTTTATGACATCACAGACAGACCCACGGAACTCTCTGTGCTTGTCTGCTGGCTGGCTGTCAGTTGGGTGGGTGGGCGGCAGAGGGGGAGGATGTACGTCTCGTTTCTCCTGAAAATTGCGGTTTTTCGGCGTTTCCGGAAAAAGTCGCGGTCCGACGCGCAAAAGTGGGGTATCGTAGAAATCGCCTTTTAAAGACGCACCTTTCTGGCCCCACAAAAATGGGCATTTCAAATTAGAATCAAGTCAAATGAACAAAATAGTGTGAATAAGTAAGTATTTCAGGGGTGAGTTAGCAGTTATTGGGGTAGTAAGTCCTGATTTTTTTGGAGGTTGCAGTAACCACTACGCCATTCAAAATAGGCAGGCTTTAGCATAAGCAGTTAGGCCCCGTAGGATGATTTTAGCTAAAATGTGCCCCAAACACTCAAACCGGCTTGTATCTTGCAATGGAAAATATGGGAAACATGACTTAGACAGCAAATGATACACTGTATGCCATGTTTCCAAATTTTTATGCACAGTGGTTACAGCATGAAGCGAATGCATGTGAATATACAAAGGTGCATTGCATTAAACAAGTCCAATGAGCGTGAAAAAAATGGCCGGCCGGCCTGCCTGCTTTCATCCATCATTTGTTCTAAATTTATAATTAATCAATGAGCTGAGGTGGAGTCTTAGCCAGTGGTACCATCAGGGGTGTGTAATGCACTTTAGGGTAGACAGTCAATCAGCTGCCAGATTCAATCTGTCAATCAAACACAGCAGCCAATCAGAGAGCTGGCCATTGATCAGCAGGCCCTTTATGACATCACAGACAGACCCACGGAACTCTCTGTGCTTGTCTGCTGGCTGGCTGTCAGCTGGGTGGGTGGGCGGCAGAGGGGGAGGATGTACGTCTCGTTTCTCCTGAAAATTGCGGTTTTTCGGCGTTTCCGGAAAAAGTCGCGGTCCGACGCGCAAAAGTGGGGTATCGTAGAAATCGCCTTTTAAAGACGCACCTTTCTGGCCCCACAAAAATGGGCATTTCAAATTAGAAACAAGTCAAATGAACAAAATAGTGTGAATAAGTAAGTATTTCAGGGGTGAGTTAGCAGGTTATTGGGGTAGTAAGTCCTGATTTTTTGGGAGGTTGCAGTGACCACTACGCCATTCAAAATAGGCAGGCTTTAGCATAAGCAGTTAGGCCCCGTAGGATGATTTTAGCTAAAATGTGCCCCAAACACTCAAACCGGCTTGTATCTTGCAATGGAAAATATGGGATACATGACTTAGACAGCAAATGATACACTGTATGCCATGTTTTCAAATTTTTATGCACAGTGGTTACAGCATGAAGCGAATGCATGTGAATATACAAAGGTGCATTGCATTAAACAAGTCCAATGAGCGTGAAAAAAATGGCCGGCCTGCCTGCTTTCATCCATCATTTGTTCTAAATTTATAATTAATCAATGAGCTGAGGTGGAGTCTTAGCCAGTGGTACCATCAGGGGTGTGTAATGCACTTTAGGGTAGACAGCCAATCAGCTGCCAGATTCAATCTGTCAATCAAACACAGCAGCCAATCAGAGAGCTGGCCATTGATCAGCAGGCCCTTTATGACATCACAGACAGACCCACGGAACTCTCTGTGCTTGTCTGCTGGCTGGCTGTCAGTTGGGTGGGTGGGCGGCAGAGGGGGAGGATGTACGTCTCGTTTCTCCTGAAAATTGCGGTTTTTCGGCGTTTCCGTAAAAAGCCGCGGTCCGACGCGCAAAAGTGGGGTATCGTAGAAATCGCCTTTTAAAGACGCACCTTTGTGGCCCCACAAAAATGGGCATTTCAAATTAGAAACAAGTCAAATGAACAAAATAGTGTGAATAAGTAAGTATTTCAGGGGTGAGTTAGCAGGTTATTGGGGTAGTAAGTCCTGATTTTTTTGGAGGTTGCAGTAACCACTACGCCATTCAAAATAGGCAGGCTTTAGCATAAGCAGTTAGGCCCCGTAGGATGATTTTAGCTAAAATGTGCCCCAAACACTCAAACCGGCTTGTATCTTGCAATGGAAAATATGGGAAACATGACTTAGACAGCAAATGATACACTGTATGCCATGTTTCCAAATTTTTATGCACAGTGGTTACAGCATGAAGCGAATGCATGTGAATATACAAAGGTGCATTGCATTAAACAAGTCCAATGAGCGTGAAAAAAATGGCCGGCCGGCCTGCCTGCTTTCATCCATCATTTGTTCTAAATTTATAATTAATCAATGAGCTGAGGTGGAGTCTTAGCCAGTGGTACCATCAGGGGTGTGTAATGCACTTTAGGGTAGACAGTCAATCAGCTGCCAGATTCAATCTGTCAATCAAACACAGCAGCCAATCAGAGAGCTGGCCATTGATCAGCAGGCCCTTTATGACATCACAGACAGACCCACGGAACTCTCTGTGCTTGTCTGCTGGCTGGCTGTCAGCTGGGTGGGTGGGCGGCAGAGGGGGAGGATGTACGTCTCGTTTCTCCTGAAAATTGCGGTTTTTCGGCGTTTCCGGAAAAAGTCGCGGTCCGACGCGCAAAAGTGGGGTATCGTAGAAATCGCCTTTTAAAGACGCACCTTTCTGGCCCCACAAAAATGGGCATTTCAAATTAGAAACAAGTCAAATGAACAAAATAGTGTGAATAAGTAAGTATTTCAGGGGTGAGTTAGCAGGTTATTGGGGTAGTAAGTCCTGATTTTTTGGGAGGTTGCAGTGACCACTACACCATTCAAAATAGGCAGGCTTTAGCATAAGCAGTTAGGCCCCGTAGGATGATTTTAGCTAAAATGTGCCCCAAACACTCAAACCGGCTTGTATCTTGCAATGGAAAATATGGGATACATGACTTAGACAGCAAATGATACACTGTATGCCATGTTTTCAAATTTTTATGCACAGTGGTTACAGCATGAAGCGAATGCATGTGAATATACAAAGGTGCATTGCATTAAACAAGTCCAATGAGCGTGAAAAAAATGGCCGGCCTGCCTGCTTTCATCCATCATTTGTTCTAAATTTATAATTAATCAATGAGCTGAGGTGGAGTCTTAGCCAGTGGTACCATCAGGGGTGTGTAATGCACTTTAGGGTAGACAGCCAATCAGCTGCCAGATTCAATCTGTCAATCAAACACAGCAGCCAATCAGAGAGCTGGCCATTGATCAGCAGGCCCTTTATGACATCACAGACAGACCCACGGAACTCTCTGTGCTTGTCTGCTGGCTGGCTGTCAGTTGGGTGGGTGGGCGGCAGAGGGGGAGGATGTACGTCTCGTTTCTCCTGAAAATTGCGGTTTTTCGGCGTTTCCGTAAAAAGTCGCGGTCCGACGCGCAAAAGTGGGGTATCGTAGAAATCGCCTTTTAAAGACGCACCTTTGTGGCCCCACAAAAATGGGCATTTCAAATTAGAAACAAGTCAAATGAACAAAATAGTGTGAATAAGTAAGTATTTCAGGGGTGAGTTAGCAGGTTATTGGGGTAGTAAGTCCTGATTTTTTTGGAGGTTGCAGTGACCACTACGCTATTCAAAATAGGCAGGCTTTAGCATAAGCAGTTAGGCCCCGTAGGATGATTTTAGCTAAAATGTGCCCCAAACACTCAAACCGGCTTGTATCTTGCAATGGAAAATATGGGAAACATGACTTAGACAGCAAATGATACACTGTATGCCATGTTTCCAAATTTTTATGCACAGTGGTTACAGCATGAAGCGAATGCATGTGAATATACAAAGGTGCATTGCATTAAACAAGTCCAATGAGCGTGAAAAAAATGGCCGGCCGGCCTGCCTGCTTTCATCCATCATTTGTTCTAAATTTATAATTAATCAATGAGCTGAGGTGGAGTCTTAGCCAGTGGTACCATCAGGGGTGTGTAATGCACTTTAGGGTAGACAGCCAATCAGCTGCCAGATTCAATCTGTCAATCAAACACAGCAGCCAATCAGAGAGCTGGCCATTGATCAGCAGGCCCTTTATGACATCACAGACAGACCCACGGAACTCTCTGTGCTTGTCTGCTGGCTGGCTGTCAGTTGGGTGGGTGGGCGGCAGAGGGGGAGGATGTACGTCTCGTTTCTCCTGAAAATTGCGGTTTTTCGGCGTTTCCGGAAAAAGTCGCGGTCCGACGCGCAAAAGTGGGGTATCGTAGAAATCGCCTTTTAAAGATGCACCTTTCTGGCCCCACAAAAATGGGCATTTCAAATTAGAAACAAGTCAAATGAACAAAATAGTGTGAATAAGTAAGTATTTCAGGGGTGAGTTAGCAGGTTATTGGGGTAGTAAGTCCTGATTTTTTTGGAGGTTGCAGTGACCACTACGCCATTCAAAATAGGCAGGCTTTAGCATAAGCAGTTAGGCCCCGTAGGATGATTTTAGCTAAAATGTGCCCCAAACACTCAAACCGGCTTGTATCTTGCAATGGAAAATATGGGAAACATGACTTAGACAGCAAATGATACACTGTATGCCATGTTTCCAAATTTTTATGCACAGTGGTTACAGCATGAAGCGAATGCATGTGAATATACAAAGGTGCATTGCATTAAACAAGTCCAATGAGCGTGAAAAAAATGGCCGGCCTGCCTGCTTTCATCCATCATTTGTTCTAAATTTATAATTAATCAATGAGCTGAGGTGGAGTCTTAGCCAGTGGTACCATCAGGGGTGTGTAATGCACTTTAGGGTAGACAGCCAATCAGCTGCCAGATTCAATCTGTCAATCAAACACAGCAGCCAATCAGAGAGCTGGCCATTGATCAGCAGGCCCTTTATGATATCACAGACAGACCCACGGAACTCTCTGTGCTTGTCTGCTGGCTGGCTGTCAGTTGGGTGGGTGGGCGGCAGAGGGGGAGGATGTACGTCTCGTTTCTCCTGAAAATTGCGGTTTTTCGGCGTTTCCGGAAAAAGTCGCGGTCCGACGCGCAAAAGTGTGGTATCGTAGAAATCGCCTTTTAAAGACGCACCTTTCTGGCCCCACAAAAATGGGCATTTCAAATTAGAAACAAGTCAAATGAACAAAATAGTGTGAATAAGTAAGTATTTCAGGGGTGAGTTAGCAGGTTATTGGGGTAGTAAGTCCTGATTTTTTTGGAGGTTGCAGTGACCACTACGCCATTCAAAATAGGCAGGCTTTAGCATAAGCAGTTAGGCCCCGTAGGATGATTTTATCTAAAATGTGCCCCAAACACTCAAACCGGCTTGTATCTTGCAATGGAAAATATGGGAAACATGACTTAGACAGCAAATGATACACTGTATGCCATGTTTCCAAATTTTTATGCACAGTGGTTACAGCATGAAGCGAATGCATGTGAATATACACAGGTGCATTGCATTAAACAAGTCCAATGAGCGTGAAAAAAATGGCCGGCCTGCCTGCTTTCATCCATCACTTGTTCTAAATTTATAATTAATCAATGAGCTGAGGTGGAGTCTTAGCCAGTGGTACCATCAGGGGTGTGTAATGCACTTTAGGGTAGACAGCCAATCAGCTGCCAGATTCAATCTGTCAATCAAACACAGCAGCCAATCAGAGAGCTGGCCATTGATCAGCAGGCCCTTTATGACATCACAGACAGACCCACGGAACTCTCTGTGCTTGTCTGCTGGCTGGCTGTCAGTTGGGTGGGTGGGCGGCAGAGGGGGAGGATGTACGTCTCGTTTCTCCTGAAAATTGCGGTTTTTCGGCGTTTCCGGAAAAAGTCGCGGTCCGACGCGCAAAAGTGGGGTATCGTAGAAATCGCCTTTTAAAGACGCACCTTCCTGGCCCCACAAAAATGGGCATTTCAAATTAGAAACAAGTCAAATGAACAAAATAGTGTGAATAAGTAAGTATTTCAGGGGTGAGTTAGCAGGTTATTGGGGTAGTAAGTCCTGATTTTTTTGGAGGTTGCAGTGACCACTACGCCATTCAAAATAGGCAGGCTTTAGCATAAGCAGTTAGGCCCCGTAGGATGATTTTAGCTAAAATGTGCCCCAAACACTCAAACCGGCTTGTATCTTGCAATGGAAAATATGGGAAACATGACTTAGACAGCAAATGATACACTGTATGCCATGTTTCCAAATTTTTATGCACAGTGGTTACAGCATGAAGCGAATGCATGTGAATATACAAAGGTGCATTGCATTAAACAAGTCCAATGAGCGTGAAAAAAATGGCCGGCCTGCCTGCTTTCATCCATCATTTGTTCTAAATTTATAATTAATCAATGAGCTGAGGTGGAGTCTTAGCCAGTGGTACCATCAGGGGTGTGTAATGCACTTTAGGGTAGACAGCCAATCAGCTGCCAGATTCAATCTGTCAATCAAACACAGCAGCCAATCAGAGAGCTGGCCATTGATCAGCAGGCCCTTTATGACATCACAGACAGACCCACGGAACTCTCTGTGCTTGTCTGCTGGCTGGCTGGCTGGCAGTTGGGTGGGTGGGCGGCAGAGGGGGAGGATGTACGTCTCGTTTCTCCTGAAAATTGCGGTTTTTCGGCGTTTCCGGAAAAAGTCGCGGTCCGACGCGCAAAAGTGGGGTATCGTAGAAATCGCCTTTTAAGGACGCACCTTTCTGGCCCCACAAAAATGGGCAATTCAAATTAGAAACAAGTCAAATGAACAAAATAGTGTGAATAAGTAAGTATTTCAGGGGTGAGTTTGCAGGTTATAGGGGTAGTAAGTCCTGATTTTTTTGGAGGTTGCAGTGACCACTACGCCATTCAAAATAGGCAGGCTTTAGCATAAGCAGTTAGGCCCCGTAGGACGATTTTAGCTAAAATGTGCCCCAAACACTCAAACCGGCTTGTATCTTGCAATGGAAAATATGGGAAACATGACTTAGACAGCAAATGATACACTGTATGCCATGTTTCCAAATTTTTATGCACAGTGGTTACAGCATGAAGCGAATGCATGTGAATATACACAGGTGCATTGCATTAAACAAGTCCAATGAGATTGAAAAAAATGGCCGGCCTGCCTGCTTTCATCCATCACTTGTTCTAAATTTATTATTAATCAATGAGCTGAGGTGGAGTCTTAGCCAGTGGTACCATCAGGGGTGTGTAATGCACTTTAGGGTAGACAGCCAATCAGCTGCCAGATTCAATCTGTCAATCAAACACAGCAGCCAATCAGAGAGCTGGCCATTGATCAGCAGGCCCTTTATGACATCACAGACAGACCCACGGAACTCTCTGTGCTTGTCTGCTGGCTGGCTGTCAGTTGGGTGGGTGGGCGGCAGAGGGGGAGGATGTACGTCTCGTTTCTCCTGAAAATTGCGGTTTTTCGGCGTTTCCGGAAAAAGTCGCGGTCCGACGCGCAAAAGTGGGGTATCGTAGAAATCGCCTTTTAAAGACGCACCTTTCTGGCCCCACAAAAATGGGCATTTCAAATTAGAAACAAGTCAAATGAACAAAATAGTGTGAATAAGTAAGTATTTCAGGGGTGAGTTAGCAGGTTATTGGGGTAGTAAGTCCTGATTTTTTTGGAGGTTGCAGTGACCACTATGCCATTCAAAATAGGCAGGCTTTAGCATAAGCAGTTAGGCCCCGTAGGATGATTTTAGCTAAAATGTGCCCCAAACACTCAAACCGGCTTGTATCTTGCAATGGAAAATATGGGAAACATGACTTAGACAGCAAATTATACACTATATGCCATGTTTCCAAATTTTTATGCACAGTGGTTACAGCATGAAGCGAATGCATGTGAATATACAAAGGTGCATTGCATTAAACAAGTCCAATGAGCGTGAAAAAAATGGCCGGCCTGCCTGCTTTCATCCATCATTTGTTCTAAATTTATAATTAATCAATGAGCTGAGGTGGAGTCTTAGCCAGTGGTACCATCAGGGGTGTGTAATGCACTTTAGGGTAGACATCCAATCAGCTGCCAGTTTCAATCTGTCAATCAAACACAGCAGCCAATCAGAGAGCTGGCCATTGATCAGCAGGCCCTTTATGACATCACAGACAGACCCACGGAACTCTCTGTGCTTGTCTGCTGGCTGTCAGTTGGGTGGGTGGGCGGCAGAGGGGGAGGATGTACGTCTCGTTTCTCTTGAAAATTGCGGTTTTTCGGCGTTTCCGGAAAAAGTCGCGGTCCGACGCGCAAAAGTGTGGTATCGTAGAAATCGCCTTTTAAAGACGCACCTTTCTGGCCCCACAAAAATGGGCATTTCAAATTAGAAACAAGTCAAATGAACAAAATAGTGTGAATAAGTAAGTATTTCAGGGGTGAGTTAGCAGGTTATTGGGGTAGTAAGTCCTGATTTTTTTGGAGGTTGCAGTGACCACTACGCCATTCAAAATAGGCAGGCTTTAGCATAAGCAGTTAGGCCCCGTAGGATGATTTTAGCTAAAATGTGCCCCAAACACTCAAACCGGCTTGTATCTTGCAATGGAAAATATGGGAAACATGACTTAGACAGCAAATGATACACTGTATGCCATGTTTCCAAATTTTTATGCACAGTGGTTACAGCATGAAGCGAATGCATGTGAATATACACAGGTGCATTGCATTAAACAAGTCCAATGAGCGTGAAAAAAATGGCCGGCCTGCCTGCTTTCATCCATCATTTGTTCTAAATGTATAATTAATCAATGAGCTGAGGTGGAGTCTTAGCCAGTGGTACCATCAGGGGTGTGTAATGCACTTTAGGGTAGACAGCCAATCAGCTGCCAGATTCAATCTGTCAATCAAACACAGCAGCCAATCAGAGAGCTGGCCATTGATCAGCAGGCCCTTTATGACATCACAGACAGACCCACGGAACTCTCTGTGCTTGTCTGCTGGCTGGCTGTCAGTTGGGTGGGTGGGCGGCAGAGGGGGAGGATGTACATCTCGTTTCTCCTGAAAATTGCGGTTTTTCGGCGTTTCCGGAAAAAGTCGCGGTCCGACGCGCAAAAGTGGGGTATCGTAGAAATCGCCTTTTAAAGACGCACCTTTCTGGCCCCACAAAAATGGGCATTTCAAATTAGAAACAAGTCAAATGAACAAAATAGTGTGAATAAGTAAGTATTTCAGGGGTGAGTTAGCAGGTTATTGGGGTAGTAAGTCCTGATTTTTTTGGAGGTTGCAGTGACCACTAGGCCATTCAAAATAGGCAGGCTTTATCATAAGCAGTTAGGCCCCGTAGGATGATTTTAGCTAAAATGTGCCCCAAACACTCAAACCGGCTTGTATCTTGCAATGGAAAATATGGGAAACATGACTTAGACAGCAAATGATACACTGTATGCCATGTTTCCAAATTTTTATGCACAGTGGTTACAGCATGAAGCGAATGCATGTGAATATACACAGGTGCATTGCATTAAACAAGTCCAATGAGCGTGAAAAAAATGGCCGGCCTGCCTGCTTTCATCCATCATTTGTTCTAAATTTATAATTAATCAATGAGCTGAGGGGGAGTCTTAGCCAGTGGTACCATCAGGGGTGTGTAATGCACTTTAGGGTAGACAGCCAATCAGCTGCCAGATTCAATCTGTCAATCAAACACAGCAGCCAATCAGAGAGCTGGCCATTGATCAGCAGGCCATTTATGACATCACAGACAGACCCACGGAACTCTCTGTGCTTGTCTGCTGGCTGGCTGTCAGTTGGGTGGGTGGGCGGCAGAGGGGGAGGATGTACGTCTCGTTTCTCCTGAAAATTGCGGTTTTTCGGCGTTTCCGGAAAAAGTCGCGGTCCGACGCGCAAAAGTGGGGTATCGTAGAAATCGCCTTTTAAAGACGCACCTTTCTGGCCCCACAAAAATGGGCATTTCAAATTAGAAACAAGTCAAATTAACAAAATAGTGTGAATAAGTAAGTATTTCAGGGGTGTCACGGTCTGAGGATTGGATGAACTCGTGTGACTATCAGGAACAACTGCTGAGCCAGAGGGGGTAGGTTGAAAACGTACGGGTTTAATAAGAGACCTCTGCATTTACAAAGAAAATAAACTTGTCCCAAATAATGTCTTTGAGAGTCTGTACAGGAATTTGGCTATCACAATACTTCTTGTGAAAGTCTTTAGCAGGGGACTGCGAAATAATGAAATAAATGAAGAACTGAAGAATAAAAGCCACAGGAAGGATGCCGAGGGAATAGGGCCACTGATCACGGGGCCCCTGGTTGGCGATGGTATGGCAGATGTGGGAGACTAGGGCAGTAGACCAATCAGGAACCTTCCGGCTGGAATTAGCAGTAGGCAGACCACAGCACTACAGGAGCAGGATAGCTGGAACTGAAGAGCAGGATCAAAAAGGTACCAGGAATAGAGCCAGGATGTGCACAGCTTAACTGACACTTTGCACTGACTCAGAGCTGCCTTGACAGATCCCTCTTATGAGGAGAGGACGGCTGCCATTGGCTGCAGAGAGTCAGGGGAAGGAAATGGGCGTTTCAGGCAAGTTTGGGCATTTGCCCTTAACCAAGATGGCGGCGCCGGCCTCCCGTCTAGCCCAAACCAGCTCACTGCTCCCGCTGGCCGCCTCTCACTGCGCCGGGACCCGATTGCCGCCTCCAGCCTCCTGACCGCCGCACCAGCCCCACGGAGAGCCGCCGTCGGGCACGGACAGGTGAGTAGCGGCCCTGCCGTGACCCGCGGCGGGCTGCCGTGACAAGGGGTGAGTTAGCAGGTTATTGGGGTAGTAAGTCCTGATTTTTTTGGAGGTTGCAGTGACCACTACGCCATTCAAAATAGGCAGGCTTTAGCATAAGCAGTTAGGCCCCGTAGGATGATTTTAGCTAAAATGTGCCCCAAACACTCAAACCGGCTTGTATCTTGCAATGGAAAATATGGGAAACATGACTTAGACAGCAAATGATACACTGTATGCCATGTTTCCAAATTTTTATGCACAGTGGTTACAGCATGAAGCGAATGCATGTGAATATACAAAGGTGCATTGCATTAAACAAGTCCAATGAGCGTGAAAAAAATGGCCGGCCGGCCTGCCTGCTTTCATCCATCATTTGTTCTAAATTTATAATTAATCAATGAGCTGAGGTGGAGTCTTAGCCAGTGGTACCATCAGGGGTGTGTAATGCACTTTAGGGTAGACAGCCAATCAGCTGCCAGATTCAATCTGTCAATCAAACACAGCAGCCAATCAGAGAGCTGGCCATTGATCAGCAGGCCCTTTATGACATCACAGACAGACCCATGGAACTCTCTGTGCTTGTCTGCTGGCTGGCTGTCAGTTGGGTGGGTGGGCGGCAGAGGGGGAGGATGTACGTCTCGTTTCTCCTGAAAATTGCGGTTTTTCGGCGTTTCCGGAAAAAGTCGCGGTCCGACGCGCAAAAGTGGGGTATCGTAGAAATCGCCTTTTAAAGACGCACCTTTCTGGCCCCACAAAAATGGGCATTTCAAATTAGAAACAAGTCAAATGAACAAAATAGTGTGAATAAGTAAGTATTTCAGGGGTGAGTTAGCAGGTTATTGGGGTAGTAAGTCCTGATTTTTTTGGAGGTTGCAGTGACCACTACGCCATTCAAAATAGGCAGGCTTTAGCATAAGCAGTTAGGCCCCGTAGGATGATTTTAGCTAAAATGTGCCCCAAACACTCAAACCGGCTTGTATCTTGCAAATGAAAATATGGGAAACATGACTTAGACAGCAAATGATACACTGTATGCCATGTTTCCAAATTTTTATGCACAGTGGTTACAGCATGAAGCGAATGCATGTGAATATACAAAGGTGCATTGCATTAAACAAGTCCAATGAGCGTGAAAAAAATGGCCGGCCTGCCTGCTTTCATCCATCATTTGTTCTAAATTTATAATTAATCAATGAGCTGAGGTGGAGTCTTAGATAGTGGTACCATCAGGGGTGTGTAATGCACTTTAGGGTAGACAGCCAATCAGCTGCCAGATTCAATCTGTCAATCAAACACAGCAGCCAATCAGAGAGCTGGCCATTGATCAGCAGGCCCATTATGACATCACAGACAGACCCACAGAATTCTCTGTGCTTGTCTGCTGGCTGGCTGTCAGTTGGGTGGGTGGGCGGCAGAGGGGGAGGATGTACGTCTCATTTCTCCTGAAAATTGCGGTTTTTCGGCGTTTCCGGAAAAAGTCGCGGTCCGATGCGCAAAAGTGGGGTATCGTAGAAATCGCCTTTTAAAGACGCACCTTTCTGGCCCCACAAAAATGGGCATTTCAAATTAGAAACAAGTCAAATGAACAAAATAGTGTGAATAAGTAAGTATTTCAGGGGTGAGTTAGCAGGTTATTGGGGTAGTAAGTCCTGATTTTTTTGGAGGTTGCAGTGACCACTACGCCATTCAAAATAGGCAGGCTTTAGCATAAGCAGTTAGGCCCCGTAGGATGATTTTAGCTAAAATGTGCCCCAAACACTCAAACCGGCTTGTATCTTGCAATGGAAAATATGGGAAACATGACTTAGACAGCAAATGATACACTGTATGCCATGTTTCCAAATTTTTATGCACAGTGGTTACAGCATGAAGCGAATGCATGTGAATATACAAAGGTGCATTGCATTAAACAAGTCCAATGAGCTTGAAAAAAATGGCCGGCCTGCCTGCTTTCATCCATCATTTGTTCTAAATTTATAATTAATCAATGAGCTGAGGTGGAGTCTTAGCCAGTGGTACCATCAGGGGTGTGTAATGCACTTTAGGGTAGACAGCCAATCAGCTGCCAGATTCAATCTGTCAATCAAACACAGCAGCCAATCAGAGAGCTGGCCATTGATCAGCAGGCCCTTTATGACATCACAGACAGACCCACGGAACTCTCTGTGCTTGTCTGCTGGCTGGCTGTCAGTTGGGTGGGTGGGCGGCAGAGGGGGAGGATGTACGTCTCGTTTCTCCTGAAAATTGCGGTTTTTCTGCGTTTCCGGAAAAAGTCGCGGTCCGACGCGCAAAAGTGGGGTATCGTAGAAATCGCCTTTTAAAGACGCACCTTTCTGGCCCCACAAAAATGGGCATTTCAAATTAGAAACAAGTCAAATGAACAAAATAGTGTGAATAAGTAAGTATTTCAGGGGTGAGTTAGCAGGTTATTGGGGTAGTAAGTCCTGATTTTTTTGGAGGTTGCAGTGACCACTACGCCATTCAAAATAGGCAGGCTTTAGCATAAGCAGTTAGGCCCCGTAGGATGATTTTAGCTAAAATGTGCCCCAAACACTCAAACCGGCTTGTATCTTGCAATGGAAAATATGGGAAACATGACTTAGACAGCAAATGATACACTGTATGCCATGTTTCCAAATTTGTATGCACAGTGGTTACAGCATGAAGCGAATGCATGTGAATATACACAGGTGCATTGCATTAAACAAGTCCAATGAGCGTGAAAAAAATGGCCGGCCTGCCTGCTTTCATCCATCATTTGTTCTAAATTTATAATTAATCAATGAGCTGAGGTGGAGACTTAGCCAGTGGTACCATCAGGGGTGTGTAATGCACTTTAGGGTAGACAGCCAATCAGCTGCCAGATTCAATCTGTCAATCAAACACAGCAGCCAATCAGAGAGCTGGCCATTGATCAGCAGGCCCTTTATGACATCACAGACAGACCCACGGAACTCTCTGTGCTTGTCTGCTGGCTGGCTGTCAGTTGGGTGGGTGGGCGGCAGAGGGGGAGGATGTACGTCTCGTTTCTCCTGAAAATTGCGGTTTTTCAGCGTTTCCGGAAAAAGTCGCGGTCCGACGCGCAAAAGTGGGGTATCGTAGAAATCGCCTTTTAAAGACGCACCTTTCTGGCCCCACAAAAATGGGCATTTCAAATTAGAAACAAGTCAAATGAACAAAATAGTGTGAATGAGTAAGTATTTCAGGGGTGAGTTAGCAGGTTATTGGGGTAGTAAGTCCTGATTTTTTTGGAGGTTGCAGTGACCACTACACCATTCAAAATAGGCAGGCTTAAGCATAAGCAGTTAGGCCCCGTAGGATGATTTTAGCTAAAATGTGCCCCAAACACTCAAACCGGCTTGTATCTTGCAATGGAAAATATGGGAAACATGACTTATGCTGGGTACACACCAGGACGACTAGGGCCCGATCCCCACAATCTAGATCCAATTCCGATCAATTGGATGTAGATTGTGTGCTGATTGGGCCCTTTTCTGACCTGGTGTGGACGATACCGATCCGATGCGCGGTCCCGCGGGTCGGTCGGTCGTTATTGAGATCCTACCTGCTGCAGGTAGGATCTCAATTACGACCATACAGCCGGGTGCGGGTCGCCATCGGATCGGACCCGCTCACGGTGCACATCGTGAGCGGGTCGTGCCCCCCCGCGTCATCGTGAGCGGGTCGGACGAGACACTGACGACCCGCTCACGATGTGCATCGTGAGCGGGTCGTCCTGGTGTGTACCCTACATTAGACAGCAAATGATACACTGTATGCCATGTTTCCAAATTTTTATGCACAGTGGTTACAGCATGAAGCGAATGCATGTGAATATACACAGGTGCATTGCATTAAACAAGTCCAATGAGCGTGAAAAAAATGGCCGGCCTGCCTGCTTTCATCCATCATTTGTTCTAAATTTATAATTAATCAATGAGCTGAGGTGGAGTCTTAGCCAGTGGTACCATCAGGGGTGTGTAATGCACTTTAGGGTAGACAGCCAATCAGCTGCCAGATTCAATCTGTCAATCAAACACAGCAGCCAATCAGAGAGCTGGCCATTGATCAGCAGGCCCTTTATGACATCACAGACAGACCCACGGAACTCTCTGTGCTTGTCTGCTGGCTGGCTGTCAGTTGGGTGGGTGGGCGGCAGAGGGGGAGGATGTACGTCTCGTTTCTCCTGAAAATTGCGGTTTTTCGGCGTTTCCGGAAAAAGTCGCGGTCCGACGCGCAAAAGTGGGGTATCGTAGAAATCGCCTTTTAAAGACGCACCTTTCTGGCCCCACAAAAATGGGCATTTCAAATTAGAAACAAGTCAAATTAACAAAATAGTGTGAATAAGTAAGTATTTCAGGGGTGAGTTAGCAGGTTATTGGCGTAGTAAGTCCTGATTTTTTTGGAGGTTGCAGTGACCACTACGCCATTCAAAATAGGCAGGCTTTAGCATAAGCAGTTAGGCCCCGTAGGATGATTTTAGCTAAAATGTGCCCCAAACACTCAAACCGGCTTGTATCTTGCAATGGAAAATATGGGAAACATGACTTAGACAGCAAATGATACACTGTATGCCATGTTTCCAAATTTGTATGCACAGTGGTTACAGCATGAAGCGAATGCATGTGAATATACACAGGTGCATTGCATTAAACAAGTCCAATGAGCGTGAAAAAAATGGCCGGCCTGCCTGCTTTCATCCATCATTTGTTCTAAATTTATAATTAATCAATGAGCTGAGGTGGAGACTTAGCCAGTGGTACCATCAGGGGTGTGTAATGCACTTTAGGGTAGACAGCCAATCAGCTGCCAGATTCAATCTGTCAATCAAACACAGCAGCCAATCAGAGAGCTGGCCATTGATCAGCAGGCCCTTTATGACATCACAGACAGACCCACGGAACTCTCTGTGCTTGTCTGCTGGCTGGCTGTCAGTTGGGTGGGTGGGCGGCAGAGGGGGAGGATGTACGTCTCGTTTCTCCTGAAAATTGCGGTTTTTCGGCGTTTCCGGAAAAAGTCGCGGTCCGACGCGCAAAAGTGGGGTATCGTAGAAATCGCCTTTTAAAGACGCACCTTTCTGGCCCCACAAAAATGGGCATTTCAAATTAGAAACAAGTCAAATGAACAAAATAGTGTGAATAAGTAAGTATTTCAGGGGTGAGTTAGCAGGTTATTGGGGTAGTAAGTCCTGATTTTTTTGGAGGTTGCAGTGACCACTACGCCATTCAAAATAGGCAGGCTTAAGCATAAGCAGTTAGGCCCCGTAGGATGATTTTAGCTAAAATGTGCCCCAAACACTCAAACCGGCTTGTATCTTGCAATGGAAAATATGGGAAACATGACAGAAAGCAAATGATACACTGTATGCCATGTTTCCAAATTTTTATGCACAGTGGTTACAGCATGAAGCGAATGCATGTGAATATACAAAGGTGCATTGCATTAAACAAGTCCAATGAGCGTGAAAAAAATGGCCGGCCTGCCTGCTTTCATCCATCATTTGTTCTAAATTTATAATTAATCAATGAGCTGAGGTGGAGTCTTAGCCAGTGGTACCATCAGGGGTGTGTAATGCACTTTAGGGTAGACAGCCAATCAGCTGCCAGATTCAATCTGTCAATCAAACACAGCAGCCAATCAGAGAGCTGGCCATTGATCAGCAGGCCCTTTATGACATCACAGACAGACCCACGGAACTCTCTGTGCTTGTCTGCTGGCTGGCTGTCAGTTGGGTGGGTGGGCGGCAGAGGGGGAGGATGTACGTCTCGTTTCTCCTGAAAATTGCGTTTTTTTGGCGTTTCCGGAAAAAGTCGCGGTCCGACGCGCAAAAGTGGGGTATCGTAGAAATCGCCTTTTAAAGACGCACCTTTCTGGCCCCACAAAAATGGGCATTTCAAATTAGAAACAAGTCAAATAAACAAAATAGTGTGAATAAGTAAGTATTTCAGGGGTGAGTTAGCAGGTTATTGGGGTAGTAAGTCCTGATTTTTTTGGAGGTTGCAGTGACCACTACGCCATTCAAAATAGGCAGGCTTTAGCATAAGCAGTTAGGCCCCGTAGGATGATTTTAGCTAAAATGTGCCCCAAACACTCAAACCGGCTTGTATCTTGCAATGGAAAATATGGGAAACATGACTTAGACAGCAAATGATACACTGTATGCCATGTTTCCAAATTTTTATGCACAGTGGTTACAGCATGAAGCGAATGCATGTGAATATACAAAGGTGCATTGCATTAAACAAGTCCAATGAGCGTGAAAAAAATGGCCGGCCTGCCTGCTTTCATCCATCATTTGTTCTAAATTTATAATTAATCAATGAGCTGAGGTGGAGTCTTAGCCAGTGGTACCATCAGGGGTGTGTAATGCACTTTAGGGTAGACAGCCAATCAGCTGCCAGATTCAATCTGTCAATCAAACACAGCAGCCAATCAGAGAGCTGGCCATTGATCAGCAGGCCCTTTATGACATCACAGACAGACCCACGGAACTCTCTGTGCTTGTCTGCTGGCTGGCTGGCTGTCAGTTGGGTGGGTGGGCGGCAGAGGGGGAGGATGTACGTCTCGTTTCTCCTGAACATTGCGGTTTTTCTGCGTTTCCGGAAAAAGTCGCGGTCCGACGCGCAAAAGTGGGGTATCGTAGAAATCGCCTTTTAAAGACGCACCTTTCTGGCCCCACAAAAATGGGCATTTCAAATTAGAAACAAGTCAAATGAACAAAATAGTGTGAATAAGTAAGTATTTCAGGGGTGAGTTAGCAGGTTATTGGGGTAGTAAGTCCTGATTTTTTTGGAGGTTGCAGTGACCACTACGCCATTCAAAATAGGCAGGCTTTAGCATAAGCAGTTAGGCCCCGTAGGATGATTTTAGCTAAAATGTGCCCCAAACACTCAAACCGGCTTGTATCTTGCAAATGAAAATATGGGAAACATGACTTAGACAGCAAATGATACACTGTATGCCATGTTTCCAAATTTTTATGCACAGTGGTTACAGCATGAAGCGAATGCATGTGAATATACAAAGGTGCATTGCATTAAACAAGTCCAATGAGCGTGAAAAAAATGGCCGGCCTGCCTGCTTTCATCCATCATTTGTTCTAAATTTATAATTAATCAATGAGCTGAGGTGGAGTCTTAGATAGTGGTACCATCAGGGGTGTGTAATGCACTTTAGGGTAGACAGCCAATCAGCTGCCAGATTCAATCTGTCAATCAAACACAGCAGCCAATCAGAGAGCTGGCCATTGATCAGCAGGCCCATTATGACATCACAGACAGACCCACAGAATTCTCTGTGCTTGTCTGCTGGCTGGCTGTCAGTTGGGTGGGTGGGCGGCAGAGGGGGAGGATGTACGTCTCATTTCTCCTGAAAATTGCGGTTTTTCGGCGTTTCCGGAAAAAGTCGCGGTCCGATGCGCAAAAGTGGGGTATCGTAGAAATCGCCTTTTAAAGACGCACCTTTCTGGCCCCACAAAAATGGGCATTTCAAATTAGAAACAAGTCAAATGAACAAAATAGTGTGAATAAGTAAGTATTTCAGGGGTGAGTTAGCAGGTTATTGGGGTAGTAAGTCCTGATTTTTTTGGAGGTTGCAGTGACCACTATGCCATTCAAAATAGGCAGGCTTTAGCATAAGCAGTTAGGCCCCGTAGGATGATTTTAGCTAAAATGTGCCCCAAACACTCAAACCGGCTTGTATCTTGCAATGGAAAATATGGGAAACATGACTTAGACAGCAAATGATACACTGTATGCCATGTTTCCAAATTTTTATGCACAGTGGTTACAGCATGAAGCGAATGCATGTGAATATACAAAGGTGCATTGCATTAAACAAGTCCAATGAGCTTGAAAAAAATGGCCGGCCTGCCTGCTTTCATCCATCATTTGTTCTAAATTTATAATTTATCAATGAGCTGAGGTGGAGTCTTAGCCAGTGGTACCATCAGGGGTGTGTAATGCACTTTAGGGTAGACAGCCAATCAGCTGCCAGATTCAATCTGTCAATCAAACACAGCAGCCAATCAGAGAGCTGGCCATTGATCAGCAGGCCCTTTATGACATCACAGACAGACCCACGGAACTCTCTGTGCTTGTCTGCTGGCTGGCTGTCAGTTGGGTGGGTGGGCGGCAGAGGGGGAGGATGTACGTCTCGTTTCTCCTGAAAATTGCGGTTTTTCGGCGTTTCCGGAAAAAGTCGCGGTCCGACGCGCAAAAGTGGGGTATCGTAGAAATCGCCTTTTAAAGACGCACCTTTCTGGCCCCACAAAAATGGGCATTTCAAATTAGAAACAAGTCAAATGAACAAAATAGTGTGAATAAGTAAGTATTTCAGGGGTGAGTTAGCAGGTTATTGGGGTAGTAAGTCCTGATTTTTTTGGAGGTTGCAGTGACCACTACGCCATTCAAAATAGGCAGGCTTTAGCATAAGCAGTTAGGCCCCGTAGGATGATTTTAGCTAAAATGTGCCCCAAACACTCAAACCGGCTTGTATCTTGCAATGGAAAATATGGGAAACATGACTTAGACAGCAAATGATACACTGTATGCCATGTTTCCAAATTTGTATGCACAGTGGTTACAGCATGAAGCGAATGCATGTGAATATACACAGGTGCATTGCATTAAACAAGTCCAATGAGCGTGAAAAAAATTGCCGGCCTGCCTGCTTTCATCCATCATTTGTTCTAAATTTATAATTAATCAATGAGCTGAGGTGGAGACTTAGCCAGTGGTACCATCAGGGGTGTGTAATGCACTTTAGGGTAGACAGCCAATCAGCTGCCAGATTCAATCTGTCAATCAAACACAGCAGCCAATCAGAGAGCTGGCCATTGATCAGCAGGCCCTTTATGACATCACAGACAGACCCACGGAACTCTCTGTGCTTGTCTGCTGGCTGGCTGTCAGTTGGGTGGGTGGGCGGCAGAGGGGGAGGATGTACGTCTCGTTTCTCCTGAAAATTGCGGTTTTTCGGCGTTTCCGGAAAAAGTCGCGGTCCGACGCGCAAAAGTGTGGTATCGTAGAAATCGCCTTTTAAAGACGCACCTTTCTGGCCCCACAAAAATGGGCATTTCAAATTAGAAACAAGTCAAATGAACAAAATAGTGTGAATAAGTAAGTATTTCAGGGGGGAGTTAGCAGGTTATTTGGGTAGTAAGTCCTGATTTTTTTGGAGGTTGCAGTGACCACTACGCCATTCAAAATAGGCAGGCTTTAGCATAAGCAGTTAGGCCCCGTAGGATGATTTTAGCTAAAATGTGCCCCAAACACTCAAACCGGCTTGTATCTTGCAATGGAAAATATGGGAAACATGACTTAGACAGCAAATGATACACTGTATGCCATGTTTCCAAATTTTTATGCACAGTGGTTACAGCATGAAGCGAATGCATGTGAATATACACAGGTGCATTGCATTAAACAAGTCCAATGAGCGTGAAAAAAATGGCCGGCCTGCCTGCTTTCATCCATCATTTGTTCTAAATTTATAATTAATCAATGAGCTGAGGTGGAGTCTTAGCCAGTGGTACCATCAGGTGTGTGTAATGCACTTTAGGGTAGACAGCCAATCAGCTGCCAGATTCAATCTGTCAATCAAACACAGCAGCCAATCAGAGAGCTGGCCATTGATCAGCAGGCCCTTTATGACATCACAGACAGACCCACGGAACTCTCTGTGCTTGTCTGCTGGCTGGCTGTCAGTTGGGTGGGTGGGCGGCAGAGGGGGAGGATGTACGTCTCGTTTCTCCT
This sequence comes from Crinia signifera, assembly GCF_055691185.1. NCBI lineage: Eukaryota > Metazoa > Chordata > Amphibia > Anura > Myobatrachidae > Crinia > Crinia signifera. The sequence continues at coordinate 162,867,375 of NC_139218.1, read as the reverse complement.
GAAAATTGCGTTTTTTCGGCGTTTCCGGAAAAAGTCGCGGTCCGACGCGCAAAAGTGGGGTATCGTAGAAATCGCCTTTTAAAGACGCACCTTTCTGGCCCCACAAAAATGGGCATTTCAAATTAGAAACAAGTCAAATGAACAAAATAGTGTGAATAAGTAAGTATTTCAGGGGTGAGTTAGCAGGTTATTGGGGTAGTAAGTCCTGATTTTTTTGGAGGTTGCAGTGACCACTACGCCATTCAAAATAGGCAGGCTTTAGCATAAGCAGTTAGGCCCCGTAGGATGATTTTAGCTAAAATGTGCCCCAAACACTCAAACCGGCTTGTATCTTGCAATGGAAAATATGGGAAACATGACTTAGACAGCAAATGATACACTGTATGCCATGTTTCCAAATTTTTATGCACAGTGGTTACAGCATGAAGCGAATGCATGTGAATATACACAGGTGCATTGCATTAAACAAGTCCAATGAGCGTGAAAAAAATGGCCGGCCTGCCTGCTTTCATCCATCATTTGTTCTAAATTTATAATTAATCAATGAGCTGAGGTGGAGTCTTAGCCAGTGGTACCATCAGGGGTGTGTAATGCACTTTAGGGTAGACAGCCAATCAGCTGCCAGATTCAATCTGGCAATCAAACACAGCAGCCAATCAGAGAGCTGGCCATTGATCAGCAGGCCCTTTATGACATCACAGACAGACCCACGGAACTCTCTGTGCTTGTCTGCTGGCTGGCTGGCTGTCAGTTGGGTGGGTGGGCGGCAGAGGGGGAGGATGTACGTCTCGTTTCTCCTGAAAATTGCGGTTTTTCGGCGTTTCCGGAAAAAGTCGCGGTCCGACGCGCAAAAGTGGGGTATCGTAGAAATCGCCTTTTAAAGACGCACCTTTCTGGCCCCACAAAAATGGGCATTTCAAATTAGAAACAAGTCAAATGAACAAAATAGTGTGAATAAGTAAGTATTTCAGGGGTGAGTTAGCAGGTTATTGGGGTAGTAAGTCCTGATTTTTTTGGAGGTTGCAGTGACCACTACGCCATTCAAAATAGGCAGGCTTTAGCATAAGCAGTTAGGCCCCGTAGGATGATTTTAGCAAAAATGTGCCCCAAACACTCAAACCGGCTTGTATCTTGCAATGGAAAATATGGGAAACATGACTTAGACAGCAAATGATACACTGTATGCCATGTTTCCAAATTTTTATGCACAGTGGTTACAGCATGAAGCGAATGCATGTGAATATACAAAGGTGCATTGCATTAAACAAGTCCAATGAGCGTGAAAAAAATGGCCGGCCTGCCTGCTTTCATCCATCATTTGTTCTAAATTTATAATTAATCAATGAGCTGAGGTGGAGTCTTAGCCAGTGGTACCATCAGGGGTGTGTAATGCACTTTAGGGTAGACAGCCAATCAGCTGCCAGATTCAATCTGTCAATCAAACACAGCAGCCAATCAGAGAGCTGGCCATTGATCAGCAGGCCCTTTATGACATCACAGACAGACCCACGGAACTCTCTGTGCTTGTCTGCTGGCTGGCTGTCAGTTGGGTGTGTGGGCGGCAGAGGGGGAGGATGTACGTCTCGTTTCTCCTGAAAATTGCGGTTTTTCGGCGTTTCCGGAAAAAGTCGCGGTCCGACACGCAAAAGTGGGGTATCGTAGAAATCGCCTTTTAAAGACGCACCTTTCTGGCCCCACAAAAATGGGCATTTCAAATTAGAAACAAGTCAAATGAACAAAATAGTGTGAATAAGTAAGTATTTCAGGGGTGAGTTAGCAGGTTATTGGGGTAGTAAGTCCTGATTTTTTTGGAGGTTGCAGTGACCACTACGCCATTCAAAATAGGCAGGCTTTAGCATAAGCAGTTAGGCCCCGTAGGATGATAAAATGTGCCCCAAACACTCAAACCGGCTTGTATCTTGCAATGGAAAATATGGGAAACATGACTTAGACAGCAAATGATACACTGTATGCCATGTTTCCAAATTTTTATGCACAGTGGTTACAGCATGAAGCGAATGCATGTGAATATACACAGGTGCATTGCATTAAACAAGTCCAATGAGCGTGAAAAAAATGGCCGGCCTGCCTGCTTTCATCCATCATTTGTTCTAAATTTATAATTAATCAATGAGCTGAGGTGGAGTCTTAGCCAGTGGTACCATCAGGGGTGTGTAATGCACTTTAGGGTAGACAGCCAATCAGCTGCCAGATTCAATCTGTCAATCAAACACAGCAGCCAATCGGAGAGCTGGCCATTGATCAGCAGGCCCTTTATGACATCACAGACAGACCCACGGAACTCTCTGTGCTTGTCTGCTGGCTGGCTGTCAGTTGGGTGGGTGGGCGGCAGAGGGGGAGGATGTACGTCTCGTTTCTCCTGAAAAATGCGGTTTTTCGTTTTTTTTTCAGGAAAAAGTCGCGGTCCGACGCGCAAAAGTGGGGTATCGTAGAAATCGCCTTTTAAAGACGCACCTTTCTGGCCCCACAAAAATGGGCATTTCAAATTAAAAACAAGTCAAATGAACAAAATAGTGTGAATAAGTAAGTATTTCAGGGGTGAGTTAGCAGGTTATTGGGGTAGTAAGTCCTGATTTTTTTGGAGGTTGCAGTGACCACTACGCCATTCAAAATAGGCAGGCTTTAGCATAAGCAGTTAGGCCCCGTAGGATGATTTTAGCTAAAATGTGCCCCAAACACTCAAACCGGCTTGTATCTTGCAATGGAAAATATGGGAAACATGACATAGACAGCAAATGATACACTGTATGCCATGTTTCCAAATTTTTATGCACAGTGGTTACAGCATGAAGCGAATGCATGTGAATATACACAGGTGCATTGCATTAAACAAGTCCAATGAGCGTGAAAAAAATGGCCGGCCTGCCTGCTTTCATCCATCATTTGTTCTAAATTTATAATTAATCAATGAGCTGAGGTGGAGTCTTAGCCAGTGGTACCATCAGGGGTGTGTAATGCACTTTAGGGTAGACAGCCAATCAGCTGCCAGATTCAATCTGGCAATCAAACACAGCAGCCAATCAGAGAGCTGGCCATTGATCAGCAGGCCCTTTATGACATCACAGACAGACCCACGGAACTCTCTGTGCTTGTCTGCTGGCTGGCTGTCAGTTGGGTGGGTGGGCGGCAGAGGGGGAGGATGTACGTCTCGGTTCTCCTGAAAATTGCGGTTTTTAGGCGTTTCCGGAAAAAGTCGCGGTCCGACGCGCAAAAGTGGGGTATCGTAGAAATCGCCTTTTAAAGACGCACCTTTCTGGCCCCACAAAAATGGGCATTTCAAATTAGAAACAAGTCAAATGAACAAAATAGTGTGAATAAGTAAGTATTTCAGGGGTGAGTTAGCAGGTTATTGGGGTAGTAAGTCCTGATTTTTTTGGAGGTTGCAGTGACCACTACGCCATTCAAAATAGGCAGGCTTTAGCATAAGCAGTTAGGCCCCGTAGGATGATTTTAGCTAAAATGTGCCCCAAACACTCAAACCGGCTTGTATCTTGCAATGGAAAATATGGGAAACATGACTTAGACAGCAAATGATACACTGTATGCCATGTTTCCAAATTTTTATGCACAGTGGTTACAGCATGAAGCGAATGCATGTGAATATACAAAGGTGCATTGCATTAAACAAGTCCAATGAGCGTGAAAAAAATGGCCGGCCTGCCTGCTTTCATCCATCATTTGTTCTAAATTTATAATTAATCAATGAGCTGAGGTGGAGTCTTAGCCAGTGGTACCATCAGGGGTGTGTAATGCACTTTAGGGTAGACAGCCAATCAGCTGCCAGATTCAATCTGTCAATCAAACACAGCAGCCAATCAGAGAGCTGGCCATTGATCAGCAGGCCCTTTATGACATCACAGACAGACCCACGGAACTCTCTGTGCTTGTCTGCTGGCTGGCTGTCAGTTGGGTGGGTGGGCGGCAGAGGGGGAGGATGTACGTCTCGTTTCTCCTGAAAATTGCGGTTTTTCGGCGTTTCCGGAAAAAGACGCGGTCCGACGCGCAAAAGTGGGGTATCGTAGAAATCGCCTTTTAAAGACGCAGCTTTCTGGCCCCACAAAAATGGGCATTTCAAATTAGAAACAAGTCAAATGAACAAAATAGTGTGAATAAGTAAGTATTTCAGGGGTGAGTTAGCAGGTTATTGGGGTAGTAAGTCCTGATTTTTTTGGAGGTTGCAGTGACCACTACGCCATTCAAAATAGGCAGGCTTTAGCATAAGCAGTTAGGCCCCGTAGGATGATTTTAGCTAAAATGTGCCCCAAACACTCAAACCGGCTTCTATCTTGCAATGGAAAATATGGGAAACATGACTTAGACAGCAAATGATACACTGTATGCCATGTTTCCAAATTTTTATGCACAGTGGTTACAGCATGAAGCGAATGCATGTGAATATACAAAGGTGCATTGCATTAAACAAGTCCAATGAGCGTGAAAAAAATGGCCTGCCTGCTTTCATCCATCATTTGTTCTAAATTTATAATTAATCAATGAGCTGAGGTGGAGTCTTAGCCAGTGGTACCATCAGGGGTGTGTAATGCACTTTAGGGTAGACAGCCAATCAGCTGCCAGATTCAATCTGTCAATCAAACACAGCAGCCAATCAGAGAGCTGGCCATTGATCAGCAGGCCCTTTATGACATCACAGACAGACCCACGGAACTCTCTGTGCTTGTCTGCTGGATGGCTGTCAGTTGGGTGGGTGGGCGGCAGAGGGGGAGGATGTACGTCTCGTTTCTCCTGAAAATTGCGGTTTTTCGGCGTTTCCGGAAAAAGACGCGGTCCGACGCGCAAAAGTGGGGTATCGTAGAAATCGCCTTTTAAAGACGCAGCTTTCTGGCCCCACAAAAATGGGCATTTCAAATTAGAAACAAGTCAAATGAACAAAATAGTGTGAATAAGTAAGTATTTCAGGGGTGAGTTAGCAGGTTATTGGGGTAGTAAGTCCTGATTTTTTTGGAGGTTGCAGTGACCACTACGCCATTCAAAATAGGCAGGCTTTAGCATAAGCAGTTAGGCCCCGTAGGATGATTTTAGCTAAAATGTGCCCCAAACACTCAAACCGGCTTCTATCTTGCAATGGAAAATATGGGAAACATGACTTAGACAGCAAATGATACACTGTATGCCATGTTTCCAAATTTTTATGCACAGTGGTTACAGCATGAAGCGAATGCATGTGAATATACAAAGGTGCATTGCATTAAACAAGTCCAATGAGCGTGAAAAAAATGGCCTGCCTGCTTTCATCCATCATTTGTTCTAAATTTATAATTAATCAATGAGCTGAGGTGGAGTCTTAGCCAGTGGTACCATCAGGGGTGTGTAATGCACTTTAGGGTAGACAGCCAATCAGCTGCCAGATTCAATCTGTCAATCAAACACAGCAGCCAATCAGAGAGCTGGCCATTGATCAGCAGGCCCTTTATGACATCACAGACAGACCCACGGAACTCTCTGTGCTTGTCTGCTGGATGGCTGTCAGTTGGGTGGGTGGGCGGCAGAGGGGGAGGATGTACGTCTCGTTTCTCCTGAAAATTGCGGTTTTTCTGCGTTTCCGGAAAAAGTCGCGGTCCGACGCGCAAAAGTGGGGTATCGTAGAAATCGCCTTTTAAAGACGCACCTTTATGGCCCCACAAAAATGGGCATTTCAAATTAGAAACAAGTCAAATGAACAAAATAGTGTGAATAAGTAAGTATTTCAGGGGTGAGTTAGCAGGTTATAGGGGTAGTAAGTCCTGATTTTTTTGGAGGTTGCAGTGACCACTACGCCATTCAAAATAGGCAGGCTTTAGCATAAGCAGTTAGGCCCCGTAGGATGATTTTAGCTAAAATGTGCCCCAAACACTCAAACCGGCTTGTATCTTGCAATGGAAAATATGGGAAACATGACTTAGACAGCAAATGATACACTGTATGCCATGTTTCCAAATTTTTATGCACAGTGGTTACAGCATGAAGCGAATGCATGTGAATATACACAGGTGCATTGCATTAAACAAGTCCAATGAGCGTGAAAAAAATGGCCGGCCTGCCTGCTTTCATCCATCATTTGTTCTAAATTTATAATTAATCAATGAGCTGAGGTGGAGTCTTAGCCAGTGGTACCATCAGGGGTGTGTAATGCACTTTAGGGTAGACAGCCAATCAGCTGCCAGATTCAATCTGTCAATCAAACACAGCAGCCAATCAGAGAGCTGGCCATTGATCAGCAGGCCCTTTATGACATCACAGACAGACCCACGGAACTCTCTGTGCTTGTCTGCTGGCTGGCTGTCAGTTGGGTGGGTGGGCGGCAGAGGGGGAGGATGTACGTCTCGTTTCTCCTGAAAATTGCGGTTTTTCGGCGTTTCCGGAAAAAGTCGCGGTCCGACGCGCAAAAGTGGGGTATCGTAAAAAATCGCCTTTTAAAGACGCACCTTTCTGGCCCCACAAAAATGGGCATTTCAAATTAGAAACAAGTCAAATGAACAAAATAGTGTGAATAAGTAAGTATTTCAGGGGTGAGTTAGCAGGTTATTGGGGTAGTAAGTCCTGATTTTTTTGGAGGTTGCAGTGACCACTACGCCATTCAAAATAGGCAGGCTTTAGCATAAGCAGTTAGGCCCCGTAGGATGATTTTAGCTCAAATGTGCCCCAAACACTCAAACCGGCTTGTATCTTGCAATGGAAAATATGGGAAACATGACTTAGACAGCAAATGATACACTGTATGCCATGTTTCCAAATTTTTATGCACAGTGGTTACAGCATGAAGTGAATGCATGTGAATATACACAGGTGCATTGCATTAAACAAGTCCAATGAGCGTGAAAAAAATGGCCGGCCTGCCTGCTTTCATCCATCATTTATTCTAAATTTATAATTAATCAATGAGCTGAGGTGGAGTCTTAGCCAGTGGTACCATCAGGGGTGTGTAATGCACTTTAGGGTAGACAGCCAATCAGCTGCCAGATTCAATCTGTCAATCAAACACAGCAGCTAATCAGAGAGCTGGCCATTGATCAGCAGGCCCTTTATGACATCACAGACAGACCCACGGAACTCTCTGTGCTTGTCTGCTGGCTGGCTGTCAGTTGGGTGGGTGGGCGGCAGAGGGGGAGGATGTACGTCTCGTTTCTCCTGAAAATTGCGGTTTTTCTGCGTTTCCGGAAAAAGTCGCGGTCCGACGCGCAAAAGTGGGGTATCGTAGAAATCGCCTTTTAAAGACGCACCTTTCTGGCCCCACAAAAATGGGCATTTCAAATTAGAAACAAGTCAAATGAACAAAATAGTGTGAATAAGTAAGTATTTCAGGGGTGAGTTAGCAGGTTATTGGGGTAGTAAGTCCTGATTTTTTTGGAGGTTGCAGTGACCACTACGCCATTCAAAATAGGCAGGCTTTAGCATAAGCAGTTAGGCCCCGTAGGATGATTTTAGCTAAAATGTGCCCCAAACACTCAAACCGGCTTGTATCTTGCAATGGAAAATATGGGAAACATGACTTACTGTAGACAGCAAATGATACACTGTATGCCATGTTTCCAAATTTTTATGCACAGTGGTTACAGCATGAAGCAAATGCATGTGAATATACAAAGGTGCATTGCATTAAACAAGTCCAATGAGCGTGAAAAAAATGGCCGGCCTGCCTGCTTTCATCCATCATTTGTTCTAAATTTATAATTAATCAATGAGCTGAGGTGGAGTCTTAGCCAGTGGTACCATCAGGGGTGTGTAATGCACTTTAGGGTAGACAGCCAATCAGCTGCCAGATTCAATCTGTCAATCAAACACAGCAGCCAATCAGAGAGCTGGCCATTGATCAGCAGGCCCTTTATGACATCACAGACAGACCCACGGAACTCTCTGTGCTTGTCTGCTGGCTGGCTGTCAGTTGGGTGGGTGGGCGGCAGAGGGGGAGGATGTACGTCTCGTTTCTCCTGAAAATTGCGTTTTTTTGGCGTTTCTGGAAAAAGTCGCGGTCCGACGCGCAAAAGTGGGGTATCGTAGAAATCGCCTTTTAAAGACGCACCTTTCTGGCCCCACAAAAATGGGCATTTCAAATTGGAAACAAGTCAAATGAACAAAATAGTGTGAATAAGTAAGTATTTCAGGGGTGAGTTAGCAGGTTATTGGGGTAGTAAGTCTTGATTTTTTTGGAGGTTGCAGTGACCACTATGCCATTCAAAATAGGCAGGCTTTAGCATAAGCAGTTAGGCCCCGTAGGATGATTTTAGCTAAAATGTGCCCCAAACACTCAAACCGGCTTGTATCTTGCAATGGAAAATATGGGAAACATGACTTAGACAGCAAATGATACACTGTATGCCATGTTTCCAAATTTTTATGCACAGTGGTTACAGCATGAAGCGAATGCATGTGAATATACAAAGGTGCATTGCATTAAACAAGTCCAATGAGCATGAAAAAAATGGCCGGCCTGCCTGCTTTCATCCATCATTTGTTCTAAATTTATAATTAATCAATGAGCTGAGGTGGAGTCTTAGCCAGTGGTACCATCAGGGGTGTGTAATGCACTTTAGGGTAGACAGCCAATCAGCTGCCAGATTCAATCTGTCAATAAAACACAGCAGCCAATCAGAGAGCTGGCCATTGATCAGCAGGCCCTTTATGACATCACAGACAGACCCACGGAACTCTCTGTGCTTGTCTGCTGGCTGGCTGTCAGTTGGGTGGGTGGGCGGCAGAGGGGGAGGATGTACGTCTCGTTTCTCCTGAAAATTGCGGTTTTTCTGCGTTTCCGGAAAAAGTCGCGGTCCGACGCGCAAAAGTGTGGTATCGTAGAAATCGCCTTTTAAAGACGCACCTTTCTGGTCCCACAAAAATGGGCATTTCAAATTAGAAACAAGTCAAATGAACAAAATAGTGTGAATAAGTAAGTATTTCAGGGGTGAGTTAGCAGGTTATTGGGGTAGTAAGTCCTGATTTTTTTGGAGGTTGCAGTGACCACTACGCCATTCAAAATAGGCAGGCTTTAGCATAAGCAGTTAGGCACCGTAGGATGATTTTAGCTAAAATGTGCCCCAAACACTCAAACCGGCTTGTATCTTGCAATGGAAAATATGGGAAACATGACTTAGACAGCAAATGATACACTGTATGCCATGTTTCCAAATTTTTATGCACAGTGGTTACAGCATGAAGCGAATGCATGTGAATATACAAAGGTGCATTGCATTAAACAAGTCCAATGAGCGTGAAAAAATGGCCGGCCTGCCTGCTTTCATCCATCATTTGTTCTAAATTTATAATTAATCAATGAGCTGAGGTGGAGTCTTAGCCAGTGGTACCATCAGGGGTGTGTAATGCACTTTAGGGTAGACAGCCAATCAGCTGCCAGATTCAATCTGTCAATCAAACACAGCAGCCAATCAGAGAGCTGGCCATTGATCAGCAGGCCCTTTATGACATCACAGACAGACCCACGGAACTCTCTGTGCTTGTCTGCTGGCTGGCTGTCAGTTGGGTGGGTGGGCGGCAGAGGGGGAGGATGTACGTCTCGTTTCTCCTGAAAATTGCGGTTTTTCTGCGTTTCCGGAAAAAGTCGCGGTCCAACGCGCAAAAGTGGGGTATCGTAGAAATCGCCTTTTAAAGACGCACCTTTCTGGCCCCACGAAAATGGGCATTTCAAATTAGAAACAAGTCAAATGAACAAAATAGTGTGAATAAGTAAGTATTTCAGGGGTGAGTTAGCAGGTTATTGGGGTAGTAAGTCCTGATTTTTTTGGAGGTTGCAGTGACCACTACGCCATTCAAAATAGGCCGGCTTTAGCATAAGCAGTTAGGCCCCGTAGGATGATTTTAGCTAAAATGTGCCCCAAACACTCAAACCGGCTTGTATCTTGCAATGGAAAATATGGGAAACATGACTTAGACAGCAAATGATACACTGTATGCCATGTTTCCAAATTTTTATGCACAGTGGTTACAGCATGAAGCGAATGCATGTGAATATACAAAGGTGCATTGCATTAAACAAGTCCAATGAGCGTGAAAAAAATGGCCGGCCTGCCTGCTTTCATCCATCATTTGTTCTAAATTTATAATTAATCAATGAGCTGAGGTGGAGTCTTAGCCAGTGGTACCATCAGGGGTGTGTAATGCACTTTAGGGTAGACAGCCAATCAGCTGCCAGATTCAATCTGTCAATCAAACACAGCAGCCAATCAGAGAGCTGGCCATTGATCAGCAGGCCCTTTATGACATCACAGACAGACCCACGGAACTCTCTGTGCTTGTCTGCTGGCTGGCTGTCAGTTGGGTGGGTGGGCGGCAGAGGGGGAGGATGTACGTCTCGTTTCTCCTGAAAATTGCGGTTTTTCGGCGTTTCCGGAAAAAGTCGCGGTCCGACGCGCAAAAGTGGGGTATCGTAGAAATCGCCTTTTAAAGACGCACCTTTCTGGCCCCACAAAAATGGGCATTTCAAATTAGAAACAAGTCAAATGAACAAAATAGTGTGAATAAGTAAGTATTTCAGGGGTGAGTTAGCAGGTTATTGGGGTAGTAAGTCCTGATTTTTTTTGGAGGTTGCAGTGACCACTACGCCATTCAAAATAGGCAGGCTTTAGCATAAGCAGTTAGGCCCCGTAGGATGATTTTAGCTAAAATGTGCCCCAAACACTCAAACCGGCTTGTATCTTGCAATGGAAAATATGGGAAACATGACTTAGACAGCAAATGATACACTGTATGCCATGTTTCCAAATTTTTATGCACAGTGGTTACAGCATGAAGTGAATGCATGTGAATATACACAGGTGCATTGCATTAAACAAGTCCAATGAGCGTGAAAAAAATGGCCGGCCTGCCTGCTTTCATCCATCATTTATTCTAAATTTATAATTAATCAATGAGCTGAGGTGGAGTCTTAGCCAGTGGTACCATCAGGGGTGTGTAATGCACTTTAGGGTAGACAGCCAATCAGCTGCCAGATTCAATCTGTCAATCAAACACAGCAGCTAATCAGAGAGCTGGCCATTGATCAGCAGGCCCTTTATGACATCACAGACAGACCCACGGAACTCTCTGTGCTTGTCTGCTGGCTGGCTGTCAGTTGGGTGGGTGGGCGGCAGAGGGGGAGGATGTACGTCTCGTTTCTCCTGAAAATTGCGTTTTTTTGGGGTTTCCGGAAAAAGTCGCGGTCCGACGCGCAAAAGTGGGGTATCGTAGAAATCGCCTTTTAAAGACGCACCTTTCTGGCCCCACAAAAATGGGCATTTCAAATTAGAAACAAGTCAAATGAACAAAATAGTGTGAATAAGTAAGTATTTCAGGGGTGAGTTAGCAGGTTATTGGGGTAGTAAGTCCTGATTTTTTTTGGAGGTTGCAGTGACCACTACGCCATTCAAAATAGGCAGGCTTTAGCATAAGCAGTTAGGCCCCGTAGGATGATTTTAGCTAAAATGTGCCCCAAACACTCAAACCAGCTTGTATCTTGCAATGGAAAATATGGGAAACATGACTTAGACAGCAAATGATACACTGTATGCCATGTTTCCAAATTTTTATGCACAGTGGTTACAGCATGAAGCGAATGCATGTGAATATACAAAGGTGCATTGCATTAAACAAGTCCAATGAGCGTGAAAAAAATGGCCGGCCTGCCTGCTTTCATCCATCATTTGTTCTAAATTTATAATTAATCAATGAGCTGAGGTGGAGTCTTTGCCAGTGGTACCATCAGGGGTGTGTAATGCACTTTAGGGTAGACAGCCAATCAGCTGCCAGATTCAATCTGTCAATCAAACACAGCAGCCAATCAGAGAGCTGGCCATTGATCAGCAGGCCCTTTATGACATCACAGACAGACCCACGGAACTCTCTGTGCTTGTCTGCTGGCTGGCTGTCAGTTGGGTGGGTGGGCGGCAGAGGGGGAGGATGTACGTCTCGTTTCTCCTGAAAATTGCGGTTTTTCGGCATTTCCGGAAAAAGTCGCAGTCCGACGCGCAAAAGTGGGGTATCGTAGAAATCGCCTTTTAAAGACGCACCTTTCTGGCCCCACAAAAATGGGCATTTCAAATTAGAAACAAGTCAAATGAACAAAATAGTGTGAATAAGTAAGTATTTCAGGGGTGAGTTAGCAGGTTATTGGGGTAGTAAGTCCTGATTTTTTTGGAGGTTGCAGTGACCACTACGCCATTCAAAATAGGCCGGCTTTAGCATAAGCAGTTAGGCCCCGTAGGATGATTTTAGCTAAAATGTGCCCCAAACACTCAAACCGGCTTGTATCTTGCAATGGAAAATATGGGAAACATGACTTAGACAGCAAATGATACACTGTATGCCATGTTTCCAAATTTTTATGCACAGTGGTTACAGCATGAAGCGAATGCATGTGAATATACACAGGTGCATTGCATTAAACAAGTCCAATGAGCGTGAAAAAAATGGCCGGCCTGCCTGCTTTCATCCATCATTTGTTCTAAATTTATAATTAATCAATAAGCTGAGGTGGAGTCTTAGCCAGTGGTACCATCAGGGGTGTGTAATGCACTTTAGGGTAGACAGCCAATCAGCTGCCAGATTCAATCTGTCAATCAAACACAGCAGCCAATCAGAGAGCTGGCCATTGATCAGCAGGCCCTTTATGACATCACAGACAGACCCACGGAACTCTCTGTGCTTGTCTGCTGGCTGGCTGTCAGTTGGGTGGGTGGGCGGCAGAGGGGGAGGATGTACGTCTCGTTTCTCCTGAAAATTGCGTTTTTTCGGCGTTTCTGGAAAAAGTCGCGGTCCGACGCGCAAAAGTGGGGTATCGTAGAAATCGCCTTTTAAAGACGCACCTTTCTGGCCCCACGAAAATGGGCATTTCAAATTAGAAACAAGTCAAATGAACAAAATAGTGTGAATAAGTAAGTATTTCAGGGGTGAGTTAGCAGGTTATTGGGGTAGTAAGTCCTGATTTTTTTGGAGGTTGCAGTGACCACTACGCCATTCAAAATAGGCCGGCTTTAGCATAAGCAGTTAGGCCCCGTAGGATGATTTTAGCTAAAATGTGCCCCAAATACTCAAACCGGCTTGTATCTTGCAATGGAAAATATGGGAAACATGACTTAGACAGCAAATGATACACTGTATGCCATGTTTCCAAATTTTTATGCACAGTAGTTACAGCATGAAGCGAATGCATGTGAATATTCAAAGGTGCATTGCATTAAACAAGTCCAATGAGCGTGAAAAAAATGTCCGGCCTGCCTGCTTTCATCTATCATTTGTTCTAAATTTATAATTAATCAATGAGCTGAGGTGGAGTCTTAGCCAGTGGTACCATCAGGGGTGTGTAATGCACTTTAGGGTAGACAGCCAATCAGCTGCCAGATTCAATCTGTCAATCAAACACAGCAGCCAATCAGAGAGCTGGCCATTGATCAGCAGGCCCTTTATGACATCACAGACAGACCCACGGAACTCTCTGTGCTTGTCTGCTGGCTGGCTGTCAGTTGGGTGGGTGGGCGGCAGAGGGGGAGGATGTACGTCTCGTTTCTCCTGAAAATTGCGGTTTTTCGGCGTTTCCGGAAAAAGTCGCGGTCCGACGCGCAAAAGTGGGGTATCGTAGAAATCGCCTTTTAAAGACGCACCTTTCTGGCCCCACAAAAATGGGCATTTCAAATTAGAAACAAGTCAAATGAACAAAATAGTGTGAATAAGTAAGTATTTCAGGGGTGAGTTAGCAGGTTATTGGGGTAGTAAGTCCTGATTTTTTTGGAGGTTGCAGTGACCACTACGCCATTCAAAATAGGCCGGCTTGAGCATAAGCAGTTAGGCCCCGTAGGATGATTTTAGCTAAAATGTGCCCCAAATACTCAAACCGGCTTGTATCTTGCAATGGAAAATATGGGAAACATGACTTAGACAGCAAATGATACACTGTATGCCATGTTTCCAAATTTTTATGCACAGTGGTTACAGCATGAAGCGAATGCATGTGAATATTCACAGGTGCATTGCATTAAACAAGTCCAATGAGCGTGAAAAAAATGGCCGGCCTGCCTGCTTTCATCCATCATTTGTTCTAAATTTATAATTAATCAATGAGCTGAGGTGGAGTCTTAGCCAGTGGTACCATCAGGGGTGTGTAATGCACTTTAGGGTAGACAGCCAATCAGCTGCCAGATTCAATCTGTCAATCAAACACAGCAGCCAATCAGAGAGCTGGCCATTGATCAGCAGGCCCTTTATGACATCACAGACAGACCCACGGAACTCTCTGTGCTTGTCTGCTGGCTGGCTGTCAGTTGGGTGGGTGGGCGGCAGAGGGGGAGGATGTACGTCTCGTTTCTCCTGAAAATTGCGGTTTTTCGGCGTTTCCGGAAAAAGTCGCGGTCCGACGCACAAAAGTGGGGTATCGTAGAAATCGCCTTTTAAAGACGCACCTTTCTGGCCCCACGAAAATGGGCATTTCAAATTAGAAACAAGTCAAATGAACAAAATAGTGTGAATAAGTAAGTATTTCAGGGGTGAGTTAGCAGGTTATTGGGGTAGTAAGTCCTGATTTTTTTGGAGGTTGCAGTGACCACTACGCCATTCAAAATAGGCCGGCTTTAGCATAAGCAGTTAGGCCCCGTAGGATGATTTTAGCTAAAATGTGCCCCAAACACTCAAACCGGCTTGTATCTTGCAATGGAAAATATGGGAAACATGACTTAGACAGCAAATGATACACTGTATGCCATGTTTCCAAATTTGTATGCACAGTGGTTACAGCATGAAGCGAATGCATGTGAATATACACAGGTGCATTGCATTAAACAAGTCCAATGAGCGTGAAAAAAATGGCCGGCCTGCCTGCTTTCATCCATCATTTGTTCTAAATTTATAATTAATCAATGAGCTGAGGTGGAGTCTTAGCCAGTGGTACCATCAGGGGTGTGTAATGCACTTTAGGGTAGACAGCCAATCAGCTGCCAGATTCAATCTGTCAATCAAACACAGCAGCCAATCAGAGAGCTGGCCATTGATCAGCAGGCCCTTTATGACATCACAGACAGACCCACGGAACTCTCTGTGCTTGTCTGCTGGCTGGCTGTCAGTTGGGTGGGTGGGCGGCAGAGGGGGAGGATGTACGTCTCGTTTCTCCTGAAAATTGCGTTTTTTCGGCGTTTCTGGAAAAAGTCGCGGTCCGACGCGCAAAAGTGGGATATCGTAGAAATCGCCTTTTAAAGACGCACCTTTCTGGCCCCACGAAAATGGGCATTTCAAATTAGAAACAAGTCAAATGAACAAAATAGTGTGAATAAGTAAGTATTTCAGGGGTGAGTTAGCAGGTTATTGGGGTAGTAAGTCCTGATTTTTTTGGAGGTTGCAGTGACCACTACGCCATTCAAAATAGGCCGGCTTTAGCATAAGCAGTTAGGCCCCGTAGGATGATTTTAGCTAAAATGTGCCCCAAATACTCAAACCGGCTTGTATCTTGCAATGGAAAATATGGGAAACATGACTTAGACAGCAAATGATACACTGTATGCCATGTTTCCAAATTTTTATGCACAGTGGTTACAGCATGAAGCGAATGCATGTGAATATTCAAAGGTGCATTGCATTAAACAAGTCCAATGAGCGTGAAAAAAATGGCCGGCCTGCCTGCTTTCATCCATCATTTGTTCTAAATTTATAATTAATCAATGAGCTGAGGTGGAGTCTTAGCCAGTGGTACCATCAGGGGTGTGTAATGCACTTTAGGGTAGACAGCCAATCAGCTGCCAGATTCAATCTGTCAATCAAACACAGCAGCCAATCAGAGAGCTGGCCATTGATCAGCAGGCCCTTTATGACATCACAGACAGACCCACGGAACTCTCTGTGCTTGTCTGCTGACTGGCTGTGAGTTGGGTGGGTGGGCGGCAGAGGGGGAGGATGTACGTCTCGTTTCTCCTGAAAATTGCGGTTTTTCGGCGTTTCCGGAAAAATTCGCGGTCCGACGCGCAAAAGTGGGGTATCGTAGAAATCGCCTTTTAAAGACGCACCTTTCTGGCCCCACAAAAATGGGCATTTCAAATTAGAAACAAGTCAAATGAACAAAATAGTGTGAATAAGTAAGTATTTCAGGGGTGAGTTAGCAGGTTATTGGGGTAGTAAGTCCTGATTTTTTTGGAGGTTGCAGTGACCACTACGCCATTCAAAATAGGCAGGCTTTAGCATTAGCAGTTAGGCCCCGTAGGATGATTTTAGCTAAAATGTGCCCCAAATACTCAAACCGGCTTGTATCTTGCAATGGAAAATATGGGAAACATGACTTAGACAGCAAATGATACACTGTATGCCATGTTTCCAAATTTTTATGCACAGTGGTTACAGCATGAAGCGAATGCATGTGAATATACAAAGGTGCATTGCATTAAACAAGTCCAATGAGCGTGAAAAAAATGGCCGGCCTGCCTGCTTTCATCCATCATTTGTTCTAAATTTATAATTAATCAATGAGCTGAGGTGGAGTCTTAGCCAGTGGTACCATCAGGGGTGTGTAATGAACTTTAGGGTAGACAGCCAATCAGCTGCCAGATTCAATCTGTCAATCAAACACAGCAGCCAATCAGAGAGCTGGCCATTGATCAGCAGGCCCTTTATGACATCACAGACAGACCCACGGAACTCTCTGTGCTTGTCTGCTGGCTGGCTGTCAGTTGGGTGGGTGGGCGGCAGAGGGGGAGGATGTACCTCTCGTTTCTCCTGAAAATTGCGTTTTTTCTGCGTTTCCGGAAAAAGTCGCGGTCCGATGCGCAAAAGTGGGGTATCGTAGAAATCGCCTTTTAAAGACGCACCTTTCTGGCCCCACAAAAATGGGCATTTCAAATTAGAAACAAGTCAAATGAACAAAATAGTGTGAATAAGTAAGTATTTCAGGGGTGAGTTAGCAGGTTATTGGGGTAGTAAGTCCTGATTTTTTTGGAGGTTGCAGTGACCACTACGCCATTCAAAATAGGCAGGCTTTAGCATAAGCAGTTAGGCCCCGTAGGATGATTTTAGCTAAAATGTGCCCCAAACACTCAAACCGGCTTGTATCTTGCAATGGAAAATATGGGAAACATGACTTAGACAGCAAATGATACACTGTATGCCATGTTTCCAAATTTTTATGCACAGTGGTTACAGCATGAAGCGAATGCATGTGAATATACAAAGGTGCATTGCATTAAACAAGTCCAATGAGCGTGAAAAAAATGGCCGGCCTGCCTGCTTTCATCCATCATTTGTTCTAAATTTATAATTAATCAATGAGCTGAGGTGGAGTCTTAGCCAGTGGTACCATCAGGGGTGTGTAATGCACTTTAGGGTAGACAGCCAATCAGCTGCCAGATTCAATCTGTCAATCAAACACAGCAGCCAATCAGAGAGCTGGCCATTGATCAGCAGGCCCTTTATGACATCACAGACAGACCCACGGAACTCTCTGTGCTCGTCTGCTGGCTGGCTGTCAGTTGGGTGGGTGGGCGGCAGAGGGGGAGGATGTACGTCTCGTTTCTCCTGAAAATTGCGGTTTTTCGGCGTTTCCGGAAAAAGTCGCGGTCCGACGCGCAAAAGTGGGGTATCGTAGAAATCGCCTTTTAAAGACGCACCTTTCTGGCCCCACAAAAATGGGCATTTCAAATTAGAAACAAGTCAAATGAACAAAATAGTGTGAATAAGTAAGTATTTCAGGGGTGAGTTAGCAGGTTATTGGGGTAGTAAGTCCTGATTTTTTTGGAGGTTGCAGTGACCACTACGCCATTCAAAATAGGCAGGCTTTAGCATAAGCAGTTAGGCCCCGTAGGATGATTTTAGCTAAAATGTGCCCCAAACACTCAAACCGGCTTGTATCTTGCAATGGAAAATATGGGAAACATGACTTAGACAGCAAATGATACACTGTATGCCATGTTTCCAAATTTTTATGCACAGTGGTTACAGCATGAAGCGAATGCATGTGAATATACAAAGGTGCATTGCATTAAACAAGTCCAATGAGCGTGAAAAAAATGGCCGGCCTGCCTGCTTTCATCCATCATTTGTTCTAAATTTATAATTAATCAATGAGCTGAGGTGGAGTCTTAGCCAGTGGTACCATCAGGGGTGTGTAATGCACTTTAGGGTAGACAGACAATCAGCTGCCAGATTCAATCTGTCAATCAAACACAGCAGCCAATCAGAGAGCTGGCCATTGATCAGCAGGCCCATTATGACATCACAGACAGACCCACGGAATTCTCTGTGCTTGTCTGCTGGCTGGCTGTCAGTTGGGTGGGTGGGCGGTAGAGGGGGAGGATGTACGTCTCGTTTCTCCTGAAAATTGTGGTTTTTCGGCGTTTCCGGAAAAAGTCGCGGTCCGACGCGCAAAAGTGGGGTATCGTAGAAATCGCCTTTTAAAGACGCACCTTTCTGGCCCCACAAAAATGGGCATTTCAAATTAGAAACAAGTCAAATAAATAAGTAAGTATTTCAGGGGTGAGTTAGCAGGTTATTGGGGTAGTAAGTCCTGATTTTTTTTGGAGGTTGCAGTGACCACTACGCCATTCAAAATAGGCCGGCTTTAGCATAAGCAGTTAGGCCCCGTAGGATGATTTTAGCTAAAATGTGCCCCAAACACTCAAACCGGCTTGTATCTTGCAATGGAAAATATGGGAAACATGACTTAGACAGCAAATGATACACTGTATGCCATGTTTCCAAATTTTTATGCACAGTGGTTACAGCATGAAGCGAATGCATGTGAATATACAAAGGTGCATTGCATTAAACAAGTCCAATGAGCTTGAAAAAAATGGCCGGCCTGCCTGCTTTCATCCATCATTTGTTCTAAATTTATAATTAATCAATGAGCTGAGGTGGAGTCTTAGCCAGTGGTACCATCAGGGGTGTGTAATGCACTTTAGGGTAGACAGCCAATCAGCTGCCAGATTCAATCTGTCAATCAAACACAGCAGCCAATCAGAGAGCTGGCCATTGATCAGCAGGCCCTTTATGACATCACAGACAGACCCACGGAACTCTCTGTGCTTGTCTGCTGGCTGGCTGTCAGTTGGGTGGGTGGGCGGCAGAGGGGGAGGATGTACATCTCGTTTCTCCTGAAAATTGCGGTTTTTCGGCGTTTCCGGAAAAAGTCGCGGTCCAACGCGCAAAAGTGGGGTATCGTAAAAATCGCCTTTTAAAGACGCACCTTTCCGCCTTCACGAAAATGGGCATTTCAAATTAGAAACAAGTCAAATGAACAAAATAGTGTGAATAAGTAAGTATTTCAGGGGTGAGTTAGCAGGTTATTGGGGTAGTAAGTCCTGATTTTTTTTGGAGGTTGCAGTGACCACTACGCCATTCAAAATAGGCCGGCTTTAGCATAAGCAGTTAGGCCCCGTAGGATGATTTTAGCTAAAATGTGCCCCAAACACTCAAACCGGCTTGTATCTTGCAATGGAAAATATGGGAAACATGACTTAGACAGCAAATGATACACTGTATGCCATGTTTCCAAATTTTTATGCACAGTGGTTACAGCATGAAGCGAATGCATGTGAATATACACAGGTGCATTGCATTAAACAAGTCCAATGAGCGTGAAAAAAATGGCCGGCCTGCCTACTTTCATCCATCATTTGTTCTAAATTTATAATTAATCAATGAGCTGAGGTGGAGTCTTAGCCAGTGGTACCATCAGGGGTGTGTAATGCACTTTAGGGTAGACAGCCAATCAGCTGCCAGATTCAATCTGTCAATCAAACACAGCAGCCAATCAGAGAGCTGGCCATTGATCAGCAGGCCCTTTATGACATCACAGACAGACCCACGGAACTCTCTGTGCTTGTCTGCTGGCTGGCTGTCAGTTGGGTGGGTGGGCGGCAGAGGGGGAGGATGTACGTCTCGTTTCTCCTGAAAATTGCGTTTTTTCGGCGTTTCCGGAAAAAGTCGCGGTCCGACGCGCAAAAGTGGGGTATCGTAGAAATCGCCTTTTAAAGACGCACCTTTCTGGCCCCACGAAAATGGGCATTTCAAATTAGAAACAAGTCAAATGAACAAAATAGTGTGAATAAGTAAGTATTTCAGGGGTGAGTTAGCAGGTTATTGGGGTAGTAAGTCCTGATTTTTTTGGAGGTTGCAGTGACCACTACGCCATTCAAAATAGGCCGGCTTTAGCATAAGCAGTTAGGCCCCGTAGGATGATTTTAGCTAAAATGTGCCCCAAATACTCAAACCGGCTTGTATCTTGCAATGGAAAATATGGGAAACATGACTTAGACAGCAAATGATACACTGTATGCCATGTTTCCAAATTTTTATGCACAGTGGTTACAGCATGAAGCGAATGCATGTGAATATTCAAAGGTGCATTGCATTAAACAAGTCCTATGAGCGTGAAAAAAATGGCCGGCCTGCCTGCTTTCATCCATCATTTGTTCTAAATTTATAATTAATCAATGAGCTGAGGTGGAGTCTTAGCCAGTGGTACCATCAGGGGTGTGTAATGCACTTTAGGGTAGACAGCCAATCAGCTGCCAGATTCAATCTGTCAATCAAACACAGCAGCCAATCAGAGAGCTGGCCATTGATCAGCAGGCCCTTTATGACATCACAGACAGACCCACGGAACTCTCTGTGCTTGTCTGCTGGCTGGCTGTCAGTTGGGTGGGTGGGCGGCAGAGGGGGAGGATGTACGTCTCGTTTCTCCTGAAAATTGCGGTTTTTCGGCGTTTCCGGAAAAAGTCGCGGTCCAACGCGCAAAAGTGGGGTATCGTAGAAATCGCCTTTTAAAGACGCACCTTTCTGGCCCCACGAAAATGGGCATTTCAAATTAGAAACAAGTCAAATGAACAAAATAGTGTGAATAAGTAAGTATTTCAGGGGTGAGTTAGCAGGTTATTGGGGTAGTAAGTCCTGATTTTTTTGGAGGTTGCAGTGACCACTACGCCATTCAAAATTGGCCGGCTTTAGCATAAGCAGTTAGGCCCCGTAGGATGATTTTAGCTAAAATGTGCCCCAAATACTCAAACCGGCTTGTATCTTGCAATGGAAAATATGGGAAACATGACTTAGGGCAGTATTCAATGCGAAAATTCTCCGTGCACGGCGAGCATTTTTTTTTGCTCGCCGTGCACTCTCCGTGTTCCGGAGGGCTCGTTGCCTCTCCTGCTGCCACTATTCAATGTTTATAAGACTCGCCGCCACTCGCGGCGAGTCTTAACCCCTGCAGCGGACGAGCGTCCGCAGCAGGGAGCTGACAGGGACGTGGCATCCAGGGAGATTAAAGTCTCCCTGGATGCCACAGAACATATGTGAGGGTAGGGGGCCCCCCTGGGACCCAGGCAGCACAGGCTGCCCCCCTCTATAGCCAGCGGGGGACCCAGTATTCACTGTACCCGAACGTGCTTCGGGTGCAGTGAATATATGAATATCTAATGAGCGGCTCGAGCGCTCTGGCCCCCTGCTGGCTGCACTGTGTAAAAAAAAGAAAAAAAAAAAAAAGTTAAAAAAATATTTTTTTAAAAATTAAATATATATTCATGTGCTATAGGCACATGAATAAAAATAACATGGCCCTCCACAGAAAAAAAAACCTGATTTTTTGACACCAAAATTAAAAAAAACACCCTTTTAGTTTAAAAGTTCACATTCCTGCTCTCCATCAAAAGATGGAGAATTTCTTCACGGAGAGAGACGGCGAGAATCACTAAGAAAGACGGAGAATATTTCACATTGAATAGGGTGGCTCGCCTTTGGAGAAAAAAAACCTCTCTCCACGGCGAAAAAAGCACAAGTTCTCCACAAAAGACGGAGAACTTTTCTCATTGAATACTGCCCTTAGACAGCAAATGATACACTGTATGCCATGTTTCCAAATTTTTATGCACAGTGGTTACAGCATGAAGCGAATGCATGTGAATATTCACAGGTGCATTGCATTAAACAAGTCCAATGAGCGTGAAAAAAATGGCCAGCCTGCCTGCTTTCATCCATCATTTGTTCTAAATTTATAATTAATCAATGAGCTGAGGTGGAGTCTTAGCCAGTGGTACCATCAGGGGTGTGTAATGCACTTTAGGGTAGACAGCCAATCAGCTGCCAGATTCAATCTGTCAATCAAACACAGCAGCCAATCAGAGAGCTGGCCATTGATCAGCAGGCCCTTTATGACATCACAGACAGACCCACGGAACTCTCTGTGCTTGTCTGCTGGCTGGCTGTCAGTTGGGTGGGTGGGCGGCAGAGGGGGAGGATGTATGTCTCGTTTCTCCTGAAAATTGCGGTTTTTCGGCGTTTCCGGAAAAAGTCGCGGTCCGACGCACAAAAGTGGGGTATCGTAGAAATCGCCTTTTAAAGACGCACCTTTCTGGCCCCACGAAAATGGGCATTTCAAATTAGAAACAAGTCAAATGAACAAAATAGTGTGAATAAGTAAGTATTTCAGGGGTGAGTTAGCAGGTTATTGGGGTAGTAAGTCCTGATTTTTTTGGAGGTTGCAGTGACCACTACGCCATTCAAAATAGGCCGGCTTTAGCATAAGCAGTTAGGCCCCGTAGGATGATTTTAGCTAAAATGTGCCCCAAACACTCAAACCGGCTTGTATCTTGCAATGGAAAATATGGGAAACATGACTTAGACAGCAAATGATACACTGTATGCCATGTTTCCAAATTTTTATGCACAGTGGTTACAGCATGAAGCGAATGCATGTGAATATACACAGGTGCATTGCATTAAACAAGTCCAATGAGCGTGAAAAAAATGGCCGGCCTGCCTGCTTTCATCCATCATTTGTTCTAAATTTATAATTAATCAATGAGCTGAGGTGGAGTCTTAGCCATTGGTACCATCAGGGGTGTGTAATGCACTTTAGGGTAGACAGCCAATCAGCTGCCAGATTCAATCTGTCAATCAAACACAGCAGCCAATCAGAGAGCTGGCCATTGATCAGCAGGCCCTTTATGACATCACAGACAGACCCACGGAACTCTCTGTGCTTGTCTGCTGGCTGGCTGTCAGTTGGGTGGGTGGGCGGCAGAGGGGGAGGATGTACGTCTCGTTTCTCCTGAAAATTGCGTTTTTTCGGCGTTTCTGGAAAAAGTCGCGGTCCGACGCGCAAAAGTGGGATATCGTAGAAATCGCCTTTTAAAGACGCACCTTTCTGTCCCCACGAAAATGGGCATTTCAAATTAGAAACAAGTCAAATGAACAAAATAGTGTGAATAAGTAAGTATTTCAGGGGTGAGTTAGCAGGTTATTGGGGTAGTAAGT
This sequence comes from Crinia signifera, assembly GCF_055691185.1. NCBI lineage: Eukaryota > Metazoa > Chordata > Amphibia > Anura > Myobatrachidae > Crinia > Crinia signifera. Next base: position 162,844,155 of record NC_139218.1, on the reverse strand, counting down.
CCTGATTTTTTTGGAGGTTGCAGTGACCACTACGCCATTCAAAATAGGCCGGCTTTAGCATAAGCAGTTAGGCCCCGTAGGATGATTTTAGCTAAAATGTGCCCCAAATACTCAAACCGGCTTGTATCTTGCAATGGAAAATATGGGAAACATGACTTAGACAGCAAATGATACACTGTATGCCATGTTTCCAAATTTGTATGCACAGTGGTTACAGCATGAAGCGAATGCATGTGAATATTCAAAGGTGCATTGCATTAAACAAGTCCAATGAGCGTGAAAAAAATGGCCGGCCTGCCTGCTTTCATCCATCATTTGTTCTAAATTTATAATTAATCAATGAGCTGAGGTGGAGTCTTAGATAGTGGTACCATCAGGGGTGTGTAATGCACTTTAGGGTAGACAGCCAATCAGCTGCCAGATTCAATCTGTCAATCAAACACAGCAGCCAATCAGAGAGCTGGCCATTGATCAGCAGGCCCATTATGACATCACAGACAGACCCACGGAATTCTCTGTGCTTGTCTGCTGGCTGGCTGTCAGTTGGGTGGCTGGGCGGTAGAGGGGGAGGATGTACGTCTCGTTTCTCCTGAAAATTGTGGTTTTTCGGCGTTTCCGGAAAAAGTCGCGGTCCGACGCGCAAAAGTGGGGTATCGTAGAAATCGCCTTTTAAAGACGCACCTTTCTGGCCCCACGAAAATGGGCATTTCAAATTAGAAACAAGTCAAATGAACAAAATAGTGTGAATAAGTAAGTATTTCAGGGGTGAGTTAGCAGGTTATTGGGGTAGTAAGTCCTGATTTTTTTGGAGGTTGCAGTGACCACTACGCCATTCAAAATTGGCCGGCTTTAGCATAAGCAGTTAGGCCCCGTAGGATGATTTTAGCTAAAATGTGCCCCAAATACTCAAACCGGCTTGTATCTTGCAATGGAAAATATGGGAAACATGACTTAGACAGCAAATGATACACTGTATGCCATGTTTCCAAATTTTTATGCACAGTGGTTACAGCATGAAGCGAATGCATGTGAATATTCACAGGTGCATTGCATTAAACAAGTCCAATGAGCGTGAAAAAAATGGCCGGCCTGCCTGCTTTCATCCATCATTTGTTCTAAATTTATAATTAATCAATGAGCTGAGGTGGAGTCTTAGCCAGTGGTACCATCAGGGGTGTGTAATGCACTTTAGGGTAGACAGCCAATCAGCTGCCAGATTCAATCTGTCAATCAAACACAGCAGCCAATCAGAGAGCTGGCCATTGATCAGCAGGCCCTTTATGACATCACAGACAGACCCACGGAACTCTCTGTGCTTGTCTGCTGGCTGGCTGTCAGTTGGGTGGGTGGGCGGCAGAGGGGGAGGATGTATGTCTCGTTTCTCCTGAAAATTGCGGTTTTTCGGCGTTTCCGGAAAAAGTCGCGGTCCGACGCACAAAAGTGGGGTATCGTAGAAATCGCCTTTTAAAGACGCACCTTTCTGGCCCCACGAAAATGGGCATTTCAAATTAGAAACAAGTCAAATGAACAAAATAGTGTGAATAAGTAAGTATTTCAGGGGTGAGTTAGCAGGTTATTGGGGTAGTAAGTCCTGATTTTTTTGGAGGTTGCAGTGACCACTACGCCATTCAAAATAGGCCGGCTTTAGCATAAGCAGTTAGGCCCCGTAGGATGATTTTAGCTAAAATGTGCCCCAAACACTCAAACCGGCTTGTATCTTGCAATGGAAAATATGGGAAACATGACTTAGACAGCAAATGATACACTGTATGCCATGTTTCCAAATTTTTATGCACAGTGGTTACAGCATGAAGCGAATGCATGTGAATATACACAGGTGCATTGCATTAAACAAGTCCAATGAGCGTGAAAAAAATGGCCGGCCTGCCTGCTTTCATCCATCATTTGTTCTAAATTTATAATTAATCAATGAGCTGAGGTGGAGTCTTAGCCATTGGTACCATCAGGGGTGTGTAATGCACTTTAGGGTAGACAGCCAATCAGCTGCCAGATTCAATCTGTCAATCAAACACAGCAGCCAATCAGAGAGCTGGCCATTGATCAGCAGGCCCTTTATGACATCACAGACAGACCCACGGAACTCTCTGTGCTTGTCTGCTGGCTGGCTGTCAGTTGGGTGGGTGGGCGGCAGAGGGGGAGGATGTACGTCTCGTTTCTCCTGAAAATTGCGTTTTTTCGGCGTTTCTGGAAAAAGTCGCGGTCCGACGCGCAAAAGTGGGATATCGTAGAAATCGCCTTTTAAAGACGCACCTTTCTGTCCCCACGAAAATGGGCATTTCAAATTAGAAACAAGTCAAATGAACAAAATAGTGTGAATAAGTAAGTATTTCAGGGGTGAGTTAGCAGGTTACTGGGGTAGTAAGTCCTGATTTTTTTGGAGGTTGCAGTGACCACTACGCCATTCAAAATAGGCCGGCTTTAGCATAAGCAGTTAGGCCCCGTAGGATGATTTTAGCTAAAATGTGCCCCAAATACTCAAACCGGCTTGTATCTTGCAATGGAAAATATGGGAAACATGACTTAGACAGCAAATGATACACTGTATGCCATGTTTCCAAATTTGTATGCACAGTGGTTACAGCATGAAGCGAATGCATGTGAATATTCAAAGGTGCATTGCATTAAACAAGTCCAATGAGCGTGAAAAAAATGGCCGGCCTGCCTGCTTTCATCCATCATTTGTTCTAAATTTATAATTAATCAATGAGCTGAGGTGGAGTCTTAGATAGTGGTACCATCAGGGGTGTGTAATGCACTTTAGGGTAGACAGCCAATCAGCTGCCAGATTCAATCTGTCAATCAAACACAGCAGCCAATCAGAGAGCTGGCCATTGATCAGCAGGCCCATTATGACATCACAGACAGACCCACGGAATTCTCTGTGCTTGTCTGCTGGCTGGCTGTCAGTTGGGTGGGTGGGCGGTAGAGGGGGAGGATGTACGTCTCGTTTCTCCTGAAAATTGTGGTTTTTCGGCGTTTCCGGAAAAAGTCGCGGTCCGACGCGCAAAAGTGGGGTATCGTAGAAATCGCCTTTTAAAGACGCACCTTTCTGGCCCCACAAAAATGGGCATTTCAAATTAGAAACAAGTCAAATGAACAAAATAGTGTGAATAAGTAAGTATTTCAGGGGTGAGTTAGCAGGTTATTGGGGTAGTAAGTCCTGATTTTTTTTGGAGGTTGCAGTGACCACTACGCCATTCAAAATAGGCCGGCTTTAGCATAAGCAGTTAGGCCCCGTAGGATGATTTTAGCTAAAATGTGCCCCAAACACTCAAACCGGCTTGTATCTTGCAATGGAAAATATGGGAAACATGACTTAGACAGCAAATGATACACTGTATGCCATGTTTCCAAATTTTTATGCACAGTGGTTACAGCATGAAGCGAATGCATGTGAATATACAAAGGTGCATTGCATTAAACAAGTCCAATGAGCTTGAAAAAAATGGCCGGCCTGCCTGCTTTCATCCATCATTTGTTCTAAATTTATAATTAATCAATGAGCTGAGGTGGAGTCTTAGCCAGTGGTACCATCAGGGGTGTGTAATGCACTTTAGGGTAGACAGCCAATCAGCTGCCAGATTCAATCTGTCAATCAAACACAGCAGCCAATCAGAGAGCTGGCCATTGATCAGCAGGCCCTTTATGACATCACAGACAGACCCACGGAACTCTCTGTGCTTGTCTGCTGGCTGGCTGTCAGTTGGGTGGGTGGGCGGCAGAGGGGGAGGATGTACGTCTCGTTTCTCCTGAAAATTGCGGTTTTTCGGCGTTTCCGGAAAAAGTCGCGGTCCAACGCGCAAAAGTGGGGTATCGTAAAAATCGCCTTTTAAAGACGCACCTTTCCGCCTTCACGAAAATGGGCATTTCAAATTAGAAACAAGTCAAATGAACAAAATAGTGTGAATAAGTAAGTATTTCAGGGGTGAGTTAGCAGGTTATTGGGGTAGTAAGTCCTGATTTTTTTTGGAGGTTGCAGTGACCACTACGCCATTCAAAATAGGCCGGCTTTAGCATAAGCAGTTAGGCCCCGTAGGATGATTTTAGCTAAAATGTGCCCCAAACACTCAAACCGGCTTGTATCTTGCAATGGAAAATATGGGAAACATGACTTAGACAGCAAATGATACACTGTATGCCATGTTTCCAAATTTTTATGCACAGTGGTTACAGCATGAAGCGAATGCATGTGAATATACAAAGGTGCATTGCATTAAACAAGTCCAATGAGCGTGAAAAAAATGGCCGGCCTGCCTGCTTTCATCCATCATTTGTTCTAAATTTATAATTAATCAATGAGCTGAGGTGGAGTCTTAGCCATTGGTACCATCAGGGGTGTGTAATGCACTTTAGGGTAGACAGCCAATCAGCTGCCAGATTCAATCTGTCAATCAAACACAGCAGCCAATCAGAGAGCTGGCCATTGATCAGCAGGCCCTTTATGACATCACAGACAGACCCACGGAACTCTCTGTGCTTGTCTGCTGGCTGGCTGTCAGTTGGGTGGGTGGGCGGCAGAGGGGGAGGATGTACGTCTCGTTTCTCCTGAAAATTGCGGTTTTTCGGCGTTTCCGGAAAAAGTCGCGGTCCAACGCGCAAAAGTGGGGTATCGTAAAAATCGCCTTTTAAAGACGCACCTTTCCGCCTTCACGAAAATGGGCATTTCAAATTAGAAACAAGTCAAATGAACAAAATAGTGTGAATAAGTAAGTATTTCAGGGGTGAGTTAGCAGGTTATTGGGGTAGTAAGTCCTGATTTTTTTTGGAGGTTGCAGTGACCACTACGCCATTCAAAATAGGCCGGCTTTAGCATAAGCAGTTAGGCCCCGTAGGATGATTTTAGCTAAAATGTGCCCCAAACACTCAAACCGGCTTGTATCTTGCAATGGAAAATATGGGAAACATGACTTAGACAGCAAATGATACACTGTATGCCATGTTTCCAAATTTTTATGCACAGTGGTTACAGCATGAAGCGAATGCATGTGAATATACACAGGTGCATTGCATTAAACAAGTCCAATGAGCGTGAAAAAAATGGCCGGCCTGCCTACTTTCATCCATCATTTGTTCTAAATTTATAATTAATCAATGAGCTGAGGTGGAGTCTTAGCCAGTGGTACCATCAGGGGTGTGTAATGCACTTTAGGGTAGACAGCCAATCAGCTGCCAGATTTAATCTGTCAATCAAACACAGCAGCCAATCAGAGAGCTGGCCATTGATCAGCAGGCCCTTTATGACATCACAGACAGACCCACGGAACTCTCTGTGCTTGTCTGCTGGCTGGCTGTCAGTTGGGTGGGTGGGCGGCAGAGGGGGAGGATGTACGTCTCGTTTCTCCTGAAAATTGCGGTTTTTCGGCGTTTCCGGAAAAAGTCGCGGTCCGACGCGCAAAAGTGGGGTATCGTAGAAATCGCCTTTTAAAGACGCACCTTTCTGGCCCCACAAAAATGGGCATTTCAAATTAGAAACAAGTCAAATGAACAAAATAGTGTGAATAAGTAAGTATTTCAGGGGTGAGTTAGCAGGTTATTGGGGTAGTAAGTCCTGATTTTTTTTGGAGGTTGCAGTGACCACTACGCCATTCAAAATAGGCCGGCTTTAGCATAAGCAGTTAGGCCCCGTAGGATGATTTTAGCTAAAATGTGCCCCAAACACTCAAACCGGCTTGTATCTTGCAATGGAAAATATGGGAAACATGACTTAGACAGCAAATGATACACTGTATGCCATGTTTCCAAATTTTTATGCACAGTGGTTACAGCATGAAGCGAATGCATGTGAATATACAAAGGTGCATTGCATTAAACAAGTCCAATGAGCTTGAAAAAAATGGCCGGCCTGCCTGCTTTCATCCATCATTTGTTCTAAATTTATAATTAATCAATGAGCTGAGGTGGAGTCTTAGCCAGTGGTACCATCAGGGGTGTGTAATGCACTTTAGGGTAGACAGCCAATCAGCTGCCAGATTCAATCTGTCAATCAAACACAGCAGCCAATCAGAGAGCTGGCCATTGATCAGCAGGCCCTTTATGACATCACAGACAGACCCACGGAACTCTCTGTGCTTGTCTGCTGGCTGGCTGTCAGTTGGGTGGGTGGGCGGCAGAGGGGGAGGATGTACGTCTCGTTTCTCCTGAAAATTGCGGTTTTTCGGCGTTTCCGGAAAAAGTCGCGGTCCAACGCGCAAAAGTGGGGTATCGTAGAAATCGCCTTTTAAAGACGCACCTTTCTGGCCCCACGAAAATGGGCATTTCAAATTAGAAACAAGTCAAATGAACAAAATAGTGTGAATAAGTAAGTATTTAAGGGGTGAGTTAGCAGGTTATTGGGGTAGTAAGTCCTGATTTTTTTGGAGGTTGCAGTGACCACTACGCCATTCAAAATTGGCCGGCTTTAGCATAAGCAGTTAGGCCCCGCAGGATGATTTTAGCTAAAATGTGCCCCAAATACTCAAACCGGCTTGTATCTTGCAATGGAAAATATGGGAAACATGACTTAGACAGCAAATGATACACTGTATGCCATGTTTCCAAATTTTTATGCACAGTGGTTACAGCATGAAGCGAATGCATGTGAATATTCACAGGTGCATTGCATTAAACAAGTCCAATGAGCGTGAAAAAAATGGCCGGCCTGCCTGCTTTCATCCATCATTTGTTCTAAATTTATAATTAATTAATGAGCTGAGGTGGAGTCTTAGCCAGTGGTACCATCAGGGGTGTGTAATGCACTTTAGGGTAGACAGCCAATCAGCTGCCAGATTCAATCTGTCAATCAAACACAGCAGCCAATCAGAGAGCTGGCCATTGATCAGCAGGCCCTTTATGACATCACAGACAGACCCACGGAACTCTCTGTGCTTGTCTGCTGGCTGTCAGTTGGGTGGGTGGGCGGCAGAGGGGGAGGATGTATGTCTCGTTTCTCCTGAAAATTGCGGTTTTTCGGCGTTTCCGGAAAAAGTCGCGGTCCGACGCACAAAAGTGGGGTATCGTAGAAATCGCCTTTTAAAGACGCACCTTTCTGGCCCCACGAAAATGGGCATTTCAAATTAGAAACAAGTCAAATGAACAAAATAGTGTGAATAAGTAAGTATTTCAGGGGTGAGTTAGCAGGTTATTGGGGTAGTAAGTCCTGATTTTTTTGGAGGTTGCAGTGACCACTACGCCATTCAAAATAGGCCGGCTTTAGCATAAGCAGTTAGGCCCCGTAGGATGATTTTAGCTAAAATGTGCCCCAAACACTCAAACCGGCTTGTATCTTGCAATGGAAAATATGGGAAACATGACTTAGACAGCAAATGATACACTGTATGCCATGTTTCCAAATTTTTATGCACAGTGGTTACAGCATGAAGCGAATGCATGTGAATATACACAGGTGCATTGCATTAAACAAGTCCAATGAGCGTGAAAAAAATGGCCGGCCTGCCTGCTTTCATCCATCATTTGTTCTAAATTTATAATTAATCAATGAGCTGAGGTGGAGTCTTAGCCATTGGTACCATCAGGGGTGTGTAATGCACTTTAGGGTAGACAGCCAATCAGCTGCCAGATTCAATCTGTCAATCAAACACAGCAGCCAATCAGAGAGCTGGCCATTGATCAGCAGGCCCTTTATGACATCACAGACAGACCCACGGAACTCTCTGTGCTTGTCTGCTGGCTGGCTGTCAGTTGGGTGGGTGGGCGGCAGAGGGGGAGGATGTACGTCTCGTTTCTCCTGAAAATTGCGTTTTTTCGGCGTTTCTGGAAAAAGTCGCGGTCCGACGCGCAAAAGTGGGATATCGTAGAAATCGCCTTTTAAAGACGCACCTTTCTGTCCCCACGAAAATGGGCATTTCAAATTAGAAACAAGTCAAATGAACAAAATAGTGTGAATAAGTAAGTATTTCAGGGGTGAGTTAGCAGGTTATTGGGGTAGTAAGTCCTGATTTTTTTGGAGGTTGCAGTGACCACTACGCCATTCAAAATAGGCCGGCTTTAGCATAAGCAGTTAGGCCCCGTAGGATGATTTTAGCTAAAATGTGCCCCAAATACTCAAACCGGCTTGTATCTTGCAATGGAAAATATGGGAAACATGACTTAGACAGCAAATGATACACTGTATGCCATGTTTCCAAATTTTTATGCACAGTGGTTACAGCATGAAGCGAATGCATGTGAATATTCAAAGGTGCATTGCATTAAACAAGTCCAATGAGCGTGAAAAAAATGGCCGGCCTGCCTGCTTTCATCCATCATTTGTTCTAAATTTATAATTAATCAATGAGCTGAGGTGGAGTCTTAGCCAGTGGTACCATCAGGGGTGTGTAATGCACTTTAGGGTAGACAGCCAATCAGCTGCCAGATTCAATCTGTCAATCAAACACAGCAGCCAATCAGAGAGCTGGCCATTGATCAGCAGGCCCTTTATGACATCACAGACAGACCCACGGAACTCTCTGTGCTTGTCTGCTGGCTGGCTGTCAGTTGGGTGGGTGGGCGGCAGAGGGGGAGGATGTACGTCTCGTTTCTCCTGAAAATTGCGGTTTTTCGGCGTTTCCGGAAAAAGTCGCGGTCCGACGCGCAAAAGTGGGGTATCGTAGAAATCGCCTTTTAAAGACGCACCTTTCTGGCCCCACAAAAATGGGCATTTCAAATTAGAAACAAGTCAAATGAACAAAATAGTGTGAATAAGTAAGTATTTCAGGGGTGAGTTAGCAGGTTATTGGGGTAGTAAGTCCTGATTTTTTTGGAGGTTGCAGTGACCACTACGCCATTCAAAATAGGCCGGCTTTAGCATAAGCAGTTAGGCCCCGCAGGATGATTTTAGCTAAAATGTGCCCCAAATACTCAAACCGGCTTGTATCTTGCAATGGAAAATATGGGAAACATGACTTAGACAGCAAATGATACACTGTATGCCATGTTTCCAAATTTTTATGCACAGTGGTTACAGCATGAAGCAAATGCATGTGAATATTCACAGGTGCATTGCATTAAACAAGTCCAATGAGCGTGAAAAAAATGGCCGGCCTGCCTGCTTTCATCCATCATTTGTTCTAAATTTATAATTAATTAATGAGCTGAGGTGGAGTCTTAGCCAGTGGTACCATCAGGGGTGTGTAATGCACTTTAGGGTAGACAGCCAATCAGCTGCCAGATTCAATCTGTCAATCAAACACAGCAGCCAATCAGAGAGCTGGCCATTGATCAGCAGGCCCTTTATGACATCACAGACAGGCCCACGGAACTCTCTGTGCTTGTCTGCTGGCTGGCTGTCAGTTGGGTGGGTGGGCGGCAGAGGGGGAGGATGTATGTCTCGTTTCTCCTGAAAATTGCGGTTTTTCGGCGTTTCCGGAAAAAGTCGCGGTCCGACGCACAAAAGTGGGGTATCGTAGAAATCGCCTTTTAAAGACGCACCTTTCTGGCCCCACGAAAATGGGCATTTCAAATTAGAAACAAGTCAAATGAACAAAATAGTGTGAATAAGTAAGTATTTCAGGGGTGAGTTAGCAGGTTATTGGGGTAGTAAGTCCTGATTTTTTTGGAGGTTGCAGTGACCACTACGCCATTCAAAATAGGCCGGCTTTAGCATAAGCAGTTAGGCCCCGTAGGATGATTTTAGCTAAAATGTGCCCCAAACACTCAAACCGGCTTGTATCTTGCAATGGAAAATATGGGAAACATGACTTAGACAGCAAATGATACACTGTATGCCATGTTTCCAAATTTTTATGCACAGTGGTTACAGCATGAAGCGAATGCATGTGAATATACACAGGTGCATTGCATTAAACAAGTCCAATGAGCGTGAAAAAAATGGCCGGCCTGCCTGCTTTCATCCATCATTTGTTCTAAATTTATAATTAATCAATGAGCTGAGGTGGAGTCTTAGCCATTGGTACCATCAGGGGTGTGTAATGCACTTTAGGGTAGACAGCCAATCAGCTGCCAGATTCAATCTGTCAATCAAACACAGCAGCCAATCAGAGAGCTGGCCATTGATCAGCAGGCCCTTTATGACATCACAGACAGACCCACGGAACTCTCTGTGCTTGTCTGCTGGCTGGCTGTCAGTTGGGTGGGTGGGCGGCAGAGGGGGAGGATGTACGTCTCGTTTCTCCTGAAAATTGCGTTTTTTCAGCGTTTCTGGAAAAAGTCGCGGTCCGACGCGCAAAAGTGGGATATCGTAGAAATCGCCTTTTAAAGACGCACCTTTCTGTCCCCACGAAAATGGGCATTTCAAATTAGAAACAAGTCAAATGAACAAAATAGTGTGAATAAGTAAGTATTTCAGGGGTGAGTTAGCAGGTTATTGGGGTAGTAAGTCCTGATTTTTTTGGAGGTTGCAGTGACCACTACGCCATTCAAAATAGGCCGGCTTTAGCATAAGCAGTTAGGCCCCGTAGGATGATTTTAGCTAAAATGTGCCCCAAATACTCAAACCGGCTTGTATCTTGCAATGGAAAATATGGGAAACATGACTTAGACAGCAAATGATACACTGTATGCCATGTTTCCAAATTTTTATGCACAGTGGTTACAGCATGAAGCGAATGCATGTGAATATTCAAAGGTGCATTGCATTAAACAAGTCCAATGAGCGTGAAAAAAATGGCCGGCCTGCCTGCTTTCATCCATCATTTGTTCTAAATTTATAATTAATCAATGAGCTGAGGTGGAGTCTTAGCCAGTGGTACCATCAGGGGTGTGTAATGCACTTTAGGGTAGACAGCCAATCAGCTGCCAGATTCAATCTGTCAATCAAACACAGCAGCCAATCAGAGAGCTGGCCATTGATCAGCAGGCCCTTTATGACATCACAGACAGACCCACGGAACTCTCTGTGCTTGTCTGCTGGCTGGCTGTCAGTTGGGTGGGTGGGCGGCAGAGGGGGAGGATGTACGTCTCGTTTCTCCTGAATATTGCGGTTTTTCGGCGTTTCCGGAAAAAGTCGCGGTCCGACGCGCAAAAGTGGGGTATCGTAGAAATCGCCTTTTAAAGACGCACCTTTCTGGCCCCACAAAAATGGGCATTTCAAATTAGAAACAAGTCAAATGAACAAAATAGTGTGAATAAGTAAGTATTTCAGGGGTGAGTTAGCAGGTTATTGGGGTAGTAAGTCCTGATTTTTTTGGAGGTTGCAGTGACCACTACGCCATTCAAAATAGGCCGGCTTTAGCATAAGCAGTTAGGCCCCGTAGGATGATTTTAGCTAAAATGTGCCCCAAATACTCAAACCGGCTTGTATCTTGCAATGGAAAATATGGGAAACATGACTTAGACAGCAAATGATACACTGTATGCCATGTTTCCAAATTTTTATGCACAGTGGTTACAGCATGAAGCGAATGCATGTGAATATTCAAAGGTGCATTGCATTAAACAAGTCCAATGAGCGTGAAAAAAATGGCCGGCCTGCCTGCTTTCATCCATCATTTGTTCTAAATTTATAATTAATCAATGAGCTGAGGTGGAGTCTTAGCCAGTGGTACCATCAGGGGTGTGTAATGCACTTTAGGGTAGACAGCCAATCAGCTGCCAGATTCAATCTGTCAATCAAACACAGCAGCCAATCAGAGAGCTGGCCATTGATCAGCAGGCCCTTTATGACATCACAGACAGACCCACGGAACTCTCTGTGCTTGTCTGCTGGCTGGCTGTCAGTTGGGTGGGTGGGCGGCAGAGGGGGAGGATGTACGTCTCGTTTCTCCTGAAAATTGCGGTTTTTCGGCGTTTCCGGAAAAAGTCGCGGTCCGACGCGCAAAAGTGGGGTATCGTAGAAATCGCCTTTTAAAGACGCACCTTTCTGGCCCCACAAAAATGGGCATTTCAAATTAGAAACAAGTCAAATGAACAAAATAGTGTGAATAAGTAAGTATTTCAGGGGTGAGTTAGCAGGTTATTGGGGTAGTAAGTCCTGATTTTTTTGGAGGTTGCAGTGACCACTACGCCATTCAAAATAGGCCGGCTTTAGCATAAGCAGTTAGGCCCCGTAGGATGATTTTAGCTAAAATGTGCCCCAAATACTCAAACCGGCTTGTATCTTGCAATGGAAAATATGGGAAACATGACTTAGACAGCAAATGATACACTGTATGCCATGTTTCCAAATTTTTATGCACAGTGGTTACAGCATGAAGCGAATGCATGTGAATATTCAAAGGTGCATTGCATTAAACAAGTCCAATGAGCGTGAAAAAAATGGCCGGCCTGCCTGCTTTCATCCATCATTTGTTCTAAATTTATAATTAATCAATGAGCTGAGGTGGAGTCTTAGCCAGTGGTACCATCAGGGGTGTGTAATGCACTTTAGGGTAGACAGCCAATCAGCTGCCAGATTCAATCTGTCAATCAAACACAGCAGCCAATCAGAGAGCTGGCCATTGATCAGCAGGCCCTTTATGACATCACAGACAGACCCACGGAACTCTCTGTGCTTGTCTGCTGGCTGGCTGTCAGTTGGGTGGGTGGGCGGCAGAGGGGGAGGATGTACGTCTCGTTTCTCCTGAAAATTGCGGTTTTTCGGCGTTTCCGGAAAAAGTCGCGGCCCGACGCGCAAAAGTGGGGTATCGTAGAAATCGCCTTTTAAAGACGCACCTTTCTGGCCCCACAAAAATGGGCATTTCAAATTAGAAACAAGTCAAATGAACAAAATAGTGTGAATAAGTAAGTATTTCAGGGGTGAGTTAGCAGGTTATTGGGGTAGTAAGTCCTGATTTTTTTGGAGGTTGCAGTGACCACTACGCCATTCAAAATAGGCAGGCTTTAGCATAAGCAGTTAGGCCCCGTAGGATGATTTTAGCTAAAATGTGACCCAAACACTCAAACCGGCTTGTATCTTGCAATGGAAAATATGGGAAACATGACTTAGACAGCAAATGATACACTGTATGCCATGTTTCCAAATTTTTATGCACAGTGGTTACAGCATGAAGCGAATGCATGTGAATATACAAAGGTGCATTGCATTAAACAAGTCCAATGAGCGTGAAAAAAATGGCCGGCCTGCCTGCTTTCATCCATCATTTGTTCTAAATTTATAATTAATCAATGAGCTGAGGTGGAGTCTTAGCCAGTGGTACCATCAGGGGTGTGTAATGAACTTTAGGGTAGACAGCCAATCAGCTGCCAGATTCAATCTGTCAATCAAACACAACAGCCAATCAGAGAGCTGGCCATTGATCAGCAGGCCCTTTATGACATCACAGACAGACCCACGGAACTCTCTGTGCTTGTCTGCTGGCTGGCTGTCAGTTGGGTGGGTGGGCGGCAGAGGGGGAGGATGTACGTCTCGTTTCTCCTGAAAATTGCGTTTTTTCTGCGTTTCCGGAAAAAGTCGCGGTCCGATGCGCAAAAGTGGGGTATCCTAGAAATCGCCTTTTAAAGACGCACCTTTCTGGCCCCACAAAAATGGGCATTTCAAATTAGAAACAAGTCAAATGAACAAAATAGTGTGAATAAGTAAGTATTTCAGGGGTGAGTTAGCAGGTTATTGGGGTAGTAAGTCCTGATTTTTTTGGAGGTTGCAGTGACCACTACGCCATTCAAAATAGGCAGGCTTTAGCATAAGCAGTTAGGCCCCGTAGGATGATTTTAGCTAAAATGTGCCCCAAACACTCAAACCGGCTTGTATCTTGCAATGGAAAATATGGGAAACATGACTTAGACAGCAAATGATACACTGTATGCCATGTTTCCAAATTTTTATGCACAGTGGTTACAGCATGAAGCGAATGCATGTGAATATACACAGGTGCATTGCATTAAACAAGTCCAATGAGCGTGAAAAAAATGGCCGGCCTGCCTGCTTTCATCCATCATTTGTTCTAAATTTATAATTAATCAATGAGCTGAGGTGGAGTCTTAGCCAGTGGTACCATCAGGGGTGTGTAATGCACTTTAGGGTAGACAGCCAATCAGCTGCCAGATTCAATCTGTCAATCAAACACAGCAGCCAATCAGAGAGCTGGCCATTGATCAGCAGGCCCTTTATGACATCACAGACAGACCCACGGAACTCTCTGTGCTCGTCTGCTGGCTGGCTGTCAGTTGGGTGGGTGGGCGGCAGAGGGGGAGGATGTACGTCTCGTTTCTCCTGAAAATTGCGGTTTTTCGGCGTTTCCGGAAAAAGTCGCGGTCCGACGCGCAAAAGTGGGGTATCGTAGAAATCGCCTTTTAAAGACGCACCTTTCTGGCCCCACAAAAATGGGCATTTCAAATTAGAAACAAGTCAAATGAACAAAATAGTGTGAATAAGTAAGTATTTCAGGGGTGAGTTAGCAGGTTATTGGGGTAGTAAGTCCTGATTTTTTTGGAGGTTGCAGTGACCACTACGCCATTCAAAATAGGCAGGCTTTAGCAAAAGCAGTTAGGCCCCGTAGGATGATTTTAGCTAAAATGTGCCCCAAACACTCAAACCGGCTTGTATCTTGCAATGGAAAATATGGGAAACATGACTTAGACAGCAAATGATACACTGTATGCCATGTTTCCAAATTTTTATGCACAGTGGTTACAGCATGAAGCGAATGCATGTGAATATACAAAGGTGCATTGCATTAAACAAGTCCAATGAGCGTGAAAAAAATGGCCGGCCTGCCTGCTTTCATCCATCATTTGTTCTAAATTTATAATTAATCAATGAGCTGAGGTGGAGTCTTAGCCAGTGGTACCATCAGGGGTGTGTAATGCACTTTAGGGTAGACAGCCAATCAGCTGCCAGATTCAATCTGTCAATCAAACACAGCAGCCAATCAGAGAGCTGGCCATTGATCAGCAGGCCCTTTATGACATCACAGACAGACCCACGGAACTCTCTGAGCTTGTCTGCTGGCTGGCTGTCAGTTGGGTGGGTGGGCGGCAGAGGGGGAGGATGTACGTCTCGTTTCTCCTGAAAATTGCGGTTTTTCGGCGTTTCCGGAAAAAGTCGCGGTCCGACGCGCAAAAGTGGGGTATCGTAGAAATCGCCTTTTAAAGACGCACCTTTCTGGCCCCACAAAAATGGGCATTTCAAATTAGAAACAAGTCAAATGAACAAAATAGTGTGAATAAGTAAGTATTTCAGGGGTGAGTTAGCAGGTTATTGGGGTAGTAAGTCCTGATTTTTTTGGAGGTTGCAGTGACCACTACGCCATTCAAAATAGGCAGGCTTTAGCATAAGCAGTTAGGCCCCGTAGGATGATTTTAGCTAAAATGTGCCCCAAACACTCAAACCGGCTTGTATCTTGCAAATGAAAATATGGGAAACATGACTTAGACAGCAAATGATACACTGTATGCCATGTTTCCAAATTTTTATGCACAGTGGTTACAGCATGAAGCGAATGCATGTGAATATACAAAGGTGCATTGCATTAAACAAGTCCAATGAGCGTGAAAAAAATGGCCGGCCTGCCTGCTTTCATCCATCATTTGTTCTAAATTTATAATTAATCAATGAGCTGAGGTGGAGTCTTAGATAGTGGTACCATCAGGGGTGTGTAATGCACTTTAGGGTAGACAGCCAATCAGCTGCCAGATTCAATCTGTCAATCAAACACAGCAGCCAATCAGAGAGCTGGCCATTGATCAGCAGGCCCATTATGACATCACAGACAGACCCACGGAATTCTCTGTGCTTGTCTGCTGGCTGGCTGTCAGTTGGGTGGGTGGGCGGCAGAGGGGGAGGATGTACGTCTCGTTTCTCCTGAAAATTGCGTTTTTTCGGCGTTTCCGGAAAAAGTCGCGGTCCGACGCGCAAAAGTGGGGTATCGTAGAAATCGCCTTTTAAAGACGCACCTTTCTGGCCCCACAAAAATGGACATTTCAAATTAGAAACAAGTCAAATGAACAAAATAGTGTGAATAAGTAAGTATTTCAGGGGTGAGTTAGCAGGTTATTGGGGTAGTAAGTCCTGATTTTTTTTGGAGGTTGCAGTGACCACTACGCCATTCAAAATAGGCAGGCTTTAGCATAAGCAGTTAGGCCCCGTAGGATGATTTTAGCTAAAATGTGCCCCAAACACTCAAACCGGCTTGTATCTTGCAATGGAAAATATGGGAAACATGACTTAGACAGCAAATGATACACTGTATGCCATGTTTCCAAATTTTTATGCACAGTGGTTACAGCATGAAGCGAATGCATGTGAATATACAAAGGTGCATTGCATTAAACAAGTCCAATGAGCTTGAAAAAAATGGCCGGCCTGCCTGCTTTCATCCATCATTTGTTCTAAATTTATAATTAATCAATGAGCTGAGGTGGAGTCTTAGCCAGTGGTACCATCAGGGGTGTGTAATGCACTTTAGGGTAGACAGCCAATCAGCTGCCAGATTCAATCTGTCAATCAAACACAGCAGCCAATCAGAGAGCTGGCCATTGATCAGCAGGCCCTTTATGACATCACAGACAGACCCACAGAACTCTCTGTGCTTGTCTGCTGGCTGGCTGTCAGTTGGGTGGGTGGGCGGCAGAGGGGGAGGATGTACGTCTCGTTTCTCCTGAAAATTGCGGTTTTTCGGCGTTTCCGGAAAAAGTCGCGGTCCGACGCGCAAAAGTGGGGTATCGTAGAAATCGCCTTTTAAAGACGCACCTTTCTGGCCCCACAAAAATGGGCATTTCAAATTAGAAACAAGTCAAATGAACAAAATAGTGTGAATAAGTAAGTATTTCAGGGGTGAGTTAGCAGGTTATTGGGGTAGTAAGTCCTGATTTTTTTGGAGGTTGCAGTGACCACTACGCCATTCAAAATAGGCCGGCTTAAGCATAAGCAGTTAGGCCCCGTAGGATGATTTTAGCTAAAATGTGCCCCAAATACTCAAACCGGCTTGTATCTTGCAATGGAAAATATGGGAAACATGACTTAGACAGCAAATGATACACTGTATGCCATGTTTCCAAATTTTTATGCACAGTGGTTACAGCATGAAGCGAATGCATGTGAATATTCACAGGTGCATTGCATTAAACAAGTCCAATGAGCGTGAAAAAAATGGCCGGCCTGCCTGCTTTCATCCATCATTTGTTCTAAATTTATAATTAATCAATGAGCTGAGGTGGAGTCTTAGCCAGTGGTACCATCAGGGGTGTGTAATGCACTTTAGGGTAGACAGCCAATCAGCTGCCAGATTCAATCTGTCAATCAAACACAGCAGCCAATCAGAGAGCTGGCCATTGATCAGCAGGCCCTTTATGACATCACAGACAGACCCACGGAACTCTCTGTGCTTGTCTGCTGGCTGGCTGTCAGTTGGGTGGGTGGGCGGCAGAGGGGGAGGATGTACGTCTCGTTTCTCCTGAAAATTGCGGTTTTTCGGCGTTTCCGGAAAAAGTCGCGGTCCGACGCGCAAAAGTGGGTATCGTAGAAATCGCCTTTTAAAGACGCACCTTTCTGGCCCCACGAAAATGGGCATTTCAAATTAGAAACAAGTCAAATGAACAAAATAGTGTGAATAAGTAAGTATTTCAGGGGTGAGTTAGCAGGTTATTGGGGTAGTAAGTCCTGATTTTTTTGGAGGTTGCAGTGACCACTACGCCATTCAAAATAGGCCGGCTTTAGCATAAGCAGTTAGGCCCCGTAGGATGATTTTAGCTAAAATGTGCCCCAAACACTCAAACCGGCTTGTATCTTGCAATGGAAAATATGGGAAACATGGCATACAGTGTATCATTTGCTGTCTAAGTCATGTTTCCAAATTTTTATGCACAGTGGTTACAGCATGAAGCGAATGCATGTGAATATACACAGGTGCATTGCATTAAACAAGTCCAATGAGCGTGAAAAAAATGGCCGGCCTGCCTGCTTTCATCCATCATTTGTTCTAAATTTATAATTAATCAATGAGCTGAGGTGGAGTCTTAGCCAGTGGTACCATCAGGGGTGTGTAATGCACTTTAGGGTAGACAGCCAATCAGCTGCCATATTCAATCTGTCAATCAAACACAGCAGCCAATCAGAGAGCTGGCCATTGATCAGCAGGCCCTTTATGACATCACAGACAGACCCACGGAACTCTCTGTGCTTGTCTGCTGGCTGGCTGTCAGTTGGGTGGGTGGGCGGCAGAGGGGGAGGATGTACGTCTTGTTTCTCCTGAAAATTGCGGTTTTTCGACGTTTCTGGAAAAAGTCGCGGTCCGACGCGCAAAAGTGGGGTATCGTAGAAATCGCCTTTTAAAGACGCACCTTTCTGGCCCCACGAAAATGGGCATTTCAAATTAGAAACAAGTCAAATGAACAAAATAGTGTGAATAAGTAAGTATTTCAGGGGTGAGTTAGCAGGTTATTGGGGTAGTAAGTCCTGATTTTTTTGGAGGTTGCAGTGACCACTACGCCATTCAAAATAGGCCGGCTTTAGCATAAGCAGTTAGGCCCCGTAGGATGATATTAGCTAAAATGTGCCCCAAATACTCAAACCGGCTTGTATCTTGCAATGGAAAATATGGGAAACATGACTTAGACAGCAAATGATACACTGTATGCCATGTTTCCAAATTTTTATGCACAGTGGTTACAGCATGAAGCGAATGCATGTGAATATTCAAAGGTGCATTGCATTAAACAAGTCCAATGAGCGTGAAAAAAATGGCCGGCCTGCCTGCTTTCATCCATCATTTGTTCTAAATTTATAATTAATCAATGAGCTGAGGTGGAGTCTTAGCCAGTGGTACCATCAGGGGTGTGTAATGCACTTTAGGGTAGACAGCCAATCAGCTGCCAGATTCAATCTGTCAATCAAACACAGCAGCCAATCAGAGAGCTGGCCATTGATCAGCAGGCCCTTTATGACATCACAGACAGACCCACGGAACTCTCTGTGCTTGTCTGCTGGCTGGCTGTCAGTTGGGTGGGTGGGCGGCAGAGGGGGAGGATGTACGTCTCGTTTCTCCTGAAAATTGCGGTTTTTCGGCGTTTCCGGAAAAAGTCGCGGTCCGACGCACAAAAGTGGGGTATTGAAGAAATCGCCTTTTAAAGACGCACCTTTCTGGCTCCACAAAAATGGGCATTTCAAATTAGAAACAAGTCAAATGAACAAAATAGTGTGAATAAGTAAGTATTTCAGGGGTGAGTTAGCAGGTTATTGGGGTAGTAAGTCCTGATTTTTTTGCAGGTTGCAGTGACCACTACGCCATTCAAAATAGGCCGGCTTTAGCATAAGCAGTTAGGCCCCGTAGGATGATTTTAGCTAAAATGTGCCCCAAATACTCAAACCGGCTTGTATCTTGCAATGGAAAATATGGGAATCATGACTTAGACAGCAAATGATACACTGTATGCCATGTTTCCAAATTTGTATGCACAGTGGTTACAGCATGAAGCGAATGCATGTGAATATTCAAAGGTGCATTGCATTAAACAAGTCCAATGAGCGTGAAAAAAATGGCCGGCCTGCCTGCTTTCATCCATCATTTGTTCTAAATTTATAATTAATCAATGAGCTGAGGTGGAGTCTTAGCCAGTGGTACCATCAGGGGTGTGTAATGCACTTTAGGGTAGACAGCCAATCAGCTGCCAGATTCAATCTGTCAATCAAACACAGCAGCCAATCAGAGAGCTGGCCATTGATCAGCAGGCCCTTTATGACATCACAGACAGACCCACGGAACTCTCTGTGCTTGTCTGCTGGCTGGCTGTCAGTTGGGTGGGTGGGCGGCAGAGGGGGAGGATGTACGTCTCGTTTCTCCTGAAAATTGCGGTTTTTCGGCGTTTCCGGAAAAAGTCGCGGCCCGACGCGCAAAAGTGGGGTATCGTAGAAATCGCCTTTTAAAGACGCACCTTTCTGGCCCCACAAAAATGGGCATTTCAAATTAGAAACAAGTCAAATGAACAAAATAGTGTGAATAAGTAAGTATTTCAGGGGTGAGTTAGCAGGTTATTGGGGTAGTAAGTCCTGATTTTTTTGGAGGTTGCAGTGACCACTACGCCATTCAAAATAGGCAGGCTTTAGCATAAGCAGTTAGGCCCCGTAGGATGATTTTAGCTAAAATGTGCCCCAAACACTCAAACCGGCTTGTATCTTGCAATGGAAAATATGGGAAACATGACTTAGACAGCAAATGATACACTGTATGCCATGTTTCCAAATTTGTATGCACAGTGGTTACAGCATGAAGCGAATGCATGTGAATATACACAGGTGCATTGCATTAAACAAGTCCAATGAGCGTGAAAAAAATGGCCGGCCTGCCTGCTTTCATCCATCATTTGTTCTAAATTTATAATTAATCAATGAGCTGAGGTGGAGACTTAGCCAGTGGTACCATCAGGGGTGTGTAATGCACTTTAGGGTAGACAGCCAATCAGCTGCCAGATTCAATCTGTCAATCAAACACAGCAGCCAATCAGAGAGCTGGCCATTGATCAGCAGGCCCTTTATGACATCACAGACAGACCCACGGAACTCTCTGTGCTTGTCTGCTGGCTGGCTGTCAGTTGGGTGGGTGGGCGGCAGAGGGGGAGGATGTACGTCTCGTTTCTCCTGAAAATTGCGGTTTTTCGGTGTTTCCGGAAAAAGTCGCGGTCCGACGCGCAAAAGTGGGGTATCGTAGAAATCGCCTTTTAAAGACGCACCTTTCTGGCCCCACAAAAATGGGCATTTCAAATTAGAAACAAGTCAAATGAACAAAATAGTGTGAATAAGTAAGTATTTCAGGGGTGAGTTAGCAGGTTATTGGGGTAGTAAGTCCTGATTTTTTTGGAGGTTGCAGTGACCACTACGCCATTCAAAATAGGCAGGCTTTAGCATAAGCAGTTAGGCCCCGTAGGATGATTTTAGCTAAAATGTGCCCCAAATACTCAAACCGGCTTGTATCTTGCAATGGAAAATATGGGAAACATGACTTAGACAGCAAATGATACACTGTATGCCATGTTTCCAAATTTTTATGCACAGTGGTTACAGCATGAAGCGAATGCATGTGAATATTCAAAGGTGCATTGCATTAAACAAGTCCAATGAGCGTGAAAAAAATGGCCGGCCTGCCTGCTTTCATCCATCATTTGTTCTAAATTTATAATTAATCAATGAGCTGAGGTGGAGTCTTAGCCAGTGGTACCATCAGGGGTGTGTAATGCACTTTAGGGTAGACAGCCAATCAGCTGCCAGATTCAATCTGGCAATCAAACACAGCAGCCAATCAGAGAGCTGGCCATTGATCAGCAGGCCCTTTATGACATCACAGACAGACCCACGGAACTCTCTGTGCTTGTCTGCTGGCTGGCTGTCAGTTGGGTGGGTGGGCGGCAGAGGGGGAGGATGTACGTCTCGTTTCTCCTGAAAATTGCGGTTTTTCGGCGTTTCCGGAAAAAGTCGCGGCCCGACGCGCAAAAGTGGGGTATCGTAGAAATCGCCTTTTAAAGACGCACCTTTCTGGCCCCACAAAAATGGGCATTTCAAATTAGAAACAAGTCAAATGAACAAAATAGTGTGAATAAGTAAGTATTTCAGGGGTGAGTTAGCAGGTTATTGGGGTAGTAAGTCCTGATTTTTTTGGAGGTTGCAGTGACCACTACGCCATTCAAAATAGGCAGGCTTTAGCATAAGCAGTTAGGCCCCGTAGGATGATTTTAGCTAAAATGTGCCCCAAACACTCAAACCGGCTTGTATCTTGCAATGGAAAATATGGGAAACATGACTTAGACAGCAAATGATACACTGTATGCCATGTTTCCAAATTTGTATGCACAGTGGTTACAGCATGAAGCGAATGCATGTGAATATACAAAGGTGCATTGCATTAAACAAGTCCAATGAGCGTGAAAAAAATGGCCGGCCTGCCTGCTTTCATCCATCATTTGTTCTAAATTTATAATTAATCAATGAGCTGAGGTGGAGTCTTAGCCAGTGGTACCATCAGGGGTGTGTAATGCACTTTAGGGTAGACAGCCAATCAGCTGCCAGATTCAATCTGTCAATCAAACACAGCAGCCAATCAGAGAGCTGGCCATTGATCAGCAGGCCCTTTATGACATCACAGACAGACCCACGGAACTCTCTGTGCTTGTCTGCTGGCTGGCTGTCAGTTGGGTGGGTGGGCGCCAGAGGGGGAGGATGTACGTCTCGTTTCTCCTGAAAATTGCGGTTTTTCGGCGTTTCCGGAAAAAGTCGCGGTCCGACGCGCAAAAGTGGGGTATCGTAGAAATCGCCTTTTAAAGACGCACCTTTCTGGCCCCACAAAAATGGGCATTTCAAATTAGAAACAAGTCAAATGAACAAATAGTGTGAATAAGTAAGTATTTCAGGGGTGAGTTAGCAGGTTATTGGGGTAGTAAGTCCTGATTTTTTTGGAGGTTGCAGTGACCACTACGCCATTCAAAATAGGCAGGCTTTAGCATAAGCAGTTAGGCCCCGTAGGATGATTTTAGCTAAAATGTGCCCCAAACACTCAAACCGGCTTGTATCTTGCAATGGAAAATATGGGAAACATGACTTAGACAGCAAATGATACACTGTATGCCATGTTTCCAAATTTTTATGCACAGTGGTTACAGCATGAAGCGAATGCATGTGAATATACACAGGTGCATTGCATTAAACAAGTCCAATGAGCGTGAAAAAAATGGCCGGCCTGCCTGCTTTCATCCATCATTTGTTCTAAATTTATAATTAATCAATGAGCTGAGGTGGAGTCTTAGCCAGTGGTACCATCAGGGGTGTGTAATGCACTTTAGGGTAGACAGCCAATCAGCTGCCAGATTCAATCTGGCAATCAAACACAGCAGCCAATCAGAGAGCTGGCCATTGATCAGCAGGCCCTTTATGACATCACAGACAGACCCACGGAACTCTCTGTGCTTGTCTGCTGGCTGGCTGTCAGTTGGGTGGGTGGGCGGCAGAGGGGGAGGATGTACGTCTCGTTTCTCCTGAAAATTGCGGTTTTTCGGCGTTTCCGGAAAAAGTCGCGGCCCGACGCGCAAAAGTGGGGTATCGTAGAAATCGCCTTTTAAAGACGCACCTTTCTGGCCCCACAAAAATGGGCATTTCAAATTAGAAACAAGTCAAATGAACAAAATAGTGTGAATAAGTAAGTATTTCAGGGGTGAGTTAGCAGGTTATTGGGTAGTAAGTCCTGATTTTTTTGGAGGTTGCAGTGACCACTACGCCATTCAAAATAGGCAGGCTTTAGCATAAGCAGTTAGGCCCCGTAGGATGATTTTAGCTAAAATGTGCCCCAAACACTCAAACCGGCTTGTATCTTGCAATGGAAAATATGGGAAACATGACTTAGACAGCAAATGATACACTGTATGCCATGTTTCCAAATTTGTATGCACAGTGGTTACAGCATGAAGCGAATGCATGTGAATATACAAAGGTGCATTGCATTAAACAAGTCCAATGAGCGTGAAAAAAATGGCCGGCCTGCCTGCTTTCATCCATCATTTGTTCTAAATTTATAATTAATCAATGAGCTGAGGTGGAGTCTTAGCCAGTGGTACCATCAGGGGTGTGTAATGCACTTTAGGGTAGACAGCCAATCAGCTGCCAGATTCAATCTGTCAATCAAACACAGCAGCCAATCAGAGAGCTGGCCATTGATCAGCAGGCCCTTTATGACATCACAGACAGACCCACGGAACTCTCTGTGCTTGTCTGCTGGCTGGCTGTCAGTTGGGTGGGTGGGCGGCAGAGGGGGAGGATGTACGTCTCGTTTCTCCTGAAAATTGCGGTTTTTCGGCGTTTCCGGAAAAAGTCGCGGTCCGACGCGCAAAAGTGGGGTATCGTAGAAATCGCCTTTTAAAGACGCACCTTTCTGGCCCCACAAAAATGGGCATTTCAAATTAGAAACAAGTCTAATGAACAAAATAGTGTGAATAAGTAAGTATTTCAGGGGTGAGTTAGCAGGTTATTGGGGTAGTAAGTCCTGATTTTTTTTGGAGGTTGCAGTGACCACTACGCCATTCAAAATAGGCCGGCTTTAGCATAAGCAGTTAGGCCCCGTAGGATGATTTTAGCTAAAATGTGCCCCAAATACTCAAACCGGCTTGTATCTTGCAATGGAAAATATGGGAAACATGACTTAGACAGCAAATGATACACTGTATGCCATGTTTCCAAATTTTTATGCACAGTGGTTACAGCATGAAGCGAATGCATGTGAATATTCAAAGGTGCATTGCATTGAACAAGTCCAATGAGCGTGTAAAAAAATGGCCGGCCTGCCTGCTTTCATCCATCATTTGTTCTAAATTTATAATTAATCAATGAGCTGAGGTGGAGTCTTAGCCAGTGGTACCATCAGGGGTGTGTAATGCACTTTAGGGTAGACAGCCAATCAGCTGCCAGATTCAAACTGTCAATCAAACACAGCAGCCAATCAGAGAGCTGGCCATTGATCAGCAGGCCCTTTATGACATCACAGACAGACCCACGGAACTCTCTGTGCTTGTCTGCTGGCTGGCTGTCAGTTGGGTGGGTGGGCGGCAGAGGGGGAGGATGTACGTCTCGTTTCTCCTGAAAATTGCGGTTTTTCGGCGTTTCCGGAAAAAGTCGCGGCCCGACGCGCAAAAGTGGGGTATCGTAGAAATCGCCTTTTAAAGACGCACCTTTCTGGCCCCACAAAAATGGGCATTTCAAATTAGAAACAAGTCAAATGAACAAATAGTGTGAATAAGTAAGTATTTCAGGGGTGAGTTAGCAGGTTATTGGGGTAGTAAGTCCTGATTTTTTTGGAGGTTGCAGTGACCACTACGCCATTCAAAATAGGCAGGCTTTAGCATAAGCAGTTAGGCCCCGTAGGATGATTTTAGCTAAAATGTGCTCCAAACACTCAAACCGGCTTGTATCTTGCAACGGAAAATATGGGAAACATGACTTAGACAGCAAATGATACACTGTATGCCATGTTTCCAAATTTTTATGCACAGTGGTTACATCATGAAGCGAATGCATGTGAATATACACAGGTGCATTGCATTAAACAAGTCCAATGAGCGTGAAAAAAATGGCCGGCCTGCCTGCTTTCATCCATCATTTGTTCTAAATTTATAATTAATCAATGAGCTGAGGTGGAGTCTTAGCCAGTGGTACCATCAGGGGTGTGTAATGCACTTTAGGGTAGACAGCCAATCAGCTGCCAGATTCAATCTGTCAATCAAACACAGCAGCCAATCAGAGAGCTGGCCATTGATCAGCAGGCCCTTTATGACATCACAGACAGACCCACGGAACTCTCTGTGCTTGTCTGCTGGCTGGCTGTCAGTTGGGTGGGTGGGCGGCAGAGGGGGAGGATGTACGTCTCGTTTCTCCTGAAAATTGCGGTTTTTCGGCGTTTCCGGAAAAAGTCGCGGTCCGACGCGCAAAAGTGGGGTATCGTAGAAATCGCCTTTTAAAGACGCACCTTTCTGGCCCCACAAAAATGGGCATTTCAAATTAGAAACAAGTCAAATGAACAAAATAGTGTGAATAAGTAAGTATTTCAGGGGTGAGTTAGCAGGTTATTGGGGTAGTAAGTCCTGATTTTTTTAGAGGTTGCAGTGACCACTACGCCATTCAAAGTAGGCAGGCTTTAGCATAAGCAGTTAGGCCCCGTAGGATGATTTTAGCTAAAATGTGCCCCAAACACTCAAACCGGCTTGTATCTTGCAATGGAAAATATGGGAAACATGACTTAGACAGCAAATGATACACTGTATGCCATGTTTCCAAATTATTATGCACAGTGGTTACAGCATGAAGCGAATGCATGTGAATATACAAAGGTGCATTGCATTAAACAAGTCCAATGAACGTGAAAAAAATGGCCGGCCTGCCTGCTTTCATCCATCATTTGTTCTAAATTTATAATTAATCAATGAGCTGAGGTGGAGTCTTAGCCAGTGGTACCATCAGGGGTGTGTAATGCACTTTAGGGTAGACAGCCAATCAGCTGCCAGATTCAATCTGTCAATCAAACACAGCAGCCAATCAGAGAGCTGGCCATTGATCAGCAGGCCCTTTATGACATCACAGACAGACCCACGGAACTCTCTGTGCTTGTCTGCTGGCTGGCTGTCAGTTGGGTGGGTGGGCGGCAGAGGGGGAGGATGTACGTCTCGTTTCTCCTGAAAATTGCGGTTTTTCGGCGTTTCCGGAAAAAGTCGCGGTCCGACGCGCAAAAGTGGGGTATCGTAGAAATCGCCTTTTAAAGACGCACCTTTCTGGCCCCACAAAAATGGGCATTTCAAATTAGAAACAAGTCAAATGAACAAAATAGTGTGAATAAGTAAGTATTTCAGGGGTGAGTTAGCAGGTTATTGGGGTAGTAAGTCCTGATTTTTTTGGAGGTTGCAGTGACCACTACGCCATTCAAAATAGGCCGGCTTTAGCATAAGCAGTTAGGCCCCGTAGGATGATTTTAGCTAAAATGTGCCCCAAATACTCAAACCGGCTTGTATCTTGCAATGGAAAATATGGGAAACATGACTTAGACAGCAAATGATACACTGTATGCCATGTTTCCAAATTTTTATGCACAGTGGTTACAGCATGAAGCGAATGCATGTGAATATTCACAGGTGCATTGCATTAAACAAGTCCAATGAGCGTGAAAAAAATGGCCGGCCTGCCTGCTTTCATCCATCATTTGTTCTAAATTTATAATTAATCAATGAGCTGAGGTGGAGTCTTAGCCAGTGGTACCATCAGGGGTGTGTAATGCACTTTAGGGTAGACAGCCAATCAGCTGCCATATTCAATCTGTCAATCAAACACAGCAGCCAATCAGAGAGCTGGCCATTGATCAGCAGGCCCTTTATGACATCACAGACAGACCCACGGAACTCTCTGTGCTTGTCTGCTGGCTGGCTGTCAGTTGGGTGGGTGGGCGGCAGAGGGGGAGGATGTACGTCTTGTTTCTCCTGAAAATTGCGGTTTTTCGGCGTTTCTGGAAAAAGTCGCGGTCCGACGCGCAAAAGTGGGGTATCGTAGAAATCGCCTTTTAAAGACGCACCTTTCTGGCCCCACGAAAATGGGCATTTCAAATTAGAAACAAGTCAAATGAACAAAATAGTGTGAATAAGTAAGTATTTCAGGGGTGAGTTAGCAGGTTATTGGGGTAGTAAGTCCTGATTTTTTTGGAGGTTGCAGTGACCACTACGCCATTCAAAATTGGCCGGCTTTAGCATAAGCAGTTAGGCCCCGTAGGATGATATTAGCTAAAATGTGCCCCAAATACTCAAACCGGCTTGTATCTTGCAATGGAAAATATGGGAAACATGACTTAGACAGCAAATGATACACTGTATGCCATGTTTCCAAATTTTTATGCACAGTGGTTACAGCATGAAGCGAATGCATGTGAATATTCAAAGGTGCATTGCATTAAACAAGTCCAATGAGCGTGAAAAAAATGGCCGGCCTGCCTGCTTTCATCCATCATTTGTTCTAAATTTATAATTAATCAATGAGCTGAGGTGGAGTCTTAGCCAGTGGTACCATCAGGGGTGTGTAATGCACTTTAGGGTAGACAGCCAATCAGCTGCCAGATTCAATCTGTCAATCAAACACAGCAGCCAATCAGAGAGCTGGCCATTGATCAGCAGGCCCTTTATGACATCACAGACAGACCCACGGAACTCTCTGTGCTTGTCTGCTGGCTGGCTGTCAGTTGGGTGGGTGGGCGGCAGAGGGGGAGGATGTACGTCTCGTTTCTCCTGAAAATTGCGGTTTTTCGGCGTTTCCGGAAAAAGTCGCGGTCCGACGCACAAAAGTGGGGTATTGTAGAAATCGCCTTTTAAAGACGCACCTTTCTGGCTCCACAAAAATGGGCATTTCAAATTAGAAACAAGTCAAATGAACAAAATAGTGTGAATAAGTAAGTATTTTAGGGGTGAGTTAGCAGGTTATTGGGGTAGTAAGTCCTGATTTTTTTGCAGGTTGCAGTGACCACTACGCCATTCAAAATAGGCCGGCTTTAGCATAAGCAGTTAGGCCCCGTAGGATGATTTTAGCTAAAATGTGCCCCAAATACTCAAACCGGCTTGTATCTTGCAATGGAAAATATGGGAAACATGACTTAGACAGCAAATGATACACTGTATGCCATGTTTCCAAATTTTTATGCACAGTGGTTACAGCATGAAGCGAATGCATGTGAATATTCACAGGTGCATTGCATTAAACAAGTCCAATGAGCGTGAAAAAAATGGCCGGCCTGCCTGCTTTCATCCATCATTTGTTTTAAATTTATAATTAATCAATGAGCTGAGGTGGAGTCTTAGATAGTGGTACCATCAGGGGTGTGTAATGCACTTTAGGGTAGACAGCCAATCAGCTGCCAGATTCAATCTGTCAATCAAACACAGCAGCCAATCAGAGAGCTGGCCATTGATCAGCAGGCCCTTTATGACATCACAGACAGACCCACGGAATTCTCTGTGCTTGTCTGCTGGCTGGCTGTCAGTTGGGTGGGTGGGCGGCAGAGGGGGAGGATGTACGTCTCGTTTCTCCTGAAAATTGCGTTTTTTCGGCATTTCCGGAAAAAGTCGCGGTC
The DNA here is from genome assembly GCF_055691185.1 of Crinia signifera. Taxonomy (NCBI): domain Eukaryota; kingdom Metazoa; phylum Chordata; class Amphibia; order Anura; family Myobatrachidae; genus Crinia; species Crinia signifera. The sequence goes on along the minus strand of NC_139218.1, from coordinate 162,815,698 downwards.
AGACGAGCAAAAGTGGGGTATCGTAGAAATCGCCTTTTAAAGACGCACCTTTCTGGCCCCACAAAAATGGACATTTCAAATTAGAAACAAGTCAAATGAACAAAATAGTGTGAATAAGTAAGTATTTCAGGGGTGAGTTAGCAGGTTATTGGGGTAGTAAGTCCTGATTTTTTTTGGAGGTTGCAGTGACCACTACGCCATTCAAAATAGGCCGGCTTTAGCATAAGCAGTTAGGCCCCGTAGGATGATTTTAGCTAAAATGTGCCCCAAACACTCAAACCGGCTTGTATCTTGCAATGGAAAATATGGGAAACATGACTTAGACAGCAAATGATACACTGTATGCCATGTTTCCAAATTTTTATGCACAGTGGTTACAGCATGAAGCGAATGCATGTGAATATACACAGGTGCATTGCATTAAACAAGTCCAATGAGCGTGAAAAAAATGGCCGGCCTGCCTGCTTTCATCCATCATTTGTTCTAAATTTATAATTAATCAATGAGCTGAGGTGGAGTCTTAGCCAGTGGTACCATCAGGGGTGTGTAATGCACTTTAGGGTAGACAGCCAATCAGCTGCCATATTCAATCTGTTAATCAAACACAGCAGCCAATCAGAGAGCTGGCCATTGATCAGCAGGCCCTTTATGACATCACAGACAGACCCACGGAACTCTCTGTGCTTGTCTGCTGGCTGGCTGTCAGTTGGGTGGGTGGGCGGCAGAGGGGGAGGATGTACGTCTTGTTTCTCCTGAAAATTGCGGTTTTTCGGCGTTTCTGGAAAAAGTCGCGGTCCGACGCGCAAAAGTGGGGTATCGTAGAAATCGCCTTTTAAAGACGCACCTTTCTGGCCCCACGAAAATGGGCATTTCAAATTAGAAACAAGTCAAATGAACAAAATAGTGTGAATAAGTAAGTATTTCAGGGGTGAGTTAGCAGGTTATTGGGGTAGTAAGTCCTGATTTTTTTGGAGGTTGCAGTGACCACTACGCCATTCAAAATAGGCCGGCTTTAGCATAAGCAGTTAGGCCCCGTAGGATGATATTAGCTAAAATGTGCCCCAAATACTCAAACCGGCTTGTATCTTGCAATGGAAAATATGGGAAACATGACTTAGACAGCAAATGATACACTGTATGCCATGTTTCCAAATTTTTATGCACAGTGGTTACAGCATGAAGCGAATGCATGTGAATATTCAAAGGTGCATTGCATTAAACAAGTCCAATGAGCGTGAAAAAAATGGCCGGCCTGCCTGCTTTCATCCATCATTTGTTCTAAATTTATAATTAATCAATGAGCTGAGGTGGAGTCTTAGCCAGTGGTACCATCAGGGGTGTGTAATGCACTTTAGGGTAGACAGCCAATCAGCTGCCAGATTCAATCTGTCAATCAAACACAGCAGCCAATCAGAGAGCTGGCCATTGATCAGCAGGCCCTTTATGACATCACAGACAGACCCACGGAACTCTCTGTGCTTGTCTGCTGGCTGGCTGTCAGTTGGGTGGGTGGGCGGCAGAGGGGGAGGATGTACGTCTCGTTTCTCCTGAAAATTGCGGTTTTTCGGCGTTTCCGGAAAAAGTCGCGGTCCGACGCACAAAAGTGGGGTATTGTAGAAATCGCCTTTTAAAGACGCACCTTTCTTGCTCCACAAAAATGGGCATTTCAAATTAGAAACAAGTCAAATGAACAAAATAGTGTGAATAAGTAAGTATTTCAGGGGTGAGTTAGCAGGTTATTGGGGTAGTAAGTCCTGATTTTTTTGGAGGTTGCAGTGACCACTACGCCATTCAAAATAGGCAGGCTTTAGCATAAGCAGTTAGGCCCCGTAGGATGATTTTAGCTAAAATGTGCCCCAAACACTCAAACCGGCTTGTATCTTGCAATGGAAAATATGGGAAACATGACTTAGACAGCAAATGATACACTGTATGCCATGTTTCCAAATTTGTATGCACAGTGGTTACAGCATGAAGCGAATGCATGTGAATATACACAGGTGCATTGCATTAAACAAGTCCAATGAGCGTGAAAAAAATGGCCGGCCTGCCTGCTTTCATCCATCATTTGTTCTAAATTTATAATTAATCAATGAGCTGAGGTGGAGACTTAGCCAGTGGTACCATCAGGGGTGTGTAATGCACTTTAGGATAGACAGCCAATCAGCTGCCAGATTCAATCTGTCAATCAAACACAGCAGCCAATCAGAGAGCTGGCCATTGATCAGCAGGCCCTTTATGACATCACAGACAGACCAACGGAACTCTCTGTGCTTGTCTGCTGGCTGGCTGTCAGTTGGGTGGGTGGGCGGCAGAGGGGGAGGATGTACGTCTCGTTTCTCCTGAAAATTGCGGTTTTTCGGCGTTTCCGGAAAAAGTCGCGGTCCGACGCGCAAAAGTGGGGTATCGTAGAAATCGCCTTTCAAAGACGCACCTTTCTCGCCCCACAAAAATGGGCATTTCAAATTAGAAACAAGTCAAATGAACAAAATAGTGTGAATAAGTAAGTATTTCAGGGGTGAGTTAGCAGGTTATTGGGGTAGTAAGTCCTGATTTTTTTGGAGGTTGCAGTGACCACTACGCCATTCAAAATAGGCAGGCTTTAGCATAAGCAGTTAGGCCCCGTAGGATGATTTTAGCTAAAATGTGCCCCAAATACTCAAACCGGCTTGTATCTTGCAATGGAAAATATGGGAAACATGACTTAGACAGCAAATGATACACTGTATGCCATGTTTCCAAATTTTTATGCACAGTGGTTACAGCATGAAGCGAATGCATGTGAATATTCAAAGGTGCATTGCATTAAACAAGTCCAATGAGCGTGAAAAAAATGGCCGGCCTGCCTGCTTTCATCCATCATTTGTTCTAAATTTATAATTAATCAATGAGCTGAGGTGGAGTCTTAGCCAGTGGTACCATCAGGGGTGTGTAATGCACTTTAGGGTAGACAGCCAATAAGCTGCCAGATTCAATCTGTCAATCAAACACAGCAGCCAATCAGAGAGCTGGCCATTGATCAGCAGGCCCTTTATGACATCACAGACAGACCCACGGAACTCTCTGTGCTTGTCTGCTGGCTGGCTGTCAGTTGGGTGGGTGGGCGGCAGAGGGGGAGGATGTACGTCTCGTTTCTCCTGAAAATTGCGGTTTTTCGGCGTTTCCGGAAAAAGTCGCGGCCCGACGCGCAAAAGTGGGGTATCGTAGAAATCGCCTTTTAAAGACGCACCTTTCTGGCCCCACAAAAATGGGCATTTCAAATTAGAAACAAGTCAAATGAACAAAATAGTGTGAATAAGTAAGTATTTCAGGGGTGAGTTAGCAGGTTATTGGGGTAGTAAGTCCTGATTTTTTTGGAGGTTGCAGTGACCACTACGCCATTCAAAATAGGCAGGCTTTAGCATAAGCGTTTAGGCCCCGTAGGATGATTTTAGCTAAAATGTGCCCCAAACACTCAAACCGGTTTGTATCTTGCAATGGAAAATATGGGAAACATGACTTAGACAGCAAATGATACACTGTATGCCATGTTTCCAAATTTTTATGCACAGTGGTTACAGCATGAAGCGAATGCATGTGAATATACACAGGTGCATTGCATTAAACAAGTCCAATGAGCGTGAAAAAAATGGCCGGCCTGCCTGCTTTCATCCATCATTTGTTCTAAATTTATAATTAATCAATGAGCTGAGGTGGAGACTTAGCCAGTGGTACCATCAGGGGTGTGTAATGCACTTTAGGGTAGACAGCCAATCAGCTGCCAGATTCAATCTGTCAATCAAACACAGCAGCCAATCAGAGAGCTGGCCATTGATCAGCAGGCCCTTTATGACATCACAGACAGACCCACGGAACTCTCTGTGCTTGTCTGCTGGCTGGCTGTCAGTTGGGTGGGTGGGCGGCAGAGGGGGAGGATGTACGTCTCGTTTCTCCTGAAAATTGCGGTTTTTCGGCGTTTCCGGAAAAAGTCGCGGTCCGACGCGCAAAAGTGGGGTATCGTAGAAATCGCCTTTTAAAGACGCACCTTTCTGGCCCCACAAAAATGGGCATTTCAAATTAGAAACAAGTCAAATGAACAAAATAGTGTGAATAAGTAAGTATTTCAGGGGTGAGTTAGCAGGTTATTGGGGTAGTAAGTCCTGATTTTTTTGGAGGTTGCAGTGACCACTACGCCATTCAAAATAGGCAGGCTTTAGCATAAGCAGTTAGGCCCCGTAGGATGATTTTAGCTAAAATGTGCCCCAAATACTCAAACCGGCTTGTATCTTGCAATGGAAAATATGGGAAACATGACTTAGACAGCAAATGATACACTGTATGCCATGTTTCCAAATTTTTATGCACAGTGGTTACAGCATGAAGCGAATGCATGTGAATATTCAAAGGTGCATTGCATTAAACAAGTCCAATGAGCGTGAAAAAAATGGCCGGCCTGCCTGCTTTCATCCATCATTTGTTCTAAATTTATAATTAATCAATGAGCTGAGGTGGAGTCTTAGCCAGTGGTACCATCAGGGGTGTGTAATGCACTTTAGGGTAGACAGCCAATCAGCTGCCAGATTCAATCTGTCAATCAAACACAGCAGCCAATCAGAGAGCTGGCCATTGATCAGCAGGCCCTTTATGACATCACAGACAGACCCACGGAACTCTCTGTGCTTGTCTGCTGGCTGGCTGTCAGTTGGGTGGGTGGGCGGCAGAGGGGTAGGATGTACGTCTCGTTTCTCCTGAAAATTGCGGTTTTTCGGCGTTTCCGGAAAAAGTCGCGGCCCGACGCGCAAAAGTGGGGTATCGTAGAAATCGCCTTTTAAAGACGCACCTTTCTGGCCCCACAAAAATGGGCATTTCAAATTAGAAACAAGTCAAATGAACAAAATAGTGTGAATAAGTAAGTATTTCAGGGGTGAGTTAGCAGGTTATTGGGGTAGTAGGTCCTGATTTTTTTGGAGGTTGCAGTGACCACTACGCCATTCAAAATAGGCAGGCTTTAGCATAAGCAGTTAGGCCCCGTAGGATGATTTTAGCTAAAATGTGCCCCAAACACTCAAACCGGCTTGTATCTTGCAATGGAAAATATGGGAAACATGACTTAGACAGCAAATGATACACTGTATGCCATGTTTCCAAATTTTTATGCACAGTGGTTACAGCATGAAGCGAATGCATGTGAATATACAAAGGTGCATTGCATTAAACAAGTCCAATGAGCGTGAAAAAAATGGCCGGCCTGCCTGCTTTCATCCATCATTTGTTCTAAATTTATAATTAATCAATGAGCTGAGTTGGAGTCTTAGCCAGTGGTACCATCAGGGGTGTGTAATGCACTTTAGGGTAGACAGCCAATCAGCTGCCAGATTCAATCTGTCAATCAAACACAGCAGCCAATCAGAGAGCTGGCCATTGATCAGCAGGCCCTTTATGACATCACAGACAGACCCACGGAACTCTCTGTGCTTGTCTGCTGGCTGGCTGTCAGTTGGGTGGGTGGGCGGCAGAGGGGGAGGATGTACGTCTCGTTTCTCCTGAAAATTGCGGTTTTTCTGCGTTTCCGGAAAAAGTCGCGGTCCGACGTGCAAAAGTGGGGTATCGTAGAAATCGCCTTTTAAAGACGCACCTTTCTGGCCCCACAAAAATGGGCATTTCAAATTAGAAACAAGTCAAATGAACAAAATAGTGTGAATAAGTAAGTATTTCAGGGGTGAGTTAGCAGGTTATTGGGGTAGTAAGTCCTGATTTTTTTGGAGGTTGCAGTGACCACTACGCCATTCAAAATAGGCAGGCTTTAGCATAAGCAGTTAGGCCCCGTAGGATGATTTTAGCTAAAATGTGCCCCAAACACTCAAACCGGCTTGTATCTTGCAATGGAAAATATGGGAAACATGACTTAGACAGCAAATGATACACTGTATGCCATGTTTCCAAATTTGTATGCACAGTGGTTACAGCATGAAGCGAATGCATGTGAATATACACAGGTGCATTGCATTAAACAAGTCCAATGAGCGTGAAAAAAATGGCCGGCCTGCCTGCTTTTATCCATCATTTGTTCTAAATTTATAATTAATCAATGAGCTGAGGTGGAGACTTAGCCAGTGGTACCATCAGGGGTGTGTAATGCACTTTAGGGTAGACAGCCAATCAGCTGCCAGATTCAATCTGTCAATCAAACACAGCAGCCAATCAGAGAGCTGGCCATTGATCAGCAGGCCCTTTATGACATCACAGACAGACCCACGGAACTCTCTGTGCTAGTCTGCTGGCTGGCTGTCAGTTGGGTGGGTGGGCGGCAGAGGGGGAGGATGTACGTCTCGTTTCTCCTGAAAATTGCGGTTTTTCGGCGTTTCCGGAAAAAGTCGCGGTCCGACGCGCAAAAGTGGGGTATCGTAGAAATCGCCTTTTAAAGACGCACCTTTCTGGCCCCACAAAAATGGGCATTTCAAATTAGAAACAAGTCAAATGAACAAATAGTGTGAATAAGTAAGTATTTCAGGGGTGAGTTAGCAGGTTATTGGGGTAGTAAGTCCTGATTTTTTTGGAGGTTGCAGTGACCACTACGCCATTCAAAATAGGCAGGCTTTAGCATAAGCAGTTAGGCCCCGTAGGATGATTTTAGCTAAAATGTGCCCCAAACACTCAAACCGGCTTGTATCTTGCAATGGAAAATATGGGAAACATGACTTAGACAGCAAATGATACACTGTATGCCATGTTTCCAAATTTTTATGCACAGTGGTTACAGCATGAAGCGAATGCATGTGAATATACACAGGTGCATTGCATTAAACAAGTCCAATGAGCGTGAAAAAAATGGCCGGCCTGCCTGCTTTCATCCATCATTTGTTCTAAATTTATATTTAATCAATGAGCTGAGGTGGAGTCTTAGCCAGTGGTACCATCAGGGGTGTGTAATGCACTTTAGGGTAGACAGCCAATCAGCTGCCAGATTCAATCTGTCAATCAAACACAGCAGCCAATCAGAGAGCTGGCCATTGATCAGCAGGCCCTTTATGACATCACAGACAGACCCACGGAACTCTCTGTGCTTGTCTGCTGGCTGGCTGTCAGTTGGGTGGGTGGGCGGCAGAGGGGGAGGATGTACGTCTCGTTTCTCCTGAAAATTGCGGTTTTTCGGCGTTTCCGGAAAAAGTCGCGGTCCGACGCACAAAAGTGGGGTATCGTAGAAATCGCCTTTTAAAGACGCACCTTTCTGGCCCCACGAAAATGGGCATTTCAAATTAGAAACAAGTCAAATGAACAAAATAGTGTGAATAAATAAGTATTTCAGGGGTGAGTTAGCAGGTTATTGGGGTAGTAAGTCCTGATTTTTTTGGAGGTTGCAGTGACCACTACGCCATTCAAAATAGGCCGGCTTTAGCATAAGCAGTTAGGCCCCGTAGGATGATTTTAGCTAAAATGTGCCCCAAATACTCAAACCGGCTTGTATCTTGCAATGGAAAATATGGGAAACATGACTTAGACAGCAAATGATACACTGTATGCCATGTTTCCAAATTTTTATGCACAGTGGTTACAGCATGAAGCGAATGCATGTGAATATTCAAAGGTGCATTGCATTGAACAAGTCCAATGAGCGTGTAAAAAAATGGCCGGCCTGCCTGCTTTCATCCATCATTTGTTCTAAATTTATAATTAATCAATGAGCTGAGGTGGAGTCTTAGCCAGTGGTACCATCAGGGGTGTGTAATGCACTTTAGGGTAGACAGCCAATCAGCTGCCAGATTCAATCTGTCAATCAAACACAGCAGCCAATCAGAGAGCTGGCCATTGATCAGCAGGCCCTTTATGACATCACAGACAGACCCACGGAACTCTCTGTGCTTGTCTGCTGGCTGGCTGTCAGTTGGGTGGGTGGGCGGCAGAGGGGGAGGATGTACGTCTCGTTTCTCCTGAAAATTGCGGTTTTTCGGCGTTTCCGGAAAAAGTCGCGGTCCGACGCGCAAAAGTGGGGTATCGTAGAAATCGCCTTTTAAATACGCACCTTTCTGGCCCCACAAAAATGGGCATTTCAAATTAGAAACAAGTCAAATGAACAAAATAGTGTGAATAAGTAAGTATTTCAGGGGTGAGTTAGCAGGTTATTGGGGTAGTAAGTCCTGATTTTTTTGGAGGTTGCAGTGACCACTACGCCATTCAAAGTAGGCAGGCTTTAGCATAAGCAGTTAGGCCCCGTAGGATGATTTTAGCTAAAATGTGCCCCAAACACTCAAACCGGCTTGTATCTTGCAATGGAAAATATGGGAAACATGACTTAGACAGCAAATGATACACTGTATGCCATGTTTCCAAATTTGTATGCACAGTGGTTACAGCATGAAGCGAATGCATGTGAATATACAAAGGTGCATTGCATTAAACAAGTCCAATGAACGTGAAAAAAATGGCCGGCCTGCCTGCTTTCATCCATCATTTGTTCTAAATTTATAATTAATCAATGAGCTGAGGTGGAGTCTTAGCCAGTGGTACCATCAGGGGTGTGTAATGCACTTTAGGGTAGACAGCCAATCAGCTGCCAGATTCAATCTGTCAATCAAACACAGCAGCCAATCAGAGAGCTGGCCATTGATCAGCAGGCCCTTTATGACATCACAGACAGACCCACGGAACTCTCTGTGCTTGTCTGCTGGCTGGCTGTCAGTTGGGTGGGTGGGCGGCAGAGGGGGAGGATGTACGTCTCGTTTCTCCTGAAAATTGCGGTTTTTCGGCGTTTCCGGAAAAAGTCGCGGTCCGACGCGCAAAAGTGGGGTATCGTAGAAATCGCCTTTTAAAGACGCACCTTTCTGGCCCCACAAAAATGGACATTTCAAATTAGAAACAAGTCAAATGAACAAAATAGTGTGAATAAGTAAGTATTTCAGGGGTGAGTTAGCAGGTTATTGGGGTAGTAAGTCCTGATTTTTTTTGGAGGTTGCAGTGACCACTACGCCATTCAAAATAGGCCGGCTTTAGCATAAGCAGTTAGGCCCCGTAGGATGATTTTAGCTAAAATGTGCCCCAAACACTCAAACCGGCTTGTATCTTGCAATGGAAAATATGGGAAACATGACTTAGACAGCAAATGATACACTGTATGCCATGTTTCCAAATTTTTATGCACAGTGGTTACAGCATGAAGCGAATGCATGTGAATATACACAGGTGCATTGCATTAAACAAGTCCAATGAGCGTGAAAAAAATGGCCGGCCTGCCTGCTTTCATCCATCATTTGTTCTAAATTTATAATTAATCAATGAGCTGAGGTGGAGTCTTAGCCAGTGGTACCATCAGGGGTGTGTAATGCACTTTAGGGTAGACAGCCAATCAGCTGCCATATTCAATCTGTTAATCAAACACAGCAGCCAATCAGAGAGCTGGCCATTGATCAGCAGGCCCTTTATGACATCACAGACAGACCCACGGAACTCTCTGTGCTTGTCTGCTGGCTGGCTGTCAGTTGGGTGGGTGGGCGGCAGAGGGGGAGGATGTACGTCTTGTTTCTCCTGAAAATTGCGGTTTTTCGGCGTTTCTGTAAAAAGTCGCGGTCCGACGCGCAAAAGTGGGGTATCGTAGAAATCGCCTTTTAAAGACGCACCTTTCTGGCCCCACGAAAATGGGCATTTCAAATTAGAAACAAGTCAAATGAACAAAATAGTGTGAATAAGTAAGTATTTCAGGGGTGAGTTAGCAGGTTATTGGGGTAGTAAGTCCTGATTTTTTTGGAGGTTGCAGTGACCACTACGCCATTCAAAATAGGCCGGCTTTAGCATAAGCAGTTAGGCCCCGTAGGATGATATTAGCTAAAATGTGCCCCAAATACTCAAACCGGCTTGTATCTTGCAATGGAAAATATGGGAAACATGACTTAGACAGCAAATGATACACTGTATGCCATGTTTCCAAATTTTTATGCACAGTGGTTACAGCATGAAGCGAATGCATGTGAATATTCAAAGGTGCATTGCATTAAACAAGTCCAATGAGCGTGAAAAAAATGGCCGGCCTGCCTGCTTTCATCCATCATTTGTTCTAAATTTATAATTAATCAATGAGCTGAGGTGGAGTCTTAGCCAGTGGTACCATCAGGGGTGTGTAATGCACTTTAGGGTAGACAGCCAATCAGCTGCCAGATTCAATCTGTCAATCAAACACAGCAGCCAATCAGAGAGCTGGCCATTGATCAGCAGGCCCTTTATGACATCACAGACAGACCCACGGAACTCTCTGTGCTTGTCTGCTGGCTGGCTGTCAGTTGGGTGGGTGGGCGGCAGAGGGGGAGGATGTACGTCTCGTTTCTCCTGAAAATTGCGGTTTTTCGGCGTTTCCGGAAAAAGTCGCGGTCCGACGCACAAAAGTGGGGTATTGTAGAAATCGCCTTTTAAAGACGCACCTTTCTTGCTCCACAAAAATGGGCATTTCAAATTAGAAACAAGTCAAATGAACAAAATAGTGTGAATAAGTAAGTATTTCAGGGGTGAGTTAGCAGGTTATTGGGGTAGTAAGTCCTGATTTTTTTGGAGGTTGCAGTGACCACTACGCCATTCAAAATAGGCAGGCTTTAGCATAAGCAGTTAGGCCCCGTAGGATGATTTTAGCTAAAATGTGCCCCAAACACTCAAACCGGCTTGTATCTTGCAATGGAAAATATGGGAAACATGACTTAGACAGCAAATGATACACTGTATGCCATGTTTCCAAATTTTTATGCACAGTGGTTACAGCATGAAGCGAATGCATGTGAATATACACAGGTGCATTGCATTAAACAAGTCCAATGAGCGTGAAAAAAATGGCCGGCCTGCCTGCTTTCATCCATCATTTGTTCTAAATTTATAATTAATCAATGAGCTGAGGTGGAGACTTAGCCAGTGGTACCATCAGGGGTGTGTAATGCACTTTAGGGTAGACAGCCAATCAGCTGCCAGATTCAATCTGTCAATCAAACACAGCAGCCAATCAGAGAGCTGGCCATTGATCAGCAGGCCCTTTATGACATCACAGACAGACCCACGGAACTCTCTGTGCTTGTCTGCTGGCTGGCTGTCAGTTGGGTGGGTGGGCGGCAGAGGGGGAGGATGTACGTCTCGTTTCTCCTGAAAATTGCGGTTTTTCGGCGTTTCCGGAAAAAGTCGCGGTCCGACGCGCAAAAGTGGGGTATCGTAGAAATCGCCTTTTAAAGACGCACCTTTCTGGCCCCACAAAAATGGGCATTTCAAATTAGAAACAAGTCAAATGAACAAAATAGTGTGAATAAGTAAGTATTTCAGGGGTGAGTTAGCAGGTTATTGGGGTAGTAAGTCCTGATTTTTTTGGAGGTTGCAGTGACCACTACGCCATTCAAAATAGGCAGGCTTTAGCATAAGCAGTTAGGCCCCGTAGGATGATTTTAGCTAAAATGTGCCCCAAATACTCAAACCGGCTTGTATCTTGCAATGGAAAATATGGGAAACATGACTTAGACAGCAAATGATACACTGTATGCCATGTTTCCAAATTTTTATGCACAGTGGTTACAGCATGAAGCGAATGCATGTGAATATTCAAAGGTGCATTGCATTAAACAAGTCCAATGAGCGTGAAAAAAATGGCCGGCCTGCCTGCTTTCATCCATCATTTGTTCTAAATTTATAATTAATCAATGAGCTGAGGTGGAGTCTTAGCCAGTGGTACCATCAGGGGTGTGTAATGCACTTTAGGGTAGACAGCCAATCAGCTGCCAGATTCAATCTGTCAATCAAACACAGCAGCCAATCAGAGAGCTGGCCATTGATCAGCAGGCCCTTTATGACATCACAGACAGACCCACGGAACTCTCTGTGCTTGTCTGCTGGCTGGCTGTCAGTTGGGTGGGTGGGCGGCAGAGGGGGAGGATGTACGTCTCGTTTCTCCTGAAAATTGCGGTTTTTCGGCGTTTCCGGAAAAAGTCGCGGCCCGACGCGCAAAAGTGGGGTATCGTAGAAATCGCCTTTTAAAGACGCACCTTTCTGGCCCCACAAAAATGGGCATTTCAAATTAGAAACAAGTCAAATGAACAAAATAGTGTGAATAAGTAAGTATTTCAGGGGTGAGTTAGCAGGTTATTGGGGTAGTAGGTCCTGATTTTTTTGGAGATTGCAGTGACCACTACGCCATTCAAAATAGGCAGGCTTTAGCATAAGCAGTTAGGCCCCGTAGGATGATTTTAGCTAAAATGTGCCCCAAACACTCAAACCGGCTTGTATCTTGCAATGGAAAATATGGGAAACATGACTTAGACAGCAAATGATACACTGTATGCCATGTTTCCAAATTTTTATGCACAGTGGTTACAGCATGAAGCGAATGCATGTGAATATACAAAGGTGCATTGCATTAAACAAGTCCAATGAGAGTGAAAAAAATGGCCGGCCTGCCTGCTTTCATCCATCATTTGTTCTAAATTTATAATTAATCAATGAGCTGAGTTGGAGTCTTAGCCAGTGGTACCATCAGGGGTGTGTAATGCACTTTAGGGTAGACAGCCAATCAGCTGCCAGATTCAATCTGTCAATCAAACACAGCAGCCAATCAGAGAGCTGGCCATTGATCAGCAGGCCCTTTATGACATCACAGACAGACCCACGGAACTCTCTGTGCTTGTCTGCTGGCTGGCTGTCAGTTGGGTGGGTGGGCGGCAGAGGGGGAGGATGTACGTCTCGTTTCTCCTGAAAATTGCGGGTTTTCTGCGTTTCCGGAAAAAGTCGCGGTCCGACGTGCAAAAGTGGGGTATCGTAGAAATCGCCTTTTAAAGACGCACCTTTCTGGCCCCACAAAAATGGGCATTTCAAATTAGAAACAAGTCAAATGAACAAAATAGTGTGAATAAGTAAGTATTTCAGGGGTGAGTTAGCAGGTTATTGGGGTAGTAAGTCCTGATTTTTTTGGAGGTTGCAGTGACCACTACGCCATTCAAAATAGGCAGGCTTTAGCATAAGCAGTTAGGCCCCGTAGGATGATTTTAGCTAAAATGTGCCCCAAACACTCAAACCGGCTTGTATCTTGCAATGGAAAATATGGGAAACATGACTTAGACAGCAAATGATACACTGTATGCCATGTTTCCAAATTTGTATGCACAGTGGTTACAGCATGAAGCGAATGCATGTGAATATACACAGGTGCATTGCATTAAACAAGTCCAATGAGCGTGAAAAAAATGGCCGGCCTGCCTGCTTTTATCCATCATTTGTTCTAAATTTATAATTAATCAATGAGCTGAGGTGGAGACTTAGCCAGTGGTACCATCAGGGGTGTGTAATGCACTTTAGGGTAGACAGCCAATCAGCTGCCAGATTCAATCTGTCAATCAAACACAGCAGCCAATCAGAGAGCTGGCCATTGATCAGCAGGCCCTTTATGACATCACAGACAGACCCACGGAACTCTCTGTGCTAGTCTGCTGGCTGGCTGTCAGTTGGGTGGGTGGGCGGCAGAGGGGGAGGATGTACGTCTCGTTTCTCCTGAAAATTGCGGTTTTTCGGCGTTTCCGGAAAAAGTCGCGGTCCGACGCGCAAAAGTGGGGTATCGTAGAAATCGCCTTTTAAAGACGCACCTTTCTGGCCCCACAAAAATGGGCATTTCAAATTAGAAACAAGTCAAATGAACAAATAGTGTGAATAAGTAAGTATTTCAGGGGTGAGTTAGCAGGTTATTGGGGTAGTAAGTCCTGATTTTTTTGGAGGTTGCAGTGACCACTACGCCATTCAAAATAGGCAGGCTTTAGCATAAGCAGTTAGGCCCCGTAGGATGATTTTAGCTAAAATGTGCCCCAAACACTCAAACCGGCTTGTATCTTGCAATGGAAAATATGGGAAACATGACTTAGACAGCAAATGATACACTGTATGCCATGTTTCCAAATTTTTATGCACAGTGGTTACAGCATGAAGCGAATGCATGTGAATATACACAGGTGCATTGCATTAAACAAGTCCAATGAGCGTGAAAAAAATGGCCGGCCTGCCTGCTTTCATCCATCATTTGTTCTAAATTTATATTTAATCAATGAGCTGAGGTGGAGTCTTAGCCAGTGGTACCATCAGGGGTGTGTAATGCACTTTAGGGTAGACAGCCAATCAGCTGCCAGATTCAATCTGTCAATCAAACACAGCAGCCAATCAGAGAGCTGGCCATTGATCAGCAGGCCCTTTATGACATCACAGACAGACCCACGGAACTCTCTGTGCTTGTCTGCTGGCTGGCTGTCAGTTGGGTGGGTGGGCGGCAGAGGGGGAGGATGTACGTCTCGTTTCTCCTGAAAATTGCGGTTTTTCGGCGTTTCCGGAAAAAGTCGCGGTCCGACGCACAAAAGTGGGGTATCGTAGAAATCGCCTTTTAAAGACGCACCTTTCTGGCCCCACGAAAATGGGCATTTCAAATTAGAAACAAGTCAAATGAACAAAATAGTGTGAATAAGTAAGTATTTCAGGGGTGAGTTAGCAGGTTATTGGGGTAGTAAGTCCTGATTTTTTTGGAGGTTGCAGTGACCACTACGCCATTCAAAATAGGCCGGCTTTAGCATAAGCAGTTAGGCCCCGTAGGATGATTTTAGCTAAAATGTGCCCCAAATACTCAAACCGGCTTGTATCTTGCAATGGAAAATATGGGAAACATGACTTAGACAGCAAATGATACACTGTATGCCATGTTTCCAAATTTTTATGCACAGTGGTTACAGCATGAAGCGAATGCATGTGAATATTCAAAGGTGCATTGCATTGAACAAGTCCAATGAGCGTGTAAAAAAATGGCCGGCCTGCCTGCTTTCATCCATCATTTGTTGTAAATTTATAATTAATCAATGAGCTGAGGTGGAGTCTTAGCCAGTGGTACCATCAGGGGTGTGTAATGCACTTTAGGGTAGACAGCCAATCAGCTGCCAGATTCAATCTGTCAATCAAACACAGCAGCCAATCAGAGAGCTGGCCATTGATCAGCAGGCCCTTTATGACATCACAGACAGACCCACGGAACTCTCTGTGCTTGTCTGCTGGCTGTCTGTCAGTTGGGTGGGTGGGCGGCAGAGGGGGAGGATGTACGTCTCGTTTCTCCTGAAAATTGCGTTTTTTCGGCGTTTCCGGAAAAAGTCGCGGCCCGACACGCAAAAGTGGGGTATCGTAGAAATCGCCTTTTAAAGACGCACCTTTCTGGCCCCACAAAAATGGGCATTTCAAATTAGAAACAAGTCAAATGAACAAAATAGTGTGAATAAGTAAGTATTTCAGGGGTGAGTTAGCAGGTTATTGGGGTAGTAAGTCCTGATTTTTTTGGAGGTTGCAGTGACCACTACGCCATTCAAAGTAGGCAGGCTTTAGCATAAGCAGTTAGGCCCCGTAGGATGATTTTAGCTAAAATGTGCCCCAAACACTCAAACCGGCTTGTATCTTGCAATGGAAAATATGGGAAACATGACTTAGACAGCAAATGATACACTGTATGCCATGTTTCCAAATTTTTATGCACCGTGGTTACAGCATGAAGCGAATGCATGTGAATATACAAAGGTGCATTGCATTAAACAAGTCCAATGAACGTGAAAAAAATGGCCGGCCTGCCTGCTTTCATCCATCATTTGTTCTAAATTTATAATTAATCAATGAGCTGAGGTGGAGTCTTAGCCAGTGGTACCATCAGGGGTGTGTAATGCACTTTAGGGTAGACAGCCAATCAGCTGCCAGATTCAATCTGTCAATCAAACACAGCAGCCAATCAGAGAGCTGGCCATTGATCAGCAGGCCCTTTATGACATCACAGACAGACCCACGGAACTCTCTGTGCTTGTCTGCTGGCTGGCTGTCAGTTGGGTGGGTGGGCGGCAGAGGGGGAGGATGTACGTCTCGTTTCTCCTGAAAATTGCGGTTTTTCGGCGTTTCCGGAAAAAGTCGCGGTCCGACGCGCAAAAGTGGGGTATCGTAGAAATCGCCTTTTAAATACGCACCTTTCTGGCCCCACAAAAATGGGCATTTCAAATTAGAAACAAGTCAAATGAACAAAATAGTGTGAATAAGTAAGTATTTCAGGGGTGAGTTAGCAGGTTATTGGGGTAGTAAGTCCTGATTTTTTTGGAGGTTGCAGTGACCACTACGCCATTCAAAATAGGCCGGCTTTAGCATAAGCAGTTAGGCCCCGTAGGATGATTTTAGCTAAAATGTGCCCCAAACACTCAAACCGGCTTGTATCTTGCAATGGAAAATATGGGAAACATGACTTAGACAGCAAATGATACACTGTATGCCATGTTTCCAAATTTTTATGCACAGTGGTTACAGCATGAAGCGAATGCATGTGAATATACAAAGGTGCATTGCATTAAACAAGTCCAATGAACGTGAAAAAAATGGCCGGCCTGCCTGCTTTCATCCATCATTTGTTCTAAATTTATAATTAATCAATGAGCTGAGGTGGAGTCTTAGCCAGTGGTACCATCAGGGGTGTGTAATGCACTTTAGGGTAGACAGCCAATCAGCTGCCAGATTCAATCTGTCAATCAAACACAGCAGCCAATCAGAGAGCTGGCCATTGATCAGCAGGCCCTTTATGACATCACAGACAGACCCACGGAACTCTCTGTGCTTGTCTGCTGGCTGGCTGTCAGTTGGGTGGGTGGGCGGCAGAGGGGGAGGATGTACGTCTCGTTTCTCCTGAAAATTGCGGTTTTTCGGCGTTTCCGGAAAAGTCGCGGTCCGACGCGCAAAAGTGGGGTATCGTCGAAATCGCCTTTTAAAGACGCACCTTTCTGGCCCCACAAAAATGGGCATTTCAAATTAGAAACAAGTCAAATGAACAAAATAGTGTGAATAAGTAAGTATTTCAGGGGTGAGTTAGCAGGTTATTGGGGTAGTAAGTCCTGATTTTTTTGGAGGTTGCAGTGACCACTACGCCATTCAAAATAGGCCGGCTTTAGCATAAGCAGTTAGGCCCCGTAGGATGATTTTAGCTAAAATGTGCCCCAAACACTCAAACCGGCTTGTATCTTGCAATGGAAAATATGGGAAACATGACTTAGACAGCAAATGATACACTGTATGCCATGTTTCCAAATTTTTATGCACAGTGGTTACAGCATGAAGCGAATGCATGTGAATATTCAAAGGTGCATTGCATTAAACAAGTCCAATGAGCGTGAAAAAAATGGCCGGCCTGCCTGCTTTCATCCATCATTTGTTCTAAATTTATAATTAATCAATGAGCTGAGGTGGAGTCTTAGCCAGTGGTACCATCAGGGGTGTGTAATGCACTTTAGGGTAGACAGCCAATCAGCTGCCAGATTCAATCTGTCAATCAAACACAGCAGCCAATCAGAGAGCTGGCCATTGATCAGCAGGCCCTTTATGACATCACAGACAGACCCACGGAACTCTCTGTGCTTGTCTGCTGGCTGGCTGTCAGTTGGGTGGGTGGGCGGCAGAGGGGGAGGATGTACGTCTCGTTTCTCCTGAAAATTGCGGTTTTTCGGCGTTTCCGGAAAAAGTCGCGGTCCGACGCGCAAAAGTGGGGTATCGTAGAAATCGCCTTTTAAAGACGCACCTTTCTGGCCCCACAAAAATGGGCATTTCAAATTAGAAACAAGTCAAATGAACAAAATAGTGTGAATAAGTAAGTATTTCAGGGGTGAGTTAGCAGGTTATTGGGGTAGTAAGTTCTGATTTTTTTGGAGGTTGCAGTGACCACTACGCCATTCAAAATAGGCAGGCTTTAGCATAAGCAGTTAGGCCCCGTAGGATGATTTTAGCTAAAATGTGCCCCAAACACTCAAACCGGCTTGTATCTTGCAATGGAAAATATGGGAAACATGACTTAGACAGCAAATGATACACTGTATGCCATGTTTCCAAATTTGTATGCACAGTGGTTACAGCATGAAGCGAATGCATGTGAATATACACAGGTGCATTGCATTAAACAAGTCCAATGAGCGTGAAAAAAATGGCCGGCCTGCCTGCTTTCATCCATCATTTGTTCTAAATTTATATTTAATCAATGAGCTGAGGTGGAGTCTTAGCCAGTGGTACCATCAGGGGTGTGTAATGCACTTTAGGGTAGACAGCCAATCAGCTGCCAGATTCAATCTGTCAATCAAACACAGCAGCCAATCAGAGAGCTGGCCATTGATCAGCAGGCCCTTTATGACATCACAGACAGACCCACGGAACTCTCTGTGCTTGTCTGCTGGCTGGCTGTCAGTTGGGTGGGTGGGCGGCAGAGGGGGAGGATGTACGTCTCGTTTCTCCTGAAAATTGCGGTTTTTCGGCGTTTCCGGAAAAAGTCGCGGTCCGACGCACAAAAGTGGGGTATCGTAGAAATCGCCTTTTAAAGACGCACCTTTCTGGCCCCACGAAAATGGGCATTTCAAATTAGAAACAAGTCAAATGAACAAAATAGTGTGAATAAGTAAGTATTTCAGGGGTGAGTTAGCAGGTTATTGGGGTAGTAAGTCCTGATTTTTTTGGAGGTTGCAGTGACCACTACGCCATTCAAAATAGGCCGGCTTTAGCATAAGCAGTTAGGCCCCGTAGGATGATTTTAGCTAAAATGTGCCCCAAATACTCAAACCGGCTTGTATCTTGCAATGGAAAATATGGGAAACATGACTTAGACAGCAAATGATACACTGTATGCCATGTTTCCAAATTTTTATGCACAGTGGTTACAGCATGAAGCGAATGCATGTGAATATTCAAAGGTGCATTGCATTGAACAAGTCCAATGAGCGTGTAAAAAAATGGCCGGCCTGCCTGCTTTCATCCATCATTTGTTGTAAATTTATAATTAATCAATGAGCTGAGGTGGAGTCTTAGCCAGTGGTACCATCAGGGGTGTGTAATGCACTTTAGGGTAGACAGCCAATCAGCTGCCAGATTCAATCTGTCAATCAAACACAGCAGCCAATCAGAGAGCTGGCCATTGATCAGCAGGCCCTTTATGACATCACAGACAGACCCACGGAACTCTCTGTGCTTGTCTGCTGGCTGGCTGTCAGTTGGGTGGGTGGGCGGCAGAGGGGGAGGATGTACGTCTCGTTTCTCCTGAAAATTGCGTTTTTTCGGCGTTTCCGGAAAAAGTCGCGGCCCGACGCGCAAAAGTGGGGTATCGTAGAAATCGCCTTTTAAAGACGCACCTTTCTGGCCCCACAAAAATGGGCATTTCAAATTAGAAACAAGTCAAATGAACAAAATAGTGTGAATAAGTAAGTATTTCAGGGGTGAGTTAGCAGGTTATTGGGGTAGTAAGTCCTGATTTTTTTGGAGGTTGCAGTGACCACTACGCCATTCAAAGTAGGCAGGCTTTAGCATAAGCAGTTAGGCCCCGTAGGATGATTTTAGCTAAAATGTGCCCCAAACACTCAAACCGGCTTGTATCTTGCAATGGAAAATATGGGAAACATGACTTAGACAGCAAATGATACACTGTATGCCATGTTTCCAAATTTTTATGCACCGTGGTTACAGCATGAAGCGAATGCATGTGAATATACAAAGGTGCATTGCATTAAACAAGTCCAATGAACGTGAAAAAAATGGCCGGCCTGCCTGCTTTCATCCATCATTTGTTCTAAATTTATAATTAATCAATGAGCTGAGGTGGAGTCTTAGCCAGTGGTACCATCAGGGGTGTGTAATGCACTTTAGGGTAGACAGCCAATCAGCTGCCAGATTCAATCTGTCAATCAAACACAGCAGCCAATCAGAGAGCTGGCCATTGATCAGCAGGCCCTTTATGACATCACAGACAGACCCACAGAACTCTCTGTGCTTGTCTGCTGGCTGGCTATCAGTTGGGTGGGTGGGCGGCAGAGGGGGAGGATGTACGTCTCGTTTCTCCTGAAAATTGCGGTTTTTCGGCGTTTCCGGAAAAAGTCGCGGTCCGACGCGCAAAAGTGGGGTATCGTAGAAATCGCCTTTTAAATACGCACCTTTCTGGCCCCACAAAAATGGGCATTTCAAATTAGAAACAAGTCAAATGAACAAAATAGTGTGAATAAGTAAGTATTTCAGGGGTGAGTTAGCAGGTTATTGGGGTAGTAAGTCCTGATTTTTTTGGAGGTTGCAGTGACCACTACGCCATTCAAAATAGGCAGGCTTTAGCATAAGCAGTTAGGCCCCGTAGGATGATTTTAGCTAAAATGTGCCCCAAACACTCAAACCGGCTTGTATCTTGCAATGGAAAATATGGGAAACATGACTTAGACAGCAAATGATACACTGTATGCCATGTTTCCAAATTTTTATGCACAGTGGTTACAGCATGAAGCGAATGCATGTGAATATACACAGGTGCATTGCATTAAACAAGTCCAATGAGCGTGAAAAAAATGGCCGGCCTGCCTGCTTTCATCCATCATTTGTTCTAAATTTATAATTAATCAATGAGCTGAGGTGGAGACTTAGCCAGTGGTACCATCAGGGGTGTGTAATGCACTTTAGGGTAGACAGCCAATCAGCTGCCAGATTCAATCTGTCAATCAAACACAGCAGCCAATCAGAGAGCTGGCCATTGATCAGCAGGCCCTTTATGACATCACAGACAGACCCACGGAACTCTCTGTGCTTGTCTGCTGGCTGGCTGTCAGTTGGGTGGGTGGGCGGCGGAGGGGGAGGATGTACGTCTCGTTTCTCCTGAAAATTGCGGTTTTTCGGCGTTTCCGGAAAAAGTCGCGGTCCGACGCGCAAAAGTGGGGTATCGTAGAAATCGCCTTTTAAAGACGCACCTTTCTGGCCCCACAAAAATGGGCATTTCAAATTAGAAACAAGTCAAATGAACAAAATAGTGTGAATAAGTAAGTATTTCAGGGGTGAGTTAGCAGGTTATTGGGGTAGTAAGTCCTGATTTTTTTGGAGGTTGCAGTGACCACTACGCCATTCAAAATAGGCAGGCTTTAGCATAAGCAGTTAGGCCCCGTAGGATGATTTTAGCTAAAATGTGCCCCAAACACTCAAACCGGCTTGTATCTTGCAATGGAAAATATGGGAAACATGACTTAGACAGCAAATGATACACTGTATGCCATGTTTCCAAATTTTTATGCACAGTGGTTACAGCATGAAGCGAATGCATGTGAATATACACAGGTGCATTGCATTAAACAAGTCCAATGAGCGTGAAAAAAATGGCCGGCCTGCCTGCTTTCATCCATCATTTGTTCTAAATTTATAATTAATCAATGAGCTGAGGTGGAGTCTTAGCCAGTGGTACCATCAGGGGTGTGTAATGCACTTTAGGGTAGACAGCCAATCAGCTGCCAGATTCAATCTGTCAATCAAACACAGCAGCCAATCAGAGAGCTGGCCATTGATCAGCAGGCCCTTTATGACATCACAGACAGACCCACGGAACTCTCTGTGCTTGTCTGCTGGCTGGCTGTCAGTTGGGTGGGTGGGCGGCAGAGGGGGAGGATGTACGTCTCGTTTCTCCTGAAAATTGCGTTTTTTCGGCGTTTCCGGAAAAAGTCGCGGTCCGACGCGCAAAAGTGGGGTATCGTAGAAATCGCCTTTTAAAGACGCACCTTTCTGGCCCCACGAAAATGGGCATTTCAAATTAGAAACAAGTCAAATGAACAAAATAGTGTGAATAAGTAAGTATTTCAGGGGTGAGTTAGCAGGTTATTGGGGTAGTAAGTCCTGATTTTTTTGGAGGTTGCAGTGACCACTACGCCATTCAAAATAGGCCGGCTTTAGCATAAGCAGTTAGGCCCCGTAGGATGATTTTAGCTAAAATGTGCCCCAAATACTCAAACCGGCTTGTATCTTGCAATGGAAAATATGGGAAACATGACTTAGACAGCAAATCATACACTGTATGCCATGTTTCCAAATTTTTATGCACAGTGGTTACAGCATGAAGCGAATGCATGTGAATATACAAAGGTGCATTGCATTAAACAAGTCCAATGAGCGTGAAAAAAATGGCCGGCCGTCCTGCTTTCATCCATCATTTGTTCTAAATTTATAATTAATCAATGAGCTGAGGTGGAGTCTTAGCCAGTGGTACCATCAGGGGTGTGTAATGCACTTTAGGGTAGACAGCCAATCAGCTGCCAGATTCAATCTGTCAATCAAACACAGCAGCCAATCAGAGAGCTGGCCATTGATCAGCAGGCCCTTTATGACATCACAGACAGACCCACGGAACTCTCTGTGCTTGTCTGCTGGCTGGCTGTCAGTTGGGTGGGTGGGCGGCAGAGGGGGAGGATGTACGTCTCGTTTCTCCTGAAAATTGCGGTTTTTCGGCGTTTCCGGAAAAAGTCGCGGTCCGACGCGCAAAAGTGGGGTATCGTAGAAATCGCCTTTTAAAGACGCACCTTTCTGGCCCCACAAAAATGGGCATTTCAAATTAGAAACAAGTCAAATGAACAAAATAGTGTGAATAAGTAAGTATTTCAGGGGTGAGTTAGCAGGTTATTGGGGTAGTAAGTCCTGATTTTTTTGGAGGTTGCAGTGACCACTACGCCATTCAAAATAGGCAGGCTTTAGCATAAGCAGTTAGGCCCCGTAGGATGATTTTAGCTAAAATGTGCCCCAAACACTCAAACCGGCTTGTATCTTGCAATGGAAAATATGGGAAACATGACTTAGACAGCAAATGATACACTGTATGCCATGTTTCCAAATTTTTATGCACAGTGGTTACAGCATGAAGCGAATGCGTGTGAATATACACAGGTGCATTGCATTAAACAAGTCCAATGAGCGTGAAAAAAATGGCCGGCCTGCCTGCTTTCATCCATCATTTGTTCTAAATTTATAATTAATCAATAAGCTGAGGTGGAGTCTTAGCCAGTGGTACCATCAGGGGTGTGTAATGCACTTTAGGGTAGACAGCCAATCAGCTGCCAGATTCAATCTGTCAATCAAACACAGCAGCCAATCAGAGAGCTGGCCATTGATCAGCAGGCCCTTTATGACATCACAGACAGACCCACGGAACTCTCTGTGCTTGTCTGCTGGCTGGCTGTCAGTTGGGTGGGTGGGCGGCAGAGGGGGAGGATGTACGTCTCGTTTCTCCTGAAAATTGCGGTTTTTCGGCGTTTCCGGAAAAAGTCGCGGCCCGACGCGCAAAAGTGGGGTATCGTAGAAATCGCCTTTTAAAGACGCACCTTTCTGGCCCCACAAAAATGGGCATTTCAAATTAGAAACAAGTCAAATGAACAAAATAGTGTGAATAAGTAAGTATTTCAGGGGTGAGTTAGCAGGTTATTGGGGTAGTAAGTCCTGATTTTTTTGGAGGTTGCAGTGACCACTACGCCATTCAAAATAGGCAGGCTTTAGCATAAGCAGTTAGGCCCCGTAGGATGATTTTAGCTAAAATGTGCCCCAAACACTCAAACCGGCTTGTATCTTGCAATGGAAAATATGGGAAACATGACTTAGACAGCAAATGATACACTGTATGCCATGTTTCCAAATTTTTATGCACAGTGGTTACAGCATGAAGCGAATGCATGTGAATATACAAAGGTGCATTGCATTAAACAAGTCCAATGAGCGTGAAAAAAATGGCCGGCCTGCCTGCTTTCATCCATCATTTGTTCTAAATTTATAATTAATCAATAAGCTGAGGTGGAGTCTTAGCCAGTGGTACCATCAGGGGTGTGTAATGCACTTTAGGGTAGACAGCCAATCAGCTGCCAGATTCAATCTGTCAATCAAACACAGCAGCCAATCAGAGAGCTGGCCATTGATCAGCAGGCCCTTTATGACATCACAGACAGACCCACGGAACTCTCTGTGCTTGTCTGCTGGCTGGCTGTCAGTTGGGTGGGTGGGCGGCAGAGGGGGAGGATGTACGTCTCGTTTCTCCTGAAAATTGCGGTTTTTCGGCGTTTCCGGAAAAAGTCGCGGCCCGACGCGCAAAAGTGGGGTATCGTAGAAATCGCCTTTTAAAGACGCACCTTTCTGGCCCCACAAAAATGGGCATTTCAAATTAGAAACAAGTCAAATGAACAAAATAGTGTGAATAAGTAAGTATTTCAGGGGTGAGTTAGCAGGTTATTGGGGTAGTAAGTCCTGATTTTTTTGGAGGTTGCAGTGACCACTACGCCATTCAAAATAGGCAGGCTTTAGCATAAGCAGTTAGGCCCCGTAGGATGATTTTAGCTAAAATGTGCCCCAAACACTCAAACCGGCTTGTATCTTGCAATGGAAAATATGGGAAACATGACTTAGACAGCAAATGATACACTGTATGCCATGTTTCCAAATTTTTATGCACAGTGGTTACAGCATGAAGCGAATGCATGTGAATATACAAAGGTGCATTGCATTAAACAAGTCCAATGAGCGTGAAAAAAATGGCCGGCCTGCCTGCTTTCATCCATCATTTGTTCTAAATTTATAATTAATCAATGAGCTGAGGTGGAGTCTTAGTCAGTGGTACCATCAGGGGTGTGTAATGCACTTTAGGGTAGACAGCCAATCAGCTGCCAGATTCAATCTGTCAATCAAACACAGCAGCCAATCAGAGAGCTGGCCATTGATCAGCAGGCCCTTTATGACATCACAGACAGACCCACGGAACTCTCTGTGCTTGTCTGCTGGCTGGCTGTCAGTTGGGTGGGTGGGCGGCAGAGGGGGAGGATGTACGTCTCGTTTCTCCTGAAAATTGCGGTTTTTCGGCGTTTCCGGAAAAAGTCGCGGTCCGACGCGCAAAAGTGGGGTATCGTAGAAATCGCCTTTTAAAGACGCACCTTTCTGGCCCCACAAAAATGGGCATTTCAAATTAGAAACAAGTCAAATGAACAAAATAGTGTGAATAAGTAAGTATTTCAGGGGTGTCACGGTCTGAGGATTGGATGAACTCGTGTGACTATCAGGAACAACTGCTGAGCCAGAGGGGGTAGGTTGAAAACGTGCGGGTTTAATAAGAGACCTCTGCATTTACAAAGAAAATAAACTTGTCCCAAATAATGTCTTTGAGAGTCTGTACAGGAATTTGGCTATCACAATACTTCTTGTGAAAGTCTTTAGCAGGGGACTGCGAAATAATGAAATAAATGAAGAACTGAAGAATAAAAGCCACAGGAAGGATGCCGAGGGAATAGGGCCACTGATCACAGGGCCCCTGGTTGGCGATGGTATGGCAGATGTGGGAGACTAGGGCAGTAGACCAATCAGGAACCTTCCGGCTGGAATTAGCAGTAGGCAGACCACAGCACTACAGGAGCAGGATAGCTGGAACTGAAGAGCAGGATCAAAAAGGTACCAGGAATAGAGCCAGGATGTGCACAGCTTAACTGACACTTTGCACTGACTCAGAGCTGCCTTGACAGATCCCTCTTATGAGGAGAGGACGGCTGCCATTGGCTGCAGAGAGTCAGGGGAAGGAAATGGGCGTTTCAGGCAAGTTTGGGCATTTGCCCTTAACCAAGATGGCGGCGCCGGCCTCCCGTCTAGCCCAAACCAGCTCACTGCTCCCGCTGGCCGCCTCTCACTGCGCCGGGACCCGATTGCCGCCTCCAGCCTCCTGACCGCCGCACCAGCCCCACGGAGAGCCGCCGCCGGGCACGGACAGGTGAGTAGCGGCCCTGCCGTGACCCGCGGCGGGCTGCCGTGACAAGGGGTGAGTTAGCAGGTTATTGGGGTAGTAAGTCCTGATTTTTTTGGAGGTTGCAGTGACCACTACGCCATTCAAAATAGGCAGGCTTTAGCATAAGCAGTTAGGCCCCGTAGGATGATTTTAGCTAAAATGTGCCCCAAACACTCAAACCGGCTTGTATTTTGCAATGGAAAATATGGGAAACATGACTTAGACAGCAAATGATACACTGTATGCCATGTTTCCAAATTTTTATGCACAGTGGTTACAGCATGAAGCGAATGCATGTGAATATACAAAGGTGCATTGCATTAAACAAGTACAATGAGCGTGAAAAAAATGGCCGGCCTGCCTGCTTTCATCCATCATTTGTTCTAAATTTATAATTAATCAATGAGCTGAGGTGGAGTCTTAGCCAGTGGTACCATCAGGGGTGTGTAATGCACTTTAGGGTAGACAGCCAATCAGCTGCCAGATTCAATCTGTCAATCAAACACAGCAGCCAATCAGAGAGCTGGCCATTGATCAGCAGGCCCTTTATGACATCACAGACAGACCCACGGAACTCTCTGTGCTTGTCTGCTGGCTGGCTGTCAGTTGGGTGGGTGGGCGGCAGAGGGGGAGGATGTACGTCTCGTTTCTCCTGAAAATTGCGGTTTTTGGCGTTTCCGGAAAAAGTCGCGGTCCGACGCGCAAAAGTGGGGTATCGTAGAAATTGCCTTTTAAAGACGCACCTTTCTGGCCCCACGAAAATGGGCATTTCAAATTAGAAACAAGTCAAATGAACAAAATAGTGTGAATAAGTAAGTATTTCAGGGGTGAGTTAGCAGGTTATTGGGGTAGTAAGTCCTGATTTTTTTGGAGGTTGCAGTGACCACTACGCCATTCAAAATAGGCCGGCTTTAGCATAAGCAGTTAGGCCCCGTAGGATGATTTTAGCTAAAATGTGCCCCAAATACTCAAACCGGCTTGTATCTTGCAATGGAAAATATGGGAAACATGACTTAGACAGCAAATGATACACTGTATGCCATGTTTCCAAATTTTTATGCACAGTGGTTACAGCATGAAGCGAATGCATGTGAATATTCAAAGGTGCATTGCATTAAACAAGTCCAATGAGCGTGAAAAAAATGGCCGGCCTGCCTGCTTTCATCCATCATTTGTTCTAAATTTATAATTAATCAATGAGCTGAGGTGGAGTCTTAGCCAGTGGTACCATCAGGGGTGTGTAATGCACTTTAGGGTAGACTGCCAATCAGCTGCCAGATTCAATCTGTCAATCAAACACAGCAGCCAATCAGAGAGCTGGCCATTGATCAGCAGGCCCTTTATGACATCACAGACAGACCCACGGAACTCTCTGTGCTTGTCTGCTGGCTGGCTGTCAGTTGGGTGGGTGGGCGGCAGAGGGGGAGGATGTACGTCTCGTTTCTCCTGAAAATTGCGGTTTTTCGGCGTTTCCGGAAAAAGTCGCGGCCCGACGCGCAAAAGTGGGGTATCGTAGAAATCGCCTTTTAAAGACGCACCTTTCTGGCCCCACAAAAATGGGCATTTCAAATTAGAAACAAGTCAAATGAACAAAATAGTGTGAATAAGTAAGTATTTCAGGGGTGAGTTAGCAGGTTATTGGGGTAGTAAGTCCTGATTTTTTTGGAGGTTGCAGTGACCACTACGCCATTCAAAATAGGCAGGCTTTAGCATAAGCAGTTAGGCCCCGTAGGATGATTTTAGCTAAAATGTGCCCCAAACACTCAAACCGGCTTGTATCTTGCAATGGAAAATATGGGAAACATGACTTAGACAGCAAATGATACACTGTATGCCATGTTTCCAAATTTTTATGCACAGTGGTTACAGCATGAAGCGAATGCATGTGAATATACAAAGGTGCATTGCATTAAACAAGTCCAATGAGCGTGAAAAAAATGGCCGGCCGGCCTGCTTTCATCCATCATTTGTTCTAAATTTATAATTAATCAATGAGCTGAGGTGGAGTCTTAGCCAGTGGTACCATCAGGGGTGTGTAATGCACTTTAGGGTAGACAGCCAATCAGCTGCCAGATTCAATCTGTCAATCAAACACAGCAGCCAATCAGAGAGCTGGCCATTGATCAGCAGGCCCTTTATGACATCACAGACAGACCCACGGAACTCTCTGTGCTTGTCTGCTGGCTGGCTGTCAGTTGGGTGGGTGGGCGGCAGAGGGGGAGGATGTACGTCTCGTTTCTCCTGAAAATTGCGGTTTTTCGGCGTTTCCGGAAAAAGTCGCGGCCCGACGCGCAAAAGTGGGGTATCGTAGAAATCGCCTTTTAAAGACGCACCTTTCTGGCCCCACAAAAATGGGCATTTCAAATTAGAAACAAGTCAAATGAACAAAATAGTGTGAATAAGTAAGTATTTCAGGGGTGAGTTAGCAGGTTATTGGGGTAGTAAGTCCTGATTTTTTTGGAGGTTGCAGTGACCACTACGCCATTCAAAATAGGCAGGCTTTAGCATAAGCAGTTAGGCCCCGTAGGATGATTTTAGCTAAAATGTGCCCCAAACACTCAAACCGGCTTGTATCTTGCAATGGAAAATATGGGAAACATGACTTAGACAGCAAATGATACACTGTATGCCATGTTTCCAAATTTTTATGCACAGTGGTTACAGCATGAAGCGAATGCATGTGAATATACAAAGG
Source organism: Crinia signifera (assembly GCF_055691185.1). Lineage (NCBI taxonomy): Eukaryota > Metazoa > Chordata > Amphibia > Anura > Myobatrachidae > Crinia > Crinia signifera. Next base: position 162,787,469 of record NC_139218.1, on the reverse strand, counting down.
TGCATTGCATTAAACAAGTCCAATGAGCGTGAAAAAAATGGCCGGCCTGCCTGCTTTCATCCATCATTTGTTCTAAATTTATAATTAATCAATGAGCTGAGGTGGAGTCTTAGTCAGTGGTACCATCAGGGGTGTGTAATGCACTTTAGGGTAGACAGCCAATCAGCTGCCAGATTCAATCTGTCAATCAAACACAGCAGCCAATCAGAGAGCTGGCCATTGATCAGCAGGCCCTTTATGACATCACAGACAGACCCACGGAACTCTCTGTGCTTGTCTGCTGGCTGGCTGTCAGTTGGGTGGGTGGGCGGCAGAGGGGGAGGATGTACGTCTCGTTTCTCCTGAAAATTGCGGTTTTTCGGCGTTTCCGGAAAAAGTCGTGGTCCGACGCGCAAAAGTGGGGTATCGTAGAAATCGCCTTTTAAAGACGCACCTTTCTGGCCCCACAAAAATGGGCATTTCAAATTAGAAACAAGTCAAATGAACAAAATAGTGTGAATAAGTAAGTATTTCAGGGGTGAGTTAGCAGGTTATTAGGGTAATAAGTCCTGATTTTTTTGGAGGTTGCAGTGACCACTACGCCATTCAAAATAGGCAGGCTTTAGCATAAGTAGTTAGGCCCCGTAGGATGATTTTAGCTAAAATGTGCCCCAAACACTCAAACCGGCTTGTATCTTGCAATGGAAAATATGGGAAACATGACTTAGACAGCAAATGATACACTGTATGCCATGTTTCCAAATTTTTATGCACAGTGGTTACAGCATGAAGCGAATGCATGTGAATATACACAGGTGCATTGCATTAAACAAGTCCAATGAGCGTGAAAAAAATGGCCGGCCTGCCTGCTTTCATCCATCATTTGTTCTAAATTTATAATTAATCAATGAGCTGAGGTGGAGTCTTAGCCACTGGTACCATCAGGGGTGTGTAATGCACTTTAGTGTAGACAGCCAATCAGCTGCCAGATTCAATCTGTCAATCAAACACAGCAGCCAATCAGAGAGCTGGCCATTGATCAGCAGGCCCTTTATGACATCACAGACAGACCCACGGAACTCTCTGTGCTTGTCTGCTGGCTGGCTGTCAGTTGGGTGGGTGGGCGGCAGAGGGGGAGGATGTACGTCTTGTTTCTCCTGAAAATTGTGGTTTTTCGGCGTTTCCGGAAAAAGTCGCGGTCCGACGCGCAAAAGTGGGGTATCGTAGAAATCGCCTTTTAAAGACGCACCTTTCTGGCCCCACAAAAATGGGCATTTCAAATTAGAAACAAGTCAAATGAACAAAATAGTGTGAATAAGTAAGTATTTCAGGGGTGTCACGGTCTGAGGATTGGATGAACTCGTGTGACTATCAGGAACAACTGCTGAGCCAGAGGGGGTAGGTTGAAAACGTGCGGGTTTAATAAGAGACCTCTGCATTTACAAAGAAAATAAACTTGTCCCAAATAATGTCTTTGAGAGTCTGTACAGGAATTTGGCTATCACAATACTTCTTGTGAAAGTCTTTAGCAGGGGACTGCGAAATAATGAAATAAATGAAGAACTGAAAAATAAAAGCCACAGGAAGGATGCCGAGGGAATAGGGCCACTGATCACGGGGCCCCTGGTTGGCGATGGTATGGCAGATGTGGGAGACTAGGGCAGTAGACCAATCAGGAACCTTCCGGCTGGAATTAGCAGTAGGCAGACCACAGCACTACAGGAGCAGGATAGCTGGAACTGAAGAGCAGGATCAAAAAGGTACCAGGAATAGAGCCAGGATGTGCACAGCTTAACTGACACTTTGCACTGACTCAGAGCTGCCTTGACAGATCCCTCTTATGAGGAGAGGACGGCTGCCATTGGCTGCAGAGAGTCAGGGGAAGGAAATGGGCGTTTCAGGCAAGTTTGGGCATTTGCCCTTAACCAAGATGGCGGCGCCGGCCTCCCGTCTAGCCCAAACCAGCTCACTGCTCCCGCTGGCCGCCTCTCACTGCGCCGGGACCCGATTGCCGCCTCCAGCCTCCTGACCGCCGCACCAGCCCCACGGAGAGCCGCCGCCGGGCACGGACAGGTGAGTAGCGGCCCTGCCGTGACCCGCGGCGGGCTGCCGTGACAAGGGGTGAGTTAGCAGGTTATTGGGGTAGTAAGTCCTGATTTTTTTGGAGGTTGCAGTGACCACTACGCCATTCAAAATAGGCAGGCTTTAGCATAAGCAGTTAGGCCCCGTAGGATGATTTTAGCTAAAATGTGCCCCAAACACTCAAACCGGCTTGTATCTTGCAATGGAAAATATGGGAAACATGACTTAGACAGCAAATGATACACTGTATGCCATGTTTCCAAATTTTTATGCACAGTGGTTACAGCATGAAGCGAATGCATGTGAATATACAAAGGTGCATTGCATTAAACAAGTCCAATGAGCGTGAAAAAAATGGCCGGCCTGCCTGCTTTCATCCATCATTTGTTCTAAATTTATAATTAATCAATGAGCTGAGGTGGAGTCTTAGCCAGTGGTACCATCAGGGGTGTGTAATGCACTTTAGGGTAGACAGCCAATCAGCTGCCAGATTCAATCTGTCAATCAAACACAGCAGCCAATCAGAGAGCTGGCCATTGATCAGCAGGCCCTTTATGACATCACAGACAGACCCACGGAACTCTCTGTGCTTGTCTGCTGGCTGGCTGTCAGTTGGGTGGGTGGGCGGCAGAGGGGGAGGATGTACGTCTCGTTTCTCCTGAAAATTGCGGTTTTTCGGCGTTTCCGGAAAAAGTCGCGGTCCGACGCGCAAAAGTGGGGTATCGTAGAAATCGCCTTTTAAAGACGCACCTTTCTGGCCCCACAAAAATGGGCATTTCAAATTAGAAACAAGTCAAATGAACAAAATAGTGTGAATAAGTAAGTATTTCAGGGGTGAGTTAGCAGGTTATTGGGGTAGTAAGTCCTGATTTTTTTGGAGGTTGCAGTGACCACTACGCCATTCAAAATAGGCAGGCTTTAGCATAAGCAGTTAGGCCCCGTAGGATGATTTTAGCTAAAATGTGCCCCAAACACTCAAACCGGCTTGTATCTTGCAATGGAAAATATGGGAAACATGACTTAGACAGCAAATGATACACTGTATGCCATGTTTCCAAATTTTTATGCACAGTGGTTACAGCATGAAGCGAATGCGTGTGAATATACACAGGTGCATTGCATTAAACAAGTCCAATGAGCGTGAAAAAAATGGCCGGCCTGCCTGCTTTCATCCATCATTTGTTCTAAATTTATAATTAATCAATAAGCTGAGGTGGAGTCTTAGCCAGTGGTACCATCAGGGGTGTGTAATGCACTTTAGGGTAGACAGCCAATCAGCTGCCAGATTCAATCTGTCAATCAAACACAGCAGCCAATCAGAGAGCTGGCCATTGATCAGCAGGCCCTTTATGACATCACAGACAGACCCACGGAACTCTCTGTGCTTGTCTGCTGGCTGGCTGTCAGTTGGGTGGGTGGGCGGCAGAGGGGGAGGATGTACGTCTCGTTTCTCCTGAAAATTGCGGTTTTTCTGCGTTTCCGGAAAAAGTCGCGGCCCGACGCGCAAAAGTGGGGTATCGTAGAAATCGCCTTTTAAAGACGCACCTTTCTGGCCCCACAAAAATGGGCATTTCAAATTAGAAACAAGTCAAATGAACAAAATAGTGTGAATAAGTAAGTATTTCAGGGGTGAGTTAGCAGGTTATTGGGGTAGTAAGTCCTGATTTTTTTGGAGGTTGCAGTGACCACTACGCCATTCAAAATAGGCAGGCTTTAGCATAAGCAGTTAGGCCCCGTAGGATGATTTTAGCTAAAATGTGCCCCAAACACTCAAACCGGCTTGTATCTTGCAATGGAAAATATGGGAAACATGACTTAGACAGCAAATGATACACTGTATGCCATGTTTCCAAATTTTTATGCACAGTGGTTACAGCATGAAGCGAATGCATGTGAATATACAAAGGTGCATTGCATTAAACAAGTCCAATGAGCGTGAAAAAAATGGCCGGCCTGCCTGCTTTCATCCATCATTTGTTCTAAATTTATAATTAATCAATGAGCTGAGGTGGAGTCTTAGTCAGTGGTACCATCAGGGGTGTGTAATGCACTTTAGGGTAGACAGCCAATCAGCTGCCAGATTCAATCTGTCAATCAAACACAGCAGCCAATCAGAGAGCTGGCCATTGATCAGCAGGCCCTTTATGACATCACAGACAGACCCACGGAACTCTCTGTGCTTGTCTGCTGGCTGGCTGTCAGTTGGGTGGGTGGGCGGCAGAGGGGGAGGATGTACGTCTCGTTTCTCCTGAAAATTGCGGTTTTTCGGCGTTTCCGGAAAAAGTCGCGGTCCGACGCGCAAAAGTGGGGTATCGTAGAAATCGCCTTTTAAAGACGCACCTTTCTGGCCCCACAAAAATGGGCATTTCAAATTAGAAACAAGTCAAATGAACAAAATAGTGTGAATAAGTAAGTATTTCAGGGGTGTCACGGTCTGAGGATTGGATGAACTCGTGTGACTATCAGGAACAACTGCTGAGCCAGAGGGGGTAGGTTGAAAACGTGCGGGTTTAATAAGAGACCTCTGCATTTACAAAGAAAATAAACTTGTCCCAAATAATGTCTTTGAGAGTCTGTACAGGAATTTGGCTATCACAATACTTCTTGTGAAAGTCTTTAGCAGGGGACTGCGAAATAATGAAATAAATGAAGAACTGAAGAATAAAAGCCACAGGAAGGATGCCGAGGGAATAGGGCCACTGATCACGGGGCCCCTGGTTGGCGATGGTATGGCAGATGTGGGAGACTAGGGCAGTAGACCAATCAGGAACCTTCCGGCTGGAATTAGCAGTAGGCAGACCACAGCACTACAGGAGCAGGATAGCTGGAACTGAAGAGCAGGATCAAAAAGGTAACAGGAATAGAGCCAGGATGTGCACAGCTTAACTGACACTTTGCACTGACTCAGAGCTGCCTTGACAGATCCCTCTTATGAGGAGAGGACGGCTGCCATTGGCTGCAGAGAGTCAGGGGAAGGAAATGGGCGTTTCAGGCAAGTTTGGGCATTTGCCCTTAACCAAGATGGCGGCGCCGGCCTCCCGTCTAGCCCAAACCAGCTCACTGCTCCCGCTGGCCGCCTCTCACTGCGCCGGGACCCGATTGCCGCCTCCAGCCTCCTGACCGCCGCACCAGCCCCACGGAGAGCCGCCGCCGGGCACGGACAGGTGAGTAGCGGCCCTGCCGTGACCCGCGGCGGGCTGCCGTGACAAGGGGTGAGTTAGCAGGTTATTGGGGTAGTAAGTCCTGATTTTTTTGGAGGTTGCAGTGACCACTACGCCATTCAAAATAGGCAGGCTTTAGCATAAGCAGTTAGGCCCCGTAGGATGATTTTAGCTAAAATGTGCCCCAAACACTCAAACCGGCTTGTATTTTGCAATGGAAAATATGGGAAACATGACTTAGACAGCAAATGATACACTGTATGCCATGTTTCCAAATTTTTATGCACAGTGGTTACAGCATGAAGCGAATGCATGTGAATATACAAAGGTGCATTGCATTAAACAAGTACAATGAGCGTGAAAAAAATGGCCGGCCTGCCTGCTTTCATCCATCATTTGTTTTAAATTTATAATTAATCAATGAGCTGAGGTGGAGTCTTAGCCAGTGGTACCATCAGGGGTGTGTAATGCACTTTAGGGTAGACAGCCAATCAGCTGCCAGATTCAATCTGTCAATCAAACACAGCAGCCAATCAGAGAGCTGGCCATTGATCAGCAGGCCCTTTATGACATCACAGACAGACCCACGGAACTCTCTGTGCTTGTCTGCTGGCTGGCTGTCAGTTGGGTGGGTGGGCGGCAGAGGGGGAGGATGTACGTCTCGTTTCTCCTGAAAATTGCGGTTTTTCGGCGTTTCCGGAAAAAGTCGCGGCCCGACGCGCAAAAGTGGGGTATCGTAGAAATTGCCTTTTAAAGACGCACCTTTCTGGCCCCACGAAAATGGGCATTTCAAATTAGAAACAAGTCAAATGAACAAAATAGTGTGAATAAGTAAGTATTTCAGGGGTGAGTTAGCAGGTTATTGGGGTAGTAAGTCCTGATTTTTTTGGAGGTTGCAGTGACCACTACGCCATTCAAAATAGGCCGGCTTTAGCATAAGCAGTTAGGCCCCGTAGGATGATTTTAGCTAAAATGTGCCCCAAATACTCAAACCGGCTTGTATCTTGCAATGGAAAATATGGGAAACATGACTTAGACAGCAAATGATACACTGTATGCCATGTTTCCAAATTTTTATGCACAGTGGTTACAGCATGAAGCGAATGCATGTGAATATTCAAAGGTGCATTGCATTAAACAAGTCCAATGAGCGTGAAAAAAATGGCCGGCCTGCCTGCTTTCATCCATCATTTGTTCTAAATTTATAATTAATCAATGAGCTGAGGTGGAGTCTTAGCCAGTGGTACCATCAGGGGTGTGTAATGCACTTTAGGGTAGACTGCCAATCAGCTGCCAGATTCAATCTGTCAATCAAACACAGCAGCCAATCAGAGAGCTGGCCATTGATCAGCAGGCCCTTTATGACATCACAGACAGACCCACGGAACTCTCTGTGCTTGTCTGCTGGCTGGCTGTCAGTTGGGTGGGTGGGCGGCAGAGGGGGAGGATGTACGTCTCGTTTCTCCTGAAAATTGCGGTTTTTCGGCGTTTCCGGAAAAAGTCGCGGCCCGACGCGCAAAAGTGGGGTATCGTAGAAATCGCCTTTTAAAGACGCACCTTTCTGGCCCCACAAAAATGGGCATTTCAAATTAGAAACAAGTCAAATGAACAAAATAGTGTGAATAAGTAACTATTTCAGGGGTGAGTTAGCAGGTTATTGGGGTAGTAAGTCCTGATTTTTTTGGAGGTTGCAGTGACCACTACGCCATTCAAAATAGGCAGGCTTTAGCATAAGCAGTTAGGCCCCGTAGGATGATTTTAGCTAAAATGTGCCCCAAACACTCAAACCGGCTTGTATCTTGCAATGGAAAATATGGGAAACATGACTTAGACAGCAAATGATACACTGTATGCCATGTTTCCAAATTTTTATGCACAGTGGTTACAGCATGAAGCGAATGCATGTGAATATACAAAGGTGCATTGCATTAAACAAGTCCAATGAGCGTGAAAAAAATGGCCGGCCTGCCTGCTTTCATCCATCATTTGTTCTAAATTTATAATTAATCAATGAGCTGAGGTGGAGTCTTAGTCAGTGGTACCATCAGGGGTGTGTAATGCACTTTAGGGTAGACAGCCAATCAGCTGCCAGATTCAATCTGTCAATCAAACACAGCAGCCAATCAGAGAGCTGGCCATTGATCAGCAGGCCCTTTATGACATCACAGACAGACCCACGGAACTCTCTGTGCTTGTCTGCTGGCTGGCTGTCAGTTGGGTGGGTGGGCGGCAGAGGGGGAGGATGTACGTCTCGTTTCTCCTGAAAATTGCGGTTTTTCGGCGTTTCCGGAAAAAGTCGTGGTCCGACGCGCAAAAGTGGGGTATCGTAGAAATCGCCTTTTAAAGACGCACCTTTCTGGCCCCACAAAAATGGGCATTTCAAATTAGAAACAAGTCAAATGAACAAAATAGTGTGAATAAGTAAGTATTTCAGGGGTGAGTTAGCAGGTTATTGGGGTAATAAGTCCTGATTTTTTTGGAGGTTGCAGTGACCACTACGCCATTCAAAATAGGCAGGCTTTAGCATAAGTAGTTAGGCCCCGTAGGATGATTTTAGCTAAAATGTGCCCCAAACACTCAAACCGGCTTGTATCTTGCAATGGAAAATATGGGAAACATGACTTAGACAGCAAATGATACACTGTATGCCATGTTTCCAAATTTTTATGCACAGTGGTTACAGCATGAAGCGAATGCATGTGAATATACACAGGTGCATTGCATTAAACAAGTCCAATGAGCGTGAAAAAAATGGCCGGCCTGCCTGCTTTCATCCATCATTTGTTCTAAATTTATAATTAATCAATGAGCTGAGGTGGAGTCTTAGCCACTGGTACCATCAGGGGTGTGTAATGCACTTTAGTGTAGACAGCCAATCAGCTGCCAGATTCAATCTGTCAATCAAACACAGCAGCCAATCAGAGAGCTGGCCATTGATCAGCAGGCCCTTTATGACATCACAGACAGACCCACGGAACTCTCTGTGCTTGTCTGCTGGCTGGCTGTCAGTTGGGTGGGTGGGCGGCAGAGGGGGAGGATGTACGTCTTGTTTCTCCTGAAAATTGTGGTTTTTCGGCGTTTCCGGAAAAAGTCGCGGTCCGACGCGCAAAAGTGGGGTATCGTAGAAATCGCCTTTTAAAGACGCACCTTTCTGGCCCCACAAAAATGGGCATTTCAAATTAGAAACAAGTCAAATGAACAAAATAGTGTGAATAAGTAAGTATTTCAGGGGTGTCACGGTCTGAGGATTGGATGAACTCGTGTGACTATCAGGAACAACTGCTGAGCCAGAGGGGGTAGGTTGAAAACGTGCGGGTTTAATAAGAGACCTCTGCATTTACAAAGAAAATAAACTTGTCCCAAATAATGTCTTTGAGAGTCTGTACAGGAATTTGGCTATCACAATACTTCTTGTGAAAGTCTTTAGCAGGGGACTGCGAAATAATGAAATAAATGAAGAACTGAAGAATAAAAGCCACAGGAAGGATGCCGAGGGAATAGGGCCACTGATCACGGGGCCCCTGGTTGGCGATGGTATGGCAGATGTGGGAGACTAGGGCAGTAGACCAATCAGGAACCTTCCGGCTGGAATTAGCAGTAGGCAGACCACAGCACTACAGGAGCAGGATAGCTGGAACTGAAGAGCAGGATCAAAAAGGTACCAGGAATAGAGCCAGGATGTGCACAGCTTAACTGACACTTTGCACTGACTCAGAGCTGCCTTGACAGATCCCTCTTATGAGGAGAGGACGGCTGCCATTGGCTGCAGAGAGTCAGGGGAAGGAAATGGGCGTTTCAGGCAAGTTTGGGCATTTGCCCTTAACCAAGATGGCGGCGCCGGCCTCCCGTCTAGCCCAAACCAGCTCACTGCTCCCGCTGGCCGCCTCTCACTGCGCCGGGACCCGATTGCCGCCTCCAGCCTCCTGACCGCCGCACCAGCCCCACGGAGAGCCGCCGCCGGGCACGGACAGGTGAGTAGCGGCCCTGCCGTGACCCGCGGCGGGCTGCCGTGACAAGGGGTGAGTTAGCAGGTTATTGGTGTAGTAAGTCCTGATTTTTTTGGAGGTTGCAGTGACCACTACGCCATTCAAAATAGGCAGGCTTTAGCATAAGCAGTTAGGCCCCGTAGGATGATTTTAGCTAAAATGTGCCCCAAACACTCAAACCGGCTTGTATCTTGCAATGGAAAATATGGGAAACATGACTTAGACAGCAAATGATACACTGTATGCCATGTTTCCAAATTTTTATGCACAGTGGTTACAGCATGAAGCGAATGCATGTGAATATACAAAGGTGCATTGCATTAAACAAGTCCAATGAGCGTGAAAAAAATGGCCGGCCTGCCTGCTTTCATCCATCATTTGTTCTAAATTTATAATTAATCAATGAGCTGAGGTGGAGTCTTAGCCAGTGGTACCATCAGGGGTGTGTAATGCACTTTAGGGTAGACAGCCAATCAGCTGCCAGATTCAATCTGTCAATCAAACACAGCAGCCAATCAGAGAGCTGGCCATTGATCAGCAGGCCCTTTATGACATCACAGACAGACCCACGGAACTCTCTGTGCTTGTCTGCTGGCTGGCTGTCAGTTGGGTGGGTGGGCGGCAGAGGGGGAGGATGTACGTCTCGTTTCTCCTGAAAATTGCGGTTTTTGGCGTTTCCGGAAAAAGTCGCGGTCCGACGCGCAAAAGTGGGGTATCGTAGAAATTGCCTTTTAAAGACGCACCTTTCTGGCCCCACGAAAATGGGCATTTCAAATTAGAAACAAGTCAAATGAACAAAATAGTGTGAATAAGTAAGTATTTCAGGGGTGAGTTAGCAGGTTATTGGGGTAGTAAGTCCTGATTTTTTTGGAGGTTGCAGTGACCACTACGCCATTCAAAATAGGCCGGCTTTAGCATAAGCAGTTAGGCCCCGTAGGATGATTTTAGCTAAAATGTGCCCCAAATACTCAAACCGGCTTGTATCTTGCAATGGAAAATATGGGAAACATGACTTAGACAGCAAATGATACACTGTATGCCATGTTTCCAAATTTTTATGCACAGTGGTTACAGCATGAAGCGAATGCATGTGAATATTCAAAGGTGCATTGCATTAAACAAGTCCAATGAGCGTGAAAAAAATGGCCGGCCTGCCTGCTTTCATCCATCATTTGTTCTAAATTTATAATTAATCAATGAGCTGAGGTGGAGTCTTAGCCAGTGGTACCATCAGGGGTGTGTAATGCACTTTAGGGTAGACAGCCAATCAGCTGCCAGATTCAATCTGTCAATCAAACACAGCAGCCAATCAGAGAGCTGGCCATTGATCAGCAGGCCCTTTATGACATCACAGACAGACCCACGGAACTCTCTGTGCTTGTCTGCTGGCTGGCTGTCAGTTGGGTGGGTGGGCGGCAGAGGGGGAGGATGTACGTCTCGTTTCTCCTGAAAATTGCGGTTTTTCGGCGTTTCCGGAAAAAGTCGCGGCCCGACGCGCAAAAGTGGGGTATCATAGAAATCGCCTTTTAAAGACGCACCTTTCTGGCCCCACAAAAATGGGCATTTCAAATTAGAAACAAGTCAAATGAACAAAATAGTGTGAATAAGTAAGTATTTCAGGGGTGAGTTAGCAGGTTATTGGGGTAGTAAGTCCTGGTTTTTTTGGAGGTTGCAGTGACCACTACGCCATTCAAAATAGGCAGGCTTTAGCATAAGCAGTTAGGCCCCGTAGGATGATTTTAGCTAAAATGTGCCCCAAACACTCAAACCGGCTTGTATCTTGCAATGGAAAATATGGGAAACATGACTTAGACAGCAAATGATACACTGTATGCCATGTTTCCAAATTTTTATGCACAGTGGTTACAGCATGAAGCGAATGCATGTGAATATACAAAGGTGCATTGCATTAAACAAGTCCAATGAGCGTGAAAAAAATGGCCGGCCGGCCTGCTTTCATCCATCATTTGTTCTAAATTTATAATTAATCAATGAGCTGAGGTGGAGTCTTAGCCAGTGGTACCATCAGGGGTGTGTAATGCACTTTAGGGTAGACAGCCAATCAGCTGCCAGATTCAATCTGTCAATCAAACACAGCAGCCAATCAGAGAGCTGGCCATTGATCAGCAGGCCCTTTATGACATCACAGACAGACCCACGGAACTCTCTGTGCTTGTCTGCTGGCTGGCTGTCAGTTGGGTGGGTGGGCGGCAGAGGGGGAGGATGTACGTCTCGTTTCTCCTGAAAATTGCGGTTTTTCGGCGTTTCCGGAAAAAGTCGCGGCCCGACGCGCAAAAGTGGGGTATCGTAGAAATCGCCTTTTAAAGACGCACCTTTCTGGCCCCACAAAAATGGGCATTTCAAATTAGAAACAAGTCAAATGAACAAAATAGTGTGAATAAGTAAGTATTTCAGGGGTGAGTTAGCAGGTTATTGGGGTAGTAAGTCCTGATTTTTTGGGAGGTTGCAGTGACCACTACGCCATTCAAAAAAGGCAGGCTTTAGCATAAGCAGTTAGGCCCCGTAGGATGATTTTAGCTAAAATGTACCCCAAACACTCAAACCGGCTTGTATCTTGCAATGGAAAATATGGGAAACATGACTTAGACAGCAAATGATACACTGTATGCCATGTTTCCAAATTTTTATGCACAGTGGTTACAGCATGAAGCGAATGCATGTGAATATACAAAGGTGTATTGCATTAAACAAGTCCAATGAGCGTGAAAAAAATGGCCGGCCGGCCTGCTTTCATCCATCATTTGTTCTAAATTTATAATTAATCAATGAGCTGAGGTGGAGTCTTAGCCAGTGGTACCATCAGGGGTGTGTAATGCACTTTAGGGTAGACAGCCAATCAGCTGCCAGATTCAATCTGTCAATTAAACACAGCAGCCAATCAGAGAGCTGGCCATTGATCAGCAGGCCCTTTATGACATCACAGACAGACCCACGGAACTCTCTGTGCTTGTCTGCTGGCTGGCTGTCAGTTGGGTGGGTGGGCGGCAGAGGGGGAGGATGTACGTCTCGTTTCTCCTGAAAATTGCGGTTTTTCGGCGTTTCCGGAAAAAGTCGCGGCCCGACGCGCAAAAGTGGGGTATCGTAGAAATCTCCTTTTAAAGACGCACCTTTCTGGCCCCACAAAAATGGGCATTTCAAATTAGAAACAAGTCAAATGAACAAAATAGTGTGAATAAGTAAGTATTTCAGGGGTGAGTTAGCAGGTTATTGGGGTAGTAAGTCCTGATTTTTTTGGAGGTTGCAGTGACCACTACGCCATTCAAAAAAGGCAGGCTTTAGCATAAGCAGTTAGGCCCCGTAGGATGATTTTAGCTAAAATGTGCCCCAAACACTCAAACCGGCTTGTATCTTGCAATGGAAAATATGGGAAACATGACTTAGACAGCAAATGATACACTGTATGCCATGTTTCCAAATTTTTATGCACAGTGGTTACAGCATGAAGCGAATGCATGTGAATATACAAAGGTGCATTGCATTAAACAAGTCCAATGAGCGTGAAAAAAATGGCCGGCCTGCCTGCTTTCATCCATCATTTGTTCTAAATTTATAATTAATCAATGAGCTGAGGTGGAGTCTTAGTCAGTGGTACCATCAGGGGTGTGTAATGCACTTTAGGGTAGACAGCCAATCAGCTGCCAGATTCAATCTGTCAATCAAACACAGCAGCCAATCAGAGAGCTGGCCATTGATCAGCAGGCCCTTTATGACATCACAGACAGACCCACGGAACTCTCTGTGCTTGTCTGCTGGCTGGCTGTCAGTTGGGTGGGTGGGCGGCAGAGGGGGAGGATATACGTCTCGTTTCTCCTGAAAATTGCGGTTTTTCGGCGTTTCCGGAAAAAGTCGCGGTCCGACGCGCAAAAGTGGGGTATCGTAGAAATCGCCTTTTAAAGACGCACCTTTCTGGCCCCACAAAAATGGGCATTTCAAATTAGAAACAAGTCAAATGAACAAAATAGTGTGAATAAGTAAGTATTTCAGGGGTGAGTTAGCAGGTTATTGGGGTAATAAGTCCTGATTTTTTTGGAGGTTGCAGTGACCACTACGCCATTCAAAATAGGCAGGCTTTAGCATAAGCAGTTAGGCCCCGTAGGATGATTTTAGCTAAAATGTGCCCCAAACACTCAAACCGGCTTGTATCTTGCAATGGAAAATATGGGAAACATGACTTAGACAGCAAATGATACACTGTATGCCATGTTTCCAAATTTTTATGCACAGTGGTTACAGCATGAAGCGAATGCATGTGAATATACACAGGTGCATTGCATTAAACAAGTCCAATGAGCGTGAAAAAAATGGCCGGCCTGCCTGCTTTCATCCATCATTTGTTCTAAATTTATAATTAATCAATGAGCTGAGGTGGAGTCTTAGCCAGTGGTACCATCAGGGGTGTGTATTGCACTTTAGTGTAGACAGCCAATCAGCTGCCAGATTCAATCTGTCAATCAAACACAGCAGCCAATCAGAGAGCTGGCCATTGATCAGCAGGCCCTTTATGACATCACAGACAGACCCACGGAACTCTCTGTGCTTGTCTGCTGGCTGGCTGTCAGTTGGGTGGGTGGGCGGCAGAGGGGGAGGATGTACGTCTCGTTTCTCCTGAAAATTGCGGTTTTTCGGCGTTTCCGGAAAAAGTCGCGGTCCGACGCGCAAAAGTGGGGTATCGTAGAAATCGCCTTTTAAAGACGCACCTTTCTGGCCCCACAAAAATGGGCATTTCAAATTAGAAACAAGTCAAATGAACAAAATAGTGTGAATAAGTAAGTATTTCAGGGGTGTCACGGTCTGAGGATTGGATGAACTCGTGTGACTATCAGGAACAACTGCTGAGCCAGAGGGGGTAGGTTGAAAACGTGCGGGTTTAATAAGAGACCTCTGCATTTACAAAGAAAATAAACTTGTCCCAAATAATGTCTTTGAGAGTCTGTACAGGAATTTGGCTATCACAATACTTCTTGTGAAAGTCTTTAGCAGGGGACTGCGAAATAATGAAATAAATGAAGAACTGAAGAATAAAAGCCACAGGAAGGATGCCGAGGGAATAGGGCCACTGATCACGGGGCCCCTGGTTGGCGATGGTATGGCAGATGTGGGAGACTAGGGCAGTAGACCAATCAGGAACCTTCCGGCTGGAATTAGCAGTAGGCAGACCACAGCACTACAGGAGCAGGATAGCTGGAACTGAAGAGCAGGATCAAAAAGGTACCAGGAATAGAGCCAGGATGTGCACAGCTTAACTGACACTTTGCACTGACTCAGAGCTGCCTTGACAGATCCCTCTTATGAGGAGAGGACGGCTGCCATTGGCTGCAGAGAGTCAGGGGAAGGAAATGGGCGTTTCAGGCAAGTTTGGGCATTTGCCCTTAACCAAGATGGCGGCGCCGGCCTCCCGTCTAGCCCAAACCAGCTCACTGCTCCCGCTGGTCGCCTCTCACTGCGCCGGGACCCGATTGCCGCCTCCAGCCTCCTGACCGCCGCACCAGCCCCACGGAGAGCCGCCGCCGGGCACGGACAGGTGAGTAGCGGCCCTGCCGTGACCCGCGGCGGGCTGCCGTGACAAGGGGTGAGTTAGCAGGTTATTGGGGTAGTAAGTCCTGATTTTTTTGGAGGTTGCAGTGACCACTACGCCATTCAAAATAGGCAGGCTTTAGCATAAGCAGTTAGGCCCCGTAGGATGATTTTAGCTAAAATGTGCCCCAAACACTCAAACCGGCTTGTATCTTGCAATGGAAAATATGGGAAACATGACTTAGACAGCAAATGATACACTGTATGCCATGTTTCCAAATTTTTATGCACAGTGGTTACAGCATGAAGCGAATGCATGTGAATATACAAAGGTGCATTGCATTAAACAAGTCCAATGAGCGTGAAAAAAATGGCCGGCCTGCCTGCTTTCATCCATCATTTGTTCTAAATTTATAATTAATCAATGAGCTGAGGTGGAGTCTTAGATAGTGGTACCATCAGGGGTGTGTAATGCACTTTAGGGTAGACAGCCAATCAGCTGCCAGATTCAATCTGTCAATTAAACACAGCAGCCAATCAGAGAGCTGGCCATTGATCAGCAGGCCCTTTATGACATCACAGACAGACCCACGGAACTCTCTGTGCTTGTCTGCTGCCTGGCTGTCAGTTGGGTGGGTGGGCGGCAGAGGGGGAGGATGTACGTCTCGTTTCTCCTGAAAATTGCGGTTTTTCGGCGTTTCCGGAAAAAGTCGCGGTCCGACGCGCAAAAGTGGGGTATCGTAGAAATCGCCTTTTAAAGACGCACCTTTCTGGCCCCACAAAAATGGGCATTTCAAATTAGAAACAAGTCAAATGAACAAAATAGTGTGAATAAGTAAGTATTTCAGGGGTGAGTTAGCAGGTTATTGGGGTAGTAAGTCCTGATTTTTTTGGAGGTTGCAGTGACCACTACGCCATTCAAAATAGGCAGGCTTTAGCATAAGCAGTTAGGCCCCGTAGGATGATTTTAGCTAAAATGTGCCCCAAACACTCAAACCGGCTTGTATCTTGCAATGGAAAATATGGGAAACATGACTTAGACAGAAAATGATACACTGTTTGCCATGTTTCCAAATTTTTATGCACAGTGGTTACAGCATGAAGCGAATGCATGTGAATATACACAGGTGCATTGCATTAAACAAGTCCAATGAGCGTGAAAAAAATGGCCGGCCTGCCTGCTTTCATCCATCATTTGTTCTAAATTTATAATTAATCAATGAGCTGAGGTGGAGTCTTAGCCAGTGGTACCATCAGGGGTGTGTAATGCACTTTAGGGTAGACAGCCAATCAGCTGCCAGATTCAATCTGTCAATCAAACACAGCAGCCAATCAGAGAGCTGGCCATTGATCAGCAGGCCCTTTATGACATCACAGACAGACCCACGGAACTCTCTGTGCTTGTCTGCTGGCTGGCTGTCAGTTGGGTGGGTGGGCGGCAGAGGGGGAGGATGTACGTCTCGTTTCTCCTGAAAATTGCGTTTTTTTGGCGTTTCCGGAAAAAGTCGCGGTCCGACGCGCAAAAGTGGGGTATCGTAGAAATCGCCTTTTAAAGACGCACCTTTCTGGCCCCACAAAAATGGGCATTTCAAATTAGAAACAAGTCAAATGAACAAAATAGTGTGAATAAGTAAGTATTTCAGGGGTGAGTTAGCAGGTTATTGGGGTAGTAAGTCCTGATTTTTTTGGAGGTTGCAGTGACCACTACGCCATTCAAAATAGGCCGGCTTTAGCATAAGCAGTTAGGCCCCGTAGGATGATTTTAGCTAAAATGTGCCCCAAACACTCAAACCGGCTTGTATCTTGCAATGGAAAATATGGGAAACATGACTTAGACAGCAAATGATACACTGTATGCCATGTTTCCAAATTTTTATGCACAGTGGTTACAGCATGAAGCGAATGCATGTGAATATACAAAGGTGCATTGCATTAAACAAGTCCAATGAGCGTGAAAAAAATGGCCGGCCTGCCTGCTTTCATCCATCATTTGTTCTAAATTTATAATTAATCAATGAGCTGAGGTGGAGTCTTAGCCAGTGGTACCATCAGGGGTGTGTAATGCACTTTAGGGTAGACAGCCAATCAGCTGCCAGATTCAATCTGTCAATCAAACACAGCAGCCAATCAGAGAGCTGGCCATTGATCAGCAGGCCCTTTATGACATCACAGACAGACCCACGGAACTCTCTGTGCTTGTCTGCTGGCTGGCTGGCTGTCAGTTGGGTGGGTGGGCGGCAGAGGGGGAGGATGTACGTCTCGTTTCTCCTGAAAATTGCGGTTTTTCGGCGTTTCCGGAAAAAGTCGCGGTCCGACGCGCAAAAGTGGGGTATCGTAGAAATCGCCTTTTAAAGACGCACCTTTCTGGCCCCACAAAAATGGGCAATTCAAATTAGAAACAAGTCAAATGAACAAAATAGTGTGAATAAGTAAGTATTTCAGGGGTGAGTTAGCAGGTTATAGGGGTAGTAAGTCCTGATTTTTTTGGAGGTTGCAGTGACCACTACGCCATTCAAAATAGGCAGGCTTTAGCATAAGCAGTTAGGCCCCGTAGGACGATTTGGTACTTGTGAGTTATCCGGACGCCCGATTTCAAAATCGGGTCGGATCGGGCACATCGCATCGCATCGCATGCGACCATCGGATGCGATGCGATGCGATGCGATGACCCGATTTTTCCATAGGAATCAATGTTAAAATGGACTGAGTCCATTTTAACATGGAATTCAATGGGAAAAAGGGGTCCTTTTCATACCCCTACTATCCAAGTGGGCATGGAGTTGGATATAAACCTGTGGCGAGCGTAGCGAGCCACCGAGCCCGAAGCGTGGCGAGCGTAGCGAGCCCCGCGAGGGGACACGGAATACCGTCTGCTCGCCACGCTTCGGGCTCGGTGGCTCGCTACGCTCGCCACAGGTTTATATCCAACTCCATGCCCACTTGGATAGTAGGGGTATGAAAAGGACCCCTTTTTCCATAGGAATCATTTTAACATTGATTCCTATGGAAAAATCGGGTCATCGCATCCGATGGTCGCATGCGATGCGATATCGCATCGCATCGCATCTGATTGTATGCCTTAACTTAAGGCATACAATCAAAAAATCGGGCGTCCAGATAACTCACAAGTACCGACGATTTTAGCTAAAATGTGCCCCAAACACTCAAACCGGCTTGTATCTTGCAATGGAAAATATGGGAAACATGACTTAGACAGCAAATGATACACTGTATGCCATGTTTCCAAATTTTTATGCACAGTGGTTACAGCATGAAGCGAATGCATGTGAATATACACAGGTGCATTGCATTAAACAAGTCCAATGAGCGTGAAAAAAATGGCCGGCCTGCCTGCTTTCATCCATCACTTGTTCTAAATTTATAATTAATCAATGAGCTGAGGTGGAGTCTTAGCCAGTGGTACCATCAGGGGTGTGTAATGCACTTTAGGGTAGACAGCCAATCAGCTGCCAGATTCAATCTGTCAATCAAACACAGCAGCCAATCAGAGAGCTGGCCATTGATCAGCAGGCCCTTTATGACATCACAGACAGACCCACGGAACTCTCTGTGCTTGTCTGCTGGCTGGCTGTCAGTTGGGTTAGTGGGCGGCAGAGGGGGAGGATGTACGTCTCGTTTCTC
The DNA here is from genome assembly GCF_055691185.1 of Crinia signifera. Lineage (NCBI taxonomy): Eukaryota > Metazoa > Chordata > Amphibia > Anura > Myobatrachidae > Crinia > Crinia signifera. Next base: position 162,769,084 of record NC_139218.1, on the reverse strand, counting down.
CTGAAAATTGCGGTTTTTCGGCGTTTCCGGAAAAAGTCGCGGTCCGACGCGCAAAAGTGGGGTATCGTAGAAATCGCCTTTTAAAGACGCACCTTTCTGGCCCCACAAAAATGGGCATTTCAAATTAGAAACAAGTCAAATGAACAAAATAGTGTGAATAAGTAAGTATTTCAGGGGTGAGTTAGCAGGTTATTGGGGTAGTAAGTCCTGATTTTTTTGGAGGTTGCAGTGATCCCTACGCCATTCAAAATAGGCAGGCTTTAGCATAAGCAGTTAGGCCCCGTAGGATGATTTTAGCTAAAATGTGCCCCAAACACTCAAACCGGCTTGTAACTTGCAATGGAAAATATGGGAAACATGACTTAGACAGCAAATGATACACTGTATGCCATGTTTCCAAATTTTTATGCACAGTGGTTACAGCATGAAGCGAATGCATGTGAATATACACAGGTGCATTGCATTAAACAAGTCCAATGAGCGTGAAAAAAATGGCCGGCCTGCCTGCTTTCATCCATCATTTGTTCTAAATTTATAATTAATCAATGAGCTGAGGTGGAGTCTTAGCCAGTGGTACCATCAGGGGTGTGTAATGCACTTTAGGGTAGACAGCCAATCAGCTGCCAGATTCAATCTGTCAATCAAACACAGCAGCCAATCAGAGAGCTGGCCATTGATCAGCAGGCCCTTTATGACATCACAGACAGACCCACGGAACTCTCTGTGCTTGTCTGCTGGCTGGCTGTCAGTTGGGTGGGTGGGCGGCAGAGGGGGAGGATGTACGTCTCGTTTCTCCTGAAAATTGCGGTTTTTCGGCGTTTCCGGAAAAAGTCGCGGTCCGACGCGCAAAAGTGGGGTATCGTAGAAATCGCCTTTTAAAGACGCACCTTTCTGGCCCCACAAAAATGGGCATTTCAAATTAGAAACAAGTCAAATGAACAAAATAGTGTGAATAAGTAAGTATTTCAGGGGTGAGTTAGCAGGTTATTGGGGTAGTAAGTCCTGATTTTTTTGGAGGTTGCAGTGACCACTACGCCATTCAAAATAGGCAGGCTTTAGCATAAGCAGTTAGGCCCCGTAGAATGATTTTAGCTAAAATGTGCCCCAAACACTCAAACCGGCTTGTATCTTGCAATGGAAAATATGGGAAACATGACTTAGACAGCAAATGATACACTGTATGCCATGTTTCCAAATTTTTATGCACAGTGGTTACAGCATGAAGCGAATGCATGTGAATATACAAAGGTGCATTGCATTAAACAAGTCCAATGAGCGTGAAAAAAATGGCCGGCCTGCCTGCTTTCATCCATCATTTGTTCTAAATTTATAATTAATCAATGAGCTGAGGTGGAGTCTTAGCCAGTGGTACCATCAGGGGTGTGTAATGCACTTTAGGGTAGACATCCAATCAGCTGCCAGATTCAATCTGTCAATCAAACACAGCAGCCAATCAGAGAGCTGGCCATTGATCAGCAGGCCCTTTATGACATCACAGACAGACCCACGGAACTCTCTGTGCTTGTCTGCTGGCTGGCTGTCAGTTGGGTGGGTGGGCGGCAGAGGGGGAGGATGTACGTCTCGTTTCTCCTGAAAATTGCGGTTTTTCGGCGTTTCCGGAAAAAGTCGCGGTCCGACGCGCAAAAGTGTGGTATCGTAGAAATCGCCTTTTAAAGACGCACCTTTCTGTCCCCACAAAAATGGGCATTTCAAATTAGAAACAAGTCAAATGAACAAAATAGTGTGAATAAGTAAGTATTTCAGGGGTGAGTTAGCAGGTTATTGGGGTAGTAAGTCCTGATTTTTTTGGAGGTTGCAGTGACCACTACGCCATTCAAAATAGGCAGGCTTTAGCATAAGCAGTTAGGCCCCGTAGGATGATTTTAGCTAAAATGTGCCCCAAACACTCAAACCGGCTTGTATCTTGCAATGGAAAATATGGGAAACATGACTTAGACAGCAAATGATACACTGTATGCCATGTTTCCAAATTTTTATGCACAGTGGTTACAGCCTGAAGCGAATGCATGTGAATATACACAGGTGCATTGCATTAAACAAGTCCAATGAGCGTGAAAAAAATGGCCGGCCTGCCTGCTTTCATCCATCATTTGTTCTAAATTTATAATTAATCAATGAGCTGAGGTGGAGTCTTAGCCAGTGGTACCATCAGGGGTGTGTAATGCACTTTAGGGTAGACAGCCAATCAGCTGCCAGATTCAATCTGTCAATCAAACACAGCAGCCAATCAGAGAGCTGGCCATTGATCAGCAGGCCCTTTATGACATCACAGACAGACCCACGGAACTCTCTGTGCTTGTCTGCTGGCTGGCTGTCAGTTGGGTGGGTGGGCGGCAGAGGGGGAGGATGTACGTCTCGTTTCTCCTGAAAATTGCGGTTTTTCGGCGTTTCCGGAAAAAGTCGCGGTCCGACGCGCAAAAGTGGGGTATCGTAGAAATCGCCTTTTAAAGACGCACCTTTCTGGCCCCACAAAAATGGGCATTTCAAATTAGAAACAAGTCACATGAACAAAATAGTGTGAATAAGTAAGTATTTCAGGGGTGTCACGGTCTGAGGATTGGATGAACTCGTGTGACTATCAGGAACAACTGCTGAGCCAGAGGGGGTAGGTTGAAAACGTGCGGGTTTAATAAGAGACCTCTGCATTTACAAAGAAAATAAACTTGTCCCAAATAATGTCTTTGAGAGTCTGTACAGGAATTTGGCTATCACAATACTTCTTGTGAAAGTCTTTAGCAGGGGACTGCGAAATAATGAAATAAATGAAGAACTGAAGAATAAAAGCCACAGGAAGGATGCCGAGGGAATAGGGCCACTGATCACGGGGCCCCTGGTTGGCGATGGTATGGCAGATGTGGGAGACTAGGGCAGTAGACCAATCAGGAACCTTCCGGCTGGAATTAGCAGTAGGCAGACCACAGCACTACAGGAGCAGGATAGCTGGAACTGAAGAGCAGGATCAAAAAGGTAACAGGAATAGAGCCAGGATGTGCACAGCTTAACTGACACTTTGCACTGACTCAGAGCTGCCTTGACAGATCCCTCTTATGAGGAGAGGACGGCTGCCATTGGCTGCAGAGAGTCAGGGGAAGGAAATGGGCGTTTCAGGCAAGTTTGGGCATTTGCCCTTAACCAAGATGGCGGCGCCGGCCTCCCGTCTAGCCCAAACCAGCTCACTGCTCCCGCTGGCCGCCTCTCACTGCGCCGGGACCCGATTGCCGCCTCCAGCCTCCTGACCGCCGCACCAGCCCCACGGAGAGCCGCCGCCGGGCACGGACAGGTGAGTAGCGGCCCTGCCGTGACCCGCGGCGGGCTGCCGTGACAAGGGGTGAGTTAGCAGGTTATTGGGGTAGTAAGTCCTGATTTTTTTGGAGGTTGCAGTGACCACTACGCCATTCAAAATAGGCAGGCTTTAGCATAAGCAGTTAGGCCCCGTAGGATGATTTTAGCTAAAATGTGCCCCAAACACTCAAACCGGCTTGTATCTTGCAATGGAAAATATGGGAAACATGACTTAGACAGCAAATGATACACTGTATGCCATGTTTCCAAATTTTTATGCACAGTGGTTACAGCATGAAGCGAATGCATGTGAATATACACAGGTGCATTGCATTAAACAAGTCCAATGAGCGTGAAAAAAATGGCCGGCCTGCCTGCTTTCATCCATCATTTGTTCTAAATTTATAATTAATCAATGAGCTGAGGTGGAGTCTTAGCCAGTGGTACCATCAGGGGTGTGTAATGCACTTTAGGGTAGACAGCCAATCAGCTGCCAGATTCAATCTGTCAATCAAACACAGCAGCCAATCAGAGAGCTGGCCATTGATCAGCAGGCCCTTTATGACATCACAGACAGACCCACGGAACTCTCTGTGCTTGTCTGCTGGCTGGCTGTCAGTTGGGTGGGTGGGCGGCAGAGGGGGAGGATGTACGTCTCGTTTCTCCTGAAAATTGCGGTTTTTCGGCGTTTCCGGAAAAAGTCGCGGTCCGACGCGCAAAAGTGGGGTATCGTAGAAATCGCCTTTTAAAGACGCACCTTTCTGGCCCCACAAAAATGGGCATTTCAAATTAGAAACAAGTCAAATGAACAAAATAGTGTGAATAAGTAAGTATTTCAGGGGTGAGTTAGCAGGTTATTGGGGTAGTAAGTCCTGATTTTTTTGGAGGTTGCAGTGACCACTACGCCATTCAAAATAGGCAGGCTTTAGCATAAGCAGTTAGGCCCCGTAGAATGATTTTAGCTAAAATGTGCCCCAAACACTCAAACCGGCTTGTATCTTGCAATGGAAAATATGGGAAACATGACTTAGACAGCAAATGATACACTGTATGCCATGTTTCCAAATTTTTATGCACAGTGGTTACAGCATGAAGCGAATGCATGTGAATATACAAAGGTGCATTGCATTAAACAAGTCCAATGAGCGTGAAAAAAATGGCCGGCCTGCCTGCTTTCATCCATCATTTGTTCTAAATTTATAATTAATCAATGAGCTGAGGTGGAGTCTTAGCCAGTGGTACCATCAGGGGTGTGTAATGCACTTTAGGGTAGACATCCAATCAGCTGCCAGATTCAATCTGTCAATCAAACACAGCAGCCAATCAGAGAGCTGGCCATTGATCAGCAGGCCCTTTATGACATCACAGACAGACCCACGGAACTCTCTGTGCTTGTCTGCTGGCTGGCTGTCAGTTGGGTGGGTGGGCGGCAGAGGGGGAGGATGTACGTCTCGTTTCTCCTGAAAATTGCGGTTTTTCGGCGTTTCCGGAAAAAGTCGCGGTCCGACGCGCAAAAGTGTGGTATCGTAGAAATCGCCTTTTAAAGACGCACCTTTCTGGCCCCACAAAAATGGGCATTTCAAATTAGAAACAAGTCACATGAACAAAATAGTGTGAATAAGTAAGTATTTCAGGGGTGTCACGGTCTGAGGATTGGATGAACTCGTATGACTATCAGGAACAACTGCTGAGCCAGAGGGGGTAGGTTGAAAACGTGCGGGTTTAATAAGAGACCTCTGCATTTACAAAGAAAATAAACTTGTCCCAAATAATGTCTTTGAGAGTCTGTACAGGAATTTGGCTATCACAATACTTCTTGTGAAAGTCTTTAGCAGGGGACTGCGAAATAATGAAATAAATGAAGAACTGAAGAATAAAAGCCACAGGAAGGATGCCGAGGGAATAGGGCCACTGATCACGGGGCCCCTGGTTGGCGATGGTATGGCAGATGTGGGAGACTAGGGCAGTAGACCAATCAGGAACCTTCCGGCTGGAATTAGCAGTAGGCAGACCACAGCACTACAGGAGCAGGATAGCTGGAACTGAAGAGCAGGATCAAAAAGGTAACAGGAATAGAGCCAGGATGTGCACAGCTTAACTGACACTTTGCACTGACTCAGAGCTGCCTTGACAGATCCCTCTTATGAGGAGAGGACGGCTGCCATTGGCTGCAGAGAGTCAGGGGAAGGAAATGGGCGTTTCAGGCAAGTTTGGGCATTTGCCCTTAACCAAGATGGCGGCGCCGGCCTCCCGTCTAGCCCAAACCAGCTCACTGCTCCCGCTGGCCGCCTCTCACTGCGCCGGGACCCGATTGCCGCCTCCAGCCTCCTGACCGCCGCACCAGCCCCACGGAGAGCCGCCGCCGGGCACGGACAGGTGAGTAGCGGCCCTGCCGTGACCCGCGGCGGGCTGCCGTGACAAGGGGTGAGTTAGCAGGTTATTGGGGTAGTAAGTCCTGATTTTTTTGGAGGTTGCAGTGACCACTACGCCATTCAAAATAGGCAGGCTTTAGCATAAGCAGTTAGGCCCCGTAGGATGATTTTAGCTAAAATGTGCCCCAAACACTCAAACCGGCTTGTATCTTGCAATGGAAAATATGGGAAACATGACTTAGACAGCAAATGATACACTGTATGCCATGTTTCCAAATTTTTATGCACAGTGGTTACAGCATGAAGCGAATGCATGTGAATATACACAGGTGCATTGCATTAAACAAGTCCAATGAGCGTGAAAAAAATGGCCGGCCTGCCTGCTTTCATCCATCATTTGTTCTAAATTTATAATTAATCAATGAGCTGAGGTGGAGACTTAGCCAGTGGTACCATCAGGGGTGTGTAATGCACTTTAGGGTAGACAGCCAATCAGCTGCCAGATTCAATCTGTCAATCAAACACAGCAGCCAATCAGAGAGCTGGCCATTGATCAGCAGGCCCTTTATGACATCACAGACAGACCCACGGAACTCTCTGTGCTTGTCTGCTGGCTGGCTGTCAGTTGGGTGGGTGGGCGGCAGAGGGGGAGGATGTACGTCTCGTTTCTCCTGAAAATTGCGGTTTTTCGGCGTTTCCGGAAAAAGTCGCGGTCCGACGCGCAAAAGTGGGGTATCGTAGAAATCGCCTTTTAAAGACGCACCTTTCTGGCCCCACAAAAATTGGGCATTTCAAATTAGAAACAAGTCAAATGAACAAAATAGTGTGAATAAGTAAGTATTTCAGGGGTGAGTTAGCAGGTTATTGGGGTAGTAAGTCCTGATTTTTTTGGAGGTTGCAGTGACCACTACGCCATTCAAAATAGGCAGGCTTAAGCATAAGCAGTTAGGACCCGTAGGATGATTTTAGCTAAAATATGCCCCAAACACTCAAACCGGCTTGTATCTTGCAATGGAAAATATGGCAAACATGACTTAGACAGCAAATGATACACTGTATGCCATGTTTCCAAATTTTTATGCACAGTGGTTACAGCATGAAGCGAATGCATGTGAATATACACAGGTGCATTGCATTAAACAAGTCCAATGAGCGTGAAAAAAATGGCCGGCCTGCCTGCTTTCATCCATCATTTGTTCTAAATTTATAATTAATCAATGAGCTGAGGTGGAGTCTTAGCCAGTGGTACCATCAGGGGTGTGTAATGCACTTTAGGGTAGACAGCCAATCAGCTGCCAGATTAAATCTGTCAATCAAACACAGCAGCCAATCAGAGAGCTGGCCATTGATCAGCAGGCCCTTTATGACATCACAGACAGACCCACGGAACTCTCTGTGCTTGTCTGCTGGCTGGCTGTCAGTTGGGTGGGTGGGCGGCAGAGGGGGAGGATGTATGTCTCGTTTCTCCTGAAAATTGCGGTTTTTCGGCGTTTCCGGAAAAAGTCGCGGTCCGACGCGCAAAAGTGGGGTATCGTAGAAATCGCCTTTTAAAGACGCACCTTTCTGGCCCCACAAAAATGGGCATTTCAAATTAGAAACAAGTCAAATGAACAAAATAGTGTGAATAAGTAAGTATTTCAGGGGTGAGTTAGCAGGTTATTGGGGTAGTAAGTCCTGATTTTTTTGGAGGTTGCAGTGACCACTACGCCATTCAAAATAGGCAGGCTTTAGCATAAGCAGTTAGGCCCCGTAGGATGATTTTAGCTAAAATGTGCCCCAAACACTCAAACCGGCTTGTATCTTGCAATGGAAAATATGGGAAACATGACTTAGACAGCAAATGATACACTGTATGCCATGTTTCCAAATTTTTATGCACAGTGGTTACAGCATGAAGCGAATGCATGTGAATATACAAAGGTGCATTGCATTAAACAAGTCCAATGAGCGTGAAAAAAATGGCCGGCCTGCCTGCTTTCATCCATCATTTGTTCTAAATTTATAATTAATCAATGAGCTGAGGTGGAGTCTTAGCCAGTGGTACCATCAGGGGTGTGTAATGCACTTTAGGGTAGACAGCCAATCAGCTGCCAGATTAAATCTGTCAATCAAACACAGCAGCCAATCAGAGAGCTGGCCATTGATCAGCAGGCCCTTTATGACATCACAGACAGACCCACGGAACTCTCTGTGCTTGTCTGCTGGCTGGCTGTCAGTTGGGTGGGTGGGCGGCAGAGGGGGAGGATGTACGTCTCGTTTCTCCTGAAAATTGCGGTTTTTCGGCGTTTCCGGAAAAAGTCGCGGTCCGACGCGCAAAAGTGGGGTATCGTAGAAATCGCCTTTTAAAGACGCACCTTTCTGGCCCCACAAAAATGGGCATTTCAAATTAGAAACAAGTCAAATGAACAAAATAGTGTGAATAAGTAAGTATTTCAGGGGTGAGTTAGCAGGTTATTGGGGTAGTAAGTCCTGATTTTTTTGGAGGTTGCAGTGACCACTACGCCATTCAAAATAAGCAGGCTTTAGCATAAGCAGTTAGGCCCCGTAGGATGATTTTAGCTAAAATGTGCCCCAAACACTCAAACCGGCTTGTATCTTGCAATGGAAAATATGGGAAACATGACTTAGACAGCAAATGATACACTGTATGCCATGTTTCCAAATTTTTATGCACAGTGGTTACAGCATGAAGCGAATGCATGTGAATATACACAGGTGCATTGCATTAAACAAGTCCAATGAGCGTGAAAAAAATGGCCGGCCTGCCTGCTTTCATCCATCATTTGTTCTAAATTTATAATTAATCAATGAGCTGAGGTGGAGTCTTAGCCAGTGGTACCATCAGGGGTGTGTAATGCACTTTAGGGTAGACAGCCAATCAGCTGCCAGATTCAATCTGTCAATCAAACACAGCAGCCAATCAGAGAGCTGGCCATTGATCAGCAGGCCCTTTATGACATCACAGACAGACCCACGGAACTCTCTGTGCTTGTCTGCTGGCTGGCTGGCTGTCAGTTGGGTGGGTGGGCGGCAGAGGGGGAGGATGTACGTCTCGTTTCTCCTGAAAATTGCGGTTTTTCGGCGTTTCCGGAAAAAGACGCGGTCCGACGCGCAAAAGTGGGGTATCGTAGAAATCGCCTTTTAAAGACGCAGCTTTCTGGCCCCACAAAAATGGGCATTTCAAATTAGAAACAAGTCAAATGAACAAAATAGTGTGAATAAGTAAGTATTTCAGGGGTGAGTTAGCAGGTTATTGGGGTAGTAAGTCCTGATTTTTTTGGAGGTTGCAGTGACCACTACGCCATTCAAAATAGGCAGGCTTTAGCATAAGCAGTTAGGCCCCGTAGGATGATTTTAGCTAAAATGTGCCCCAAACACTCAAACCGGCTTGTATCTTGCAATGGAAAATATGGGAAACATGACTTAGACAGCAAATGATACACTGTATGCCATGTTTCCAAATTTTTATGCACAGTGGTTACAGCATGAAGCGAATGCATGTGAATATACAAAGGTGCATTGCATTAAACAAGTCCAATGAGCGTGAAAAAAATGGCCTGCCTGCTTTCATCCATCATTTGTTCTAAATTTATAATTAATCAATGAGCTGAGGTGGAGTCTTAGCCAGTGGTACCATCAGGGGTGTGTAATGCACTTTAGGGTAGACAGCCAATCAGCTGCCAGATTCAATCTGTCAATCAAACACAGCAGCCAATCAGAGAGCTGGCCATTGATCAGCAGGCCCTTTATGACATCACAGACAGACCCACGGAACTCTCTGTGCTTGTCTGCTGGCTGGCTGTCAGTTGGGTGGGTGGGCGGCAGAGGGGGAGGATGTACGTCTCGTTTCTCCTGAAAATTGCGGTTTTTCGGCGTTTCCGGAAAAAGTCGCGGTCCGACGCGCAAAAGTGTGGTATCGTAGAAATCGCCTTTTAAAGACGCACCTTTCTGGCCCCACAAAAATGGGCATTTCAAATTAGAAACAAGTCAAATGAACAAAATAGTGTGAATAAGTAAGTATTTCAGGGGTGAGTTAGCAGGTTATTGGGGTAGTAAGTCCTGATTTTTTTGGAGGATGCAGTGACCACTACGCCATTCAAAATAGGCAGGCTTTAGCATAAGCAGTTAGGCCCCGTAGGATGATTTTAGCTAAAATGTGCCCCAAACACTCAAACCGGCTTGTATCTTGCAATGGAAAATATGGGAAACATGACTTAGACAGCAAATGATACACTGTATGCCATGTTTCCAAATTTTTATGCACAGTGGTTACAGCATGAAGCGAATGCATGTGAATATACAAAGGTGCATTGCATTAAACAAGTCCAATGAGCGTGAAAAAAATGGCCTGCCTGCTTTCATCCATCATTTGTTCTAAATTTATAATTAATCAATGAGCTGAGGTGGAGTCTTAGCCAGTGGTACCATCAGGGGTGTGTAATGCACTTTAGGGTAGACAGCCAATCAGCTGCCAGATTCAATCTGTCAATCAAACACAGCAGCCAATCAGAGAGCTGGCCATTGATCAGCAGGCCCTTTATGACATCACAGACAGACCCACGGAACTCTCTGTGCTTGTCTGCTGGCTGGCTGTCAGTTGGGTGGGTGGGCGGCAGAGGGGGAGGATGTACGTCTCGTTTCTCCTGAAAATTGCGGTTTTTCGGCGTTTCCGGAAAAAGTCGCGGTCCGACGCGCAAAAGTGTGGTATCGTAGAAATCGCCTTTTAAAGACGCACCTTTCTGGCCCCACAAAAATGGGCATTTCAAATTAGAAACAAGTCAAATGAACAAAATAGTGTGAATAAGTAAGTATTTCAGGGGTGAGTTAGCAGGTTATTGGGGTAGTAAGTCCTGATTTTTTTGGAGGTTGCAGTGACCACTACGCCATTCAAAATAGGCAGGCTTTAGCATAAGCAGTTAGGCCCCGTAGGATGATTTTAGCTAAAATGTGCCCCAAACACTCAAACCGGCTTGTATCTTGCAATGGAAAATATGGGAAACATGACTTAGACAGCAAATGATACACTGTATGCCATGTTTCCAAATTTTTATGCACAGTGGTTACAGCATGAAGCGAATGCATGTGAATATACAAAGGTGCATTGCATTAAACAAGTCCAATGAGCGTGAAAAAAATGGCCGGCCTGCCTGCTTTCATCCATCATTTGTTCTAAATTTATAATTAATCAATGAGCTGAGGTGGAGTCTTAGCCAGTGGTACCATCAGGGGTGTGTAATGCACTTTAGGGTAGACAGCCAATCAGCTGCCAGATTCAATCTGTCAATCAAACACAACAGCCAATCAGAGAGCTGGCCATTGATCAGCAGGCCCTTTATGACATCACAGACAGACCCACGGAACTCTCTGTGCTTGTCTGCTGGCTGGCTGGCTGTCAGTTGGGTGGGTGGGCGGCAGAGGGGGAGGATGTACGTCTCGTTTCTCCTGAAAATTGCGGTTTTTCGGCGTTTCCGGAAAAAGTCGCGGTCCGACGCGCAAAAGTGGGGTATCGTAGAAATCGCCTTTTAAAGACGCACCTTTCTGGCCCCACAAAAATGGGCATTTCAAATTAGAAACAAGTCAAATGAACAAAATAGTGTGAATAAGTAAGTATTTCAGGGGTGAGTTAGCAGGTTATAGGGGTAGTAAGTCCTGGTTTTTTTGGAGGTTGCAGTGACCACTACGCCATTCAAAATAGGCAGGCTTTAGCATAAGCAGTTAGGCCCCGTAGGATGATTTTAGCTCAAATGTGCCCCGAACACTCAAACCGGCTTGTATCTTGCAATGGAAAATATGGGAAACATGACTTAGACAGCAAATGATACACTGTATGCCATGTTTCCAAATTTTTATGCACAGTGGTTACAGCATGAAGTGAATGCATGTGAATATACACAGGTGCATTGCATTAAACAAGTCCAATGAGCGTGAAAAAAATGGCCGGCCTGCCTGCTTTTATCCATCATTTAATCTAAATTTATAATTAATCAATGAGCTGAGGTGGAGTCTTAGCCAGTGGTACCATCAGGGGTGTGTAATGCACTTTAGGGTAGACAGCCAATCAGCTGCCAGATTCAATCTGTCAATCAAACACAGCAGCCAATCAGAGAGCTGGCCATTGATCAGCAGGCCCTTTATGACATCACAGACAGACCCACGGAACTCTCTGTGCTTGTCTGCTGGCTGGCTGTCAGTTGGGTGGGTGGGCGGCAGAGGGGGAGGATGTACGTCTCGTTTCTCATGAAAATTGCGGTTTTTCGGCGTTTCCGGAAAAAGTCGCGGTCCGACGCGCAAAAGTGGGGTATCGTAGAAATCGCCTTTTAAAGACGCACCTTTCTGGCCCCACAAAAATGGGCATTTCAAATTAGAAACAAGTCAAATGAACAAAATAGTGTGAATAAGTAAGTATTTCAGGGGTGAGTTAGCAGGTTATTGGGGTAGTAAGTCCTGATTTTTTTGGAGGTTGCAGTGACCACTACGCCATTCAAAATAGGCAGGCTTTAGCATAGGCAGTTAGGCCCCGTAGGATGATTTTAGCTAAAATGTGCCCCAAACACTCAAACCGGCTTGTATCTTGCAATGGAAAATATGGGAAACATGACTTAGACAGCAAATGATACACTGTATGCCATGTTTCCTAATTTTTATGCACAGTGGTTACAGCATGAAGCGAATGCATGTGAATATACAAAGGTGCATTGCATTAAACAAGTCCAATGAGCGTGAAAAAAATGGCCGGCCTGCCTGCTTTCATCCATCATTTGTTCTAAATTTATAATTAATCAATGAGCTGAGGTGGAGTCTTAGCCAGTGGTACCATCAGGGGTGTGTAATGCACTTTAGGGTAGACAGCCAATCAGCTGCCAGATTCAATCTGTCAATCAAACACAGCAGCCAATCAGAGAGCTGGCCATTGATCAGCAGGCCCTTTATGACATCACAGACAGATCCACGGAACTCTCTGTGCTTGTCTGCTGGCTGGCTGTCAGTTGGGTGGGTGGGCGGCAGAGGGGGAGGATGTACGTCTCGTTTCTCCTGAAAATTGCGTTTTTTTGGCGTTTCTGGAAAAAGTCGCGGTCCGACGCGCAAAAGTGGGGTATCGTAGAAATCGCCTTTTAAAGACGCACCTTTCTGGCCCCACAAAAATGGGCATTTCAAATTAGAAACAAGTCAAATGAACAAAATAGTGTGAATAAGTAAGTATTTCAGGGGTGAGTTAGCAGGTTATTGGGGTAGTAAGTCCTGATTTTTTTGGAGGTTGCAGTGACCACTACGCCATTCAAAATAGGCCGGCTTTAGCATAAGCAGTTAGGCCCCGTAGGATGATTTTAGCTAAAATGTGCCCCAAACACTCAAACCGGCTTGTATCTTGCAATGGAAAATATGGGAAACATGACTTAGACAGCAAATGATACACTGTATGCCATGTTTCCAAATTTGTATGCACAGTGGTTACAGCATGAAGCGAATGCATGTGAATATACAAAGGTGCATTGCATTAAACAAGTCCAATGAGCGTGAAAAAAATGGCCGGCCTGCCTGCTTTCATCCATCATTTGTTCTAAATTTATAATTAATCAATGAGCTGAGGTGGAGTCTTAGCCAGTGGTACCATCAGGGGTGTGTAATGCACTTTAGGGTAGACAGCCAATCAGCTGCCAGATTCAATCTGTCAATCAAACACAGCAGCCAATCAGAGAGCTGGCCATTGATCAGCAGGCCCTTTATGACATCACAGACAGACCCACGGAACTCTCTGTGCTTGTCTGCTGGCTGGCTGTCAGTTGGGTGGGTGGGCGGCAGAGGGGGAGGATGTACGTCTCGTTTCTCCTGAAAATTGCGGTTTTTCGGCATTTCCGGAAAAAGTCGCGGTCCGACGCGCAAAAGTGGGGTATCGTAGAAATCGGCTTTTAAAGACGCACCTTTCTGGCCCCACAAAAATGGGCATTTCAAATTAGAAAAAAGTCAAATGAACAAAATAGTGTGAATAAGTAAGTATTTCAGGGGTGAGTTAGCAGGTTATAGGGGTAGTAAGTCCTGATTTTTTTGGAGGTTGCAGTGACCACTACACCATTCAAAATAGGCAGGCTTTAGCATAAGCAGTTAGGCCCCGTAGGATGATTTTAGCTAAAATGTGCCCCAAACACTCAAACCGGCTTGTATCTTGCAATGGAAAATATGGGAAACATGACTTAGACAGCAAATGATACACTGTATGCCATGTTTCCAAATTTTTATGCACAGTGGTTACAGCATGAAGCGAATGCATGTGAATATACAAAGGTGCATTGCATTAAACAAGTCCAATGAGCGTGAAAAAAATGGCCGGCCTGCCTGCTTTCATCCATCATTTGTTCTAAATTTATAATTAATCAATGAGCTGAGGTGGAGTCTTAGCCAGTGGTACCATCAGGGGTGTGTAATGCACTTTAGGGTAGACAGCCAATCAGCTGCCAGATTCAATCTGTCAATCAAACACAGCAGCCAATCAGAGAGCTGGCCATTGATCAGCAGGCCCTTTATGACATCACAGACAGACCCACGGAACTCTCTGTGCTTGTCTGCTGGCTGGCTGTCAGTTGGGTGGGTGGGCGGCAGAGGGGGAGGATGTACGTCTCGTTTCTCCTGAAAATTGCGGTTTTTCGGCGTTTCCGGAAAAAGTCGCGGTCCGACGCGCAAAAGTGGGGTATCGTAGAAATCGCCTTTTAAAGACGCACCTTTCTGGCCCCACAAAAATGGGCATTTCAAATTAGAAACAAGTCAAATGAACAAAATAGTGTGAATAAGTAAGTATTTCAGGGGTGAGTTAGCAGGTTATTGGGGTAGTAAGTCCTGATTTTTTTGGAGGTTGCAGTGACCACTACGCCATTCAAAATAGGCAGGCTTTAGCATAAGCAGTTAGGCCCCGTAGGATGATTTTAGCTAAAATGTGCCCCAAACACTCAAACCGGCTTGTATCTTGCAATGGAAAATATGGGAAACATGACTTAGACAGCAAATGATACACTGTATGCCATGTTTCCAAATTTTTATGCACAGTGGTTACAGCATGAAGCGAATGCATGTGAATATACAAAGGTGCATTGCATTAAACAAGTCCAATGAGCGTGAAAAAAATGGCCGGCCTGCCTGCTTTCATCCATCATTTGTTCTAAATTTATAATTAATCAATGAGCTGAGGTGGAGTCTTAGCCAGTGGTACCATCAGGGGTGTGTAATGCACTTTAGGGTAGACAGCCAATCAGCTGCCAGATTCAATCTGTCATTTAAACATAGCAGCCAATCAGAGAGCTGGCCATTGATCAGCAGGCCCTTTATGACATCACAGACAGACCCACGGAACTCTCTGTGCTTGTCTGCTGGCTGGCTGTCAGTTGGGTGGGTGGCGGCAGAGGGGGAGGATGTACGTCTCGTTTCTCCTGAAAATTGCGGTTTTTCGGCATTTCCGGAAAAAGTCGCGGTCCGACGCGCAAAAGTGGGGTATCGTAGAAATCGCCTTTTAAAGACGCACCTTTCTGGCCCCACAAAAATGGGCATTTCAAATTAGAAACAAGTCAAATGAACAAAATAGTGTGAATAAGTAAGTATTTCAGGGGTGAGTTAGCAGGTTATTGGGGTAGTAAGTCCTGATTTATTTGGAGGTTGCAGTGACCACTACGCCATTCAAAATAGGCAGGCTTTAGCATAAGCAGTTAGGCCCCGTAGGATGATTTTAGCTAAAATGTGCCCCAAACACTCAAACCGGCTTGTATCTTGCAATGGAAAATATGGGAAACATGACTTAGACAGCAAATGATACACTGTATGCCATGTTTCCAAATTTTTATGCACAGTGGTTACAGCATGAAGCGAATGCATGTGAATATACAAAGGTGCATTGCATTAAACAAGTCCAATGAGCGTGAAAAAAATGGCCGGCCTGCCTGCTTTCATCCATCATTTGTTCTAAATTTATAATTAATCAATGAGCTGAGGTGGAGTCTTAGCCAGTGGTACCATCAGGGGTGTGTAATGCAGTTTAGGGTAGACAGCCAATCAGCTGCCAGATTCAATCTGTCAATCAAACACAGCAGCCAATCAGAGAGCTGGCCATTGATCAGCAGGCCCTTTATGACATCACAGACAGACCCACGGAACTCTCTGTGCTTGTCTGCTGGCTGGCTGTCAGTTGGGTGGGTGGGCGGCAGAGAGGGAGGATGTACGTCTCGTTTCTCCTGAAAATTGCGGTTTTTCGGCGTTTCCGGAAAAAGACGCGGTCCGACGCGCAAAAGTGGGGTATCGTAGAAATCGCCTTTTAAAGACGCACCTTTCTGGCCCCACAAAAATGGGCATTTCAAATTAGAAACAAGTCAAATGAACAAAATAGTGTGAATAAGTAAGTATTTCAGGGGTGAGTTAGCAGGTTATTGGGGTAGTAAGTCCTGATTTTTTTGGAGGTTGCAGTGACCACTACGCCATTCAAAATAGGCAGGCTTTAGCATAAGCAGTTAGGCCCCGTAGGATGATTTTAGCTAAAATGTGCCCCAAACACTCAAACCGGCTTGTATCTTGCAATGGAAAATATGGGAAACATGACTTAGACAGCAAATGATACACTGTATGCCATGTTTCCAAATTTTTATGCACAGTGGTTACAGCATGAAGCGAATGCATGTGAATATACACAGGTGCATTGCATTAAACAAGTCCAATGAGCGTGAAAAAAATGGCCGGCCTGCCTGCTTTCATCCATCATTTGTTCTAAATTTATAATTAATCAATGAGCTGAGGTGGAGTCTTAGCCAGTGGTACCATCAGGGGTGTGTAATGCACTTTAGGGTAGACAGCCAATCAGCTGCCAGATTCAATCTGTCAATCAAACACAGCAGCCAATCAGAGAGCTGGCCATTGATCAGCAGGCCCTTTATGACATCACAAACAGACCCACGGAACTCTCTGTGCTTGTCTGCTGGCTGGCTGTCAGTTGGGTGGGTGGGCGGCAGAGGGGGAGGATGTACGTCTCATTTCTCCTGAAAATTGCGGTTTTTCGGCATTTCCGGAAAAAGTCGCGGTCCGATGCGCAAAAGTGGGGTATCGTAGAAATCGCCTTTTAAAGACGCACCTTTCTGGCCCCACAAAAATGGGCATTTCAAATTAGAAACAAGTCAAATGAACAAAATAGTGTGAATAAGTAAGTATTTCAGGGGTGAGTTAGCAGGTTATTGGGGTAGTAAGTCCTGATTTATTTGGAGGTTGCAGTGACCACTACGCCATTCAAAATAGGCAGGCTTTAGCATAAGCAGTTAGGCCCCGTAGGATGATTTTAGCTAAAATGTGCCCCAAACACTCAAACCGGCTTGTATCTTGCAATGGAAAATATGGGAAACATGACTTAGACAGCAAATGATACACTGTATGCCATGTTTCCAAATTTTTATGCACAGTGGTTACAGCATGAAGCGAATGCATGTGAATATACAAAGGTGCATTGCATTAAACAAGTCCAATGAGCGTGAAAAAAATGGCCGGCCTGCCTGCTTTCATCCATCATTTGTTCCAAATTTATAATTAATCAATGAGCTGAGGTGGAGTCTTAGCCAGTGGTACCATCAGGGGTGTGTAATGCACTTTAGGGTAGACAGCCAATCAGCTGCCAGATTCAATCTGTCAATCAAACACAGCAGCCAATCAGAGAGCTGGCCATTGATCAGCAGGCCCTTTATGACATAACAGACAGACCCATGGAACTCTCTGTGCTTGTCTGCTGGCTGGCTGTCAGTTGGGTGGGTGGGCGGCAGAGAGGGAGGATGTATGTCTCGTTTCTCCTGAAAATTGCGGTTTTTCGGCGTTTCCGGAAAAAGTCGCGGACCGACGCGCAAAAGTGGGGTATCGTAGAAATCGCCTTTTAAAGACGCACCTTTCTGGCCCCACAAAAATGGGCATTTCAAATTAGAAACAAGTCAAATGAACAAAATAGTGTGAATAAGTAAGTATTTCAGGGGTGAGTTAGCAGGTTATTGGGGTAGTAAGTCCTGATTTTTTTGGAGGTTGCAGTGACCACTACGCCATTCAAAATAGGCAGGCTTTAGCATAAGCAGTTAGGCCCCGTAGGATGATTTTAGCTAAAATGTGCCCCAAACACTCAAACCGGCTTGTATCTTGCAATGGAAAATATGGGAAACATGACTTAGACAGCAAATGATACACTGTATGCCATGTTTCCAAATTTTTATGCACAGTGGTTACAGCATGAAGCGAATGCATGTGAATATACAAAGGTGCATTGCATTAAACAAGTCCAATGAGCGTGAAAAAAATGGCCGGCCTGCCTGCTTTCATCCATCATTTGTTCTAAATTTATAATTAATCAATGAGCTGAGGTGGAGTCTTAGCCAGTGGTACCATCAGGGGTGTGTAATGCACTTTAGGGTAGACAGCCAATCAGCTGCCAGATTCAATCTGTCATTTAAACATAGCAGCCAATCAGAGAGCTGGCCATTGATCAGCAGGCCCTTTATGACATCACAGACAGACCCACGGAACTCTCTGTGCTTGTCTGCTGGCTGGCTGTCAGTTGGGTGGGTGGCGGCAGAGGGGGAGGATGTACGTCTCGTTTCTCCTGAAAATTGCGGTTTTTCGGCATTTCCGGAAAAAGTCGCGGTCCGACGCGCAAAAGTGGGGTATCGTAGAAATCGCCTTTTAAAGACGCACCTTTCTGGCCCCACAAAAATGGGCATTTCAAATTAGAAACAAGTCAAATGAACAAAATAGTGTGAATAAGTAAGTATTTCAGGGGTGAGTTAGCAGGTTATTGGGGTAGTAAGTCCTGATTTATTTGGAGGTTGCAGTGACCACTACGCCATTCAAAATAGGCAGGCTTTAGCATAAGCAGTTAGGCCCCGTAGGATGATTTTAGCTAAAATGTGCCCCAAACACTCAAACCGGCTTGTATCTTGCAATGGAAAATATGGGAAACATGACTTAGACAGCAAATGATACACTGTATGCCATGTTTCCAAATTTTTATGCACAGTGGTTACAGCATGAAGCGAATGCATGTGAATATACAAAGGTGCATTGCATTAAACAAGTCCAATGAGCGTGAAAAAAATGGCCGGCCTGCCTGCTTTCATCCATCATTTGTTCTAAATTTATAATTAATCAATGAGCTGAGGTGGAGTCTTAGCCAGTGGTACCATCAGGGGTGTGTAATGCAGTTTAGGGTAGACAGCCAATCAGCTGCCAGATTCAATCTGTCAATCAAACACAGCAGCCAATCAGAGAGCTGGCCATTGATCAGCAGGCCCTTTATGACATCACAGACAGACCCACGGAACTCTCTGTGCTTGTCTGCTGGCTGGCTGTCAGTTGGGTGGGTGGGCGGCAGAGAGGGAGGATGTACGTCTCGTTTCTCCTGAAAATTGCGGTTTTTCGGCGTTTCCGGAAAAAGACGCGGTCCGACGCGCAAAAGTGGGGTATCGTAGAAATCGCCTTTTAAAGACGCACCTTTCTGGCCCCACAAAAATGGGCATTTCAAATTAGAAACAAGTCAAATGAACAAAATAGTGTGAATAAGTAAGTATTTCAGGGGTGAGTTAGCAGGTTATTGGGGTAGTAAGTCCTGATTTTTTTGGAGGTTGCAGTGACCACTACGCCATTCAAAATAGGCAGGCTTTAGCATAAGCAGTTAGGCCCCGTAGGATGATTTTAGCTAAAATGTGCCCCAAACACTCAAACCGGCTTGTATCTTGCAATGGAAAATATGGGAAACATGACTTAGACAGCAAATGATACACTGTATGCCATGTTTCCAAATTTTTATGCACAGTGGTTACAGCATGAAGCGAATGCATGTGAATATACACAGGTGCATTGCATTAAACAAGTCCAATGAGCGTGAAAAAAATGGCCGGCCTGCCTGCTTTCATCCATCATTTGTTCTAAATTTATAATTAATCAATGAGCTGAGGTGGAGTCTTAGCCAGTGGTACCATCAGGGGTGTGTAATGCACTTTAGGGTAGACAGCCAATCAGCTGCCAGATTCAATCTGTCAATCAAACACAGCAGCCAATCAGAGAGCTGGCCATTGATCAGCAGGCCCTTTATGACATCACAAACAGACCCACGGAACTCTCTGTGCTTGTCTGCTGGCTGGCTGTCAGTTGGGTGGGTGGGCGGCAGAGGGGGAGGATGTACGTCTCATTTCTCCTGAAAATTGCGGTTTTTCGGCATTTCCGGAAAAAGTCGCGGTCCGATGCGCAAAAGTGGGGTATCGTAGAAATCGCCTTTTAAAGACGCACCTTTCTGGCCCCACAAAAATGGGCATTTCAAATTAGAAACAAGTCAAATGAACAAAATAGTGTGAATAAGTAAGTATTTCAGGGGTGAGTTAGCAGGTTATTGGGGTAGTAAGTCCTGATTTATTTGGAGGTTGCAGTGACCACTACGCCATTCAAAATAGGCAGGCTTTAGCATAAGCAGTTAGGCCCCGTAGGATGATTTTAGCTAAAATGTGCCCCAAACACTCAAACCGGCTTGTATCTTGCAATGGAAAATATGGGAAACATGACTTAGACAGCAAATGATACACTGTATGCCATGTTTCCAAATTTTTATGCACAGTGGTTACAGCATGAAGCGAATGCATGTGAATATACAAAGGTGCATTGCATTAAACAAGTCCAATGAGCGTGAAAAAAATGGCCGGCCTGCCTGCTTTCATCCATCATTTGTTCCAAATTTATAATTAATCAATGAGCTGAGGTGGAGTCTTAGCCAGTGGTACCATCAGGGGTGTGTAATGCACTTTAGGGTAGACAGCCAATCAGCTGCCAGATTCAATCTGTCAATCAAACACAGCAGCCAATCAGAGAGCTGGCCATTGATCAGCAGGCCCTTTATGACATAACAGACAGACCCATGGAACTCTCTGTGCTTGTCTGCTGGCTGGCTGTCAGTTGGGTGGGTGGGCGGCAGAGAGGGAGGATGTATGTCTCGTTTCTCCTGAAAATTGCGGTTTTTCGGCGTTTCCGGAAAAAGTCGCGGACCGACGCGCAAAAGTGGGGTATCGTAGAAATCGCCTTTTAAAGACGCACCTTTCTGGCCCCACAAAAATGGGCATTTCAAATTAGAAACAAGTCAAATGAACAAAATAGTGTGAATAAGTAAGTATTTCAGGGGTGAGTTAGCAGGTTATTGGGGTAGTAAGTCCTGATTTTTTTGGAGGTTGCAGTGACCACTACGCCATTCAAAATAGGCAGGCTTTAGCATAAGCAGTTAGGCCCCGTAGGATGATTTTAGCTAAAATGTGCCCCAAACACTCAAACCGGCTTGTATCTTGCAATGGAAAATATGGGAAACATGACTTAGACAGCAAATGATACACTGTATGCCATGTTTCCAAATTTTTATGCACAGTGGTTACAGCATAAGGCGAATGCATGTGAATATACACAGGTGCATTGCATTAAACAAGTCCAATGAGCGTGAAAAAAATGGCCGGCCTGCCTGCTTTCATCCATCATTTGTTCTAAATTTATAATTAATCAATGAGCTGAGGTGGAGTCTTAGCCAGTGGTACCATCAGGGGTGTGTAATGCACTTTAGGGTAGACAGCCAATCAGCTGCCAGATTCAATCTGTCAATCAAACATAGCAGCCAATCAGAGAGCTGGCCATTGATCAGCAGGCCCTTTATGACATCACAGACAGACCCACGGAACTCTCTGTGCTTGTCTGCTGGCTGGCTGTCAGTTGGGTGGGTGGGCGGCAGAGGGGGAGGATGTACGTCTCGTTTCTTCTGAAAATTGCGGTTTTTCGGCGTTTCCGGAAAAAGTCGCGGTCCGACGCGCAAAAGTGGGGTATCGTAGAAATTGCCTTTTAAAGACGCACCTTTCTGGCCCCACAAAAATGGGCATTTCAAATTAGAAACAAGTCAAATGAACAAAATAGTGTGAATAAGTAAGTATTTCAGGGGTGAGTTAGCAGGTTATTGGGGTAGTAAGTCCTGATTTTTTTGGAGGTTGCAGTGACCACTACGCCATTCAAAATAGGCAGGCTTTAGCATAAGCAGTTAGGCCCCGTAGGATGATTTTAGCTAAAATGTGCCCCAAACACTCAAACCGGCTTGTATCTTGCAATGGAAAATATGGGAAACATGACTTAGACAGCAAATGATACACTGTATGCCATGTTTCCAAATTTTTATGCACAGTGGTTACAGCATGAAGCGAATGCATGTGAATATACAAAGGTGCATTGCATTAAACAAGTCCAATGAGCGTGAAAAAAATGGCCGGCCTGCCTGCTTTCATCCATCATTTGTTCTAAATTTATAATTAATCAATGAGCTGAGGTGGAGTCTTAGCCAGTGGTACCATCAGGGGTGTGTAATGCACTTTAGGGTAGACAGCCAATCAGCTGCCAGATTCAATCTGTCAATCAAACACAGCAGCCAATCAGAGAGCTGGCCATTGATCAGCAGGCCCTTTATGACATCACAGACAGACCCACGGAACTCTCTGTGCTTGTCTGCTGGCTGGCTGTCAGTTGGGTGGGTGGGCGGCAGAGGGGGAGGATGTACGTCTCGTTTCTCCTGAAAATTGCGGTTTTTCGGCGTTTCCGGAAAAAGTCGCGGTCCGACGCGCAAAAGTGGGGTATCGTAGAAATCGCCTTTTAAAGACGCACCTTTCTGGCCCCACAAAAATGGGCATTTCAAATTAGAAACAAGTCAAATGAACAAAATAGTGTGAATAAGTTAGTATTTCAGGGGTGAGTTAGCAGGTTATTGGGGTAGTAAGTCCTGATTTTTTTGGAGGTTGCAGTGACCACTACGCCATTCAAAATAGGCAGGCTTTAGCATAAGCAGTTAGGCCCCGTAGGATGATTTTAGCTAAAATGTGCCCCAAACACTCAAACCGGCTTGTATCTTGCAATGGAAAATATGGGAAACATGACTTAGACAGCAAATGATACACTGTATGCCATGTTTCCAAATTTTTATGCACAGTGGTTACAGCATGAAGCGAATGCATGTGAATATACAAAGGTGCATTGCATTAAACAAGTCCAATGAGCGTGAAAAAAATGGCCGGCCTGCCTGCTTTCATCCATCATTTGTTCTAAATTTATAATTAATCAATGAGCTGAGGTGGAGTCTTAGCCAGTGGTACCATCAGGGGTGTGTAATGCACTTTAGGGTAGACAGCCAATCAGCTGCCAGATTCAATCTGTCAATCAAACACAGCAGCCAATCAGAGAGCTGGCCATTGATCAGCAGGCCCTTTATGACATCACAGACAGACCCACGGAACTCTCTGTGCTTGTCTGCTGGCTGACTGTCAGTTGGGTGGGTGGGCGGCAGAGGGGGAGGATGTACGTCTCGTTTCTCCTGAAAATTGCGGTTTTTCTGCGTTTCCGGAAAAAGTCGCGGTCCGACGCGCAAAAGTGGGGTATCGTAGAAATCGCCTTTTAAAGACGCACCTTTCTGGCCCCACAAAAATGGGCATTTCAAATTAGAAACAAGTCAAATGAACAAAATAGTGTGAATAAGTAAGTATTTCAGGGGTGAGTTAGCAGGTTATTGGGGTAGTAAGTCCTGATTTTTTTGGAGGTTGCAGTGACCACTACGCCATTCAAAATAGGCAGGCTTTAGCATAAGCAGTTAGGCCCCGTAGGATGATTTTAGCTAAAATGTGCCCCAAACACTCAAACCGGCTTGTATCTTGCAATGGAAAATATGGGAAACATGACTTAGACAGCAAATGATACACTGTATACCATGTTTCCAAATTTTTATGCACAGTGGTTACAGCATGAAGCGAATGCATGTGAATATAGAAAGGTGCATTGCATTAAACAAGTCCAATGAGCGTGAAAAAAATGGCCGGCCTGCCTGCTTTCATCCATCATTTGTTCTAAATGTATAATTAATCAATGAGCTGAGGTGGAGTCTTAGCCAGTGGTACCATCAGGGGTGTGTAATGCACTTTAGGGTAGACAGCCAATCAGCTGCCAGATTCAATCTGTCAATCAAACACAGCAGCCAATCAGAGAGCTGGCCATTGATCAGCAGGCCCTTTATGACATCACAGACAGACCCACGGAACTCTCTGTGCTTGTCTGCTGGCTGGCTGTCAGTTGGGTGGGTGGGCGGCAGAGGGGGAGGATGTACGTCTCGTTTCTCCTGAAAATTGCGGTTTTTCGGCGTTTCCGGAAAAAGTCGCGGTCCGACGCGCAAAAGTGGGGTATCGTAGAAATCGCCTTTTAAAGACGCACCTTTCTGGCCCCACAAAAATGGGCATTTCAAATTAGAAACAAGTCAAATGAACAAAATAGTGTGAATAAGTAAGTATTTCAGGGGTGAGTTAGCAGGTTATTGGGGTAGTAAGTCCTGATTTTTTTGGAGGTTGCAGTGACCACTACGCCATTCAAAATAGGCAGGCTTTAGCATAAGCAGTTAGGCCCCGTAGGATGATTTTAGCTAAAATGTGCCCCAAACACTCAAACCGGCTTGTATCTTGCAATGGAAAATATGGGAAACATGACTTAGACAGCAAATGATACACTGTATACCATGTTTCCAAATTTTTATGCACAGTGGTTACAGCATGAAGCGAATGCATGTGAATATACAAAGGTGTATTGCATTAAACAAGTCCAATGAGCGTGAAAAAAATGGCCGGCCTGCCTGCTTTCATCCATCATTTGTTCTAAATTTATAATTAATCAATGAGCTGAGGTGGAGTCTTAGCCAGTGGTACCATCAGGGGTGTGTAATGCACTTTAGGGTAGACAGCCATTCAGCTGCCAGATTCAATCTGTCAATCAAACACAGCAGCCAATCAGAGAGCTGGCCATTGATCAGCAGGCCCTTTATGACATCACAGACAGACCCACGGAACTCTCTGTGCTTGTCTGCTGGCTGGCTGTCAGTTGGGTGGGTGGGCGGCAGAGGGGGAGGATGTACGTCTCGTTTCTCCTGAAAATTGCGGTTTTTCGGCGTTTCCGGAAAAAGTCGCGGTCCAACGCGCAAAAGTGGGGTATCGTAGAAATCGCCTTTTAAAGACGCACCTTTCTGGCCCCACAAAAATGGGCATTTCAAATTAGAAACAAGTCAAATGAACAAAATAGTGTGAATAAGTAAGTATTTCAGGGGTGAGTTAGCAGGTTATTGGGGTAGTAAGTCCTGATTTTTTTGGAGGTTGCAGTGACCACTACGCCATTCAAAATAGGCAGGCTTTAGCATAAGCAGTTAGGCCCCGTAGGATGATTTTAGCTAAAATGTGCCCCAAACACTCAAACCGGCTTGTATCTTGCAATGGAAAATATGGGAAACATGACTTAGACAGCAAATGATACACTGTATGCCATGTTTCCAAATTTTTATGCACAGTGGTTACAGCATGAAGCGAATGCATGTGAATATACAAAGGTGCATTGCATTAAACAAGTCCAATGAGCGTGAAAAAAATGGCCGGCCTGCCTGCTTTCATCCATCATTGGTTCTAAATTTATAATTAATCAATGAGCTGAGGTGGAGTCTTAGCCAGTGGTACCATCAGGGGTGTGTAATGCACTTTAGGGTAGACAGCCAATCAGCTGCCAGATTCAATCTGTCAATCAAACACAGCAGCCAATCAGAGAGCTGGCCATTGATCAGCAGGCCCTTTATGACATCACAGACAGACCCACGGAACTCTCTGTGCTTGTCTGCTGGCTGGCTGTCAGTTGGGTGGGTGGGCGGCAGAGGGGGAGGATGTACGTCTCGTTTCTCCTGAAAATTGCGGTTTTTCGGCGTTTCCGGAAAAAGTCGCGGTCCGACGCGCAAAAGTGGGGTATCGTAGAAATCGCCTTTTAAAGACGCACCTTTCTGGCCCCACAAAAATGGGCATTTCAAATTAGAAACAAGTCAAATGAACAAAATAGTGTGAATAAGTAAGTATTTCAGGGGTGAGTTAGCAGGTTATTGGGGTAGTAAGTCCTGATTTTTTTGGAGGTTGCAGTGACCACTACGCCATTCAAAATAGGCAGGCTTTAGCATAAGCAGTTAGGCCCCGTAGGATGATTTTAGCTAAAATGTGCCCCAAACACTCAAACCGGCTTGTATCTTGCAATGGAAAATATGGGAAACATGACTTAGACAGCAAATGATACACTGTATGCCATGTTTCCAAATTTGTATGCACAGTGGTTACAGCATGAAGCGAATGCATGTGAATATACAAAGGTGCATTGCATTAAACAAGTCCAATGAGCGTGAAAAAAATGGCCGGCCTGCCTGCTTTCATCCATCATTTGTTCTAAATTTATAATTAATCAATGAGCTGAGGTGGAGTCTTAGCCAGTGGTACCATCAGGGGTGTGTAATGCACTTTAGGGTAGACAGCCAATCAGCTGCCAGATTCAATCTGTCAATCAAACACAGCAGCCAATCAGAGAGCTGGCCATTGATCAGCAGGCCCTTTATGACATCACAGACAGACCCACGGAACTCTCTGTGCTTGTCTGCTGGCTGGCTGTCAGTTGGGTGGGTGGGCGGCAGAGGGGGAGGATGTACGTCTCGTTTCTCCTGAAAATTGCGGTTTTTCGGCGTTTCCGGAAAAAGTCGCGGTCTAACGCGCAAAAGTGGGGTATCGTAGAAATCGCCTTTTAAAGACGCACCTTTCTGGCCCCACAAAAATGGGCATTTCAAATTAGAAACAAGTCAAATGAACAAAATAGTGTGAATAAGTAAGTATTTCAGGGGTGAGTTAGCAGGTTATTGGGGTAGTAAGTCCTGATTTTTTTGGAGGTTGCAGTGACCACTACGCCATTCAAAATAGGCAGGCTTTAGCATAAGCAGTTAGGCCCCGTAGGATGATTTTAGCTAAAATGTGCCCCAAACACTCAAACCGACTTGTATCTTGCAATGGAAAATATGGGAAACATGACTTAGACAGCAAATGATACACTGTATGCCATGTTTCCAAATTTTTATGCACAGTGGTTACAGCATGAAGCGAATGCATGTGAATATACAAAGGTGCATTGCATTAAACAAGTCCAATGAGCGTGAAAAAAATGGCCGGCCTGCCTGCTTTCATCCATCATTTGTTCTAAATTTATAATTAATCAATGAGCTGAGGTGGAGTCTTAGCCAGTGGTACCATCAGGGGTGTGTAATGCACTTTAGGGTAGACAGCCAATCAGCTGCCAGATTCAATCTGTCAATCAAACACAGCAGCCAATCAGAGAGCTGGCCATTGATCAGCAGGCCCTTTATGACATCACAGACAGACCCACGGAACTCTCTGTGCTTGTCTGCTGGCTGGCTGTCAGTTGGGTGGGTGGGCGGCAGAGGGGGAGGATGTACGTCTCGTTTCTCCTGAAAATTGCGGTTTTTCGGCGTTTCCGGAAAAAGTCGCGGTCCGACGCGCAAAAGTGGGGTATCGTAGAAATCGCCTTTTAAAGACGCACCTTTCTGGCCCCACGAAAATGGGCATTTCAAATTAGAAACAAGTCAAATGAACAAAATAGTGTGAATAAGTAAGTATTTCAGGGGTGAGTTAGCAGGTTATTGGGGTAGTAAGTCCTGATTTTTTTGGAGGTTGCAGTGACCACTACGCCATTCAAAATAGGCCGGCTTTAGCATAAGCAGTTAGGCCCCGTAGGATGATTTTAGCTAAAATGTGCCCCAAATACTCAAACCGGCTTGTATCTTGCAATGGAAAATATGGGAAACATGACTTAGACAGCAAATGATACACTGTATGCCATGTTTCCAAATTTTTATGCACAGTGGTTACTATAATGAAGCGAATGCATGTGAATATTCAAAGGTGCATTGCATTAAACAAGTCCAATGAGCGTGAAAAAAATGGCCGGCCTGCCTGCTTTCATCCATCATTTGTTCTAAATTTATAATTAATCAATGAGCTGAGGTGGAGTCTTAGCCAGTGGTACCATCAGGGGTGTGTAATGCACTTTAGGGTAGACAGCCAATCAGCTGCCAGATTCAATCTGTCAATCAAACACAGCAGCCAATCAGAGAGCTGGCCATTGATCAGCAGGCCCTTTATGACATCACAGACAGACCCACGGAACTCTCTGTGCTTGTCTGCTGGCTGGCTGTCAGTTGGGTGGGAGGGCGGCAGAGGGGGAGGATGTACGTCTCGTTTCTCCTGAAAATTGCGGTTTTTCGGCGTTTCCGGAAAAAGTCACGGCCCGACGTGCAAAAGTGGGGTATTGTAGAAATCGCCTTTTAAAGACGCACCTTTCTGGCCCCACAAAAATGGGCATTTCAAATTAGAAACAAGTCAAATGAACAAAATAGTGTGAATAAGTAAGTATTTCAGGGGTGAGTTAGCAGGTTATTGGGGTAGTAAGTCCTGATTTTTTTGGAGGTTGCAGTGACCACTACGCCATTCAAAATAGGCAGGCTTTAGCATAAGCAGTTAGGCCCCGTAGGATGATTTTAGCTAAAATGTGCCCCAAACACTCAAACCGACTTGTATCTTGCAATGGAAAATATGGGAAACATGACTTAGACAGCAAATGATACACTGTATGCCATGTTTCCAAATTTTTATGCACAGTGGTTACAGCATGAAGCGAATGCATGTGAATATACAAAGGTGCATTGCATTAAACAAGTCCAATGAGCGTGAAAAAAATGGCCGGCCTGCCTGCTTTCATCCATCATTTGTTCTAAATTTATAATTAATCAATGAGCTGAGGTGGAGTCTTAGCCAGTGGTACCATCAGGGGTGTGTAATGCACTTTAGGGTAGACAGCCAATCAGCTGCCAGATTCAATCTGTCAATCAAACACAGCAGCCAATCAGAGAGCTGGCCATTGATCAGCAGGCCCTTTATGACATCACAGACAGACCCACGGAACTCTCTGTGCTTGTCTGCTGGCTGGCTGTCAGTTGGGTGGGTGGGCGGCAGAGGGGGAGGATGTACGTCTCGTTTCTCCTGAAAATTGCGGTTTTTCGGCGTTTCCGGAAAAAGTCGCGGTCCGACGCGCAAAAGTGGGGTATCGTAGAAATCGCCTTTTAAAGACGCAGCTTTCTGGCCCCACAAAAATGGGCATTTCAAATTAGAAACAAGTCAAATGAACAAAATAGTGTGAATAAGTAAGTATTTCAGGGGTGAGTTAGCAGGTTATTGGGGTAGTAAGTCCTGATTTTTTTGGAGGTTGCAGTGAACACTACGCCATTCAAAATAGGCAGGCTTTAGCATAAGCAGTTAGGCCCCGTAGGATGATTTTAGCTAAAATGTGCCCCAAACACTCAAACCGGCTTGTATCTTGCAATGGAAAATATGGGAAACATGACTTAGACAGCAAATGATACACTGTATGCCATGTTTCCAAATTTGTATGCACAGTGGTTACAGCATGAAGCGAATGCATGTGAATATACACAGGTGCATTGCATTAAACAAGTCCAATGAGCGTGAAAAAAATGGCCGGCCTGCCTGCTTTCATCCATCATTTGTTCTAAATTTATAATTAATCAATGAGCTGAGGTGGAGACTTAGCCAGTGGTACCATCAGGGGTGTGTAATGCACTTTAGGGTAGACAGCCAATCAGCTGCCAGATTCAATCTGTCAATCAAACACAGCAGCCAATCAGAGAGCTGGCCATTGATCAGCAGGCCCTTTATGACATCACAGACAGACCCACGGAACTCTCTGTGCTTGTCTGCTGGCTGGCTGTCAGTTGGGTGGGTGGGCGGCAGAGGGGGAGGATGTACGTCTCGTTTCTCCTGAAAATTGCGGTTTTTCGGCGTTTCCGGAAAAAGTCGCGGTCCGACGCGCAAAAGTGGGGTATCGTAGAAATCGCCTTTTAAAGACGCACCTTTCTGGCCCCACAAAAATGGGCATTTCAAATTAGAAACAAGTCAAATGAACAAAATAGTGTGAATAAGTAAGTATTTCAGGGGTGAGTTAGCAGGTTATTGGGGTAGTAAGTCCTGATTTTTTTGGAGGTTGCAGTGACCACTACGCCATTCAAAATAGGCAGGCTTTAGCATAAGCAGTTAGGCCCCGTAGGATGATTTTAGCTAAAATGTGCCCCAAACACTCAAACCGGCTTGTATCTTGCAATGGAAAATATGGGAAACATGACTTAGACAGCAAATGATACACTGTATGCCATGTTTCCAAATTTTTATGCACAGTGGTTACAGCATGAAGCGAATGCATGTGAATATACACAGGTGCATTGCATTAAACAAGTCCAATGAGCGTGAAAAAAATGGCCGGCCTGCCTGCTTTCATCCATCATTTGTTCTAAATTTATAATTAATCAATAAGCTGAGGTGGAGTCTTAGCCAGTGGTACCATCAGGGGTGTGTAATGCACTTTAGGGTAGACAGCCAATCAGCTGCCAGATTCAATCTGTCAATCAAACACAGCAGCCAATCAGAGAGCTGGCCATTGATCAGCAGGCCCTTTATGACATCACAGACAGACCCACGGAACTCTCTGTGCTTGTCTGCTGGCTGGCTGTCAGTTGGGTGGGTGGGCGGCAGAGGGGGAGGATGTACGTCTCGTTTCTCCTGAAAATTGCGGTTTTTCGGCGTTTCTGGAAAAAGTCGCGGCCCGACGCGCAAAAGTGGGGTATCGTAGAAATCGCCTTTTAAAGACGCACCTTTCTGGCCCCACAAAAATGGGCATTTCAAATTAGAAACAAGTCAAATGAACAAAATAGTGTGAATAAGTAAGTATTTCAGGGGTGAGTTAGCAGGTTATTGGGGTAGTAAGTCCTGATTTTTTTGGAGGTTGCAGTGACCACTATGCCATTCAAAATAGGCAGGCTTTAGCATAAGCAGTTAGGCCCCGTAGGATGATTTTAGCTAAAATGTGCCCCAAACACTCAAACCGGCTTGTATCTTGCAATGGAAAATATGGGAAACATGACTTAGACAGCAAATGATACACTGTATGCCATGTTTCCAAATTTTTATGCACAGTGGTTACAGCATGAAGCGAATGCATGTGAATATACACAGGTGCATTGCATTAAACAAGTCCAATGAGCGTGAAAAAAATGGCCGGCCTGCCTGCTTTCATCCATCATTTGTTCTAAATTTATAATTAATCAATGAGCTGAGGTGGAGTCTTAGCCAGTGGTACCATCAGGGGTGTGTAATGCACTTTAGGGTAGACAGCCAATCAGCTGCCAGATTCAATCTGTCAATCAAACACAGCAGCCAATCAGAGAGCTGGCCATTGATCAGCAGGCCCTTTATGACATCACAGACAGACCCACGGAACTCTCTGTGCTTGTCTGCTGGCTGGCTGTCAGTTGGGTGGGTGGGCGGCAGAGGGGGAGGATGTACGTCTCGTTTCTCCTGAAAATTGCGGTTTTTCGGCGTTTCCGGAAAAAGTCGCGGTCCGACGCGCAAAAGTGGGGTATCGTAGAAATCGCCTTTTAAAGACGCACCTTTCTGGCCCCACAAAAATGGGCATTTCAAATTAGAAACAAGTCAAATGAACAAAATAGTGTGAATAAGTAAGTATTTCAGGGGTGAGTTAGCAGGTTATTTGGGTAGTAAGTCCTGATTTTTTTGGAGGTTGCAGTGACCACTACGCCATTCAAAATAGGCAGGCTTTAGCATAAGCAGTTAGGCCCCGTAGGATGATTTTAGCTAAAATGTGCCCCAAACACTCAAACCGGCTTGTATCTTGCAATGGAAAATATGGGAAACATGACTTAGACAGCAAATGATACACTGTATGCCATGTTTCCAAATTTTTATGCACAGTGGTTACAGCATGAAGCGAATGCATGTGAATATACACAGGTGCATTGCATTAAACAAGTCCAATGAGCGTGAAAAAAATGGCCGGCCTGCCTGCTTTCATCCATCATTTGTTCTAAATTTATAATTAATCAATAAGCTGAGGTGGAGTCTTAGCCAGTGGTACCATCAGGGGTGTGTAATGCACTTTAGGGTAGACAGCCAATCAGCTGCCAGATTCAATCTGTCAATCAAACACAGCAGCCAATCAGAGAGCTGGCCATTGATCAGCAGGCCCTTTATGACATCACAGACAGACCCACGGAACTCTCTGTGCTTGTCTGCTGGCTGGCTGTCAGTTGGGTGGGTGGGCGGCAGAGGGGGAGGATGTACGTCTCGTTTCTCCTGAAAATTGCGGTTTTTCGGCGTTTCTGGAAAAAGTCGCGGCCCGACGCGCAAAAGTGGGGTATCGTAGAAATCGCCTTTTAAAGACGCACCTTTCTGGCCCCACAAAAATGGGCATTTCAAATTAGAAACAAGTCAAATGAACAAAATAGTGTGAATAAGTAAGTATTTCAGGGGTGAGTTAGCAGGTTATTGGGGTAGTAAGTCCTGATTTTTTTGGAGGTTGCAGTGACCACTATGCCATTCAAAATAGGCAGGCTTTAGCATAAGCAGTTAGGCCCCGTAGGATGATTTTAGCTAAAATGTGCCCCAAACACTCAAACCGGCTTGTATCTTGCAATGGAAAATATGGGAAACATGACTTAGACAGCAAATGATACACTGTATGCCATGTTTCCAAATTTTTATGCACAGTGGTTACAGCATGAAGCGAATGCATGTGAATATACACAGGTGCATTGCATTAAACAAGTCCAATGAGCGTGAAAAAAATGGCCGGCCTGCCTGCTTTCATCCATCATTTGTTCTAAATTTATAATTAATCAATGAGCTGAGGTGGAGTCTTAGCCAGTGGTACCATCAGGGGTGTGTAATGCACTTTAGGGTAGACAGCCAATCAGCTGCCAGATTCAATCTGTCAATCAAACACAGCAGCCAATCAGAGAGCTGGCCATTGATCAGCAGGCCCTTTATGACATCACAGACAGACCCACGGAAATCTCTGTGCTTGTCTGCTGGCTGGCTGTCAGTTGGGTGGGTGGGCGGCAGAGGGGGAGGATGTACGTCTCGTTTCTCCTGAAAATTGCATTTTTTCGGCATTTCCGGAAAAAGTCGCGGTCCGACGCGCAAAAGTGGGGTATCGTAGAAATCGCCTTTTAAAGACGCACCTTTCTGGCCCCACGAAAATGGGCATTTCAAATTAGAAACAAGTCAAATGAACAAAATAGTGTGAATAAGTAAGTATTTCAGGGGTGAGTTAGCAGGTTATTGGGGTAGTAAGTCCTGATTTTTTTGGAGGTTGCAGTGACCACTACGCCATTCAAAATAGGCCGGCTTTAGCATAAGCAGTTAGGCCCCGTAGGATGATTTTAGCTAAAATGTGCCCCAAATACTCAAACCGGCTTGTATCTTGCAATGGAAAATATGGGAAACATGACTTAGACAGCAAATGATACACTGTATGCCATGTTTCCAAATTTTTATGCACAGTGGTTACAGCATGAAGCGAATGCATGTGAATATTCAAAGGTGCATTGCATTAAACAAGTCCAATGAGCGTGAAAAAAATGGCCGGCCTGCCTGCTTTCATCCATCATTTGTTCTAAATTTATAATTAATCAATGAGCTGAGGTGGAGTCTTAGCCAGTGGTACCATCAGGGGTGTGTAATGCACTTTAGGGTAGACAGCCAATCAGCTGCCAGATTCAATCTGTCAATCAAACACAGCAGCCAATCAAAGAGCTGGCCATTGATCAGCAGGCCCTTTATGACATCACAGACAGACCCACGGAACTCTCTGTGCTTGTCTGCTGGCTGGCTGTCAGTTGGGTGGGTGGGGGCGGCAGAGGGGGAGGATGTACGTCTCGTTTCTCCTGAAAATTGCGGTTTTTCGGCGTTTCCGGAAAAAGTCGCGGTCCGACGCGCAAAAGTGGGGTATCGTAGAAATCGCCTTTTAAAGACGCACCTTTCTGGCCCCACGAAAATGGGCATTTCAAATTAGAAACAAGTCAAATGAACAAAATAGTGTGAATAAGTAAGTATTTCAGGGGTGAGTTAGCAGGTTATTGGGGTAGTAAGTCCTGATTTTTTTGGAGGTTGCAGTGACCACTACGCCATTCAAAATAGGCCGGCTTTAGCATAAGCAGTTAGGCCCCGTAGGATGATTTTAGCTAAAATGTGCCCCAAATACTCAAACCGGCTTGTATCTTGCAATGGAAAATATGGGAAACATGACTTAGACAGCAAATGATACACTGTATGCCATGTTTCCAAATTTTTATGCACAGTGGTTACAGCATGAAGCGAATGCATGTGAATATTCAAAGGTGCATTGCATTAAACAAGTCCAATGAGCGTGAAAAAAATGGCCGGCCTGCCTGCTTTCATCCATCATTTGTTCTAAA
Source organism: Crinia signifera (assembly GCF_055691185.1). Lineage (NCBI taxonomy): Eukaryota > Metazoa > Chordata > Amphibia > Anura > Myobatrachidae > Crinia > Crinia signifera. Next base: position 162,735,175 of record NC_139218.1, on the reverse strand, counting down.
TTTATAATTAATCAATGAGCTGAGGTGGAGTCTTAGCCAGTGGTACCATCAGGGGTGTGTAATGCACTTTAGGGTAGACAGCCAATCAGCTGCCAGATTCAATCTGTCAATCAAACACAGCAGCCAATCAGAGAGCTGGCCATTGATCAGCAGGCCCTTTATGACATCACAGACAGACCCACGGAACTCTCTGTGCTTGTCTGCTGGCTGGCTGTCAGTTGGGTGGGTGGGCGCCAGAGGGGGAGGATGTACGTCTCGTTTCTCCTGAAAATTGCGGTTTTTCGGCGTTTCCGGAAAAAGTCGCGGCCCGACGCGCAAAAGTGGGGTATCGTAGAAATCGCCTTTTAAAGACGCACCTTTCTGGCCCCACAAAAATGGGCATTTCAAATTAGAAACAAGTCAAATGAACAAAATAGTGTGAATAAGTAAGTATTTCAGGGGTGAGTTAGCAGGTTATTGGGGTAGTAAGTCCTGATTTTTTTGGAGGTTGCAGTGACCACTACGCCATTCAAAATAGGCAGGCTTTAGCATAAGCAGTTAGGCCCCGTAGGATGATTTTAGCTAAAATATGCCCCAAACACTCAAACCGGCTTGTATCTTGCAATGGAAAATATGGGAAACATGACTTAGACAGCAAATGATACACTGTATGCCATGTTTCCAAATTTTTATGCACAGTGGTTACAGCATGAAGCGAATGCATGTGAATATACAAAGGTGCATTGCATTAAACAAGTCCAATGAGCGTGAAAAAAATGGCTGGCCTGCCTGCTTTCATCCATCATTTGTTCTAAATTTATAATTAATCAATGAGCTGAGGTGGAGTCTTAGCCAGTGGTACCATCAGGGGTGTGTAATGCACTTTAGGGTAGACAGCCAATCAGCTGCCAGATTCAATCTGTCAATCAAACACAGCAGCCAATCAGAGAGCTGGCCATTGATCAGCAGGCCCTTTATGACATCACAGACAGACCCACTGAACTCTCTGTGCTTGTCTGCTGGCTGGCTGTCAGTTGGGTGGGTGGGTGGCAGAGGGGGAGGATGTACGTCTCGTTTCTCCTGAAAATTGCGGTTTTTCGGCGTTTCCGGAAAAAGTCGCGGTCCGACGCGCAAAAGTGGGGTATCGTAGAAATCGCCTTTTAAAGACGCACCTTTCTGGCCCCACAAAAATGGGCATTTCAAATTAGAAACAAGTCAAATAAACAAAATAGTGTGAATAAGTAAGTATTTCAGGGGTGAGTTAGCAGGTTATTGGGGTAGTAAGTCCTGATTTTTTTGGAGGTTGCAGTGACCACTACGCCATTCAAAATAGGCAGGCTTTAGCATAAGCAGTTAGGCCCCGTAGGATGATTTTAGCTAAAATGTGCCCCAAACACTCAAACCGGCTTGTATCTTGCAATGGAAAATATGGGAAACATGACTTAGACAGCAAATGATACACTGTATGCCATGTTTCCAAATTTGTATGCACAGTGGTTACAGCATGAAGCGAATGCATGTGAATATACACAGGTGCATTGCATTAAACAAGTCCAATGAGCGTGAAAAAAATGGCCGGCCTGCCTGCTTTCATCCATCATTTGTTCTAAATTTATAATTAATCAATGAGCTGAGGTGGAGACTTAGCCAGTGGTACCATCAGGGGTGTGTAATGCACTTTAGGGTAGACAGCCAATCAGCTGCCAGATTCAATCTGTCAATCAAACACAGCAGCCAATCAGAGAGCTGGCCATTGATCAGCAGGCCCTTTATGACATCACAGACAGACCCACGGAACTCTCTGTGCTTGTCTGCTGGCTGGCTGTCAGTTGGGTGGGTGGGCGGCAGAGGGGGAGGATGTACGTCTCGTTTCTCCTGAAAATTGCGGTTTTTCGGCGTTTCCGGAAAAAGTCGCGGTCCGACGCGCAAAAGTGGGGTATCGTAGAAATCGCCTTTTAAAGACGCACCTTTCTGGCCCCACGAAAATGGGCATTTTAAATTAGAAACAAGTCAAATTAACAAAATAGTGTGAATAAGTAAGTATTTCAGGGGTGAGTTAGCAGGTTATTGGGGTAGTAAGTCCTGATTTTTTTGGAGGTTGCAGTGACCACTACGCCATTCAAAATAGGCCGGCTTTAGCATAAGCAGTTAGGCCCCGTAGGATGATTTTAGCTAAAATGTGCCCCAAATACTCAAACCGGCTTGTATCTTGCAATGGAAAATATGGGAAACATGACTTAGACAGCAAATGATACACTGTATGCCATGTTTCCAAATTTTTATGCACAGTGGTTACAGCATGAAGCGAATGCATGTGAATTTTCAAAGGTGCATTGCATTAAACAAGTCCAATGAGCGTGAAAAAAATGGCCGGCCTGCCTGCTTTCATCCATCATTTGTTCTAAATTTATAATTAATCAATGAGCTGAGGTGGAGTCTTAGCCAGTGGTACCATCAGGGGTGTGTAATGCACTTTAGGGTAGACAGCCAATCAGCTGCCAGATTCAATCTGTCAATCAAACACAGCAGCCAATCAGAGAGCTGGCCATTGATCAGCAGGCCCTTTATGACATCACAGACAGACCCACGGAACTCTCTGTGCTTGTCTGCTGGCTGGCTGTCAGTTGGGTGGGTGGGCGGCAGAGGGGGAGGATGTACGTCTCGTTTCTCCTGAAAATTGCGGTTTTTCGGCGTTTCCGGAAAAAGTCGCGGCCCGACGCGCAAAAGTGGGGTATCGTAGAAATCGCCATTTAAAGACGCACCTTTCTGGCCCCACAAAAATGGGCATTTCAAATTAGAAACAAGTCAAATGAACAAAATAGTGTGAATAAGTAAGTATTTCAGGGGTGAGTTAGCAGGTTATTGGGGTAGTAAGTCCTGATTTTTTTGGAGGTTGCAGTGACCACTACGCCATTCAAAATAGGCAGGCTTTAGCATAAGCAGTTAGGCCCCGTAGGATGATTTTAGCTAAAATGTGCCCCAAACACTCAAACCGGCTTGTATCTTGCAATGGAAAATATGGGAAACATGACTTAGACAGCAAATGATACACTGTATGCCATGTTTCCAAATTTGTATGCACAGTGGTTACAGCATGAAGCGAATGCATGTGAATATACACAGGTGCATTGCATTAAACAAGTCCAATGAGCGTGAAAAAAATGGCCGGCCTGCCTGCTTTCATCCATCATTTGTTCTAAATTTATAATTAATCAATGAGCTGAGGTGGAGACTTAGCCAGTGGTACCATCAGGGGTGTGTAATGCACTTTAGGGTAGACAGCCAATCAGCTGCCAGATTCAATCTGTCAATCAAACACAGCAGCCAATCAGAGAGCTGGCCATTGATCAGCAGGCCCTTTATGACATCACAGACAGACCCACGGAACTCTCTGTGCTTGTCTGCTGGCTGGCTGTCAGTTGGGTGGGTGGGCGGCAGAGGGGGAGGATGTACGTCTCGTTTCTCCTGAAAATTGCGGTTTTTCGGCGTTTCCGGAAAAAGTCGCGGTCCGACGCGCAAAAGTGGGGTATCGTAGAAATCGCCTTTTAAAGACGCACCTTTCTGGCCCCACAAAAATGGGCATTTCAAATTAGAAACAAGTCAAATGAACAAAATAGTGTGAATAAGTAAGTATTTCAGGGGTGAGTTAGCAGGTTATTGGGGTAGTAAGTCCTGATTTTTTTGGAGGTTGCAGTGACCACTTTGCCATTCAAAATAGGCAGGCTTTAGCATAAGCAGTTAGGCCCCGTAGGATGATTTTAGCTAAAATGTGCCCCAAACACTCAAACCGGCTTGTATCTTGCAATGGAAAATATGGGAAACATGACTTAGACAGCAAATGATACACTGTATGCCATGTTTCCAAATTTGTATGCACAGTGGTTACAGCATGAAGCGAATGCATGTGAATATACACAGGTGCATTGCATTAAACAAGTCCAATGAGCGTGAAAAAAATGGCCGGCCTGCCTGCTTTCATCCATCATTTGTTCTAAATTTATAATTAATCAATGAGCTGAGGTGGAGACTTAGCCAGTGGTACCATCAGGGGTGTGTAATGCACTTTAGGGTAGACAGCCAATCAGCTGCCAGATTCAATCTGTCAATCAAACACAGCAGCCAATCAGAGAGCTGGCCATTGATCAGCAGGCCCTTTATGACATCACAGACAGACCCACGGAACTCTCTGTGCTTGTCTGCTGGCTGGCTGTCAGTTGGGTGGGTGGGCGGCAGAGGGGGAGGATGTACGTCTCGTTTCTCCTGAAAATTGCGGTTTTTCGGCGTTTCCGGAAAAAGTCGCGGTCCGACGCGCAAAAGTGGGGTATCGTAGAAATCGCCTTTTAAAGACGCACCTTTCTGGCCCCACAAAAATGGGCATTTCAAATTAGAAACAAGTCAAATGAACAAAATAGTGTGAATAAGTAAGTATTTCAGGGGTGAGTTAGCAGGTTATTGGGGTAGTAAGTCCTGATTTTTTTGGAGGTTGCAGTGACCACTTTGCCATTCAAAATAGGCAGGCTTTAGCATAAGCAGTTAGGCCCCGTAGGATGATTTTAGCTAAAATGTGCCCCAAACACTCAAACCGGCTTGTATCTTGCAATGGAAAATATGGGAAACATGACTTAGACAGCAAATGATACACTGTATGCCATGTTTCCAAATTTGTATGCACAGTGGTTACAGCATGAAGCGAATGCATGTGAATATACACAGGTGCATTGCATTAAACAAGTCCAATGAGCGTGAAAAAAATGGCCGGCCTGCCTGCTTTCATCCATCATTTGTTCTAAATTTATAATTAATCAATGAGCTGAGGTGGAGACTTAGCCAGTGGTACCATCAGGGGTGTGTAATGCACTTTAGGGTAGACAGCCAATCAGCTGCCAGATTCAATCTGTCAATCAAACACAGCAGCCAATCAGAGAGCTGGCCATTGATCAGCAGGCCCTTTATGACATCACAGACAGACCCACGGAACTCTCTGTGCTTGTCTGCTGGCTGGCTGTCAGTTGGGTGGGTGGGCGGCAGAGGGGGAGGATGTACGTCTCGTTTCTCCTGAAAATTGCGGTTTTTCTGCGTTTCCGGAAAAAGTCGCGGTCCGACGCACAAAAGTGGGGTATCGTAGAAATCGCCTTTTAAAGACGCACCTTTCTGGCCCCACAAAAATGGGCATTTCAAATTAGAAACAAGTCAAATGAACAAAATAGTGTGAATAAGTAAGTATTTCAGGGGTGAGTTAGCAGGTTATTGGGGTAGTAAGTCCTGATTTTTTTGGAGGTTGCAGTGACCACTACGCCATTCAAAATAGGCCGGCTTTAGCATAAGCAGTTAGGCCCCGTAGGATGATTTTAGCTAAAATGTGCCCCAAATACTCAAACCGGCTTGTATCTTGCAATGGAAAATATGGGAAACATGACTTAGACAGCAAATGATACACTGTATGCCATGTTTCCAAATTTTTATGCACAGTGGTTACAGCATGAAGCGAATGCATGTGAATATTCAAAGGTGCATTGCATTAAACAAGTCCAATGAGCGTGAAAAAAATGGCCGGCCTGCCTGCTTTCATCCATCATTTGTTCTAAATTTATAATTAATCAATGAGCTGAGGTGGAGTCTTAGCCAGTGGTACCATCAGGGGTGTGTAATGCACTTTAGGGTAGACAGCCAATCAGCTGCCAGATTCAATCTGTCAATCAAACACAGCAGCCAATCAGAGAGCTGGCCATTGATCAGCAGGCCCTTTATGACATCACAGACAGACCCACGGAACTCTCTGTGCTTGTCTGCTGGCTGGCTGTCAGTTGGGTGGGTGGGCGGCAGAGGGGGAGGATGTACGTCTCGTTTCTCCTGAAAATTGCGGTTTTTCGGCGTTTCCGGAAAAAGTCGCGGCCCGACGCGCAAAAGTGGGGTATCGTAGAAATCGCCTTTTAAAGACGCACCTTTCTGGCCCCACAAAAATGGGCATTTCAAATTAGAAACAAGTCAAATGAACAAAATAGTGTGAATAAGTAAGTATTTCAGGGGTGAGTTAGCAGGTTATTGGGGTAGTAAGTCCTGATTTTTTTGGAGGTTGCAGTGACCACTACGCCATTCAAAATAGGCAGGCTTTAGCATAAGCAGTTAGGCCCCGTAGGATGATTTTAGCTAAAATGTGCCCCTAACACTCAAACCGGCTTGTATCTTGCAATGGAAAATATGGGAAACATGACTTAGACAGCAAATGATACACTGTATGCCATGTTTCCAAATTGTTATGCACAGTGGTTACAGCATGAAGCGAATGCATGTGAATATACAAAGGTGCATTGCATTAAACAAGTCCAATGAGCGTGAAAAAAATGGCCGGCCTGCCTGCTTTCATCCATCATTTGTTCTAAATTTATAATTAATCAATGAGCTGAGGTGGAGTCTTAGGCAGTGGTACCATCAGGGGTGTGTAATGCACTTTAGGGTAGACAGCCAATCAGCTGCCAGATTCAATCTGTCAATCAAACACAGCAGCCAATCAGAGAGCTGGCCATTGATCAGCAGGCCCTTTATGACATCACAGACAGACCCACGGAACTCTCTGTGCTTGTCTGCTGGCTGGCTGTCAGTTGGGTGGGTGGGCGGCAGAGGGGGAGGATGTACGTCTCGTTTCTCCTGAAAATTGCGGTTTTTCGGCGTTTCCGGAAAAAGTCGCGGTCCGACGCGCAAAAGTGGGGTATCGTAGAAATCGCCTTTTAAAGACGCACCTTTCTGGCCCCACAAAAATGGGCATTTCAAATTAGAAACAAGTCAAATGAACAAAATAGTGTGAATAAGTAAGTATTTCAGGGGTGAGTTAGCAGGTTATTGGGGTAGTAAGTCCTGATTTTTTTGGAGGTTGCAGTGACCACTACGCCATTCAAAATAGGCCGGCTTTAGCATAAGCAGTTAGGCCCCGTAGGATGATTTTAGCTAAAATGTGCCCCAAATACTCAAACCGGCTTGTATCTTGCAATGGAAAATATGGGAAACATGACTTAGACAGCAAATGATACACTGTATGCCATGTTTCCAAATTTTTATGCACAGTGGTTACAGCATGAAGCGAATGCATGTGAATATTCAAAGGTGCATTGCATTAAACAAGTCCAATGAGCGTGAAAAAAATGGCCGGCCTGCCTGCTTTCATCCATCATTTGTTCTAAATTTATAATTAATCAATGAGCTGAGGTGGAGTCTTAGCCAGTGGTACCATCAGGGGTGTGTAATGCACTTTAGGGTAGACAGCCAATCAGCTGCCAGATTCAATCTGTCAATCAAACACAGCAGCCAATCAGAGAGCTGGCCATTGATCAGCAGGCCCTTTATGACATCACAGACAGACCCACGGAACTCTCTGTGCTTGTCTGCTGGCTGGCTGTCAGTTGGGTGGGTGGGCGGCAGAGGGGGAGGATGTACGTCTCGTTTCTCCTGAAAATTGCGGTTTTTCGGCGTTTCCGGAAAAAGTCGCGGCCCGACGCGCAAAAGTGGGGTATCGTAGAAATCGCCTTTTAAAGACGCACCTTTCTGGCCCCACAAAAATGGGCATTTCAAATTAGAAACAAGTCAAATGAACAAAATAGTGTGAATAAGTAAGTATTTCAGGGGTGAGTTAGCAGGTTATTGGGGTAGTAAGTCCTGATTTTTTTGGAGGTTGCAGTGACCACTACGCCATTCAAAATAGGCAGGCTTTAGCATAAGCAGTTAGGCCCCGTAGGATGATTTTAGCTAAAATGTGCCCCTAACACTCAAACCGGCTTGTATCTTGCAATGGAAAATATGGGAAACATGACTTAGACAGCAAATGATACACTGTATGCCATGTTTCCAAATTGTTATGCACAGTGGTTACAGCATGAAGCGAATGCATGTGAATATACAAAGGTGCATTGCATTAAACAAGTCCAATGAGCGTGAAAAAAATGGCCGGCCTGCCTGCTTTCATCCATCATTTGTTCTAAATTTATAATTAATCAATGAGCTGAGGTGGAGTCTTAGGCAGTGGTACCATCAGGGGTGTGTAATGCACTTTAGGGTAGACAGCCAATCAGCTGCCAGATTCAATCTGTCAATCAAACACAGCAGCCAATCAGAGAGCTGGCCATTGATCAGCAGGCCCTTTATGACATCACAGACAGACCCACGGAACTCTCTGTGCTTGTCTGCTGGCTGGCTGTCAGTTGGGTGGGTGGGCGGCAGAGGGGGAGGATGTACGTCTCGTTTCTCCTGAAAATTGCGGTTTTTCGGCGTTTCCGGAAAAAGTCGCGGTCCGACGCGCAAAAGTGGGGTATCGTAGAAATCGCCTTTTAAAGACGCACCTTTCTGGCCCCACAAAAATGGGCATTTCAAATTAGAAACAAGTCAAATGAACAAAATAGTGTGAATAAGTAAGTATTTCAGGGGTGAGTTAGCAGGTTATTGGGGTAGTAAGTCCTGATTTTTTTGGAGGTTGCAGTGACCACTACGCCATTCAAAATAGGCAGGCTTTAGCATAAGCAGTTAGGCCCCGTAGGATGATTTTAGCTAAAATGTGCCCCAAAAACTCAAACCGGCTTGTATCTTGCAATGGAAAATATGGGAAACATGACTTAGACAGCAAATGATACACTGTATGCCATGTTTCCAAATTTTTATGCACAGTGGTTACAGCCTAAAGCGAATGCATGTGAATATACACAGGTGCATTGCATTAAACAAGTCCAATGAGCGTGAAAAAAATGGCCGGCCTGCCTGCTTTCATCCATCATTTGTTCTAAATTTATAATTAATCAATGAGCTGAGGTGGAGTCTTAGCCAGTGGTACCATCAGGGGTGTGTAATGCACTTTAGGGTAGACAGCCAATCAGCTGCCAGATTCAATCTGTCAATCAAACACAGCAGCCAATCAGAGAGCTGGCCATTGATCAGCAGGCCCTTTATGACATCACAGACAGACCCACGGAACTCTCTGTGCTTGTCTGCTGGCTGGCTGTCAGTTGGGTGGGTGGGCGGCAGAGGGGGAGGATGTACGTCTCGTTTCTCCTGAAAATTGCGGTTTTTCGGCGTTTCCGGAAAAAGTCGCGGTCCGACGCGCAAAAGTGGGGTATCGTAGAAATCGCCTTTTAAAGACGCACCTTTCTGGCCCCACGAAAATGGTCATTTCAAATTAGAAACAAGTCAAATGAACAAAATAGTGTGAATAAGTAAGTATTTCAGGGGTGAGTTAGCAGGTTATTGGGGTAGTAAGTCCTGATTTTTTTGGAGGTTGCAGTGACCACTACGCCATTCAAAATAGGCCGGCTTTAGCATAAGCAGTTAGGCCCCGTAGGATGATTTTAGCTAAAATGTGCCCCAAATACTCAAACCGGCTTGTATCTTGCAATGGAAAATATGGGAAACATGACTTAGACAGCAAATGATACACTGTATGCCATGTTTCCAAATTTTTATGCACAGTGGTTACAGCATGAAGCGAATGCATGTGAATATTCAAAGGTGCATTGCATTAAACAAGTCCAATGAGCGTGAAAAAAATGGCCGGCCTGCCTGCTTTCATCCATCATTTGTTCTAAATTTATAATTAATCAATGAGCTGAGGTGGAGTCTTAGCCAGTGGTACCATCAGGGGTGTGTAATGCACTTTAGGGTAGACAGCCAATCAGCTGCCAGATTCAATCTGTCAATCAAACACAGCAGCCAATCAGAGAGCTGGCCATTGATCAGCAGGCCCTTTATGACATCACAGACAGACCCACGGAACTCTCTGTGCTTGTCTGCTGGCTGGCTGTCAGTTGGGTGGGTGGGCGGCAGAGGGGGAGGATGTACGTCTCGTTTCTCCTGAAAATTGCGGTTTTTCGGCGTTTCCGGAAAAAGTCGCGGCCCGACGCGCAAAAGTGGGGTATCGTAGAAATCGCCTTTTAAAGACGCACCTTTCTGGCCCCACAAAAATGGGCATTTCAAATTAGAAACAAGTCAAATGAACAAAATAGTGTGAATAAGTAAGTATTTCAGGGGTGAGTTAGCAGGTTATTGGGGTAGTAAGTCCTGATTTTTTTGGAGGTTGCAGTGACCACTACGCCATTCAAAATAGGCAGGCTTTAGCATAAGCAGTTAGGCCCCGTAGGATGATTTTAGCTAAAATGTGCCCCTAACACTCAAACCGGCTTGTATCTTGCAATGGAAAATATGGGAAACATGACTTAGACAGCAAATGATACACTGTATGCCATGTTTCCAAATTTTTATGCACAGTGGTTACAGCATGAAGCGAATGCATGTGAATATACAAAGGTGCATTGCATTAAACAAGTCCAATGAGCGTGAAAAAAATGGCCGGCCTGCCTGCTTTCATCCATCATTTGTTCTAAATTTATAATTAATCAATGAGCTGAGGTGGAGTCTTAGGCAGTGGTACCATCAGGGGTGTGTAATGCACTTTAGGGTAGACAGCCAATCAGCTGCCAGATTCAATCTGTCAATCAAACACAGCAGCCAATCAGAGAGCTGGCCATTGATCAGCAGGCCCTTTATGACATCACAGACAGACCCACGGAACTCTCTGTGCTTGTCTGCTGGCTGGCTGTCAGTTGGGTGGGTGGGCGGCAGAGGGGGAGGATGTACGTCTCGTTTCTCCTGAAAATTGCGGTTTTTCGGCGTTTCCGGAAAAAGTCGCGGTCCGACGCGCAAAAGTGGGGTATCGTAGAAATCGCCTTTTAAAGACGCACCTTTCTGGCCCCACAAAAATGGGCATTTCAAATTAGAAACAAGTCAAATGAACAAAATAGTGTGAATAAGTAAGTATTTCAGGGGTGAGTTAGCAGGTTATTGGGGTAGTAAGTCCTGATTTTTTTGGAGGTTGCAGTGACCACTACGCCATTCAAAATAGGCCGGCTTTAGCATAAGCAGTTAGGCCCCGTAGGATGATTTTAGCTAAAATGTGCCCCAAATACTCAAACCGGCTTGTATCTTGCAATGGAAAATATGGGAAACATGACTTAGACAGCAAATGATACACTGTATGCCATGTTTCCAAATTGTTATGCACAGTGGTTACAGCATGAAGCGAATGCATGTGAATATACAAAGGTGCATTGCATTAAACAAGTCCAATGAGCGTGAAAAAAATGGCCGGCCTGCCTGCTTTCATCCATCATTTGTTCTAAATTTATAATTAATCAATGAGCTGAGGTGGAGTCTTAGGCAGTGGTACCATCAGGGGTGTGTAATGCACTTTAGGGTAGACAGCCAATCAGCTGCCAGATTCAATCTGTCAATCAAACACAGCAGCCAATCAGAGAGCTGGCCATTGATCAGCAGGCCCTTTATGACATCACAGACAGACCCACGGAACTCTCTGTGCTTGTCTGCTGGCTGGCTGTCAGTTGGGTGGGTGGGCGGCAGAGGGGGAGGATGTACGTCTCGTTTCTCCTGAAAATTGCGGTTTTTCGGCGTTTCCGGAAAAAGTCGCGGTCCGACGCGCAAAAGTGGGGTATCGTAGAAATCGCCTTTTAAAGACGCACCTTTCTGGCCCCACAAAAATGGGCATTTCAAATTAGAAACAAGTCAAATGAACAAAATAGTGTGAATAAGTAAGTATTTCAGGGGTGAGTTAGCAGGTTATTGGGGTAGTAAGTCCTGATTTTTTTGGAGGTTGCAGTGACCACTACGCCATTCAAAATAGGCAGGCTTTAGCATAAGCAGTTAGGCCCCGTAGGATGATTTTAGCTAAAATGTGCCCCAAAAACTCAAACCGGCTTGTATCTTGCAATGGAAAATATGGGAAACATGACTTAGACAGCAAATGATACACTGTATGCCATGTTTCCAAATTTTTATGCACAGTGGTTACAGCCTAAAGCGAATGCATGTGAATATACACAGGTGCATTGCATTAAACAAGTCCAATGAGCGTGAAAAAAATGGCCGGCCTGCCTGCTTTCATCCATCATTTGTTCTAAATTTATAATTAATCAATGAGCTGAGGTGGAGTCTTAGCCAGTGGTACCATCAGGGGTGTGTAATGCACTTTAGGGTAGACAGCCAATCAGCTGCCAGATTCAATCTGTCAATCAAACACAGCAGCCAATCAGAGAGCTGGCCATTGATCAGCAGGCCCTTTATGACATCACAGACAGACCCACGGAACTCTCTGTGCTTGTCTGCTGGCTGGCTGTCAGTTGGGTGGGTGGGCGGCAGAGGGGGAGGATGTACGTCTCGTTTCTCCTGAAAATTGCGGTTTTTCGGCGTTTCCGGAAAAAGTCGCGGTCCGACGCGCAAAAGTGGGGTATCGTAGAAATCGCCTTTTAAAGACGCACCTTTCTGGCCCCACGAAAATGGTCATTTCAAATTAGAAACAAGTCAAATGAACAAAATAGTGTGAATAAGTAAGTATTTCAGGGGTGAGTTAGCAGGTTATTGGGGTAGTAAGTCCTGATTTTTTTGGAGGTTGCAGTGACCACTACGCCATTCAAAATAGGCCGGCTTTAGCATAAGCAGTTAGGCCCCGTAGGATGATTTTAGCTAAAATGTGCCCCAAATACTCAAACCGGCTTGTATCTTGCAATGGAAAATATGGGAAACATGACTTAGACAGCAAATGATACACTGTATGCCATGTTTCCAAATTTTTATGCACAGTGGTTACAGCATGAAGCGAATGCATGTGAATATTCAAAGGTGCATTGCATTAAACAAGTCCAATGAGCGTGAAAAAAATGGCCGGCCTGCCTGCTTTCATCCATCATTTGTTCTAAATTTATAATTAATCAATGAGCTGAGGTGGAGTCTTAGCCAGTGGTACCATCAGGGGTGTGTAATGCACTTTAGGGTAGACAGCCAATCAGCTGCCAGATTCAATCTGTCAATCAAACACAGCAGCCAATCAGAGAGCTGGCCATTGATCAGCAGGCCCTTTATGACATCACAGACAGACCCACGGAACTCTCTGTGCTTGTCTGCTGGCTGGCTGTCAGTTGGGTGGGTGGGCGGCAGAGGGGGAGGATGTACGTCTCGTTTCTCCTGAAAATTGCGGTTTTTCGGCGTTTCCGGAAAAAGTCGCGGTCCGACGCGCAAAAGTGGGGTATCGTAGAAATCGCCTTTTAAAGACGCACCTTTCTGGCCCCACAAAAATGGGCATTTCAAATTAGAAACAAGTCAAATGAACAAAATAGTGTGAATAAGTAAGTATTTCAGGGGTGAGTTAGCAGGTTATTGGGGTAGTAAGTCCTGATTTTTTTGGAGGTTGCAGTGACCACTACGCCATTCAAAATAGGCCGGCTTTAGCATAAGCAGTTAGGCCCCGTAGGATGATTTTAGCTAAAATGTGCCCCAAATACTCAAACCGGCTTGTATCTTGCAATGGAAAATATGGGAAACATGACTTAGACAGCAAATGATACACTGTATGCCATGTTTCCAAATTTTTATGCACAGTGGTTACTATAATGAAGCGAATGCATGTGAATATTCAAAGGTGCATTGCATTAAACAAGTCCAATGAGCGTGAAAAAAATGGCCGGCCTGCCTGCTTTCATCCATCATTTGTTCTAAATTTATAATTAATCAATGAGCTGAGGTGGAGTCTTAGCCAGTGGTACCATCAGGGGTGTGTAATGCACTTTAGGGTAGACAGCCAATCAGCTGCCAGATTCAATCTGTCAATCAAACACAGCAGCCAATCAGAGAGCTGGCCATTGATCAGCAGGCCCTTTATGACATCACAGACAGACCCACGGAACTCTCTGTGCTTGTCTGCTGGCTGGCTGTCAGTTGGGTGGGTGGGCGGCAGAGGGGGAGGATGTACGTCTCGTTTCTCCTGAAAATTGCGGTTTTTCGGCGTTTCCGGAAAAAGTCGCGGCCCGACGCGCAAAAGTGGGGTATCGTAGAAATCGACTTTTAAAGACGCACCTTTCTGGCCCCACAAAAATGGGCATTTCAAATTAGAAACAAGTCAAATGAACAAAAAAGTGTGAATAAGTAAGTATTTCAGGGGTGAGTTAGCAGGTTATTGGGGTAGTAAGTCCTGATTTTTTTGGAGGTTGCAGTGACCACTACGCCATTCAAAATAGGCAGGCTTTAGCATAAGCAGTTAGGCCCCGTAGGATGATTTTAGCTAAAATGTGCCCCAAACACTCAAACCGACTTGTATCTTGCAATGGAAAATATGGGAAACATGACTTAGACAGCAAATGATACACTGTATGCCATGTTTCCAAATTTTTATGCACAGTGGTTACAGCATGAAGCGAATGCATGTGAATATACAAAGGTGCATTGCATTAAACAAGTCCAATGAGCGTGAAAAAAATGGCCGGCCTGCCTGCTTTCATCCATCATTTGTTCTAAATTTATAATTAATCAATGAGCTGAGGTGGAGTCTTAGCCAGTGGTACCATCAGGGGTGTGTAATGCACTTTAGGGTAGACAGCCAATCAGCTGCCAGATTCAATCTGTCAATCAAACACAGCAGCCAATCAGAGAGCTGGCCATTGATCAGCAGGCCCTTTATGACATCACAGACAGACCCACGGAACTCTCTGTGCTTGTCTGCTGGCTGGCTGTCAGTTGGGTGGGTGGGCGGCAGAGGGGGAGGATGTACGTCTCGTTTCTCCTGAAAATTGCGGTTTTTCGGCGTTTCCGGAAAAAGTCGCGGTCCGACGCGCAAAAGTGGGGTATCGTAGAAATCGCCTTTTAAAGACGCACCTTTCTGGCCCCACAAAAATGGGCATTTCAAATTAGAAACAAGTCAAATGAACAAAATAATGTGAATAAGTAAGTATTTCAGGGGTGAGTTAGCAGGTTATTGGGGTAGTAAGTCCTGATTTTTTTGGAGGTTGCAGTGAACACTACGCCATTCAAAATAGGCAGGCTTTAGCATAAGCAGTTAGGCCCCGTAGGATGATTTTAGCTAAAATGTGCCCCAAACACTCAAACCGGCTTGTATCTTGCAATGGAAAATATGGGAAACATGACTTAGACAGCAAATGATACACTGTATGCCATGTTTCCAAATTTGTATGCACAGTGGTTACAGCATGAAGCGAATGCATGTGAATATACACAGGTGCATTGCATTAAACAAGTCCAATGAGCGTGAAAAAAATGGCCGGCCTGCCTGCTTTCATCCATCATTTGTTCTAAATTTATAATTAATCAATGAGCTGAGGTGGAGACTTAGCCAGTGGTACCATCAGGGGTGTGTAATGCACTTTAGGGTAGACAGCCAATCAGCTGCCAGATTCAATCTGTCAATCAAACACAGCAGCCAATCAGAGAGCTGGCCATTGATCAGCAGGCCCTTTATGACATCACAGACAGACCCACGGAACTCTCTGTGCTTGTCTGCTGGCTGGCTGTCAGTTGGGTGGGTGGGCGGCAGAGGGGGAGGATGTACGTCTCGTTTCTCCTGAAAATTGCGGTTTTTCGGCGTTTCCGGAAAAAGTCGCGGTCCGACGCGCAAAAGTGGGGTATCGTAGAAATCGCCTTTTAAAGATGCACCTTTCTGGCCCCACAAAAATGGGCATTTCAAATTAGAAACAAGTCAAATGAACAAAATAGTGTGAATAAGTAAGTATTTCAGGGGTGAGTTAGCAGGTTATTTGGGTAGTAAGTCCTGATTTTTTTGGAGGTTGCAGTGACCACTACGCCATTCAAAATAGGCAGGCTTTAGCATAAGCAGTTAGGCCCCGTAGGATGATTTTAGCTAAAATGTGCCCCAAACACTCAAACCGGCTTGTATCTTGCAATGGAAAATATGGGAAACATGACTTAGACAGCAAATGATACACTGTATGCCATGTTTCCAAATTTTTATGCACAGTGGTTACAGCATGAAGCGAATGCATGTGAATATACAAAGGTGCATTGCATTAAACAAGTCCAATGAGCGTGAAAAAAATGGCCGGCCTGCCTGCTTTCATCCATCATTTGTTCTAAATTTATAATTAATCAATGAGCTGAGGTGGAGTCTTAGCCAGTGGTACCATCAGGGGTGTGTAATGCACTTTAGGGTAGACAGCCAATCAGCTGCCAGATTCAATCTGTCAATCAAACACAGCAGCCAATCAGAGAGCTGGCCATTGATCAGCAGGCCCTTTATGACATCACAGACAGACCCACGGAACTCTCTGTGCTTGTCTGCTGGCTGGCTGTCAGTTGGGTGGGTGGGCGGCAAAGGGGGAGGATGTACGTCTCGTTTCTCCTGAAAATTGCGGTTTTTCGGCGTTTCCGGAAAAAGTCGCGGTCCGACGCGCAAAAGTGGGGTATCGTAGAAATCGCCTTTTAAAGATGCACCTTTGTGGCCCCACAAAAATGGGCATTTCAAATTAGAAACAAGTCAAATGAACAAAAAAGTGTGAATAAGTAAGTATTTCAGGGGTGAGTTAGCAGGTTATTGGGGTAGTAAGTCCTGATTTTTTTGGAGGTTGCAGTGACCACTACGCCATTCAAAATAGGCAGGCTTTAGCATAAGCAGTTAGGCCCCGTAGGATGATTTTAGCTAAAATGTGCCCCAAACACTCAAACCGGCTTGTATCTTGCAATGGAAAATATGGGAAACATGACTTAAACAGCAAATGATACACTGTATGCCATGTTTCCAAATTTGTATGCACAGTGGTTACAGCATGAAGCGAATGCATGTGAATATACACAGGTGCATTGCATTAAACAAGTCCAATGAGCGTGAAAAAAAATGGCCGGCCTGCCTGCTTTCATCCATCATTTGTTCTAAATTTATAATTAATCAATGAGCTGAGGTGGAGACTTAGCCAGTGGTACCATCAGGGGTGTGTAATGCACTTTAGGGTAGACAGCCAATCAGCTGCCAGATTCAATCTGTCAATCAAACACAGCAGCCAATCAGAGAGCTGGCCATTGATCAGCAGGCCCTTTATGACATCACAGACAGACCCACGGAACTCTCTGTGCTTGTCTGCTGGCTGGCTGTCAGTTGGGTGGGTGGGCGGCAGAGGGGGAGGATGTACGTCTCGTTTCTCCTGAAAATTGCGGTTTTTCGGCGTTTCCGGAAAAAGTCGCGGCCCGACGCGCAAAAGTGGGGTATCGTAGAAATCGCCTTTTAAAGACGCACCTTTCTGGCCCCACAAAAATGGGCATTTCAAATTAGAAACAAGTCAAATGAACAAAATAGTGTGAATAAGTAAGTATTTCAGGGGTGAGTTAGCAGGTTATTGGGGTAGTAAGTCCTGATTTTTTTGGAGGTTGCAGTGACCACTACGCCATTCAAAATAGGCAGGCTTTAGCATAAGCAGTTAGGCCCCGTAGGATGATTTTAGCTAAAATGTGCCCCAAACACTCAAACCGACTTGTATCTTGCAATGGAAAATATGGGAAACATGACTTAGACAGCAAATGATACACTGTATGCCATGTTTCCAAATTTTTATGCACAGTGGTTACAGCATGAAGCGAATGCATGTGAATATACAAAGGTGCATTGCATTAAACAAGTCCAATGAGCGTGAAAAAAATGGCCGGCCTGCCTGCTTTCATCCATCATTTGTTCTAAATTTATAATTAATCAATGATCTGAGGTGGAGTCTTAGCCAGTGGTACCATCAGGGGTGTGTAATGCACTTTAGGGTAGACAGCCAATCAGCTGCCAGATTCAATCTGTCAATCAAACACAGCAGCCAATCAGAGAGCTGGCCATTGATCAGCAGGCCCTTTATGACATCACAGACAGACCCACGGAACTCTCTGTGCTTGTCTGCTGGCTGGCTGTCAGTTGGGTGGGTGGGCGGCAGAGGGGGAGGATGTACGTCTCGTTTCTCCTGAAAATTGCGGTTTTTCGGCGTTTCCGGAAAAAGTCGCGGCCCGACGCGCAAAAGTGGGGTATCGTAGAAATCGCCTTTTAAAGACGCACCTTTCTGGCCCCACAAAAATGGGCATTTCAAATTAGAAACAAGTCAAATGAACAAAATAGTGTGAATAAGTAAGTATTTCAGGGGTGAGTTAGCAGGTTATTGGGGTAGTAAGTCCTGATTTTTTTGGAGGTTGCAGTGACCACTACGCCATTCAAAATAGGCAGGCTTTAGCATAAGCAGTTAGGCCCCGTAGGATGATTTTAGCTAAAATGTGCCCCTAACACTCAAACCGGCTTGTATCTTGCAATGGAAAATATGGGAAACATGACTTAGACAGCAAATGATACACTGTATGCCATGTTTCCAAATTTTTATGCACAGTGGTTACAGCATGAAGCGAATGCATGTGAATATACAAAGGTGCATTGCATTAAACAAGTCCAATGAGCGTGAAAAAAATGGCCGGCCTGCCTGCTTTCATCCATCATTTGTTCTAAATTTATAATTAATCAATGAGCTGAGGTGGAGTCTTAGGCAGTGGTACCATCAGGGGTGTGTAATGCACTTTAGGGTAGACAGCCAATCAGCTGCCAGATTCAATCTGTCATTTAAACACAGCAGCCAATCAGAGAGCTGGCCATTGATCAGCAGGCCCTTTATGACATCACAGACAGACCCACGGAACTCTCTGTGCTTGTCTGCTGGCTGGCTGTCAGTTGGGTGGGTGGGCGGCAGAGGGGGAGGATGTACGTCTCGTTTCTCCTGAAAATTGCGGTTTTTCGGCGTTTCCGGAAAAAGTCGCGGTCCGACGCGCAAAAGTGGGGTATCGTAGAAATCGCCTTTTAAAGACGCACCTTTCTGGCCCCACAAAAATGGGCATTTCAAATTAGAAACAAGTCAAATGAACAAAATAGTGTGAATAAGTAAGTATTTCAGGGGTGAGTTAGCAGGTTATTGGGGTAGTAAGTCCTGATTTTTTTGGAGGTTGCAGTGACCACTACGCCATTCAAAATAGGCCGGCTTTAGCATAAGCAGTTAGGCCCCGTAGGATGATTTTAGCTAAAATGTGCCCCAAATACTCAAACCGGCTTGTATCTTGCAATGGAAAATATGGGAAACATGACTTAGACAGCAAATGATACACTGTATGCCATGTTTCCAAATTTTTATGCACAGTGGTTACTATAATGAAGCGAATGCATGTGAATATTCAAAGGTGCATTGCATTAAACAAGTCCAATGAGCGTGAAAAAAATGGCCGGCCTGCCTGCTTTCATCCATCATTTGTTCTAAATTTATAATTAATCAATGAGCTGAGGTGGAGTCTTAGCCAGTGGTACCATCAGGGGTGTGTAATGCACTTTAGAGTAGACAGCCAATCAGCTGCCAGATTCAATCTGTCAATCAAACACAGCAGCCAATCAGAGAGCTGGCCATTGATCAGCAGGCCCTTTATGACATCACAGACAGACCCACGGAACTCTCTGTGCTTGTCTGCTGGCTGGCTGTCAGTTGGGTGGGTGGGCGGCAGAGGGGGAGGATGTACGTCTCGTTTCTCCTGAAAATTGCGGTTTTTCGGCGTTTCCGGAAAAAGTCGCGGCCCGACGCGCAAAAGTGGGGTATCGTAGAAATCGACTTTTAAAGACGCACCTTTCTGGCCCCACAAAAATGGGCATTTCAAATTAGAAACAAGTCAAATGAACAAAAAAGTGTGAATAAGTAAGTATTTCAGGGGTGAGTTAGCAGGTTATTGGGGTAGTAAGTCCTGATTTTTTTGGAGGTTGCAGTGACCACTACGCCATTCAAAATAGGCAGGCTTTAGCATAAGCAGTTAGGCCCCGTAGGATGATTTTAGCTAAAATGTGCCCCAAACACTCAAACCGACTTGTATCTTGCAATGGAAAATATGGGAAACATGACTTAGACAGCAAATGATACACTGTATGCCATGTTTCCAAATTTTTATGCACAGTGGTTACAGCATGAAGCGAATGCATGTGAATATACAAAGGTGCATTGCATTAAACAAGTCCAATGAGCGTGAAAAAAATGGCCGGCCTGCCTGCTTTCATCCATCATTTGTTCTAAATTTATAATTAATCAATGAGCTGAGGTGGAGTCTTAGCCAGTGGTACCATCAGGGGTGTGTAATGCACTTTAGGGTAGACAGCCAATCAGCTGCCAGATTCAATCTGTCAATCAAACACAGCAGCCAATCAGAGAGCTGGCCATTGATCAGCAGGCCCTTTATGACATCACAGACAGACCCACGGAACTCTCTGTGCTTGTCTGCTGGCTGGCTGTCAGTTGGGTGGGTGGGCGGCAGAGGGGGAGGATGTACGTCTCGTTTCTCCTGAAAATTGCGGTTTTTCGGCGTTTCCGGAAAAAGTCGCGGTCCGACGCGCAAAAGTGGGGTATCGTAGAAATCGCCTTTTAAAGACGCACCTTTCTGGCCCCACAAAAATGGGCATTTCAAATTAGAAACAAGTCAAATGAACAAAATAGTGTGAATAAGTAAGTATTTCAGGGGTGAGTTAGCAGGTTATTTGGGTAGTAAGTCCTGATTTTTTTGGAGGTTGCAGTGACCACTACGCCATTCAAAATAGGCAGGCTTTAGCATAAGCAGTTAGGCCCCGTAGGATGATTTTAGCTAAAATGTGCCCCAAACACTCAAACCGGCTTGTATCTTGCAATGGAAAATATGGGAAACATGACTTAGACAGCAAATGATACACTGTATGCCATGTTTCCAAATTTTTATGCACAGTGGTTACAGCATGAAGCGAATGCATGTGAATATACAAAGGTGCATTGCATTAAACAAGTCCAATGAGCGTGAAAAAAATGGCCGGCCTGCCTGCTTTCATCCATCATTTGTTCTAAATTTATAATTAATCAATGAGCTGAGGTGGAGTCTTAGCCAGTGGTACCATCAGGGGTGTGTAATGCACTTTAGGGTAGACAGCCAATCAGCTGCCAGATTCAATCTGTCAATCAAACACAGCAGCCAATCAGAGAGCTGGCCATTGATCAGCAGGCCCTTTATGACATCACAGACAGACCCACGGAACTCTCTGTGCTTGTCTGCTGGCTGGCTGTCAGTTGGGTGGGTGGGCGGCAAAGGGGGAGGATGTACGTCTCGTTTCTCCTGAAAATTGCGGTTTTTCGGCGTTTCCGGAAAAAGTCGCGGTCCGACGCGCAAAAGTGGGGTATCGTAGAAATCGCCTTTTAAAGACGCACCTTTGTGGCCCCACAAAAATGGGCATTTCAAATTAGAAACAAGTCAAATGAACAAAAAAGTGTGAATAAGTAAGTATTTCAGGGGTGAGTTAGCAGGTTATTGGGGTAGTAAGTCCTGATTTTTTTGGAGGTTGCAGTGACCACTACGCCATTCAAAATAGGCAGGCTTTAGCATAAGCAGTTAGGCCCCGTAGGATGATTTTAGCTAAAATGTGCCCCAAACACTCAAACCGGCTTGTATCTTGCAATGGAAAATATGGGAAACATGACTTAAACAGCAAATGATACACTGTATGCCATGTTTCCAAATTTGTATGCACAGTGGTTACAGCATGAAGCGAATGCATGTGAATATACACAGGTGCATTGCATTAAACAAGTCCAATGAGCGTGAAAAAAAATGGCCGGCCTGCCTGCTTTCATCCATCATTTGTTCTAAATTTATAATTAATCAATGAGCTGAGGTGGAGACTTAGCCAGTGGTACCATCAGGGGTGTGTAATGCACTTTAGGGTAGACAGCCAATCAGCTGCCAGATTCAATCTGTCAATCAAACACAGCAGCCAATCAGAGAGCTGGCCATTGATCAGCAGGCCCTTTATGACATCACAGACAGACCCACGGAACTCTCTGTGCTTGTCTGCTGGCTGGCTGTCAGTTGGGTGGGTGGGCGGCAGAGGGGGAGGATGTACGTCTCGTTTCTCCTGAAAATTGCGGTTTTTCGGCGTTTCCGGAAAAAGTCGCGGCCCGACGCGCAAAAGTGGGGTATCGTAGAAATCGCCTTTTAAAGACGCACCTTTCTGGCCCCACAAAAATGGGCATTTCAAATTAGAAACAAGTCAAATGAACAAAATAGTGTGAATAAGTAAGTATTTCAGGGGTGAGTTAGCAGGTTATTGGGGTAGTAAGTCCTGATTTTTTTGGAGGTTGCAGTGACCACTACGCCATTCAAAATAGGCAGGCTTTAGCATAAGCAGTTAGGCCCCGTAGGATGATTTTAGCTAAAATGTGGCCCAAACACTCAAACCGACTTGTTTCTTGCAATGGAAAATATGGGAAACATGACTTAGACAGCAAATGATACACTGTATGCCATGTTTCCAAATTTTTATGCACAGTGGTTACAGCATGAAGCGAATGCATGTGAATATACAAAGGTGCATTGCATTAAACAAGTCCAATGAGCGTGAAAAAAATGGCCGGCCTGCCTGCTTTCATCCATCATTTGTTCTAAATTTATAATTAATCAATGAGCTGAGGTGGAGTCTTAGCCAGTGGTACCATCAGGGGTGTGTAATGCACTTTAGGGTAGACAGCCAATCAGCTGCCAGATTCAATCTGTCAATCAAACACAGCAGCCAATCAGAGAGCTGGCCATTGATCAGCAGGCCCTTTATGACATCACAGACAGACCCACGGAACTCTCTGTGCTTGTCTGCTGGCTGGCTGTCAGTTGGGTGGGTGGGCGGCAGAGGGGGAGGATGTACGTCTCGTTTCTCCTGAAAATTGCGGTTTTTCGGCGTTTCCGGAAAAAGTCGCGGCCCGACGCGCAAAAGTGGGGTATCGTAGAAATCGCCTTTTAAAGACGCACCTTTCTGGCCCCACAAAAATGGGCATTTCAAATTAGAAACAAGTCAAATGAACAAAATAGTGTGAATAAGTAAGTATTTCAGGGGTGAGTTAGCAGGTTATTGGGGTAGTAAGTCCTGATTTTTTTGGAGGTTGCAGTGACCACTACGCCATTCAAAATAGGCAGGCTTTAGCATAAGCAGTTAGGCCCCGTAGGATGATTTTAGCTAAAATGTGCCCCAAACACTCAAACCGGCTTGTATCTTGCAATGGAAAATATGGGAAACATGACTTAGACAGCAAATGATACACTGTATGCCATGTTTCCAAATTTGTATGCACAGTGGTTACAGCATGAAGCGAATGCATGTGAATATACACAGGTGCATTGCATTAAACAAGTCCAATGAGCGTGAAAAAAATGGCCGGCCTGCCTGCTTTCATCCATCATTTGTTCTAAATTTATAATTAATCAATGAGCTGAGGTGGAGACTTAGCCAGTGGTACCATCAGGGGTGTGTAATGCACTTTAGGGTAGACAGCCAATCAGCTGCCAGATTCAATCTGTCAATCAAACACAGCAGCCAATCAGAGAGCTGGCCATTGATCAGCAGGCCCTTTATGACATCACAGACAGACCCACGGAACTCTCTGTGCTTGTCTGCTGGCTGGCTGTCAGTTGGGTGGGTGGGCGGCAGAGGGGGAGGATGTACGTCTCGTTTCTCCTGAAAATTGCGGTTTTTCGGCGTTTCCGGAAAAAGTCGCGGTCCGACGCGCAAAAGTGGGGTATCGTAGAAATCGCCTTTTAAAGACGCACCTTTCTGGCCCCACAAAAATGGGCATTTCAAATTAGAAACAAGTCAAATGAACAAAATAGTGTGAATAAGTAAGTATTTCAGGGGTGAGTTAGCAGGTTATTGGGGTAGTAAGTCCTGATTTTTTTGGAGGTTGCAGTGACCACTTTGCCATTCAAAATAGGCAGGCTTTAGCATAAGCAGTTAGGCCCCGTAGGATGATTTTAGCTAAAATGTGCCCCAAACACTCAAACCGGCTTGTATCTTGCAATGGAAAATATGGGAAACATGACTTAGACAGCAAATGATACACTGTATGCCATGTTTCCAAATTTGTATGCACAGTGGTTACAGCATGAAGCGAATGCATGTGAATATACACAGGTGCATTGCATTAAACAAGTCCAATGAGCGTGAAAAAAATGGCCGGCCTGCCTGCTTTCATCCATCATTTGTTCTAAATTTATAATTAATCAATGAGCTGAGGTGGAGTCTTAGCCAGTGGTACCATCAGGGGTGTGTAATGCACTTTAGGGTAGACAGCCAATCAGCTGCCAGATTCAATCTGTCAATCAAACACAGCAGCCAATCAGAGAGCTGGCCATTGATCAGCAGGCCCTTTATGACATCACAGACAGACCCACGGAACTCTCTGTGCTTGTCTGCTGGCTGGCTGTCAGTTGGGTGGGTGGGCGGCAGAGGGGGAGGATGTACGTCTCGTTTCTCCTGAAAATTGCGGTTTTCGGCGTTTCCGGAAAAAGTCGCGGCCCGACGCGCAAAAGTGGGGTATCGTAGAAATCGCCTTTTAAAGACGCACCTTTCTGGCCCCACAAAAATGGGCATTTCAAATTAGAAACAAGTCAAATGAACAAAATAGTGTGAATAAGTAAGTATTTCAGGGGTGAGTTAGCAGGTTATTGGGGTAGTAAGTCCTGATTTTTTTGGAGGTTGCAGTGACCACTACGCCATTCAAAATAGGCAGGCTTTAGCATAAGCAGTTAGGCCAGTAGGATGATTTTAGCTAAAATGTGCCCCTAACACTCAAACCGGCTTGTATCTTGCAATGGAAAATATGGGAAACATGACTTAGACAGCAAATGATACACTGTATGCCATGTTTCCAAATTGTTATGCACAGTGGTTACAGCATGAAGCGAATGCATGTGAATATACAAAGGTGCATTGCATTAAACAAGTCCAATGAGCGTGAAAAAAATGGCCGGCCTGCCTGCTTTCATCCATCATTTGTTCTAAATTTATAATTAATCAATGAGCTGAGGTGGAGTCTTAGGCAGTGGTACCATCAGGGGTGTGTAATGCACTTTAGGGTAGACAGCCAATCAGCTGCCAGATTCAATCTGTCAATCAAACACAGCAGCCAATCAGAGAGCTGGCCATTGATCAGCAGGCCCTTTATGACATCACAGACAGACCCACGGAACTCTCTGTGCTTGTCTGCTGGCTGGCTGTCAGTTGGGTGGGTGGGCGGCAGAGGGGGAGGATGTACGTCTCGTTTCTCCTGAAAATTGCGGTTTTTCGGCGTTTCCGGAAAAAGTCGCGGTCCGACGCGCAAAAGTGGGGTATCGTAGAAATCGCCTTTTAAAGACGCACCTTTCTGGCCCCACAAAAATGGGCATTTCAAATTAGAAACAAGTCAAATGAACAAAATAGTGTGAATAAGTAAGTATTTCAGGGGTGAGTTAGCAGGTTATTGGGGTAGTAAGTCCTGATTTTTTTGGAGGTTGCAGTGACCACTACGCCATTCAAAATAGGCAGGCTTTAGCATAAGCAGTTAGGCCCCGTAGGATGATTTTAGCTAAAATGTGCCCCAAAAACTCAAACCGGCTTGTATCTTGCAATGGAAAATATGGGAAACATGACTTAGACAGCAAATGATACACTGTATGCCATGTTTCCAAATTTTTATGCACAGTGGTTACAGCCTAAAGCGAATGCATGTGAATATACACAGGTGCATTGCATTAAACAAGTCCAATGAGCGTGAAAAAAATGGCCGGCCTGCCTGCTTTCATCCATCATTTGTTCTAAATTTATAATTAATCAATGAGCTGAGGTGGAGTCTTAGCCAGTGGTACCATCAGGGGTGTGTAATGCACTTTAGGGTAGACAGCCAATCAGCTGCCAGATTCAATCTGTCAATCAAACACAGCAGCCAATCAGAGAGCTGGCCATTGATCAGCAGGCCCTTTATGACATCACAGACAGACCCACGGAACTCTCTGTGCTTGTCTGCTGGCTGGCTGTCAGTTGGGTGGGTGGGCGGCAGAGGGGGAGGATGTACGTCTCGTTTCTCCTGAAAATTGCGGTTTTTCGGCGTTTCCGGAAAAAGTCGCGGTCCGACGCGCAAAAGTGGGGTATCGTAGAAATCGCCTTTTAAAGACGCACCTTTCTGGCCCCACGAAAATGGTCATTTCAAATTAGAAACAAGTCAAATGAACAAAATAGTGTGAATAAGTAAGTATTTCAGGGGTGAGTTAGCAGGTTATTGGGGTAGTAAGTCCTGATTTTTTTGGAGGTTGCAGTGACCACTACGCCATTCAAAATAGGCCGGCTTTAGCATAAGCAGTTAGGCCCCGTAGGATGATTTTAGCTAAAATGTGCCCCAAATACTCAAACCGGCTTGTATCTTGCAATGGAAAATATGGGAAACATGACTTAGACAGCAAATGATACACTGTATGCCATGTTTCCAAATTTTTATGCACAGTGGTTACAGCATGAAGCGAATGCATGTGAATATACAAAGGTGCATTGCATTAAACAAGTCCAATGAGCGTGAAAAAAATGGCCGGCCTGCCTGCTTTCATCCATCATTTGTTCTAAATTTATAATTAATCAATGAGCTGAGGTGGAGTCTTAGGCAGTGGTACCATCAGGGGTGTGTAATGCACTTTAGGGTAGACAGCCAATCAGCTGCCAGATTCAATCTGTCAATCAAACACAGCAGCCAATCAGAGAGCTGGCCATTGATCAGCAGGCCCTTTATGACATCACAGACAGACCCACGGAACTCTCTGTGCTTGTCTGCTGGCTGGCTGTCAGTTGGGTGGGTGGGCGGCAGAGGGGGAGGATGTACGTCTCGTTTCTCCTGAAAATTGCGGTTTTTCGGCGTTTCCGGAAAAAGTCGCGGTCCGACGCGCAAAAGTGGGGTATCGTAGAAATCGCCTTTTAAAGACGCACCTTTCTGGCCCCACAAAAATGGGCATTTCAAATTAGAAACAAGTCAAATGAACAAAATAGTGTGAATAAGTAAGTATTTCAGGGGTGAGTTAGCAGGTTATTGGGGTAGTAAGTCCTGATTTTTTTGGAGGTTGCAGTGACCACTACGCCATTCAAAATAGGCCGGCTTTAGCATAAGCAGTTAGGCCCCGTAGGATGATTTTAGCTAAAATGTGCCCCAAATACTCAAACCGGCTTGTATCTTGCAATGGAAAATATGGGAAACATGACTTAGACAGCAAATGATACACTGTATGCCATGTTTCCAAATTTTTATGCACAGTGGTTACTATAATGAAGCGAATGCATGTGAATATTCAAAGGTGCATTGCATTAAACAAGTCCAATGAGCGTGAAAAAAATGGCCGGCCTGCCTGCTTTCATCCATCATTTGTTCTAAATTTATAATTAATCAATGAGCTGAGGTGGAGTCTTAGCCAGTGGTACCATCAGGGGTGTGTAATGCACTTTAGGGTAGACAGCCAATCAGCTGCCAGATTCAATCTGTCAATCAAACACAGCAGCCAATCAGAGAGCTGGCCATTGATCAGCAGGCCCTTTATGACATCACAGACAGACCCACGGAACTCTCTGTGCTTGTCTGCTGGCTGGCTGTCAGTTGGGTGGGTGGGCGGCAGAGGGGGAGGATGTACGTCTCGTTTCTCCTGAAAATTGCGGTTTTTCGGCGTTTCCGGAAAAAGTCGCGGCCCGACGCGCAAAAGTGGGGTATCGTAGAAATCGACTTTTAAAGACGCACCTTTCTGGCCCCACAAAAATGGGCATTTCAAATTAGAAACAAGTCAAATGAACAAAAAAGTGTGAATAAGTAAGTATTTCAGGGGTGAGTTAGCAGGTTATTGGGGTAGTAAGTCCTGATTTTTTTGGAGGTTGCAGTGACCACTACGCCATTCAAAATAGGCAGGCTTTAGCATAAGCAGTTAGGCCCCGTAGGATGATTTTAGCTAAAATGTGCCCCTAACACTCAAACCGGCTTGTATCTTGCAATGGAAAATATGGGAAACATGACTTAGACAGCAAATGATACACTGTATGCCATGTTTCCAAATTGTTATGCACAGTGGTTACAGCATGAAGCGAATGCATGTGAATATACAAAGGTGCATTGCATTAAACAAGTCCAATGAGCGTGAAAAAAATGGCCGGCCTGCCTGCTTTCATCCATCATTTGTTCTAAATTTATAATTAATCAATGAGCTGAGGTGGAGTCTTAGGCAGTGGTACCATCAGGGGTGTGTAATGCACTTTAGGGTAGACAGCCAATCAGCTGCCAGATTCAATCTGTCAATCAAACACAGCAGCCAATCAGAGAGCTGGCCATTGATCAGCAGGCCCTTTATGACATCACAGACAGACCCACGGAACTCTCTGTGCTTGTCTGCTGGCTGGCTGTCAGTTGGGTGGGTGGGCGGCAGAGGGGGAGGATGTACGTCTCGTTTCTCCTGAAAATTGCGGTTTTTCGGCGTTTCCGGAAAAAGTCGCGGTCCGACGCGCAAAAGTGGGGTATCGTAGAAATCGCCTTTTAAAGACGCACCTTTCTGGCCCCACAAAAATGGGCATTTCAAATTAGAAACAAGTCAAATGAACAAAATAGTGTGAATAAGTAAGTATTTCAGGGGTGAGTTAGCAGGTTATTGGGGTAGTAAGTCCTGATTTTTTTGGAGGTTGCAGTGACCACTACGCCATTCAAAATAGGCAGGCTTTAGCATAAGCAGTTAGGCCCCGTAGGATGATTTTAGCTAAAATGTGCCCCAAAAACTCAAACCGGCTTGTATCTTGCAATGGAAAATATGGGAAACATGACTTAGACAGCAAATGATACACTGTATGCCATGTTTCCAAATTTTTATGCACAGTGGTTACAGCCTAAAGCGAATGCATGTGAATATACACAGGTGCATTGCATTAAACAAGTCCAATGAGCGTGAAAAAAATGGCCGGCCTGCCTGCTTTCATCCATCATTTGTTCTAAATTTATAATTAATCAATGAGCTGAGGTGGAGTCTTAGCCAGTGGTACCATCAGGGGTGTGTAATGCACTTTAGGGTAGACAGCCAATCAGCTGCCAGATTCAATCTGTCAATCAAACACAGCAGCCAATCAGAGAGCTGGCCATTGATCAGCAGGCCCTTTATGACATCACAGACAGACCCACGGAACTCTCTGTGCTTGTCTGCTGGCTGGCTGTCAGTTGGGTGGGTGGGCGGCAGAGGGGGAGGATGTACGTCTCGTTTCTCCTGAAAATTGCGGTTTTTCGGCGTTTCCGGAAAAAGTCGCGGTCCGACGCGCAAAAGTGGGGTATCGTAGAAATCGCCTTTTAAAGACGCACCTTTCTGGCCCCACGAAAATGGTCATTTCAAATTAGAAACAAGTCAAATGAACAAAATAGTGTGAATAAGTAAGTATTTCAGGGGTGAGTTAGCAGGTTATTGGGGTAGTAAGTCCTGATTTTTTTGGAGGTTGCAGTGACCACTACGCCATTCAAAATAGGCCGGCTTTAGCATAAGCAGTTAGGCCCCGTAGGATGATTTTAGCTAAAATGTGCCCCAAATACTCAAACCGGCTTGTATCTTGCAATGGAAAATATGGGAAACATGACTTAGACAGCAAATGATACACTGTATGCCATGTTTCCAAATTTTTATGCACAGTGGTTACAGCATGAAGCGAATGCATGTGAATATTCAAAGGTGCATTGCATTAAACAAGTCCAATGAGCGTGAAAAAAATGGCCGGCCTGCCTGCTTTCATCCATCATTTGTTCTAAATTTATAATTAATCAATGAGCTGAGGTGGAGTCTTAGCCAGTGGTACCATCAGGGGTGTGTAATGCACTTTAGGGTAGACAGCCAATCAGCTGCCAGATTCAATCTGTCAATCAAACACAGCAGCCAATCAGAGAGCTGGCCATTGATCAGCAGGCCCTTTATGACATCACAGACAGACCCACGGAACTCTCTGTGCTTGTCTGCTGGCTGGCTGTCAGTTGGGTGGGTGGGCGGCAGAGGGGGAGGATGTACGTCTCGTTTCTCCTGAAAATTGCGGTTTTTCGGCGTTTCCGGAAAAAGTCGCGGTCCGACGCGCAAAAGTGGGGTATCGTAGAAATCGCCTTTTAAAGACGCACCTTTCTGGCCCCACAAAAATGGGCATTTCAAATTAGAAACAAGTCAAATGAACAAAATAGTGTGAATAAGTAAGTATTTCAGGGGTGAGTTAGCAGGTTATTGGGGTAGTAAGTCCTGATTTTTTTGGAGGTTGCAGTGACCACTACGCCATTCAAAATAGGCCGGCTTTAGCATAAGCAGTTAGGCCCCGTAGGATGATTTTAGCTAAAATGTGCCCCAAATACTCAAACCGGCTTGTATCTTGCAATGGAAAATATGGGAAACATGACTTAGACAGCAAATGATACACTGTATGCCATGTTTCCAAATTTTTATGCACAGTGGTTACAGCATGAAGCGAATGCATGTGAATATTCAAAGGTGCATTGCATTAAACAAGTCCAATGAGCGTGAAAAAAATGGCCGGCCTGCCTGCTTTCATCCATCATTTGTTCTAAATTTATAATTAATCAATGAGCTGAGGTGGAGTCTTAGCCAGTGGTACCATCAGGGGTGTGTAATGCACTTTAGGGTAGACAGCCAATCAGCTGCCAGATTCAATCTGTCAATCAAACACAGCAGCCAATCAGAGAGCTGGCCATTGATCAGCAGGCCCTTTATGACATCACAGACAGACCCACGGAACTCTCTGTGCTTGTCTGCTGGCTGGCTGTCAGTTGGGTGGGTGGGCGGCAGAGGGGGAGGATGTACGTCTCGTTTCTCCTGAAAATTGCGGTTTTTCGGCGTTTCCGGAAAAAGTCGCGGCCCGACGCGCAAAAGTGGGGTATCGTAGAAATCGCCTTTTAAAGACGCACCTTTCTGGCCCCACAAAAATGGGCATTTCAAATTAGAAACAAGTCAAATGAACAAAATAGTGTGAATAAGTAAGTATTTCAGGGGTGAGTTAGCAGGTTATTGGGGTAGTAAGTCCTGATTTTTTTGGAGGTTGCAGTGACCACTACGCCATTCAAAATAGGCAGGCTTTAGCATAAGCAGTTAGGCCCCGTAGGATGATTTTAGCTAAAATGTGCCCCTAACACTCAAACCGGCTTGTATCTTGCAATGGAAAATATGGGAAACATGACTTAGACAGCAAATGATACACTGTATGCCATGTTTCCAAATTGTTATGCACAGTGGTTACAGCATGAAGCGAATGCATGTGAATATACAAAGGTGCATTGCATTAAACAAGTCCAATGAGCGTGAAAAAAATGGCCGGCCTGCCTGCTTTCATCCATCATTTGTTCTAAATTTATAATTAATCAATGAGCTGAGGTGGAGTCTTAGGCAGTGGTACCATCAGGGGTGTGTAATGCACTTTAGGGTAGACAGCCAATCAGCTGCCAGATTCAATCTGTCAATCAAACACAGCAGCCAATCAGAGAGCTGGCCATTGATCAGCAGGCCCTTTATGACATCACAGACAGACCCACGGAACTCTCTGTGCTTGTCTGCTGGCTGGCTGTCAGTTGGGTGGGTGGGCGGCAGAGGGGGAGGATGTACGTCTCGTTTCTCCTGAAAATTGCGGTTTTTCGGCGTTTCCGGAAAAAGTCGCGGTCCGACGCGCAAAAGTGGGGTATCGTAGAAATCGCCTTTTAAAGACGCACCTTTCTGGCCCCACAAAAATGGGCATTTCAAATTAGAAACAAGTCAAATGAACAAAATAGTGTGAATAAGTAAGTATTTCAGGGGTGAGTTAGCAGGTTATTGGGGTAGTAAGTCCTGATTTTTTTGGAGGTTGCAGTGACCACTACGCCATTCAAAATAGGCAGGCTTTAGCATAAGCAGTTAGGCCCCGTAGGATGATTTTAGCTAAAATGTGCCCCAAAAACTCAAACCGGCTTGTATCTTGCAATGGAAAATATGGGAAACATGACTTAGACAGCAAATGATACACTGTATGCCATGTTTCCAAATTTTTATGCACAGTGGTTACAGCCTAAAGCGAATGCATGTGAATATACACAGGTGCATTGCATTAAACAAGTCCAATGAGCGTGAAAAAAATGGCCGGCCTGCCTGCTTTCATCCATCATTTGTTCTAAATTTATAAT
Organism: Crinia signifera; assembly: GCF_055691185.1. Classification (NCBI taxonomy): domain Eukaryota; kingdom Metazoa; phylum Chordata; class Amphibia; order Anura; family Myobatrachidae; genus Crinia; species Crinia signifera. Next base: position 162,703,364 of record NC_139218.1, on the reverse strand, counting down.
TAATCAATGAGCTGAGGTGGAGTCTTAGCCAGTGGTACCATCAGGGGTGTGTAATGCACTTTAGGGTAGACAGCCAATCAGCTGCCAGATTCAATCTGTCAATCAAACACAGCAGCCAATCAGAGAGCTGGCCATTGATCAGCAGGCCCTTTATGACATCACAGACAGACCCACGGAACTCTCTGTGCTTGTCTGCTGGCTGGCTGTCAGTTGGGTGGGTGGGCGGCAGAGGGGGAGGATGTACGTCTCGTTTCTCCTGAAAATTGCGGTTTTTCGGCGTTTCCGGAAAAAGTCGCGGTCCGACGCGCAAAAGTGGGGTATCGTAGAAATCGCCTTTTAAAGACGCACCTTTCTGGCCCCACGAAAATGGTCATTTCAAATTAGAAACAAGTCAAATGAACAAAATAGTGTGAATAAGTAAGTATTTCAGGGGTGAGTTAGCAGGTTATTGGGGTAGTAAGTCCTGATTTTTTTGGAGGTTGCAGTGACCACTACGCCATTCAAAATAGGCCGGCTTTAGCATAAGCAGTTAGGCCCCGTAGGATGATTTTAGCTAAAATGTGCCCCAAATACTCAAACCGGCTTGTATCTTGCAATGGAAAATATGGGAAACATGACTTAGACAGCAAATGATACACTGTATGCCATGTTTCCAAATTTTTATGCACAGTGGTTACAGCATGAAGCGAATGCATGTGAATATTCAAAGGTGCATTGCATTAAACAAGTCCAATGAGCGTGAAAAAAATGGCCGGCCTGCCTGCTTTCATCCATCATTTGTTCTAAATTTATAATTAATCAATGAGCTGAGGTGGAGTCTTAGCCAGTGGTACCATCAGGGGTGTGTAATGCACTTTAGGGTAGACAGCCAATCAGCTGCCAGATTCAATCTGTCAATCAAACACAGCAGCCAATCAGAGAGCTGGCCATTGATCAGCAGGCCCTTTATGACATCACAGACAGACCCACGGAACTCTCTGTGCTTGTCTGCTGGCTGGCTGTCAGTTGGGTGGGTGGGCGGCAGAGGGGGAGGATGTACGTCTCGTTTCTCCTGAAAATTGCGGTTTTTCGGCGTTTCCGGAAAAAGTCGCGGCCCGACGCGCAAAAGTGGGGTATCGTAGAAATCGCCTTTTAAAGACGCACCTTTCTGGCCCCACAAAAATGGGCATTTCAAATTAGAAACAAGTCAAATGAACAAAATAGTGTGAATAAGTAAGTATTTCAGGGGTGAGTTAGCAGGTTATTGGGGTAGTAAGTCCTGATTTTTTTGGAGGTTGCAGTGACCACTACGCCATTCAAAATAGGCAGGCTTTAGCATAAGCAGTTAGGCCCCGTAGGATGATTTTAGCTAAAATGTGCCCCTAACACTCAAACCGGCTTGTATCTTGCAATGGAAAATATGGGAAACATGACTTAGACAGCAAATGATACACTGTATGCCATGTTTCCAAATTTTTATGCACAGTGGTTACAGCATGAAGCGAATGCATGTGAATATACAAAGGTGCATTGCATTAAACAAGTCCAATGAGCGTGAAAAAAATGGCCGGCCTGCCTGCTTTCATCCATCATTTGTTCTAAATTTATAATTAATCAATGAGCTGAGGTGGAGTCTTAGGCAGTGGTACCATCAGGGGTGTGTAATGCACTTTAGGGTAGACAGCCAATCAGCTGCCAGATTCAATCTGTCAATCAAACACAGCAGCCAATCAGAGAGCTGGCCATTGATCAGCAGGCCCTTTATGACATCACAGACAGACCCACGGAACTCTCTGTGCTTGTCTGCTGGCTGGCTGTCAGTTGGGTGGGTGGGCGGCAGAGGGGGAGGATGTACGTCTCGTTTCTCCTGAAAATTGCGGTTTTTCGGCGTTTCCGGAAAAAGTCGCGGTCCGACGCGCAAAAGTGGGGTATCGTAGAAATCGCCTTTTAAAGACGCACCTTTCTGGCCCCACAAAAATGGGCATTTCAAATTAGAAACAAGTCAAATGAACAAAATAGTGTGAATAAGTAAGTATTTCAGGGGTGAGTTAGCAGGTTATTGGGGTAGTAAGTCCTGATTTTTTTGGAGGTTGCAGTGACCACTACGCCATTCAAAATAGGCCGGCTTTAGCATAAGCAGTTAGGCCCCGTAGGATGATTTTAGCTAAAATGTGCCCCAAATACTCAAACCGGCTTGTATCTTGCAATGGAAAATATGGGAAACATGACTTAGACAGCAAATGATACACTGTATGCCATGTTTCCAAATTGTTATGCACAGTGGTTACAGCATGAAGCGAATGCATGTGAATATACAAAGGTGCATTGCATTAAACAAGTCCAATGAGCGTGAAAAAAATGGCCGGCCTGCCTGCTTTCATCCATCATTTGTTCTAAATTTATAATTAATCAATGAGCTGAGGTGGAGTCTTAGGCAGTGGTACCATCAGGGGTGTGTAATGCACTTTAGGGTAGACAGCCAATCAGCTGCCAGATTCAATCTGTCAATCAAACACAGCAGCCAATCAGAGAGCTGGCCATTGATCAGCAGGCCCTTTATGACATCACAGACAGACCCACGGAACTCTCTGTGCTTGTCTGCTGGCTGGCTGTCAGTTGGGTGGGTGGGCGGCAGAGGGGGAGGATGTACGTCTCGTTTCTCCTGAAAATTGCGGTTTTTCGGCGTTTCCGGAAAAAGTCGCGGTCCGACGCGCAAAAGTGGGGTATCGTAGAAATCGCCTTTTAAAGACGCACCTTTCTGGCCCCACAAAAATGGGCATTTCAAATTAGAAACAAGTCAAATGAACAAAATAGTGTGAATAAGTAAGTATTTCAGGGGTGAGTTAGCAGGTTATTGGGGTAGTAAGTCCTGATTTTTTTGGAGGTTGCAGTGACCACTACGCCATTCAAAATAGGCAGGCTTTAGCATAAGCAGTTAGGCCCCGTAGGATGATTTTAGCTAAAATGTGCCCCAAAAACTCAAACCGGCTTGTATCTTGCAATGGAAAATATGGGAAACATGACTTAGACAGCAAATGATACACTGTATGCCATGTTTCCAAATTTTTATGCACAGTGGTTACAGCCTAAAGCGAATGCATGTGAATATACACAGGTGCATTGCATTAAACAAGTCCAATGAGCGTGAAAAAAATGGCCGGCCTGCCTGCTTTCATCCATCATTTGTTCTAAATTTATAATTAATCAATGAGCTGAGGTGGAGTCTTAGCCAGTGGTACCATCAGGGGTGTGTAATGCACTTTAGGGTAGACAGCCAATCAGCTGCCAGATTCAATCTGTCAATCAAACACAGCAGCCAATCAGAGAGCTGGCCATTGATCAGCAGGCCCTTTATGACATCACAGACAGACCCACGGAACTCTCTGTGCTTGTCTGCTGGCTGGCTGTCAGTTGGGTGGGTGGGCGGCAGAGGGGGAGGATGTACGTCTCGTTTCTCCTGAAAATTGCGGTTTTTCGGCGTTTCCGGAAAAAGTCGCGGTCCGACGCGCAAAAGTGGGGTATCGTAGAAATCGCCTTTTAAAGACGCACCTTTCTGGCCCCACGAAAATGGTCATTTCAAATTAGAAACAAGTCAAATGAACAAAATAGTGTGAATAAGTAAGTATTTCAGGGGTGAGTTAGCAGGTTATTGGGGTAGTAAGTCCTGATTTTTTTGGAGGTTGCAGTGACCACTACGCCATTCAAAATAGGCCGGCTTTAGCATAAGCAGTTAGGCCCCGTAGGATGATTTTAGCTAAAATGTGCCCCAAATACTCAAACCGGCTTGTATCTTGCAATGGAAAATATGGGAAACATGACTTAGACAGCAAATGATACACTGTATGCCATGTTTCCAAATTTTTATGCACAGTGGTTACAGCATGAAGCGAATGCATGTGAATATTCAAAGGTGCATTGCATTAAACAAGTCCAATGAGCGTGAAAAAAATGGCCGGCCTGCCTGCTTTCATCCATCATTTGTTCTAAATTTATAATTAATCAATGAGCTGAGGTGGAGTCTTAGCCAGTGGTACCATCAGGGGTGTGTAATGCACTTTAGGGTAGACAGCCAATCAGCTGCCAGATTCAATCTGTCAATCAAACACAGCAGCCAATCAGAGAGCTGGCCATTGATCAGCAGGCCCTTTATGACATCACAGACAGACCCACGGAACTCTCTGTGCTTGTCTGCTGGCTGGCTGTCAGTTGGGTGGGTGGGCGGCAGAGGGGGAGGATGTACGTCTCGTTTCTCCTGAAAATTGCGGTTTTTCGGCGTTTCCGGAAAAAGTCGCGGTCCGACGCGCAAAAGTGGGGTATCGTAGAAATCGCCTTTTAAAGACGCACCTTTCTGGCCCCACAAAAATGGGCATTTCAAATTAGAAACAAGTCAAATGAACAAAATAGTGTGAATAAGTAAGTATTTCAGGGGTGAGTTAGCAGGTTATTGGGGTAGTAAGTCCTGATTTTTTTGGAGGTTGCAGTGACCACTACGCCATTCAAAATAGGCCGGCTTTAGCATAAGCAGTTAGGCCCCGTAGGATGATTTTAGCTAAAATGTGCCCCAAATACTCAAACCGGCTTGTATCTTGCAATGGAAAATATGGGAAACATGACTTAGACAGCAAATGATACACTGTATGCCATGTTTCCAAATTTTTATGCACAGTGGTTACTATAATGAAGCGAATGCATGTGAATATTCAAAGGTGCATTGCATTAAACAAGTCCAATGAGCGTGAAAAAAATGGCCGGCCTGCCTGCTTTCATCCATCATTTGTTCTAAATTTATAATTAATCAATGAGCTGAGGTGGAGTCTTAGCCAGTGGTACCATCAGGGGTGTGTAATGCACTTTAGGGTAGACAGCCAATCAGCTGCCAGATTCAATCTGTCAATCAAACACAGCAGCCAATCAGAGAGCTGGCCATTGATCAGCAGGCCCTTTATGACATCACAGACAGACCCACGGAACTCTCTGTGCTTGTCTGCTGGCTGGCTGTCAGTTGGGTGGGTGGGCGGCAGAGGGGGAGGATGTACGTCTCGTTTCTCCTGAAAATTGCGGTTTTTCGGCGTTTCCGGAAAAAGTCGCGGCCCGACGCGCAAAAGTGGGGTATCGTAGAAATCGACTTTTAAAGACGCACCTTTCTGGCCCCACAAAAATGGGCATTTCAAATTAGAAACAAGTCAAATGAACAAAAAAGTGTGAATAAGTAAGTATTTCAGGGGTGAGTTAGCAGGTTATTGGGGTAGTAAGTCCTGATTTTTTTGGAGGTTGCAGTGACCACTACGCCATTCAAAATAGGCAGGCTTTAGCATAAGCAGTTAGGCCCCGTAGGATGATTTTAGCTAAAATGTGCCCCAAACACTCAAACCGACTTGTATCTTGCAATGGAAAATATGGGAAACATGACTTAGACAGCAAATGATACACTGTATGCCATGTTTCCAAATTTTTATGCACAGTGGTTACAGCATGAAGCGAATGCATGTGAATATACAAAGGTGCATTGCATTAAACAAGTCCAATGAGCGTGAAAAAAATGGCCGGCCTGCCTGCTTTCATCCATCATTTGTTCTAAATTTATAATTAATCAATGAGCTGAGGTGGAGTCTTAGCCAGTGGTACCATCAGGGGTGTGTAATGCACTTTAGGGTAGACAGCCAATCAGCTGCCAGATTCAATCTGTCAATCAAACACAGCAGCCAATCAGAGAGCTGGCCATTGATCAGCAGGCCCTTTATGACATCACAGACAGACCCACGGAACTCTCTGTGCTTGTCTGCTGGCTGGCTGTCAGTTGGGTGGGTGGGCGGCAGAGGGGGAGGATGTACGTCTCGTTTCTCCTGAAAATTGCGGTTTTTCGGCGTTTCCGGAAAAAGTCGCGGTCCGACGCGCAAAAGTGGGGTATCGTAGAAATCGCCTTTTAAAGACGCACCTTTCTGGCCCCACAAAAATGGGCATTTCAAATTAGAAACAAGTCAAATGAACAAAATAATGTGAATAAGTAAGTATTTCAGGGGTGAGTTAGCAGGTTATTGGGGTAGTAAGTCCTGATTTTTTTGGAGGTTGCAGTGAACACTACGCCATTCAAAATAGGCAGGCTTTAGCATAAGCAGTTAGGCCCCGTAGGATGATTTTAGCTAAAATGTGCCCCAAACACTCAAACCGGCTTGTATCTTGCAATGGAAAATATGGGAAACATGACTTAGACAGCAAATGATACACTGTATGCCATGTTTCCAAATTTGTATGCACAGTGGTTACAGCATGAAGCGAATGCATGTGAATATACACAGGTGCATTGCATTAAACAAGTCCAATGAGCGTGAAAAAAATGGCCGGCCTGCCTGCTTTCATCCATCATTTGTTCTAAATTTATAATTAATCAATGAGCTGAGGTGGAGACTTAGCCAGTGGTACCATCAGGGGTGTGTAATGCACTTTAGGGTAGACAGCCAATCAGCTGCCAGATTCAATCTGTCAATCAAACACAGCAGCCAATCAGAGAGCTGGCCATTGATCAGCAGGCCCTTTATGACATCACAGACAGACCCACGGAACTCTCTGTGCTTGTCTGCTGGCTGGCTGTCAGTTGGGTGGGTGGGCGGCAGAGGGGGAGGATGTACGTCTCGTTTCTCCTGAAAATTGCGGTTTTTCGGCGTTTCCGGAAAAAGTCGCGGTCCGACGCGCAAAAGTGGGGTATCGTAGAAATCGCCTTTTAAAGATGCACCTTTCTGGCCCCACAAAAATGGGCATTTCAAATTAGAAACAAGTCAAATGAACAAAATAGTGTGAATAAGTAAGTATTTCAGGGGTGAGTTAGCAGGTTATTTGGGTAGTAAGTCCTGATTTTTTTGGAGGTTGCAGTGACCACTACGCCATTCAAAATAGGCAGGCTTTAGCATAAGCAGTTAGGCCCCGTAGGATGATTTTAGCTAAAATGTGCCCCAAACACTCAAACCGGCTTGTATCTTGCAATGGAAAATATGGGAAACATGACTTAGACAGCAAATGATACACTGTATGCCATGTTTCCAAATTTTTATGCACAGTGGTTACAGCATGAAGCGAATGCATGTGAATATACAAAGGTGCATTGCATTAAACAAGTCCAATGAGCGTGAAAAAAATGGCCGGCCTGCCTGCTTTCATCCATCATTTGTTCTAAATTTATAATTAATCAATGAGCTGAGGTGGAGTCTTAGCCAGTGGTACCATCAGGGGTGTGTAATGCACTTTAGGGTAGACAGCCAATCAGCTGCCAGATTCAATCTGTCAATCAAACACAGCAGCCAATCAGAGAGCTGGCCATTGATCAGCAGGCCCTTTATGACATCACAGACAGACCCACGGAACTCTCTGTGCTTGTCTGCTGGCTGGCTGTCAGTTGGGTGGGTGGGCGGCAAAGGGGGAGGATGTACGTCTCGTTTCTCCTGAAAATTGCGGTTTTTCGGCGTTTCCGGAAAAAGTCGCGGTCCGACGCGCAAAAGTGGGGTATCGTAGAAATCGCCTTTTAAAGATGCACCTTTGTGGCCCCACAAAAATGGGCATTTCAAATTAGAAACAAGTCAAATGAACAAAAAAGTGTGAATAAGTAAGTATTTCAGGGGTGAGTTAGCAGGTTATTGGGGTAGTAAGTCCTGATTTTTTTGGAGGTTGCAGTGACCACTACGCCATTCAAAATAGGCAGGCTTTAGCATAAGCAGTTAGGCCCCGTAGGATGATTTTAGCTAAAATGTGCCCCAAACACTCAAACCGGCTTGTATCTTGCAATGGAAAATATGGGAAACATGACTTAAACAGCAAATGATACACTGTATGCCATGTTTCCAAATTTGTATGCACAGTGGTTACAGCATGAAGCGAATGCATGTGAATATACACAGGTGCATTGCATTAAACAAGTCCAATGAGCGTGAAAAAAAATGGCCGGCCTGCCTGCTTTCATCCATCATTTGTTCTAAATTTATAATTAATCAATGAGCTGAGGTGGAGACTTAGCCAGTGGTACCATCAGGGGTGTGTAATGCACTTTAGGGTAGACAGCCAATCAGCTGCCAGATTCAATCTGTCAATCAAACACAGCAGCCAATCAGAGAGCTGGCCATTGATCAGCAGGCCCTTTATGACATCACAGACAGACCCACGGAACTCTCTGTGCTTGTCTGCTGGCTGGCTGTCAGTTGGGTGGGTGGGCGGCAGAGGGGGAGGATGTACGTCTCGTTTCTCCTGAAAATTGCGGTTTTTCGGCGTTTCCGGAAAAAGTCGCGGCCCGACGCGCAAAAGTGGGGTATCGTAGAAATCGCCTTTTAAAGACGCACCTTTCTGGCCCCACAAAAATGGGCATTTCAAATTAGAAACAAGTCAAATGAACAAAATAGTGTGAATAAGTAAGTATTTCAGGGGTGAGTTAGCAGGTTATTGGGGTAGTAAGTCCTGATTTTTTTGGAGGTTGCAGTGACCACTACGCCATTCAAAATAGGCAGGCTTTAGCATAAGCAGTTAGGCCCCGTAGGATGATTTTAGCTAAAATGTGCCCCAAACACTCAAACCGACTTGTATCTTGCAATGGAAAATATGGGAAACATGACTTAGACAGCAAATGATACACTGTATGCCATGTTTCCAAATTTTTATGCACAGTGGTTACAGCATGAAGCGAATGCATGTGAATATACAAAGGTGCATTGCATTAAACAAGTCCAATGAGCGTGAAAAAAATGTCCGGCCTGCCTGCTTTCATCCATCATTTGTTCTAAATTTATAATTAATCAATGATCTGAGGTGGAGTCTTAGCCAGTGGTACCATCAGGGGTGTGTAATGCACTTTAGGGTAGACAGCCAATCAGCTGCCAGATTCAATCTGTCAATCAAACACAGCAGCCAATCAGAGAGCTGGCCATTGATCAGCAGGCCCTTTATGACATCACAGACAGACCCACGGAACTCTCTGTGCTTGTCTGCTGGCTGGCTGTCAGTTGGGTGGGTGGGCGGCAGAGGGGGAGGATGTACGTCTCGTTTCTCCTGAAAATTGCGGTTTTTCGGCGTTTCCGGAAAAAGTCGCGGCCCGACGCGCAAAAGTGGGGTATCGTAGAAATCGCCTTTTAAAGACGCACCTTTCTGGCCCCACAAAAATGGGCATTTCAAATTAGAAACAAGTCAAATGAACAAAATAGTGTGAATAAGTAAGTATTTCAGGGGTGAGTTAGCAGGTTATTGGGGTAGTAAGTCCTGATTTTTTTGGAGGTTGCAGTGACCACTACGCCATTCAAAATAGGCAGGCTTTAGCATAAGCAGTTAGGCCCCGTAGGATGATTTTAGCTAAAATGTGCCCCTAACACTCAAACCGGCTTGTATCTTGCAATGGAAAATATGGGAAACATGACTTAGACAGCAAATGATACACTGTATGCCATGTTTCCAAATTTTTATGCACAGTGGTTACAGCATGAAGCGAATGCATGTGAATATACAAAGGTGCATTGCATTAAACAAGTCCAATGAGCGTGAAAAAAATGGCCGGCCTGCCTGCTTTCATCCATCATTTGTTCTAAATTTATAATTAATCAATGAGCTGAGGTGGAGTCTTAGGCAGTGGTACCATCAGGGGTGTGTAATGCACTTTAGGGTAGACAGCCAATCAGCTGCCAGATTCAATCTGTCAATCAAACACAGCAGCCAATCAGAGAGCTGGCCATTGATCAGCAGGCCCTTTATGACATCACAGACAGACCCACGGAACTCTCTGTGCTTGTCTGCTGGCTGGCTGTCAGTTGGGTGGGTGGGCGGCAGAGGGGGAGGATGTACGTCTCGTTTCTCCTGAAAATTGCGGTTTTTCGGCGTTTCCGGAAAAAGTCGCGGTCCGACGCGCAAAAGTGGGGTATCGTAGAAATCGCCTTTTAAAGACGCACCTTTCTGGCCCCACAAAAATGGGCATTTCAAATTAGAAACAAGTCAAATGAACAAAATAGTGTGAATAAGTAAGTATTTCAGGGGTGAGTTAGCAGGTTATTGGGGTAGTAAGTCCTGATTTTTTTGGAGGTTGCAGTGACCACTACGCCATTCAAAATAGGCCGGCTTTAGCATAAGCAGTTAGGCCCCGTAGGATGATTTTAGCTAAAATGTGCCCCAAATACTCAAACCGGCTTGTATCTTGCAATGGAAAATATGGGAAACATGACTTAGACAGCAAATGATACACTGTATGCCATGTTTCCAAATTTTTATGCACAGTGGTTACTATAATGAAGCGAATGCATGTGAATATTCAAAGGTGCATTGCATTAAACAAGTCCAATGAGCGTGAAAAAAATGGCCGGCCTGCCTGCTTTCATCCATCATTTGTTCTAAATTTATAATTAATCAATGAGCTGAGGTGGAGTCTTAGCCAGTGGTACCATCAGGGGTGTGTAATGCACTTTAGAGTAGACAGCCAATCAGCTGCCAGATTCAATCTGTCAATCAAACACAGCAGCCAATCAGAGAGCTGGCCATTGATCAGCAGGCCCTTTATGACATCACAGACAGACCCACGGAACTCTCTGTGCTTGTCTGCTGGCTGGCTGTCAGTTGGGTGGGTGGGCGGCAGAGGGGGAGGATGTACGTCTCGTTTCTCCTGAAAATTGCGGTTTTTCGGCGTTTCCGGAAAAAGTCGCGGCCCGACGCGCAAAAGTGGGGTATCGTAGAAATCGACTTTTAAAGACGCACCTTTCTGGCCCCACAAAAATGGGCATTTCAAATTAGAAACAAGTCAAATGAACAAAAAAGTGTGAATAAGTAAGTATTTCAGGGGTGAGTTAGCAGGTTATTGGGGTAGTAAGTCCTGATTTTTTTGGAGGTTGCAGTGACCACTACGCCATTCAAAATAGGCAGGCTTTAGCATAAGCAGTTAGGCCCCGTAGGATGATTTTAGCTAAAATGTGCCCCAAACACTCAAACCGACTTGTATCTTGCAATGGAAAATATGGGAAACATGACTTAGACAGCAAATGATACACTGTATGCCATGTTTCCAAATTTTTATGCACAGTGGTTACAGCATGAAGCGAATGCATGTGAATATACAAAGGTGCATTGCATTAAACAAGTCCAATGAGCGTGAAAAAAATGGCCGGCCTGCCTGCTTTCATCCATCATTTGTTCTAAATTTATAATTAATCAATGAGCTGAGGTGGAGTCTTAGCCAGTGGTACCATCAGGGGTGTGTAATGCACTTTAGGGTAGACAGCCAATCAGCTGCCAGATTCAATCTGTCAATCAAACACAGCAGCCAATCAGAGAGCTGGCCATTGATCAGCAGGCCCTTTATGACATCACAGACAGACCCACGGAACTCTCTGTGCTTGTCTGCTGGCTGGCTGTCAGTTGGGTGGGTGGGCGGCAGAGGGGGAGGATGTACGTCTCGTTTCTCCTGAAAATTGCGGTTTTTCGGCGTTTCCGGAAAAAGTCGCGGTCCGACGCGCAAAAGTGGGGTATCGTAGAAATCGCCTTTTAAAGACGCACCTTTCTGGCCCCACAAAAATGGGCATTTCAAATTAGAAACAAGTCAAATGAACAAAATAGTGTGAATAAGTAAGTATTTCAGGGGTGAGTTAGCAGGTTATTGGGGTAGTAAGTCCTGATTTTTTTGGAGGTTGCAGTGAACACTACGCCATTCAAAATAGGCAGGCTTTAGCATAAGCAGTTAGGCCCCGTAGGATGATTTTAGCTAAAATGTGCCCCAAACACTCAAACCGGCTTGTATCTTGCAATGGAAAATATGGGAAACATGACTTAGACAGCAAATGATACACTGTATGCCATGTTTCCAAATTTGTATGCACAGTGGTTACAGCATGAAGCGAATGCATGTGAATATACACAGGTGCATTGCATTAAACAAGTCCAATGAGCGTGAAAAAAATGGCCGGCCTGCCTGCTTTCATCCATCATTTGTTCTAAATTTATAATTAATCAATGAGCTGAGGTGGAGACTTAGCCAGTGGTACCATCAGGGGTGTGTAATGCACTTTAGGGTAGACAGCCAATCAGCTGCCAGATTCAATCTGTCAATCAAACACAGCAGCCAATCAGAGAGCTGGCCATTGATCAGCAGGCCCTTTATGACATCACAGACAGACCCACGGAACTCTCTGTGCTTGTCTGCTGGCTGGCTGTCAGTTGGGTGGGTGGGCGGCAGAGGGGGAGGATGTACGTCTCGTTTCTCCTGAAAATTGCGGTTTTTCGGCGTTTCCGGAAAAAGTCGCGGTCCGACGCGCAAAAGTGGGGTATCGTAGAAATCGCCTTTTAAAGACGCACCTTTCTGGCCCCACAAAAATGGGCATTTCAAATTAGAAACAAGTCAAATGAACAAAATAGTGTGAATAAGTAAGTATTTCAGGGGTGAGTTAGCAGGTTATTTGGGTAGTAAGTCCTGATTTTTTTGGAGGTTGCAGTGACCACTACGCCATTCAAAATAGGCAGGCTTTAGCATAAGCAGTTAGGCCCCGTAGGATGATTTTAGCTAAAATGTGCCCCAAACACTCAAACCGGCTTGTATCTTGCAATGGAAAATATGGGAAACATGACTTAGACAGCAAATGATACACTGTATGCCATGTTTCCAAATTTTTATGCACAGTGGTTACAGCATGAAGCGAATGCATGTGAATATACAAAGGTGCATTGCATTAAACAAGTCCAATGAGCGTGAAAAAAATGGCCGGCCTGCCTGCTTTCATCCATCATTTGTTCTAAATTTATAATTAATCAATGAGCTGAGGTGGAGTCTTAGCCAGTGGTACCATCAGGGGTGTGTAATGCACTTTAGGGTAGACAGCCAATCAGCTGCCAGATTCAATCTGTCAATCAAACACAGCAGCCAATCAGAGAGCTGGCCATTGATCAGCAGGCCCTTTATGACATCACAGACAGACCCACGGAACTCTCTGTGCTTGTCTGCTGGCTGGCTGTCAGTTGGGTGGGTGGGCGGCAAAGGGGGAGGATGTACGTCTCGTTTCTCCTGAAAATTGCGGTTTTTCGGCGTTTCCGGAAAAAGTCGCGGTCCGACGCGCAAAAGTGGGGTATCGTAGAAATCGCCTTTTAAAGACGCACCTTTGTGGCCCCACAAAAATGGGCATTTCAAATTAGAAACAAGTCAAATGAACAAAAAAGTGTGAATAAGTAAGTATTTCAGGGGTGAGTTAGCAGGTTATTGGGGTAGTAAGTCCTGATTTTTTTGGAGGTTGCAGTGACCACTACGCCATTCAAAATAGGCAGGCTTTAGCATAAGCAGTTAGGCCCCGTAGGATGATTTTAGCTAAAATGTGCCCCAAACACTCAAACCGGCTTGTATCTTGCAATGGAAAATATGGGAAACATGACTTAAACAGCAAATGATACACTGTATGCCATGTTTCCAAATTTGTATGCACAGTGGTTACAGCATGAAGCGAATGCATGTGAATATACACAGGTGCATTGCATTAAACAAGTCCAATGAGCGTGAAAAAAAATGGCCGGCCTGCCTGCTTTCATCCATCATTTGTTCTAAATTTATAATTAATCAATGAGCTGAGGTGGAGACTTAGCCAGTGGTACCATCAGGGGTGTGTAATGCACTTTAGGGTAGACAGCCAATCAGCTGCCAGATTCAATCTGTCAATCAAACACAGCAGCCAATCAGAGAGCTGGCCATTGATCAGCAGGCCCTTTATGACATCACAGACAGACCCACGGAACTCTCTGTGCTTGTCTGCTGGCTGGCTGTCAGTTGGGTGGGTGGGCGGCAGAGGGGGAGGATGTACGTCTCGTTTCTCCTGAAAATTGCGGTTTTTCGGCGTTTCCGGAAAAAGTCGCGGCCCGACGCGCAAAAGTGGGGTATCGTAGAAATCGCCTTTTAAAGACGCACCTTTCTGGCCCCACAAAAATGGGCATTTCAAATTAGAAACAAGTCAAATGAACAAAATAGTGTGAATAAGTAAGTATTTCAGGGGTGAGTTAGCAGGTTATTGGGGTAGTAAGTCCTGATTTTTTTGGAGGTTGCAGTGACCACTACGCCATTCAAAATAGGCAGGCTTTAGCATAAGCAGTTAGGCCCCGTAGGATGATTTTAGCTAAAATGTGGCCCAAACACTCAAACCGACTTGTTTCTTGCAATGGAAAATATGGGAAACATGACTTAGACAGCAAATGATACACTGTATGCCATGTTTCCAAATTTTTATGCACAGTGGTTACAGCATGAAGCGAATGCATGTGAATATACAAAGGTGCATTGCATTAAACAAGTCCAATGAGCGTGAAAAAAATGGCCGGCCTGCCTGCTTTCATCCATCATTTGTTCTAAATTTATAATTAATCAATGAGCTGAGGTGGAGTCTTAGCCAGTGGTACCATCAGGGGTGTGTAATGCACTTTAGGGTAGACAGCCAATCAGCTGCCAGATTCAATCTGTCAATCAAACACAGCAGCCAATCAGAGAGCTGGCCATTGATCAGCAGGCCCTTTATGACATCACAGACAGACCCACGGAACTCTCTGTGCTTGTCTGCTGGCTGGCTGTCAGTTGGGTGGGTGGGCGGCAGAGGGGGAGGATGTACGTCTCGTTTCTCCTGAAAATTGCGGTTTTTCGGCGTTTCCGGAAAAAGTCGCGGCCCGACGCGCAAAAGTGGGGTATCGTAGAAATCGCCTTTTAAAGACGCACCTTTCTGGCCCCACAAAAATGGGCATTTCAAATTAGAAACAAGTCAAATGAACAAAATAGTGTGAATAAGTAAGTATTTCAGGGGTGAGTTAGCAGGTTATTGGGGTAGTAAGTCCTGATTTTTTTGGAGGTTGCAGTGACCACTACGCCATTCAAAATAGGCAGGCTTTAGCATAAGCAGTTAGGCCCCGTAGGATGATTTTAGCTAAAATGTGCCCCAAACACTCAAACCGGCTTGTATCTTGCAATGGAAAATATGGGAAACATGACTTAGACAGCAAATGATACACTGTATGCCATGTTTCCAAATTTGTATGCACAGTGGTTACAGCATGAAGCGAATGCATGTGAATATACACAGGTGCATTGCATTAAACAAGTCCAATGAGCGTGAAAAAAATGGCCGGCCTGCCTGCTTTCATCCATCATTTGTTCTAAATTTATAATTAATCAATGAGCTGAGGTGGAGACTTAGCCAGTGGTACCATCAGGGGTGTGTAATGCACTTTAGGGTAGACAGCCAATCAGCTGCCAGATTCAATCTGTCAATCAAACACAGCAGCCAATCAGAGAGCTGGCCATTGATCAGCAGGCCCTTTATGACATCACAGACAGACCCACGGAACTCTCTGTGCTTGTCTGCTGGCTGGCTGTCAGTTGGGTGGGTGGGCGGCAGAGGGGGAGGATGTACGTCTCGTTTCTCCTGAAAATTGCGGTTTTTCGGCGTTTCCGGAAAAAGTCGCGGTCCGACGCGCAAAAGTGGGGTATCGTAGAAATCGCCTTTTAAAGACGCACCTTTCTGGCCCCACAAAAATGGGCATTTCAAATTAGAAACAAGTCAAATGAACAAAATAGTGTGAATAAGTAAGTATTTCAGGGGTGAGTTAGCAGGTTATTGGGGTAGTAAGTCCTGATTTTTTTGGAGGTTGCAGTGACCACTTTGCCATTCAAAATAGGCAGGCTTTAGCATAAGCAGTTAGGCCCCGTAGGATGATTTTAGCTAAAATGTGCCCCAAACACTCAAACCGGCTTGTATCTTGCAATGGAAAATATGGGAAACATGACTTAGACAGCAAATGATACACTGTATGCCATGTTTCCAAATTTGTATGCACAGTGGTTACAGCATGAAGCGAATGCATGTGAATATACACAGGTGCATTGCATTAAACAAGTCCAATGAGCGTGAAAAAAATGGCCGGCCTGCCTGCTTTCATCCATCATTTGTTCTAAATTTATAATTAATCAATGAGCTGAGGTGGAGTCTTAGCCAGTGGTACCATCAGGGGTGTGTAATGCACTTTAGGGTAGACAGCCAATCAGCTGCCAGATTCAATCTGTCAATCAAACACAGCAGCCAATCAGAGAGCTGGCCATTGATCAGCAGGCCCTTTATGACATCACAGACAGACCCACGGAACTCTCTGTGCTTGTCTGCTGGCTGGCTGTCAGTTGGGTGGGTGGGCGGCAGAGGGGGAGGATGTACGTCTCGTTTCTCCTGAAAATTGCGGTTTTCGGCGTTTCCGGAAAAAGTCGCGGCCCGACGCGCAAAAGTGGGGTATCGTAGAAATCGCCTTTTAAAGACGCACCTTTCTGGCCCCACAAAAATGGGCATTTCAAATTAGAAACAAGTCAAATGAACAAAATAGTGTGAATAAGTAAGTATTTCAGGGGTGAGTTAGCAGGTTATTGGGGTAGTAAGTCCTGATTTTTTTGGAGGTTGCAGTGACCACTACGCCATTCAAAATAGGCAGGCTTTAGCATAAGCAGTTAGGCCCCGTAGGATGATTTTAGCTAAAATGTGGCCCAAACACTCAAACCGACTTGTTTCTTGCAATGGAAAATATGGGAAACATGACTTAGACAGCAAATGATACACTGTATGCCATGTTTCCAAATTTGTATGCACAGTGGTTACAGCATGAAGCGAATGCATGTGAATATACACAGGTGCATTGCATTAAACAAGTCCAATGAGCGTGAAAAAAATGGCCGGCCTGCCTGCTTTCATCCATCATTTGTTCTAAATTTATAATTAATCAATGAGCTGAGGTGGAGACTTAGCCAGTGGTACCATCAGGGGTGTGTAATGCACTTTAGGGTAGACAGCCAATCAGCTGCCAGATTCAATCTGTCAATCAAACACAGCAGCCAATCAGAGAGCTGGCCATTGATCAGCAGGCCCTTTATGACATCACAGACAGACCCACGGAACTCTCTGTGCTTGTCTGCTGGCTGGCTGTCAGTTGGGTGGGTGGGCGGCAGAGGGGGAGGATGTACGTCTCGTTTCTCCTGAAAATTGCGGTTTTTCGGCGTTTCCGGAAAAAGTCGCGGTCCGACGCGCAAAAGTGGGGTATCGTAGAAATCGCCTTTTAAAGACGCACCTTTCTGGCCCCACAAAAATGGGCATTTCAAATTAGAAACAAGTCAAATGAACAAAATAGTGTGAATAAGTAAGTATTTCAGGGGTGAGTTAGCAGGTTATTGGGGTAGTAAGTCCTGATTTTTTTGGAGGTTGCAGTGACCACTTTGCCATTCAAAATAGGCAGGCTTTAGCATAAGCAGTTAGGCCCCGTAGGATGATTTTAGCTAAAATGTGCCCCAAACACTCAAACCGGCTTGTATCTTGCAATGGAAAATATGGGAAACATGACTTAGACAGCAAATGATACACTGTATGCCATGTTTCCAAATTTGTATGCACAGTGGTTACAGCATGAAGCGAATGCATGTGAATATACACAGGTGCATTGCATTAAACAAGTCCAATGAGCGTGAAAAAAATGGCCGGCCTGCCTGCTTTCATCCATCATTTGTTCTAAATTTATAATTAATCAATGAGCTGAGGTGGAGTCTTAGCCAGTGGTACCATCAGGGGTGTGTAATGCACTTTAGGGTAGACAGCCAATCAGCTGCCAGATTCAATCTGTCAATCAAACACAGCAGCCAATCAGAGAGCTGGCCATTGATCAGCAGGCCCTTTATGACATCACAGACAGACCCACGGAACTCTCTGTGCTTGTCTGCTGGCTGGCTGTCAGTTGGGTGGGTGGGCGGCAGAGGGGGAGGATGTACGTCTCGTTTCTCCTGAAAATTGCGGTTTTCGGCGTTTCCGGAAAAAGTCGCGGCCCGACGCGCAAAAGTGGGGTATCGTAGAAATCGCCTTTTAAAGACGCACCTTTCTGGCCCCACAAAAATGGGCATTTCAAATTAGAAACAAGTCAAATGAACAAAATAGTGTGAATAAGTAAGTATTTCAGGGGTGAGTTAGCAGGTTATTGGGGTAGTAAGTCCTGATTTTTTTGGAGGTTGCAGTGACCACTACGCCATTCAAAATAGGCAGGCTTTAGCATAAGCAGTTAGGCCAGTAGGATGATTTTAGCTAAAATGTGCCCCTAACACTCAAACCGGCTTGTATCTTGCAATGGAAAATATGGGAAACATGACTTAGACAGCAAATGATACACTGTATGCCATGTTTCCAAATTGTTATGCACAGTGGTTACAGCATGAAGCGAATGCATGTGAATATACAAAGGTGCATTGCATTAAACAAGTCCAATGAGCGTGAAAAAAATGGCCGGCCTGCCTGCTTTCATCCATCATTTGTTCTAAATTTATAATTAATCAATGAGCTGAGGTGGAGTCTTAGGCAGTGGTACCATCAGGGGTGTGTAATGCACTTTAGGGTAGACAGCCAATCAGCTGCCAGATTCAATCTGTCAATCAAACACAGCAGCCAATCAGAGAGCTGGCCATTGATCAGCAGGCCCTTTATGACATCACAGACAGACCCACGGAACTCTCTGTGCTTGTCTGCTGGCTGGCTGTCAGTTGGGTGGGTGGGCGGCAGAGGGGGAGGATGTACGTCTCGTTTCTCCTGAAAATTGCGGTTTTTCGGCGTTTCCGGAAAAAGTCGCGGTCCGACGCGCAAAAGTGGGGTATCGTAGAAATCGCCTTTTAAAGACGCACCTTTCTGGCCCCACAAAAATGGGCATTTCAAATTAGAAACAAGTCAAATGAACAAAATAGTGTGAATAAGTAAGTATTTCAGGGGTGAGTTAGCAGGTTATTGGGGTAGTAAGTCCTGATTTTTTTGGAGGTTGCAGTGACCACTTTGCCATTCAAAATAGGCAGGCTTTAGCATAAGCAGTTAGGCCCCGTAGGATGATTTTAGCTAAAATGTGCCCCAAACACTCAAACCGGCTTGTATCTTGCAATGGAAAATATGGGAAACATGACTTAGACAGCAAATGATACACTGTATGCCATGTTTCCAAATTTGTATGCACAGTGGTTACAGCATGAAGCGAATGCATGTGAATATACACAGGTGCATTGCATTAAACAAGTCCAATGAGCGTGAAAAAAATGGCCGGCCTGCCTGCTTTCATCCATCATTTGTTCTAAATTTATAATTAATCAATGAGCTGAGGTGGAGTCTTAGCCAGTGGTACCATCAGGGGTGTGTAATGCACTTTAGGGTAGACAGCCAATCAGCTGCCAGATTCAATCTGTCAATCAAACACAGCAGCCAATCAGAGAGCTGGCCATTGATCAGCAGGCCCTTTATGACATCACAGACAGACCCACGGAACTCTCTGTGCTTGTCTGCTGGCTGGCTGTCAGTTGGGTGGGTGGGCGGCAGAGGGGGAGGATGTACGTCTCGTTTCTCCTGAAAATTGCGGTTTTCGGCGTTTCCGGAAAAAGTCGCGGCCCGACGCGCAAAAGTGGGGTATCGTAGAAATCGCCTTTTAAAGACGCACCTTTCTGGCCCCACGAAAATGGTCATTTCAAATTAGAAACAAGTCAAATGAACAAAATAGTGTGAATAAGTAAGTATTTCAGGGGTGAGTTAGCAGGTTATTGGGGTAGTAAGTCCTGATTTTTTTGGAGGTTGCAGTGACCACTACGCCATTCAAAATAGGCCGGCTTTAGCATAAGCAGTTAGGCCCCGTAGGATGATTTTAGCTAAAATGTGCCCCAAATACTCAAACCGGCTTGTATCTTGCAATGGAAAATATGGGAAACATGACTTAGACAGCAAATGATACACTGTATGCCATGTTTCCAAATTTTTATGCACAGTGGTTACAGCATGAAGCGAATGCATGTGAATATACAAAGGTGCATTGCATTAAACAAGTCCAATGAGCGTGAAAAAAATGGCCGGCCTGCCTGCTTTCATCCATCATTTGTTCTAAATTTATAATTAATCAATGAGCTGAGGTGGAGTCTTAGGCAGTGGTACCATCAGGGGTGTGTAATGCACTTTAGGGTAGACAGCCAATCAGCTGCCAGATTCAATCTGTCAATCAAACACAGCAGCCAATCAGAGAGCTGGCCATTGATCAGCAGGCCCTTTATGACATCACAGACAGACCCACGGAACTCTCTGTGCTTGTCTGCTGGCTGGCTGTCAGTTGGGTGGGTGGGCGGCAGAGGGGGAGGATGTACGTCTCGTTTCTCCTGAAAATTGCGGTTTTTCGGCGTTTCCGGAAAAAGTCGCGGTCCGACGCGCAAAAGTGGGGTATCGTAGAAATCGCCTTTTAAAGACGCACCTTTCTGGCCCCACAAAAATGGGCATTTCAAATTAGAAACAAGTCAAATGAACAAAATAGTGTGAATAAGTAAGTATTTCAGGGGTGAGTTAGCAGGTTATTGGGGTAGTAAGTCCTGATTTTTTTGGAGGTTGCAGTGACCACTACGCCATTCAAAATAGGCCGGCTTTAGCATAAGCAGTTAGGCCCCGTAGGATGATTTTAGCTAAAATGTGCCCCAAATACTCAAACCGGCTTGTATCTTGCAATGGAAAATATGGGAAACATGACTTAGACAGCAAATGATACACTGTATGCCATGTTTCCAAATTTTTATGCACAGTGGTTACTATAATGAAGCGAATGCATGTGAATATTCAAAGGTGCATTGCATTAAACAAGTCCAATGAGCGTGAAAAAAATGGCCGGCCTGCCTGCTTTCATCCATCATTTGTTCTAAATTTATAATTAATCAATGAGCTGAGGTGGAGTCTTAGCCAGTGGTACCATCAGGGGTGTGTAATGCACTTTAGGGTAGACAGCCAATCAGCTGCCAGATTCAATCTGTCAATCAAACACAGCAGCCAATCAGAGAGCTGGCCATTGATCAGCAGGCCCTTTATGACATCACAGACAGACCCACGGAACTCTCTGTGCTTGTCTGCTGGCTGGCTGTCAGTTGGGTGGGTGGGCGGCAGAGGGGGAGGATGTACGTCTCGTTTCTCCTGAAAATTGCGGTTTTTCGGCGTTTCCGGAAAAAGTCGCGGCCCGACGCGCAAAAGTGGGGTATCGTAGAAATCGACTTTTAAAGACGCACCTTTCTGGCCCCACAAAAATGGGCATTTCAAATTAGAAACAAGTCAAATGAACAAAAAAGTGTGAATAAGTAAGTATTTCAGGGGTGAGTTAGCAGGTTATTGGGGTAGTAAGTCCTGATTTTTTTGGAGGTTGCAGTGACCACTACGCCATTCAAAATAGGCAGGCTTTAGCATAAGCAGTTAGGCCCCGTAGGATGATTTTAGCTAAAATGTGCCCCTAACACTCAAACCGGCTTGTATCTTGCAATGGAAAATATGGGAAACATGACTTAGACAGCAAATGATACACTGTATGCCATGTTTCCAAATTGTTATGCACAGTGGTTACAGCATGAAGCGAATGCATGTGAATATACAAAGGTGCATTGCATTAAACAAGTCCAATGAGCGTGAAAAAAATGGCCGGCCTGCCTGCTTTCATCCATCATTTGTTCTAAATTTATAATTAATCAATGAGCTGAGGTGGAGTCTTAGGCAGTGGTACCATCAGGGGTGTGTAATGCACTTTAGGGTAGACAGCCAATCAGCTGCCAGATTCAATCTGTCAATCAAACACAGCAGCCAATCAGAGAGCTGGCCATTGATCAGCAGGCCCTTTATGACATCACAGACAGACCCACGGAACTCTCTGTGCTTGTCTGCTGGCTGGCTGTCAGTTGGGTGGGTGGGCGGCAGAGGGGGAGGATGTACGTCTCGTTTCTCCTGAAAATTGCGGTTTTTCGGCGTTTCCGGAAAAAGTCGCGGTCCGACGCGCAAAAGTGGGGTATCGTAGAAATCGCCTTTTAAAGACGCACCTTTCTGGCCCCACAAAAATGGGCATTTCAAATTAGAAACAAGTCAAATGAACAAAATAGTGTGAATAAGTAAGTATTTCAGGGGTGAGTTAGCAGGTTATTGGGGTAGTAAGTCCTGATTTTTTTGGAGGTTGCAGTGACCACTACGCCATTCAAAATAGGCAGGCTTTAGCATAAGCAGTTAGGCCCCGTAGGATGATTTTAGCTAAAATGTGCCCCAAAAACTCAAACCGGCTTGTATCTTGCAATGGAAAATATGGGAAACATGACTTAGACAGCAAATGATACACTGTATGCCATGTTTCCAAATTTTTATGCACAGTGGTTACAGCCTAAAGCGAATGCATGTGAATATACACAGGTGCATTGCATTAAACAAGTCCAATGAGCGTGAAAAAAATGGCCGGCCTGCCTGCTTTCATCCATCATTTGTTCTAAATTTATAATTAATCAATGAGCTGAGGTGGAGTCTTAGCCAGTGGTACCATCAGGGGTGTGTAATGCACTTTAGGGTAGACAGCCAATCAGCTGCCAGATTCAATCTGTCAATCAAACACAGCAGCCAATCAGAGAGCTGGCCATTGATCAGCAGGCCCTTTATGACATCACAGACAGACCCACGGAACTCTCTGTGCTTGTCTGCTGGCTGGCTGTCAGTTGGGTGGGTGGGCGGCAGAGGGGGAGGATGTACGTCTCGTTTCTCCTGAAAATTGCGTTTTTTCGGCGTTTCCGGAAAAAGTCGCGGTCCGACGCGCAAAAGTGGGGTATCGTAGAAATCGCCTTTTAAAGACGCACCTTTCTGGCCCCACGAAAATGGTCATTTCAAATTAGAAACAAGTCAAATGAACAAAATAGTGTGAATAAGTAAGTATTTCAGGGGTGAGTTAGCAGGTTATTGGGGTAGTAAGTCCTGATTTTTTTGGAGGTTGCAGTGACCACTACGCCATTCAAAATAGGCCGGCTTTAGCATAAGCAGTTAGGCCCCGTAGGATGATTTTAGCTAAAATGTGCCCCAAATACTCAAACCGGCTTGTATCTTGCAATGGAAAATATGGGAAACATGACTTAGACAGCAAATGATACACTGTATGCCATGTTTCCAAATTTTTATGCACAGTGGTTACAGCATGAAGCGAATGCATGTGAATATTCAAAGGTGCATTGCATTAAACAAGTCCAATGAGCGTGAAAAAAATGGCCGGCCTGCCTGCTTTCATCCATCATTTGTTCTAAATTTATAATTAATCAATGAGCTGAGGTGGAGTCTTAGCCAGTGGTACCATCAGGGGTGTGTAATGCACTTTAGGGTAGACAGCCAATCAGCTGCCAGATTCAATCTGTCAATCAAACACAGCAGCCAATCAGAGAGCTGGCCATTGATCAGCAGGCCCTTTATGACATCACAGACAGACCCACGGAACTCTCTGTGCTTGTCTGCTGGCTGGCTGTCAGTTGGGTGGGTGGGCGGCAGAGGGGGAGGATGTACGTCTCGTTTCTCCTGAAAATTGCGGTTTTTCGGCGTTTCCGGAAAAAGTCGCGGCCCGACGCGCAAAAGTGGGGTATCGTAGAAATCGCCTTTTAAAGACGCACCTTTCTGGCCCCACAAAAATGGGCATTTCAAATTAGAAACAAGTCAAATGAACAAAATAGTGTGAATAAGTAAGTATTTCAGGGGTGAGTTAGCAGGTTATTGGGGTAGTAAGTCCTGATTTTTTTGGAGGTTGCAGTGACCACTACGCCATTCAAAATAGGCAGGCTTTAGCATAAGCAGTTAGGCCCCGTAGGATGATTTTAGCTAAAATGTGCCCCTAACACTCAAACCGGCTTGTATCTTGCAATGGAAAATATGGGAAACATGACTTAGACAGCAAATGATACACTGTATGCCATGTTTCCAAATTTTTATGCACAGTGGTTACAGCATGAAGCGAATGCATGTGAATATACAAAGGTGCATTGCATTAAACAAGTCCAATGAGCGTGAAAAAAATGGCCGGCCTGCCTGCTTTCATCCATCATTTGTTCTAAATTTATAATTAATCAATGAGCTGAGGTGGAGTCTTAGGCAGTGGTACCATCAGGGGTGTGTAATGCACTTTAGGGTAGACAGCCAATCAGCTGCCAGATTCAATCTGTCAATCAAACACAGCAGCCAATCAGAGAGCTGGCCATTGATCAGCAGGCCCTTTATGACATCACAGACAGACCCACGGAACTCTCTGTGCTTGTCTGCTGGCTGGCTGTCAGTTGGGTGGGTGGGCGGCAGAGGGGGAGGATGTACGTCTCGTTTCTCCTGAAAATTGCGGTTTTTCGGCGTTTCCGGAAAAAGTCGCGGTCCGACGCGCAAAAGTGGGGTATCGTAGAAATCGCCTTTTAAAGACGCACCTTTCTGGCCCCACAAAAATGGGCATTTCAAATTAGAAACAAGTCAAATGAACAAAATAGTGTGAATAAGTAAGTATTTCAGGGGTGAGTTAGCAGGTTATTGGGGTAGTAAGTCCTGATTTTTTTGGAGGTTGCAGTGACCACTACGCCATTCAAAATAGGCCGGCTTTAGCATAAGCAGTTAGGCCCCGTAGGATGATTTTAGCTAAAATGTGCCCCAAATACTCAAACCGGCTTGTATCTTGCAATGGAAAATATGGGAAACATGACTTAGACAGCAAATGATACACTGTATGCCATGTTTCCAAATTTTTATGCACAGTGGTTACTATAATGAAGCGAATGCATGTGAATATTCAAAGGTGCATTGCATTAAACAAGTCCAATGAGCGTGAAAAAAATGGCCGGCCTGCCTGCTTTCATCCATCATTTGTTCTAAATTTATAATTAATCAATGAGCTGAGGTGGAGTCTTAGCCAGTGGTACCATCAGGGGTGTGTAATGCACTTTAGGGTAGACAGCCAATCAGCTGCCAGATTTAATCTGTCAATCAAACACAGCAGCCAATCAGAGAGCTGGCCATTGATCAGCAGGCCCTTTATGACATCACAGACAGACCCACGGAACTCTCTGTGCTTGTCTGCTGGCTGGCTGTCAGTTGGGTGGGTGGGCGGCAGAGGGGGAGGATGTACGTCTCGTTTCTCCTGAAAATTGCGGTTTTTCGGCGTTTCCGGAAAAAGTCGCGGCCCGACGCGCAAAAGTGGGGTATCGTAGAAATCGACTTTTAAAGACGCACCTTTCTGTCCCCACAAAAATGGGCATTTCAAATTAGAAACAAGTCAAATGAACAAAAAAGTGTGAATAAGTAAGTATTTCAGGGGTGAGTTAGCAGGTTATTGGGGTAGTAAGTCCTGATTTTTTTGGAGGTTGCAGTGACCACTACGCCATTCAAAATAGGCAGGCTTTAGCATAAGCAGTTAGGCCCCGTAGGATGATTTTAGCTAAAATGTGCCCCAAACACTCAAACCGACTTGTATCTTGCAATGGAAAATATGGGAAACATGACTTAGACAGCAAATGATACACTGTATGCCATGTTTCCAAATTTTTATGCACAGTGGTTACAGCATGAAGCGAATGCATGTGAATAAACAAAGGTGCATTGCATTAAACAAGTCCAATGAGCGTGAAAAAAATGGCCGGCCTGCCTGCTTTCATCCATCATTTGTTCTAAATTTATAATTAATCAATGAGCTGAGGTGGAGTCTTAGCCAGTGGTACCATCAGGGGTGTGTAATGCACTTTAGGGTAGACAGCCAATCAGCTGCCAGATTCAATCTGTCAATCAAACACAGCAGCCAATCAGAGAGCTGGCCATTGATCAGCAGGCCCTTTATGACATCACAGACAGACCCACGGAACTCTCTGTGCTTGTCTGCTGGCTGGCTGTCAGTTGGGTGGGTGGGCGGCAGAGGGGGAGGATGTACGTCTCGTTTCTCCTGAAAATTGCGGTTTTTCGGCGTTTCCGGAAAAAGTCGCGGTCCGACGCGCAAAAGTGGGGTATCGTAGAAATCGCCTTTTAAAGACGCACCTTTCTGGCCCCACAAAAATGGGCATTTCAAATTAGAAACAAGTCAAATGAACAAAATAGTGTGAATAAGTAAGTATTTCAGGGGTGAGTTAGCAGGTTATTGGGGTAGTAAGTCCTGATTTTTTTGGAGGTTGCAGTGAACACTACGCCATTCAAAATAGGCAGGCTTTAGCATAAGCAGTTAGGCCCCGTAGGATGATTTTAGCTAAAATGTGCCCCAAACACTCAAACCGGCTTGTATCTTGCAATGGAAAATATGGGAAACATGACTTAGACAGCAAATGATACACTGTATGCCATGTTTCCAAATTTGTATGCACAGTGGTTACAGCATGAAGCGAATGCATGTGAATATACACAGGTGCATTGCATTAAACAAGTCCAATGAGCGTGAAAAAAATGGCCGGCCTGCCTGCTTTCATCCATCATTTGTTCTAAATTTATAATTAATCAATGAGCTGAGGTGGAGACTTAGCCAGTGGTACCATCAGGGGTGTGTAATGCACTTTAGGGTAGACAGCCAATCAGCTGCCAGATTCAATCTGTCAATCAAACACAGCAGCCAATCAGAGAGCTGGCCATTGATCAGCAGGCCCTTTATGACATCACAGACAGACCCACGGAACTCTCTGTGCTTGTCTGCTGGCTGGCTGTCAGTTGGGTGGGTGGGCGGCAGAGGGGGAGGATGTACGTCTCGTTTCTCCTGAAAATTGCGGTTTTTCGGCGTTTCCGGAAAAAGTCGCGGTCCGACGCGCAAAAGTGGGGTATCGTAGAAATCGCCTTTTAAAGACGCACCTTTCTGGCCCCACAAAAATGGGCATTTCAAATTAGAAACAAGTCAAATGAACAAAATAGTGTGAATAAGTAAGTATTTCAGGGGTGAGTTAGCAGGTTATTTGGGTAGTAAGTCCTGATTTTTTTGGAGGTTGCAGTGACCACTACGCCATTCAAAATAGGCAGGCTTTAGCATAAGCAGTTAGGCCCCGTAGGATGATTTTAGCTAAAATGTGCCCCAAACACTCAAACCGGCTTGTATCTTGCAATGGAAAATATGGGAAACATGACTTAGACAGCAAATGATACACTGTATGCCATGTTTCCAAATTTTTATGCACAGTGGTTACAGCATGAAGCGAATGCATGTGAATATACAAAGGTGCATTGCATTAAACAAGTCCAATGAGCGTGAAAAAAATGGCCGGCCTGCCTGCTTTCATCCATCATTTGTTCTAAATTTATAATTAATCAATGAGCTGAGGTGGAGTCTTAGCCAGTGGTACCATCAGGGGTGTGTAATGCACTTTAGGGTAGACAGCCAATCAGCTGCCAGATTCAATCTGTCAATCAAACACAGCAGCCAATCAGAGAGCTGGCCATTGATCAGCAGGCCCTTTATGACATCACAGACAGACCCACGGAACTCTCTGTGCTTGTCTGCTGGCTGGCTGTCAGTTGGGTGGGTGGGCGGCAAAGGGGGAGGATGTACGTCTCGTTTCTCCTGAAAATTGCGGTTTTTCGGCGTTTCCGGAAAAAGTCGCGGTCCGACGCGCAAAAGTGGGGTATCGTAGAAATCGCCTTTTAAAGATGCACCTTTGTGGCCCCACAAAAATGGGCATTTCAAATTAGAAACAAGTCAAATGAACAAAAAAGTGTGAATAAGTAAGTATTTCAGGGGTGAGTTAGCAGGTTATTGGGGTAGTAAGTCCTGATTTTTTTGGAGGTTGCAGTGACCACTACGCCATTCAAAATAGGCAGGCTTTAGCATAAGCAGTTAGGCCCCGTAGGATGATTTTAGCTAAAATGTGCCCCAAACACTCAAACCGGCTTGTATCTTGCAATGGAAAATATGGGAAACATGACTTAAACAGCAAATGATACACTGTATGCCATGTTTCCAAATTTGTATGCACAGTGGTTACAGCATGAAGCGAATGCATGTGAATATACACAGGTGCATTGCATTAAACAAGTCCAATGAGCGTGAAAAAAAATGGCCGGCCTGCCTGCTTTCATCCATCATTTGTTCTAAATTTATAATTAATCAATGAGCTGAGGTGGAGACTTAGCCAGTGGTACCATCAGGGGTGTGTAATGCACTTTAGGGTAGACAGCCAATCAGCTGCCAGATTCAATCTGTCAATCAAACACAGCAGCCAATCAGAGAGCTGGCCATTGATCAGCAGGCCCTTTATGACATCACAGACAGACCCACGGAACTCTCTGTGCTTGTCTGCTGGCTGTCAGTTGGGTGGGTGGGCGGCAGAGGGGGAGGATGTACGTCTCGTTTCTCCTGAAAATTGCGGTTTTTCGACGTTTCCGGAAAAAGTCGCGGCCCGACGCGCAAAAGTGGGGTATCGTAGAAATCGCCTTTTAAAGACGCACCTTTCTGGCCCCACAAAAATGGGCATTTCAAATTAGAAACAAATCAAATGAACAAAATAGTGTGAATAAGTAAGTATTTCAGGGGTGAGTTAGCAGGTTATTGGGGTAGTAAGTCCTGATTTTTTTGGAGGTTGCAGTGACCACTACGCCATTCAAAATAGGCAGGCTTTAGCATAAGCAGTTAGGCCCCGTAGGATGATTTTAGCTAAAATGTGCCCCAAACACTCAAACCGACTTGTATCTTGCAATGGAAAATATGGGAAACATGACTTAGACAGCAAATGATACACTGTATGCCATGTTTCCAAATTTTTATGCACAGTGGTTACAGCATGAAGCGAATGCATGTGAATATACAAAGGTGCATTGCATTAAACAAGTCCAATGAGCGTGAAAAAAATGGCCGGCCTGCCTGCTTTCATCCATCATTTGTTCTAAATTTATAATTAATCAATGATCTGAGGTGGAGTCTTAGCCAGTGGTACCATCAGGGGTGTGTAATGCACTTTAGGGTAGACAGCCAATCAGCTGCCAGATTCAATCTGTCAATCAAACACAGCAGCCAATCAGAGAGCTGGCCATTGATCAGCAGGCCCTTTATGACATCACAGACAGACCCACGGAACTCTCTGTGCTTGTCTGCTGGCTGGCTGTCAGTTGGGTGGGTGGGCGGCAGAGGGGGAGGATGTACGTCTCGTTTCTCCTGAAAATTGCGGTTTTTCTGCGTTTCCGGAAAAAGTCGCGGCCCGACGCGCAAAAGTGGGGTATCGTAGAAATCGCCTTTTAAAGACGCACCTTTCTGGCCCCACAAAAATGGGCATTTCAAATTAGAAACAAGTCAAATGAACAAAATAGTGTGAATAAGTAAGTATTTCAGGGGTGAGTTAGCAGGTTATTGGGGTAGTAAGTCCTGATTTTTTTGGAGGTTGCAGTGACCACTACGCCATTCAAAATAGGCAGGCTTTAGCATAAGCAGTTAGGCCCCGTAGGATGATTTTAGCTAAAATGTGCCCCTAACACTCAAACCGGCTTGTATCTTGCAATGGAAAATATGGGAAACATGACTTAGACAGCAAATGATACACTGTATGCCATGTTTCCAAATTTTTATGCACAGTGGTTACAGCATGAAGCGAATGCATGTGAATATACAAAGGTGCATTGCATTAAACAAGTCCAATGAGCGTGAAAAAAATGGCCGGCCTGCCTGCTTTCATCCATCATTTGTTCTAAATTTATAATTAATCAATGAGCTGAGGTGGAGTCTTAGGCAGTGGTACCATCAGGGGTGTGTAATGCACTTTAGGGTAGACAGCCAATCAGCTGCCAGATTCAATCTGTCAATCAAACACAGCAGCCAATCAGAGAGCTGGCCATTGATCAGCAGGCCCTTTATGACATCACAGACAGACCCACGGAACTCTCTGTGCTTGTCTGCTGGCTGGCTGTCAGTTGGGTGGGTGGGCGGCAGAGGGGGAGGATGTACGTCTCGTTTCTCCTGAAAATTGCGGTTTTTCGGCGTTTCCGGAAAAAGTCGCGGTCCGACGCGCAAAAGTGGGGTATCGTAGAAATCGCCTTTTAAAGACGCACCTTTCTGGCCCCACAAAAATGGGCATTTCAAATTAGAAACAAGTCAAATGAACAAAATAGTGTGAATAAGTAAGTATTTCAGGGGTGAGTTAGCAGGTTATTGGGGTAGTAAGTCCTGATTTTTTTGGAGGTTGCAGTGACCACTACGCCATTCAAAATAGGCCGGCTTTAGCATAAGCAGTTAGGCCCCGTAGGATGATTTTAGCTAAAATGTGCCCCAAATACTCAAACCGGCTTGTATCTTGCAATGGAAAATATGGGAAACATGACTTAGACAGCAAATGATACACTGTATGCCATGTTTCCAAATTTTTATGCACAGTGGTTACTATAATGAAGCGAATGCATGTGAATATTCAAAGGTGCATTGCATTAAACAAGTCCAATGAGCGTGAAAAAAATGGCCGGCCTGCCTGCTTTCATCCATCATTTGTTCTAAATTTATAATTAATCAATGAGCTGAGGTGGAGTCTTAGCCAGTGGTACCATCAGGGGTGTGTAATGCACTTTAGGGTAGACAGCCAATCAGCTGCCAGATTCAATCTGTCAATCAAACACAGCAGCCAATCAGAGAGCTGGCCATTGATCAGCAGGCCCTTTATGACATCACAGACAGACCCACGGAACTCTCTGTGCTTGTCTGCTGGCTGGCTGTCAGTTGGGTGGGTGGGCGGCAGAGGGGGAGGATGTACGTCTCGTTTCTCCTGAAAATTGCGGTTTTTCGGCGTTTCCGGAAAAAGTCGCGGCCCGACGCGCAAAAGTGGGGTATCGTAGAAATCGACTTTTAAAGACGCACCTTTCTCGCCCCACAAAAATGGGCATTTCAAATTAGAAACAAGTCAAATGAACAAAAAAGTGTGAATAAGTAAGTATTTCAGGGGTGAGTTAGCAGGTTATTGGGGTAGTAAGTCCTGATTTTTTTGGAGGTTGCAGTGACCACTACGCCATTCAAAATAGGCAGGCTTTAGCATAAGCAGTTAGGCCCCGTAGGATGATTTTAGCTAAAATGTGCCCCAAACACTCAAACCGACTTGTATCTTGCAATGGAAAATATGGGAAACATGACTTAGACAGCAAATGATACACTGTATGCCATGTTTCCAAATTTTTATGCACAGTGGTTACAGCATGAAGCGAATGCATGTGAATATACAAAGGTGCATTGCATTAAACAAGTCCAATGAGCGTGAAAAAAATGGCCGGCCTGCCTGCTTTCATCCATCATTTGTTCTAAATTTATAATTAATCAATGAGCTGAGGTGGAGTCTTAGCCAGTGGTACCATCAGGGGTGTGTAATGCACTTTAGGGTAGACAGCCAATCAGCTGCCAGATTCAATCTGTCAATCAAACACAGCAGCCAATCATAGAGCTGGCCATTGATCAGCAGGCCCTTTATGACATCACAGACAGACCCACGGAACTCTCTGTGCTTGTCTGCTGGCTGGCTGTCAGTTGGGTGGGTGGGCGGCAGAGGGGGAGGATGTACGTCTCGTTTCTCCTGAAAATTGCGGTTTTTCGGCGTTTCCGGAAAAAGTCGCGGTCCGACGCGCAAAAGTGGGGTATCGTAGAAATCGCCTTTTAACCCCTTCACGACATTTGACGTATATATACGTCATGGCCGGGAAGTACTTCCCGACACATGACGTATATATACGTCATGACTTTAAACTGTCACTGCGTCTCGAGACGCAGTGACAGAGGGACGATGTCTGCTGTCCCTGACAGCAGACATGTCCCTGCATGCCCAGGGGGGGCTGCGATGTCGCCCCCCCGTCGGCGATCGCTGTGATTGGCTGTTCAGTGTGAACAGCCATTCACAGCGTTTTCCTGTGTTACCAGCGAATCAGACGCTTGGTAACACAGGTGTCAATCACCGCCGGGCGTCAGGGGGCATGAGGGGGTCATCGGTGACGATGACACCTCACCCCACCCTCACCCCACCTGCCCCCAAGGCTGTGATTGGTCCGTGGGACCCACGGACCAATCACAGCCAAGGCGCGACATTTAAACTAACGGTGACTGCGCTGCAGACGCCATTCCGGTCTGGAATAGCGTGCAGAACGGTCACCGTGCCTGTCTGCCGTGAATACCGACCTGATCCTTGCTAATACTTACCTGATCCTTGCAAATACCTTACCTGATCACCTGCTCACTGCTTGTAGCGTGCTGGACGCTTCCTGGATCTGACTTCCTGAGACTTCCTGCTGCTGCTGCAGTGTGATAGAGAGATAGAGAGATAGAGAGAGAGATAGAGAGAGATAGAGAGATAGTGACAGAGAGAGCTATATTTTGTGTCTGCTACCCCCCCTTTTTGGGGGTGCAGGGGTTTTTTATATATAAATAACTGTCGCTGCTGCTGCAGTGTCATAGTGATAGATAGTGATAGATAGTGAGAGATAGTGATAGATAGTAATAGATAGTGAGAGATAGAGAGATTTGTGTCTGCTACCCCCCCTTTTTGGGGGTGCAGGGGTTTTATTTTATATATATAACTGTCAGTGCTGCTGCTGCAGTGTCATAGAGTGATAGATAGTGATAGATAGTGAGAGATAGAGAGATAGAGAGAGATAGTGACAGAGAGTGATAGAGAGTGTATATTTTGTGTCTGCTACCCCCCCTTTTTGGGGGTGCAGTTTTTTTTATACATATAACTGTCAGTGCTGCTGCTGCAGTGTCCTAGAGTGATAGATAGTGAGAGATAGTGAGAGATAGAGAGTTTGAGAGAGATAGTGACAGAGAGTGATAGAGAGTGTATATTTTGTGTCTGCTACCCCCCCTTTTGTGCTGATCAGTATATCTGTGCTGATCAGCAACTTTTTGGGGGCGCAGAGGTTTTTTTTTTATATATATACCTGTCAGTTGCTGCCAGTTGCACTGTCAGTTGCACCAAAGGTTGTGCACCTGCTGTCCCTCACTGGTAATCAGTGTCGCATCACTGATCACCTTTTTTTTTTTTTCGTGAGTGCTGTGGGGTCTTTTTTTAATTTTTTTTTTACACACACTGATTTTGTGGGTGTCCTGTGGCCACTGTGCGCCGATCAGTGACGTACATCACTGATCAGCTTTTTCGGCACAGGGTTGATCAATTTTTTTTTTTTTTTTGATCAGATTCCTGTTGCCTTTGAGCGCTGTTCAGTGACAGACGTTACTGACCAACATCTGTGCTCAATTTTTGGTGCAGGACCTTTTTTTTTTTTTTTAACCCCTTCATTTTTTTTTTTTTTAACCCCTTCAATTTTTTTTTTTTTTAACCCCTTCATTTTTTTTTTTTGTATAAAGTATTGTTTTTGTTCTGCACTACATACACACTACATACCCCCCGGGTTGAAATAAAGTTTGTACCCCCCCCTACACTATACACGTGTTGAAACATTTCACTACCAGTAACACAAAAATAAAAATGGCATCCCAAATGTCCTCCCAAATGTCCTCCCAAATGTCATCCCAGTCATCCAGAAGAATGTATTCAGTGGAGGAGGCATATGCCATGCTTGCCTCTGATTCTGACACAGCCAGTGAGGCAAGCGGGGAATTTGAAGGATTCGTCTTAAGCTCCTCTTCCTCCTCTGGTGATGAGGGACCCCCTCAAAGACGCCCCCGTAGAGCAGCTGAGACCCCCCCCCAATAATTGATCTCGTATGGACCCCACCACCAGACAATTTTGAGCCCCAGGTTCCTGAGTTTTTGGCCATGCCAGGAATCCAATTTGATTCCACAGGTCTCAGAGAAATTGACTTTTTCAAATTATTTTTCTCTGATGATTTTATAAATTTAATGGTGGACCAAACTAATTTATATGCCCAGCAGTTTATTGCTCAAAACCCCACGTCATCATTTGCTAGGTGGACCCCTGTAGATGCAGTAGAGATGATGACGTTTTGGGGTCTGGTGTTTCATATGGGCATAGTAAAAAAGCCACAAATTAGGCAATATTGGAGTACAGATGTTCTGTACAGCACCCCATTTTACCGTATGGCCATGACTCGGACTCGTTTTGAGGCAATCCATAAATTTATACATTACACCGATAATGCACAGTGCCCACCCAGAGATGATCCCACCTTTGACCGGCTATTCAAAGTCAGGCCGGTCATTGATCATTTCAGTGCCAAATTTGCAGAGCTATACATCCCTGAAAAATTTATTTGTATTGACGAGTCCCTTATACATTTTAAAGGAAGGGTTAAATTCCGCCAGTACCTTCCCAGTAAGAGGGCAAGGTATGGCATAAAAATGTATAAGCTGTGTGAAAGCACCACAGGGTACACCCACAAGTTTAGGGTATATGAAGGGAAGGATTCAAGAATTGAACCGCCAGAATGCCCCCCCTCCCTCGTAGGTGTTAGTGGCAAAATTGTCTGGGATTTAATGCACCCCTTCCTGGATAAGGGTTATCACCTCTATGTGGATAACTTTTACACCAGCATCCCCCTGTTTAAGGCCCTTGGTTCAAGAGGTACAGCAGCTTGCGGTACTGTGCGCAAGAACCAAAGAGGCCTCCCCAAAACGCACATTGCCCAAGTAATGAGAAGGGGTGAAAGCAGGGGAATATGCACCGAAAATATGTTGTTGGTCAAATATAAGGACAAGAGGGATGTCCTTATACTGACAACAATTCATGGAGACAGTACCACCTCCATCCCTGTACGAGGTACCAGTACCCACACCTCAAAACCAAATTGTATCCTAGATTACAATAAGTACATGGGCGGAGTGGATCTTTCAGATCAGGTACTGAAGCCGTACAGTGCCCTGCGGAAAACAAATATCTGGTACAAGAAGCTGGCCGTGTATATCATCCAGATGGCACTGTATAACGCTTACGTGCTATTCCGTTCTACCGGCCAGAGGGGGACATTTATGCACTTTCAAGAGGAAGTCATAAAGGGCCTAATATTTGGGAACCATCAGGCAGAGGGCCCCAGTACTTCTAGTACTGGGCCCCGTATTGTACCAGGGCAGCATTTTCCCAACGAAATCCCCTCCACTGCAAGAAAGGGCAGGACACAAAAAAGGTGCAAAGTTTGCTATAAAAAGGGAATAAGAAAGGAAACTATTTTCCACTGTGAAACTTGCCCCGACAAACCCGGCCTATGTATAAAGGAGTGTTTCAAAATATACCACACATCGATGGATTATTAGGTTCATCATTTCACCGTGCATCGGGGGTCTTGCTAATGCCACATAGCACCCACCATTCATTCCACCAGAATCTGAGCTGCAAAATCCAAAAATCACTCCTTCCCTTCTGAGTCCTGCCATGCACCCAACTGGTATTTTTTGGTCACATGTGAGGCATTGCCGTACTCTGGAGAAATGGGGGCACAGATTTTGGGGTGCTTTGTCTCCTTCATTCCTTGTGAAAATGAAAAATTTTGAGCCAGAAGTACATTTTTGTGTAAAAAAATGTAATTTTTCATTTTCACAGCCCAGTTGTACCAAAATTGGTGAAACCCCTGGGGGTTTGAAATGTACACTATACCCCTAGATGAATTCCCTGAGGGGTGTAGTTTGCAAAATGGGGTGACTTGTGGGGGGGTTCCACTGTATTGGTAATGCAACATAGCACCCACCATTCATTCCACCAAAATCTGTGCTGCCAAATCCAAAAATCACTCCTTCCCTTCTGAGTCCTGCCATGCGCCCAACTGGTATTTTTTGGTCACATGTGAGGCATTGCCGTCCTCGGGAGAAATTGGGGCACATATTTTGGGGTGCTTTGTCTCCTTCATTCCTTGTGAAAATGAAAAATTTTGAGCCAGAACTGCATTTTTGTGTAAAAAAATGTAATTTTTCATTTTCACTGCCCACTTGTATCAAAATTGGTGAAACCCCTGGGGGTTTGAAATGTACACTATACCCCTAGATGAATTCCCTGAGGGGTGTAGTTTGCAAAATGGGGTGACTTGTGGGGGGGTTCCACTGTATTGGTAATGCAACATAGCACCCACCATTCATTCCACCAAAATCTGTGCTGCCAAATCCAAAAATCACTCCTTCCCTTCTGAGTCCTGCCATGCGCCCAACTGGTATTTTTTGGTCACATGTGAGGCATTGCCGTACTCGGGAGAAATTGGGGCACAGACTTTGGGGTGCTTTGTCTCCTTCATTCCTTGTGAAAATGAAAAATTTTGAGCCAGAACTGCATTTTTGTGTAAAAAAATGTAATTTTTCATTTTCACTGCCCACTTGTATCAAAATTGGTGAAACCCCTGGGGGTTTGAAATGTACACTATACCCCTAGATGAATTCCCTGAGGGGTGTACTTTGCAAAATGGGGTGACTTGTGGGGGGGTTCCACTGTATTGGTGCTTGGGGGGTCTTGCTAATGCGACATAGCACCCACCAAAATTCCACCAGAATCTGAGCTGCAAAATCCAAAAATCACTCCTTCCCTTCTGAGTCCTGCCATGCACCCAACTGGTATTTTTTGGTCACATGTGAGGCATTGCCGTCCTCGGGAGAAATTGGGGCACAGATTTTGGGGTGCTTTTTCTCCTTCATACCTTCTGAAAATGAAAAATTTTGAGCCAGAACTGCATTTTTGTGTAAAAAAATGTAATTTTTCATTTTCACTGCCCACTTGTATCAAAATTGGTGAAACCCCTGGGGGTTTGAAATGTACACTATACCCCTAGATGAATTCCCTGAGGGGTGTACTTTGCAAAATGGGGTGACTTGTGGGGGGGTTCCACTGTATTGGTGCTTGGGGGGTCTTGCTAATGCGACATAGCACCCACCATTCATTCCACCAAAATCTGTGCTGCAAAATCCAAAAAACACTCCTTCCCTTCTGAGTCCTGCCATGCACCCAACTGGTATTTTTTGGTCACATGTGAGGCATTGCCGTACTCGGGAGAAATTGGGGCACAGATTTTGGGGTGCTTTGTCTCCTTCATTCCTTGTGAAAATGAAAAATTTTGAGCCAGAAGTACATTTTTGTGTAAAAAAATGTAATTTTTCATTTTCACAGCCCAGTTGTACCAAAATTGGTGAAACCCCTGGGGGTTTGAAATGTACACTATACCCCTAGATGAATTCCCTGAGGGGTGTACTTTGCTAAATGGGGTGACTTGTGGGGGGGTTCCACTGTATTGGTGCAACATAGCACCCACCATTCATTCCACCAAAATCTGTGCTGCAAAATCCAAAAAACACTCCTTCCCTTCTGAGTCCTGCCATGCACCCAACTGGTATTTTTTGGTCACATGTGAGGCATTGCCGTACTCGGGAGAAATTGGGGCACAGATTTTGGGGTGCTTTTTCTCCTTCATACCTTCTGAAAATGAAAAATTTTGAGCCAGAACTGCATTTTTGTGTAAAAAAATGTAATTTTTCATTTTCACTGCCCACTTGTATCAAAATTGGTGAAACCCCTGGGGGTTTGAAATGTACACTATACCCCTAGATGAATTCCCTGAGGGGTGTAATTTGCAAAATAGGGTGACTTGTGGGGGGGTTCCACTGTATTGGTGCTTGGGGGGTCTTGCTAATGCGACATAGCACCCACCAAAATTCCACCAGAATCTGAGCTGCAAAATCCAAAAATCACTCCTTACCTTCTGAGTCCTGCTATGCACCCAACTGGTATTTTTTGGTCACATGTGAGGCATTGCCGTACTCGGGAGAAATTGGGGCACAGATTTTGGGGTGCTTTTTCTCCTTCATACCTTCTGAAAATGAAAAATTTTGAGCCAGAACTGCATTTTTGTGTAAAAAAATGTAATTTTTCATTTTCACTGCCCACTTGTATCAAAATTGGTGAAACCCCTGGGGGTTTGAAATGTACACTATACCCCTAGATGAATTCCCTGAGGGGTGTACTTTGCAAAATGGGGTGACTTGTGGGGGGGTTCCACTGTATTGGTGCTTGGGGGGTCTTGCTAATGCGACATAGCACCCACCATTCATTCCACCAAAATCTGTGCTGCAAAATCCAAAAAACACTCCTTCCCTTCTGAGTCCTGCCATGCACCCAACTGGTATTTTTTGGTCACATGTGAGGCATTGCCGTACTCGGGAGAAATTGGGGCACAGATTTTGGGGTGCTTTTTCTCCTTCATACCTTCTGAAAATGAAAAATTTTGAGCCAGAACTGCATTTTTGTGTAAAAAAATGTAATTTTTCATTTTCACAGCCCAGTTGTACCAAAATTGGTGAAACCCCTGGGGGTTTGAAATGTACACTATACCCCTAGATGAATTCCCTGAGGGGTGTACTTTGC
Organism: Crinia signifera; assembly: GCF_055691185.1. Lineage (NCBI taxonomy): Eukaryota > Metazoa > Chordata > Amphibia > Anura > Myobatrachidae > Crinia > Crinia signifera. The sequence goes on along the minus strand of NC_139218.1, from coordinate 162,665,377 downwards.
AAAATGGGGTGACTTGTGGGGGGGTTCCACTGTATTGGTGCTTGGGGGGTCTTGCTAATGCGACATAGCACCCACCAAAATTCCACCAGAATCTGAGCTGCAAAATCCAAAAATCACTCCTTCCCTTCTGAGTCCTGCCATGCGCCCAACTGGTATTTTTTGGTCACATGTGAGGCATTGCCATACTCGGGAGAAATTGGGGCACAGACTTTGGGGTGCTTTGTCTCCTTCATTCCTTGTGAAAATGAAAAATCTTGAGCCAGAAGTGCATGTTTGTGTAAAAAAATGTAATTTTTCATTTTCACAGCCCAGCTGTACCAAAATTGGTGAAACCCCTGGGGGTTTGAAATGTACACTATACCCCTAGATGAATTCCCTGAGGGGTGTACTTTGCTAAATGGGGTGACTTGTGGGGGGGTTCCACTGTATTGGTGCAACATAGCACCCACCATTCATTCCACCAAAATCTGTGCTGCAAAATCCAAAAAACACTCCTTCCCTTCTGAGTCCTGCCATGCACCCAACTGGTATTTTTTGGTCACATGTGAGGCATTGCCGTACTCGGGAGAAATTGGGGCACAGATTTTGGGGTGCTTTTTCTTTTTCATACCTTGTGAAAATGAAAAATTTTGAGCCAGAACTGCATGTTTGTGTAAAAAAATGTAATTTTCCATTTTCACATCCCAGTTGTACCAAAATTGGTGAAACCCCTGGGGGTTTGAAATGTACACTCTACCCCTAGATGAATTCCCTGAGGGGTGTAGATTGCAAAATGGGGTGACTTGTGGGGGAGGTTCCTAACTTTTAGCACTTATGGTGCCTAGAAACCTACATGGTGCCTAAAAAAAAATCTCATAAAAAGGAGGCTCCAAAATCAAGTAGGTGCTCCTTCTATTATGAAGCCTGTGGTTTGGTCAAAGTGCACACTAGGGCCACATATAGGATATTTTTGAAAACAAAAGAATTGGGGGAATCAATTTTTAGTCACATTTCTCTAGTAAAATCTACTGTATTCGTTAGAAAAATGTATTAAAATTGAAACTCTGCAAAAAAAAAGAAATTTTGAAATTTCACCTACACTTTATTTTAATTCCTGTGAAACACCTAAAGGGTTAACAAACTTCCAAAATGCTGTTTTGAATACTGTGAGGGGTGCAGTTTTTGAAATGGCATCATTTATGGGGGTGTCTCACATACAAGTCCCTCAAAGTCACATCAGAACTGAACTGATCCCTAAAAAAATCAGTGTTTGAAATTTTCTTGAAAATTTGAGAATTTGCTAGTCATATCTGAAGCCTCCTAGTGTCCAAAAAAATTAAAAGGAAGTTGAAATAATGATGGAAACATAAAGTAGACATATGGTCTATGTTAGTTATTAACTATTTTGAGTGGTATGATTATTTGTCTCACAAGCAGAAAATTTAACATTTTGCAAATTGCTAAATTTTCCATTTTTTCACGATATTTTGGTATTTTTCACAAAAAAACACAGACTGTATCGACCCAAATTTACCACTAACTTGAAGTACAATGTGTCACGAGAAAACAATCTCAAAATCACTGGGATAAGTAAAAGCAAAAAAAAGTTATCCCCACTTAAGTGAGACATGTCAGATTTGAAAAAAAGGGCTCTGTCATGAAGGCACAAACTGGCTCTGTCATGAAGGGGTTAAAGACGCACCTTTCTGGCCCCACAAAAATGGGCATTTCAAATTAGAAACAAGTCAAATGAACAAAATAGTGTGAATAAGTAAGTATTTCAGGGGTGAGTTAGCAGGTTATTTGGGTAGTAAGTCCTGATTTTTTTGGAGGTTGCAGTGACCACTACGCCATTCAAAATAGGCAGGCTTTAGCATAAGCAGTTAGGCCCCGTAGGATGATTTTAGCTAAAATGTGCCCCAAACACTCAAACCGGCTTGTATCTTGCAATGGAAAATATGGGAAACATGACTTAGACAGCAAATGATACACTGTATGCCATGTTTCCAAATTTTTATGCACAGTGGTTACAGCATGAAGCGAATGCATGTGAATATACAAAGGTGCATTGCATTAAACAAGTCCAATGAGCGTGAAAAAAATGGCCGGCCTGCCTGCTTTCATCCATCATTTGTTCTAAATTTATAATTAATCAATGAGCTGAGGTGGAGTCTTAGCCAGTGGTACCATCAGGGGTGTGTAATGCACTTTAGGGTAGACAGCCAATCAGCTGCCAGATTCAATCTGTCAATCAAACACAGCAGCCAATCAGAGAGCTGGCCATTGATCAGCAGGCCCTTTATGACATCACAGACAGACCCACGGAACTCTCTGTGCTTGTCTGCTGGCTGGCTGTCAGTTGGGTGGGTGGGCGGCAAAGGGGGAGGATGTACGTCTCGTTTCTCCTGAAAATTGCGGTTTTTCGGCGTTTCCGGAAAAAGTCGCGGTCCGACGCGCAAAAGTGGGGTATCGTAGAAATCGCCTTTTAAAGACGCACCTTTGTGGCCCCACAAAAATGGGCATTTCAAATTAGAAACAAGTCAAATGAACAAAAAAGTGTGAATAAGTAAGTATTTCAGGGGTGAGTTAGCAGGTTATTGGGGTAGTAAGTCCTGATTTTTTTGGAGGTTGCAGTGACCACTACGCCATTCAAAATAGGCAGGCTTTAGCATAAGCAGTTAGGCCCCGTAGGATGATTTTAGCTAAAATGTGCCCCAAACACTCAAACCGGCTTGTATCTTGCAATGGAAAATATGGGAAACATGACTTAAACAGCAAATGATACACTGTATGCCATGTTTCCAAATTTGTATGCACAGTGGTTACAGCATGAAGCGAATGCATGTGAATATACACAGGTGCATTGCATTAAACAAGTCCAATGAGCGTGAAAAAAAATGGCCGGCCTGCCTGCTTTCATCCATCATTTGTTCTAAATTTATAATTAATCAATGAGCTGAGGTGGAGACTTAGCCAGTGGTACCATCAGGGGTGTGTAATGCACTTTAGGGTAGACAGCCAATCAGCTGCCAGATTCAATCTGTCAATCAAACACAGCAGCCAATCAGAGAGCTGGCCATTGATCAGCAGGCCCTTTATGACATCACAGACAGACCCACGGAACTCTCTGTGCTTGTCTGCTGGCTGGCTGTCAGTTGGGTGGGTGGGCGGCAGAGGGGGAGGATGTACGTCTCGTTTCTCCTGAAAATTGCGGTTTTTCGGCGTTTCCGGAAAAAGTCGCGGCCCGACGCGCAAAAGTGGGGTATCGTAGAAATCGCCTTTTAAAGACGCACCTTTCTGGCCCCACAAAAATGGGCATTTCAAATTAGAAACAAGTCAAATGAACAAAATAGTGTGAATAAGTAAGTATTTCAGGGGTGAGTTAGCAGGTTATTGGGGTAGTAAGTCCTGATTTTTTTGGAGGTTGCAGTGACCACTACGCCATTCAAAATAGGCAGGCTTTAGCATAAGCAGTTAGGCCCCGTAGGATGATTTTAGCTAAAATGTGCCCCAAACACTCAAACCGACTTGTATCTTGCAATGGAAAATATGGGAAACATGACTTAGACAGCAAATGATACACTGTATGCCATGTTTCCAAATTTTTATGCACAGTGGTTACAGCATGAAGCGAATGCATGTGAATATACAAAGGTGCATTGCATTAAACAAGTCCAATGAGCGTGAAAAAAATGGCCGGCCTGCCTGCTTTCATCCATCATTTGTTCTAAATTTATAATTAATCAATGATCTGAGGTGGAGTCTTAGCCAGTGGTACCATCAGGGGTGTGTAATGCACTTTAGGGTAGACAGCCAATCAGCTGCCAGATTCAATCTGTCAATCAAACACAGCAGCCAATCAGAGAGCTGGCCATTGATCAGCAGGCCCTTTATGACATCACAGACAGACCCACGGAACTCTCTGTGCTTGTCTGCTGGCTGGCTGTCAGTTGGGTGGGTGGGCGGCAGAGGGGGAGGATGTACGTCTCGTTTCTCCTGAAAATTGCGGTTTTTCGGCGTTTCCGGAAAAAGTCGCGGTCCGACGCGCAAAAGTGGGGTATCGTAGAAATCGCCTTTTAAAGACGCACCTTTCTGGCCCCACAAAAATGGGCATTTCAAATTAGAAACAAGTCAAATGAACAAAATAGTGTGAATAAGTAAGTATTTCAGGGGTGAGTTAGCAGGTTATTGGGGTAGTAAGTCCTGATTTTTTTGGAGGTTGCAGTGAACACTACGCCATTCAAAATAGGCAGGCTTTAGCATAAGCAGTTAGGCCCCGTAGGATGATTTTAGCTAAAATGTGCCCCAAACACTCAAACCGGCTTGTATCTTGCAATGGAAAATATGGGAAACATGACTTAGACAGCAAATGATACACTGTATGCCATGTTTCCAAATTTGTATGCACAGTGGTTACAGCATGAAGCGAATGCATGTGAATATACACAGGTGCATTGCATTAAACAAGTCCAATGAGCGTAAAAAAAATGGCCGGCCTGCCTGCTTTCATCCATCATTTGTTCTAAATTTATAATTAATCAATGAGCTGAGGTGGAGTCTTAGCCAGTGGTACCATCAGGGGTGTGTAATGCACTTTGAATCTGGCAGCTGATTGGCTGTCTACCCTAATCTGTCAATCAAACACAGCAGCCAATCAGAGAGCTGGCCATTGATCAGCAGGCCCTTTATGACATCACAGACAGACCCACGGAACTCTCTGTGCTTGTCTGCTGGCTGGCTGTCAGTTGGGTGGGTGGGCGGCAGAGGGGGAGGATGTACGTCTCGTTTCTCCTGAAAATTGCGGTTTTTCGGCATTTCCGGAAAAAGTCGCGGTCCGACGCGCAAAAGTGGGGTATCGTAGAAATCGCCTTTTAAAGTCGCACCTTTCTGGCCCCACGAAAATGGGCATTTCAAATTAGAAACAAGTCAAATGAACAAAATAGTGTGAATAAGTAAGTATTTCAGGGGTGAGTTAGCAGGTTATTGGGGTAGTAAGTCCTGATTTTTTTGGAGGTTGCAGTGACCACTACGCCATTCAAAATAGGCCGGCTTTAGCATAAGCAGTTAGGCCCCGTAGGATGATTTTAGCTAAAATGTGCCCCAAATACTCAAACCGGCTTGTATCTTGCAATGGAAAATATGGGAAACATGACTTTGACAGCAAATGATACACTGTATGCCATGTTTCCAAATTTTTATGCACAGTGGTTACAGCATGAAGCGAATGCATGTGAATATTCAAAGGTGCATTGCATTAAACAAGTCCAATGAGCGTGAAAAAAATGGCCGGCCTGCCTGCTTTCATCCATCATTTGTTCTAAATTTATAATTAATCAATGAGCTGAGGTGGAGTCTTAGCCAGTGGTACCATCAGGGGTGTGTAATGCACTTTAGGGTAGACAGCCAATCAGCTGCCAGATTCAATCTGTCAATCAAACACAGCAGCCAATCAGAGAGCTGGCCATTGATCAGCAGGCCCTTTATGACATCACAGACAGACCCACGGAACTCTCTGTGCTTGTCTGCTGGCTGGCTGTCAGTTGGGTGGGTGGGCGGCAGAGGGGGAGGATGTACGTCTCGTTTCTCCTGAAAATTGCGGTTTTTCGGCGTTTCCGGAAAAAGTCGCGGCCCGACGCGCAAAAGTGGGGTATCGTAGAAATCGCCTTTTAAAGACGCACCTTTCTGGCCCCACAAAAATGGGCATTACAAATTAGAAACAAGTCAAATGAACAAAATAGTGTGAATAAGTAAGTATTTCAGGGGTGAGTTAGCAGGTTATTGGGGTAGTAAGTCCTGATTTTTTTGGAGGTTGCAGTGACCACTACGCCATTCAAAATAGGCAGGCTTTAGCATAAGCAGTTAGGCCCCGTAGGATGATTTTAGCTAAAATATGCCCCAAACACTCAAACCGGCTTGTATCTTGCAATGGAAAATATGGGAAACATGACTTAGACAGCAAATGATACACTGTATGCCATGTTTCCAAATTTTTATGCACAGTGGTTACAGCATGAAGCGAATGCATGTGAATATACAAAGGTGCATTGCATTAAACAAGTCCAATGAGCGTGAAAAAAATGGCCGGCCTGCCTGCTTTCATCCATCATTTGTTCTAAATTTATAATTAATCAATGAGCTGAGGTGGAGTCTTAGCCAGTGGTACCATCAGGGGTGTGTAATGCACTTTAGGGTAGACAGCCAATCAGCTGCCAGATTCAATCTGTCAATCAAACACAGCAGCCAATCAGAGAGCTGGCCATTGATCAGCAGGCCCTTTATGACATCACAGACAGACCCACGGAACTCTCTGTGCTTGTCTGCTGGCTGGCTGTCAGTTGGGTGGGTGGGCGGCAGAGGGGGAGGATGTACGTCTCGTTTCTCCTGAAAATTGCGGTTTTTCGGCGTTTCCGGAAAAAGTCGCGGTCCGACGCGCAAAAGTGGGGTATCGTAGAAATCGCCTTTTAAAGACGCACCTTTCTGGCCCCACGAAAATGGGCATTTCAAATTAGAAACAAGTCAAATGAACAAAATAGTGTGAATAAGTAAGTATTTCAGGGGTGAGTTAGCAGGTTATTGGGGTAGTAAGTCCTGATTTTTTTGGAGGTTGCAGTGACCACTACGCCATTCAAAATAGGCAGGCTTTAGCATAAGCAGTTAGGCCCCGTAGGATGATTTTAGCTAAAATGTGCCCCAAACACTCAAACCGGCTTGTATCTTGCAATGGAAAATATGGGAAACATGACTTAGACAGCAAATGATACACTGTATGCCATGTTTCCAAATTTGTATGCACAGTGGTTACAGCATGAAGCGAATGCATGTGAATATACACAGGTGCATTGCATTAAACAAGTCCAATGAGCGTGAAAAAAATGGCCGGCCTGCCTGCTTTCATCCATCATTTGTTCTAAATTTATAATTAATCAATGAGCTGAGGTGGAGACTTAGCCAGTGGTACCATCAGGGGTGTGTAATGCACTTTAGGGTAGACAGCCAATCAGCTGCCAGATTCAATCTGTCAATCAAACACAGCAGCCAATCAGAGAGCTGGCCATTGATCAGCAGGCCCTTTATGACATCACAGACAGACCCACGGAACTCTCTGTGCTTGTCTGCTGGCTGGCTGTCAGTTGGGTGGGTAGGCGGCAGAGGGGGAGGATGTACGTCTCGTTTCTCCTGAAAATTGCGGTTTTTCGGCGTTTCCGGAAAAAGTCGCGGTCCGACGTGCAAAAGTGGGGTATCGTAGAAATCGCCTTTTAAAGACGCACCTTTCTGGCCCCACAAAAATGGGCATTTCAAATTAGAAACAAGTCAAATGAACAAAATAGTGTGAATAAGTAAGTATTTCAGGGGTGAGTTAGCAGGTTATTTGGGTAGTAAGTCCTGATTTTTTTGGAGGTTGCAGTGACCACTACGCCATTCAAAATAGGCAGGCTTTAGCATAAGCAGTTAGGCCCCGTAGGATGATTTTAGCTAAAATGTGCCCCAAACACTCAAACCGGCTTGTATCTTGCAATGGAAAATATGGGAAACATGACTTAGACAGCAAATGATACACTGTATGCCATGTTTCCAAATTTTTATGCACAGTGGTTACAGCATGAAGCGAATGCATGTGAATATACAAAGGTGCATTGCATTAAACAAGTCCAATGAGCGTGAAAAAAATGGCCGGCCTGCCTGCTTTCATCCATCATTTGTTCTAAATTTATAATTAATCAATGAGCTGAGGTGGAGTCTTAGCCAGTGGTACCATCAGGGGTGTGTAATGCACTTTAGGGTAGACAGCCAATCAGCTGCCAGATTCAATCTGTCAATCAAACACAGCAGCCAATCAGAGAGCTGGCCATTGATCAGCAGGCCCTTTATGACATCACAGACAGACCCACGGAACTCTCTGTGCTTGTCTGCTGGCTGGCTGTCAGTTGGGTGGGTGGGCGGCAAAGGGGGAGGATGTACGTCTCGTTTCTCCTGAAAATTGCGGTTTTTCGGCGTTTCCGGAAAAAGTCGCGGTCCGACGCGCAAAAGTGGGGTATCGTAGAAATCGCCTTTTAAAGACGCACCTTTGTGGCCCCACAAAAATGGGCATTTCAAATTAGAAACAAGTCAAATGAACAAAAAAGTGTGAATAAGTAAGTATTTCAGGGGTGAGTTAGCAGGTTATTGGGGTAGTAAGTCCTGATTTTTTTGGAGGTTGCAGTGACCACTACGCCATTCAAAATAGGCAGGCTTTAGCATAAGCAGTTAGGCCCCGTAGGATGATTTTAGCTAAAATGTGCCCCAAACACTCAAACCGGCTTGTATCTTGCAATGGAAAATATGGGAAACATGACTTAAACAGCAAATGATACACTGTATGCCATGTTTCCAAATTTGTATGCACAGTGGTTACAGCATGAAGCGAATGCATGTGAATATACACAGGTGCATTGCATTAAACAAGTCCAATGAGCGTGAAAAAAAATGGCCGGCCTGCCTGCTTTCATCCATCATTTGTTCTAAATTTATAATTAATCAATGAGCTGAGGTGGAGACTTAGCCAGTGGTACCATCAGGGGTGTGTAATGCACTTTAGGGTAGACAGCCAATCAGCTGCCAGATTCAATCTGTCAATCAAACACAGCAGCCAATCAGAGAGCTGGCCATTGATCAGCAGGCCCTTTATGACATCACAGACAGACCCACGGAACTCTCTGTGCTTGTCTGCTGGCTGGCTGTCAGTTGGGTGGGTGGGCGGCAGAGGGGGAGGATGTACGTCTCGTTTCTCCTGAAAATTGCGGTTTTTCGGCGTTTCCGGAAAAAGTCGCGGCCCGACGCGCAAAAGTGGGGTATCGTAGAAATCGCCTTTTAAAGACGCACCTTTCTGGCCCCACAAAAATGGGCATTTCAAATTAGAAACAAGTCAAATTAACAAAATAGTGTGAATAAGTAAGTATTTCAGGGGTGAGTTAGCAGGTTATTGGGGTAGTAAGTCCTGATTTTTTTGGAGGTTGCAGTGACCACTACGCCATTCAAAATAGGCAGGCTTTAGCATAAGCAGTTAGGCCCCGTAGGATGATTTTAGCTAAAATGTGCCCCAAACACTCAAACCGACTTGTATCTTGCAATGGAAAATATGGGAAACATGACTTAGACAGCAAATGATACACTGTATGCCATGTTTCCAAATTTTTATGCACAGTGGTTACAGCATGAAGCGAATGCATGTGAATATACAAAGGTGCATTGCATTAAACAAGTCCAATGAGCGTGAAAAAAATGGCCGGCCTGCCTGCTTTCATCCATCATTTGTTCTAAATTTATAATTAATCAATGATCTGAGGTGGAGTCTTAGCCAGTGGTACCATCAGGGGTGTGTAATGCACTTTAGGGTAGACAGCCAATCAGCTGCCAGATTCAATCTGTCAATCAAACACAGCAGCCAATCAGAGAGCTGGCCATTGATCAGCAGGCCCTTTATGACATCACAGACAGACCCACGGAACTCTCTGTGCTTGTCTGCTGGCTGGCTGTCAGTTGGGTGGGTGGGCGGCAGAGGGGGAGGATGTACGTCTCGTTTCTCCTGAAAATTGCGGTTTTTCGGCGTTTCCGGAAAAAGTCGCGGTCCGACGCGCAAAAGTGGGGTATCGTAGAAATCGCCTTTTAAAGACGCACCTTTCTGGCCCCACAAAAATGGGCATTTCAAATTAGAAACAAGTCAAATGAACAAAATAGTGTGAATAAGTAATTATTTCAGGGGTGAGTTAGCAGGTTATTGGGGTAGTAAGTCCTGATTTTTTTGGAGGTTGCAGTGAACACTACGCCATTCAAAATAGGCAGGCTTTAGCATAAGCAGTTAGGCCCCGTAGGATGATTTTAGCTAAAATGTGCCCCAAACACTCAAACCGGCTTGTATCTTGCAATGGAAAATATGGGAAACATGACTTAGACAGCAAATGATACACTGTATGCCATGTTTCCAAATTTTTATGCACAGTGGTTACAGCATGAAGCGAATGCATGTGAATATACACAGGTGCATTGCATTAAACAAGTCCAATGAGCGTGAAAAAAATGGCCGGCCTGCCTGCTTTCATCCATCATTTGTTCTAAATTTATAATTAATCAATAAGCTGAGGTGGAGTCTTAGCCAGTGGTACCATCAGGGGTGTGTAATGCACTTTAGGGTAGACAGCCAATCAGCTGCCAGATTCAATCTGTCAATCAAACACAGCAGCCAATCAGAGAGCTGGCCATTGATCAGCAGGCCCTTTATGACATCACAGACAGACCCACGGAACTCTCAGTGCTTGTCTGCTGGCTGGCTGTCAGTTGGGTGGGTGGGCGGCAGAGGGGGAGGATGTACGTCTCGTTTCTCCTGAAAATTGCGGTTTTTCGGCGTTTCTGGAAAAAGTCGCGGCCCGACGCGCAAAAGTGGGGTATCGTAGAAATCGCCTTTTAAAGACGCACCTTTCTGGCCCCACAAAAATGGGCATTTCAAATTAGAAACAAGTCAAATGAACAAAATAGTGTGAATAAGTAAGTATTTCAGGGGTGAGTTAGCAGGTTATTGGGGTAGTAAGTCCTGATTTTTTTGGAGGTTGCAGTGACCACTATGCCATTCAAAATAGGCAGGCTTTAGCATAAGCAGTTAGGCCCCGTAGGATGATTTTAGCTAAAATGTGCCCCAAACACTCAAACCGGCTTGTATCTTGCAATGGAAAATATGGGAAACATGACTTAGACAGCAAATGATACACTGTATGCCATGTTTCCAAATTTTTATGCACAGTGGTTACAGCATGAAGCGAATGCATGTGAATATACACAGGTGCATTGCATTAAACAAGTCCAATGAGCGTGAAAAAAATGGCCGGCCTGCCTGCTTTCATCCATCATTTGTTCTAAATTTATAATTAATCAATGAGCTGAGGTGGAGTCTTAGCCAGTGGTACCATCAGGGGTGTGTAATGCACTTTGAATCTGGCAGCTGATTGGCTGTCTACCCTAATCTGTCAATCAAACACAGCACCCAATCAGAGAGCTGGCCATTGATCAGCAGGCCCTTTATGACATCACAGACAGACCCACGGAACTCTCTGTGCTTGTCTGCTGGCTGGCTGTCAGTTGGGTGGGTGGGCGGCAGAGGGGGAGGATGTACGTCTCGTTTCTCCTGAAAATTGCGGTTTTTCGGCGTTTCCGGAAAAAGTCGCGGTCCGACGCGCAAAAGTGGGGTATCGTAGAAATCGCCTTTTAAAGACGCACCTTTCTGGCCCCACGAAAATGGGCATTTCAAATTAGAAACAAGTCAAATGAACAAAATAGTGTGAATAAGTAAGTATTTCAGGGGTGAGTTAGCAGGTTATTGGGGTAGTAAGTCCTGATTTTTTTGGAGGTTGCAGTGACCACTACGCCATTCAAAATAGGCCGGCTTTAGCATAAGCAGTTAGGCCCCGTAGGATGATTTTAGCTAAAATGTGCCCCAAATACTCAAACCGGCTTGTATCTTGCAATGGAAAATATGGGAAACATGACTTTGACAGCAAATGATACACTGTATGCCATGTTTCCAAATTTTTATGCACAGTGGTTACAGCATGAAGCGAATGCATGTGAATATTCAAAGGTGCATTGCATTAAACAAGTCCAATGAGCGTGAAAAAAATGGCCGGCCTGCCTGCTTTCATCCATCATTTGTTCTAAATTTATAATTAATCAATGAGCTGAGGTGGAGTCTTAGCCAGTGGTACCATCAGGTGTGTGTAATGCACTTTAGGGTAGACAGCCAATCAGCTGCCAGATTCAATCTGTCAATCAAACACAGCAGCCAATCAGAGAGCTGGCCATTGATCAGCAGGCCCTTTATGACATCACAGACAGACCCACGGAACTCTCTGTGCTTGTCTGCTGGCTGGCTGTCAGTTGGGTGGGTGGGCGGCAGAGGGGGAGGATGTACGTCTCGTTTCTCCTGAAAATTGCGGTTTTTCGGCGTTTCCGGAAAAAGTCGCGGCCCGACGCGCAAAAGTGGGGTATCGTAGAAATCGCCTTTTAAAGACGCACCTTTCTGGCCCCACAAAAATGGGCATTTCAAATTAGAAACAAGTCAAATGAACAAAATAGTGTGAATAAGTAAGTATTTCAGGGGTGAGTTAGCAGGTTATTGGGGTAGTAAGTCCTGATTTTTTTGGAGGTTGCAGTGACCACTACGCCATTCAAAATAGGCAGGCTTTAGCATAAGCAGTTAGGCCCCGTAGGATGATTTTAGCTAAAATATGCCCCAAACACTCAAACCGGCTTGTATCTTGCAATGGAAAATATGGGAAACATGACTTAGACAGCAAATGATACACTGTATGCCATGTTTCCAAATTTTTATGCACAGTGGTTACAGCATGAAGCGAATGCATGTGAATATACAAAGGTGCATTGCATTAAACAAGTCCAATGAGCGTGAAAAAAATGGCCGGCCTGCCTGCTTTCATCCATCATTTGTTCTAAATTTATAATTAATCAATGAGCTGAGGTGGAGTCTTAGCCAGTGGTACCATCAGGGGTGTGTAATGCACTTTAGGGTAGACAGCCAATCAGCTGCCAGATTCAATCTGTCAATCAAACACAGCAGCCAATCAGAGAGCTGGCCATTGATCAGCAGGCCCTTTATGACATCACAGACAGACCCACGGAACTCTCTGTGCTTGTCTGCTGGCTGGCTGTCAGTTGGGTGGGTGGGCGGCAGAGGGGGAGGATGTACGTCTCGTTTCTCCTGAAAATTGCGGTTTTTCGGCGTTTCCGGAAAAAGTCGCGGTCCGACGCGCAAAAGTGGGGTATCGTAGAAATCGCCTTTTAAAGACGCACCTTTCTGGCCCCACGAAAATGGGCATTTCAAATTAGAAACAAGTCAAATGAACAAAATAGTGTGAATAAGTAAGTATTTCAGGGGTGAGTTAGCAGGTTATTGGGGTAGTAAGTCCTGATTTTTTTGGAGGTTGCAGTGACCACTACGCCATTCAAAATAGGCCGGCTTTAGCATAAGCAGTTAGGCCCCGTAGGATGATTTTAGCTAAAATGTGCCCCAAATACTCAAACCGGCTTGTATCTTGCAATGGAAAATATGGGAAACATGACTTAGACAGCAAATGATACACTGTATGCCATGTTTCCAAATTTTTATGCACAGTGGTTACAGCATGAAGCGAATGCATGTGAATATTCAAAGGTGCATTGCATTAAACAAGTCCAATGAGCGTGAAAAAAATGGCCGGCCTGCCTGCTTTCATCCATCATTTGTTCTAAATTTATAATTAATCAATGAGCTGAGGTGGAGTCTTAGCCAGTGGTACCATCAGGGGTGTGTAATGCACTTTAGGGTAGACAGCCAATCAGCTGCCAGATTCAATCTGTCAATCAAACACAGCAGCCAATCAGAGAGCTGGCCATTGATCAGCAGGCCCTTTATGACATCACAGACAGACCCACGGAACTCTCTGTGCTTGTCTGCTGGCTGGCTGTCAGTTGGGTGGGTGGGCGGCAGAGGGGGAGGATGTACGTCTCGTTTCTCCTGAAAATTGCGGTTTTTCGGCGTTTCCGGAAAAAGTCGCAGCCCGACGCGCAAAAGTGGGGTATCGTAGAAATCGCCTTTTAAAGACGCACCTTTCTGGCCCCACAAAAATGGGCATTTCAAATTAGAAACAAGTCAAATGAACAAAATAGTGTGAATAAGTAAGTATTTCAGGGGTGAGTTAGCAGGTTATTGGGGTAGTAAGTCCTGATTTTTTTGGAGGTTGCAGTGACCACTACGCCATTCAAAATAGGCAGGCTTTAGCATAAGCAGTTAGGCCCCGTAGGATGATTTTAGCTAAAATGTGCCCCAAACACTCAAACCGGCTTGTATCTTGCAATGGAAAATATGGGAAACATGACTTAGACAGCAAATGATACACTGTATGCCATGTTTCCAAATTTGTATGCACAGTGGTTACAGCATGAAGCGAATGCATGTGAATATACACAGGTGCATTGCATTAAACAAGTCCAATGAGCGTGAAAAAAATGGCCGGCCTGCCTGCTTTCATCCATCATTTGTTCTAAATTTATAATTAATCAATGAGCTGAGGTGGAGACTTAGCCAGTGGTACCATCAGGGGTGTGTAATGCACTTTAGGGTAGACAGCCAATCAGCTGCCAGATTCAATCTGTCAATCAAACACAGCAGCCAATCAGAGAGCTGGCCATTGATCAGCAGGCCCTTTATGACATCACAGACAGACCCACGGAACTCTCTGTGCTTGTCTGCTGGCTGGCTGTCAGTTGGGTGGGTGGGCGGCAGAGGGGGAGGATGTACGTCTCGTTTCTCCTGAAAATTGCGGTTTTTCGGCGTTTCCGGAAAAAGTCGCGGTCCGACGCGCAAAAGTGGGGTATCGTAGAAATCGCCTTTTAAAGACGCACCTTTCTGGCCCCACAAAAATGGGCATTTCAAATTAGAAACAAGTCAAATGAACAAAATAGTGTGAATAAGTAAATATTTCAGGGGTGAGTTAGCAGGTTATTGGGGTAGTAAGTCCTGATTTTTTTGGAGGTTGCAGTGACCACTACGCCATTCAAAATAGGCAGGCTTTAGCATAAGCAGTTAGGCCCCGTAGGATGATTTTAGCTAAAATGTGCCCCAAACACTCAAACCGGCTTGTATCTTGCAATGGAAAATATGGGAAACATGACTTAGACAGCAAATGATACACTGTATGCCATGTTTCCAAATTTTTATGCACAGTGGTTACAGCATGAAGGAATGCATGTGAATATACACAGGTGCATTGCATTAAACAAGTCCAATGAGCGTGAAAAAAATGGCCGGCCTGCCTGCTTTCATCCATCATTTGTTCTAAATTTATAATTAATCAATGAGCTGAGGTGGAGTCTTAGCCAGTGGTACCATCAGGGGTGTGTAATGCACTTTAGGGTAGACAGCCAATCAGCTGCCAGATTCAATCTGTCAATCAAACACAGCAGCCAATCAGAGAGCTTGCCATTGATCAGCAGGCCCTTTATGACATCACAGACAGACCCACGGAACTCTCTGTGCTTGTCTGCTGGCTGGCTGTCAGTTGGGTGGGTGGGCGGCAGAGGGGGAGGATGTACGTCTCGTTTCTCCTGAAAATTGCGGTTTTTCGGCGTTTCCGGAAAAAGTCGCGGTCCGACGCGCAAAAGTGGGGTATCGTAGAAATCGCCTTTTAAAGACGCACCTTTCTGGCCCCACGAAAATGGGCATTTCAAATTAGAAACAAGTCAAATGAACAAAATAGTGTGAATAAGTAAGTATTTCAGGGGTGAGTTAGCAGGTTATTGGGGTAGTAAGTCCTGATTTTTTTGGAGGTTGCAGTGACCACTACGCCATTCAAAATAGGCCGGCTTTAGCATAAGCAGTTAGGCCCCGTAGGATGATTTTAGCTAAAATGTGCCCCAAATACTCAAACCGGCTTGTATCTTGCAATGGAAAATATGGGAAACATGACTTAGACAGCAAATGATACACTGTATGCCATGTTTCCAAATTTTTATGCACAGTGGTTACAGCATGAAGCGAATGCATGTGAATATTCAAAGGTGCATTGCATTAAACAAGTCCAATGAGCGTGAAAAAAATGGCCGGCCTGCCTGCTTTCATCCATCATTTGTTCTAAATTTATAATTAATCAATGAGCTGAGGTGGAGTCTTAGCCAGTGGTACCATCAGGGGTGTGTAATGCACTTTAGGGTAGACAGCCAATCAGCTGCCAGATTCAATCTGTCAATCAAACACAGCAGCCAATCAGAGAGCTGGCCATTGATCAGCAGGCCCTTTATGACATCACAGACAGACCCACGGAACTCTCTGTGCTTGTCTGCTGGCTGGCTGTCAGTTGGGTGGGTGGGCGGCAGAGGGGGAGGATGTATGTCTCGTTTCTCCTGAAAATTGCGGTTTTTCGGCGTTTCCGGAAAAAGTCGCGGCCCGACGCGCAAAAGTGGGGTATCGTAGAAATCGCCTTTTAAAGACGCACCTTTCTGGCCCCACAAAAATGGGCATTTCAAATTAGAAACAAGTCAAATGAACAAAATAGTGTGAATAAGTAAGTATTTCAGGGGTGAGTTAGCAGGTTATTGGGGTAGTAAGTCCTGATTTTTTTGGAGGTTGCAGTGACCACTACGCCATTCAAAATAGGCAGGCTTTAGCATAAGCAGTTAGGCCCCGTAGGATGATTTTAGCTAAAATGTGCCCCAAACACTCAAACCGGCTTGTATCTTGCAATGGAAAATATGGGAAACATGACTTAGACAGCAAATGATACACTGTATGCCATGTTTCCAAATTTGTATGCACAGTGGTTACAGCATGAAGCGAATGCATGTGAATATACACAGGTGCATTGCATTAAACAAGTCCAATGAGAGTGAAAAAAATGGCCGGCCTGCCTGCTTTCATCCATCATTTGTTCTAAATTTATAATTAATCAATGAGCTGAGGTGGAGTCTTAGCCAGTGGTACCATCAGGGGTGTGTAATGCACTTTAGGGTAGACAGCCAATCAGCTGCCAGATTCAATCTGTCAATCAAACACAGCAGCCAATCAGAGAGCTGGCCATTGATCAGCAGGCCCTTTATGACATCACAGACAGACCCACGGAACTCTCTGTGCTTGTCTGCTGGCTGGCTGTCAGTTGGGTGGGTGGGCGGCAGAGGGGGAGGATGTACGTCTCGTTTCTCCTGAAAATTGCGGTTTTTCGGCGTTTCCGGAAAAAGTCGCGGCCCGACGCGCAAAAGTGGGGTATCGTAGAAATCGCCTTTTAAAGACGCACCTTTCTGGCCCCACAAAAATGGGCATTTCAAATTAGAAACAAGTCAAATGAACAAAATAGTGTGAATAAGTAAGTATTTCAGGGGTGAGTTAGCAGGTTATTGGGGTAGTAAGTCCTGATTTTTTTGGAGGTTGCAGTGACCACTACGCCATTCAAAATAGGCAGGCTTTAGCATAAGCAGTTAGGCCCCGTAGGATGATTTTAGCTAAAATATGCCCCAAACACTCAAACCGGCTTGTATCTTGCAATGGAAAATATGGGAAACATGACTTAGACAGCAAATGATACACTGTATGCCATGTTTCCAAATTTTTATGCACAGTGGTTACAGCATGAAGCGAATGCATGTGAATATACAAAGGTGCATTGCATTAAACAAGTCCAATGAGCGTGAAAAAAATGGCCGGCCTGCCTGCTTTCATCCATCATTTGTTCTAAATTTATAATTAATCAATGAGCTGAGGTGGAGTCTTAGCCAGTGGTACCATCAGGGGTGTGTAATGCACTTTAGGGTAGACAGCCAATCAGCTGCCAGATTCAATCTGTCAATCAAACACAGCAGCCAATCAGAGAGCTGGCCATTGATCAGCAGGCCCTTTATGACATCACAGACAGACCCACGGAACTCTCTGTGCTTGTCTGCTGGCTGGCTGTCAGTTGGGTGGGTGGGCGGCAGAGGGGGAGGATGTACGTCTCGTTTCTCCTGAAAATTGCGGTTTTTCGGCGTTTCCGGAAAAAGTCGCGGTCCGACGCGCAAAAGTGGGGTATCGTAGAAATCGCCTTTTAAAGACGCACCTTTCTGGCCCCACAAAAATGGGCATTTCAAATTAGAAACAAGTCAAATGAACAAAATAGTGTGAATAAGTAAGTATTTCAGGGGTGAGTTAGCAGGTTATTGGGGTAGTAAGTCCTGATTTTTTTGGAGGTTGCAGTGACCACTACGCCATTCAAAATAGGCCGGCTTTAGCATAAGCAGTTAGGCCCCGTAGGATGATTTTAGCTAAAATGTGCCCCAAACACTCAAACCGGCTTGTATCTTGCAATGGAAAATATGGGAAACATGACTTAGACAGCAAATGATACACTGTATGCCATGTTTCCAAATTTGTATGCACAGTGGTTACAGCATGAAGCGAATGCATGTGAATATACACAGGTGCATTGCATTAAACAAGTCCAATGAGCGTGAAAAAAATGGCCGGCCTGCCTGCTTTCATCCATCATTTGTTCTAAATTTATAATTAATCAATGAGCTGAGGTGGAGACTTAGCCAGTGGTACCATCAGGGGTGTGTAATGCACTTTAGGGTAGACAGCCAATCAGCTGCCAGATTCAATCTGTCAATCAAACACAGCAGCCAATCAGAGAGCTGGCCATTGATCAGCAGGCCCTTTATGACATCACAGACAGACCCACGGAACTCTCTGTGCTTGTCTGCTGGCTGGCTGTCAGTTGGGTGGGTGGGCGGCAGAGGGGGAGGATGTACGTCTCGTTTCTCCTGAAAATTGCGGTTTTTCGGCGTTTCCGGAAAAAGTCGCGGTCCGACGTGCAAAAGTGGGGTATCGTAGAAATCGCCTTTTAAAGACGCACCTTTCTGGCCCCACAAAAATGGGCATTTCAAATTAGAAACAAGTCAAATGAACAAAATAGTGTGAATAAGTAAGTATTTCAGGGGTGAGTTAGCAGGTTATTTGGGTAGTAAGTCCTGATTTTTTTGGAGGTTGCAGTGACCACTACGCCATTCAAAATAGGCAGGCTTTAGCATAAGCAGTTAGGCCCCGTAGGATGATTTTAGCTAAAATGTGCCCCAAACACTCAAACCGGCTTGTATCTTGCAATGGAAAATATGGGAAACATGACTTAAACAGCAAATGATACACTGTATGCCATGTTTCCAAATTTGTATGCACAGTGGTTACAGCATGAAGCGAATGCATGTGAATATACACAGGTGCATTGCATTAAACAAGTCCAATGAGCGTGAAAAAAAATGGCCGGCCTGCCTGCTTTCATCCATCATTTGTTCTAAATTTATAATTAATCAATGAGCTGAGGTGGAGACTTAGCCAGTGGTACCATCAGGGGTGTGTAATGCACTTTAGGGTAGACAGCCAATCAGCTGCCAGATTCAATCTGTCAATCAAACACAGCAGCCAATCAGAGAGCTGGCCATTGATCAGCAGGCCCTTTATGACATCACAGACAGACCCACGGAACTCTCTGTGCTTGTCTGCTGGCTGGCTGTCAGTTGGGTGGGTGGGCGGCAGAGGGGGAGGATGTACGTCTCGTTTCTCCTGAAAATTGCGGTTTTTCGGCGTTTCCGGAAAAAGTCGCGGCCCGACGCGCAAAAGTGGGGTATCGTAGAAATCGCCTTTTAAAGACGCACCTTTCTGGCCCCACAAAAATGGGCATTTCAAATTAGAAACAAGTCAAATGAACAAAATAGTGTGAATAAGTAAGTATTTCAGGGGTGAGTTAGCAGGTTATTGGGGTAGTAAGTCCTGATTTTTTTGGAGGTTGCAGTGACCACTACGCCATTCAAAATAGGCAGGCTTTAGCATAAGCAGTTAGGCCCCGTAGGATGATTTTAGCTAAAATGTGCCCCAAACACTCAAACCGACTTGTATCTTGCAATGGAAAATATGGGAAACATGACTTAGACAGCAAATGATACACTGTATGCCATGTTTCCAAATTTTTATGCACAGTGGTTACAGCATGAAGCGAATGCATGTGAATATACAAAGGTGCATTGCATTAAACAAGTCCAATGAGCGTGAAAAAAATGGCCGGCCTGCCTGCTTTCATCCATCATTTGTTCTAAATTTATAATTAATCAATGATCTGAGGTGGAGTCTTAGCCAGTGGTACCATCAGGGGTGTGTAATGCACTTTAGGGTAGACAGCCAATCAGCTGCCAGATTCAATCTGTCAATCAAACACAGCAGCCAATCAGAGAGCTGGCCATTGATCAGCAGGCCCTTTATGACATCACAGACAGACCCACGGAACTCTCTGTGCTTGTCTGCTGGCTGGCTGTCAGTTGGGTGGGTGGGCGGCAGAGGGGGAGGATGTACGTCTCGTTTCTCCTGAAAATTGCGGTTTTTCGGCGTTTCCGGAAAAAGTCGCGGTCCGACGCGCAAAAGTGGGGTATCGTAGAAATCGCCTTTTAAAGACGCACCTTTCTGGCCCCACAAAAATGGGCATTTCAAATTAGAAACAAGTCAAATGAACAAAATAGTGTGAATAAGTAAGTATTTCAGGGGTGAGTTAGCAGGTTATTGGGGTAGTAAGTCCTGATTTTTTTGGAGGTTGCAGTGAACACTACGCCATTCAAAATAGGCAGGCTTTAGCATAAGCAGTTAGGCCCCGTAGGATGATTTTAGCTAAAATGTGCCCCAAACACTCAAACCGGCTTGTATCTTGCAATGGAAAATATGGGAAACATGACTTAGACAGCAAATGATACACTGTATGCCATGTTTCCAAATTTTTATGCACAGTGGTTACAGCATGAAGCGAATGCATGTGAATATACACAGGTGCATTGCATTAAACAAGTCCAATGAGCGTGAAAAAAATGGCCGGCCTGCCTGCTTTCATCCATCATTTGTTCTAAATTTATAATTAATCAATAAGCTGAGGTGGAGTCTTAGCCAGTGGTACCATCAGGGGTGTGTAATGCACTTTAGGGTAGACAGCCAATCAGCTGCCAGATTCAATCTGTCAATCAAACACAGCAGCCAATCAGAGAGCTGGCCATTGATCAGCAGGCCCTTTATGACATCACAGACAGACCCACGGAACTCTCTGTGCTTGTCTGCTGGCTGGCTGTCAGTTGGGTGGGTGGGCGGCAGAGGGGGAGGATGTACGTCTCGTTTCTCCTGAAAATTGCGGTTTTTCGGCGTTTCTGGAAAAAGTCGCGGCCCGACGCGCAAAAGTGGGGTATCGTAGAAATCGCCTTTTAAAGACGCACCTTTCTGGCCCCACAAAAATGGGCATTTCAAATTAGAAACAAGTCAAATGAACAAAATAGTGTGAATAAGTAAGTATTTCAGGGGTGAGTTAGCAGGTTATTGGGGTAGTAAGTCCTGATTTTTTTGGAGGTTGCAGTGACCACTATGCCATTCAAAATAGGCAGGCTTTAGCATAAGCAGTTAGGCCCCGTAGGATGATTTTAGCTAAAATGTGCCCCAAACACTCAAACCGGCTTGTATCTTGCAATGGAAAATATGGGAAACATGACTTAGACAGCAAATGATACACTGTATGCCATGTTTCCAAATTTTTATGCACAGTGGTTACAGCATGAAGCGAATGCATGTGAATATTCAAAGGTGCATTGCATTAAACAAGTCCAATGAGCGTGAAAAAAATGGCCGGCCTGCCTGCTTTCATCCATCGTTTGTTCTAAATTTATAATTAATCAATGAGCTGAGGTGGAGTCTTAGCCAGTGGTACCATCAGGGGTGTGTAATGCACTTTAGGGTAGACAGCCAATCAGCTGCCAGATTCAATCTGTCAATCAAACACAGCAGCCAATCAAAGAGCTGGCCATTGATCAGCAGGCCCTTTATGACATCACAGACAGACCCACGGAACTCTCTGTGCTTGTCTGCTGGCTGGCTGTCAGTTGGGTGGGTGGGCGGCAGAGGGGGAGGATGTACGTCTCGTTTCTCCTGAAAATTGCGGTTTTTCGGCGTTTCCGGAAAAAGTCGCGGTCCGACGCGCAAAAGTGGGGTATCGTAGAAATCGCCTTTTAAAGACGCACCTTTCTGGCCCCACGAAAATGGGCATTTCAAATTAGAAACAAGTCAAATGAACAAAATAGTGTGAATAAGTAAGTATTTCAGGGGTGAGTTAGCAGGTTATTGGGGTAGTAAGTCCTGATTTTTTTGGAGGTTGCAGTGACCACTACGCCATTCAAAATAGGCCGGCTTTAGCATAAGCAGTTAGGCCCCGTAGGATGATTTTAGCTAAAATGTGCCCCAAATACTCAAACCGGCTTGTATCTTGCAATGGAAAATATGGGAAACATGACTTTGACAGCAAATGATACACTGTATGCCATGTTTCCAAATTTTTATGCACAGTGGTTACAGCATGAAGCGAATGCATGTGAATATTCAAAGGTGCATTGCATTAAACAAGTCCAATGAGCGTGAAAAAAATGGCCGGCCTGCCTGCTTTCATCCATCATTTGTTCTAAATTTATAATTAATCAATGAGCTGAGGTGGAGTCTTAGCCAGTGGTACCATCAGGTGTGTGTAATGCACTTTAGGGTAGACAGCCAATCAGCTGCCAGATTCAATCTGTCAATCAAACACAGCAGCCAATCAGAGAGCTGGCCATTGATCAGCAGGCCCTTTATGACATCACAGACAGACCCACGGAACTCTCTGTGCTTGTCTGCTGGCTGGCTGTCAGTTAGGTGGGTGGGCGGCAGAGGGGGAGGATGTACGTCTCGTTTCTCCTGAAAATTGCGGTTTTTCGGCGTTTCCGGAAAAAGTCGCGGCCCGACGCGCAAAAGTGGGGTATCGTAGAAATCGCCTTTTAAAGACGCACCTTTCTGGCCCCACAAAAATGGGCATTTCAAATTAGAAACAAGTCAAATGAACAAAATAGTGTGAATAAGTAAGTATTTCAGGGGTGAGTTAGCAGGTTATTGGGGTAGTAAGTCCTGATTTTTTTGGAGGTTGCAGTGACCACTACGCCATTCAAAATAGGCAGGCTTTAGCATAAGCAGTTAGGCCCCGTAGGATGATTTTAGCTAAAATATGCCCCAAACACTCAAACCGGCTTGTATCTTGCAATGGAAAATATGGGAAACATGACTTAGACAGCAAATGATACACTGTATGCCATGTTTCCAAATTTTTATGCACAGTGGTTACAGCATGAAGCGAATGCATGTGAATATACAAAGGTGCATTGCATTAAACAAGTCCAATGAGCGTGAAAAAAATGGCCGGCCTGCCTGCTTTCATCCATCATTTGTTCTAAATTTATAATTAATCAATGAGCTGAGGTGGAGTCTTAGCCAGTGGTACCATCAGGGGTGTGTAATGCACTTTAGGGTAGACAGCCAATCAGCTGCCAGATTCAATCTGTCAATCAAACACAGCAGCCAATCAGAGAGCTGGCCATTGATCAGCAGGCCCTTTATGACATCACAGACAGACCCACGGAACTCTCTGTGCTTGTCTGCTGGCTGGCTGTCAGTTGGGTGGGTGGGCGGCAGAGGGGGAGGATGTACGTCTCGTTTCTCCTGAAAATTGCGGTTTTTCGGCGTTTCCGGAAAAAGTCGCGGTCCGACGCGCAAAAGTGGGGTATCGTAGAAATCGCCTTTTAAAGACGCACCTTTCTGGCCCCACGAAAATGGGCATTTCAAATTAGAAACAAGTCAAATGAACAAAATAGTGTGAATAAGTAAGTATTTCAGGGGTGAGTTAGCAGGTTATTGGGGTAGTAAGTCCTGATTTTTTTGGAGGTTGCAGTGACCACTACGCCATTCAAAATAGGCCGGCTTTAGCATAAGCAGTTAGGCCCCGTAGGATGATTTTAGCTAAAATGTGCCCCAAATACTCAAACCGGCTTGTATCTTGCAATGGAAAATATGGGAAACATGACTTAGACAGCAAATGATACACTGTATGCCATGTTTCCAAATTTTTATGCACAGTGGTTACAGCATGAAGCGAATGCATGTGAATATTCAAAGGTGCATTGCATTAAACAAGTCCAATGAGCGTGAAAAAAATGGCCGGCCTGCCTGCTTTCATCCATCATTTGTTCTAAATTTATAATTAATCAATGAGCTGAGGTGGAGTCTTAGCCAGTGGTACCATCAGGGGTGTGTAATGCACTTTAGGGTAGACAGCCAATCAGCTGCCAGATTCAATCTGTCAATCAAACACAGCAGCCAATCAGAGAGCTGGCCATTGATCAGCAGGCCCTTTATGACATCACAGACAGACCCACGGAACTCTCTGTGCTTGTCTGCTGGCTGGCTGTCAGTTGGGTGGGTGGGCGGCAGAGGGGGAGGATGTACGTCTCGTTTCTCCTGAAAATTGCGGTTTTTCGGCGTTTCCGGAAAAAGTCGCAGCCCGACGCGCAAAAGTGGGGTATCGTAGAAATCGCCTTTTAAAGACGCACCTTTCTGGCCCCACAAAAATGGGCATTTCAAATTAGAAACAAGTCAAATGAACAAAATAGTGTAAATAAGTAAGTATTTCAGGGGTGAGTTAGCAGGTTATTGGGGTAGTAAGTCCTGATTTTTTTGGAGGTTGCAGTGACCACTACGCCATTCAAAATAGGCAGGCTTTAGCATAAGCAGTTAGGCCCCGTAGGATGATTTTAGCTAAAATGTGCCCCAAACACTCAAACCGGCTTGTATCTTGCAATGGAAAATATGGGAAACATGACTTAGACAGCAAATGATACACTGTATGCCATGTTTCCAAATTTGTATGCACAGTGGTTACAGCATGAAGCGAATGCATGTGAATATACACAGGTGCATTGCATTAAACAAGTCCAATGAGCGTGAAAAAAATGTCCGGCCTGCCTGCTTTCATCCATCATTTGTTCTAAATTTATAATTAATCAATGAGCTGAGGTGGAGACTTAGCCAGTGGTACCATCAGGGGTGTGTAATGCACTTTAGGGTAGACAGCCAATCAGCTGCCAGATTCAATCTGTCAATCAAACACAGCAGCCAATCAGAGAGCTGGCCATTGATCAGCAGGCCCTTTATGACATCACAGACAGACCCACGGAACTCTCTGTGCTTGTCTGCTGGCTGGCTGTCAGTTGGGTGGGTGGGCGGCAGAGGGGGAGGATGTACGTCTCGTTTCTCCTGAAAATTGCGGTTTTTCGGCGTTTCCGGAAAAAGTCGCGGTCCGACGCGCAAAAGTGGGGTATCGTAGAAATCGCCTTTTAAAGACGCACCTTTCTGGCCCCACAAAAATGGGCATTTCAAATTAGAAACAAGTCAAATGAACAAAATAGTGTGAATAAGTAAATATTTCAGGGGTGAGTTAGCAGGTTATTGGGGTAGTAAGTCCTGATTTTTTTGGAGGTTGCAGTGACCACTACGCCATTCAAAATAGGCAGGCTTTAGCATAAGCAGTTAGGCCCCGTAGGATGATTTTAGCTAAAATGTGCCCCAAACACTCAAACCGGCTTGTATCTTGCAATGGAAAATATGGGAAACATGACTTAGACAGCAAATGATACACTGTATGCCATGTTTCCAAATTTTTATGCACAGTGGTTACAGCATGAAGCGAATGCATGTGAATATACACAGGTGCATTGCATTAAACAAGTCCAATGAGCGTGAAAAAAATGGCCGGCCTGCCTGCTTTCATCCATCATTTGTTCTAAATTTATAATTAATCAATGAGCTGAGGTGGAGTCTTAGCCAGTGGTACCATCAGGGGTGTGTAATGCACTTTAGGGTAGACAGCCAATCAGCTGCCAGATTCAATCTGTCAATCAAACACAGCAGCCAATCAGAGAGCTTGCCATTGATCAGCAGGCCCTTTATGACATCACAGACAGACCCACGGAACTCTCTGTGCTTGTCTGCTGGCTGGCTGTCAGTTGGGTGGGTGGGCGGCAGAGGGGGAGGATGTACGTCTCGTTTCTCCTGAAAATTGCGGTTTTTCGGCGTTTCCGGAAAAAGTCGCGGTCCGACGCGCAAAAGTGGGGTATCGTAGAAATCGCCTTTTAAAGACGCACCTTTCTGGCCCCACGAAAATGGGCATTTCAAATTAGAAACAAGTCAAATGAACAAAATAGTGTGAATAAGTAAGTATTTCAGGGGTGAGTTAGCAGGTTATTGGGGTAGTAAGTCCTGATTTTTTTGGAGGTTGCAGTGACCACTACGCCATTCAAAATAGGCCGGCTTTAGCATAAGCAGTTAGGCCCCGTAGGATGATTTTAGCTAAAATGTGCCCCAAATACTCAAACCGGCTTGTATCTTGCAATGGAAAATATGGGAAACATGACTTAGACAGCAAATGATACACTGTATGCCATGTTTCCAAATTTTTATGCACAGTGGTTACAGCATGAAGCGAATGCATGTGAATATTCAAAGGTGCATTGCATTAAACAAGTCCAATGAGCGTGAAAAAAATGGCCGGCCTGCCTGCTTTCATCCATCATTTGTTCTAAATTTATAATTAATCAATGAGCTGAGGTGGAGTCTTAGCCAGTGGTACCATCAGGGGTGTGTAATGCACTTTAGGGTAGACAGCCAATCAGCTGCCAGATTCAATCTGTCAATCAAACACAGCAGCCAATCAGAGAGCTGGCCATTGATCAGCAGGCCCTTTATGACATCACAGACAGACCCACGGAACTCTCTGTGCTTGTCTGCTGGCTGGCTGTCAGTTGGGTGGGTGGGCGGCAGAGGGGGAGGATGTATGTCTCGTTTCTCCTGAAAATTGCGGTTTTTCGGCGTTTCCGGAAAAAGTCGCGGCCCGACGCGCAAAAGTGGGGTATCGTAGAAATCGCCTTTTAAAGACGCACCTTTCTGGCCCCACAAAAATGGGCATTTCAAATTAGAAACAAGTCAAATGAACAAAATAGTGTGAATAAGTAAGTATTTCAGGGGTGAGTTAGCAGGTTATTGGGGTAGTAAGTCCTGATTTTTTTGGAGGTTGCAGTGACCACTACGCCATTCAAAATAGGCAGGCTTTAGCATAAGCAGTTAGGCCCCGTAGGATGATTTTAGCTAAAATGTGCCCCAAACACTCAAACCGGCTTGTATCTTGCAATGGAAAATATGGGAAACATGACTTAGACAGCAAATGATACACTGTATGCCATGTTTCCAAATTTGTATGCACAGTGGTTACAGCATGAAGCGAATGCATGTGAATATACACAGGTGCATTGCATTAAACAAGTCCAATGAGCGTGAAAAAAATGGCCGGCCTGCCTGCTTTCATCCATCATTTGTTCTAAATTTATAATTAATCAATGAGCTGAGGTGGAGACTTAGCCAGTGGTACCATCAGGGGTGTGTAATGCACTTTAGGGTAGACAGCCAATCAGCTGCCAGATTCAATCTATCAATCAAACACAGCAGCCAATCAGAGAGCTGGCCATTGATCAGCAGGCCCTTTATGACATCACAGACAGACCCACGGAACTCTCTGTGCTTGTCTGCTGGCTGGCTGTCAGTTGGGTGGGTGGGCGGCAGAGGGGGAGGATGTACGTCTCGTTTCTCCTGAAAATTGCGGTTTTTCGGCGTTTCCGGAAAAAGTCGCGGTCCGACGCGCAAAAGTGGGGTATCGTAGAAATCGCCTTTTAAAGACGCACCTTTCTGGCCCCACAAAAATGGGCATTTCAAATTAGAAACAAGTCAAATGAACAAAATAGTGTGAATAAGTAAGTATTTCAGGGGTGAGTTAGCAGGTTATTGGGGTAGTAAGTCCTGATTTTTTTGGAGGTTGCAGTGACCACTACGCCATTCAAAATAGGCAGGCTTTAGCATAAGCAGTTAGGCCCCGTAGGATGATTTTAGCTAAAATGTGCCCCAAACACTCAAACCGGCTTGTATCTTGCAATGGAAAATATGGGAAACATGACTTAGACAGCAAATGATACACTGTATGCCATGTTTCCAAATTTTTATGCACAGTGGTTACAGCATGAAGCGAATGCATGTGAATATACACAGGTGCATTGCATTAAACAAGTCCAATGAGCGTGAAAAAAATGGCCGGCCTGCCTGCTTTCATCCATCATTTGTTCTAAATTTATAATTAATCAATGAGCTGAGGTGGAGTCTTAGCCAGTGGTACCATCAGGGGTGTGTAATGCACTTTAGGGTAGACAGCCAATCAGCTGCCAGATTCAATCTGTCAATCAAACACAGCAGCCAATCAGAGAGCTGGCCATTGATCAGCAGGCCCTTTATGACATCACAGACAGACCCACGGAACTCTCTGTGCTTGTCTGCTGGCTGGCTTTCAGTTGGGTGGGTGGGCGGCAGAGGGGGAGGATGTACGTCTCGTTTCTCCTGAAAATTGCGGTTTTTCGGCGTTTCCGGAAAAAGTCACGGTCCGACGCGCAAAAGTGGGGTATCGTAGAAATCGCCTTTTAAAGACGCACCTTTCTGGCCCCACGAAAATGGGCATTTCAAATTAGAAACAAGTCAAATGAACAAAATAGTGTGAATAAGTAAGTATTTCAGGGGTGAGTTAGCAGGTTATTGGGGTAGTAAGTCCTGATTTTTTTGGAGGTTGCAGTGACCACTACGCCATTCAAAATAGGCAGGCTTTAGCATAAGCAGTTAGGCCCCGTAGGATGATTTTAGCTAAAATGTGCCCCAAACACTCAAACCGGCTTGTATCTTGCAATGGAAAATATGGGAAACATGACTTAGACAGCAAATGATACACTGTATGCCATGTTTCCAAATTTTTATGCACAGTGGTTACAGCATGAAGCGAATGCATGTGAATATACAAAGGTGCATTGCATTAAACAAGTCCAATGAGCGTGAAAAAAATGGCCGGCCGGCCTGCCTGCTTTCATCCATCATTTGTTCTAAATTTATAATTAATCAATGAGCTGAGGTGGAGTCTTAGCCAGTGGTACCATCAGGGGTGTGTAATGCACTTTAGGGTAGACAGCCAATCAGCTGCCAGATTCAATCTGTCAATCAAACACAGCAGCCAATCAGAGAGCTGGCCATTGATCAGCAGGCCCTTTATGACATCACAGACAGACCCACGGAACTCTCTGTGCTTGTCTGCTGGCTGGCTGTCAGTTAGGTGGGTGGGCGGCAGAGGGGGAGGATGTACGTCTCGTTTCTCCTGAAAATTGCGGTTTTTCGGCGTTTCCGGAAAAAGTCGCGGTCCGACGCGCAAAAGTGGGGTATCGTAGAAATCGCCTTTTAAAGACGCACCTTTCTGGCCCCACGAAAATGGGCATTTCAAATTAGAAACAAGTCAAATGAACAAAATAGTGTGAATAAGTAAGTATTTCAGGGGTGAGTTAGCAGGTTATTGGGGTAGTAAGTCCTGATTTTTTTGGAGGTTGCAGTGACCACTACGCCATTCAAAATAGGCCGGCTTTAGCATAAGCAGTTAGGCCCCGTAGGATGATTTTAGCTAAAATGTGCCCCAAATACTCAAACCGGCTTGTATCTTGCAATGGAAAATATGGGAAACATGACTTAGACAGCAAATGATACACTGTATGCCATGTTTCCAAATTTTTATGCACAGTGGTTACAGCATGAAGCGAATGCATGTGAATATTCAAAGGTGCATTGCATTAAACAAGTCCAATGAGCGTGAAAAAAATGGCCGGCCTGCCTGCTTTCATCCATCATTTGTTCTAAATTTATAATTAATCAATGAGCTGAGGTGGAGTCTTAGCCAGTGGTACCATCAGGGGTGTGTAATGCACTTTAGGGTAGACAGCCAATCAGCTGCCAGATTCAATCTGTCAATCAAACACAGCAGCCAATCAGAGAGCTGGCCATTGATCAGCAGGCCCTTTATGACATCACAGACAGACCCACGGAACTCTCTGTGCTTGTCTGCTGGCTGGCTGTCAGTTGGGTGGGTGGGCGGCAGAGGGGGAGGATGTATGTCTCGTTTCTCCTGAAAATTGCGGTTTTTCGGCGTTTCCGGAAAAAGTCGCGGCCCGACGCGCAAAAGTGGGGTATCGTAGAAATCGCCTTTTAAAGACGCACCTTTCTGGCCCCACAAAAATTGGCATTTCAAATTAGAAACAAGTCAAATGAACAAAATAGTGTGAATAAGTAAGTATTTCAGGGGTGAGTTAGCAGGTTATTGGGGTAGTAAGTCCTGATTTTTTTGGAGGTTGCAGTGACCACTACACCATTCAAAATAGGCAGGCTTTAGCATAAGCAGTTAGGCCCTGTAGGATGATTTTAGCTAAAATGTGCCCCAAACACTCAAACCGGCTTGTATCTTGCAATGGAAAATATGGGAAACATGACTTAGACAGCAAATGATACACTGTATGCCATGTTTCCAAATTTGTATGCACAGTGGTTACAGCATGAAGCGAATGCATGTGAATATACACAGGTGCATTGCATTAAACAAGTCCAATGAGCGTGAAAAAAATGGCCGGCCTGCCTGCTTTCATCCATCATTTGTTCTAAATTTATAATTAATCAATGAGCTGAGGTGGAGACTTAGCCAGTGGTACCATCAGGGGTGTGTAATGCACTTTAGGGTAGACAGCCAATCAGCTGCCAGATTCAATCTATCAATCAAACACAGCAGCCAATCAGAGAGCTGGCCATTGATCAGCAGGCCCTTTATGACATCACAGACAGACCCACGGAACTCTCTGTGCTTGTCTGCTGGCTGGCTGTCAGTTGGGTGGGTGGGCGGCAGAGGGGGAGGATGTACGTCTCGTTTCTCCTGAAAATTGCGGTTTTTCGGCGTTTCCGGAAAAAGTCGCGGTCCGACGCGCAAAAGTGGGGTATCGTAGAAATCGCCTTTTAAAGACGCACCTTTCTGGCCCCACAAAAATGGGCATTTCAAATTAGAAACAAGTCAAATGAACAAAATAGTGTGAATAAGTAAGTATTTCAGGGGTGAGTTAGCAGGTTATTGGGGTAGTAAGTCCTGATTTTTTTGGAGGTTGCAGTGACCACTACGCCATTCAAAATAGGCAGGCTTTAGCATAAGCAGTTAGGCCCCGTAGGATGATTTTAGCTAAAATGTGCCCCAAATACTCAAACCGGCTTGTATCTTGCAATGGAAAATATGGGAAACATGACTTAGACAGCAAATGATACACTGTATGCCATGTTTCCAAATTTTTATGCACAGTGGTTACAGCATGAAGCGAATGCATGTGAATATTCAAAGGTGCATTGCATTAAACAAGTCCAATGAGCGTGAAAAAAATGGCCGGCCTGCCTGCTTTCATCCATCATTTGTTCTAAATTTATAATTAATCAATGAGCTGAGGTGGAGTCTTAGCCAGTGGTACCATCAGGGGTGTGTAATGCACTTTAGGGTAGACAGCCAATCAGCTGCCAGATTCAATCTGTCAATCAAACACAGCAGCCAATCAGAGAGCTGGCCATTGATCAGCAGGCCCTTTATGACATCACAGACAGACCCACGGAACTCTCTGTGCTTGTCTGCTGGCTGGCTGTCAGTTGGGTGGGTGGGCGGCAGAGGGGGAGGATGTACGTCTCGTTTCTCCTGAAAATTGCGGTTTTTCGGCGTTTCCGGAAAAAGTCGCGGCCCGACGCGCAAAAGTGGGGTATCGTAGAAATCGCCTTTTAAAGACGCACCTTTCTGGCCCCACAAAAATGGGCATTTCAAATTAGAAACAAGTCAAATGAACAAAATAGTGTGAATAAGTAAGTATTTCAGGGGTGAGTTAGCAGGTTATTGGGGTAGTAAGTCCTTATTTTTTTGGAGGTTGCAGTGACCACTACGCCATTCAAAATAGGCAGGCTTTAGCATAAGCAGTTAGGCCCCGTAGGATGATTTTAGCTAAAATGTGCCCCAAACACTCAAACCGGCTTGTATCTTGCAATGGAAAATATGGGAAACATGACTTAGACAGCAAATGATACACTGTATGCCATGTTTCCAAATTTGTATGCACAGTGGTTACAGCATGAAGCGAATGCATGTGAATATACACAGGTGCATTGCATTAAACAAGTCCAATGAGCGTGAAAAAAATGGCCGGCCTGCCTGCTTTCATCCATCATTTGTTCTAAATTTATAATTAATCAATGAGCTGAGGTGGAGACTTAGCCAGTGGTACCATCAGGGGTGTGTAATGCACTTTAGGGTAGACAGCCAATCAGCTGCCAGATTCAATCTGTCAATCAAACACAGCAGCCAATCAGAGAGCTGGCCATTGATCAGCAGGCCCTTTATGACATCACAGACAGACCCACGGAACTCTCTGTGCTTGTCTGCTGGCTGGCTGTCAGTTGGGTGGGTGGGCGGCAGAGGGGGAGGATGTACGTCTCGTTTCTCCTGAAAATTGCGGTTTTTCGGCGTTTCCGGAAAAAGTCGCGGTCCGACGCGCAAAAGTGGGGTATCGTAGAAATCGCCTTTTAAAGACGCACCTTTCTGGCCCCACAAAAATGGGCATTTCAAATTAGAAACAAGTCAAATGAACAAAATAGTGTGAATAAGTAAGTATTTCAGGGGTGAGTTAGCAGGTTATTGGGGTAGTAAGTCCTGATTTTTTTGGAGGTTGCAGTGACCACTACGCCATTCAAAATAGGCAGGCTTTAGCATAAGCAGTTAGGCCCCGTAGGATGATTTTAGCTAAAATGTGCCCCAAACACTCAAACCGGCTTGTATCTTGCAATGGAAAATATGGGAAACATGACTTAGACAGCAAATGATACACTGTATGCCATGTTTCCAAATTTTTATGCACAGTGGTTACAGCATGAAGCGAATGCATGTGAATATACACAGGTGCATTGCATTAAACAAGTCCAATGAGCGTGAAAAAAATGGCCGGCCTGCCTGCTTTCATCCATCATTTGTTCTAAATTTATAATTAATCAATGAGCTGAGGTGGAGTCTTAGCCAATGGTACCATCAGGGGTGTGTAATGCACTTTAGGGTAGACAGCCAATCAGCTGCCAGATTCAATCTGTCAATCAAACACAGCAGCCAATCAGAGAGCTGGCCATTGATCAGCAGGCCCTTTATGACATCACAGACAGACCCACGGAACTCTCTGTGCTTGTCTGCTGGCTGGCTGTCAGTTGGGTGGGTGGGCGGCAGAGGGGGAGGATGTACGTCTCGTTTCTCCTGATAATTGCGGTTTTTCGGCGTTTCCGGAAAAAGTCGCGGTCCGACGCGCAAAAGTGGGGTATCGTAGAAATCGCCTTTTAAAGACGCACCTTTCTGGCCCCACGAAAATGGGCATTTCAAATTAGAAACAAGTCAAATGAACAAAATAGTGTGAATAAGTAAGTATTTCAGGGGTGAGTTAGCAGGTTATTGGGGTAGTAAGTCCTGATTTTTTTGGAGGTTGCAGTGACCACTACGCCATTCAAAATAGGCCGGCTTTAGCATAAGCAGTTAGGCCCCGTAGGATGATTTTAGCTAAAATGTGCCCCAAATACTCAAACCAGCTTGTATCTTGCAATGGAAAATATGGGAAACATGACTTAGACAGCAAATGATACACTGTATGCCATGTTTCCAAATTTTTATGCACAGTGGTTACAGCATGAAGCGAATGCATGTGAATATTCAAAGGTGCATTGCATTAAACAAGTCCAATGAGCGTGAAAAAAATGGCCGGCCTGCCTGCTTTCATCCATCATTTGTTCTAAATTTATAATTAATCAATGAGCTGAGGTGGAGTCTTAGCCAGTGGTACCATCAGGGGTGTGTAATGCACTTTAGGGTAGACAGCCAATCAGCTGCCAGATTCAATCTGTCAATCAAACACAGCAGCCAATCAGAGAGCTGGCCATTGATCAGCAGGCCCTTTATGACATCACAGACAGACCCACGGAACTCTCTGTGCTTGTCTGCTGGCTGGCTGTCAGTTGGGTGGGTGGGCGGCAGAGGGGGAGGATGTACGTCTCGTTTCTCCTGAAAATTGCGGTTTTTCGGCGTTTCCGGAAAAAGTCGCGGCCCGATGCGCAAAAGTGGGGTATCGTAGAAATCGCCTTTTAAAGACGCACCTTTCTGGCCCCACAAAAATGGGCATTTCAAATTAGAAACAAGTCAAATGAACAAAATAGTGTGAATAAGTAAGTATTTCAGGGGTGAGTTAGCAGGTTATTGGGGTAGTAAGTCCTGATTTTTTTGGAGGTTGCAGTGACCACTACGCCATTCAAAATAGGCAGGCTTTAGCATAAGCAGTTAGGCCCCGTAGGATGATTTTAGCTAAAATGTGCCCCAAACACTCAAACCGGCTTGTATCTTGCAATGGAAAATATGGGAAACATGACTTAGACAGCAAATGATACACTGTATGCCATGTTTCCAAATTTGTATGCACAGTGGTTACAGCATGAAGCGAATGCATGTGAATATACACAGGTGCATTGCATTAAACAAGTCCAATGAGCGTGAAAAAAATGGCCGGCCTGCCTGCTTTCATCCATCATTTGTTCTAAATTTATAATTAATCAATGAGCTGAGGTGGAGACTTAGCCAGTGGTACCATCAGGGGTGTGTAATGCACTTTAGGGTAGACAGCCAATCAGCTGCCAGATTCAATCTGTCAATCAAACACAGCAGCCAATCAGAGAGCTGGCCATTGATCAGCAGGCCCTTTATGACATCACAGACAGACCCACGGAACTCTCTGTGCTTGTCTGCTGGCTGGCTGTCAGTTGGGTGGGTGGGCGGCAGAGGGGGAGGATGTACGTCTCGTTTCTCCTGAAAATTGCGGTTTTTCGGCGTTTCCGGAAAAAGTCGCGGTCCGACGCGCAAAAGTGGGGTATCGTAGAAATCGCCTTTTAAAGACGCACCTTTCTGGCCCCACAAAAATGGGCATTTCAAATTAGAAACAAGTCAAATGAACAAAATAGTGTGAATAAGTAAATATTTCAGGGGTGAGTTAGCAGGTTATTGGGGTAGTAAGTCCTGATTTTTTTGGAGGTTGCAGTGACCACTACGCCATTCAAAATAGGCCGGCTTTAGCATAAGCAGTTAGGCCCCGTAGGATGATTTTAGCTAAAATGTGCCCCAAATACTCAAACCGGCTTGTATCTTGCAATGGAAAATATGGGAAACATGACTTAGACAGCAAATGATACACTGTATGCCATGTTTCCAAATTTTTATGCACAGTGGTTACAGCATGAAGCGAATGCATGTGAATATTCAAAGGTGCATTGCATTAAACAAGTCCAATGAGCGTGAAAAAAATGGCCGGCCTGCCTGCTTTCATCCATCATTTGTTCTAAATTTATAATTAATCAATGAGCTGAGGTGGAGTCTTAGCCAGTGGTACCATCAGGGGTGTGTAATGCACTTTAGGGTAGACAGCCAATCAGCTGCCAGATTCAATCTGTCAATCAAACACAGCAGCCAATCAGAGAGCTGGCCATTGATCAGCAGGCCCTTTATGACATCACAGACAGACCCACGGAACTCTCTGTGCTTGTCTGCTGGCTGGCTGTCAGTTGGGTGGGTGGGCGGCAGAGGGGGAAAATGTATGTCTCGTTTCTCCTGAAAATTGCGGTTTTTCGGCGTTTCCGGAAAAAGTCGCGGCCCGACGCGCAAAAGTGGGGTATCGTAGAAATCGCCTTTTAAAGACGCACCTTTCTGGCCCCACGAAAATGGGCATTTCAAATTAGAAACAAGTCAAATGAACAAAATAGTGTGAATAAGTAAGTATTTCAGGGGTGAGTTAGCAGGTTATTGGGGTAGTAAGTCCTGATTTTTTTGGAGGTTGCAGTGACCACTACGCCATTCAAAATAGGCCGGCTTTAGCATAAGCAGTTAGGCCCCGTAGGATGATTTTAGCTAAAATGTGCCCCAAATACTCAAACCAGCTTGTATCTTGCAATGGAAAATATGGGAAACATGACTTAGACAGCAAATGATACACTGTATGCCATGTTTCCAAATTTTTATGCACAGTGGTTACAGCATGAAGCGAATGCATGTGAATATTCAAAGGTGCATTGCATTAAACAAGTCCAATGAGCGTGAAAAAAATGGCCGGCCTGCCTGCTTTCATCCATCATTTGTTCTAAATTTATAATTAATCAATGAGCTGAGGTGGAGTCTTAGCCAGTGGTACCATCAGGGGTGTGTAATGCACTTTAGGGTAGACAGCCAATCAGCTGCCAGATTCAATCTGTCAATCAAACACAGCAGCCAATCAGAGAGCTGGCCATTGATCAGCAGGCCCTTTATGACATCACAGACAGACCCACGGAACTCTCTGTGCTTGTCTGCTGGCTGGCTGTCAGTTGGGTGGGTGGGCGGCAGAGGGGGAGGATGTACGTCTCGTTTCTCCTGAAAATTGCGGTTTTTCGGCGTTTCCGGAAAAAGTCGCGGCCCGATGCGCAAAAGTGGGGTATCGTAGAAATCGCCTTTCAAAGACGCACCTTTCTGGCCCCACAAAAATGGGCATTTCAAATTAGAAACAAGTCAAATGAACAAAATAGTGTGAATAAGTAAGTATTTCAGGGGTGAGTTAGCAGGTTATTGGGGTAGTAAGTCCTGATTTTTTTGGAGGTTGCAGTGACCACTACGCCATTCAAAATAGGCAGGCTTTAGCATAAGCAGTTAGGCCCCGTAGGATGATTTTAGCTAAAATGTGCCCCAAACACTCAAACCGGCTTGTATCTTGCAATGGAAAATATGGGAAACATGACTTAGACAGCAAATGATACACTGTATGCCATGTTTCCAAATTTGTATGCACAGTGGTTACAGCATGAAGCGAATGCATGTGAATATACAAAGGTGCATTGCATTAAACAAGTCCAATGAGCGTGAAAAAAATGGCCGGCCTGCCTGCTTTCATCCATCATTTGTTCTAAATTTATAATTAATCAATGAGCTGAGGTGGAGACTTAGCCAGTGGTACCATCAGGGGTGTGTAATGCACTTTAGGGTAGACAGCCAATCAGCTGCCAGATTCAATCTGTCAATCAAACACAGCAGCCAATCAGAGAGCTGGCCATTGATCAGCAGGCCCTTTATGACATCACAGACAGACCCACGGAACTCTCTGTGCTTGTCTGCTGGCTGGCTGTCAGTTGGGTGGGTGGGCGGCAGAGGGGGAGGATGTACGTCTCGTTTCTCCTGAAAATTGCGGTTTTTCGGCGTTTCCGGAAAAAGTCGCGGTCCGACGCGCAAAAGTGGGGTATCGTAGAAATCGCCTTTTAAAGACGCACCTTTCTGGCCCCACAAAAATGGGCATTTCAAATTAGAAACAAGTCAAATGAACAAAATAGTGTGAATAAGTAAATATTTCAGGGGTGAGTTAGCAGGTTATTGGGGTAGTAAGTCCTGATTTTTTTGGAGGTTGCAGTGACCACTACGCCATTCAAAATAGGCAGGCTTTAGCATAAGCAGTTAGGCCCCGTAGGATGATTTTAGCTAAAATGTGCCCCAAACACTCAAACCGGCTTGTATCTTGCAATGGAAAATATGGGAAACATGACTTAGACAGCAAATGATACACTGTATGCCATGTTTCCAAATTTTTATGCACAGTGGTTACAGCATGAAGCGAATGCATATGAATATACACAGGTGCATTGCATTAAACAAGTCCAATGAGCGTGAAAAAAATGGCCGGCCTGCCTGCTTTCATCCATCATTTGTTCTAAATTTATAATTAATCAATGAGCTGAGGTGGAGTCTTAACCAGTGGTACCGTCAGGGGTGTGTAATGCACTTTAGGGTAGACAGCCAATCAGCTGCCAGATTCAATCTGTCAATCAAACACAGCAGCCAATCAGAGAGCTTGCCATTGATCAGCAGGCCCTTTATGACATCACAGACAGACCCACGGAACTCTCTGTGCTTGTCTGCTGGCTGGCTGTCAGTTGGGTGGGTGGGCGGCAGAGGGGGAGGATGTACGTCTCGTTTCTCCTGAAAATTGCGGTTTTTCGGCGTTTCCGGAAAAAGTCGCGGTCCGACGCGCAAAAGTGGGGTATCGTAGAAATCGCCTTTTAAAGACGCACCTTTCTGGCCCCACGAAAATGGGCATTTCAAATTAGAAACAAGTCAAATGAACAAAATAGTGTGAATAAGTAAGTATTTCAGGGGTGAGTTAGCAGGTTATTGGGGTAGTAAGTCCTGATTTTTTTGGAGGTTGCAGTGACCACTACGCCATTCAAAATAGGCCGGCTTTAGCATAAGCAGTTAGGCCCCGTAGGATGATTTTAGCTAAAATGTGCCCCAAATACTCAAACCGGCTTGTATCTTGCAATGGAAAATATGGGAAACATGACTTAGACAGCAAATGATACACTGTATGCCATGTTTCCAAATTTTTATGCACAGTGGTTACAGCATGAAGCGAATGCATGTGAATATTCAAAGGTGCATTGCATTAAACAAGTCCAATGAGCGTGAAAAAAATGGCCGGCCTGCCTGCTTTCATCCATCATTTGTTCTAAATTTATAATTAATCAATGAGCTGAGGTGGAGTCTTAGCCAGTGGTACCATCAGGGGTGTGTAATGCACTTTAGGGTAGACAGCCAATCAGCTGCCAGATTCAATCTGTCAATCAAACACAGCAGCCAATCAGAGAGCTGGCCATTGATCAGCAGGCCCTTTATGACATCACAGACAGACCCACGGAACTCTCTGTGCTTGTCTGCTGGCTGGCTGTCAGTTGGGTGGGTGGGCGGCAGAGGGGGAGGATGTACGTCTCGTTTCTCCTGAAAATTGCGGTTTTTCGGCGTTTCCGGAAAAAGTCGCGGTCCGACGCGCAAAAGTGGGGTATCGTAGAAATCGCCTTTTAAAGACGCACCTTTCTGGCCCCACAAAAATGGGCATTTCAAATTAGAAACAAGTCAAATGAACAAAATAGTGTGAATAAGTAAGTATTTCAGGGGTGAGTTAGCAGGTTATTGGGGTAGTAAGTCCTGATTTTTTTGGAGGTTGCAGTGACCACTACGCCATTCAAAATAGGCAGGCTTTAGCATAAGCAGTTAGGCCCCGTAGGATGATTTTAGCTAAAATGTGCCCCAAACACTCAAACCGGCTTGTATCTTGCAATGAAAAATATGGGAAACATGACTTAGACAGCAAATGATACACTGTATGCCATGTTTCCAAATTTTTATGCACAGTGGTTACAGCATGAAGCGAATGCATGTGAATATACACAGGTGCATTGCATTAAACAAGTCCAATGAGCGTGAAAAAAATGGCCGGCCTGCCTGCTTTCATCCATCATTTGTTCTAAATTTATAATTAATCAATGAGCTGAGGTGGAGTCTTAGCCAGTGGTACCATCAGGGGTGTGTAATGCACTTTAGGGTAGACAGCCAATCAGCTGCCAGATTCAATCTGTCAATCAAACACAGCAGCCAATCAGAGAGCTGGCCATTGATCAGCAGGCCCTTTATGACATCACAGACAGACCCACGGAACTCTCTGTGCTTGTCTGCTGGCTGGCTGTCAGTTGGGTGGGTGGGCGGCAGAGGGGGAGGATGTACGTCTCGTTTCTCCTGAAAATTGCGGTTTTTCGGCGTTTCCGGAAAAAGTCGCGGTCCGACGCGCAAAAGTGGGGTATCGTAGAAATCGCCTTTTAAAGACGCACCTTTCTGGCCCCACGAAAATGGGCATTTCAAATTAGAAACAAGTCAAATGAACAAAATAGTGTGAATAAGTAAGTATTTCAGGGGTGAGTTAGCAGGTTATTGGGGTAGTAAGTCCTGATTTTTTTGGAGGTTGCAGTGACCACTACGCCATTCAAAATAGGCCGGCTTTAGCATAAGCAGTTAGGCCCCGTAGGATGATTTTAGCTAAAATGTGCCCCAAATACTCAAACCGGCTTGTATCTTGCAATGGAAAATATGGGAAACATGACTTAGACAGCAAATGATACACTGTATGCCATGTTTCCAAATTTTTATGCACAGTGGTTACAGCATGAAGCGAATGCATGTGAATATTCAAAGGTGCATTGCATTAAACAAGTCCAATGAGCGTGAAAAAAATGGCCGGCCTGCCTGCTTTCATCCATCATTTGTTCTAAATTTATAATTAATCAATGAGCTGAGGTGGAGTCTTAGCCAGTGGTACCATCAGGGGTGTGTAATGCACTTTAGGGTAGACAGACAATCAGCTGCCAGATTCAATCTGTCAATCAAACACAGCAGCCAATCAGAGAGCTGGCCATTGATCAGCAGGCCCTTTATGACATCACAGACAGACCCACGGAACTCTCTGTGCTTGTCTGCTGGCTGGCTGTCAGTTGGGTGGGTGGGCGGCAGAGGGGGAGGATGTACGTCTCGTTTCTCCTGAAAATTGCGGTTTTTCGGCGTTTCCGGAAAAAGTCGCGGTCCGACGCGCAAAAGTGGGGTATCGTAGAAATCGCCTTTTAAAGACGCACCTTTTTGGCCCCACAAAAATGGGCATTTCAAATTAGAAACAAGTCAAATGAACAAAATAGTGTGAATAAGTAAGTATTTCAGGGGTGAGTTAGCAGGTTATTGGGGTAGTAAGTCCTGATTTTTTTGGAGGTTGCAGTGACCACTACGCCATTCAAAATAGGCAGGCTTTAGCATAAGCAGTTAGGCCCCGTAGGATGATTTTAGCTAAAATGTGCCCCAAATACTCAAACCAGCTTGTATCTTGCAATGGAAAATATGGGAAACATGACTTAGACAGCAAATGATACACTGTATGCCATGTTTCCAAATTTTTATGCACAGTGGTTACAGCATGAAGCGAATGCATGTGAATATTCAAAGGTGCATTGCATTAAACAAGTCCAATGAGCGTGAAAAAAATGGCCGGCCTGCCTGCTTTCATCCATCATTTGTTCTAAATTTATAATTAATCAATGAGCTGAGGTGGAGTCTTAGCCAGTGGTACCATCAGGGGTGTGTAATGCACTTTAGGGTAGACAGCCAATCAGCTGCCAGATTCAATCTGTCAATCAAACACAGCAGCCAATCAGAGAGCTGGCCATTGATCAGCAGGCCCTTTATGACATCACAGACAGACCCACGGAACTCTCTGTGCTTGTCTGCTGGCTGGCTGTCAGTTGGGTGGGTGGGCGGCAGAGGGGGAGGATGTACGTCTCGTTTCTCCTGAAAATTGCGGTTTTTCGGCGTTTCCGGAAAAAGTCGCGGCCCGATGCGCAAAAGTGGGGTATCGTAGAAATCGCCTTTTAAAGACGCACCTTTCTGGCCCCACAAAAATGGGCATTTCAAATTAGAAACAAGTCAAATGAACAAAATAGTGTGAATAAGTAAGTATTTCAGGGGTGAGTTAGCAGGTTATTGGGGTAGTAAGTCCTGATTTTTTTGGAGGTTGCAGTGACCAATACGCCATTCAAAATAGGCAGGCTTTAGCATAAGCAGTTAGGCCCCGTAGGATGATTTTAGCTAAAATGTGCCCCAAACACTCAAACCGGCTTGTATCTTGCAATGGAAAATATGGGAAAAATGACTTAGACAGCAAATGATACACTGTATGCCATGTTTCCAAATTTGTATGCACAGTGGTTACAGCATGAAGCGAATGCATGTGAATATACACAGGTGCATTGCATTAAACAAGTCCAATGAGCGTGAAAAAAATGGCCGGCCTGCCTGCTTTCATCCATCATTTGTTCTAAATTTATAATTAATCAATGAGCTGAGGTGGAGACTTAGCCAGTGGTACCATCAGGGGTGTGTAATGCACTTTAGGGTAGACAGCCAATCAGCTGCCAGATTCAATCTGTCAATCAAACACAGCAGCCAATCAGAGAGCTGGCCATTGATCAGCAGGCCCTTTATGACATCACAGACAGACCCACGGAACTCTCTGTTCTTGTCTGCTAGCTGGCTGTCAGTTGGGTGGGTGGGCGGCAGAGGGGGAGGATGTACGTCTCGTTTCTCCTGAAAATTGCGTTTTTTCGGCGTTTCCGGAAAAATTCGCGGTCCGACGCGCAAAAGTGGGGTATCGTAGAAATCGCCTTTTAAAGACGCACCTTTCTGGCCCCACAAAAATGGGCATTTCAAATTAGAAACAAGTCAAATGAACAAAATAGTGTGAATAAGTAAGTATTTCAGGGGTGAGTTAGCAGGTTATTGGGGTAGTAAGTCCTGATTTTTTTGGAGGTTGCAGTGACCACTACGCCATTCAAAATAGGCAGGCTTTAGCATAAGCAGTTAGGCCCCGTAGGATGATTTTAGCTAAAATGTGCCCCAAACACTCAAACCGGCTTGTATCTTGCAATGGAAAATATGGGAAACATGACTTAGACAGCAAATGATACACTGTATGCCATGTTTCCAAATTTTTATGCACAGTGGTTACAGCATGAAGCGAATGCATGTGAATATACAC
Organism: Crinia signifera; assembly: GCF_055691185.1. NCBI lineage: Eukaryota > Metazoa > Chordata > Amphibia > Anura > Myobatrachidae > Crinia > Crinia signifera. The sequence goes on along the minus strand of NC_139218.1, from coordinate 162,623,581 downwards.
AGGTGCATTGCATTAAACAAGTCCAATGAGCGTGAAAAAAATGGCCGGCCTGCCTGCTTTCATCCATCATTTGTTCTAAATTTATAATTAATCAATGAGCTGAGGTGGAGTCTTAGCCAGTGGTACCATCAGGGGTGTGTAATGCACTTTAGGGTAGACAGCCAATCAGCTGCCAGATTCAATCTGTCAATCAAACACAGCAGCCAATCAGAGAGCTGGCCATTGATCAGCAGGCCCTTTATGACATCACAGACAGACCCACGGAACTCTCTGTGCTTGTCTGCTGGCTGGCTGTCAGTTGGGTGGGTGGGCGGCAGAGGGGGAGGATGTACGTCTCGTTTCTCCTGAAAATTGCGTTTTTTCGGCGTTTCCGGAAAAAGTCGCGGTCCGACGCGCAAAAGTGGGGTATCGTAGAAATCGCCTTTTAAAGACGCACCTTTCTGGCCCCACGAAAATGGGCATTTCAAATTAGAAACAAATCAAATGAACAAAATAGTGTGAATAAGTAAGTATTTCAGGGGTGAGTTAGCAGGTTATTGGGGTAGTAAGTCCTGATTTTTTTGGAGGTTGCAGTGACCACTACGCCATTCAAAATAGGCAGGCTTTAGCATAAGCAGTTAGGCCCCGTAGGATGATTTTAGCTCAAATGTGCCCCAAACACTCAGACCGGCTTGTATCTTGCAATGGAAAATATGGGAAACATGACTTAGACAGCAAATGATACACTGTATGCCATGTTTCCAAATTTTTATGCACAGTGGTTACAGCATGAAGCGAATGCGTGTGAATATACACAGGTGCATTGCATTAAACAAGTCCAATGAGCGTGAAAAAAATGGCCGGCCTGCCTGCTTTCATCCATCATTTGTTCTAAATTTATAATTAATCAATAAGCTGAGGTGGAGTCTTAGCCAGTGGTACCATCAGGGGTGTGTAATGCACTTTAGGGTAGACAGCCAATCAGCTGCCAGATTCAATCTGTCAATCAAACACAACAGCCAATCAGAGAGCTGGCCATTGATCAGCAGGCCCTTTATGACATCACAGACAGACCCACGGAACTCTCTGTGCTTGTCTGCTGGCTGGCTGTCAGTTGGGTGGGTGGGCGGCAGAGGGGGAGGATGTACGTCTCGTTTCTCCTGAAAATTGCGGTTTTTCGGCGTTTCCGGAAAAAGTCGCAGTCCGATTCGCAAAAGTGGGGTATCGTAGAAATCGCCTTTTAAAGACGCACCTTTCTGGCCCCACAAAAATGGGCATTTCAAATTAGAAACAAGTCAAATAAACAAAATAGTGTGAATAAGTAAGTATTTCAGGGGTGAGTTAGCAGGTTATTGGGGTAGTAAGTCCTGATTTTTTTGGAGGTTGCAGTGACCACTACGCCATTCAAAATAGGCAGGCTTTAGCATAAGCAGTTAGGCCCCGTAGGATGATTTTAGCTAAAATGTGCCCCAAACACTCAAACCGGCTTGTATCTTGCAATGGAAAATATGGGAAACATGACTTAGACAGCAAATGATACACTGTATGCCATGTTTTCAAATTTTTATGCACAGTGGTTACAGCATGAAGGGAATGCATGTGAATATTCAAAGGTGCATTGCATTAAACAAGTCCAATGAGCGTGAAAAAATGGCCGGCCGGCCTGCTTTCATCCATCATTTGTTCTAAATTTATAATTAATCAATGAGCTGAGGTGGAGTCTTAGCCAGTGGTACCATCAGGGGTGTGTAATGCACTTTAGGGTAGACAGCCAATCAGCTGCCAGATTCAATCTGTCAATCAAACACAGCAGCCAATCAGAGAGCTGGCCATTGATCAGCAGGCCCTTTATGACATCACAGACAGACCCACGGAACTCTCTGTGCTTGTCTGCTGGCTGGCTGTCAGTTGGGTGGGTGGGCGGCAGAGGGGGAGGATGTACGTCTCGTTTCTCCTGAAAATTGCGGTTTTTCGGCGTTTCCGGAAAAAGTCGCGGCCCGACGCGCAAAAGTGGGGTATCGTAGAAATCGCCTTTTAAAGACGCACCTTTCTGGCCCCACAAAAATGGGCATTTCAAATTAGAAACAAGTCAAATGAACAAAATAGTGTGAATAAGTAAGTATTTCAGGGGTGAGTTAGCAGGTTATTGGGGTAGTAAGTCCTGATTTTTTTGGAGGTTGCAGTGACCACTACGCCATTTAAAATAGGCAGGCTTTAGCATAAGCAGTTAGGCCCCGTAGGATGATTTTAGCTAAAATGTGCCCCAAACACTCAAACCGGCTTGTATCTTGCAATGGAAAATATGGGATACATGACTTAGACAGCAAATGATACACTGTATGCCATGTTTCCAAATTTTTATGCACAGTGGTTACAGCATGAAGCGAATGCATGTGAATATACAAAGGTGCATTGCATTAAACAAGTCCAATGAGCGTGAAAAAAATGGCCGGCCTGCCTGCTTTCATCCATCATTTGTTCTAAATTTATAATTAATCAATGAGCTGAGGTGGAGTCTTAGCCAGTGGTACCATCAGGGGTGTGTAATGCACTTTAGGGTAGACAGCCAATCAGCTGCCAGATTCAATCTGTCAATCAAACACAGCAGCCAATCAGAGAGCTGGCCATTGATCAGCAGGCCCTTTATGACATCACAGACAGACCCACGGAACTCTCTGTGCTTGTCTGCTGGCTGGCTGTCAGTTGGGTGGGTGGGCGGCAGAGGGGGAGGATGTACGTCTCGTTTCTCCTGAAAATTGCGGTTTTTCTGCGTTTCCGTAAAAAGTCGCGGTCCGACGCGCAAAAGTGGGGTATCGTAGAAATCGCCTTTTAAAGACGCACCTTTCTAGCCCCACAAAAATGGGCAATTCAAATTAGAAACAAGTCAAATGAACAAAATAGTGTGAATAAGTAAGTATTTCAGGGGTGAGTTAGCAGGTTATTGGGGTAGTAAGTCCTGATTTTTTTGGAGGTTGCAGTGACCACTACGCCATTCAAAATAGGCAGGCTTTAGCATAAGCAGTTAGGCCCCGTAGGATGATTTTAGCTAAAATGTGCCCCAAACACTCAAACCGGCTTGTATCTTGCAATGGAAAATATGGGAAACATGACTTAGACAGCAAATGATACACTGTATGCCATGTTTCCAAATTTTTATGCACAGTGGTTACAGCATGAAGCGAATGCGTGTGAATATACACAGGTGCATTGCATTAAACAAGTCCAATGAGCGTGAAAAAAATGGCCGGCCTGCCTGCTTTCATCCATCATTTGTTCTAAATTTATAATTAATCAATAAGCTGAGGTGGAGTCTTAGCCAGTGGTACCATCAGGGGTGTGTAATGCACTTTAGGGTAGACAGCCAATCAGCTGCCAGATTCAATCTGTCAATCAAACACAGCAGCCAATCAGAGAGCTGGCCATTGATCAGCAGGCCCTTTATGACATCACAGACAGACCCACGGAACTCTCTGTGCTTGTCTGCTGGCTGGCTGTCAGTTGGGTGGGTGGGCGGCAGAGGGGGAGGATGAACGTCTCGTTTCTCCTGAAAATTGCGGTTTTTTGGCGTTTCCGTAAAAAGTCGCGGCCCAACGCGCAAAAGTGGGGTATCGTAGCAATCGCCTTTTAAAGACGCACCTTTCTGGCCCCACAAAAATGGGCATTTCAAATTAGAAACAAGTCAAATGAACAAAATAGTGTGAATAAGTAAGTATTTCAGCGGTGAGTTAGCAGGTTATTGGGGTAGTAAGTCCTGATTTTTTTGGAGGTTGCAGTGACCACTACGCCATTCAAAATAGGCAGGCTTTAGCATAAGCAGTTAGGCCCCGTAGGATGATTTTAGCTAAAATGTGCCACAAACACTCAAACCGGCTTGTATCTTGCAATGGAAAATATGGGATACATGACTTAGACAGCAAATGATACACTGTATGCCATGTTTCCAAATTTTTATGCACAGTGGTTACAGCATGAAGCGAATGCATGTGAATATACAAAGGTGCATTGCATTAAACAAGTCCAATGAGCGTGAAAAAAATGGCCGGCCGGCCTGCCTGCTTTCATCCATCATTTGTTCTAAATTTATAATTAATCAATGAGCTGAGGTGGAGTCTTAGCCAGTGGTACCATCAGGGGTGTGTAATGCACTTTAGGGTAGACAGTCAATCAGCTGCCAGATTCAATCTGTCAATCAAACACAGCAGCCAATCAGAGAGCTGGCCATTGATCAGCAGGCCCTTTATGACATCACAGACAGACCCACGGAACTCTCTGTGCTTGTCTGCTGGCTGGCTGTCAGTTGGGTGGGTGGGCGGCAGAGGGGGAGGATGTACGTCTCGTTTCTCCTGAAAATTGCGGTTTTTCGGCGTTTCCGTAAAAAGTCGCGGTCCGACGCGCAAAAGTGGGGTATCGTAGAAATCGCCTTTTAAAGACGCACCTTTCTGGCCCCACAAAAATGGGCATTTCAAATTAGAAACAAGTCAAATGAACAAAATAGTGTGAATAAGTAAGTATTTCAGGGGTGAGTTAGCAGGTTATTGGGGTAGTAAGTCCTGATTTTTTTGGAGGTTGCAGTGACCACTACGCCATTCAAAATAGGCAGGCTTTAGCATAAGCAGTTAGGCCCCGTAGGATGATTTTAGCTAAAATGTGCCCCAAACACTCAAACCGGCTTGTATCTTGCAATGGAAAATATGGGAAACATGACTTAGACAGCAAATGATACACTGTATGCCATGTTTCCAAATTTTTATGCACAGTGGTTACAGCATGAAGCGAATGCATGTGAATATACAAAGGTGCATTGCATTAAACAAGTCCAATGAGCGTGAAAAAAATGGCCGGCCTGCCTGCTTTCATCAATCATTTGTTCTAAATTTATAATTAATCAATGAGCTGAGGTGGAGTCTTAGATAGTGGTACCATCAGGGGTGTGTAATGCACTTTAGGGTAGACAGCCAATCAGCTGCCAGATTCAATCTGTCAATCAAACACAGCAGCCAATCAGAGAGCTGGCCATTGATCAGCAGGCCCATTATGACATCACAGACAGACCCACAGAATTCTCTGTGCTTGTCTGCTGGCTGGCTGTCAGTTGGGTGGGTGGGCGGCAGAGGGGGAGGATGTACGTCTCGTTTCTCCTGAAAATTGCGGTTTTTCGGCGTTTCCGGAAAAAGTCGCGGCCCAACGCGCAAAAGTGGGGTATCGTAGAAATCGCCTTTTAAAGACGCACCTTTCTGGCCCCACAAAAATGGGCATTTCAAATTAGAAACAAGTCAAATGAACAAAATAGTGTGAATAAGTAAGTATTTCAGGGGTGAGTTAGCAGGTTATTGGGGTAGTAAGTCCTGATTTTTTTGGAGGTTGCAGTGACCACTACGCCATTCAAAATAGGCAGGCTTTAGCATAAGCAGTTAGGCCCCGTAGGATGATTTTAGCTAAAATGTGCCCCAAACACTCAAACCGGCTTGTATCTTGCAATGGAAAATATGGGATACATGACTTAGACAGCAAATGATACACTGTATGCCATGTTTCCAAATTTTTATGCACAGTGGTTACAGCATGAAGCGAATGCATGTGAATATACAAAGGTGCATTGCATTAAACAAGTCCAATGAGCGTGAAAAAAATGGCCGGCCGGCCTGCCTGCTTTCATCCATCATTTGTTCTAAATTTATAATTAATCAATGAGCTGAGGTGGAGTCTTAGCCAGTGGTACCATCAGGGGTGTGTAATGCACTTTAGGGTAGACAGCCAATCAGCTGCCAGATTCAATCTGTCAATCAAACACAGCAGCCAATCAGAGAGCTGGCCATTGATCAGCAGGCCCTTTATGACATCACAGACAGACCCACGGAACTCTCTGTGCTTGTCTGCTGGCTGGCTGTCAGTTGGGTGGGTGGGCGGCAGAGGGGGAGGATGTACGTCTCGTTTCTCCTGAAAATTGCGGTTTTTCGGCGTTTCCGTAAAAAGTCGCGGTCCGACGCGCAAAAGTGGGGTATCGTAGAAATCGCCTTTTAAAGACGCACCTTTCTGGCCCCACAAAAATGGGCATTTCAAATTAGAAACAAGTCAAATGAACAAAATAGTGTGAATAAGTAAGTATTTCAGGGGTGAGTTAGCAGGTTATTGGGGTAGTAAGTCCTGATTTTTTTGGAGGTTGCAGTGACCACTACGCCATTCAAAATAGGCAGGCTTTAGCATAAGCAGTTAGGCCCCGTAGGATGATTTTACCTAAAATGTGCCCAAAACACTCAAACCGGCTTGTATCTTGCAATGGAAAATATGGGAAACATGACTTAGACAGCAAATGATACACTGTATGCCATGTTTCCAAATTTTTATGCACAGTGGTTACAGCATGAAGCGAATGCATGTGAATATACAAAGGTGCATTGCATTAAACAAGTCCAATGAGCGTGAAAAAAATGTCCGGCCGGCCTGCCTGCTTTCATCCATCATTTGTTCTAAATTTATAATTAATCAATGAGCTGAGGTGGAGTCTTAGCCAGTGGTACCATCAGGGGTGTGTAATGCACTTTAGGGTAGACAGCCAATCAGCTGCCAGATTCAATCTGTCAATCAAACACAGCAGCCAATCAGAGAGCTGGCCATTGATCAGCAGGCCCTTTATGACATCACAGACAGACCCACGGAACTCTCTGTGCTTGTCTGCTGGCTGGCTGTCAGTTGGGTGGGTGGGCGGCAGAGGGGGAGGATGTACGTCTCGTTTCTCCTGAAAATTGCGGTTTTTCGGCATTTCCGGAAAAAGTCGCGGTCCGACGCGCAAAAGTGGGGTATCGTAGAAATCGCCTTTTAAAGACGCACCTTTCTGGCCCCACAAAAATGGGCATTTCAAATTAGAAACAAGTCAAATGAACAAAATAGTGTGAATAAGTAAGTATTTCAGGGGTGAGTTAGCAGGTTATTGGGGTAGTAAGTCCTGATTTTTTTGGAGGTTGCAGTGACCACTACGCCATTCAAAATAGGCAGGCTTTAGCATAAGCAGTTAGGCCCCGTAGGATGATTTTAGCTAAAATGTGCCCGAAACACTCAAACCGGCTTGTATCTTGCAATGGAAAATATGGGAAACATGACTTAGACAGCAAATGATACACTGTATGCCATGTTTCCAAATTTTTATGCACAGTGGTTACAGCATGAAGCGAATGCATGTGAATATACAAAGGTGCATTGCATTAAACAAGTCCAATGAGCGTGAAAAAAATGGCCGGCCGGCCTGCCTGCTTTCATCCATCATTTGTTCTAAATTTATAATTAATCAATGAGCTGAGGTGGAGTCTTAGCCAGTGGTACCATCAGGGGTGTGTAATGCACTTTAGGGTAGACAGCCAATCAGCTGCCAGATTCAATCTGTCAATCAAACACAGCAGCCAATCAGAGAGCTGGCCATTGATCAGCAGGCCCTTTATGACATCACAGACAGACCCACGGAACTCTCTGTGCTTGTCTGCTGGCTGGCTGTCAGTTGGGTGGGTTGGCGGCAGAGGGGGAGGATGTATGTCTCGTTTCTCCTGAAAATTGCGGTTTTTTTGGCGTTTCCGGAAAAAGTCGCGGTCCGACGCGCAAAAGTGGGGTATCGTAGAAATCGCCTTTTAAAGACGCACCTTTCTGGCCCCACAAAAATGGGCATTTCAAATTAGAAACAAGTCAAATGAACAAAATAGTGTGAATAAGTAAGTATTTCAGGGGTGAGTTAGCAGGTTATTGGGGTAGTAAGTCCTGATTTTTTTGGAGGTTGCAGTGACCACTACGCCATTCAAAATAGGCAGGCTTTAGCATAAGCAGTTAGGCCCCGTAGGATGATTTTAGCTAAAATGTGCCCCAAACACTCAAACCCGCTTGTATCTTGCAAATGAAAATATGGGAAACATGACTTAGACAGCAAATGATACACTGTATGCCATGTTTCCAAATTTTTATGCACAGTGGTTACAGCATGAAGCGAATGCATGTGAATATACAAAGGTGCATTGCATTAAACAAGTCCAATGAGCGTGAAAAAAATGGCCGGCCTGCCTGCTTTCATCCATCATTTGTTCTAAATTTATAATTAATCAATGAGCTGAGGTGGAGTCTTAGATAGTGGTACCATCAGGGGTGTGTAATGCACTTTAGGGTAGACAGCCAATCAGCTGCCAGATTCAATCTGTCAATCAAACACAGCAGCCAATCAGAGAGCTGGCCATTGATCAGCAGGCCCATTATGACATCACAGACAGACCCACAGAATTCTCTGTGCTTGACACAGTCAGGGAAGCAGTGTCGGTAAATGTCGATGCACACCTTACTGTCCCTATAGGAGCCCTTGGGGGGATTGGGATGCCAACGGGTTCCCTTTTACCATATGTCCTAAAGGGACATATGTCTCCTATTGAGATACAGTTTGGTGTGGAGTCTCTGTATAATTAACAGCGTGCTGGTGGTGAGGAGTCCCTTAGGAATCAGGGTGCCAACAGGTACCTTTAAACCATAAGTCCAGCGGACTTATGTCTCCTCTAATGTCTGTGTGCTGAACACTTAAAGTTTGGTGTTGGATGGTGCAATACAGTGCAATACAGTTTCTACAGGGATGGAAGCAGGCTATACGCGGCGTCCCGCACCTTTTTCCTTACCCTGTTTGTTGATGTTGGGCGGATGTCCTGGGCTCACTGGGAGTGCCGGGCGATCCTGTGTGTATTGCGGCTGAAGTAGCGTAGTGTGCGGTCTTCTCCTCTGCTCCTAGCAAATGCCGGGTGCCGGTCTGAGGGCGCGCTGTGATGACGTCGGCGTCAGCGTCTCGTGCTGACACAGAGATGGCGGAGATGAATGAGAGGTATGCGGGAGGCAGCAGCCGCCCGTGGATGCTATGTGGGTCCAACGCGTTTCAGCTGTATAACAGCCTTTGCCAAGGATCCTTGACAAGTTAGCAGGTTATTGGGGTAGTAAGTCCTGATTTTTTTGGAGGTTGCAGTGACCACTACGCCATTCAAAATAGGCCGGCTTTAGCATAAGCAGTTAGGCCCCGTAATATGATTTTAGCTAAAATGTGCCCCAAACACTCAAACCGGCTTGTATCTTGCAATGGAAAATATGGGAAACATGACTTAGACAGCAAATGATACACTGTATGCCATGTTTCCAAATTTTTATGCACAGTGGTTACAGCATGAAGCGAATGCATGTGAATATACAAAGGTGCATTGCATTAAACAAGTCCAATGAGCGTGAAAAAAATGGCCGGCTTGCCTGCTTTCATCCATCATTTGTTCTAAATTTATAATTAATCAATGAGCTGAGGTGGAGTCTTAGCCAGTGGTACCATCAGGGGTGTGTAATGCACTTTAGGGTAGACAGCCAATCAGCTGCCAGATTCAATCTGTCAATCAAACACAGCAGCCAATCAGAGAGCTGGCCATTGATCAGCAGGCCCTTTATGACATCACAGACAGACCCACGGAACTCTCTGTGCTTGTCTGCTGGCTGGCTGTCAGTTGGGTGGGTGGGCGGCAGAGGGGGAGGATGTACGTCTCGTTTCTCCTGAAAATTGCGGTTTTTCGGCGTTTCCGGAAAAAGTCGCGGCCCGACGCGCAAAAGTGGGGTATCGTAGAAATCGCCTTTTAAAGACGCACCTTTCTGGCCCCACAAAAATGGGCATTTCAAATTAGAAACAAGTCAAATGAACAAAATAGTGTGAATAAGTAAGTATTTCAGGGGTGAGTTAGCAGGTTATTGGGGTAGTAAGTCCTGATTTTTTTGGAGGTTGCAGTGACCACTACGCCATTCAAAATAGGCAGGCTTTAGCATAAGCAGTTAGGCCCCGTAGGATGATTTTAGCTAAAATGTGCCCCAAACACTCAAACCGGCTTGTATCTTGCAATGGAAAATATGGGAAACATGACTTAGACAGCAAATGATACACTGTATGCCATGTTTCCAAATTTTTATGCACAGTGGTTACAGCATGAAGCGAATGCATGTGAATATACAAAGGTGCATTGCATTAAACAAGTCCAATGAGCGTGAAAAAAATGGCCGGCCTGCCTGCTTTCATCCATCATTTGTTCTAAATTTATAATTAATCAATGAGCTGAGGTGGAGTCTTAGATAGTGGTACCATCAGGGGTGTGTAATGCACTTTAGGGTAGACAGCCAATCAGCTGCCAGATTCAATCTGTCAATCAAACACAGCAGCCAATCAGAGAGCTGGCCATTGATCAGCAGGCCCTTTATGACATCACAGACAGACCCACGGAACTCTCTGTGCTTGTCTGCTGGCTGGCTGTCAGTTGGGTGGGTGGGCGGCAGAGGGGGAGGATGTACGTCTCGTTTCTCCTGAAAATTGCGGTTTTTCGGCGTTTCCGGAAAAAGTCGCGGTCCGACGCGCAAAAGTGGGGTATCGTAGAAATCGCCTTTTAAAGACGCACCTTTCTGGCCCCACAAAAATGGGCATTTCAAATTAGAAACAAGTCAAATGAACAAAATAGTGTGAATAAGTAAGTATTTCAGGGGTGAGTTAGCAGGTTATTGGGGTAGTAAGTCCTGATTTTTTTGGAGGTTGCAGTGACCACTACGCCATTCAAAATAGGCAGGCTTTAGCATAAGCAGTTAGGCCCCGTAGGATGATTTTAGCTAAAATGTGCCCGAAACACTCAAACCGGCTTGTATCTTGCAATGGAAAATATGGGAAACATGACTTAGACAGCAAATGATACACTGTATGCCATGTTTCCAAATTTTTATGCACAGTGGTTACAGCATGAAGCGAATGCATGTGAATATACAAAGGTGCATTGCATTAAACAAGTCCAATGAGCGTGAAAAAAATGGCCGGCCGGCCTGCCTGCTTTCATCCATCATTTGTTCTAAATTTATAATTAATCAATGAGCTGAGGTGGAGTCTTAGCCAGTGGTACCATCAGGGGTGTGTAATGCACTTTAGGGTAGACAGCCAATCAGCTGCCAGATTCAATCTGTCAATCAAACACAGCAGCCAATCAGAGAGCTGGCCATTGATCAGCAGGCCCTTTATGACATCACAGACAGACCCACGGAACTCTCTGTGCTTGTCTGCTGGCTGGCTGTCAGTTGGGTGGGTTGGCGGCAGAGGGGGAGGATGTATGTCTCGTTTCTCCTGAAAATTGCGGTTTTTTTGGCGTTTCCGGAAAAAGTCGCGGTCCGACGCGCAAAAGTGGGGTATCGTAGAAATCGCCTTTTAAAGACGCACCTTTCTGGCCCCACAAAAATGGGCATTTCAAATTAGAAACAAGTCAAATGAACAAAATAGTGTGAATAAGTAAGTATTTCAGGGGTGAGTTAGCAGGTTATTGGGGTAGTAAGTCCTGATTTTTTTGGAGGTTGCAGTGACCACTACGCCATTCAAAATAGGCAGGCTTTAGCATAAGCAGTTAGGCCCCGTAGGATGATTTTAGCTAAAATGTGCCCCAAACACTCAAACCCGCTTGTATCTTGCAAATGAAAATATGGGAAACATGACTTAGACAGCAAATGATACACTGTATGCCATGTTTCCAAATTTCTATGCACAGTGGTTACAGCATGAAGCGAATGCATGTGAATATACAAAGGTGCATTGCATTAAACAAGTCCAATGAGCGTGAAAAAAATGGCCGGCCTGCCTGCTTTCATCCATCATTTGTTCTAAATTTATAATTAATCAATGAGCTGAGGTGGAGTCTTAGATAGTGGTACCATCAGGGGTGTGTAATGCACTTTAGGGTAGACAGCCAATCAGCTGCCAGATTCAATCTGTCAATCAAACACAGCAGCCAATCAGAGAGCTGGCCATTGATCAGCAGGCCCATTATGACATCACAGACAGACCCACAGAATTCTCTGTGCTTGACACAGTCAGGGAAGCAGTGTCGGTAAATGTCGATGCACACCTTACTGTCCCTATAGGAGCCCTTGGGGGGATTGGGATGCCAACGGGTTCCCTTTTACCATATGTCCTAAAGGGACATATGTCTCCTATTGAGATACAGTTTGGTGTGGAGTCTCTGTATAATTAACAGCGTGCTGGTGGTGAGGAGTCCCTTAGGAATCAGGGTGCCAACAGGTACCTTTAAACCATAAGTCCAGCGGACTTATGTCTCCTCTAATGTCTGTGTGCTGAACACTTAAAGTTTGGTGTTGGATGGTGCAATACAGTGCAATACAGTTTCTACAGGGATGGAAGCAGGCTATACGCGGCGTCCCGCACCTTTTTCCTTACCCTGTTTGTTGATGTTGGGCGGATGTCCTGGGCTCACTGGGAGTGCCGGGCGATCCTGTGTGTATTGCGGCTGAAGTAGCGTAGTGTGCGGTCTTCTCCTCTGCTCCTAGCAAATGCCGGGTGCCGGTCTGAGGGCGCGCTGTGATGACGTCGGCGTCAGCGTCTCGTGCTGACACAGAGATGGCGGAGATGAATGAGAGGTATGCGGGAGGCAGCAGCCGCCCGTGGATGCTATGTGGGTCCAACGCGTTTCAGCTGTATAACAGCCTTTGTCAAGGATCCTTGACAAGTTAGCAGGTTATTGGGGTAGTAAGTCCTGATTTTTTTGGAGGTTGCAGTGACCACTACGCCATTCAAAATAGGCCGGCTTTAGCATAAGCAGTTAGGCCCCGTAATATGATTTTAGCTAAAATGTGCCCCAAACACTCAAACCGGCTTGTATCTTGCAATGGAAAATATGGGAAACATGACTTAGACAGCAAATGATACACTGTATGCCATGTTTCCAAATTTTTATGCACAGTGGTTACAGCATGAAGCGAATGCATGTGAATATACAAAGGTGCATTGCATTAAACAAGTCCAATGAGCGTGAAAAAAATGGCCGGCTTGCCTGCTTTCATCCATCATTTGTTCTAAATTTATAATTAATCAATGAGCTGAGGTGGAGTCTTAGCCAGTGGTACCATCAGGGGTGTGTAATGCACTTTAGGGTAGACAGCCAATCAGCTGCCAGATTCAATCTGTCAATCAAACACAGCAGCCAATCAGAGAGCTGGCCATTGATCAGCAGGCCCTTTATGACATCACAGACAGACCCACGGAACTCTCTGTGCTTGTCTGCTGGCTGGCTGTCAGTTGGGTGGGTGGGCGGCAGAGGGGGAGGATGTACGTCTCGTTTCTCCTGAAAATTGCGGTTTTTCGGCGTTTCCGGAAAAAGTCGCGGTCCGACGCGCAAAAGTGGGGTATCGTAGAAATCGCCTTTTAAAGACGCACCTTTCTGGCCCCACAAAAATGGGCATTTCAAATTAGAAACAAGTCAAATGAACAAAATAGTGTGAATAAGTAAGTATTTCAGGGGTGAGTTAGCAGGTTATTGGGGTAGTAAGTCCTGATTTTTTTGGAGGTTGCAGTGACCACTACGCCATTCAAAATAGGCAGGCTTTAGCATAAGCAGTTAGGCCCCGTAGGATGATTTTAGCTAAAATGTGCCCCAAACACTCAAACCGGCTTGTATCTTGCAATGGAAAATATGGGATACATGACTTAGACAGCAAATGATACACTGTATGCCATGTTTCCAAATTTTTATGCACAGTGGTTACAGCATGAAGCGAATGCATGTGAATATACAAAGGTGCATTGCATTAAACAAGTCCAATGAGCGTGAAAAAAATGGCCGGCCGGCCTGCCTGCTTTCATCCATCATTTGTTCTAAATTTATAATTAATCAATGAGCTGAGGTGGAGTCTTAGCCAGTGGTACCATCAGGGGTGTGTAATGCACTTTAGGGTAGACAGCCAATCAGCTGCCAGATTCAATCTGTCAATCAAACACAGCAGCCAATCAGAGAGCTGGCCATTGATCAGCAGGCCCTTTATGACATCACAGACAGACCCACGGAACTCTCTGTGCTTGTCTGCTGGCTGGCTGTCAGTTGGGTGGGTGGGCGGCAGAGGGGGAGGATGTACGTCTCGTTTCTCCTGAAAATTGCGGTTTTTCGGCGTTTCCGTAAAAAGTCGCGTTCCGACGCGCAAAAGTGGGGTATCGTAGAAATCGCCTTTTAAAGACGCACCTTTCTGGCCCCACAAAAATGGGCATTTCAAATTAGAAACAAGTCAAATGAACAAAATAGTGTGAATAAGTAAGTATTTCAGGGGTGAGTTAGCAGGTTATTGGGGTAGTAAGTCCTGATTTTTTTGGAGGTTGCAGTGACCACTACGCCATTCAAAATAGGCAGGCTTTAGCATAAGCAGTTAGGCCCCGTAGGATGATTTTAGCTAAAATGTGCCCAAAACACTCAAACCGGCTTGTATCTTGCAATGGAAAATATGGGAAACATGACTTAGACAGCAAATGATACACTGTATGCCATGTTTCCAAATTTTTATGCACAGTGGTTACAGCATGAAGCGAATGCATGTGAATATACAAAGGTGCATTGCATTAAACAAGTCCAATGAGCGTGAAAAAAATGGCCGGCCGGCCTGCCTGCTTTCATCCATCATTTGTTCTAAATTTATAATTAATCAATGAGCTGAGGTGGAGTCTTAGCCAGTGGTACCATCAGGGGTGTGTAATGCACTTTAGGGTAGACAGCCAATCAGCTGCCAGATTCAATCTGTCAATCAAACACAGCAGCCAATCAGAGAGCTGGCCATTGATCAGCAGGCCCTTTATGACATCACAGACAGACCCACGGAACTCTCTGTGCTTGTCTGCTGGCTGGCTGTCAGTTGGGTGGGTGGGCGGCAGAGGGGGAGGATGTACGTCTCGTTTCTCCTGAAAATTGCGGTTTTTCGGCATTTCCGGAAAAAGTCGCGGTCCGACGCGCAAAAGTGGGGTATCGTAGAAATCGCCTTTTAAAGACGCACCTTTCTGGCCCCACAAAAATGGGCATTTCAAATTAGAAACAAGTCAAATGAACAAAATAGTGTGAATAAGTAAGTATTTCAGGGGTGAGTTAGCAGGTTATTGGGGTAGTAAGTCCTGATTTTTTTGGAGGTTGCAGTGACCACTACGCCATTCAAAAAAGGCAGGCTTTAGCATAAGCAGTTAGGCCCCGTAGGATGATTTTAGCTAAAATGTGCCCGAAACACTCAAACCGGCTTGTATCTTGCAATGGAAAATATGGGAAACATGACTTAGACAGCAAATGATACACTGTATGCCATGTTTCCAAATTTTTATGCACAGTGGTTACAGCATGAAGCGAATGCATGTGAATATACAAAGGTGCATTGCATTAAACAAGTCCAATGAGCGTGAAAAAAATGGCCGGCCGGCCTGCCTGCTTTCATCCATCATTTGTTCTAAATTTATAATTAATCAATGAGCTGAGGTGGAGTCTTAGCCAGTGGTACCATCAGGGGTGTGTAATGCACTTTAGGGTAGACAGCCAATCAGCTGCCAGATTCAATCTGTCAATCAAACACAGCAGCCAATCAGAGAGCTGGCCATTGATCAGCAGGCCCTTTATGACATCACAGACAGACCCACGGAACTCTCTGTGCTTGTCTGCTGGCTGGCTGTCAGTTGGGTGGGTTGGCGGCAGAGGGGGAGGATGTATGTCTCGTTTCTCCTGAAAATTGCGGTTTTTTTGGCGTTTCCGGAAAAAGTCGCGGTCCGACGCGCAAAAGTGGGGTATCGTAGAAATCGCCTTTTAAAGACGCACCTTTCTGGCCCCACAAAAATGGGCATTTCAAATTAGAAACAAGTCAAATGAACAAAATAGTGTGAATAAGTAAGTATTTCAGGGGTGAGTTAGCAGGTTATTGGGGTAGTAAGTCCTGATTTTTTTGGAGGTTGCAGTGACCACTACGCCATTCAAAATAGGCAGGCTTTAGCATAAGCAGTTAGGCCCCGTAGGATGATTTTAGCTAAAATGTGCCCCAAACACTCAAACCCGCTTGTATCTTGCAAATGAAAATATGGGAAACATGACTTAGACAGCAAATGATACACTGTATGCCATGTTTCCAAATTTTTATGCACAGTGGTTACAGCATGAAGCGAATGCATGTGAATATACAAAGGTGCATTGCATTAAACAAGTCCAATGAGCGTGAAAAAAATGGCCGGCCTGCCTGCTTTCATCCATCATTTGTTCTAAATTTATAATTAATCAATGAGCTGAGGTGGAGTCTTAGATAGTGGTACCATCAGGGGTGTGTAATGCACTTTAGGGTAGACAGCCAATCAGCTGCCAGATTCAATCTGTCAATCAAACACAGCAGCCAATCAGAGAGCTGGCCATTGATCAGCAGGCCCATTATGACATCACAGACAGACCCACAGAATTCTCTGTGCTTGACACAGTCAGGGAAGCAGTGTCGGTAAATGTCGATGCACACCTTACTGTCCCTATAGGAGCCCTTGGGGGGATTGGGATGCCAACGGGTTCCCTTTTACCATATGTCCTAAAGGGACATATGTCTCCTATTGAGATACAGTTTGGTGTGGAGTCTCTGTATAATTAACAGCGTGCTGGTGGTGAGGAGTCCCTTAGGAATCAGGGTGCCAACAGGTACCTTTAAACCATAAGTCCAGCGGACTTATGTCTCCTCTAATGTCTGTGTGCTGAACACTTAAAGTTTGGTGTTGGATGGTGCAATACAGTGCAATACAGTTTCTACAGGGATGGAAGCAGGCTATACGCGGCGTCCCGCACCTTTTTCCTTACCCTGTTTGTTGATGTTGGGCGGATGTCCTGGGCTCACTGGGAGTGCCGGGCGATCCTGTGTGTATTGCGGCTGAAGTAGCGTAGTGTGCGGTCTTCTCCTCTGCTCCTAGCAAATGCCGGGTGCCGGTCTGAGGGCGCGCTGTGATGACGTCGGCGTCAGCGTCTCGTGCTGACACAGAGATGGCGGAGATGAATGAGAGGTATGCGGGAGGCAGCAGCCGCCCGTGGATGCTATGTGGGTCCAACGCGTTTCAGCTGTATAACAGCCTTTGTCAAGGATCCTTGACAAGTTAGCAGGTTATTGGGGTAGTAAGTCCTGATTTTTTTGGAGGTTGCAGTGACCACTACGCCATTCAAAATAGGCCGGCTTTAGCATAAGCAGTTAGGCCCCGTAATATGATTTTAGCTAAAATGTGCCCCAAACACTCAAACCGGCTTGTATCTTGCAATGGAAAATATGGGAAACATGACTTAGACAGCAAATGATACACTGTATGCCATGTTTCCAAATTTTTATGCACAGTGGTTACAGCATGAAGCGAATGCATGTGAATATACAAAGGTGCATTGCATTAAACAAGTCCAATGAGCGTGAAAAAAATGGCCGGCTTGCCTGCTTTCATCCATCATTTGTTCTAAATTTATAATTAATCAATGAGCTGAGGTGGAGTCTTAGCCAGTGGTACCATCAGGGGTGTGTAATGCACTTTAGGGTAGACAGCCAATCAGCTGCCAGATTCAATCTGTCAATCAAACACAGCAGCCAATCAGAGAGCTGGCCATTGATCAGCAGGCCCTTTATGACATCACAGACAGACCCACGGAACTCTCTGTGCTTGTCTGCTGGCTGGCTGTCAGTTGGGTGGGTGGGCGGCAGAGGGGGAGGATGTACGTCTCGTTTCTCCTGAAAATTGCGGTTTTTCGGCGTTTCCGGAAAAAGTCGCGGCCCGACGCGCAAAAGTGGGGTATCGTAGAAATCGCCTTTTAAAGACGCACCTTTCTGGCCCCACAAAAATGGGCATTTCAAATTAGAAACAAGTCAAATGAACAAAATAGTGTGAATAAGTAAGTATTTCAGGGGTGAGTTAGCAGGTTATTGGGGTAGTAAGTCCTGATTTTTTTGGAGGTTGCAGTGACCACTACGCCATTCAAAATAGGCAGGCTTTAGCATAAGCAGTTAGGCCCCGTAGGATGATTTTAGCTAAAATGTGCCCCAAACACTCAAACCGGCTTGTATCTTGCAAATGAAAATATGGGAAACATGACTTAGACAGCAAATGATACACTGTATGCCATGTTTCCAAATTTTTATGCACAGTGGTTACAGCATGAAGCGAATGCATGTGAATATACAAAGGTGCATTGCATTAAACAAGTCCAATGAGCGTGAAAAAAATGGCCGGCCGGCCTGCCTGCTTTCATCCATCATTTGTTCTAAATTTATAATTAATCAATGAGCTGAGGTGGAGTCTTAGCCAGTGGTACCATCAGGGGTGTGTAATGCACTTTAGGGTAGACAGCCAATCAGCTGCCAGATTCAATCTGTCAATCAAACACAGCAGCCAATCAGAGAGCTGGCCATTGATCAGCAGGCCCTTTATGACATCACAGACAGACCCACGGAACTCTCTGTGCTTGTCTGCTGGCTGGCTGTCAGTTGGGTGGGTGGGCGGCAGAGGGGGAGGATGTACGTCTCGTTTCTCCTGAAAATTGCGGTTTTTCGGCATTTCCGGAAAAAGTCGCGGTCCGACGCGCAAAAGTGGGGTATCGTAGAAATCGCCTTTTAAAGACGCACCTTTCTGGCCCCACAAAAATGGGCATTTCAAATTAGAAACAAGTCAAATGAACAAAATAGTGTGAATAAGTAAGTATTTCAGGGGTGAGTTAGCAGGTTATTGGGGTAGTAAGTCCTGATTTTTTTGGAGGTTGCAGTGACCACTACGCCATTCAAAATAGGCAGGCTTTAGCATAAGCAGTTAGGCCCCGTAGGATGATTTTAGCTAAAATGTGCCCGAAACACTCAAACCGGCTTGTATCTTGCAATGGAAAATATGGGAAACATGACTTAGACAGCAAATGATACACTGTATGCCATGTTTCCAAATTTTTATGCACAGTGGTTACAGCATGAAGCGAATGCATGTGAATATACAAAGGTGCATTGCATTAAACAAGTCCAATGAGCGTGAAAAAAATGGCCGGCCGGCCTGCCTGCTTTCATCCATCATTTGTTCTAAATTTATAATTAATCAATGAGCTGAGGTGGAGTCTTAGCCAGTGGTACCATCAGGGGTGTGTAATGCACTTTAGGGTAGACAGCCAATCAGCTGCCAGATTCAATCTGTCAATCAAACACAGCAGCCAATCAGAGAGCTGGCCATTGATCAGCAGGCCCTTTATGACATCACAGACAGACCCACGGAACTCTCTGTGCTTGTCTGCTGGCTGGCTGTCAGTTGGGTGGGTTGGCGGCAGAGGGGGAGGATGTATGTCTCGTTTCTCCTGAAAATTGCGGTTTTTTTGGCGTTTCCGGAAAAAGTCGCGGTCCGATGCGCAAAAGTGGGGTATCGTAGAAATCGCCTTTTAAAGACGCACCTTTCTGGCCCCACAAAAATGGGCATTTCAAATTAGAAACAAGTCAAATGAACAAAATAGTGTGAATAAGTAAGTATTTCAGGGGTGAGTTAGCAGGTTATTGGGGTAGTAAGTCCTGATTTTTTTGGAGGTTGCAGTGACCACTACGCCATTCAAAATAGGCAGGCTTTAGCATAAGCAGTTAGGCCCCGTAGGATGATTTTAGCTAAAATGTGCCCCAAACACTCAAACCCGCTTGTATCTTGCAAATGAAAATATGGGAAACATGACTTAGACAGCAAATGATACACTGTATGCCATGTTTCCAAATTTTTATGCACAGTGGTTACAGCATGAAGCGAATGCATGTGAATATACAAAGGTGCATTGCATTAAACAAGTCCAATGAGCGTGAAAAAAATGGCCGGCCTGCCTGCTTTCATCCATCATTTGTTCTAAATTTATAATTAATCAATGAGCTGAGGTGGAGTCTTAGATAGTGGTACCATCAGGGGTGTGTAATGCACTTTAGGGTAGACAGCCAATCAGCTGCCAGATTCAATCTGTCAATCAAACACAGCAGCCAATCAGAGAGCTGGCCATTGATCAGCAGGCCCATTATCACATCACAGACAGACCCACAGAATTCTCTGTGCTTGACACAGTCAGGGAAGCAGTGTCGGTAAATGTCGATGCACACCTTACTGTCCCTATAGGAGCCCTTGGGGGGATTGGGATGCCAACGGGTTCCCTTTTACCATATGTCCTAAAGGGACATATGTCTCCTATTGAGATACAGTTTGGTGTGGAGTCTCTGTATAATTAACAGCGTGCTGGTGGTGAGGAGTCCCTTAGGAATCAGGGTGCCAACAGGTACCTTTAAACCATAAGTCCAGCGGACTTATGTCTCCTCTAATGTCTGTGTGCTGAACACTTAAAGTTTGGTGTTGGATGGTGCAATACAGTGCAATACAGTTTCTACAGGGATGGAAGCAGGCTATACGCGGCGTCCCGCACCTTTTTCCTTACCCTGTTTGTTGATGTTGGGCGGATGTCCTGGGCTCACTGGGAGTGCCGGGCGATCCTGTGTGTATTGCGGCTGAAGTAGCGTAGTGTGCGGTCTTCTCCTCTGCTCCTAGCAAATGCCGGGTGCCGGTCTGAGGGCGCGCTGTGATGACGTCGGCGTCAGCGTCTCGTGCTGACACAGAGATGGCGGAGATGAATGAGAGGTATGCGGGAGGCAGCAGCCGCCCGTGGATGCTATGTGGGTCCAACGCGTTTCAGCTGTATAACAGCCTTTGTCAAGGATCCTTGACAAGTTAGCAGGTTATTGGGGTAGTAAGTCCTGATTTTTTTGGAGGTTGCAGTGACCACTACGCCATTCAAAATAGGCCGGCTTTAGCATAAGCAGTTAGGCCCCGTAATATGATTTTAGCTAAAATGTGCCCCAAACACTAAAACCGGCTTGTATCTTGCAATGGAAAATATGGGAAACATGACTTAGACAGCAAATGATACACTGTATGCCATGTTTCCAAATTTTTATGCACAGTGGTTACAGCATGAAGCGAATGCATGTGAATATACAAAGGTGCATTGCATTAAACAAGTCCAATGAGCGTGAAAAAAATGGCCGGCTTGCCTGCTTTCATCCATCATTTGTTCTAAATTTATAATTAATCAATGAGCTGAGGTGGAGTCTTAGCCAGTGGTACCATCAGGGGTGTGTAATGCACTTTAGGGTAGACAGCCAATCAGCTGCCAGATTCAATCTGTCAATCAAACACAGCAGCCAATCAGAGAGCTGGCCATTGATCAGCAGGCCCTTTATGACATCACAGACAGACCCACGGAACTCTCTGTGCTTGTCTGCTGGCTGGCTGTCAGTTGGGTGGGTGGGCGGCAGAGGGGGAGGATGTACGTCTCGTTTCTCCTGAAAATTGCGGTTTTTCGGCGTTTCCGGAAAAAGTCGCGGCCCGACGCGCAAAAGTGGGGTATCGTAGAAATCGCCTTTTAAAGACGCACCTTTCTGGCCCCACAAAAATGGGCATTTCAAATTAGAAACAAGTCAAATGAACAAAATAGTGTGAATAAGTAAGTATTTCAGGGGTGAGTTAGCAGGTTATTGGGGTAGTAAGTCCTGATTTTTTTGGAGGTTGCAGTGACCACTACGCCATTCAAAATAGGCAGGCTTTAGCATAAGCAGTTAGGCCCCGTAGGATGATTTTAGCTAAAATGTGCCCCAAACACTCAAACCGGCTTGTATCTTGCAAATGAAAATATGGGAAACATGACTTAGACAGCAAATGATACACTGTATGCCATGTTTCCAAATTTTTATGCACAGTGGTTACAGCATGAAGCGAATGCATGTGAATATACAAAGGTGCATTGCATTAAACAAGTCCAATGAGCGTGAAAAAAATGGCCGGCCTGCCTGCTTTCATCCATCATTTGTTCTAAATTTATAATTAATCAATGAGCTGAGGTGGAGTCTTAGATAGTGGTACCATCAGGGGTGTGTAATGCACTTTAGGGTAGACAGCCAATCAGCTGCCAGATTCAATCTGTCAATCAAACACAGCAGCCAATCAGAGAGCTGGCCATTGATCAGCAGGCCCTTTATGACATCACAGACAGACCCACGGAACTCTCTGTGCTTGTCTGCTGGCTGGCTGTCAGTTGGGTGGGTGGGCGGCAGAGGGGGAGGATGTACGTCTCGTTTCTCCTGAAAATTGCGGTTTTTCGGCGTTTCCGGAAAAAGTCGCGGTCCGACGCGCAAAAGTGGGGTATCGTAGAAATCGCCTTTTAAAGACGCACCTTTCTGGCCCCACAAAAATGGGCATTTCAAATTAGAAACAAGTCAAATGAACAAAATAGTGTGAATAAGTAAGTATTTCAGGGGTGAGTTAGCAGGTTATTGGGGTAGTAAGTCCTGATTTTTTTGGAGGTTGCAGTGACCACTACGCCATTCAAAATAGGCAGGCTTTAGCATAAGCAGTTAGGCCCCGTAGGATGATTTTAGCTAAAATGTGCCCCAAACACTCAAACCGGCTTGTATCTTGCAAATGAAAATATGGGAAACATGACTTAGACAGCAAATGATACACTGTATGCCATGTTTCCAAATTTTTATGCACAGTGGTTACAGCATGAAGCGAATGCATGTGAATATACAAAGGTGCATTGCATTAAACAAGTCCAATGAGCGTGAAAAAAATGGCCGGCCTGCCTGCTTTCATCCATCATTTGTTCTAAATTTATAATTAATCAATGAGCTGAGGTGGAGTCTTAGATAGTGGTACCATCAGGGGTGTGTAATGCACTTTAGGGTAGACAGCCAATCAGCTGCCAGATTCAATCTGTGAATCAAACACAGCAGCCAATCAGAGAGCTGGCCATTGATCAGCAGGCCCATTATGACATCACAGACAGACCCACAGAATTCTCTGTGCTTGTCTGCTGGCTGGCTGTCAGTTGGGTGGGTGGGCGGCAGAGGGGGAGGATGTACGTCTCGTTTCTCCTTAAAATTGCGGTTTTTCGGCGTTTCCGGAAAAATTCGCGGTCCGACGCGCAAAAGTGGGGTATCGTAGAAATCGCCTTTTAAAGACGCACCTTTCTGGCCCCACAAAAATGGGCATTTCAAATTAGAAACAAGTCAAATGAACAAAATAGTGTGAATAAGTAAGTATTTCAGGGGTGAGTTAGCAGGTTATTGGGGTAGTAAGTCCTGATTTTTTTTGGAGGTTGCAGTGACCACTACGCCATTCAAAATCGGCAGTCTTTAGCATAAGCAGTTAGGCCCCGTAGGATGATTTTAGCTAAAATGTGCCCCAAACACTCAAACCGGCTTGTATCTTGCAATGGAAAATATGGGAAACATGACTTAGACAGCAAATGATACACTGTATGCCATGTTTCCAAATTTTTATGCACAGTGGTTACAGCATGAAGCGAATGCATGTGAATATACAAAGGTGCATTGCATTAAACAAGTCCAATGAGTGTGAAAAAAATGGCCGGCCTGCCTGCTTTCATCCATCATTTGTTCTAAATTTATAATTAATCATGAGCTGAGGTGGAGTCTTAGCCAGTGGTACCATCAGGGGTGTGTAATGCACTTTAGGGTAGACAGCCAATCAGCTGCCAGATTCAATCTGTCAATCAAACACAGCAGCCAATCAGAGAGCTGGCCATTGATCAGCAGGCCCTTTATGACATCACAGACAGACCCACGGAACTCTCTGTGCTTGTCTGCTGGCTGGCTGTCAGTTGGGTGGGTGGGCGGCAGAGGGGGAGGATGTACGTCTCGTTTCTCCTGAAAATTGCGGTTTTTCGGCGTTTCCGGAAAAAGTCGCGGTCCGACGCGCAAAAGTGGGGTATCGTAGAAATCGCCTTTTAAAGACGCACCTTTCTGGCCCCACAAAAATGGGCATTTCAAATTAGAAACAAGTCAAATGAACAAAATAGTGTGAATAAGTAAGTATTTCAGGGGTAAGTTAGCAGGTTATTGGGGTAGTAAGTCCTGATTTTTTTGGAGGTTGCAGTGACCACTACGCCATTCAAAATAGGCAGGCTTTAGCATAAGCAGTTAGGCCCCGTAGGATGATTTTAGCTAAAATGTGCCCCAAACACTCAAACCGGCTTGTATCTTGCAATGGAAAATATGGGAAACATGACTTAGACAGCAAATGATACACTGTATGCCATGTTTCCAAATTTTTATGCACAGTGGTTACAGCATGAAGCGAATGCATGTGAATATACAAAGGTGCATTGCATTAAACAAGTCCAATGAGCGTGAAAAAAATGGCCGGCCTGCCTGCTTTCATCCATCATTTGTTCTAAATTTTTTAATTAATCAATGAGCTGAGGTGGAGTCTTAGCCAGTGGTACCATCAGGGGTGTGTAATGCACTTTAGGGTAGACAGCCAATCAGCTGCCAGATTCAATCTGTCAATCAAACACAGCAGCCAATCAGAGAGCTGGCCATTGATCAGCAGGCCCTTTATGACATCACAGACAGACCCACGGAACTCTCTGTGCTTGTCTGCTGGCTGGCTGGCTGTCAGTTGGGTGGGTGGGCGGCAGAGGGGGAGGATGTACGTCTCGTTTCTCCTGAAAATTGCGGTTTTTCGGCGTTTCCGGAAAAAGTCGCGGTCCGACGCGCAAAAGTGGGGTATCGTAGAAATCGCATTTTAAAGACGCACCTTTCTGGCCCCACAAAAATGGGTAATTCAAATTAGAAACAAGTCAAATGTACAAAATAGTGTGAATAAGTAAGTATTTCAGGGGTGAGTTAGCAGGTTATAGGGGTAGTAAGTCCTGATTTTTTTGGAGGTTGCAGTGACCACTACGCCATTCAAAATAGGCAGGCTTTAGCATAAGCAGTTAGGCCCCGTAGGACGATTTTAGCTAAAATGTGCCCCAAACACTCAAACCGGCTTGTATCTTGCAATGGAAAATATGGGAAACATGACTTAGACAGCAAATGATACACTGTATGCCATGTTTCCAAATTTTTATGCACAGTGGTTACAGCATGAAGCGAATGCGTGTGAATATACACAGGTGCATTGCATTAAACAAGTCCAATGAGCGTGAAAAAAATGGCCGGCCTGCCTGCTTTCATCCATCATTTGTTCTAAATTTATAATTAATCAATGAGCTGAGGTGGAGTCTTAGCCAGTGGTACCATCAGGGGTGTGTAATGCACTTTAGGGTAGACAGCCAATCAGCTGCCAGATTCAATCTGTCAATCAAACACAGCAGCCAATCAGAGAGCTGGCCATTGATCAGCAGGCCCTTTATGACATCACAGACAGACCCACGGAACTCTCTTTGCTTGTCTGCTGGCTGGCTGTCAGTTGGGTGGGTGGGCGGCAGAGGGGGAGGATGTACGTCTCGTTTCTCCTGAAAATTGCGGTTTTTCTGCGTTTCCGTAAAAAGTCGCGGTCCGACGCGCAAAAGTGGGGTATCGTAGAAATCGCCTTTTAAAGACGCACCTTTCTAGCCCCACAAAAATGGGCAATTCAAATTAGAAACAAGTCAAATGAACAAAATAGTGTGAATAAGTAAGTATTTCAGGGGTGAGTTAGCAGGTTATTGGGGTAGTAAGTCCTGATTTTTTTGGAGGTTGCAGTGACCACTACGCCATTCAAAATAGGCAGGCTTTAGCATAAGCAGTTAGGCCCCGTAGGATGATTTTAGCTAAAATGTGCCCCAAACACTCAAACCGGCTTGTATCTTGCAATGGAAAATATGGGAAACATGACTTAGACAGCAAATGATACACTGTATGCCATGTTTCCAAATTTTTATGCACAGTGGTTACAGCATGAAGCGAATGCGTGTGAATATACACAGGTGCATTGCATTAAACAAGTCCAATGAGCATGAAAAAAATGGCCGGCCTGCCTGCTTTCATCCATCATTTGTTCTAAATTTATAATTAATCAATAAGCTGAGGTGGAGTCTTAGCCAGTGGTACCATCAGGGGTGTGTAATGCACTTTAGGGTAGACAGCCAATCAGCTGCCAGATTCAATCTGTCAATCAAACACAGCAGCCAATCAGAGAGCTGGCCATTGATCAGCAGGCCCTTTATGACATCACAGACAGACCCACGGAACTCTCTGTGCTTGTCTGCTGGCTGGCTGTCAGTTGGGTGGGTGGGCGGCAGAGGGGGAGGATGAACGTCTCGTTTCTCCTGAAAATTGCGGTTTTTTGGCGTTTCCGTAAAAAGTCGCGGCCCAACGCGCAAAAGTGGGGTATCGTAGCAATCGCCTTTTAAAGACGCACCTTTCTGGCCCCACAAAAATGGGCATTTCAAATTAGAAACAAGTCAAATGAACAAAATAGTGTGAATAAGTAAGTATTTCAGCGGTGAGTTAGCAGGTTATTGGGGTAGTAAGTCCTGATTTTTTTGGAGGTTGCAGTGACCACTACGCCATTCAAAATAGGCAGGCTTTAGCATAAGCAGTTAGGCCCCGTAGGATGATTTTAGCTAAAATGTGCCACAAACACTCAAACCGGCTTGTATCTTGCAATGGAAAATATGGGATACATGACTTAGACAGCAAATGATACACTGTATGCCATGTTTCCAAATTTTTATGCACAGTGGTTACAGCATGAAGCGAATGCATGTGAATATACAAAGGTGCATTGCATTAAACAAGTCCAATGAGCGTGAAAAAAATGGCCGGCCGGCCTGCCTGCTTTCATCCATCATTTGTTCTAAATTTATAATTAATCAATGAGCTGAGGTGGAGTCTTAGCCAGTGGTACCATCAGGGGTGTGTAATGCACTTTAGGGTAGACAGTCAATCAGCTGCCAGATTCAATCTGTCAATCAAACACAGCAGCCAATCAGAGAGCTGGCCATTGATCAGCAGGCCCTTTATGACATCACAGACAGACCCACGGAACTCTCTGTGCTTGTCTGCTGGCTGGCTGTCAGTTGGGTGGGTGGGCGGCAGAGGGGGAGGATGTACGTCTCGTTTCTCCTGAAAATTGCGGTTTTTCGGCATTTCCGGAAAAAGTCGCGGTCCGACGCGCAAAAGTGGGGTATCGTAGAAATCGCCTTTTAAAGACGCACCTTTCTGGCCCCACAAAAATGGGCATTTCAAATTAGAAACAAGTCAAATGAACAAAATAGTGTGAATAAGTAAGTATTTCAGGGGTGAGTTAGCAGGTTATTGGGGTAGTAAGTCCTGATTTTTTTGGAGGTTGCAGTGACCACTACGCCATTCAAAATAGGCAGGCTTTAGCATAAGCAGTTAGGCCCCGTAGGATGATTTTAGCTAAAATGTGCCCGAAACACTCAAACCGGCTTGTATCTTGCAATGGAAAATATGGGAAACATGACTTAGACAGCAAATGATACACTGTATGCCATGTTTCCAAATTTTTATGCACAGTGGTTACAGCATGAAGCGAATGCATGTGAATATACAAAGGTGCATTGCATTAAACAAGTCCAATGAGCGTGAAAAAAATGGCCGGCCGGCCTGCCTGCTTTCATCCATCATTTGTTCTAAATTTATAATTAATCAATGAGCTGAGGTGGAGTCTTAGCCAGTGGTACCATCAGGGGTGTGTAATGCACTTTAGGGTAGACAGCCAATCAGCTGCCAGATTCAATCTGTCAATCAAACACAGCAGCCAATCAGAGAGCTGGCCATTGATCAGCAGGCCCTTTATGACATCACAGACAGACCCACGGAACTCTCTGTGCTTGTCTGCTGGCTGGCTGTCAGTTGGGTGGGTTGGCGGCAGAGGGGGAGGATGTATGTCTCGTTTCTCCTGAAAATTGCGGGTTTTTTGGCGTTTCCGGAAAAAGTCGCGGTCCGACGCGCAAAAGTGGGGTATCGTAGAAATCGCCTTTTAAAGACGCACCTTTCTGGCCCCACAAAAATGGGCATTTCAAATTAGAAACAAGTCAAATGAACAAAATAGTGTGAATAAGTAAGTATTTCAGGGGTGAGTTAGCAGGTTATTGGGGTAGTAAGTCCTGATTTTTTTGGAGGTTGCAGTGACCACTACGCCATTCAAAATAGGCAGGCTTTAGCATAAGCAGTTAGGCCCCGTAGGATGATTTTAGCTAAAATGTGCCCCAAACACTCAAACCCGCTTGTATCTTGCAAATGAAAATATGGGAAACATGACTTAGACAGCAAATGATACACTGTATGCCATGTTTCCAAATTTTTATGCACAGTGGTTACAGCATGAAGCGAATGCATGTGAATATACAAAGGTGCATTGCATTAAACAAGTCCAATGAGCGTGAAAAAAATGGCCGGCCTGCCTGCTTTCATCCATCATTTGTTCTAAATTTATAATTAATCAATGAGCTGAGGTGGAGTCTTAGATAGTGGTACCATCAGGGGTGTGTAATGCACTTTAGGGTAGACAGCCAATCAGCTGCCAGATTCAATCTGTCAATCAAACACAGCAGCCAATCAGAGAGCTGGCCATTGATCAGCAGGCCCATTATGACATCACAGACAGACCCACAGAATTCTCTGTGCTTGACACAGTCAGGGAAGCAGTGTCGGTAAATGTCGATGCACACCTTACTGTCCCTATAGGAGCCCTTGGGGGGATTGGGATGCCAACGGGTTCCCTTTTACCATATGTCCTAAAGGGACATATGTCTCCTATTGAGATACAGTTTGGTGTGGAGTCTCTGTATAATTAACAGCGTGCTGGTGGTGAGGAGTCCCTTAGGAATCAGGGTGCCAACAGGTACCTTTAAACCATAAGTCCAGCGGACTTATGTCTCCTCTAATGTCTGTGTGCTGAACACTTAAAGTTTGGTGTTGGATGGTGCAATACAGTGCAATACAGTTTCTACAGGGATGGAAGCAGGCTATACGCGGCGTCCCGCACCTTTTTCCTTACCCTGTTTGTTGATGTTGGGCGGATGTCCTGGGCTCACTGGGAGTGCCGGGCGATCCTGTGTGTATTGCGGCTGAAGTAGCGTAGTGTGCGGTCTTCTCCTCTGCTCCTAGCAAATGCCGGGTGCCGGTCT
The DNA here is from genome assembly GCF_055691185.1 of Crinia signifera. Taxonomy (NCBI): domain Eukaryota; kingdom Metazoa; phylum Chordata; class Amphibia; order Anura; family Myobatrachidae; genus Crinia; species Crinia signifera. The sequence goes on along the minus strand of NC_139218.1, from coordinate 162,594,854 downwards.
GAGGGCGCGCTGTGATGACGTCGGCGTCAGCGTCTCGTGCTGACACAGAGATGGCGGAGATGAATGAGAGGTATGCGGGAGGCAGCAGCCGCCCGTGGATGCTATGTGGGTCCAACGCGTTTCAGCTGTATAACAGCCTTTGTCAAGGATCCTTGACAAGTTAGCAGGTTATTGGGGTAGTAAGTCCTGATTTTTTTGGAGGTTGCAGTGACCACTACGCCATTCAAAATAGGCCGGCTTTAGCATAAGCAGTTAGGCCCCGTAATATGATTTTAGCTAAAATGTGCCCCAAACACTCAAACCGGCTTGTATCTTGCAATGGAAAATATGGGAAACATGACTTAGACAGCAAATGATACACTGTATGCCATGTTTCCAAATTTTTATGCACAGTGGTTACAGCATGAAGCGAATGCATGTGAATATACAAAGGTGCATTGCATTAAACAAGTCCAATGAGCGTGAAAAAAATGGCCGGCTTGCCTGCTTTCATCCATCATTTGTTCTAAATTTATAATTAATCAATGAGCTGAGGTGGAGTCTTAGCCAGTGGTACCATCAGGGGTGTGTAATGCACTTTAGGGTAGACAGCCAATCAGCTGCCAGATTCAATCTGTCAATCAAACACAGCAGCCAATCAGAGAGCTGGCCATTGATCAGCAGGCCCTTTATGACATCACAGACAGACCCACGGAACTCTCTGTGCTTGTCTGCTGGCTGGCTGTCAGTTGGGTGGGTGGGCGGCAGAGGGGGAGGATGTACGTCTCGTTTCTCCTGAAAATTGCGGTTTTTCGGCGTTTCCGGAAAAAGTCGCGGCCCGACGCGCAAAAGTGGGGTATCGTAGAAATCGCCTTTTAAAGACGCACCTTTCTGGCCCCACAAAAATGGGCATTTCAAATTAGAAACAAGTCAAATGAACAAAATATTGTGAATAAGTAAGTATTTCAGGGGTGAGTTAGCAGGTTATTGGGGTAGTAAGTCCTGATTTTTTTGGAGGTTGCAGTGACCACTACGCCATTCAAAATAGGCAGGCTTTAGCATAAGCAGTTAGGCCCCGTAGGATGATTTTAGCTAAAATGTGCCCCAAACACTCAAACCGGCTTGTATCTTGCAAATGAAAATATGGGAAACATGACTTAGACAGCAAATGATACACTGTATGCCATGTTTCCAAATTTTTATGCACAGTGGTTACAGCATGAAGCGAATGCATGTGAATATACAAAGGTGCATTGCATTAAACAAGTCCAATGAGCGTGAAAAAAATGGCCGGCCTGCCTGCTTTCATCCATCATTTGTTCTAAATTTATAATTAATCAATGAGCTGAGGTGGAGTCTTAGATAGTGGTACCATCAGGGGTGTGTAATGCACTTTAGGGTAGACAGCCAATCAGCTGCCAGATTCAATCTGTCAATCAAACACAGCAGCCAATCAGAGAGCTGGCCATTGATCAGCAGGCCCTTTATGACATCACAGACAGACCCACGGAACTCTCTGTGCTTGTCTGCTGGCTGGCTGTCAGTTGGGTGGGTGGGCGGCAGAGGGGGAGGATGTACGTCTCGTTTCTCCTGAAAATTGCGGTTTTTCGGCGTTTCCGGAAAAAGTCGCGGTCCGACGCGCAAAAGTGGGGTATCGTAGAAATCGCCTTTTAAAGACGCACCTTTCTGGCCCCACAAAAATGGGCATTTCAAATTAGAAACAAGTCAAATGAACAAAATAGTGTGAATAAGTAAGTATTTCAGGGGTGAGTTAGCAGGTTATTGGGGTAGTAAGTCCTGATTTTTTTGGAGGTTGCAGTGACCACTACGCCATTCAAAATAGGCAGGCTTTAGCATAAGCAGTTAGGCCCCGTAGGATGATTTTAGCTAAAATGTGCCCCAAACACTCAAACCGGCTTGTATCTTGCAAATGAAAATATGGGAAACATGACTTAGACAGCAAATGATACACTGTATGCCATGTTTCCAAATTTTTATGCACAGTGGTTACAGCATGAAGCGAATGCATGTGAATATACAAAGGTGCATTGCATTAAACAAGTCCAATGAGCGTGAAAAAAATGGCCGGCCTGCCTGCTTTCATCCATCATTTGTTCTAAATTTATAATTAATCAATGAGCTGAGGTGGAGTCTTAGCCAGTGGTACCATCAGGGGTGTGTAATGCACTTTAGGGTAGACAGCCAATCAGCTGCCAGATTCAATCTGTCAATCAAACACAGCAGCCAATCAGAGAGCTGGCCATTGATCAGCAGGCCCTTTATGACATCACAGACAGACCCACGGAACTCTCTGTGCTTGTCTGCTGGCTGGCTGGCTGTCAGTTGGGTGGGTGGGCGGCAGAGGGGGAGGATGTACGTCTCGTTTCTCCTGAAAATTGCGGTTTTTCGGCGTTTCCGGAAAAAGTCGCGGTCCGACGCGCAAAAGTGGGGTATCGTAGAAATCGCATTTTAAAGACGCACCTTTCTGGCCCCACAAAAATGGGTAATTCAAATTAGAAACAAGTCAAATGTACAAAATAGTGTGAATAAGTAAGTATTTCAGGGGTGAGTTAGCAGGTTATAGGGGTAGTAAGTCCTGATTTTTTTGGAGGTTGCAGTGACCACTACGCCATTCAAAATAGGCAGGCTTTAGCATAAGCAGTTAGGCCCCGTAGGACGATTTTAGCTAAAATGTGCCCCAAACACTCAAACCGGCTTGTATCTTGCAATGGAAAATATGGGAAACATGACTTAGACAGCAAATGATACACTGTATGCCATGTTTCCAAATTTTTATGCACAGTGGTTACAGCATGAAGCGAATGCATGTGAATATACACAGGTGCATTGCATTAAACAAGTCCAATGAGCGTGAAAAAAATGGCCGGCCTGCCTGCTTTCATCCATCACTTGTTCTAAATTTATAATTAATCAATGAGCTGAGGTGGAGTCTTAGCCAGTGGTACCATCAGGGGTGTGTAATGCACTTTAGGGTAGACAGCCAATCAGCTGCCAGATTCAATCTGTCAATCAAACACAGCAGCCAATCAGAGAGCTGGCCATTGATCAGCAGGCCCTTTATGACATCACAGACAGACCCACGGAACTCTCTGTGCTTGTCTGCTGGCTGGCTGTCAGTTGGGTGGGTGGGCGGCAGAGGGGGAGGATGTACGTCTCGTTTCTCCTGAAAATTGCGGTTTTTCGGCGTTTCCAGAAAAAGTCGCGGTCCGACGCGCAAAAGTGGGGTATCGTAGAAATCGCCTTTTAAAGACGCACCTTCCTGGCCCCACAAAAATGGGCATTTCAAATTAGAAACAAGTCAAATGAACAAAATAGTGTGAATAAGTAAGTATTTCAGGGGTGAGTTAGCAGGTTATTGGGGTAGTAAGTCCTGATTTTTTTGGAGGTTGCAGTGACCACTACGCCATTCAAAATAGGCAGGCTTTAGCATAAGCAGTTAGGCCCCGTAGGATGATTTTAGCTAAAATGTGCCCCAAACACTCAAACCGGCTTGTATCTTGCAATGGAAAATATGGGAAACATGACTTAGACAGCAAATGATACACTGTATGCCATGTTTCCAAATTTTTATGCACAGTGGTTACAGCATGAAGCGAATGCATGTGAATATACACAGGTGCATTGCATTAAACAAGTCCAATGAGCGTGAAAAAAATGGCCGGCCTGCCTGCTTTCATCCATCATTTGTTCTAAATTTATAATTAATCAATGAGCTGAGGTGGAGTCTTAGCCAGTGGTACCATCAGGGGTGTGTAATGCACTTTGAATCTGGCAGCTGATTGGCTGTCTACCCTAATCTGTCAATCAAACACAGCAGCCAATCAGAGAGCTGGCCATTGATCAGCAGGCCCTTTATGACATCACAGACAGACCCACGGAACTCTCTGTGCTTGTCTGCTGGCTGGCTGTCAGTTGGGTGGGTGGGCGGGCGGCAGAGGGGGAGGATGTACGTCTCGTTTCTCCTGAAAATTGCGGTTTTTCGGCGTTTCCGGAAAAAGTCGCGGTCCGACGCGCAAAAGTGGGGTATCGTAGAAATCGCCTTTTAAAGACGCACCTTTCTGGCCCCACAAAAATGGGCATTTCAAATTAGAAACAAGTCAAATGAACAAAATAGTGTGAATAAGTAAGTATTTCAGGGGTGAGTTAGCAGGTTATTGGGGTAGTAAGTCCTGATTTTTTTGGAGGTTGCAGTGACCACTACGCCATTCAAAATAGGCAGGCTTTAGCATAAGCAGTTAGGCCCCGTAGGATGATTTTAGCTAAAATGTGCCCCAAACACTCAAACCGGCTTGTATCTTGCAATGGAAAATATGGGAAACATGACTTAGACCGCAAATGATACACTGTATGCCATGTTTCCAAATTTTTATGCACAGTGGTTACAGCATGAAGCGAATGCATGTGAATATACACAGGTGCATTGCATTAAACAAGTCCAATGAGCGTGAAAAAAATGGCCGGCCTGCCTGCTTTCATCCATCACTTGTTCTAAATTTATAATTAATCAATGAGCTGAGGTGGAGTCTTAGCCAGTGGTACCATCAGGGGTGTGTAATGCACTTTAGGGTAGACAGCCAATCAGCTGCCAGATTCAATCTGTCAATCAAACACAGCAGCCAATCAGAGAGCTGGCCATTGATCAGCAGGCCCTTTATGACATCACAGACAGACCCACGGAACTCTCTGTGCTTGTCTGCTGGCTGGCTGTCAGTTGGGTGGGTGGGCGGCAGAGGGGGAGGATGTACGTCTCGTTTCTCCTGAAAATTGCGGTTTTTCGGCGTTTCCAGAAAAAGTCGCGGTCCGACGCGCAAAAGTGGGGTATCGTAGAAATCGCCTTTTAAAGACGCACCTTCCTGGCCCCACAAAAATGGGCATTTCAAATTAGAAACAAGTCAAATGAACAAAATAGTGTGAATAAGTAAGTATTTCAGGGGTGAGTTAGCAGGTTATTGGGGTAGTAAGTCCTGATTTTTTTGGAGGTTGCAGTGACCACTACGCCATTCAAAATAGGCAGGCTTTAGCATAAGCAGTTAGGCCCCGTAGGATGATTTTAGCTAAAATGTGCCCCAAACACTCAAACCGGCTTGTATCTTGCAATGGAAAATATGGGAAACATGACTTAGACAGCAAATGATACACTGTATGCCATGTTTCCAAATTTTTATGCACAGTGGTTACAGCATGAAGCGAATGCATGTGAATATACACAGGTGCATTGCATTAAACAAGTCCAATGAGCGTGAAAAAAATGGCCGGCCTGCCTGCTTTCATCCATCATTTGTTCTAAATTTATAATTAATCAATGAGCTGAGGTGGAGTCTTAGCCAGTGGTACCATCAGGGGTGTGTAATGCACTTTGAATCTGGCAGCTGATTGGCTGTCTACCCTAATCTGTCAATCAAACACAGCAGCCAATCAGAGAGCTGGCCATTGATCAGCAGGCCCTTTATGACATCACAGACAGACCCACGGAACTCTCTGTGCTTGTCTGCTGGCTGGCTGTCAGTTGGGTGGGTGGGCGGGCGGCAGAGGGGGAGGATGTACGTCTCGTTTCTCCTGAAAATTGCGGTTTTTCGGCGTTTCCGGAAAAAGTCGCGGTCCGACGCGCAAAAGTGGGGTATCGTAGAAATCGCCTTTTAAAGACGCACCTTTCTGGCCCCACAAAAATGGGCATTTCAAATTAGAAACAAGTCAAATGAACAAAATAGTGTGAATAAGTAAGTATTTCAGGGGTGAGTTAGCAGGTTATTGGGGTAGTAAGTCCTGATTTTTTTGGAGGTTGCAGTGACCACTACGCCATTCAAAATAGGCAGGCTTTAGCATAAGCAGTTAGGCCCCGTAGGATGATTTTAGCTAAAATGTGCCCCAAACACTCAAACCGGCTTGTATCTTGCAATGGAAAATATGGGAAACATGACTTAGACCGCAAATGATACACTGTATGCCATGTTTCCAAATTTTTATGCACAGTGGTTACAGCATGAAGCGAATGCATGTGAATATACAAAGGTGCATTGCATTAAACAAGTCCAATGAGCGTGAAAAAAATGGCCGGTCTGCCTGCTTTCATCCATCATTTGTTCTAAATTTATAATTAATCAATGAGCTGAGGTGGAGTCTTAGCCAGTGGTACCATCAGGGGTGTGTAATGCACTTTAGGGTAGACAGCCAATCAGCTGCCAGATTCAATCTGTCAATCAAACACAGCAGCCAATCAGAGAGCTGGCCATTGATCAGCAGGCCCTTTATGACATCACAGACAGACCCACGGAACTCTCTGTGCTTGTCTGCTGGCTGGCTGGCTGTCAGTTGGGTGGGTGGGCGGCAGAGGGGGAGGATGTACGTCTCGTTTCTCCTGAAAATTGCGGTTTTTCGCCGTTTCCGGAAAAAGTCGCGGTCCGACGCGCAAAAGTGGGGTATCGTAGAAATCGCCTTTTAAGGACGCACCTTTCTGGCCCCACAAAAATGGGCAATTCAAATTAGAAACAAGTCAAATGAACAAAATAGTGTGAATAAGTAAGTATTTCAGGGGTGAGTTAGCAGGTTATAGGGGTAGTAAGTCCTGATTTTTTTGGAGGTTGCAGTGACCACTACGCCATTCAAAATAGGCAGGCTTTAGCATAAGCAGTTAGGCCCCGTAGGACGATTTTAGCTAAAATGTGCCCCAAACACTCAAACCGGCTTGTATCTTGCAATGGAAAATATGGGAAACATGACTTAGACAGCAAATGATACACTGTATGCCATGTTTCCAAATTTTTATGCACAGTGGTTACAGCATGAAGCGAATGCATGTGAATATACACAGGTGCATTGCATTAAACAAGTCCAATGAGCGTGAAAAAAATGGCCGGCCTGCCTGCTTTCATCCATCACTTGTTCTAAATTTATAATTAATCAATGAGCTGAGGTGGAGTCTTAGCCAGTGGTACCATCAGGGGTGTGTAATGCACTTTAGGGTAGACAGCCAATCAGCTGCCAGATTCAATCTGTCAATCAAACACAGCAGCCAATCAGAGAGCTGGCCATTGATCAGCAGGCCCTTTATGACATCACAGACAGACCCACGGAACTCTCTGTGCTTGTCTGCTGGCTGGCTGTCAGTTGGGTGGGTGGGTGGCAGAGGGGGAGGATGTACGTCTCGTTTCTCCTGAAAATTGCGGTTTTTCGGCGTTTCCGGAAAAAGTCGCGGTCTGACGCGCAAAAGTGGGGTATCGTAGAAATCGCCTTTTAAAGACGCACCTTTCTGTCCCCACAAAAATGGGCATTTCAAATTAGAAACAAGTCAAATGAACAAAATAGTGTGAATAAGTAAGTATTTCAGGGGTGAGTTAGCAGGTTATTGGGGTAGTAAGTCCTGATTTTTTTGGAGGTTGCAGTGACCACTACGCCATTCAAAATAGGCAGGCTTTAGCATAAGCAGTTAGGCCCCGTAGGATGATTTTAGCTAAAATGTGCCCCAAACACTCAAACCGGCTTGTATCTTGCAATGGAAAATATGGGAAACATGACTTAGACAGCAAATGATACACTGTATGCCATGTTTCCAAATTTGTATGCACAGTGGTTACAGCATGAAGCGAATGCATGTGAATATACACAGGTGCATTGCATTAAACAAGTCCAATGAGCGTGAAAAAAATGGCCGGCCTGCCTGCTTTCATCCATCATTTGTTCTAAATTTATAATTAATCAATGAGCTGAGGTGGAGTCTTAGCCAGTGGTACCATCAGGGGTGTGTAATGCACTTTAGGGTAGACATCCAATCAGCTGCCAGATTCAATCTGTCAATCAAACACAGCAGCCAATCAGAGAGCTGGCCATTGATCAGCAGGCCCTTTATGACATCACAGACAGACCCACGGAACTCTCTGTGCTTGTCTGCTGGCTGGCTGTCAGTTGGGTGGGTGGGCGGCAGAGGGGGAGGATGTACGTCTCGTTTCTCCTGAAAATTGCGGTTTTTCGGCGTTTCCGGAAAAAGTCGCGGTCCGACGCGCAAAAGTGTGGTATCGTAGAAATCGCCTTTTAAAGACGCACCTTTCTGTCCCCACAAAAATGGGCATTTCAAATTAGAAACAAGTCAAATGAACAAAATAGTGTGAATAAGTAAGTATTTCAGGGGTGAGTTAGCAGGTTATTGGGGTAGTAAGTCCTGATTTTTTTGGAGGTTGCAGTGACCACTACGCCATTCAAAATAGGCAGGCTTTAGCATAAGCAGTTAGGCCCCGTAGGATGATTTTAGCTAAAATGTGCCCCAAACACTCAAACCGGCTTGTATCTTGCAATGGAAAATATGGGAAACATGACTTAGACAGCAAATGATACACTGTATGCCATGTTTCCAAATTTTTATGCACAGTGGTTACAGCATGAAGCGAATGCATGTGAATATACACAGGTGCATTGCATTAAACAAGTCCAATGAGCGTGAAAAAAATGGCCGGCCTGCCTGCTTTCATCCATCATTTGTTCTAAATTTATAATTAATCAATGAGCTGAGGTGGAGTCTTAGCCAGTGGTACCATCAGGGGTGTGTAATGCACTTTAGGGTAGACAGCCAATCAGCTGCCAGATTCAATCTGTCAATCAAACACAGCAGCCAATCAGAGAGCTGGCCATTGATCAGCAGGCCCTTTATGACATCACAGACAGACCCACGGAACTCTCTGTGCTTGTCTGCTGGCTGGCTGTCAGTTGGGTGGGTGGGCGGCAGAGGGGGAGGATGTACGTCTCGTTTCTCCTGAAAATTGCGGTTTTTCGGCGTTTCCGGAAAAAAGTCGCGGTCCGACGCGCAAAAGTGGGGTATCGTAGAAATCGCCTTTTAAAGACGCACCTTTCTGGCCCCACGAAAATGGGCATTTCAAATTAGAAACAAGTCAAATGAACAAAATAGTGTGAATAAGTAAGTATTTCAGGGGTGAGTTAGCAGGTTATTGGGGTAATAAGTCCTGATTTTTTTGGAGGTTGCAGTGACCACTACGCCATTCAAAATAGGCAGGCTTTATCATAAGCAGTTAGGCCCCGTAGGATGATTTTAGCTAAAATGTGCCCCAAACACTCAAACCGGCTTGTATCTTGCAATGGAAAATATGGGAAACATGACTTAGACAGCAAATGATACACTGTATGCCATGTTTCCAAATTTTTATGCACAGTGGTTACAGCATGAAGCCAATGCATGTGAATATACACAGGTGCATTGCATTAAACAAGTCCAATGAGCGTGAAAAAAATGGCCGGCCTGCCTGCTTTCATCCATCATTTGTTCTAAATTTATAATTAATCAATGAGCTGAGGTGGAGTCTTAGCCAGTGGTACCATCAGGGGTGTGTAATGCACTTTAGGGTAGACAGCCAATCAGCTGCCAGATTCAATCTGTCAATCAAACACAGCAGCCAATCAGAGAGCTGGCCATTGATCAGCAGGCCCTTTATGACATCACAGACAGACCCACGGAACTCTCTGTGCTTGTCTGCTGGCTGGCTGTCAGTTGGGTGGGTGGGCGGCAGAGGGGGAGGATGTACGTCTCGTTTCTCCTGAAAATTGCGGTTTTTCGGCGTTTCCGGAAAAAGTCGCGGTCCGACGCGCAAAAGTGGGGTATCGTAGAAATCGCCTTTTAAAGACGCACCTTTCTGGCCCCACAAAAATGGGCATTTCAAATTAGAAACAAGTCAAATGAACAAAATAGTGTGAATAAGTAAGTATTTCAGGGGTGAGTTAGCAGGTTATTGGGGTAGTAAGTCCTGATTTTTTTGGAGGTTGCAGTGACCACTACGCCATTCAAAATAGGCAGGCTTTAGCATAAGCAGTTAGGCCCCGTAGGATGATTTTAGCTAAAATGTGCCCCAAACACTCAAACCGGCTTGTATCTTGCAATGGAAAATATGGGAAACATGACTTAGACAGCAAATGATACACTGTATGCCATGTTTCCAAATTTTTATGCACAGTGGTTACAGCATGAAGCGAATGCATGTGAATATACACAGGTGCATTGCATTAAACAAGTCCAATGAGCGTGAAAAAAATGGCCGGCCTGCCTGCTTTCATCCATCATTTGTTCTAAATTTATAATTAATCAATGAGCTGAGGTGGAGTCTTAGCCAGTGGTACCATCAGGGGTGTGTAATGCACTTTAGGGTAGACAGCCAATCAGCTGCCAGATTCAATCTGTCAATCAAACACAGCAGCCAATCAGAGAGCTGGCCATTGATCAGCAGGCCCTTTATGACATCACAGACAGACCCACGGAACTCTCTGTGCTTGTCTGCTGGCTGGCTGTCAGTTGGGTGGGTGGGCGGCAGAGGGGGAGGATGTACGTCTCGTTTCTCCTGAAAATTGCGGTTTTTCGGCGTTTCCGGAAAAAGTCGCGGTCCGACGCGCAAAAGTGGGGTATCGTAGAAATCGCCTTTTAAAGACGCACCTTTCTGGCCCCACAAAAATGGGCATTTCAAATTAGAAACAAGTCAAATGAACAAAATAGTGTGAATAAGTAAGTATTTCAGGGGTGAGTTAGCAGGTTATTGGGGTAGTAAGTCCTGATTTTTTTGGAGGTTGCAGTGACCACTACGCCATTCAAAATAGGCAGGCTTTAGCATAAGCAGTTAGGCCCCGTAGGATGATTTTAGCTAAAATGTGCCCCAAACACTCAAACCGGCTTGTATCTTGCAATGGAAAATATGGGAAACATGACTTAGACCGCAAATGATACACTGTATGCCATGTTTCCAAATTTTTATGCACAGTGGTTACAGCATGAAGCGAATGCATGTGAATATACAAAGGTGCATTGCATTAAACAAGTCCAATGAGCGTGAAAAAAATGGCCGGCCTGCCTGCTTTCATCCATCATTTGTTCTAAATTTATAATTAATCAATGAGCTGAGGTGGAGTCTTAGCCAGTGGTACCATCAGGGGTGTGTAATGCACTTTAGGGTAGACAGCCAATCAGCTGCCAGATTCAATCTGTCAATCAAATACAGCAGCCAATCAGAGAGCTGGCCATTGATCAGCAGGCCCTTTATGACATCACAGACAGACCCACGGAACTCTCTGTGCTTGTCTGCTGGCTGGCTGGCTGTCAGTTGGGTGGGTGGGCGGCAGAGGGGGAGGAAGTACGTCTCGTTTCTCCTGAAAATTGCGGTTTTTCGGCGTTTCCGGAAAAAGTCGCGGTCCGACGCGCAAAAGTGGGGTATCGTAGAAATCGCCTTTTAAGGACGCACCTTTCTGGCCCCACAAAAATGGGCAATTCAAATTAGAAACAAGTCAAATGAACAAAATAGTGTGAATAAGTAAGTATTTCAGGGGTGAGTTAGCAGGTTATAGGGGTAGTAAGTCCTGATTTTTTTGGAGGTTGCAGTGACCACTACGCCATTCAAAATAGGCAGGCTTTAGCATAAGCAGTTAGGCCCCGTAGGACGATTTTAGCTAAAATGTGCCCCAAACACTCAAACCGGCTTGTATCTTGCAATGGAAAATATGGGAAACATGACTTAGACAGCAAATGATACACTGTATGCCATGTTTCCAAATTTTTATGCACAGTGGTTACAGCATGAAGCGAATGCATGTGAATATACACAGGTGCATTGCATTAAACAAGTCCAATGAGCGTGAAAAAAATGGCCGGCCTGCCTGCTTTCATCCATCACTTGTTCTAAATTTATAATTAATCAATGAGCTGAGGTGGAGTCTTAGCCAGTGGTACCATCAGGGGTGTGTAATGCACTTTAGGGTAGACAGCCAATCAGCTGCCAGATTCAATCTGTCAATCAAACACAGCAGCCAATCAGAGAGCTGGCCATTGATCAGCAGGCCCTTTATGACATCACAGACAGACCCACGGAACTCTCTGTGCTTGTCTGCTGGCTGGCTGTCAGTTGGGTGGGTGGGCGGCAGAGGGGGAGGATGTACGTCTCGTTTCTCCTGAAAATTGCGGTTTTTCGGCATTTCCGGAAAAAGTCGCGGTCCGACGCGCAAAAGTGGGGTATCGTAGAAATCGCCTTTTAAAGACGCACCTTTCTGTTCCCACAAAAATGGGCATTTCAAATTAGAAACAAGTCAAATGAACAAAATAGTGTGAATAAGTAAGTATTTCAGGGGTGAGTTAGCAGGTTATTGGGGTAGTAAGTCCTGATTTTTTTGGAGGTTGCAGTGACCACTACGCCATTCAAAATAGGCAGGCTTTAGCATAAGCAGTTAGGCCCCGTAGGATGATTTTAGCTAAAATGTGCCCCAAACACTCAAACCGGCTTGTATCTTGCAATGGAAAATATGGGAAACATGACTTAGACAGCAAATGATACACTGTATGCCATGTTTCCAAATTTTTATGCACAGTGGTTACAGCATGAAGCGAATGCATGTGAATATACAAAGGTGCATTGCATTAAACAAGTCCAATGAGCGTGAAAAAAATGGCCGGCCTGCCTGCTTTCATCCATCATTTGTTCTAAATTTATAATTAATCAATGAGCTGAGGTGGAGTCTTAGCCAGTGGTACCATCAGGGGTGTGAAATGCACTTTAGGGTAGACATCCAATCAGCTGCCAGATTCAATCTGTCAATCAAACACAGCAGCCAATCAGAGAGCTGGCCATTGATCAGCAGGCCCTTTATGACATCACAGACAGACCCACGGAACTCTCTGTGCTTGTCTGCTGGCTGGCTGTCAGTTGGGTGGGTGGGCGGCAGAGGGGGAGGATGTACGTCTCGTTTCTCCTGAAAATTGCCGTTTTTCGGCGTTTCCGGAAAAAGTCGCGGTCCGACGCGCAAAAGTGTGGTATCGTAGAAATCGCCTTTTAAAGACGCACCTTTCTGTCCCCACAAAAATGGGCATTTCAAATTAGAAACAAGTCAAATGAACAAAATAGTGTGAATAAGTAAGTATTTCAGGGGTGAGTTAGCAGGTTATTGGGGTAGTAAGTCCTGATTTTTTTGGAGGTTGCAGTGACCACTACGCCATTCAAAATAGGCAGGCTTTAGCATAAGCAGTTAGGCCCCGTAGGACGATTTTAGCTAAAATGTGCCCCAAACACTCAAACCGGCTTGTATCTTGCAATGGAAAATATGGGAAACATGACTTAGACAGCAAATGATACACTGTATGCCATGTTTCCAAATTTTTATGCACAGTGGTTACAGCATGAAGCGAATGCATGTGAATATACACAGGTGCATTGCATTAAACAAGTCCAATGAGCGTGAAAAAAATGGCCGGCCTGCCTGCTTTCATCCATCACTTGTTCTAAATTTATAATTAATCAATGAGCTGAGGTGGAGTCTTAGCCAGTGGTACCATCAGGGGTGTGTAATGCACTTTAGGGTAGACAGCCAATCAGCTGCCAGATTCAATCTGTCAATCAAACACAACAGCCAATCAGAGAGCTGGCCATTGATCAGCAGGCCCTTTATGACATCACAGACAGACCCACGGAACTCTCTGTGCTTGTCTGCTGGCTGGCTGTCAGTTGGGTGGGTGGGCGGCAGAGGGGGAGGATGTACGTCTCGTTTCTCCTGAAAATTGCGGTTTTTCGGCGTTTCCGGAAAAAGTCGCGGTCCGACGCGCAAAAGTGGGGTATCGTAGAAATCGCCTTTTAAAGACGCACCTTTCTGTCCCCACAAAAATGGGCATTTCAAATTAGAAACAAGTCAAATGAACAAAATAGTGTGAATAAGTAAGTATTTCAGGGGTGAGTTAGCAGGTTATTGGGGTAGTAAGTCCTGATTTTTTTGGAGGTTGCAGTGACCACTACGCCATTCAAAATAGGCAGGCTTTAGCATAAGCAGTTAGGCCCCGTAGGATGATTTTAGCTAAAATGTGCCCCAAACACTCAAACCGGCTTGTATCTTGCAATGGAAAATATGGGAAACATGACTTAGACAGCAAATGATACACTGTATGCCATGTTTCCAAATTTTTATGCACAGTGGTTACAGCATGAAGCGAATGCATGTGAATATACAAAGGTGCATTGCATTAAACAAGTCCAATGAGCGTGAAAAAAATGGCCGGCCTGCCTGCTTTCATCCATCATTTGTTCTAAATTTATAATTAATCAATGAGCTGAGGTGGAGTCTTAGCCAGTGGTACCATCAGGGGTGTGAAATGCACTTTAGGGTAGACATCCAATCAGCTGCCAGATTCAATCTGTCAATCAAACACAGCAGCCAATCAGAGAGCTGGCCATTGATCAGCAGGCCCTTTATGACATCACAGACAGACCCACGGAACTCTCTGTGCTTGTCTGCTGGCTGGCTGTCAGTTGGGTGGGTGGGCGGCAGAGGGGGAGGATGTACGTCTCGTTTCTCCTGAAAATTGCCGTTTTTCGGCGTTTCCGGAAAAAGTCGCGGTCCGACGCGCAAAAGTGTGGTATCGTAGAAATCGCCTTTTAAAGACGCACCTTTCTGTCCCCACAAAAATGGGCATTTCAAATTAGAAACAAGTCAAATGAACAAAATAGTGTGAATAAGTAAGTATTTCAGGGGTGAGTTAGCAGGTTATTGGGGTAGTAAGTCCTGATTTTTTTGGAGGTTGCAGTGACCACTACGCCATTCAAAATAGGCAGGCTTTAGCATAAGCAGTTAGGCCCCGTAGGACGATTTTAGCTAAAATGTGCCCCAAACACTCAAACCGGCTTGTATCTTGCAATGGAAAATATGGGAAACATGACTTAGACAGCAAATGATACACTGTATGCCATGTTTCCAAATTTTTATGCACAGTGGTTACAGCATGAAGCGAATGCATGTGAATATACACAGGTGCATTGCATTAAACAAGTCCAATGAGCGTGAAAAAAATGGCCGGCCTGCCTGCTTTCATCCATCACTTGTTCTAAATTTATAATTAATCAATGAGCTGAGGTGGAGTCTTAGCCAGTGGTACCATCAGGGGTGTGTAATGCACTTTAGGGTAGACAGCCAATCAGCTGCCAGATTCAATCTGTCAATCAAACACAGCAGCCAATCAGAGAGCTGGCCATTGATCAGCAGGCCCTTTATGACATCACAGACAGACCCACGGAACTCTCTGTGCTTGTCTGCTGGCTGGCTGTCAGTTGGGTGGGTGGGCGGCAGAGGGGGAGGATGTACGTCTCGTTTCTCCTGAAAATTGCGGTTTTTCGGCGTTTCCGGAAAAAGTCGCGGTCCGACGCGCAAAAGTGGGGTATCGTAGAAATCGCCTTTTAAAGACGCACCTTTCTGTCCCCACAAAAATGGGCATTTCAAATTAGAAACAAGTCAAATGAACAAAATAGTGTGAATAAGTAAGTATTTCAGGGGTGAGTTAGCAGGTTATTGGGGTAGTAAGTCCTGATTTTTTTGGAGGTTGCAGTGACCACTACGCCATTCAAAATAGGCAGGCTTTAGCATAAGCAGTTAGGCCCCGTAGGATGATTTTAGCTAAAATGTGCCCCAAACACTCAAACCGGCTTGTATCTTGCAATGGAAAATATGGGAAACATGACTTAGACAGCAAATGATACACTGTATGCCATGTTTCCAAATTTTTATGCACAGTGGTTACAGCATGAAGCGAATGCATGTGAATATACAAAGGTGCATTGCATTAAACAAGTCCAATGAGCGTGAAAAAAATGGCCGGCCTGCCTGCTTTCATCCATCATTTGTTCTAAATTTATAATTAATCAATGAGCTGAGGTGGAGTCTTAGCCAGTGGTACCATCAGGGGTGTGAAATGCACTTTAGGGTAGACATCCAATCAGCTGCCAGATTCAATCTGTCAATCAAACACAGCAGCCAATCAGAGAGCTGGCCATTGATCAGCAGGCCCTTTATGACATCACAGACAGACCCACGGAACTCTCTGTGCTTGTCTGCTGGCTGGCTGTCAGTTGGGTGGGTGGGCGGCAGAGGGGGAGGATGTACGTCTCGTTTCTCCTGAAAATTGCGTTTTTTTGGCGTTTCCGGAAAAAGTCGCGGTCCGACGCGCAAAAGTGTGGTATCGTAGAAATCGCCTTTTAAAGACGCACCTTTCTGTCCCCACAAAAATGGGCATTTCAAATTAGAAACAAGTCAAATGAACAAAATAGTGTGAATAAGTAAGTATTTCAGGGGTGAGTTAGCAGGTTATTGGGGTAGTAAGTCCTGATTTTTTTGGAGGTTGCAGTGACCACTACGCCATTCAAAATAGGCAGGCTTTAGCATAAGCACTTAGGCCCCGTAGGATGATTTTAGCTAAAATGTGCCCCAAACACTCAAACCGGCTTGTATCTTGCAATGGAAAATATGGGAAACATGACTTAGACAGCAAATGATACAGTGTATGCCATGTTTCCAAATTTTTATGCACAGTGGTTACAGCATGAAGCGAATGCATGTGAATATACAAAGGTGCATTGCATTAAACAAGTCCAATGAGCGTGAAAAAAATGGCCGGCCTGCCTGCTTTCATCCATCATTTGTTCTAAATTTATAATTAATCAATGAGCTGAGGTGGAGTCTTAGCCAGTGGTACCATCAGGGGTGTGTAATGCACTTTAGGGTAGACAGCCAATCAGCTGCCAGATTCAATCTGTCAATCAAACACAGCAGCCAATCAGAGAGCTGGCCATTGATCAGCAGGCCCTTTATGACATCACAGACAGACCCACGGAACTCTCTGTGCTTGTCTGCTGGCTGGCTGTCAGTTGGGTGGGTGGGCGGCAGAGGGGGAGGATGTACGTCTCGTTTCTCCTGAAAATTGCGGTTTTTCGGCGTTTCCGGAAAAAGTCGCGGTCCGACGCGCAAAAGTGTGGTATCGTAGAAATCGCCTTTTAAAGACGCACCTTTCTGGCCCCACAAAAATGGGCATTTCAAATTAGAAACAAGTCAAATGAACAAAATAGTGTGAATAAGTAAGTATTTCAGGGGTGAGTTAGCAGGTTATTGGGGTAGTAAGTCCTGATTTTTTTGGAGGTTGCAGTGACCACTACGCCATTCAAAATAGGCAGGCTTTAGCATAAGCAGTTAGGCCCCGTAGGATGATTTTAGCTAAAATGTGCCCCAAACACTCAAACCGGCTTGTATCTTGCAATGGAAAATATGGGAAACATGACTTAGACAGCAAATGATACACTGTATGCCATGTTTCCAAATTTTTATGCACAGTGGTTACAGCATGAAGCGAATGCATGTGAATATACAAAGGTGCATTGCATTAAACAAGTCCAATGAGCGTGAAAAAAATGGCCGGCCTGCCTGCTTTCATCCATCATTTGTTCTAAATTTATAATTAATCAATGAGCTGAGGTGGAGTCTTAGCCAGTGGTACCATCAGGGGTGTGTAATGCACTTTAGGGTAGACAGCCAATCAGCTGCCAGATTCAATCTGTCAATCAAACACAGCAGCCAATCAGAGAGCTGGCCATTGATCAGCAGGCCCTTTATGACATCACAGACAGACCCACGGAACTCTCTGTGCTTGTCTGCTGGCTGGCTGGCTGTCAGTTGGGTGGGTGGGCGGCAGAGGGGGAGGATGTACGTCTCGTTTCTCCTGAAAATTGCGGTTTTTCGGCGTTTCCGGAAAAAGTCGTGGTCCGACGCGCAAAAGTGGGGTATCGTAGAAATCGCCTTTTAAAGACGCACCTTTCTGGCCCCACAAAAATGGGCAATTCAAATTAGAAACAAGTCAAATGAACAAAATAGTGTGAATAAGTAAGTATTTCAGGGGTGAGTTAGCAGGTTATAGGGGTAGTAAGTCCTGATTTTTTTGGAGGTTGCAGTGACCACTACGCCATTCAAAATAGGCAGGCTTTAGCATAAGCAGTTAGGCCCCGTAGGACGATTTTAGCTAAAATGTGCCCCAAACACTCAAACCGGCTTGTATCTTGCAATGGAAAATATGGGAAACATGACTTAGACAGCAAATGATACACTGTATGCCATGTTTCCAAATTTTTATGCACAGTGGTTACAGCATGAAGCGAATGCATGTGAATATACACAGGTGCATTGCATTAAACAAGTCCAATGAGCGTGAAAAAAATGGCCGGCCTGCCTGCTTTCATCCATCATTTGTTCTAAATTTATAATTAATCAATGAGCTGAGGTGGAGTCTTAGCCAGTGGTACCATCAGGGGTGTGTAATGCACTTTAGGGTAGACAGCCAATCAGCTGCCAGATTCAATCTGTCAATCAAACACAGCAGCCAATCAGAGAGCTGGCCATTGATCAGCAGGCCCTTTATGACATCACAGACAGACCCACGGAACTCTCTGTGCTTGTCTGCTGGCTGGCTGTCAGTTGGGTGGGTGGGCGGCAGAGGGGGAGGATGTACGTCTCGTTTCTCCTGAAAATTGCGGTTTTTCGGCGTTTCCGGAAAAAGTCGCGGTCCGACGCGCAAAAGTGGGGTATCGTAGAAATCGCCTTTTAAAGATGCACCTTTCTGGCCCCACAAAAATGGGCATTTCAAATTAGAAACAAGTCAAATGAACAAAATAGTGTGAATAAGTAAGTATTTCAGGGGTGAGTTAGCAGGTTATTGGGGTAGTAAGTCCTGATTTTTTTGGAGGTTGCAGTGACCACTACGCCATTCAAAATAGGCAGGCTTTAGCATAAGCAGTTAGGCCCCGTAGGATGATTTTAGCTAAAATGTGCCCCAAACACTCAAACCGGCTTGTATCTTGCAATGGAAAATATGGGAAACATGACTTAGACAGCAAATGATACACTGTATGCCATGTTTCCAAATTTTTATGCACAGTGGTTACAGCATGAAGCGAATGCATGTGAATATACACAGGTGCATTGCATTAAACAAGTCCAATGAGCGTGAAAAAAATGGCCGGCCTGCCTGCTTTCATCCATCATTTGTTCTAAATTTATAATTAATCAATGAGCTGAGGTGGAGTCTTAGCCAGTGGTACCATCAGGGGTGTGTAATGCACTTTAGGGTAGACAGCCAATCAGCTGCCAGATTCAATCTGGCAATCAAACACAGCAGCCAATCAGAGAGCTGGCCATTGATCAGCAGGCCCTTTATGACATCACAGACAGACCCACGGAACTCTCTGTGCTTGTCTGCTGGCTGGCTGGCTGTCAGTTGGGTGGGTGGGCGGCAGAGGGGGAGGATGTACGTCTCGTTTCTCCTGAAAATTGCGGTTTTTCGGCGTTTCCGGAAAAAGTCGCGGTCCGACGCGCAAAAGTGGGGTATCGTAGAAATCGCCTTTTAAAGACGCACCTTTCTGGCCCCACAAAAATGGGCATTTCAAATTAGAAACAAGTCAAATGAACAAAATAGTGTGAATAAGTAAGTATTTCAGGGGTGAGTTAGCAGGTTATTGGGGTAGTAAGTCCTGATTTTTTTGGAGGTTGCAGTGACCACTACGCCATTCAAAATAGGCAGGCTTTAGCATAAGCAGTTAGGCCCCGTAGGATGATTTTAGCTAAAATGTGCCCCAAACACTCAAACCGGCTTGTATCTTGCAATGGAAAATATGGGAAACATGACTTAGACAGCAAATGATACACTGTATGCCATGTTTCCAAATTTTTATGCACAGTGGTTACAGCATGAAGCGAATGCATGTGAATATACAAAGGTGCATTGCATTAAACAAGTCCAATGAGCGTGAAAAAAATGGCCGGCCTGCCTGCTTTCATCCATCATTTGTTCTAAATTTATAATTAATCAATGAGCTGAGGTGGAGTCTTAGCCAGTGGTACCATCAGGGGTGTGTAATGCACTTTAGGGTAGACAGCCAATCAGCTGCCAGATTCAATCTGTCAATCAAACACAGCAGCCAATCAGAGAGCTGGCCATTGATCAGCAGGCCCTTTATGACATCACAGACAGACCCACGGAACTCTCTGTGCTTGTCTGCTGGCTGGCTGTCAGTTGGGTGGGTGGGCGGCAGAGGGGGAGGATGTACGTCTCGTTTCTCCTGAAAATTGCGGTTTTTCGGCGTTTCCGGAAAAAGTCGCGATCCGACGCGCAAAAGTGTGGTATCGTAGAAATCGCCTTTTAAAGACGCACCTTTCTGTCCCCACAAAAATGGGCATTTCAAATTAGAAACAAGTCAAATGAACAAAATAGTGTGAATAAGTAAGTATTTCAGGGGTGAGTTAGCAGGTTATTGGGGTAGTTAGTCCTGATTTTTTTGGAGGTTGCAGTGACCACTACGCCATTCAAAATAGGCGGGCTTTAGCATAAGCAGTTAGGCCCCGTAGGATGATTTTAGCTAAAATGTGCCCCAAACACTCAAACCGGCTTGTATCTTGCAATGGAAAATATGGGAAACATGACTTAGACAGCAAAATGATACACTGTATGCCATGTTTCCAAATTTTTATGCACAGTGGTTACAGCATGAAGCGAATGCATGTGAATATACACAGGTGCATTGCATTAAACAAGTCCAATGAGCGTGAAAAAAATGGCCGGCCTGCCTGCTTTCATCCATCATTTGTTCTAAATTTATAATTAATCAATGAGCTGAGGTGGAGTCTTAGCCAGTGGTACCATCAGGGGTGTGTAATGCACTTTAGGGTAGACAGCCAATCAGCTGCCAGATTCAATCTGTCAATCAAACACAGCAGCCAATCAGAGAGCTGGCCATTGATCAGCAGGCCCTTTATGACATCACAGACAGACCCACGGAACTCTCTGTGCTTGTCTGCTGGCTGGCTGTCAGTTGGGTGGGTGGGCGGCAGAGGGGGAGGATGTACGTCTCGTTTCTCCTGAAAATTGCGGTTTTTCGGCGTTTCCGGAAAAAGTCGCGGCCCGACGCGCAAAAGTGGGGTATCGTAGAAATCGCCTTTTAAAGACGCACCTTTCTGGCCCCACAAAAATGGGCATTTCAAATTAGAAACAAGTCAAATGAACAAAATAGTGTGAATAAGTAAGTATTTCAGGGGTGAGTTAGCAGGTTATTGGGGTAGTAAGTCCTGATTTTTTTGGAGGTTGCAGTGACCACTACGCCATTCAAAATAGGCAGGCTTTAGCATAAGCAGTTAGGCCCCGTAGGATGATTTTAGCTAAAATGTGCCCCAAACACTCAAACCGGCTTGTATCTTGCAATGGAAAATATGGGAAACATGACTTAGACAGCAAATGATACACTGTATGCCATGTTTCCAAATTTTTATGCACAGTGGTTACAGCATGAAGCGAATGCATGTGAATATACACAGGTGCATTGCATTAAACAAGTCCAATGAGCGTGAAAAAAATGGCTGGCCTGCCTGCTTTCATCCATCATTTGTTCTAAATTTATAATTAATCAATGAGCTGAGGTGGAGTCTTAGCCAGTGGTACCATCAGGGGTGTGTAATGCACTTTAGGGTAGACAGCCAATCAGCTGCCAGATTCAATCTGTCAATCAAACACAGCAGCCAATCAGAGAGCTGGCCATTGATCAGCAGGCCCTTTATGACATCACAGACAGACCCACGGAACTCTCTGTGCTTGTCTGCTGGCTGGCTGTCAGTTGGGTGGGTGGGCGGCAGAGGGGGAGGATGTACGTCTCGTTTCTCCTGAAAATTGCGGTTTTTTGGCGTTTCCGGAAAAAGTCGCGGTCCGACGCGCAAAAGTGGGGTATCGTAGAAATCGCCTTTTAAAGACGCACCTTTCTGGCCCCACAAAAATGGGCATTTCAAATTAGAAACAAGTCAAATGAACAAAATAGTGTGAATAAGTAAGTATTTCAGGGGTGAGTTAGCAGGTTATTGGGGTAGTAAGTCCTGATTTTTTTGGAGGTTGCAGTGACCACTACGCCATTCAAAATAGGCAGGCTTTAGCATAAGCAGTTAGGCCCCGTAGGATGATTTTAGCTAAAATGTGCCCCAAACACTCAAACCGGCTTGTATCTTGCAATGGAAAATATGGGAAACATGACTTAGACAGCAAATGATACACTGTATGCCATGTTTCCAAATTTGTATGCACAGTGGTTACAGCATGAAGCGAATGCATGTGAATATACACAGGTGCATTGCATTAAACAAGTCCAATGAGCGTGAAAAAAATGGCCGGCCTGCCTGCTTTCATCCATCATTTGTTCTAAATTTATAATTAATCAATGAGCTGAGGTGGAGTCTTAGCCAGTGGTACCATCAGGGGTGTGTAATGCACTTTAGGGTAGACAGACAATCAGCTGCCAGATTCAATCTGTCAATCAAACACAGCAGCCAATCAGAGAGCTGGCCATTGATCAGCAGGCCCTTTATGACATCACAGACAGACCCACGGAACTCTCTGTGCTTGTCTGCTGGCTGGCTGTCAGTTGGGTGGGTGGGCGGCAGAGGGGGAGGATGTACGTCTCGTTTCTCCTGAAAATTGCGGTTTTTCGGCGTTTCCGGAAAAAGTCGCGGTCCGACGCGCAAAAGTGGGGTATCGTAGAAATCGCCTTTTAAAGACGCACCTTTCTGGCCCCACAAAAATGGGCATTTCAAATTAGAAACAAGTCAAATGAACAAAATAGTGTGAATAAGTAAGTATTTCAGGGGTGAGTTAGCAGGTTATTGGGGTAGTAAGTCCTGATTTTTTTGGAGGTTGCAGTGACCACTACGCCATTCAAAATAGGCAGGCTTTAGCATAAGCAGTTAGGCCCCGTAGGATGATTTTAGCTAAAATGTGCCCCAAACACTCAAACCGGCTTGTATCTTGCAATGGAAAATATGGGAAACATGACTTAGACAGCAAATGATACACTGTATGCCATGTTTCCAAATTTTTATGCACAGTGGTTACAGCATGAAGCGAATGCATGTGAATATACAAAGGTGCATTGCATTAAACAAGTCCAATGAGCGTGAAAAAAATGGCCGGCCTGCCTGCTTTCATCCATCATTTGTTCTAAATTTATAATTAATCAATGAGCTGAGGTGGAGTCTTAGCCAGTGGTACCATCAGGGGTGTGTAATGCACTTTAGGGTAGACAGCCAATCAGCTGCCAGATTCAATCTGTCAATCAAACACAGCAGCCAATCAGAGAGCTGGCCATTGATCAGCAGGCCCTTTATGACATCACAGACAGACCCACGGAACTCTCTGTGCTTGTCTGCTGGCTGGCTGTCAGTTGGGTGGGTGGGCGGCAGAGGGGGAGGATGTACGTCTCGTTTCTCCTGAAAATTGCGTTTTTTTGGCGTTTCCGGAAAAAGTCGCGGTCCGACGCGCAAAAGTGGGGTATCGTAGAAATCGCCTTTTAAAGACGCACCTTTCTGGCCCCACAAAAATGGGCATTTCAAATTAGAAACAAGTCAAATGAACAAAATAGTGTGAATAAGTAAGTATTTCAGGGGTGAGTTAGCAGGTTATCGGGGTAGTAAGTCCTGATTTTTTTGGAGGTTGCAGTGACCACTACGCCATTCAAAATAGGCAGGCTTTAGCATAAGCAGTTAGGCCCCGTAGGATGATTTTAGCTAAAATGTGCCCCAAACACTCAAACCGGCTTGTATCTTGCAATGGAAAATATGGGAAACATGACTTACTGTAGACAGCAAATGATACACTGTATGCCATGTTTCCAAATTTTTATGCACAGTGGTTACAGCATGAAGCAAATGCATGTGAATATACAAAGGTGCATTGCATTAAACAAGTCCAATGAGCGTGAAAAAAATGGCCGGCCTGCCTGCTTTCATCCATCATTTGTTCTAAATTTATAATTAATCAATGAGCTGAGGTGGAGTCTTAGCCAGTGGTACCATCAGGGGTGTGTAATGCACTTTAGGGTAGACAGCCAATCAGCTGCCAGATTCAATCTGTCAATCAAACACAGCAGCCAATCAGAGAGCTGGCCATTGATCAGCAGGCCCTTTATGACATCACAGACAGACCCACGGAACTCTCTGTGCTTGTCTGCTGGCTGGCTGTCAGTTGGGTGGGTGGGCGGCAGAGGGGGAGGATGTACGTCTCGTTTCTCCTGAAAATTGCGTTTTTTTGGCGTTTCCGGAAAAAGTCGCGGTCCGACGCGCAAAAGTGGGGTATCGTAGAAATCGCCTTTTAAAGACGCACCTTTCTGGCCCCACAAAAATGGGCATTTCAAATTAGAAACAAGTCAAATGAACAAAATAGTGTGAATAAGTTAGTATTTCAGGGGTGAGTTAGCAGGTTATTGGGGTAGTAAGTCCTGATTTTTTTGGAGGTTGCAGTGACCACTACGCCATTCAAAATAGGCAGGCTTTAGCATAAGCAGTTAGGCCCCGTAGGATGATTTTAGCTCAAATGTGCCCCAAACACTCAAACCGGCTTGTATCTTGCAATGGAAAATATGGGAAACATGACTTAGACAGCAAATGATACACTGTATGCCATGTTTCCAAATTTTTATGCACAGTGGTTACAGCATGAAGTGAATGCATGTGAATATACACAGGTGCATTGCATTAAACAAGTCCAATGAGCGTGAAAAAAATGGCCGGCCTGCCTGCTTTCATCCATCATTTATTCTAAATTTAT
The DNA here is from genome assembly GCF_055691185.1 of Crinia signifera. Lineage (NCBI taxonomy): Eukaryota > Metazoa > Chordata > Amphibia > Anura > Myobatrachidae > Crinia > Crinia signifera. Next base: position 162,570,454 of record NC_139218.1, on the reverse strand, counting down.
AATTAATCAATGAGCTGAGGTGGAGTCTTAGCCAGTGGTACCATCAGGGGTGTGTAATGCACTTTAAGGTAGACAGCCAATCAGCTGCCAGATTCAATCTGTCAATCAAACACAGCAGCTAATCAGAGAGCTGGCCATTGATCAGCAGGCCCTTTATGACATCACAGACAGACCCACGGAACTCTCTGTGCTTGTCTGCTGGCTGGCTGTCAGTTGGGTGGGTGGGCGGCAGAGGGGGAGGATGTACGTCTCGTTTCTCCTGAAAATTGCGGTTTTTCGGCGTTTCCGGAAAAAGTCGCGGTCCGACGCGCAAAAGTGGGGTATCGTAGAAATCGCCTTTTAAAGACGCACCTTTCTGGCACCACAAAAATGGGCATTTCAAATTAGAAACAAGTCAAATGAACAAAATAGTGTGAATAAGTAAGTATTTCAGGGGTGAGTTAGCAGGTTATTGGGGTAGTAAGTCCTGATTTTTTTTGGAGGTTGCAGTGACCACTACGCCATTCAAAATAGGCAGGCTTTAGCATAAGCAGTTAGGCCCCGTAGGATGATTTTAGCTAAAATGTGCCCCAAACACTCAAACCGGCTTGTATCTTGCAATGGAAAATATGGGAAACATGACTTAAACAGCAAATGATACACTGTATGCCATGTTTCCAAATTTTTATGCACAGTGGTTACAGCATGAAGCGAATGCATGTGAATATACAAAGGTGCATTGCATTAAACAAGTCCAATGAGCGTGAAAAAAATGGCCTGCCTGCTTTCATCCATCATTTGTTCTAAATTTATAATTAATCAATGAGCTGAGGTGGAGTCTTAGCCAGTGGTACCATCAGGGGTGTGTAATGCACTTTAGGGTAGACAGCCAATCAGCTGCCTGATTCAATCTGTCAATCAAACACAGCAGCCAATCAGAGAGCTGGCCATTGATCAGCAGGCCCTTTATGACATCACAGACAGACCCACGGAACTCTCTGTGCTTGTCTGCTGGCTGGCTGTCAGTTGGGTGGGTGGGCGGCAGAGGGGGAGGATGTACGTCTCGTTTCTCCTGAAAATTGCGTTTTTTTGGCGTTTCCGGAAAAAGTCGCGGTCCGACGCGCAAAAGTGGGGTATCGTAGAAATCGCCTTTTAAAGACGCACCTTTCTGGCCCCACAAAAATGGGCATTTCAAATTAGAAACAAGTCAAATGAACAAAATAGTGTGAATAAGTAAGTATTTCAGGGGTGAGTTAGCAGGTTATAGGGGTAGTAAGTCCTGATTTTTTTGGAGGTTGCAGTGACCACTACGCCATTCAAAATAGGCAGGCTTTAGCATAAGCAGTTAGGCCCCGTAGGATGATTTTAGCTAAAATGTGCCCCAAACACTCAAACCGGCTTGTATCTTGCAATGGAAAATATGGGAAACATGACTTAGACAGCAAATGATACACTGTATGCCATGTTTCCAAATTTTTATGCACAGTGGTTACAGCATGAAGCGAATGCATGTGAATATACACAGGTGCATTGCATTAAACAAGTCCAATGAGCGTGAAAAAAATGGCCGGCCTGCCTGCTTTCATCCATCATTTGTTCTAAATTTATAATTAATCAATGAGCTGAGGTGGAGTCTTAGCCAGTGGTACCATCAGGGGTGTGTAATGCACTTTAGGGTAGACAGCCAATCAGCTGCCAGATTCAATCTGTCAATCAAACACAGCAGCCAATCAGAGAGCTGGCCATTAATCAGCAGGCCCTTTATGACATCACAGACAGACCCACGGAACTCTCTGTGCTTGTCTGCTGGCTGGCTGTCAGTTGGGTGGGTGGGCGGCAGAGGGGGAGGATGTACGTCTCGTTTCTCCTGAAAATTGCGGTTTTTCGGCGTTTCCGGAAAAAGTCGCGGTCCGACGCGCAAAAGTGGGGTATCGTAGAAATCGCCTTTTAAAGACGCACCTTTCTGGCCCCACAAAAATGGGCATTTCAAATTAGAAACAAGTCAAATGAACAAAATAGTGTGAATAAGTAAGTATTTCAGGGGTGAGTTAGCAGGTTATTGGGGTAGTAAGTCCTGATTTTTTTGGAGGTTGCAGTGACCACTACGCCATTCAAAATAGGCAGGCTTTAGCATTAAGCAGTTAGGCCCCGTAGGATGATTTTAGCTCAAATGTGCCCCAAACACTCAAACCGGCTTGTATCTTGCAATGGAAAATATGGGAAACATGACTTAGACAGCAAATGATACACTGTATGCCATGTTTCCAAATTTTTATGCACAGTGGTTACAGCATGAAGTGAATGCATGTGAATATACACAGGTGCATTGCATTAAACAAGTCCAATGAGCGTGAAAAAAATGGCCGGCCTGCCTGCTTTCATCCATCATTTATTCTAAATTTATAATTAATCAATGAGCTGAGGTGGAGTCTTAGCCAGTGGTACCATCAGGGGTGTGTAATGCACTTTAGGGTAGACAGCCAATCAGCTGCCAGATTCAATCTGTCAATCAAACACAGCAGCTAATCAGAGAGCTGGCCATTGATCAGCAGGCCCTTTATGACATCACAGACAGACCCACGGAACTCTCTGTGCTTGTCTGCTGGCTGGCTGTCAGTTGGGTGGGTGGGCGGCAGAGGGGGAGGATGTACGTCTCGTTTCTCCTGAAAATTGCGGTTTTTCGGCGTTTCCGGAAAAAGTCGCGGTCCGACGCGCAAAAGTGGGGTATCGTAGAAATCGCCTTTTAAAGACGCACCTTTCTGGCCCCACAAAAATGGGCATTTCAAATTAGAAACAAGTCAAATGAACAAAATAGTGTGAATAAGTAAGTATTTCAGGGGTGAGTTAGCAGTTTATTGGGGTAGTAAGTCCTGATTTTTTTGGAGGTTGCAGTGACCACTACGCCATTCAAAATAGGCAGGCTTTAGCATAAGCAGTTAGGCCCCGTAGGATGATTTTAGCTAAAATGTGCCCCAAACACTCAAACCGGCTTGTATCTTGCAATGGAAAATATGGGAAACATGACTTACTGTAGACAGCAAATGATACACTGTATGCCATGTTTCCAAATTTTTATGCACAGTGGTTACAGCATGAAGCAAATGCATGTGAATATACAAAGGTGCATTGCATTAAACAAGTCCAATGAGCGTGAAAAAAATGGCCGGCCTGCCTGCTTTCATCCATCATTTGTTCTAAATTTATAATTAATCAATGAGCTGAGGTGGAGTCTTAGCCAGTGGTACCATCAGGGGTGTGTAATGCACTTTAGGGTAGACAGCCAATCAGCTGCCAGATTCAATCTGTCAATCAAACACAGCAGCCAATCAGAGAGCTGGCCATTGATCAGCAGGCCCTTTATGACATCACAGACAGACCCACGGAACTCTCTGTGCTTGTCTGCTGGCTGGCTGTCAGTTGGGTGGGTGGGCGGCAGAGGGGGAGGATGTACGTCTCGTTTCTCCTGAAAATTGCGTTTTTTTGGCGTTTCTGGAAAAAGTCGCGGTCAAACGCGCAAAAGTGGGGTATCGTAGAAATCGCCTTTTAAAGACGCACCTTTCTGGCCCCACAAAAATGGGCATTTCAAATTAGAAACAAGTCAAATGAACAAAATAGTGTGAATAAGTAAGTATTTCAGGGGTGAGTTAGCAGGTTATTGGGGTAGTAAGTCCTGATTTTTTTGGAGGTTGCAGTGACCACTACGCCATTCAAAATAGGCAGGCTTTAGCATAAGCAGTTAGGCCCCGTAGGATGATTTTAGCTAAAATGTGCCCCAAACACTCAAACCGGCTTGTATCTTGCAATGGAAAATATGGGAAACATGACTTAGACAGCAAATGATACACTGTATGCCATGTTTCCAAATTTGTATGCACAGTGGTTACAGCATGAAGCGAATGCATGTGAATATACAAAGGTGCATTGCATTAAACAAGTCCAATGAGCGTGAAAAAAATGGCCGGCCTGCCTGCTTTCATCCATCATTTGTTCTAAATTTATAATTAATCAATGAGCTGAGGTGGAGTCTTAGCCAGTGGTACCATCAGGGGTGTGTAATGCTCTTTAGGGTAGACAGCCAATCAGCTGTCAGATTCAATCTGTCAATAAAACACAGCAGCCAATCAGAGAGCTGGCCATTGATCAGCAGGCCCTTTATGACATCACAGACAGACCCACGGAACTCTCTGTGCTTGTCTGCTGGCTGGCTGTCAGTTGGGTGGGTGGGCGGCAGAGGGGGAGGTTGTACGTCTCGTTTCTCCTGAAAATTGCGGTTTTTCTGCGTTTCCGGAAAAAGTCGCGGTCCGACGCGCAAAAGTGTGGTATCGTAGAAATCGCCTTTTAAAGACGCACCTTTCTGGCCCCACAAAAATGGGTATTTCAAATTAGAAACAAGTCAAATGAACAAAATAGTGTGAATAAGTAAGTATTTCAGGGGTGAGTTAGCAGGTTATTGGGGTAGTAAGTCCTGATTTTTTTGGAGGTTGCAGTGACCACTACGCCATTCAAAATAGGCAGGCTTTAGCATAAGCAGTTAGGCCCCGTAGGATGATTTTAGCTAAAATGTGCCCCAAACACTCAAACCGGCTTGTATCTTGCAATGGAAAATATGGGAAACATGACTTAGACAGCAAATGATACACTGTATGCCATGTTTCCAAATTTTTATGCACAGTGGTTACAGCATGAAGCGAATGCATGTGAATATACAAAGGTGCATTGCATTAAACAAGTCCAATGAGCGTGAAAAAAATGGCCGGCCTGCCTGCTTTCATCCATCATTTGTTCTAAATTTATAATTAATCAATGAGCTGAGGTGGAGTCTTAGCCAGTGGTACTATCAGGGGTGTGTAATGCACTTTAGGGTAGACAGCCAATCAGCTGCCAGATTCAATCTGTCAATCAAACACAGCAGCCAATCAGAGAGCTGGCCATTGATCAGCAGGCCCTTTATGACATCACAGACAGACCCACGGAACTCTCTGTGCTTGTCTGCTGGCTGGCTTACTGTCAGTTGGGTGGGTGGGCGGCAGAGGGGGAGGATGTACGTCTCGTTTCTCCTGAAAATGGCGGTTTTTCGGCGTTTCCGGAAAAAGTCGCGGTCCGACGCGCAAAAGTGGGGTATCGTAGAAATCGCCTTTTAAAGACGCACCTTTCTGGCCCCACAAAAATGGGCATTTCAAATTAGAAACAAGTCAAATGAACAAAATAGTGTGAATAAGTAAGTATTTCAGGGGTGAGTTAGCAGGTTATAGGGGTAGTAAGTCCTGATTTTTTTGGAGGTTGCAGTGACCACTACGCCATTCAAAATAGGCAGGCTTTAGCATAAGCAGTTAGGCCCCGTAGGATGATTTTAGCTAAAATGTGCCCCAAACACTCAAACCGGCTTGTATCTTGCAATGGAAAATATGGGAAACATGACTTAGACAGCAAATGATACACTGTATGCCATGTTTCCAAATTTTTATGCACAGTGGTTACAGCATGAAGCGAATGCATGTGAATATACACAGGTGCATTGCATTAAACAAGTCCAATGAGCGTGAAAAAAATGGCCGGCCTGCCTGCTTTCATCCATCATTTGTTCTAAATTTATAATTAATCAATGAGCTGAGGTGGAGTCTTAGCCAGTGGTACCATCAGGGGTGTGTAATGCACTTTAGGGTAGACAGCCAATCAGCTGCCAGATTCAATCTGTCAATCAAACACAGCAGCCAATCAGAGAGCTGGCCATTGATCAGCAGGCCCTTTATGACATCACAGACAGACCCACGGAACTCTCTGTGCTTGTCTGCTGGCTGGCTGTCAGTTGGTTGGGTGGGCGGCAGAGGGGGAGAATGTACGTCTCGTTTCTCCTGAAAATTGCGGTTTTTCTGCGTTTCCGAAAAAAGTCGCGGTCCGACGCACAAAAGTGGGGTATCGTAGAAATCGCCTTTTAAAGACGCACCTTTCTGGCCCCACAAAAATGGGCATTTCAAATTAGAAACAAGTCAAATGAACAAAATAGTGTGAATAAGTAAGTATTTCAGGGGTGAGTTAGCAGGTTATTGGGGTAGTAAGTCCTGATTTTTTTGGAGGTTGCAGTGACCACTACGCCATTCAAAATAGGCAGGCTTTAGCACAAGCAGTTAGGCCCCGTAGGATGATTTTAGCTAAAATGTGCCTCAAACACTCAAACCGGCTTGTATCTTGCAATGGAAAATATGGGAAACATGACTTAGACAGCAAATGATACACTGTATGCCATGTTTCCAAATGTTTATGCACAGTGGTTACAGCATGAAGCGAATGCATGTGAATATACACAGGTGCATTGCATTAAACAAGTCCAATGAGCGTGAAAAAAATGGCCGGCCTGCCTGCTTTCATCCATCATTTGTTCTAAATTTATAATTAATCAATGAGCTGAGGTGGAGTCTTAGCCAGTGGTACCATCAGGGGTGTGTAATGCACTTTAGGGTAGACAGCCAATCAGCTGCCAGATTCAATCTGTCAATCAAACACAGCAGCCAATCAGAGAGCTGGCCATTGATCAGCAGGCCCTTTATGACATCACAGACAGACCCACGGTACTCTCTGTGCTTGTCTGCTGGCTGGCTGTCAGTTGGGTGGGTGGGCGGCAGAGGGGGAGGATGTACGTCTCGTTTCTCCTGAAAATTGCGGTTTTTCGGCGTTTCCGGAAAAAGTCGCGGTCCGACGCGCAAAAGTGGGGTATCGTAGAAATCGCCTTTTAAAGACGCACCTTTCTGGCCCCACAAAAATGGGCATTTCAAATTAGAAACAAGTCAAATGAACAAAATAGTGTGAATAAGTAAGTATTTCAGGGGTGAGTTAGCAGGTTATTGGGGTAGTAAGTCCTGATTTTTTTGGAGGTTGCAGTGACCACTACGCCATTCAAAATATGCAGGCTTTAGCATAAGCAGTTAGGCCCCGTAGGATGATTTTAGCTAAAATGTGCCCCAAACACTCAAACCGGCTTGTATCTTGCAATGGAAAATATGGGAAACATGACTTAGACAGCAAATGATACACTGTATGCCATGTTTCCAAATTTTTATGCACAGTGGTTACAGAATGAAGCGAATGCATGTGAATATACAAAGGTGCATTGCATTAAACAAGTCCAATGAGCGTGAAAAAAATGGCCGGCCTGCCTGCTTTCATCCATCATTTGTTCTAAATTTATAATTAATCAATGAGCTGAGGTGGAGTCTTAGCCAGTGGTACCATCAGGGGTGTGTAATGCACTTTAGGGTAGACAGCCAATCAGCTGCCAGATTCAATCTGTCAATCAAACACAGCAGCCAATCAGAGAGCTGGCCATTGATCAGCAGGCCCTTTATGACATCACAGACAGACCCACGGAACTCTCTGTGCTTGTCTGCTGGCTGGCTGTCTGTTGGGTGGGTGGGCGGCAGAGGGGGAGGATGTACGTCTCGTTTCTCCTGAAAATTGCGGTTTTTCGGCGTTTCCGGAAAAAGTCGCGGTCCGACGCGCAAAAGTGGGGTATCGTAGAAATCGCCTTTTAAAGACGCACCTTTCTGGCCCCACAAAAATGGGCATTTCAAATTAGAAACAAGTCAAATGAACAAAATAGTGTGAATAAGTAAGTATTTCAGGGGTGAGTTAGCAGGTTATTGGGGTAGTTAGTCCTGATTTTTTTGGAGGTTGCAGTGACCACTACGCCATTCAAAATAGGCGGGCTTTAGCATAAGCAGTTAGGCCCCGTAGGATGATTTTAGCTAAAATGTGCCCCAAACACTCAAACCGGCTTGTATCTTGCAATGGAAAATATGGGAAACATGACTTAGACAGCAAAATGATACACTGTATGCCATGTTTCCAAATTTTTATGCACAGTAGTTACAGCATGAAGCGAATGCATGTGAATATACACAGGTGCATTGCATTAAACAAGTCCAATGAGCGTGAAAAAAATGGCCGGCCTGCCTGCTTTCATCCATCATTTGTTCTAAATTTATAATTAATCAATGAGCTGAGGTGGAGTCTTAGCCAGTGGTACCATCAGGGGTGTGTAATGCACTTTAGGGTAGACAGCCAATCAGCTGCCAGATTCAATCTGTCAATCAAACACAGCAGCCAATCAGAGAGCTGGCCATTGATCAGCAGGCCCTTTATGACATCACAGACAGACCCACGGAACTCTCTGTGCTTGTCTGCTGGCTGGCTGTCAGTTGGGTGGGTGGGCGGCAGAGGGGGAGGATGTACGTCTCGTTTCTCCTGAAAATTGCGGTTTTTCGGCGTTTCCGGAAAAAGTCGCGGCCCGACGCGCAAAAGTGGGGTATCGTAGAAATCGCCTTTTAAAGACGCACCTTTCTGGCCCCACAAAAATGGGCATTTCAAATTAGAAACAAGTCAAATGAACAAAATAGTGTGAATAAGTAAGTATTTCAGGGGTGAGTTAGCAGGTTATTGGGGTAGTAAGTCCTGATTTTTTTGGAGGTTGCAGTGACCACTACGCCATTCAAAATAGGCAGGCTTTAGCATAAGCAGTTAGGCCCCGTAGGATGATTTTAGCTAAAATGTGCCCCAAACACTCAAACCGGCTTGTATCTTGCAATGGAAAATATGGGAAACATGACTTAGACAGCAAATGATACACTGTATGCCATGTTTCCAAATTTTTATGCACAGTGGTTACAGCATGAAGCGAATGCATGTGAATATACACAGGTGCATTGCATTAAACAAGTCCAATGAGCGTGAAAAAAATGGCTGGCCTGCCTGCTTTCATCCATCATTTGTTCTAAATTTATAATTAATCAATGAGCTGAGGTGGAGTCTTAGCCAGTGGTACCATCAGGGGTGTGTAATGCACTTTAGGGTAGACAGCCAATCAGCTGCCAGATTCAATCTGTCAATCAAACACAGCAGCCAATCAGAGAGCTGGCCATTGATCAGCAGGCCCTTTATGACATCACAGACAGACCCACGGAACTCTCTGTGCTTGTCTGCTGGCTGGCTGTCAGTTGGGTGGGTGGGCGGCAGAGGGGGAGGATGTACGTCTCGTTTCTCCTGAAAATTGCGTTTTTTTGGCGTTTCCGGAAAAAGTCGCGGTCCGACGCGCAAAAGTGGGGTATCGTAGAAATCGCCTTTTAAAGACGCACCTTTCTGGCCCCACAAAAATGGGCATTTCAAATTAGAAACAAGTCAAATGAACAAAATAGTGTGAATAAGTAAGTATTTCAGGGGTGAGTTAGCAGGTTATTGGGGTAGTAAGTCCTGATTTTTTTGGAGGTTGCAGTGACCACTACGCCATTCAAAATAGGCAGGCTTTAGCATAAGCAGTTAGGCCCCGTAGGATGATTTTAGCTAAAATGTGCCCCAAACACTCAAACCGGCTTGTATCTTGCAATGGAAAATATGGGAAACATGACTTAGACAGCAAATGATACACTGTATGCCATGTTTCCAAATTTGTATGCACAGTGGTTACAGCATGAAGCGAATGCATGTGAATATACACAGGTGCATTGCATTAAACAAGTCCAATGAGCGTGAAAAAAATGGCCGGCCTGCCTGCTTTCATCCATCATTTGTTCTAAATTTATAATTAATCAATGAGCTGAGGTGGAGTCTTAGCCAGTGGTACCATCAGGGGTGTGTAATGCACTTTAGGGTAGACAGACAATCAGCTGCCAGATTCAATCTGTCAATCAAACACAGCAGCCAATCAGAGAGCTGGCCATTGATCAGCAGGCCCTTTATGACATCACAGACAGACCCACGGAACTCTCTGTGCTTGTCTGCTGGCTGGCTGTCAGTTGGGTGGGTGGGCGGCAGAGGGGGAGGATGTACGTCTCGTTTCTCCTGAAAATTGCGGTTTTTCGGCGTTTCCGGAAAAAGTCGCGGTCCGACGCGCAAAAGTGGGGTATCGTAGAAATCGCCTTTTAAAGACGCACCTTTCTGGCCCCACAAAAATGGGCATTTCAAATTAGAAACAAGTCAAATGAACAAAATAGTGTGAATAAGTTAGTATTTCAGGGGTGAGTTAGCAGGTTATTGGGGTAGTAAGTCCTGATTTTTTTGGAGGTTGCAGTGACCACTACGCCATTCAAAATAGGCAGGCTTTAGCATAAGCAGTTAGGCCCCGTAGGATGATTTTAGCTCAAATGTGCCCCAAACACTCAAACCGGCTTGTATCTTGCAATGGAAAATATGGGAAACATGACTTAGACAGCAAATGATACACTGTATGCCATGTTTCCAAATTTTTATGCACAGTGGTTACAGCATGAAGTGAATGCATGTGAATATACACAGGTGCATTGCATTAAACAAGTCCAATGAGCGTGAAAAAAATGGCCGGCCTGCCTGCTTTCATCCATCATTTATTCTAAATTTATAATTAATCAATGAGCTGAGGTGGAGTCTTAGCCAGTGGTACCATCAGGGGTGTGTAATGCACTTTAAGGTAGACAGCCAATCAGCTGCCAGATTCAATCTGTCAATCAAACACAGCAGCTAATCAGAGAGCTGGCCATTGATCAGCAGGCCCTTTATGACATCACAGACAGACCCACGGAACTCTCTGTGCTTGTCTGCTGGCTGGCTGTCAGTTGGGTGGGTGGGCGGCAGAGGGGGAGGATGTACGTCTCGTTTCTCCTGAAAATTGCGGTTTTTCGGCGTTTCCGGAAAAAGTCGCGGTCCGACGCGCAAAAGTGGGGTATCGTAGAAATCGCCTTTTAAAGACGCACCTTTCTGGCCCCACAAAAATGGGCATTTCAAATTAGAAACAAGTCAAATGAACAAAATAGTGTGAATAAGTAAGTATTTCAGGGGTGAGTTAGCAGGTTATTGGGGTAGTAAGTCCTGATTTTTTTTGGAGGTTGCAGTGACCACTACGCCATTCAAAATAGGCAGGCTTTAGCATAAGCAGTTAGGCCCCGTAGGATGATTTTAGCTAAAATGTGCCCCAAACACTCAAACCGGCTTGTATCTTGCAATGGAAAATATGGGAAACATGACTTAAACAGCAAATGATACACTGTATGCCATGTTTCCAAATTTTTATGCACAGTGGTTACAGCATGAAGCGAATGCATGTGAATATACAAAGGTGCATTGCATTAAACAAGTCCAATGAGCGTGAAAAAAATGGCCTGCCTGCTTTCATCCATCATTTGTTCTAAATTTATAATTAATCAATGAGCTGAGGTGGAGTCTTAGCCAGTGGTACCATCAGGGGTGTGTAATGCACTTTAGGGTAGACAGCCAATCAGCTGCCTGATTCAATCTGTCAATCAAACACAGCAGCCAATCAGAGAGCTGGCCATTGATCAGCAGGCCCTTTATGACATCACAGACAGACCCACGGAACTCTCTGTGCTTGTCTGCTGGCTGGCTGTCAGTTGGGTGGGTGGGCGGCAGAGGGGGAGGATGTACGTCTCGTTTCTCCTGAAAATTGCGTTTTTTTGGCGTTTCCGGAAAAAGTCGCGGTCCGACGCGCAAAAGTGGGGTATCGTAGAAATCGCCTTTTAAAGACGCACCTTTCTGGCCCCACAAAAATGGGCATTTCAAATTAGAAACAAGTCAAATGAACAAAATAGTGTGAATAAGTAAGTATTTCAGGGGTGAGTTAGCAGGTTATAGGGGTAGTAAGTCCTGATTTTTTTGGAGGTTGCAGTGACCACTACGCCATTCAAAATAGGCAGGCTTTAGCATAAGCAGTTAGGCCCCGTAGGATGATTTTAGCTAAAATGTGCCCCAAACACTCAAACCGGCTTGTATCTTGCAATGGAAAATATGGGAAACATGACTTAGACAGCAAATGATACACTGTATGCCATGTTTCCAAATTTTTATGCACAGTGGTTACAGCATGAAGCGAATGCATGTGAATATACACAGGTGCATTGCATTAAACAAGTCCAATGAGCGTGAAAAAAATGGCCGGCCTGCCTGCTTTCATCCATCATTTGTTCTAAATTTATAATTAATCAATGAGCTGAGGTGGAGTCTTAGCCAGTGGTACCATCAGGGGTGTGTAATGCACTTTAGGGTAGACAGCCAATCAGCTGCCAGATTCAATCTGTCAATCAAACACAGCAGCCAATCAGAGAGCTGGCCATTGATCAGCAGGCCCTTTATGACATCACAGACAGACCCACGGAACTCTCTGTGCTTGTCTGCTGGCTGGCTGTCAGTTGGGTGGGTGGGCGGCAGAGGGGGAGGATGTACGTCTCGTTTCTCCTGAAAATTGCGGTTTTTCGGCGTTTCCGGAAAAAGTCGCGGTCCGACGCGCAAAAGTGGGGTATCGTAGAAATCGCCTTTTAAAGACGCACCTTTCTGGCCCCACAAAAATGGGCATTTCAAATTAGAAACAAGTCAAATGAACAAAATAGTGTGAATAAGTAAGTATTTCAGGGGTGAGTTAGCAGGTTATTGGGGTAGTAAGTCCTGATTTTTTTGGAGGTTGCAGTGACCACTACGCCATTCAAAATAGGCAGGCTTTAGCATAAGCAGTTAGGCCCCGTAGGATGATTTTAGCTCAAATGTGCCCCAAACACTCAAACCGGCTTGTATCTTGCAATGGAAAATATGGGAAACATGACTTAGACAGCAAATGATACACTGTATGCCATGTTTCCAAATTTTTATGCACAGTGGTTACAGCATGAAGCAAATGCATGTGAATATACAAAGGTGCATTGCATTAAACAAGTCCAATGAGCGTGAAAAAAATGGCCGGCCTGCCTGCTTTCATCCATCATTTGTTCTAAATTTATAATTAATCAATGAGCTGAGGTGGAGTCTTAGCCAGTGGTACCATCAGGGGTGTGTAATGCACTTTAGGGTAGACAGCCAATCAGCTGCCAGATTCAATCTGTCAATCAAACACAGCAGCCAATCAGAGAGCTGGCCATTGATCAGCAGGCCCTTTATGACATCACAGACAGACCCACGGAACTCTCTGTGCTTGTCTGCTGGCTGGCTGTCAGTTGGGTGGGTGGGCGGCAGAGGGGGAGGATGTACGTCTCGTTTCTCCTGAAAATTGCGTTTTTTTGGCGTTTCTGGAAAAAGTCGCGGTCAAACGCGCAAAAGTGGGGTATCGTAGAAATCGCCTTTTAAAGACGCACCTTTCTGGCCCCACAAAAATGGGCATTTCAAATTAGAAACAAGTCAAATGAACAAAATAGTGTGAATAAGTAAGTATTTCAGGGGTGAGTTAGCAGGTTATTGGGGTAGTAAGTCCTGATTTTTTTGGAGGTTGCAGTGACCACTACGCCATTCAAAATAGGCAGGCTTTAGCATAAGCAGTTAGGCCCCGTAGGATGATTTTAGCTAAAATGTGCCCCAAACACTCAAACCGGCTTGTATCTTGCAATGGAAAATATGGGAAACATGACTTAGACAGCAAATGATACACTGTATGCCATGTTTCCAAATTTGTATGCACAGTGGTTACAGCATGAAGCGAATGCATGTGAATATACAAAGGTGCATTGCATTAAACAAGTCCAATGAGCGTGAAAAAAATGGCCGGCCTGCCTGCTTTCATCCATCATTTGTTCTAAATTTATAATTAATCAATGAGCTGAGGTGGAGTCTTAGCCAGTGGTACCATCAGGGGTGTGTAATGCTCTTTAGGGTAGACAGCCAATCAGCTGTCAGATTCAATCTGTCAATAAAACACAGCAGCCAATCAGAGAGCTGGCCATTGATCAGCAGGCCCTTTATGACATCACAGACAGACCCACGGAACTCTCTGTGCTTGTCTGCTGGCTGGCTGTCAGTTGGGTGGGTGGGCGGCAGAGGGGGAGGTTGTACGTCTCGTTTCTCCTGAAAATTGCGGTTTTTCTGCGTTTCCGGAAAAAGTCGCGGTCCGACGCGCAAAAGTGTGGTATCGTAGAAATCGCCTTTTAAAGACGCACCTTTCTGGCCCCACAAAAATGGGTATTTCAAATTAGAAACAAGTCAAATGAACAAAATAGTGTGAATAAGTAAGTATTTCAGGGGTGAGTTAGCAGGTTATTGGGGTAGTAAGTCCTGATTTTTTTGGAGGTTGCAGTGACCACTACGCCATTCAAAATAGGCAGGCTTTAGCATAAGCAGTTAGGCCCCGTAGGATGATTTTAGCTAAAATGTGCCCCAAACACTCAAACCGGCTTGTATCTTGCAATGGAAAATATGGGAAACATGACTTAGACAGCAAATGATACACTGTATGCCATGTTTCCAAATTTTTATGCACAGTGGTTACAGCATGAAGCGAATGCATGTGAATATACAAAGGTGCATTGCATTAAACAAGTCCAATGAGCGTGAAAAAAATGGCCGGCCTGCCTGCTTTCATCCATCATTTGTTCTAAATTTATAATTAATCAATGAGCTGAGGTGGAGTCTTAGCCAGTGGTACTATCAGGGGTGTGTAATGCACTTTAGGGTAGACAGCCAATCAGCTGCCAGATTCAATCTGTCAATCAAACACAGCAGCCAATCAGAGAGCTGGCCATTGATCAGCAGGCCCTTTATGACATCACAGACAGACCCACGGAACTCTCTGTGCTTGTCTGCTGGCTGGCTTACTGTCAGTTGGGTGGGTGGGCGGCAGAGGGGGAGGATGTACGTCTCGTTTCTCCTGAAAATGGCGGTTTTTCGGCGTTTCCGGAAAAAGTCGCGGTCCGACGCGCAAAAGTGGGGTATCGTAGAAATCGCCTTTTAAAGACGCACCTTTCTGGCCCCACAAAAATGGGCATTTCAAATTAGAAACAAGTCAAATGAACAAAATAGTGTGAATAAGTAAGTATTTCAGGGGTGAGTTAGCAGGTTATAGGGGTAGTAAGTCCTGATTTTTTTGGAGGTTGCAGTGACCACTACGCCATTCAAAATAGGCAGGCTTTAGCATAAGCAGTTAGGCCCCGTAGGATGATTTTAGCTAAAATGTGCCCCAAACACTCAAACCGGCTTGTATCTTGCAATGGAAAATATGGGAAACATGACTTAGACAGCAAATGATACACTGTATGCCATGTTTCCAAATTTTTATGCACAGTGGTTACAGCATGAAGCGAATGCATGTGAATATACACAGGTGCATTGCATTAAACAAGTCCAATGAGCGTGAAAAAAATGGCCGGCCTGCCTGCTTTCATCCATCATTTGTTCTAAATTTATAATTAATCAATGAGCTGAGGTGGAGTCTTAGCCAGTGGTACCATCAGGGGTGTGTAATGCACTTTAGGGTAGACAGCCAATCAGCTGCCAGATTCAATCTGTCAATCAAACACAGCAGCCAATCAGAGAGCTGGCCATTGATCAGCAGGCCCTTTATGACATCACAGACAGACCCACGGAACTCTCTGTGCTTGTCTGCTGGCTGGCTGTCAGTTGGTTGGGTGGGCGGCAGAGGGGGAGAATGTACGTCTCGTTTCTCCTGAAAATTGCGGTTTTTCTGCGTTTCCGAAAAAAGTCGCGGTCCGACGCACAAAAGTGGGGTATCGTAGAAATCGCCTTTTAAAGACGCACCTTTCTGGCCCCACAAAAATGGGCATTTCAAATTAGAAACAAGTCAAATGAACAAAATAGTGTGAATAAGTAAGTATTTCAGGGGTGAGTTAGCAGGTTATTGGGGTAGTAAGTCCTGATTTTTTTGGAGGTTGCAGTGACCACTACGCCATTCAAAATAGGCAGGCTTTAGCACAAGCAGTTAGGCCCCGTAGGATGATTTTAGCTAAAATGTGCCTCAAACACTCAAACCGGCTTGTATCTTGCAATGGAAAATATGGGAAACATGACTTAGACAGCAAATGATACACTGTATGCCATGTTTCCAAATGTTTATGCACAGTGGTTACAGCATGAAGCGAATGCATGTGAATATACACAGGTGCATTGCATTAAACAAGTCCAATGAGCGTGAAAAAAATGGCCGGCCTGCCTGCTTTCATCCATCATTTGTTCTAAATTTATAACTAATCAATGAGCTGAGGTGGAGTCTTAGCCAGTGGTACCATCAGGGGTGTGTAATGCACTTTAGGGTAGACAGCCAATCAGCTGCCAGATTCAATCTGTCAATCAAACACAGCAGCCAATCAGAGAGCTGGCCATTGATCAGCAGGCCCTTTATGACATCACAGACTGCCGCCCACCCACCCAACTGACAGCCAGCCAGCAGACAAGCACAGAGAGTACCGTGGGTCTGAGGGGGAGGATGTACGTCTCGTTTCTCCTGAAAATTGCGGTTTTTCGGCGTTTCCGGAAAAAGTCGCGGTCCGACGCGCAAAAGTGGGGTATCGTAGAAATCGCCTTTTAAAGACGCACCTTTCTGGCCCCACAAAAATGGGCATTTCAAATTAGAAACAAGTCAAATGAACAAAATAGTGTGAATAAGTAAGTATTTCAGGGGTGAGTTAGCAGGTTATTGGGGTAGTAAGTCCTGATTTTTTTGGAGGTTGCAGTGACCACTACGCCATTCAAAATATGCAGGCTTTAGCATAAGCAGTTAGGCCCCGTAGGATGATTTTAGCTAAAATGTGCCCCAAACACTCAAACCGGCTTGTATCTTGCAATGGAAAATATGGGAAACATGACTTAGACAGCAAATGATACACTGTATGCCATGTTTCCAAATTTTTATGCACAGTGGTTACAGAATGAAGCGAATGCATGTGAATATACAAAGGTGCATTGCATTAAACAAGTCCAATGAGCGTGAAAAAAATGGCCGGCCTGCCTGCTTTCATCCATCATTTGTTCTAAATTTATAATTAATCAATGAGCTGAGGTGGAGTCTTAGCCAGTGGTACCATCAGGGGTGTGTAATGCACTTTAGGGTAGACAGCCAATCAGCTGCCAGATTCAATCTGTCAATCAAACACAGCAGCCAATCAGAGAGCTGGCCATTGATCAGCAGGCCCTTTATGACATCACAGACAGACCCACGGAACTCTCTGTGCTTGTCTGCTGGCTGGCTGTCTGTTGGGTGGGTGGGCGGCAGAGGGGGAGGATGTACGTCTCGTTTCTCCTGAAAATTGCGGTTTTTCGGCGTTTCCGGAAAAAGTCGCGGTCCGACGCGCAAAAGTGGGGTATCGTAGAAATCGCCTTTTAAAGACGCACCTTTCTGGCCCCACAAAAATGGGCATTTCAAATTAGAAACAAGTCAAATGAACAAAATAGTGTGAATAAGTAAGTATTTCAGGGGTGAGTTAGCAGGTTATTGGGGTAGTAAGTCCTGATTTTTTTGGAGGTTGCAGTGACCACTACGCCATTCAAAATAGGCAGGCTTTAGCATAAGCAGTTAGGCCCCGTAGGATGATTTTAGCTAAAATGTGCCCCAAACACTCAAACCGGCTTGTATCTTGCAATGGAAAATATGGGAAACATGACTTAAACAGCAAATGATACACTGTATGCCATGTTTCCAAATTTGTATGCACAGTGGTTACAGCATGAAGCGAATGCATGTGAATATACACAGGTGCATTGCATTAAACAAGTCCAATGAGCGTGAAAAAAATGGCCGGCCTGCCTGCTTTCATCCATCATTTGTTCTAAATTTATAATTAATCAATGAGCTGAGGTGGAGTCTTAGCCAGTGGTACCATCAGGGGTGTGTAATGCACTTTAGGGTAGACAGCCAATCAGCTGCCAGATTCAATCTGTCAATCAAACACAGCAGCCAATCAGAGAGCTGGCCATTGATCAGCAGGCCCTTTATGACATCACAGACAGACCCACGGAACTCTCTGTGCTTGTCTGCTGGCTGGCTGTCAGTTGGGTGGGTGGGCGGCAGAGGGGGAGGATGTACGTCTCGTTTCTCCTGAAAATTGCGGTTTTTCGGCGTTTCCGGAAAAAGTCGCGGTCCGACGCGCAAAAGTGGGGTATCGTAGAAATCGCCTTTTAAAGACGCACCTTTCTGGCCCCACAAAAATGGGCATTTCAAATTAGAAACAAGTCAAATGAACAAAATAGTGTGAATAAGTAAGTATTTCAGGGGTGAGTTAGCAGGTTATTGGGGTAGTAAGTCCTGATTTTTTGGGAGGTTGCAGTGACCACTACGCCATTCAAAATAGGCAGGCTTTAGCATAAGCAGTTAGGCCCCGTAGGATGATTTTAGCTAAAATGTGCCCCAAACACTCAAACCGGCTTGTATCTTGCAATGGAAAATATGGGAAACATGACTTAGACAGCAAATGATACACTGTATGCCATGTTTCCAAATTTTTATGCACAGTGGTTACAGCATGAAGCGAATGCATGTGAATATACAAAGGTGCATTGCATTAAACAAGTCCAATGAGCGTGAAAAAAATGGCCGGCCTGCCTGCTTTCATCCATCATTTGTTCTAAATTTATAATTAATCAATGAGCTGAGGTGGAGTCTTAGCCAGTGGTACCATCAGGGGTGTGTAATGCACTTTAGGGTAGACAGCCAATCAGCTGCCAGATTCAATCTGTCAATCAAACACAGCAGCCAATCAGAGAGCTGGCCATTGATCAGCAGGCCCTTTATGACATCACAGACAGACCCACGGAACTCTCTGTGCTTGTCTGCTGGCTGGCTGTCTGTTGGGTGGGTGGGCGGCAGAGGGGGAGGATGTACGTCTCGTTTCTCCTGAAAATTGCGGTTTTTCGGCGTTTCCGGAAAAAGTCGCGGTCCGACGCGCAAAAGTGGGGTATCGTAGAAATCGCCTTTTAAAGACGCACCTTTCTGGCCCCACAAAAATGGGCATTTCAAATTAGAAACAAGTCAAATGAACAAAATAGTGTGAATAAGTAAGTATTTCAGGGGTGAGTTAGCAGGTTATTGGGGTAGTAAGTCCTGATTTTTTTGGAGGTTGCAGTGACCACTACGCCATTCAAAATAGGCAGGCTTTAGCATAAGCAGTTAGGCCCCGTAGGATGATTTTAGCTAAAATGTGCCCCAAACACTCAAACCGGCTTGTATCTTGCAATGGAAAATATGGGAAACATGACTTAGACAGCAAATGATACACTGTATGCCATGTTTCCAAATTTTTATGCACAGTGGTTACAGCATGAAGCGAATGCATGTGAATATACAAAGGTGCATTGCATTAAACAAGTCCAATGAGCGTGAAAAAAATGGCCGGCCTGCCTGCTTTCATCCATCATTTGTTCTAAATTTATAATTAATCAATGAGCTGAGGTGGAGTCTTAGCCAGTGGTACCATCAGGGGTGTGTAATGCACTTTAGGGTAGACAGCCAATCAGCTGCCAGATTCAATCTGTCAATCAAACACAGCAGCCAATCAGAGAGCTGGCCATTGATCAGCAGGCCCTTTATGACATCACAGACAGACCCACGGAACTCTCTGTGCTTGTCTGCTGGCTGGCTGTCTGTTGGGTGGGTGGGAGGCAGAGGGGGAGGATGTACGTCTCGTTTCTCCTGAAAATTGCGGTTTTTCAGCGTTTCCGGAAAAAGTCGCGGTCCGACGTGCAAAAGTGGGGTATCGTAGAAATCACCTTTTAAAGACGCACCTTTCTGGCCCCTCAAAAATGGGCATTTCAAATTAGAAACAAGTCAAATGAACAAAATAGTGTGAATAAGTAAGTATTTCAGGGGTGAGTTAGCAGGTTATTGGGGTAGTAAGTCCTGATTTTTTTGGAGGTTGCAGTGACCACTACGCCATTCAAAATAGGCAGGCTTTAGCATAAGCAGTTAGGCCCCGTAGGATGATTTTAGCTAAAATGTGCCCCAAACACTCAAACCGGCTTGTATCTTGCAATGGAAAATATGGGAAACATGACTTAGACAGCAAATGATACACTGTATGCCATGTTTCCAAATTTTTATGCACAGTGGTTACAGCATGAAGCGAATGCATGTGAATATACACAGGTGCATTGCATTAAACAAGTCCAATGAGCGTGAAAAAAATGGCCGGCCTGCCTGCTTTCATCCATCATTTGTTCTAAATTTATAATTAATCAATGAGCTGAGGTGGAGTCTTAGCCAGTGGTACCATCAGGGGTGTGTAATGCACTTTAGGGTAGACAGCCAATCAGCTGCCAGATTCAATCTGTCAATCAAACACAGCAGCCAATCAGAGAGCTGGCCATTGATCAGCAGGCCCTTTATGACATCACAGACAGACCCACGGAACTCTCTGTGCTTGTCTGCTGGCTGGCTGTCAGTTGGGTGGGTGGGCGGCAGAGGGGGAGGATGTACGTCTCGTTTCTCCTGAAAATTGCGGTTTTTCGGCGTTTCCGGAAAAAGTCGCGGTCCGACGCGCAAAAGTGGGGTATCGTAGAAATCGCCTTTTAAAGACGCACCTTTCTGGCCCCACAAAAATGGGCATTTCAAATTAGAAACAAGTCAAATGAACAAAATAGTGTGAATAAGTAAGTATTTCAGGGGTGAGTTAGCAGGTTATTGGGGTAGTAAGTCCTGATTTTTTTGGAGGTTGCAGTGACCACTACGCCATTCAAAATAGGCAGGCTTTAGCATAAGCAGTTAGGCCCCGTAGGATGATTTTAGCTAAAATGTGCCCCAAACACTCAAACCGGCTTGTATCTTGCAATGGAAAATATGGGAAACATGACTTAGACAGCAAATGATACACTGTATGCCATGTTTCCAAATTTTTATGCACAGTGTTTACAGCATGAAGCGAATGCATGTGAATATACAAAGGTGCATTGCATTAAACAAGTCCAATGAGCGTGAAAAAAATGGCCGGCCTGCCTGCTTTCATCCATCATTTGTTCTAAATTTATAATTAATCAATGAGCTGAGGTGGAGTCTTAGCCAGTGGTACCATCAGGGGTGTGTAATGCACTTTAGGGTAGACAGCCAATCAGCTACCAGATTCAATCTGTCAATCAAACACAGCAGCCAATCAGAGAGCTGGCCATTGATCAGCAGGCCCTTTATGACATCACAGACAGACCCACGGAACTCTCTGTGCTTGTCTGCTGGCTGGCTGTCAGTTGGGTGGGTGGGCGGCAGAGGGGGAGGATGTACGTCTCGTTTCTCCTGAAAATTGCGGTTTTTCAGCGTTTCCGGAAAAAGTCGCGGTCCGACGCGCAAAAGTGGGGTATCGTAGAAATTGCCTTTTAAAGACGCACCTTTCTGGCCCCACAAAAATGGGCATTTCAAATTAGAAACAAGTCAAATGAACAAAATAGTGTGAATAAGTAAGTATTTCAGGGGTGAGTTAGCAGGTTATTGGGGTAGTAAGTCCTGATTTATTTGGAGGTTGCAGTGACCACTACGCCATTCAAAATAGGCAGGCTTTCGCATAAGCAGTTAGGCCCCGTAGGAGGATTTTAGCTAAAATGTGCCCCAAACACTCAAACCGGCTTGTATCTTGCAATGGAAAATATGGGAAACATGACTTAGACAGCAAATGATACACTATATGCCATGTTTCCAAATTTTTATGCACAGTGGTTACAGCATGAAGCGAATGCATGTGAATATACAAAGGTGCATTGCATTAAACAAGTCCAATGAGCGTGAAAAAAATGGCCGGCCTGCCTGCTTTCATCCATCATTTGTTCTAAATTTATAATTAATCAATGAGCTGAGGTGGAGTCTTAGCCAGTGGTACCATCAGGGGTGTGTAATGCACTTTAGGGTAGACAGCCAATCAGCTGCCAGTTTCAATCTGTCAATCAAACACAGCAGCCAATCAGAGAGCTGGCCATTGATCAGCAGGCCCTTTATGACATCACAGACAGACCCACGGAACTCTCTGTGCTTGTCTGCTGGCTGGCTGTCAGTTGGGTGGGTGGGCGGCAGAGGCGGAGGATGTACGTCTCGTTTCTCCTGAAAATTGCGGTTTTTCGGCGTTTCCGGAAAAAGTCGCGGTCCGACGCGCAAAAGTGGGGTATCGTAGAAATCGCCTTTTAAAGACGCACCTTTCTGGCACCACAAAAATGGGCATTTCAAATTAGAAACAAGTCAAATGAACAAAATAGTGTGAATAAGTAAGTATTTCAGGGGTGAGTTAGCAGGTTATTGGGGTAGTAAGTCCTGATTTTTTTGGAGGTTGCAGTGACCACTACGCCATTCAAAATAGGCAGGCTTTAGCATAAGCAGTTAGGCCCCGTAGGATGATTTTAGCTAAAATGTGCCCCAAACACTCAAACCTGCTTGTATCTTGCAATGGAAAATATGGGAAACATGACTTAGACAGCAAATGATACACTGTATGCCATGTTTCCAAATTTGTATGCACAGTGGTTACAGCATGAAGCGAATGCATGTGAATATACACAGGTGCATTGCATTAAACAAGTCCAATGAGCGTGAAAAAAATGGCCGGCCTGCCTGCTTTCATCCATCATTTGCTCTAAATTTATAATTAATCAATGAGCTGAGGTGGAGTCTTAGCCAGTGGTACCATCAGGGGTGTGTAATGCACTTTAGGGTAGACAGCCAATCAGCTGCCAGATTCAATCTGTCAATCAAACACAGCAGCCAATCAGAGAGCTGGCCATTGATCAGCAGGCCCTTTATGACATCACAGACAGACCCACGGAACTCTCTGTGCTTGTCTGCTGGCTGGCTGTCAGTTGGGTGGGTGGGCGGCAGAGGGGGAGGATGTACGTCTCGTTTCTCCTGAAAATTGCGGTTTTTCTGCGTTTCCGGAAAAAGTCGCGGTCCGACGCGCAAAAGTGGGGTATCGTAGAAATCGCCTTTTAAAGACGCACCTTTCTGGCCCCACAAAAATGGGCATTTCAAATTAGAAACAAGTCAAATGAACAAAATAGTGTGAATAAGTAAGTATTTCAGGGGTGAGTTAGCAGGTTATTGGGGTAGTAAGTCCTGATTTTTTTGGAGGTTGCAGTGACCACTACGCCATTCAAAATAGGCAGGCTTTAGCATAAGCAGTTAGGCCCCGTAGGATGATTTTAGCTAAAATGTGCCCCAAACACTCAAACCGGCTTGTATCTTGCAATGGAAAATATGGGAAACATGACTTAGACAGCAAATGATACACTGTATGCCATGTTTCCAAATTTTTATGCACAGTGGTTACAGCATGAAGCGAATGCATGTGAATATACAAAGGTGCATTGCATTAAACAAGCCCAATGAGCGTGAAAAAAATGGCTGGCCTGCCTGCTTTCATCCATCATTTGTTCTAAATTTATAATTAATCAATGAGCTGAGGTGGAGTCTTAGCCAGTGGTACCATCAGGGGTGTGTAATGCACTTTAGGGTAGACAGCCAATCAGCTACCAGATTCAATCTGTCAATCAAACACAGCAGCCAATCAGAGAGCTGGCCATTGATCAGCAGGCCCTTTATGACATCACAGACAGACCCACGGAACTCTCTGTGCTTGTCTGCTGGCTGGCTGTCAGTTGGGTGGGTGGGCGGCAGAGGGGGAGGATGTACGTCTCGTTTCTCCTGAAAATTGCGTTTTTTCGGCGTTTCCGGAAAAAGTCGCGGTCCGACGCGCAAAAGTGGGGTATCGTAGAAATCGCCTTTTAAAGACGCACCTTTCTGGCCCCACAAAAATTGGCATTTCAAATTAGAAACAAGTCAAATGAACAAAATAGTGTGAATAAGTAAGTATTTCAGGGGTGAGTTAGCAGGTTATTGGGGTAGTAAGTCCTGATTTTTTTGGAGGTTGCAGTGACCACTACGCCATTCAAAATAGGCAGGCTTTAGCATAAGCAGCTAGGCCCTGTAGGATGATTTTAGCTAATGTGTGCCCCAAACACTCAAACCGGCTTGTATCTTGCAATGGAAAATATGGGAAACATGACTTAGACAGCAAATGATACACTGTATGCCATGTTTCCAAATTTTTATGCACAGTGGTTACAGCATGAAGCGAATGCATGTGAATATACAAAGGTGTATTGCATTAAACAAG
This sequence comes from Crinia signifera, assembly GCF_055691185.1. Taxonomy (NCBI): domain Eukaryota; kingdom Metazoa; phylum Chordata; class Amphibia; order Anura; family Myobatrachidae; genus Crinia; species Crinia signifera. Next base: position 162,546,659 of record NC_139218.1, on the reverse strand, counting down.
TCCAATGAGCGTGAAAAAAATGGCCGGCCTGCCTGCTTTCATCCATCATTTGTTCTAAATTTATAATTAATCAATGAGCTGAGGTGGAGTCTTAGCCAGTGGTACCATCAGGGGTGTGTAATGCACTTTAGGGTAGACAGCCAATCAGCTGCCAGATTCAATCTGTCAATCAAACACAGCAGCCAATCAGAGAGCTGGCCATTGATCAGCAGGCCCTTTATGACATCACAGACAGACCCACGGAACTCTCTGTGCTTGTCTGCTGGCTGGCTGTCAGTTGGGTGGGTGGTCGGCAGAGGGGGAGGATGTACGTCTCGTTTCTCCTGAAAATTGCGGTTTTTCGGCGTTTCCGGAAAAAGTCGCGGTCCAACGCGCAAAAGTGGGGTATCGTAGAAATCGCCTTTTAAAGACGCACCTTTCTGGCCCCACAAAAATGGGCATTTCAAATTAGAAACAAGTCAAATGAACAAAATAGTGTGAATAAGTAAGTATTTCAGGGGTGAGTTAGCAGGTTATTGGGGTAGTAAGTCCTGATTTTTTTGGAGGTTGCAGTGACCACTACGCCATTCAAAATAGGCAGGCTTTAGCATAAGCAGCTAGGCCCCGTAGGATGATTTTAGCTAATGTGTGCCCCAAACACTCAAACCGGCTTGTATCTTGCAATGGAAAATATGGGAAACATGACTTAGACAGCAAATGATACACTGTATGCCATGTTTCCAAATTTTTATGCACAGTGGTTACAGCATGAAGCGAATGCATGTGAATATACAAAGGTGCATTGCATTAAACAAGTCCAATGAGCGTGAAAAAAATGGCCGGCCTGCCTGCTTTCATCCATCATTTGTTCTAAATTTATAATTAATCAATGAGCTGAGGTGGAGTCTTAGCCAGTGGTACCATCAGGGGTGTGTAATGCACTTTAGGGTAGACAGCCAATCAGCTGCCAGATTCAATCTGTCAATCAAACACAGCAGCCAATCAGAGAGCTGGCCATTGATCAGCAGGCCCTTTATGACATCACAGACAGACCCACGGAACTCTCTGTGCTTGTCTGCTGGCTGGCTGTCTGTTGGGTGGGTGGGCGGCAGAGGGGGAGGATGTACGTCTCGTTTCTCCTGAAAATTGCGGTTTTTCGGCGTTTCCGGAAAAAGTCGCGGTCCGACGCGCAAAAGTGGGGTATCGTAGAAATCGCCTTTTAAAGACGCACCTTTCTGGCCCCACAAAAATGGGCATTTCAAATTAGAAACAAGTCAAATGAACAAAATAGTGTGAATAAGTAAGTATTTCAGGGGTGAGTTAGCAGGTTATTGGGGTAGTAAGTCCTGATTTTTTTGGAGGTTGCAGTGACCACTACGCCATTCAAAATAGGCAGGCTTTAGCATAAGCAGTTAGGCCCCGTAGGATGATTTTAGCTAAAATGTGCCCCAAACACTCAAACCGGCTTGTATCTTGCAATGGAAAATATGGGAAACATGACTTAGACAGCAAATGATACACTGTATGCCATGTTTCCAAATTTTTATGCACAGTGGTTACAGCATGAAGCGAATGCATGTGAATATACAAAGGTGCATTGCATTAAACAAGTCCAATGAGCGTGAAAAAAATGGCCGGCCTGCCTGCTTTCATCCATCATTTGTTCTAAATTTATAATTAATCAATGAGCTGAGGTGGAGTCTTAGCCAGTGGTACCATCAGGGGTGTGTAATGCACTTTAGGGTAGACAGCCAATCAGCTGCCAGATTCAATCTGTCAATCAAACACAGCAGCCAATCAGAGAGCTGGCCATTGATCAGCAGGCCCTTTATGACATCACAGACAGACCCACGGAACTCTCTGTGCTTGTCTGCTGGCTGGCTGTCTGTTGGGTGGGTGGGAGGCAGAGGGGGAGGATGTACGTCTCGTTTCTCCTGAAAATTGCGGTTTTTCAGCGTTTCCGGAAAAAGTCGCGGTCCGACGTGCAAAAGTGGGGTATCGTAGAAATCACCTTTTAAAGACGCACCTTTCTGGCCCCTCAAAAATGGGCATTTCAAATTAGAAACAAGTCAAATGAACAAAATAGTGTGAATAAGTAAGTATTTCAGGGGTGAGTTAGCAGGTTATTGGGGTAGTAAGTCCTGATTTTTTTGGAGGTTGCAGTGACCACTACGCCATTCAAAATAGGCAGGCTTTAGCATAAGCAGTTAGGCCCCGTAGGATGATTTTAGCTAAAATGTGCCCCAAACACTCAAACCGGCTTGTATCTTGCAATGGAAAATATGGGAAACATGACTTAGACAGCAAATGATACACTGTATGCCATGTTTCCAAATTTTTATGCACAGTGGTTACAGCATGAAGCGAATGCATGTGAATATACACAGGTGCATTGCATTAAACAAGTCCAATGAGCGTGAAAAAAATGGCCGGCCTGCCTGCTTTCATCCATCATTTGTTCTAAATTTATAATTAATCAATGAGCTGAGGTGGAGTCTTAGCCAGTGGTACCATCAGGGGTGTGTAATGCACTTTAGGGTAGACAGCCAATCAGCTGCCAGATTCAATCTGTCAATCAAACACAGCAGCCAATCAGAGAGCTGGCCATTGATCAGCAGGCCCTTTATGACATCACAGACAGACCCACGGAACTCTCTGTGCTTGTCTGCTGGCTGGCTGTCAGTTGGGTGGGTGGGCGGCAGAGGGGGAGGATGTACGTCTCGTTTCTCCTGAAAATTGCGGTTTTTCGGCGTTTCCGGAAAAAGTCGCGGTCCGACGCGCAAAAGTGGGGTATCGTAGAAATCGCCTTTTAAAGACGCACCTTTCTGGCCCCACAAAAATGGGCATTTCAAATTAGAAACAAGTCAAATGAACAAAATAGTGTGAATAAGTAAGTATTTCAGGGGTGAGTTAGCAGGTTATTGGGGTAGTAAGTCCTGATTTTTTTGGAGGTTGCAGTGACCACTACGCCATTCAAAATAGGCAGGCTTTAGCATAAGCAGTTAGGCCCCGTAGGATGATTTTAGCTAAAATGTGCCCCAAACACTCAAACCGGCTTGTATCTTGCAATGGAAAATATGGGAAACATGACTTAGACAGCAAATGATACACTGTATGCCATGTTTCCAAATTTTTATGCACAGTGTTTACAGCATGAAGCGAATGCATGTGAATATACAAAGGTGCATTGCATTAAACAAGTCCAATGAGCGTGAAAAAAATGGCCGGCCTGCCTGCTTTCATCCATCATTTGTTCTAAATTTATAATTAATCAATGAGCTGAGGTGGAGTCTTAGCCAGTGGTACCATCAGGGGTGTGTAATGCACTTTAGGGTAGACAGCCAATCAGCTACCAGATTCAATCTGTCAATCAAACACAGCAGCCAATCAGAGAGCTGGCCATTGATCAGCAGGCCCTTTATGACATCACAGACAGACCCACGGAACTCTCTGTGCTTGTCTGCTGGCTGGCTGTCAGTTGGGTGGGTGGGCGGCAGAGGGGGAGGATGTACGTCTCGTTTCTCCTGAAAATTGCGGTTTTTCAGCGTTTCCGGAAAAAGTCGCGGTCCGACGCGCAAAAGTGGGGTATCGTAGAAATTGCCTTTTAAAGACGCACCTTTCTGGCCCCACAAAAATGGGCATTTCAAATTAGAAACAAGTCAAATGAACAAAATAGTGTGAATAAGTAAGTATTTCAGGGGTGAGTTAGCAGGTTATTGGGGTAGTAAGTCCTGATTTATTTGGAGGTTGCAGTGACCACTACGCCATTCAAAATAGGCAGGCTTTCGCATAAGCAGTTAGGCCCCGTAGGAGGATTTTAGCTAAAATGTGCCCCAAACACTCAAACCGGCTTGTATCTTGCAATGGAAAATATGGGAAACATGACTTAGACAGCAAATGATACACTATATGCCATGTTTCCAAATTTTTATGCACAGTGGTTACAGCATGAAGCGAATGCATGTGAATATACAAAGGTGCATTGCATTAAACAAGTCCAATGAGCGTGAAAAAAATGGCCGGCCTGCCTGCTTTCATCCATCATTTGTTCTAAATTTATAATTAATCAATGAGCTGAGGTGGAGTCTTAGCCAGTGGTACCATCAGGGGTGTGTAATGCACTTTAGGGTAGACAGCCAATCAGCTGCCAGTTTCAATCTGTCAATCAAACACAGCAGCCAATCAGAGAGCTGGCCATTGATCAGCAGGCCCTTTATGACATCACAGACAGACCCACGGAACTCTCTGTGCTTGTCTGCTGGCTGGCTGTCAGTTGGGTGGGTGGGCGGCAGAGGCGGAGGATGTACGTCTCGTTTCTCCTGAAAATTGCGGTTTTTCGGCGTTTCCGGAAAAAGTCGCGGTCCGACGCGCAAAAGTGGGGTATCGTAGAAATCGCCTTTTAAAGACGCACCTTTCTGGCACCACAAAAATGGGCATTTCAAATTAGAAACAAGTCAAATGAACAAAATAGTGTGAATAAGTAAGTATTTCAGGGGTGAGTTAGCAGGTTATTGGGGTAGTAAGTCCTGATTTTTTTGGAGGTTGCAGTGACCACTACGCCATTCAAAATAGGCAGGCTTTAGCATAAGCAGTTAGGCCCCGTAGGATGATTTTAGCTAAAATGTGCCCCAAACACTCAAACCGGCTTGTATCTTGCAATGGAAAATATGGGAAACATGACTTAGACAGCAAATGATACACTGTATGCCATGTTTCCAAATTTGTATGCACAGTGGTTACAGCATGAAGCGAATGCATGTGAATATACACAGGTGCATTGCATTAAACAAGTCCAATGAGCGTGAAAAAAATGGCCGGCCTGCCTGCTTTCATCCATCATTTGCTCTAAATTTATAATTAATCAATGAGCTGAGGTGGAGTCTTAGCCAGTGGTACCATCAGGGGTGTGTAATGCACTTTAGGGTAGACAGCCAATCAGCTGCCAGATTCAATCTGTCAATCAAACACAGCAGCCAATCAGAGAGCTGGCCATTGATCAGCAGGCCCTTTATGACATCACAGACAGACCCACGGAACTCTCTGTGCTTGTCTGCTGGCTGGCTGTCAGTTGGGTGGGTGGGCGGCAGAGGGGGAGGATGTACGTCTCGTTTCTCCTGAAAATTGCGGTTTTTCTGCGTTTCCGGAAAAAGTCGCGGTCCGACGCGCAAAAGTGGGGTATCGTAGAAATCGCCTTTTAAAGACGCACCTTTCTGGCCCCACAAAAATGGGCATTTCAAATTAGAAACAAGTCAAATGAACAAAATAGTGTGAATAAGTAAGTATTTCAGGGGTGAGTTAGCAGGTTATTGGGGTAGTAAGTCCTGATTTTTTTGGAGGTTGCAGTGACCACTACGCCATTCAAAATAGGCAGGCTTTAGCATAAGCAGTTAGGCCCCGTAGGATGATTTTAGCTAAAATGTGCCCCAAACACTCAAACCGGCTTGTATCTTGCAATGGAAAATATGGGAAACATGACTTAGACAGCAAATGATACACTGTATGCCATGTTTCCAAATTTTTATGCACAGTGGTTACAGCATGAAGCGAATGCATGTGAATATACAAAGGTGCATTGCATTAAACAAGCCCAATGAGCGTGAAAAAAATGGCTGGCCTGCCTGCTTTCATCCATCATTTGTTCTAAATTTATAATTAATCAATGAGCTGAGGTGGAGTCTTAGCCAGTGGTACCATCAGGGGTGTGTAATGCACTTTAGGGTAGACAGCCAATCAGCTACCAGATTCAATCTGTCAATCAAACACAGCAGCCAATCAGAGAGCTGGCCATTGATCAGCAGGCCCTTTATGACATCACAGACAGACCCACGGAACTCTCTGTGCTTGTCTGCTGGCTGGCTGTCAGTTGGGTGGGTGGGCGGCAGAGGGGGAGGATGTACGTCTCGTTTCTCCTGAAAATTGCGTTTTTTCGGCGTTTCCGGAAAAAGTCGCGGTCCGACGCGCAAAAGTGGGGTATCGTAGAAATCGCCTTTTAAAGACGCACCTTTCTGGCCCCACAAAAATTGGCATTTCAAATTAGAAACAAGTCAAATGAACAAAATAGTGTGAATAAGTAAGTATTTCAGGGGTGAGTTAGCAGGTTATTGGGGTAGTAAGTCCTGATTTTTTTGGAGGTTGCAGTGACCACTACGCCATTCAAAATAGGCAGGCTTTAGCATAAGCAGCTAGGCCCTGTAGGATGATTTTAGCTAATGTGTGCCCCAAACACTCAAACCGGCTTGTATCTTGCAATGGAAAATATGGGAAACATGACTTAGACAGCAAATGATACACTGTATGCCATGTTTCCAAATTTTTATGCACAGTGGTTACAGCATGAAGCGAATGCATGTGAATATACAAAGGTGTATTGCATTAAACAAGTCCAATGAGCGTGAAAAAAATGGCCGGCCTGCCTGCTTTCATCCATCATTTGTTCTAAATTTATAATTAATCAATGAGCTGAGGTGGAGTCTTAGCCAGTGGTACCATCAGGGGTGTGTAATGCACTTTAGGGTAGACAGCCAATCAGCTGCCAGATTCAATCTGTCAATCAAACACAGCAGCCAATCAGAGAGCTGGCCATTGATCAGCAGGCCCTTTATGACATCACAGACAGACCCACGGAACTCTCTGTGCTTGTCTGCTGGCTGGCTGTCAGTTGGGTGGGTGGTCGGCAGAGGGGGAGGATGTACGTCTCGTTTCTCCTGAAAATTGCGGTTTTTCGGCGTTTCCGGAAAAAGTCGCGGTCCAACGCGCAAAAGTGGGGTATCGTAGAAATCGCCTTTTAAAGACGCACCTTTCTGGCCCCACAAAAATGGGCATTTCAAATTAGAAACAAGTCAAATGAACAAAATAGTGTGAATAAGTAAGTATTTCAGGGGTGAGTTAGCAGGTTATTGGGGTAGTAAGTCCTGATTTTTTTGGAGGTTGCAGTGACCACTACGCCATTCAAAATAGGCAGGCTTTAGCATAAGCAGCTAGGCCCCGTAGGATGATTTTAGCTAATGTGTGCCCCAAACACTCAAACCGGCTTGTATCTTGCAATGGAAAATATGGGAAACATGACTTAGACAGCAAATGATACACTGTATGCCATGTTTCCAAATTTTTATGCACAGTGGTTACAGCATGAAGCGAATGCATGTGAATATACAAAGGTGCATTGCATTAAACAAGTCCAATGAGCGTGAAAAAAATGGCCGGCCTGCCTGCTTTCATCCATCATTTGTTCTAAATTTATAATTAATCAATGAGCTGAGGTGGAGTCTTAGCCAGTGGTACCATCAGGGGTGTGTAATGCACTTTAGGGTAGACAGCCAATCAGCTGCCAGATTCAATCTGTCAATCAAACACAGCAGCCAATCAGAGAGCTGGCCATTGATCAGCAGGCCCTTTATGACATCACAGACAGACCCACGGAACTCTCTGTGCTTGTCTGCTGGCTGTCAGTTGGGTGGGTGGGCGGCAGAGGGGGAGGATGTACGTCTCGTTTCTCCTGAAAATTGCGGTTTTTCGGCGTTTCCGGAAAAAGTCGCGGTCCGACGCGCAAAAGTGGGGTATCGTAGAAATCGCCTTTTAAAGACGCACCTTTCTGGCCCCACAAAAATGGGCATTTCAAATTAGAAACAAGTCAAATGAACAAAATAGTGTGAATAAGTAAGTATTTCAGGAGTGAGTTAGCAGGTTATTGGGGTAGTAAGTCCTGATTTTTTTGGAGGTTGCAGTGACCACTACGCCATTCAAAATAGGCAGGCTTTAGCATAAGCAGTTAGGCCCCGTAGGATGATTTTAGCTAAAATGTGCCCCAAACACTCAAACCGGCTTGTATCTTGCAATGGAAAATATGGGAAACATGACTTAGACAGCAAATGATACACTGTATGCCATGTTTCCAAATTTTTATGCACAGTGGTTACAGCATGAAGCGAATGCATGTGAATATACAAAGGTGCATTACATTAAACAAGTCCAATGAGCGTGAAAAAAATGGCCGGCCTGCCTGCTTTCATCCATCATTTGTTCTAAATTTATAATTAATCAATGAGCTGAGGTGGACACTTAGCCAGTGGTACCATCGGGGGTGTGTAATGCACTTTAGGGTAGACAGCCAATCAGCTGCCAGATTCAATCTGTCAATCAAACACAGCAGCCAATCAGAGAGCTGGCCATTGATCAGCAGGCCCTTTATGACATCACAGACAGACCCACGGAACTCTCTGTGCTTGTCTGCTGGCTGGCTGTCAGTTGGGTGGGTGGGCGGCAGAGAGGGAGGATGTACGTCTCGTTTCTCCTGAAAATTGCGGTTTTTCGGCGTTTCCGGAAAAAGTCGCGGTCCGACGCGCAAAAGTGGGGTATCGTAGAAATCGCCTTTTAAAGACGCACCTTTCTGGCCCCACAAAAATGGGCATTTCAAATTAGAAACAAGTCAAATGAACAAAATAGTGTGAATAAGTAAGTATTTCAGGGGTGAGTTAGCAGGTTATTGGGGTAGTAAGTCCTGATTTTTTTGGAGGTTGCAGTGACCACTACGCCATTCAAAATAGGCAGGCTTTAGCATAAGCAGTTAGGCCCCATAGGATGATTTTAGCTAAAATGTGCCCCAAACACTCAAACCGGCTTGTATCTTGCAATGGAAAATATGGGAAACATGACTTAGACAGCAAATGATACACTGTATGCCATGTTTCCAAATTTTTATGCACAGTGGTTACAGCATGAAGCGAATGCATGTGAATATACACAGGTGCATTGCATTAAACAAGTCCAATGAGCGTGAAAAAAATGGCCGGCCTGCCTGCTTTCATCCATCATTTGTTCTAAATTTATAATTAATCAATGAGCTGAGGTGGAGTCTTAACCAGTGGTACCATCAGGGGTGTGTAATGCACTTTAGGGTAGACAGCCAATCAGCTGCCAGATTCAATCTGTCAATCAAACACAGCAGCCAATCAGAGAGCTGGCCATTGATCAGCAGGCCCTTTATGACATCACAGACAGACCCACGAAACTCTCTGTGCTTGTCCGCTGGCTGGCTGTCAGTTGGGTGGGTGGGCGGCAGAGGGGGAGGATGTACGTCTCGTTTCTCCTGAAAATTGCGGTTTTTCAGCGTTTCCGGAAAAAGTCGCGGTCCGACGCGCAAAAGTGGGGTATCGTAGAAATCGTCTTTTAAAGACGCACCTTTCTGGCCCCACAAAAATGGGCATTTCAAATTAGAAACAAGTCAAATGAACAAAATAGTGTGAATAAGTAAGTATTTCAGGGGTGAGTTAGCAGGTTATTGGGGTAGTAAGTCCTGATTTTTTTGGAGGTTGCAGTGACCACTACGCCATTCAAAATAGGCAGGCTTTAGCATAAGCAGTTAGGCCCCGTAGGATGATTTTAGCTAAAATGTGCCCCAAACACTCAAACCGGCTTGTATCTTGCAATGGAAAATATGGGAAACATGACTTAGACAGCAAATGATACACTGTATGCCATGTTTCCAAATTTTTATGCACAGTGGTTACAGCATGAAGCGAATGCATGTGAATATACAAAGGTGCATTGCATTTAACAAGTCCAATGAGCGTGAAAAAAATGGCCGGCCTGCCTGCTTTCATCCATCATTTGTTCTAAATTTATAATTAATCAATGAGCTGAGGTGGAGTCTTAGCCAGTGGTACCATCAGGGGTGTGTAATGCACTTTAGGGTAGACAGCCAATCAGCTGCCAGATTCAATCTGTCAATCAAACATAGCAGCCAATCAGAGAGCTGGCCATTGATCAGCAGGCCCTTTATGACATCACAGACAGACCCACGGAACTCTCTGTGCTTGTCTGCTGGCTGGCTGTCAGTTGGGTGGGTGGGCGGCAGAGGGGGAGGATGTACGTCTCGTTTCTCCTGAAAATTGCGGTTTTTCGGCGTTTCCGGAAAAAGTCGCGGTCCGACACGCAAAAGTGGGGTATCGTAGAAATTGCCTTTTAAAGACGCACCTTTCTGGCCCCACAAAAATGGGCATTTTAAATTAGAAACAAGTCAAATGAACAAAATAGTGTGAATAAGTAAGTATTTCAGGGGTGAGTTAGCAGGTTATTGGGGTAGTAAGTCCTGATTTTTTTGGAGGTTGCAGTGACCACTACGCCATTCAAAATAGGCAGGCTTTAGCATAAGCAGTTAGGCCTCGTAGGATGATTTTAGCTAAAATGTGCCCCAAACACTCAAACCGGCTTGTATCTTGCAATGGAAAATATGGGAAACATGACTTAGACAGCAAATGATACACTGTATGCCATGTTTCCAAATTTTTATGCACAGTGGTTACAGCATGAAGCGAATGCATGTGAATATACAAAGGTGCATTGCATTAAACAAGTCCAATGAGCGTGAAAAAAAATGGCCGGCCTGCCTGCTTTCATCCATCATTTGTTCTAAATTTATAATTAATCAATGAGCTGAGGTGGAGTCTTAGCCAGTGGTACCATCAGGGGTGTGTAATGCACTTTAGGGTAGACAGCCAATCAGCTGCCAGATTCAATCTGTCAATCAAACACAGCAGCCAATCAGAGAGCTGGCCATTGAGCAGCAGGCCCTTTATGACATCACAGACAGACCCACGGAACTCTCTGTGCTTGTCTGCTAATTGGCTGTCAGTTGGGTGGGTGGGCGGCAGAGGGGGAGGATGTACGTCTCGTTTCTCCTGAAAATTGCGGTTTCTCGGCGTTTCCGGAAAAAGTCGCGGTCCGACGCGCAAAAGTGGGGTATCGTAGAAATCGCCTTTTAAAGACACACCTTTCTGGCCCCACAAAAATGGGCATTTCAAATTAGAAACAAGTCAAATGAACAAAATAGTATGAATAAGTAAGTATTTCAGGGGTGAGTTAGCAGGTTATTGGGGTAGTAAGTCCTGATTTTTTTGGAGGTTGCAGTGACCACTACGCCATTCAAAATAGGCAGGCTTTAGCATAAGCAGTTAGGCCCCGTAGGATGATTTTAGCTAAAATGTGCCCCAAACACTCAAACCGGCTTGTATCTTGCAATGGAAAATATGGGAAACATGACTTAGACAGCAAATGATACACTGTATGCCATGTTTCCAAATTTTTATGCACAGTGGTTACAGCATGAAGCGAATGCATGTGAATATACAAAGGTGCATTGCATTAAACAAGTCCAATGAGCGTGAAAAAAATGGCCGGCCTGCCTGCTTTCATCCATCATTTGTTCTAAATTTATAATTAATCAATGAGCTGAGGTGGAGTCTTAGCCAGTGGTACCATCAGGGGTGTGTAATGCACTTTAGGGTAGACAGCCAATCAGCTGCCAGATTCAATCTGTCAATCAAACACAGCAGCCAATCAGAGAGCTGGCCATTGATCAGCAGGCCCTTTATGACATCACAGACAGACCCACGGAACTCTCTGTGCTTGTCTGCTAATTGGCTGTCAGTTGGGTGGGTGGGCGGCAGAGGGGGAGGATGTACGTCTCGTTTCTCCTGAAAATTGCGGTTTTTCGGCGTTTCCGGAAAAAGTCGCGGTCCGACGCGCAAAAGTGGGGTATCGTAGAAATCGCCTTTTAAAGACGCACCTTTCTGGCCCCACAAAAATGGGCATTTCAAATTAGAAACAAGTCAAATGAACAAAATAGTGTGAATAAGTAAGTATTTCAGGGGTGAGTTAGCAGGTTATTGGGGTAGTAAGTCCTGATTTTTTTGGAGGTTGCAGTGACCACTACGCCATTCAAAATAGGCAGGCTTTAGCATAAGCAGTTAGGCCCCGTAGGATGATTTTAGCTAAAATGTGCCCCAAACACTCAAACCGGCTTGTATCTTGCAATGGAAAATATGGGAAACATGACTTAGACAGCAAATGATACACTGTATGCCATGTTTCCAAATTTTTATGCACAGTGGTTACAGCATGAAGCGAATGCATGTGAATATACAAAGGTGCATTGCATTAAACAAGTCCAATGAGCGTGAAAAAAATGGCCGGCCTGCCTGCTTTCATCCATCATTTGTTCTAAATTTATAATTAATCAATGAGCTGAGGTGGAGTCTTAGCCAGTGGTACCATCAGGGGTGTGTAATGCACTTTAGGGTAGACAGCCAATCAGCTGCCAGATTCAATCTGTCAATCAAACACAGCAGCCAATCAGAGAGCTGGCCATTGATCAGCAGGCCCTTTATGACATCACAGACAGACCCACGGAACTCTCTGTGCTTGTCTGCTGGCTGGCTGTCAGTTGGGTGGGTGGGCGGCAGAGGGGGAGGATGTACGTCTTGTTTCTCCTGAAAATTGCGGTTTTTCGGCGTATCCGGAAAAAGTCGCGGTCCGACGCGCAAAAGTGGGGTATCGTAGAAATCGCCTTTTAAAGACGCACCTTTCTGGCCCCACAAAAATGGGCATTTCAAATCAGAAACAAGTCAAATGAACAAAATAGTGTGAATAAGTAAGTATTTCAGGGGTGAGTTAGCAGGTTATTGGGGTAGTAAGTCCTGATTTTTTTGGAGGTTGCAGTGACCACTACGCCATTCAAAATAGGCAGGCTTTGGCATAAGCAGTTAGGCCCCGTAGGATGATTTTAGCTAAAAGGTGCCCCAAACACTCAAACCGGCTTGTATCTTGCAATGGAAAATATGGGAAACATGACTTAGACAGCAAATGATACACTGTATGCCATGTTTCCAAATTTTTATGCACAGTGGTTACAGCATGAAGCGAATGCATGTGAATATACACAGGTGCATTGCATTAAACAAGTCCAATGAGCGTGAAAAAAATGGCCGGCCTGCCTGCTTTCATCCATCATTTGTTCTAAATTTATAATTAATCAATGAGCTGAGGTGGAGTCTTAGCCAGTGGTACCATCAGGGGTGTGTAATGCACTTTAGGGTAGACAGCCAATCAGCTGCCAGATTCAATCTGTCAATCAAACACAGCAGCCAATCAGAGAGCTGGCCATTGATCAGCAGGCCCTTTATGACATCACAGACAGACCCACGGAACTCTCTGTGCTTGTCTGCTGGCTGGCTGTCAGTTGGGTGGGTGGGCGGCAGAGGGGGAGGATGTACGTCTTGTTTCTCCTGAAAATTGCGGTTTTTCGGCGTATCCGGAAAAAGTCGCGGTCCGACGCGCAAAAGTGGGGTATCGTAGAAATCGCCTTTTAAAGACGCACCTTTCTGGCCCCACAAAAATGGGCATTTCAAATTAGAAACAAGTCAAATGAACAAAATAGTGTGAATAAGTAAGTATTTCAGGGGTGAGTTAGCAGGTTATTGGGGTAGTAAGTCCTGATTTTTTTGGAGGTTGCAGTGACCACTACGCCATTCAAAATAGGCAGGCTTTGGCATAAGCAGTTAGGCCCCGTAGGATGATTTTAGCTAAAAGGTGCCCCAAACACTCAAACCGGCTTTTATCTTGCAATGGAAAATATGGGAAACATGACTTAGACAGCAAATGATACACTGTATGCCATGTTTCCAAATTTTTATGCACAGTGGTTACAACATGAAGCGAATGCATGTGAATATACACAGGTGCATTGCATTAAACAAGTCCAATGAGCGTGAAAAAAATGGCCGGCCTGCCTGCTTTCATCCATCATTTGTTATAAATTTATAATTAATCAATGAGCTGAGGTGGAGTCTTAGCCAGTGGTACCATCAGGGGTGTGTAATGCACTTTAGGGTAGACAGCCAATCAGCTGCCAGATTCAATCTGTCAATCAAACACAGCAGCCAATCAGAGAGCTGGCCATTGATCAGCAGGCCCTTTATGACATCACAGACAGACCCACGGAACTCTCTGTGCTTGTCTGCTGGCTGGCTGTCAGTTGAGTGGGTAGGCGGCAGAGGGGGAGGATGTACGTCTCGTTTCTCCTGAAAATTGCGTTTTTTCGGCGTTTCCGGAAAAAGTCGCGGTCCGACGCGCAAAAGTGGGGTATCGTAGAAATCGCCTTTTAAAGACACACCTTTCTGGCCCCACAAAAATGGGCATTTCAAATTAGAAACAAGTCAAATGAACAAAATAGTGTGAATAAGTAAGTATTTCAGGGGTGAGTTAGCAGGTTATTGGGTTAGTAAGTCCTGATTTTTTTGGAGGTTGCAGTGACCACTACGCCATTCAAAAAAGGCAGGCTTTAGCATAAGCAGTTAGGCCCCGTAGGATGATTTTAGCTAAAATGTGCCCCAAACACTCAAACCGGCTTGTATCTTGCAATGGAAAATATGGGAAACATGACTTAGACAGCAAATGATACACTGTATGCCATGTTTCCAAATTTTTATGCACAGTGGTTACAGCATGAAGCGAATGCATGTGAATATACAAAGGTGCATTGCATTAAACAAGTCCAATGAGCGTGAAAAAAATGGCTGGCCTGCCTGCTTTCATCCATCATTTGTTCTAAATTTATAATTAATCAATGAGCTGAGGTGGAGTCTTAGCCAGTGGTACCATCAGGGGTGTGTAATGCACTTTAGGGTAGACAGCCAATCAGCTGCCAGATTCAATCTGTCAATCAAACACAGCAGCCAATCAGAGAGCTGGCCATTGATCAGCAGGCCCTTTATGACATCACAGACAGACCCACGGAACTCTCTGTGCTTGTCTGCTGGCTGGCTGTCAGTTGAGTGGGTGGGCGGCAGAGGGGGAGGATGTACGTCTCGTTTCTCCTGAAAATTGCGGTTTTTCGGCGTTTCCGGAAAAAGTCGCGGTCCGACGCGCAAAAGTGGGGTATCCTAGAAATCGCCTTTTAAAGACGCACCTTTCTGGCCCCACAAAAATGGGCATTTCAAATTAGAAACAAGTCAAATGAACAAAATAGTGTGAATAAGTAAGTATTTCAGGGGTGAGTTAGCAGGTTATTGGGGTAGTAAGTCCTGATTTTTTTGGAGGTTGCAGTGACCACTACGCCATTCAAAATAGGCAGGCTTTGGCATAAGCAGTTAGGCCCCGTAGGATGATTTTAGCTAAAATGTGCCCCAAACACTCAAACCGGCTTGTTTCTTGCAATGGAAAATATGGGAAACATGACTTAGACAGCAAATGATACACTGTATGCCATGTTTCCAAATTTTTATGCACAGTGGTTACAGCATGAAGCGAATGCATGTGAATATACAAAGGTGCATTGCATTAAACAAGTCCAATGAGCGTGAACAAAATGGCCGGCCTGCCTGCTTTCATCCATCATTTGTTCTAAATTTATAATTAATCAATGAGCTGAGGTGGAGTCTTAGCCAGTGGTACCATCAGGGGTGTGTAATGCCCTTTAGGGTAGACAGCCAATCAGCTGCCAGATTCAATCTGTCAATCAAACACAGCAGCCAATCAGAGAGCTGGCCATTGATCAGCAGGCCCTTTATGACATCACAGACAGACCCACGGAACTCTCTGTGCTTGTCTGCTGGCTGGCTGTCAGTTGGGTGGGTGGGCGGCAGAGGGGGAGGATGTACGTCTCGTTTCTCCTGAAAATTGCGGTTTTTCGGCGTTTCCGGAAAAAGTCGCGGTCCGACGCGCAAAAGTGGGGTATCGTAGAAATCGCCTTTTAAAGACGCACCTTTCTGGCCCCACAAAAATGGGCATTTCAAATTAGAAACAAGTCAAATGAACAAAATAGTGTGAATAAGTAAGTATTTCAGGGGTGAGTTAGCAGGTTATTGGGGTAGTAAGTCCTGATTTTTTTGGAGGTTGCAGTGACCACTACGCCATTCAAAATAGGCAGGCTTTAGCATAAGCAGTTAGGCCCCGTAGGATGATTTTAGCTAAAATGTGCCCCAAACACTCAAACCGGCTTGTATCTTGCAATGGAAAATATGGGAAACATGACTTAGACAGCAAATGATACACTGTATGCCATGTTTCCAAATTTTTATGCACAGTGGTTACAGCATGAAGCGAATGCATGTAAATATACACAGGTGCATTGCATTAAACAAGTCCAATGAGCGTGAAAAAAATGGCCGGCCTGCCTGCTTTCATCCATCATTTGTTATAAATTTATAATTAATCAATGAGCTGAGGTGGAGTCTTAGCCAGTGGTACCATCAGGGGTGTGTAATGCACTTTGCACTTTAGGGTAGACAGCCAATCAGCTGCCAGATTCAATCTGTCAATCAAACACAGCAGCCAATCAGAGAGCTGGCCATTGATCAGCAGGCCCTTTATGACATCACAGACAGACCCACGGTACTCTCTGTGCTTGTCCGCTGGCTGGCTGTCAGTTGGGTGGGTGGGCGGCAGAGGGGGAGGATGTACGTCTCGTTTCTCCTAAAATTGCAGTTTTTCGGCGTTTCCGGAAAAAGTCGCGGTCCGACGCGCAAAAGTGGGGTATCCTAGACATCGCCTTTTAAAGACGCACCTTTCTGGCCCCACAAAAATGGGCATTTCAAATTAGAAACAAGTCAAATGAACAAAATAGTGTGAATAAGTAAGTATTTCAGGGGTGAGTTAGCAGGTTATTGGGGTAGTAAGTCCTGATTTTTTTGGAGGTTGCAGTGACCACTACGCCATTCAAAATAGGCAGGCTTTAGCATAAGTAGTTAGGCCCCGTAGGATGATTTTAGCTAAAATGTGCCCCAAACACTCAAACCGGCTTGTATCTTGCAATGGAAAATATGGGAAACATGACTTAGACAGCAAATGATACACTGTATGCCATGTTTCCAAATTTTTATGCACAGTGGTTACAGCATGAAGCGAATGCATGTGAATATACAAAGGTGCATTGCATTAAACAAGTCCAATGAGCGTGAAAAAAATGGCCGGCCTGCCTGCTTTCATCCATCATTTGTTCTAAATTTATAATTAATCAATGAGCTGAGGTGGAGTCTTAGCCAGTGGTACCATCAGGGGTGTGTAATGCACTTTAGGGTAGACAGCCAATCAGCTGCCAGATTCAATCTGTCAATCAAACACAGCAGCCAATCAGAGAGCTGGCCATTGATCAGCAGGCCCTTTATGACATCACAGACAGACCCACGGAACTCTCTGTGCTTGTCTGCTGGCTGGCTGTCAGTTGGGTGGGTGGGCGGCAGAGGGGGAGGATGTACGTCTCGTTTCTCCTGAAAATTGCGGTTTTTCGGCGTTTCCGGAAAAAGTCGCGGTCCGGCGCGCAAAAGTGGGGTATCGTAGAAATCGCCTTTTAAAGACGCACCTTTCTGGCCCCACAAAAATGGGCATTTCAAATTAGAAACAAGTCAAATGAACAAAATAGTGTGAATAAGTAAGTATTTCAGGGGTGAGTTAGCAGGTTATTGGGGTAGTAAGTCCTGATTTTTTTGGAGGTTGCAGTGACCACTACGCCATTCAAAATAGGCAGGCTTTAGCATAAGCAGTTAGGCCCCGTAGGATGATTTTAGCTAAAATGTGCCCCAAACACTCAAACCGGCTTGTATCTTGCAATGGAAAATATGGGAAACATGACTTAGACAGCAAATGATACACTGTATGCCATGTTTCCAAATTTTTATGCACAGTGGTTACAGCATGAAGCGAATGCATGTGAATATACACAGGTGCATTGCATTAAACAAGTCCAATGAGCGTGAAAAAAATGGCCGGCCTGCCTGCTTTCATCCATCATTTGTTATAAATTTATAATTAATCAATGAGCTGAGGTGGAGTCTTAGCCAGTGGTACCATCAGGGGTGTGTAATGCACTTTAGGGTAGACAGCCAATCAGCTGCCAGATTCAATCTGTCAATCAAACACAGCAGCCAATCAGAGAGCTGGCCATTGATCAGCAGGCCCTTTATGACATCACAGACAGACCCACGGAACTCTCTGTGCTTGTCCGCTGGCTGGCTGTCAGTTGGGTGGGTGGGCGGCAGAGGGGGAGGATGTACGTCTTCTTTCTCCTGAAAATTGCGGTTTTTCAGCGTTTCCGGAAAAAGTCGCGGTCCGACGCGCAAAAGTGGGGTATCGTAGAAATCGCTTTTTAAAGACGCACCTTTCTGGCCCCACAAAAATGGGCATTTCAAATTAGAAACAAGTCAAATGAACAAAATAGTGTGAATAAGTAAGTATTTCAGGGGTGAGTTAGCAGGTTATTGGGGTAGTAAGTCCTGATTTTTTTGGAGGTTGCAGTGACCACTACGCCATTCAAAATAGGCAGGCTTTAGCATAAGCAGTTAGGCCCCGTAGGATGATTTTAGCTAAAATGTGCCCCAAACACTCAAACCGGCTTGTATCTTGCAATGGAAAATATGGGAAACATGACTTAGACAGCAAATGATACACTGTATGCCATGTTTCCAAATTTTTATGCACAGTGGTTACAGCATGAAGCGAATGCATGTGAATATACAAAGGTGTATTGCATTAAACAAGTCCAATGAGCGTGAAAAAAATGGCCGGCCTGCCTGCTTTCATCCATCATTTGTTCTAAATTTATAATTAATCAATGAGCTGAGGTGGAGTCTTAGCCAGTGGTACCATCAGGGGTGTGTAATGCACTTTAGGGTAGACAGCCAATCAGCTGCCAGATTCAATCTGTCAATCAAACACAGCAGCCAATCAGAGAGCTGGCCATTGATCAGCAGGCCCTTTATGACATCACAGACAGACCCACGGAACTCTCTGTGCTTGTCTGCTGGCTGGCTGTCAGTTGGGTGGGTGGGCGGCAGAGGGGGAGGATGTACGTCTCGTTTCTCCTGAAATTTGCGGTTTTTCGGCGTTTCCGGAAAAAGTCGCGGTCTGACGCGCAAAAGTGGGGTATCGTAGAAATCGCCTTTTAAAGACGCACCTTTCTGGCCCCACAAAAATGGGCATTTCAAATTAGAAACAAGTCAAATGAACAAAATAGTGTGAATAAGTAAGTATTTCAGGGGTGAGTTAGCAGGTTATTGGGGTAGTAAGTCCTGATTTTTTTGGAGGTTGCAGTGACCACTACGCCATTCAAAATAGGCAGGCTTTAGCATAAGCAGTTAGGCCCCGTAGGATGATTTTAGCTAAAATGTGCCCCAAACACTCAAACCGGCTTGTATCTTGCAATGGAAAATATGGGAAAAATGACTTAGACAGCAAATGATACACTGTATGCCATGTTTCCAAATTTTTATGCACAGTGGTTACAGCATGAAGCGAATGCATGTGAATAAACACAGGTGCATTGCATTAAACAAGTCCAATGAGCGTGAAAAAAATGGCCGGCCTGCCTGCTTTCATCCATCATTTGTTATAAATTTATAATTAATCAATGAGCTGAGGTGGAGTCTTAGCCAGTGGTACCATCAGGGGTGTGTAATGCACTTTAGGGTAGACAGCCAATCAGCTGCCAGATTCAATCTGTCAATCAAACACAGCAGCCAATCAGAGAGCTGGCCATTGATCAGCAGGCCCTTTATGACATCACAGACAGACCCACGGAACTCTCTGTGCTTGTCCGCTGGCTGGCTGTCAGTTGGGTGGGTGGGCGACAGAGGGGGAGGATGTACGTCTTCTTTCTCCTGAAAATTGCGGTTTTTCGGCGTTTCCGGAAAAAGTCGCGGTCCGACGCGCAAAAGTGGGGTATCGTAGAAATCGCCTTTTAAAGACGCACCTTTCTGGCCCCACAAAAATGGGCATTTCAAATTAGAAACAAGTCAAATGAACAAAATAGTGTGAATAAGTAAGTATTTCAGGGGTGAGTTAGCAGGTTATTGGGGTAGTAAGTCCTGATTTTTTTGGAGGTTGCAGTGACCACTACGCCATTCAAAATAGGCAGGCTTTAGCATAAGCAGTTAGGCCCCGTAGGATGATTTTAGCTAAAATGTGCCCCAAACACTCAAACCGGCTTGTATCTTGCAATGGAAAATATGGGAAACATGACTTAGACAGCAAATGATACACTGTATGCCATGTTTCCAAATTTTTATGCACAGTGGTTACAGCATGAAGCGAATGCATGTGAATATACAAAGGTGCATTGCATTAAACAAGTCCAATGAGCGTGAAAAAAATGGCCGGCCTGCCTGCTTTCATCCATCATTTGTTCTAAATTTATAATTAATCAATGAGCTGAGGTGGAGTCTTAGCCAGTGGTACCATCAGGGGTGTGTAATGCACTTTAGGGTAGACAGCCAATCAGCTGCCAGATTCAATCTGTCAATCAAACACAGCAGCCAATCAGAGAGCTGGCCATTGATCAGCAGGCCCTTTATGACATCACAGACAGACCCACGGAACTCTCTGTGCTTGTCCGCTGGCTGGCTGTCAGTTGGGTGGGTGGGCGGCAGAGGGGGAGGATGTACGTCTCGTTTCTCCTGAAAATTGCGGTTTTTCGGCGTTTCCGGAAAAAGTCGCGGTCCGACGCGCAAAAGTGGGGTATCGTAGAAATCGCCTTTTAAAGACGCACCTTTCTGGCCCCACAAAAATGGGCATTTCAAATTAGAAACAAGTCAAATGAACAAAATAGTGTGAATAAGTAAGTATTTCAGGGGTGAGTTAGCAGGTTATTGGGGTAGTAAGTCCTGATTTTTTTGGAGGTTGCAGTGACCACTACGCCATTCAAAATAGGCAGGCTTTAGCATAAGCAGTTAGGCCCCGTAGGATGATTTTAGCTAAAATGTGCCCCAAACACTCAAACCGGCTTGTATCTTGCAATGGAAAATATGGGAAACATGACTTAGACAGCAAATGATACACTGTATGCCATGTTTCCAAATTTTTATGCACAGTGGTTACAGCATGAAGCGAATGCATGTGAATATACAAAGGTGCATTGCATTAAACAAGTCCAATGAGCGTGAAAAAAATGGCCGGCCTGCCTGCTTTCATCCATCATTTGTTCTAAATTTATAATTAATCAATGAGCTGAGGTGGAGTCTTAGCCAGTGGTACCATCAGGGGTGTGTAATGCACTTTAGGGTAGACAGCCAATCAGCTGCCAGATTCAATCTGTCAATCAAACACAGCAGCCAATCAGAGAGCTGGCCATTGATCAGCAGGCCCTTTATGACATCACAGACAGACCCATGGAACTCTCTGTGCTTGTCTGCTGGCTGGCTGTCAGTTGGGTGGGTGGGCGGAAGAGGGGGAGGATGTACGTCTCGTTTCTCCTGAAAATTGCGGTTTTTCGGCGTTTCCGGAAAAAGTCGCGGTCCGGCGCGCAAAAGTGGGGTATCGTAGAAATCGCCTTTTAAAGACGCACCTTTCTGGCCCCACAAAAATGGGCATTTCAAATTAGAAACAAGTCAAATGAACAAAATAGTGTGAATAAGTAAGTATTTCAGGGGTGAGTTAGCAGGTTATTGGGGTAGTAAGTCCTGATTTTTTTGGAGGTTGCAGTGACCACTACGCCATTCAAAATAGGCAGGCTTTAGCATAAGCAGTTAGGCCCCGTAGGATGATTTTAGCTAAAATGTGCCCCAAACACTCAAACCGGCTTGTATCTTGCAATGGAAAATATGGGAAACATGACTTAGACAGCAAATGATACACTGTATGCCATGTTTCCAAATTTTTATGCACAGTGGTTACAGCATGAAGCGAATGCATGTGAATATACAAAGGTGCATTGCATTAAACAAGGCCAATGAGCGTGAAAAAAATGGCCGGCCTACCTGCTTTCATCCATCATTTGTTCTAAATTTATAATTAATCAATGAGCTGAGGTGGAGTCTTAGCCAGTGGTACCATCAGGGGTGTGTAATGCACTTTAGGGTAGACAGCCAATCAGCTGCCAGATTCAATCTGTCAATCAAACACAGCAGCCAATCAGAGAGCTGGCCATTGATCAGCAGGCCCTTTATGACATCACAGACAGACCCACGGAACTCTCTGTGCTTGTCCGCTGGCTGGCTGTCAGTTGGGTGGGTGGGCGGCAGAGGGGGAGGATGTACGTCTCGTTTCTCCTGAAAATTGCGGTTTTTCGGCGTTTCCGGAAAAAGTCGCGGTCCGACGCGCAAAAGTGGGGTATCGTAGAAATCGCCTTTTAAAGACGCACCTTTCTGGCCCCACAAAAATGGGCATTTCAAATTAGAAACAAGTCAAATGAACAAAATAGTGTGAATAAGTAAGTATTTCAGGGGTGAGTTAGCAGGTTATTGGGGTAGTAAGTCCTGATTTTTTTGGAGGTTGCAGTGACCACTACGCCATTCAAAATAGGCAGGCTTTAGCATAAGCAGTTAGGCCCCGTAGGATGATTTTAGCTAAAATGTGCCCCAAACACTCATACCGGCTTGTATCTTGCAATGGAAAATATGGGAAACATGACTTAGACAGCAAATGATACACTGTATGCCATGTTTCCAAATTTTTATGCACAGTGGTTACAGCATGAAGCGAATGCATGTGAATATACAAAGGTGCATTGCATTAAACAAGTCCAATGAGCGTGAAAAAAATGGCCGGCCTACCTGCTTTAATCCATCATTTGTTCTAAATTTATAATTAATCAATGAGCTGAGGTGGAGTCTTAGCCAGTGGTACCATCAGGGGTGTGTAATGCACTTTAGGGTAGACAGCCAATCAGCTGCCAGATTCAATCTGTCAATCAAACACAGCAGCCAATCAGAGAGCTGGCCATTGATCAGCAGGCCCTTTATGACATCACAGACAGACCCACGGAACTCTCTGTGCTTGTCCGCTGGCTGGCTGTCAGTTGGGTGGGTGGGCGGCAGAGGGGGAGGATGTACGTCTCGTTTCTCCTGAAAATTGCGGTTTTTCGGCGTTTCCGGAAAAAGTCGCGGTCCGACGCGCAAAAGTGGGGTATCGTAGAAATCGCCTTTTAAAGACGCACCTTTCTGGCCCCACAAAAATGGGCATTTCAAATTAGAAACAAGTCAAATGAACAAAATAGTGTGAATAAGTAAGTATTTCAGGGGTGAGTTAGCAGGTTATTGGGGTAGTAAGTCCTGATTTTTTTGGAGGTTGCAGTGACCACTACGCCATTCAAAATAGGCAGGCTTTAGTGTCAGGCCCCGGGGAAGTGTCCGGTCAGCAGAAAGGTCTGCTGTGGCCTTTCACTCCCCGGGCGCCTGTCATCCTGCCCCGATGTCAGACTCACCGGCGCTGCTGCTGCAGGAGCCGGCGACGTCGGGACGCACTCCGGCGGTGAAGGGGTGCCGCCGTCGCTCCAAGGCAGCATCACGCCCGGTTGCCTAGCAACCGAGGACGCTGTGCTCGCTCCCCGACGGAAGTGCTGGTGTTGCCCAGCAGCAGGAGACGCCGGGGAGAAGCATTGTGCGTCTCCTGGTTCTCGCAGCGGCGGGCGGCGCTGTCACGCTGTCCCAGCTGCTGTTATCAGCAGCAGCATGCTGATTGGTCCAGGCTCCTTTTTAAGGGAGCTGGGCCAGTCCATTATCGCCGGTTATAGCTTTTGCTACAGGCTGGTCACCGGTTCCGTGCCTTATTCAGTTTGGCCCGCTGCCAGTGCTTTCCTTTGTTCTGCTGCTGGTTCCAGGACATTCCCATCTGCTCCCTTGTAAGTGCAAGCTTTTTTTCCAGCTAAAGCCACACTCCTCTGGGTCTGAAAGACAGCAGGTGGGACTTATCATTTCCCTACTTCAAGGAGATCCTCAGACGTGGGCCTTTGGTCTAAAACCTGAGGACCCAGCTCTCCGCTCTGTTGACGCCTTTTTTAAATCCCTAGGACTGTTATATGATGATCCAGACAGGGAGGCATCCGCAGAGAGTCATTTACGAGCTCTAAAGCAGGGGAGAAATCCCGCAGAGACGTATTGTACTGAATTTCGTCGCTGGTCAAACGACTGCGGATGGAATGACCCCGCTCTTCGGAGCCAGTTCCGTCAAGGGCTTTCCGAGGCAATTAAGGATAGCCTTATCCAGTATCCGGTTCCGGAGACCCTGGATAAATTAATGGAACTTTCCATTAGAATTGATAGGCGTCTCAGAGAGCGGCGATCAGAAAGAGGATCAATCCTCCGGCCAACAACGGTCGGGTATGTTCCGTCTGAAGACGACGATGAGCCCATGCAAATGGGAGCCTTCCGTATCTCTCCTGACGAGAGGGTCCGGAGACTTAGTTCTGGACTTTGTCTCTATTGCGGCACCAAGGGTCATGTATTGCGCAATTGCCCCAATAAGTCGGGAAATGCGCGGACCAAGTGAAGTTAGAGGGGGTTCATCTTGGTCTGCAGCTTATCTCCCCTCATAATGCGCTATTAGTACCCGCTGATATTCATTTTCATGAGAGTTCTATTTCCGTCTCGGCCTTCATCGATAGCGGGGCCGCCGGGAATTTTCTCGATTTCTCCTTTGCTAAGAAGTTGGGGATACCTCACGTCAACTTAGATCAGATTCTCATCACGCGGGGTTTAGACGGGAGTCCTCTTACTAATGGTACCATTATGTATCAGACTCCTCCTCTGCGTTTAACTGTTGGGATCTTCCATGAGGAAACTATCTCCTTTTATCTCACTTCTTGTGCCACGGTGCCTCTAGTTTTAGGCCATCCATGGTTAAAGGCACATAATCCTCATATTGATTGGCGATTAGGGGAGATCGTTCGTTGGGGAACTCAGTGTCCAGGTCGCTGTATGACTAATCCCGTACTGCTGGCTACAGCTGTAATTGATGAGATCCCGGCTTGGTGCTCGGATTTTTCTGATGTGTTTTCCAAGGGGAAGGCGGAGGCATTACCGCCACATCGCCCTTATGACTGCGTCATTGAACTTCTCCCTGGGGCACAGCTTCCCAAGGCTCGCATGTATTCTCTCTCGGGTCCCGAGACTCACGCCATGGATGAATACATTAGAGAAAACCTAGCTAAGGGTTTTATTAGGCCCTCTAAGTCCCCGTTAAGCGCAGGGTTCTTTTTTGTTTCGAAAAAGGACGGGTCGCTCCGACCCTGCATTGATTACAGGGCACTAAATAAGATTTCAGTTAAAAACACCTATCCTTTGCCCTTGATCTCGGTTTTGTTTGACCAACTTCGCACAGCTAAGATTTTCACCAAGATAGATTTGCGCGGAGCATACAATCTTGTGCGCATTCGGGCTGGGGATGAATGGAAGACTGCCTTTAGTACCCTCACAGGGCATTATGAATATCTAGTCATGCCCTTTGGCCTATCGAATGCGCCCGCAGTCTTCCAGGACCTAATAAACGACGTGCTTTGAGACTTCTTGGGAAAATTTGTTGTCGTCTATCTAGATGACATTTTGATTTATTCCGGTTCCGTAGACGAGCACAGAACTCAAGTACGTCAAGTACTCCAGAAACTTCGCGAAAATTCTCTTTTCGCTAAAATTGAGAAGTGCGAATTTGAAGTGCCTGAAGTATCCTTTTTAGGGTACATTATTTCTGAAAATGGATTTCGCATGGATCCTAAAAAACTGCAGGCAGTCATGGATTGGGTCCGGCCAACCAACTTAAAGGCCATTCAAAGGTTTCTGGGGTTCGCTAACTACTATAGACGTTTCATTAATTCTTTTTCCGTGCTGGTTGCGCCTATTGTCGCTCTCACGAGGAAAGGGGAGGATCCGTCTAAGTGGACGGAGGCTGCTGAGCATGCGTTTACCACTCTTAAACATGCGTTTGCCTCAGCCCCAATCCTGAGACATCCAGACCCGGAACGGCCTTTTGTTGTTGAAGTTGACGCCTCAGAGGTGGGGGCAGGAGCGGTATTGTCTCAGCAAGACCCAGGTTCCTCGTCCTTGTGTCCCTGTGCCTTCATGTCACGAAAATTCTCGTCGGCTGAGGCCAATTACGACGTTGGCAATCGAGAACTTTTAGCCATAAAACGGGCCTTGGAAGAATGGAGGCATTGGCTGGAGGGGGCCCGCCATCAGATTCTGATAATCACGGATCACAAAAACTTGCAGTACCTAGAATCTGCTAAGCGCCTTAATGCTCGACAGGCCCGATGGGTCTTGTTTTTCACACGTTTTAATTTTATCATTTCCTTCAGACCAGGCTCAAAAAATATCTGTGCGGACGCCCTCTCCCGCAATTTTCTCCCTACCCAGGAGGCTAAGGAACTCCCCTTACCCATCCTGTCGGAGACACAAATCCATGCCGGATTAACACAAACCATATTGGAACAGCTCCGTCACTCCCAGGAGCAGGCTCCCAGTGCCACTCCTACTGGGCGTTTGTACGTTCCGGCGAGGTTCCGCAAAGAGATCTTGGCCGAGTTCCATAACAGTAGTATTGCAGGACATCCAGGTGTCAAAAAGACGTTTAAACTCCTCAATCGGAGTGTGTGGTGGCCGGACATGGCTACGGATACCAGAGAATTTGTCCTCTCATGCCCGGACTGTGCTCGGTACAAGACCGCTAGAGATAGGCCTATAGGACCACTCTTGCCGCTGGCTATCCCTTCCAAACCCTGGACGCATATTGCCATGGATTTTGTGGTAGATTTACCCGAGTCCTCTGGTTTTCGAGCTATCTGGGTTGTAATCGACAGGTTCAGTAAAATGGCCCATTTTGTTCCTGTGCCCCAGTTACCATCAGCGGAGGGGTTGGCGGAATTGTTCTTACGCCATATTTTTAGATTGCATGGTTTACCTCAGGACATCGTGTCAGATCGCGGTCCGCAATTTGTGGCCCGATTCTGGAGGAAGTTCTGTGCTGCTTTAAGGATCAAATGCAGTCTAACATCCGCTTATCACCCGGAGTCAAATGGGCAAACAGAAAGACTAAACCAGTCCCTTAAACAATACTTACGCTGTTTTGTGTCCAAGGCGCATCATGATTGGTCTGAATTTTTGCCCATAGCAGAGTTTGCGTATAATAACGCACATCACTCCTCCACCAAAGTATCCCCGTTTTTTGCGGTGTATGGTTTCCATCCCAGAGCTAATGCCTTGGGTCCAGAGGAGCCAATAATTCATTCAGGAATTACCTCTCGTCTAAGAAATATCTGGAGAGGAGTACGCTCGGCGCTTCAGTCAGTGGCTCAACAGGAGAAGAGATTTGCTGACCGTTCAAGACGGCCTTGTAATTTCAGGGTGGGTGAGAAAGTCTGGCTTTCCACTCGCAATATTAGGATTCGCCAACCTTCACACAAATTTGGTCCTAGATTTATTGGGCCATTTCTTATCACCAAAAGGGTCAACCCAGTGGCCTTCCGCTTGCAGATTCCTAAGTCTCTTAAAATCTCCAATACCTTCCATGCCTCTCTTTTAAAACCCGTTTTTTTGTCAAAGAAGTTTCCAAGGAGGTTAACACAAAAGAAAGCGGCAGTGAAGGTTCGTGATCAGCAAGAATTTGTGGTGGAAAAAATCCTTGATTCCAAGGTAGCACGGGGATCTCTTCAATTCCTCGTGCACTGGAAAGGGTACGGACCTGAGGAAAGATCCTGGGTCTGGGAGAAGGATTTACATGCTCCCAGACTGAAAAAAGATTTTTTCCGGAAATTTCCTCATAAGCCCGGTAGTAAGGGGTTGTTAACCTCTCCTCAAGGGGGGGGTAATGTCAGGCCCCGGGGAAGTGTCCGGTCAGCAGAAAGGTCTGCTGTGGCCTTTCACTCCCCGGGCGCCTGTCATCCTGCCCCGATGTCAGACTCACCGGCGCTGCTGCTGCAGGAGCCGGCGACGTCGGGACGCACTCCGGCGGCGAAGGGGTGCCGCCGTCGCTCCAAGGCAGCATCACGCCCGGTTGCCTAGCAACCGAGGACGCTGTGCTCGCTCCCCGACGGAAGTGCTGGGGTTGCCCAGCAGCAGGAGACGCCGGGGAGAAGCATTGTGCGTCTCCTGGTTCTCGCAGCGGCGGGCGGCGCTGTCACGCTGTCCCAGCTGCTGTTATCAGCAGCAGCATGCTGATTGGTCCAGGCTCCTTTTTAAGGGAGCTGGGCCAGTCCATTATCGCCGGTTATAGCTTTTGCTACAGGCTGGTCACCGGTTCCGTGCCTTATTCAGTTTGGCCCGCTGCCAGTGCTTTCCTTTGTTCTGCTGCTGGTTCCAGGACATTCCCATCTGCTCCCTTGTAAGTGCCCCTGTTGGGGTCTTTATTTTGTATCGTTATTTGCCGCCCAGTTGGGCCTTTTTCCCTTGGTTCTTTATCTGCTTATTACCTTGCCCATCTTTTCATTGTATGCTGGATTTGTGCGACGGAGTCGCGATTGTTGGCGACTAGGTCGCTGGCGCTTACTGGCGTTAGGCAGGCTTGGCTAGTTGCCATTTATTGTTTTTCTTTAGTTAGGACGTTAGCTAGTTTTCACCTCTTGACTGTACCTTGGGGGGGTCCCGACTCTTTGTCCCACATAACACCTGGCTGTACCGGAGTCTGAGCGGGCCTAACCAGCTCACCCAAACGTTGCGGCTACAGGCGAAGCCTAGTTCACCGCAAGAGTCGGTTACCCAACCCAGGGGGTCAATAGAGAGAGTGTAGGACCGCCGTGGCTGTCCTAAACAGCAGTCACGGCTGCGGGTTAACACCCAAAACCTAACATTTAGCATAAGCAGTTAGGCCCCGTAGGATGATTTTAGCTAAAATGTGCCCCAAACACTCAAACCGGCTTGTATCTTGCAATGGAAAATATGGGAAACATGACTTAGACAGCAAATGATACACTGTATGCCATGTTTCCAAATTTTTATGCACAGTGGTTACAGCATGAAGCGAATGCATGTGAATATACAAAGGTGCATTGCATTAAACAAGTCCAATGAGCGTGAAAAAAATGGCCGGCCTGCCTGCTTTCATCCATCATTTGTTCTAAATTTATAATTAATCAATGAGCTGAGGTGGAGTCTTAGCCAGTGGTACCATCAGGGGTGTGTAATGCACTTTAGGGTAGACAGCCAATCAGCTGCCAGATTCAATCTGTCAATCAAACACAGCAGCCAATCAGAGAGCTGGCCATTGATCAGCAGGCCCTTTATGACATCACAGACAGACCCACGGAACTCTCTGTGCTTGTCTGCTGGCTGGCTGTCAGTTGGGTGGGTGGGCGGCAGAGGGGGAGGATGTACGTCTCGTTTCTCCTGAAAATTTCGTTTTTTCGGCGTTTCCGGAAAAAGTCGCGGTCCGACGCGCAAAAGTGGGGTATCGTAGAAATCGCCTTTTAAAGACGCACCTTTCTGGCCCCACAAAAATGGGCATTTCAAATTAGAAACAAGTCAAATGAACAAAATAGTGTGAATAAGTAAGTATTTCAGGGGTGAGTTAGCAGGTTATTGGGGTAGTAAGTCCTGATTTGTTTGGAGGTTGCAGTGACCACTACGCCATTCAAAATAGGCAGGCTTTAGCATAAGCAGTTAGGCCCCGTAGGATGATTTTAGCTAAAATGTGCCCCAAACACTCAAACCGGCTTGTATCTTGCAATGGAAAATATGGGAAACATGACTTAGACAGCAAATGATACACTGTATGCCATGTTTCCAAATTTTTATGCACAGTGGTTACAGCATGAAGCGAATGCATGTGAATATACACAGGTGCATTGCATTAAACAAGTCCAATGAGCGTGAAAAAAATGGCCGGCCTGCCTGCTTTCATCCATCATTTGTTCTAAATTTATAATTAATCAATGAGCTCAGGTGGAGTCTTAGCCAGTGGTACCATCAGGGGTGTGTAATGCACTTTAGGGTAGACAGCCAATCAGCTGCCAGATTCAATCTGTCAATCAAACACAGCAGCCAATCAGAGAGCTGGCCATTGATCAGCAGGCCCTTTATGACATCACAGACAGACCCACGGAACTCTCTGTGCTTGTCTGCTGGCTGGCTGTCAGTTGGGTGGGTGGGCGGCAGAGGGGGAGGATGTACGTCTCGTTTCTCCTGAAAATTTCGTTTTTTCGGCGTTTCCGGAAAAAGTCGCGGTCCGACGCGCAAAAGTGGGGTATCGTAGAAATCGCCTTTTAAAGACGCACCTTTCTGGCCCCACAAAAATGGGCATTTCAAATTAGAAACAAGTCAAATGAACAAAATAGTGTGAATAAGTAAGTATTTCAGGGGTGAGTTAGCAGGTTATTGGGGTAGTAAGTCCTGATTTGTTTGGAGGTTGCAGTGACCACTACGCCATTCAAAATAGGCAGGCTTTAGCATAAGCAGTTAGGCCCCGTAGGATGATTTTAGCTAAAATGTGCCCCAAACACTCAAACCGGCTTGTATCTTGCAATGGAAAATATGGGAAACATGACTTAGACAGCAAATGATACACTGTATGCCATGTTTCCAAATTTTTATGCACAGTGGTTACAGCATGAAGCGAATGCATGTGAATATACACAGGTGCATTGCATTAAACAAGTCCAATGAGCGTGAAAAAAATGGCCGGCCTGCCTGCTTTCATCCATCATTTGTTATAAATTTATAATTAATCAATGAGCTGAGGTGGAGTCTTAGCCAGTGGTACCATCAGGGGTGTGTAATGCACTTTAGGGTAGACAGCCAATCAGCTGCCAGATTCAATCTGTCAATCAAACACAGCAGCCAATCAGAGAGCTGGCCATTGATCAGCAGGCCCTTTATGACATCACAGACAGACCCACGGAACTCTCTGTGCTTGTCCGCTGGCTGGCTGTCAGTTGGGTGGGTGGGCGGCAGAGGGGGAGGATGTACGTCTCGTTTCTCCTGAAAATTGCGGTTTTTCGGCGTTTCCGGAAAAAGTCGCGGTCCGACGCGCAAAAGTGGGGTATCGTAGAAATCGCCTTTTAAAGACGCACCTTTCTGGCCCCACAAAAATGGGCATTTCAAATTAGAAACAAGTCAAATGAACAAAATAGTGTGAATAAGTAAGTATTTCAGGGGTGAGTTAGCAGGTTATTGGGGTAGTAAGTCCTGATTTTTTTGGAGGTTGCAGTGACCACTACGCCATTCAAAATAGGCAGGCTTTAGCATAAGCAGTTAGGCCCCGTAGGATGATTTTAGCTAAAATGTGCCCCAAACACTCAAACCGGCTTGTATCTTGCAATGGAAAATATGGGAAACATGACTTAGACAGCAAATGATACACTGTATGCCATGTTTCCAAATTTTTATGCACAGTGGTTACAGCATGAAGCGAATGCATGTGAATATACAAAGGTGCATTGCATTAAACAAGTCCAATGAGCGTGAAAAAAATGGCCGGCCTGCCTGCTTTCATTCATCATTTGTTCTAAATTTATAATTAATCAATGAGCTGAGGTGGAGTCTTAGCCAGTGGTACCATCAGGGGTGTGTAATGCACTTTAAGGTAGACAGCCAATCAGCTGCCAGATTCAATCTGTCAATCAAACACAGCAGCCAATCAGAGAGCTGGCCATTGATCAGCAGGCCCTTTATGACATCACAGACAGACCCACGGAACTCTCTGTGCTTGTCTGCTGGCTGGCTGTCAGTTGGGTGGGTGGGCGGCAGAGGGGGAGGATGTACGTCTTGTTTCTCTTGAAAATTGCGGTTTTTCGGCGTTTCCGGAAAAAGTCGCGGTCCGACGTGCAAAAGTGGGGTATCGTAGAAATCGCCTTTTAAAGACGCACCTTTCTGGCCCCACAAAAATGGGCATTTCAAATTAGAAACAAGTCAAATGAACAAAATAGTGTGAATAAGTAAGTATTTCAGGGGTGAGTTAGCAGGTTATTGGGGTAGTAAGTCCTGATTTTTTTGGAGGTTGCAGTGACCACTACGCCATTCAAAATAGGCAGGCTTTGGCATAAGCAGTTAGGCCCCGTAGGATGATTTTAGCTAAAATGTGCCCCAAACACTCAAACCGGCTTGTATCTTGCAATGGAAAATATGGGAAACATGACTTAGACAGCAAATGATACACTGTATGCCATGTTTCCAAATTTTTATGCACAGTGGTTACAGCATGAAGCGAATGCATGTGAATATACACAGGTGCATTGCATTAAACAAGTCCAATGAGCGTGAAAAAAATGGCCGGCCTGCCTGCTTTCATCCATCATTTGTTCTAAATTTATAATTAATCAATGAGCTGAGGTGGAGTCTTAGCCAGTGGTACCATCAGGGGTGTGTAATGCACTTTAGAGGAGACAGCCAATCAGCTGCCAGATTCAATCTGTCAATCAAACACAGCAGCCAATCAGAGAGCTGGCCATTGATCAGCAGGCCCTTTATGACATCACAGACAGACCCACGGAACTCTCTGTGCTTGTCTGCTGGCTGGCTGTCAGTTGAGTGGGTGGGCGGCAGAGGGGGAGGATGTACGTCTCGTTTCTCCTGAAAATTGCGGTTTTTCAGCGTTTCCGGAAAAAGTCGCGGTCCGACGCGCAAAAGTGGGGTATCGTAGAAATCGCCTTTTAAAGACGCACCTTTCTGGCCCCACAAAAATGGGCATTTCAAATTAGAAACAAGTCAAATGAACAAAATAGTGTGAATAAGTAAGTATTTCAGGGGTGAGTTAGCAGGTTATTGGGGTAGTAAGTCCTGATTTTTTTGGAGGTTGCAGTGACCACTACGCCATTCAAAATAGGCAGGCTTTAGTGTCAGGCCCCGGGGAAGTGTCCGGTCAGCAGAAAGGTCTGCTGTGGACTTTCACTCCCCGGGCGCCTGTCATCCTGCCCCGATGTCAGACTCACCGGCGCTGCTGCTGCAGGAGCCGGCGACGTCGGGACGCACTCCGGCGGCGAAGGGGTGCCGCCGTCGCTCCAAGGCAGCATCACGCCCGGTTGCCTAGCAACCGAGGACGCTGTGCTCGCTCCCCGACGGAAGTGCTGGGGTTGCCCAGCAGCAGGAGACGCCGGGGAGAAGCATTGTGCGTCTCCTGGTTCTCGCAGCGGCGGGCGGCGCTGTCACGCTGTCCCAGCTGCTGTTATCAGCAGCAGCATGCTGATTGGTCCAGGCTCCTTTTTAAGGGAGCTGGGCCAGTCCATTATCGCCGGTTATAGCTTTTGCTACAGGCTGGTCACCGGTTCCGTGCCTTATTCAGTTTGGCCCGCTGCCAGTGCTTTCCTTTGTTCTGCTGCGGGTTCCAGGACATTCCCATCTGCTCCCTTGTAAGTGCCCCTGTTGGGGTCTTTATTTTGTATCGTTATTTGCCGCCCAGTTGGGCCTTTTTCCCTTGGTTCTTTATCTGCTTATTACCTTGCCCATCTTTTCATTGTATGCTGGATTTGTGCGACGGAGTCGCGATTGTTGGCGACTAGGTCGCTGGCGCTTACTGGCGTTAGGCAGGCTTGGCTAGTTGCCATTTATTGTTTTTCTTTAGTTAGGACGTTAGCTAGTTTTCACCTCTTGACTGTACCTTGGGGGGGTCCCGACTCTTTGTCCCACATAACACCTGGCTGTACCGGAGTCTGAGCGGGCCTAACCAGCTCACCCAAACGTTGCGGCTACAGGCGAAGCCTAGTTCACCGCAAGAGTCGGTTACCCAACCCAGGGGGTCAATAGAGAGAGTGTAGGACCGCCGTGGCTGTCCTAAACAGCAGTCACGGCTGCGGGTTAACACCCAAAACCTAACATTATAACCGGCCATACACAAAAAAAAAAAAAAAAAGAAACATTTCTTCGTGCTTTGGTGGTCAGTCAGTGTGGGTGTTACCTTAGGATTTGTGCTGGTGTTCATTGGCTTCCGTTAATATGAATCCCACTTTGCCAACTTCTCCACAGGCCTTTGCCAATCAGATTCAGGGGTTAACCCAGATGGTGCAGGAGTTATCCTTACGTGTTAAATCACAGGAAGATGCTTCTCGAGGGGCATCTGCTCCCTTCCCTGAACCTAAGATGAACCTTCCCGACCGTTTTAGCGGGAATCGTAAAGATTTTTTTAATTTTCGCGAAAGCTGCAAGCTTTTTTTCCAGCTAAAGCCACACTCCTCTGGGTCTGAAAGACAGCAGGTGGGACTTATCATTTCCCTACTTCAAGGAGATCCTCAGACGTGGGCCTTTGGTCTAAAACCTGAGGACCCAGCTCTCCGCTCTGTTGACGCCTTTTTTAAATCCCTAGGACTGTTATATGATGATCCAGACAGGGAGGCATCCGCAGAGAGTCATTTACGAGCTCTAAAGCAGGGGAGAAATCCCGCAGAGATGTATTGTACTGAATTTCGTCGCTGGTCAAACGACTGCGGATGGAATGACCCCGCTCTTCGGAGCCAGTTCCGTCAAGGGCTTTCCGAGGCAATTAAGGATAGCCTTATCCAGTATCCGGTTCCGGAGACCCTGGATAAATTAATGGAACTTTCCATTAGAATTGATAGGCGTCTCAGAGAGCGGCGATCAGAAAGAGGATCAATCCTCCGGCCAACAACGGTCGGGTATGTTCCGTCTGAAGACGACGATGAGCCCATGCAAATGGGAGCCTTCCGTATCTCTCCTGACGAGAGGGTCCGGAGACTTAGTTCTGGACTTTGTCTCTATTGCGGCACCAAGGGTCATGTATTGCGCAATTGCCCCAATAAGTCGGGAAATGCGCGGACCAAGTGAAGTTAGAGGGGGTTCATCTTGGTCTGCAGCTTATCTCCCCTCATAATGCGCTATTAGTACCCGCTGATATTCATTTTCATGAGAGTTCTATTTCCGTCTCGGCCTTCATCGATAGCGGGGCCGCCGGGAATTTTCTCGATTTCTCCTTTGCTAAGAAGTTGGGGATACCTCACGTCAACTTAGATCAGATTCTCATCACGCGGGGTTTAGACGGGAGTCCTCTTACTAATGGTACCATTATGTATCAGACTCCTCCTCTGCGTTTAACTGTTGGGATCTTCCATGAGGAAACTATCTCCTTTTATCTCACTTCTTGTGCCACGGTGCCTCTAGTTTTAGGCCATCCATGGTTAAAGGCACATAATCCTCATATTGATTGGCGATTAGGGGAGATCGTTCGTTGGGGAACTCAGTGTCCAGGTCGCTGTATGACTAATCCCGTACTGCTGGCTACAGCTGTAATTGATGAGATCCCGGCTTGGTGCTCGGATTTTTCTGATGTGTTTTCCAAGGGGAAGGCGGAGGCATTACCGCCACATCGCCCTTATGACTGCGTCATTGAACTTCTCCCTGGGGCACAGCTTCCCAAGGCTCGCATGTATTCTCTCTCGGGTCCCGAGACTCACGCCATGGATGAATACATTAGAGAAAACCTAGCTAAGGGTTTTATTAGGCCCTCTAAGTCCCCGTTAAGCGCAGGGTTCTTTTTTGTTTCGAAAAAGGACGGGTCGCTCCGACCCTGCATTGATTACAGGGCACTAAATAAGATTTCAGTTAAAAACACCTATCCTTTGCCCTTGATCTCGGTTTTGTTTGACCAACTTCGCACAGCTAAGATTTTCACCAAGATAGATTTGCGCGGAGCATACAATCTTGTGCGCATTCGGGCTGGGGATGAATGGAAGACTGCCTTTAGTACCCTCACAGGGCATTATGAATATCTAGTCATGCCCTTTGGCCTATCGAATGCGCCCGCAGTCTTCCAGGACCTAATAAACGACGTGCTTCGAGACTTCTTGGGAAAATTTGTTGTCGTCTATCTAGATGACATTTTGATTTATTCCGGTTCCGTAGACGAGCACAGAACTCAAGTACGTCAAGTACTCCAGAAACTTCGCGAAAATTCTCTTTTCGCTAAAATTGAGAAGTGCGAATTTGAAGTGCCTGAAGTATCCTTTTTAGGGTACATTATTTCTGCAAATGGATTTCGCATGGATCCTAAAAAACTGCAGGCAGTCATGGATTGGGTCCGGCCAACCAACTTAAAGGCCATTCAAAGGTTTCTGGGGTTCGCTAACTACTATAGACGTTTCATTAATTCTTTTTCCGTGCTGGTTGCGCCTATTGTCGCTCTCACGAGGAAAGGGGAGGATCCGTCTAAGTGGACGGAGGCTGCTGAGCATGCGTTTACCACTCTTAAACATGCGTTTGCCTCAGCCCCAATCCTGAGACATCCAGACCCGGAACGGCCTTTTGTTGTTGAAGTTGACGCCTCAGAGGTGGGGGCAGGAGCGGTATTGTCTCAGCAAGACCCAGGTTCCTCGTCCTTGTGTCCCTGTGCCTTCATGTCACGAAAATTCTCGTCGGCTGAGGCCAATTACGACGTTGGCAATCGAGAACTTTTAGCCATAAAATGGGCCTTGGAAGAATGGAGGCATTGGCTGGAGGGGGCCCGCCATCAGATTCTGATAATCACGGATCACAAAAACTTGCAGTACCTAGAATCTGCTAAGCGCCTTAATGCTCGACAGGCCCGATGGGTCTTGTTTTTCACACGTTTTAATTTTATCATTTCCTTCAGACCAGGCTCAAAAAATATCTGTGCGGACGCCCTCTCCCGCAATTTTCTCCCTACCCAGGAGGCTAAGGAACTCCCCTTACCCATCCTGTCGGAGACACAAATCCATGCCGGATTAACACAAACCATATTGGAACAGCTCCGTCACTCCCAGGAGCAGGCTCCCAGTGCCACTCCTACTGGGCGTTTGTACGTTCCGGCGAGGTTCCGCAAAGAGATCTTGGCCGAGTTCCATGACAGTAGTATTGCAGGACATCCAGGTGTCAAAAAGACGTTTAAACTCCTCAATCGGAGTGTGTGGTGGCCGGACATGGCTACGGATACCAGAGAATTTGTCCTCTCATGCCCGGACTGTGCTCGGTACAAGACCGCTAGAGATAGGCCTATAGGACCACTCTTGCCGCTGGCTATCCCTTCCAAACCCTGGACGCATATTGCCATGGATTTTGTGGTAGATTTACCCGAGTCCTCTGGTTTTCGAGCTATCTGGGTTGTAATCGACAGGTTCAGTAAAATGGCCCATTTTGTTCCTGTGCCCCAGTTACCATCAGCGGAGGGGTTGGCGGAATTGTTCTTACGCCATATTTTTAGATTGCATGGTTTACCTCAGGACATCGTGTCAGATCGCGGTCCGCAATTTGTGGCCCGATTCTGGAGGAAGTTCTGTGCTGCTTTAAGGATCAAATGCAGTCTAACATCCGCTTATCACCCGGAGTCAAATGGGCAAACAGAAAGACTAAACCAGTCCCTTAAACAATACTTACGCTGTTTTGTGTCCAAGGCGCATCATGATTGGTCTGAATTTTTGCCCATAGCAGAGTTTGCGTATAATAACGCACATCACTCCTCCACCAAAGTATCCCCGTTTTTTGCGGTGTATGGTTTCCATCCCAGAGCTAATGCCTTGGGTCCAGAGGAGCCAATAATTCATTCAGGAATTACCTCTCGTCTAAGAAATATCTGGAGAGGAGTACGCTCGGCGCTTCAGTCAGTGGCTCAACAGGAGAAGAGATTTGCTGACCGTTCAAGACGGCCTTGTAATTTCAGGGTGGGTGAGAAAGTCTGGCTTTCCACTCGCAATATTAGGATTCGCCAACCTTCACACAAATTTGGTCCTAGATTTATTGGGCCATTTCTTATCACCAAAAGGGTCAACCCAGTGGCCTTCCGCTTGCAGATTCCTAAGTCTCTTAAAATCTCCAATACCTTCCATGCCTCTCTTTTAAAACCCGTTTTTTTGTCAAAGAAGTTTCCAAGGAGGTTAACACAAAAGAAAGCGGCAGTGAAGGTTCGTGATCAGCAAGAATTTGTGGTGGAAAAAATCCTTGATTCCAAGGTAGCACGGGGATCTCTTCAATTCCTCGTGCACTGGAAAGGGTACGGACCTGAGGAAAGATCCTGGGTCTGGGAGAAGGATTTACATGCTCCCAGACTGAAAAAAGATTTTTTCCGGAAATTTCCTCATAAGCCCGGTAGTAAGGGGTTGTTAACCTCTCCTCAAGGGGGGGGTAATGTCAGGCCCCGGGGAAGTGTCCGGTCAGCAGAAAGGTCTGCTGTGGCCTTTCACTCCCCGGGCACCTGTCATCCTGCCCCGATGTCAGACTCACCGGCGCTGCTGCTGCAGGAGCCGGCGACGTCGGGACGCACTCCGGCGGCGAAGGGGTGCCGCCGTCGCTCCAAGGCAGCATCACGCCCGGTTGCCTAGCAACCGAGGACGCTGTGCTCGCTCCCCGACGGAAGTGCTGGGGTTGCCCAGCAGCAGGAGACGCCGGGGAGAAGCATTGTGCGTCTCCTGGTTCTCGCAGCGGCGGGCGGCGCTGTCACGCTGTCCCAGCTGCTGTTATCAGCAGCAGCATGCTGATTGGTCCAGGCTCCTTTTTAAGGGAGCTGGGCCAGTCCATTATCGCCGGTTATAGCTTTTGCTACAGGCTGGTCACCGGTTCCGTGCCTTATTCAGTTTGGCCCGCTGCCAGTGCTTTCCTTTGTTCTGCTGCTGGTTCCAGGACATTCCCATCTGCTCCCTTGTAAGTGCCCCTGTTGGGGTCTTTATTTTGTATCGTTATTTGCCGCCCAGTTGGGCCTTTTTCCCTTGGTTCTTTATCTGCTTATTACCTTGCCCATCTTTTCATTGTATGCTGGATTTGTGCGACGGAGTCGCGATTGTTGGCGACTAGGTCGCTGGCGCTTACTGGCGTTAGGCAGGCTTGGCTAGTTGCCATTTATTGTTTTTCTTTAGTTAGGACGTTAGCTAGTTTTCACCTCTTGACTGTACCTTGGGGGGGTCCCGACTCTTTGTCCCACATAACACCTGGCTGTACCGGAGTCTGAGCGGGCCTAACCAGCTCACCCAAACGTTGCGGCTACAGGCGAAGCCTAGTTCACCGCAAGAGTCGGTTACCCAACCCAGGGGGTCAATAGAGAGAGTGTAGGACCGCCTAGGCTGTCCTACACAGCAGTCACGGCTGCGGGTTAACACCCAAAACCTAACATTTAGCATAAGCAGTTAGGCCCCGTAGGATGATTTTAGCTAAAATGTGCCCCAAACACTCAAACCGGCTTGTATCTTGCAATGGAAAATATGGGAAACATGACTTAGACAGCAAATGATACACTGTATACCATGTTTCCAAATTTTTATGCACAGTGGTTACAGCATGAAGCAAATGCATGTGAATATACAAAGGTGCATTGCATTAAACAAGTCCAATGAGCGTGAAAAAAATGGCCGGCCTGCCTGCTTTCATCCATCATTTGTTCTAAATTTATAATTAATCAATGAGCTGAGGTGGAGTCTTAGCCAGTGGTACCATCAGGGGTGTGTAATGCACTTTAGGGTAGACAGCCAATCAGCTGCCAGATTCAATCTGTCAATCAAACACAGCAGCCAATCAGAGAGCTGGCCATTGATCAGCAGGCCCTTTATGACATCACAGACAGACCCACGGAACTCTCTGTGCTTGTCTGCTGGCTGGCTGTCAGTTGGGTGGGTGGGCGGCAGAGGGGGAGGATGTACGTCTCGTTTCTCCTGAAAATTTCGTTTTTTCGGCGTTTCCGGAAAAAGTCGCGGTCCGACGCGCAAAAGTGGGGTATCGTAGAAATCGCCTTTTAAAGACGCACCTTTCTGGCCCCACAAAAATGGGCATTTCAAATTAGAAACAAGTCAAATGAACAAAATAGTGTGAATAAGTAAGTATTTCAGGGGTGAGTTAGCAGGTTATTGGGGTAGTAAGTCCTGATTTTTTTGGAGGTTGCAGTGACCACTACGCCATTCAAAATAGGCAGGCTTTAGCATAAGCAGTTAGGCCCCGTAGGATGATTTTAGCTAAAATGTGCCCCAAACACTCAAACCGGCTTGTATCTTGCAATGGAAAATATGGGAAACATGACTTAGACAGCAAATGATACACTGTATGCCATGTTTCCAAATTTTTATGCACAGTGGTTACAGCATGAAGCGAATGCATGTGAATATACACAGGTGCATTGCATTAAACAAGTCCAATGAGCGTGAAAAAAATGGCCGGCCTGCCTGCTTTCATCCATCATTTGTTCTAAATTTATAATTAATCAATGAGCTGAGGTGGAGTCTTAGCCAGTGGTACCATCAGGGGTGTGTAATGCACTTTAGGGTAGACAGCCAATCAGCTGCCAGATTCAATCTGTCAATCAAACACAGCAGCCAATCAGAGAGCTGGCCATTGATCAGCAGGCCCTTTATGACATCACAGACAGACCCACGGAACTCTCTGTGCTTGTCCGCTGGCTGGCTGTCAGTTGGGTGGGTGGGCGGCAGAGGGGGAGGATGTACGTCTCGTTTCTCCTGAAAATTGTGGTTTTTCGGCGTTTCCGGAAAAAGTCGCGGTCCGACGCGCAAAAGTGGGGTATCGTAGAAATCGCCTTTTAAAGACGCACCTTTCTGGCCCCACAAAAATGGGCATTTCAAATTAGAAACAAGTCAAATGAACAAAATAGTGTGAATAAGTAAGTATTTCAGGGGTGAGTTAGCAGGTTATTGGGGTAGTAAGTCCTGATTTTTTTGGAGGTTGCAGTGACCACTACGCCATTCAAAATAGGCAGGCTTTAGCATAAGCAGTTAGGCCCCGTAGGATGATTTTAGCTAAAATGTGCCCCAAACACTCAAACCGGCTTGTATCTTGCAATGGAAAATATGGGAAACATGACTTAGACAGCAAATGATACACTGTATGCCATGTTTCCAAATTTTTATGCACAGTGGTTACAGCATGAAGCGAATGCATGTGAATATACAAAGGTGCATTGCATTAAACAAGTCCAATGAGCGTGAAAAAAATGGCCGGCCTGCCTGCTTTCATTCATCATTTGTTCTAAATTTATAATTAATCAATGAGCTGAGGTGGAGTCTTAGCCAGTGGTACCATCAGGGGTGTGTAATGCACTTTAAGGTAGACAGCCAATCAGCTGCCAGATTCAATCTGTCAATCAAACACAGCAGCCAATCAGAGAGCTGGCCATTGATCAGCAGGCCCTTTATGACATCACAGACAGACCCACGGAACTCTCTGTGCTTGTCTGCTGGCTGGCTGTCAGTTGGGTGGGTGGGCGGCAGAGGGGGAGGATGTACGTCTTGTTTCTCTTGAAAATTGCGGTTTTTCGGCGTTTCCTGAAAAAGTCGCGGTCCGACGCGCAAAAGTGGGGTATCGTAGAAATCGCCTTTTAAAGACGCACCTTTCTGGCCCCACAAAAATGGGCATTTCAAATTAGAAACAAGTCAAATGAACAAAATAGTGTGAATAAGTAAGTATTTCAGGGGTGAGTTAGCAGGTTATTGGGGTAGTAAGTCCTGATTTTTTTGGAGGTTGCAGTGACCACTACGCCATTCAAAATAGGCAGGCTTTGGCATAAGCAGTTAGGCCCCGTAGGATGATTTTAGCTAAAATGTGCCCCAAACACTCAAACCGGCTTGTATCTTGCAATGGAAAATATGGGAAACATGACTTAGACAGCAAATGATACACTGTATGCCATGTTTCCAAATTTTTATGCACAGTGGTTACAGCATGAAGCGAATGCATGTGAATATACACAGGTGCATTGCATTAAACAAGTCCAATGAGCGTGAAAAAAACGGCCGGCCTGCCTGCTTTCATCCATCATTTGTTCTAAATTTATAATTAATCAATGAGCTGAGGTGGAGTCTTAGCCAGTGGTACCATCAGGGGTGTGTAATGCACTTTAGAGTAGACAGCCAATCAGCTGCCAGATTCAATCTGTCAATCAAACACAGCAGCCAATCAGAGAGCTGGCCATTGATCAGCAGGCCCTTTATGACATCACAGACAGACCCACGGAACTCTCTGTGCTTGTCTGCTGGCTGGCTGTCAGTTGGGTGGGTGGGCGGCAGAGGGGGAGGATGTACGTCTTGTTTCTCCTGAAAATTGCGGTTTTTCTGCGTTTCCGGAAAAAGTCGCGGTCCGACGCGCAAAAGTGGGGTATCGTAGAAATCGCCTTTTAAAGACGCACCTTTCTGGCCCCACAAAAATGGGCATTTCAAATTAGAAACAAGTCAAATGAACAAAATAGTGTGAATAAGTAAGTATTTCAGGGGTGAGTTAGCAGGTTATTGGGGTAGTAAGTCCTGATTTTTTTGGAGGTTGCAGTGACCACTACGCCATTCAAAATAGGCAGGCTTTGGCATAAGCAGTTAGGCCCCGTAGGATGATTTTAGCTAAAATGTGCCCCAAACACTCAAACCGGCTTGTATCTTGCAATGGAAAATATGGGAAACATGACTTAGGCCCTTATTCTGATCGGTGCGGATATTCCCGCATTCTTACGGTGCGGTCCGCACGCCACGGTGTTTTGCCGCGTGCGGCCATCGTCCGTAGAAACGCCCACGTGTCCTCCGCATTCGGACGGACTCACTCTTTAAGAACAGGGCGTGTTTACGGACGACATACAAACCATGCGTGTGCGGGAGAAACACTCCGATTCGGCACGGTATTACTGAGTATTACAGAGTATGCTCGGAAATACCGCATCCGAACGGGAGCCAAGCGGTGCTACCGCCCGTAAGCGGAGTATTTACGCCAAACAACCCACTATTATGTATCTTCTGCAATACATCCCATGACCCACTTATTCAATTACCTATCCTCATAAAAAACTTCTTATTTGGAATTGGAATCAATTAGATGCCAATATATCCTTACAAGCATGCCTAACACATGCATTGCACACATTAACCCTTACAGCAATTGAAGTGCAATGGTTTCAATTAAAGCACTGACAAGCGTCCTATTAGTGAGTAATGAGTAAAGGAGTAGATTCTATTGGGTTCAGGTGTTAATGGTTGTAGTCATTAGGCGTACGTTCGCCTAGCGCATGAACGAGTGGTGTCCGCAAAGCAATAGTACACTTGTGGACACCGCACATTTCTGACCTTTTTGATCGCGTGCATTCGGAGTGGTTTCCGAATGTACGCCCCCCAACATAAGTGTACTCCCCCGTGTCCGCCCATGTTTCCGCCCCGTTTTGCCCACTTTGAAACTACGCCCATGTGTCATTCCGCATGACGCCCATAATACGCCCCTATTTCCCGAATGATAGCGGTGAACAGTTCTGGACGGGATCTGGCCGAACTGGTACCGAGTCAAGGCGTGGCACATGCGCGTTGCGTTCTCCACGCATGCGCAGACGCCGTAAAGACGCGATCCGAAAGTATGCGGTAAAGTCCGCGTCAATCAGAATAAGGGCCATAGACAGCAAATGATACACTGTATGCCATGTTTCCAAATTTTTATGCACAGTGGTTACAGCATGAAGCGAATGCATGTGAATATACACAGGTGCATTGCATTAAACAAGTCCAATGAGCGTGAAAAAAATGGCCGGCCTGCCTGCTTTCATCCATCATTTGTTCTAAATTTATAATTAATCAATGAGCTGAGGTGGAGTCTTAGCCAGTGGTACCATCAGGGGTGTGTAATGCACTTTAGGGTAGACAGCCAATCAGCTGCCAGATTCAATCTGTCAATCAAACACAGCAGCCAATCAGAGAGCTGGCCATTGATCAGCAGGCCCTTTATGACATCACAGACAGACCCACGGAACTCTCTGTGCTTGTCTGCTGGCTGGCTGTCAGTTGGGTGGGTGGGCGGCAGAGGGGGAGGATGTACGTCTCGTTTCTCCTGAAAATTGCGGTTTTTCAGCGTTTCCGGAAAAAGTCGCGGTCCGACGCGCAAAAGTGGGGTATCGTAGAAATCGCCTTTTAAAGACGCACCTTTCTGGCCCCACAAAAATGGGCATTTCAAATTAGAAACAAGTCAAATTAACAAAATAGTGTGAATAAGTAAGTATTTCAGGGGTGAGTTAGCAGGTTATTGGGGTAGTAAGTCCTGATTTTTTTGGAGGTTGCAGTGACCACTACGCCATTCAAAATAGGCAGGCTTTAGCATAAGCAGTTAGGCCCCGTAGGATGATTTTAGCTAAAATGTGCCCCAAACACTCAAACCGGCTTGTATCTTGCAATGGAAAATATGGGAAACATGACTTAGACAGCAAATGATACACTGTATGCCATGTTTCCAAATTTTTATGCACAGTGGTTACAGCATGAAGCGAATGCATGTGAATATACAAAGGTGCATTGCATTAAACAAGTCCAATGAGCGTGAAAAAAATGGCCGGCCTGCCTGCTTTCATCCATCATTTGTTCTAAATTTATAATTAATCAATGAGCTGAGGTGGAGTCTTAGCCAGTGGTACCATCAGGGGTGTGTAATGCACTTTAAGGTAGACAGACAATCAGCTGCCAGATTCAATTTGTCAATCAAACACAGCAGCCAATCAGAGAGCTGGCCATTGATTAGCAGGCCCTTTATGACATCACAGACAGACCCACGGAACTCTCTGTGCTTGTCTGCTGGCTGGCTGTCAGTTGGGTGGGTGGGCGGCAGAGGGGGAGGATGTACGTCTTGTTTCTCCTGAAAATTGCGGTTTTTCGGCGTTTCCGGAAAAAGTTGCGGTCCGACGCGCAAAAGTGGGGTATCGTAGAAATCACCTTTTAAAGACGCACCTTTCTGGCCCCACAAAAATGGGCATTTCAAATTAGAAACAAGTCAAATGAACAAAATAGTGTGAATAAGTAAGTATTTCAGGGGTGAGTTAGCAGGTTATTGGGGTAGTAAGTCCTGATTTTTTTGGAGGTTGCAGTGACCACTACGCCATTCAAAATAGGCAGGCTTTAGCATAAGCAGTTAGGCCCCGTAGGATGATTTTAGCTAAAATGTGCCCCAAACACTCAAACCGGCTTGTATCTTGCAATGGAAAATATGGGAAACATGACTTAGACAGCAAATGATACACTGTATGCCATGTTTCCAAATTTTTATGCACAGTGGTTACAGCATGAAGCGAATGCATGTGAATATACAAAGGTGCATTGCATTAAACAAGTCCAATGAGCGTGAAAAAAATGGCCGGCCTGCCTGCTTTCATTCATCATTTGTTCTAAATTTATAATTAATCAATGAGCTGAGGTGGAGTCTTAGCCAGTGGTACCATCAGGGGTGTGTAATGCACTTTAAGGTAGACAGCCAATCAGCTGCCAGATTCAATCTGTCATTTAAACACAGCAGCCAATCAGAGAGCTGGCCATTGATCAGCAGGCCCTTTATGACATCACAGACAGACCCACGGAACTCTCTGTGCTTGTCTGCTGGCTGGCTGTCAGTTGGGTGGGTGGGCGGCAGAGGGGGAGGATGTACGTCTTGTTTCTCCTGAAAATTGCGGTTTTTCGGCGTTTCCGGAAAAAGTC
The DNA here is from genome assembly GCF_055691185.1 of Crinia signifera. Classification (NCBI taxonomy): domain Eukaryota; kingdom Metazoa; phylum Chordata; class Amphibia; order Anura; family Myobatrachidae; genus Crinia; species Crinia signifera. The sequence goes on along the minus strand of NC_139218.1, from coordinate 162,501,847 downwards.
GCGGTCCGACGCGCAAAAGTGGGGTATCGTAGAAATCGCCTTTTAAAGACGCACCTTTCTGGCCCCACAAAAATGGGCATTTCAAATTAGAAACAAGTCAAATGAACAAAATAGTGTGAATAAGTAAGTATTTCAGGGGTGAGTTAGCAGGTTATTGGGGTAGTAAGTCCTGATTTTTTTGGAGGTTGCAGTGACCACTACGCCATTCAAAATAGGCAGGCTTTGGCATAAGCAGTTAGGCCCCGTAGGATGATTTTAGCTAAAATGTGCCCCAAACACTCAAACCGGCTTGTATCTTGCAATGGAAAATATGGGAAACATGACTTAGACAGCAAATGATACACTGTATGCCATGTTTCCAAATTTTTATGCACAGTGGTTACAGCATGAAGCGAATGCATGTGAATATACACAGGTGCATTGCATTAAACAAGTCCAATGAGCGTGAAAAAAATGGCCGGCCGGCCTGCCTGCTTTCATCCATCATTTGTTCTAAATTTATAATTAATCAATGAGCTGAGGTGGAGTCTTAGCCAGTGGTACCATCAGGGGTGTGTAATGCACTTTAGGGTAGACAGCCAATCAGCTGCCAGATTCAATCTGTCAATCAAACACAGCAGCCAATCAGAGAGCTGGCCATTGATCAGCAGGCCCTTTATGACATCACAGACAGACCCACGGAACTCTCTGTGCTTGTCTGCTGGCTGGCTGTCAGTTGGGTGGGTGGGCGGCAGAGGGGGAGGATGTACGTCTTGTTTCTCCTGAAAATTGCGTTTTTTCGGCGTTTCCGGAAAAAGTCGCGGTCCGACGCGCAAAAGTGGGGTATCGTAGAAATCGCCTTTTAAAGACGCACCTTTCTGGCCCCACAAAAATGGGCATTTCAAATTAGAAACAAGTCAAATGAACAAAATAGTGTGAATAAGTAAGTATTTCAGGGGTGAGTTAGCAGGTTATTGGGGTAGTAAGTCCTGATTTTTTTGGAGGTTGCAGTGACCACTACGCCATTCAAAATAGGCAGGCTTTGGCATAAGCAGTTAGGCCCCGTAGGATGATTTTAGCTAAAATGTGCCCCAAACACTCAAACCGGCTTGTATCTTGCAATGGAAAATATGGGAAACATGACTTAGACAGCAAATGATACACTGTATGCCATGTTTCCAAGTTTTTATGCACAGTGGTTACAGCATGAAGCGAATGCATGTGAATATACACAGGTGCATTGCATTAAACAAGTCCAATGAGCGTGAAAAAAATGGCCGGCCTGCCTGCTTTCATCCATCATTTGTTCTAAATTTATAATTAATCAATGAGCTGAGGTGGAGTCTTAGCCAGTGGTACCATCAGGGGTGTGTAATGCACTTTAGGGTAGACAGCCAATCAGCTGCCAGATTCAATCTGTCAATCAAACACAGCAGCCAATCAGAGAGCTGGCCATTGATCAGCAGGCCCTTTATGACATCACAGACAGACCCACGGAACTCTCTGTGCTTGTCTGCTGGCTGGCTGTCAGTTGGGTGGGTGGGCGGCAGAGGGGGAGGATGTACGTCTCGTTTCTCCTGAAAATTGCGGTTTTTCAGCGTTTCCGGAAAAAGTCGCGGTCCGACGCGCAAAAGTGGGGTATCGTAGAAATCGCCTTTTAAAGACGCACCTTTCTGGCCCCACAAAAATGGGCATTTCAAATTAGAAACAAGTCAAATTAACAAAATAGTGTGAATAAGTAAGTATTTCAGGGGTGAGTTAGCAGGTTATTGGGGTAGTAAGTCCTGATTTTTTTGGAGGTTGCAGTGACCACTACGCCATTCAAAATAGGCAGGCTTTGGCATAAGCAGTTAGGCCCCGTAGGATGATTTTAGCTAAAATGTGCCCCAAACTCTCAAACCGGCTTGTATCTTGCAATGGAAAATATGGGAAACATGACTTAGACAGCAAATGATACACTGTATGCCATGTTTCCAAATTTTTATGCACAGTGGTTACAGCATGAAGCGAATGCATGTGAATATACAAAGGTGCATTGCATTAAACAAGTCCAATGAGCGTGAAAAAAATGGCCGGCCTGCCTGCTTTCATCCATCATTTGTTCTAAATTTATAATTAATCAATGAGCTGAGGTGGAGTCTTAGCCAGTGGTACCATCAGGGGTGTGTAATGCACTTTAGGGTAGACAGCCAATCAGCTGCCAGATTCAATCTGTCAATCAAACACAGCAGCCAATCAGAGAGCTGGCCATTGATCAGCAGGCCCTTTATGACATCACAGACAGACCCACGGAACTCTCTGTGCTTGTCTGCTGGCTGGCTGTCAGTTGGGTGGGTGGGCGGCAGAGGGGGAGGATGTACGTCTCGTTTCTCCTGAAAATTTCGTTTTTTCGGCGTTTCCGGAAAAAGTCGCGGTCCGACGCGCAAAAGTGGGGTATCGTAGAAATCGCCTTTTAAAGACGCACCTTTCTGGCCCCACAAAAATGGGCATTTCAAATTAGAAACAAGTCAAATGAACAAAATAGTGTGAATAAGTAAGTATTTCAGGGGTGAGTTAGCAGGTTATTGGGGTAGTAAGTCCTGATTTTTTTGGAGGTTGCAGTGACCACTACGCCATTCAAAATAGGCAGGCTTTAGCATAAGCAGTTAGGCCCCGTAGGATGATTTTAGCTAAAATCTGCCCCAAACACTCAAACCGGCTTGTATCTTGCAATGGAAAATATGGGAAACATGACTTAGACAGCAAATGATACACTGTATGCCATGTTTCCAAATTTTTATGCACAGTGGTTACAGCATGAAGCGAATGCATGTGAATATACACAGGTGCATTGCATTAAACAAGTCCAATGAGCGTGAAAAAAATGGCCGGCCTGCCTGCTTTCATCCATCATTTGTTCTAAATTTATAATTAATCAATGAGCTGAGGTGGAGTCTTAGCCAGTGGTACCATCAGGGGTGTGGAATGCACTTTAGGGTAGACAGCCAATCAGCTGCCAGATTCAATCTGTCAATCAAACACAGCAGCCAATCAGAGAGCTGGCCATTGATCAGCAGGCCCTTTATGACATCACAGACAGACCCACGGAACTCTCTGTGCTTGTCCGCTGGCTGGCTGTCAGTTGGGTGGGTGGGCGGCAGAGGGGGAGGATGTACGTCTCGTTTCTCCTGAAAATTGCGGTTTTTCGGCGTTTCCGGAAAAAGTCGCGGTCCGACGCGCAAAAGTGGGGTATCGTAGAAATCGCCTTTTAAAGACGCACCTTTCTGGCCCCACAAAAATGGGCATTTCAAATTAGAAACAAGTCAAATGAACAAAATAGTGTGAATAAGTAAGTATTTCAGGGGTGAGTTAGCAGGTTATTGGGGTAGTAAGTCCTGATTTTTTTGGAGGTTGCAGTGACCACTACGCCATTCAAAATAGGCAGGCTTTAGCATAAGCAGTTAGGCCCCGTAGGATGATTTTAGCTAAAATGTGCCCCAAACACTCAAACCGGCTTGTATCTTGCAATGGAAAATATGGGAAACATGACTTAGACAGCAAATGATACACTGTATGCCATGTTTCCAAATTTTTATGCACAGTGGTTACAGCATGAAGCGAATGCATGTGAATATACAAAGGTGCATTGCATTAAACAAGTCCAATGAGCGTGAAAAAAATGGCCGGCCTGCCTGCTTTCATTCATCATTTGTTCTAAATTTATAATTAATCAATGAGCTGAGGTGGAGTCTTAGCCAGTGGTACCATCAGGGGTGTGTAATGCACTTTAAGGTAGACAGCCAATCAGCCGCCAGATTCAATCTGTCATTTAAACACAGCAGCCAATCAGAGAGCTGGCCATTGATCAGCAGGCCCTTTATGACATCACAGACAGACCCACGGAACTCTCTGTGCTTGTCTGCTGGCTGGCTGTCAGTTGGGTGGGTGGGCGGCAGAGGGGGAGGATGTACGTCTCGTTTCTCCTGAAAATTGCGGTTTTTCGGCGTTTCCGGAAAAAGTCGCGGTCCGACGCGCAAAAGTGGGGTATCGTAGAAATCGCCTTTTAAAGACGCACCTTTCTGGCCCCACAAAAATGGGCATTTCAAATTAGAAACAAGTCAAATGAACAAAATAGTGTAAATAAGTAAGTATTTCAGGGGTGAGTTAGCAGGTTATTGGGGTAGTAAGTCCTGATTTTTTTGGAGGTTGCAGTGACCACTACGCCATTCAAAATAGGCAGGCTTTGGCATAAGTAGTTAGGCCCCGTAGGATGATTTTAGCTAAAATGTGCCCCAAACACTCAAACCGGCTTGTATCTTGCAATGGAAAATATGGGAAACATGACTTAGACAGCAAATGATACACTGTATGCCATGTTTCCAAATTTTTATGCACAGTGGTTACAGCATGATGCGAATGCATGTGAATATACACAGGTGCATTGCATTAAACAAGTCCAATGAGCGTGAAAAAAATGGCCGGCCTGCCTGCTTTCATCCATCATTTGTTCTAAATTTATAATTAATCAATGAGCTGAGGTGGAGTCTTAGCCAGTGGTACCATCAGTTGTGTGTAATGCACTTTAGGGTAGACAGCCAATCAGCTTCCAGATTCAATCTGTCAATCAAACACAGCAGCCAATCAGAGAGCTGGCCATTGATCAGCAGGCCCTTTATGACATCACAGACAGACCCACGGAACTCTCTGTGCTTGTCTGCTGGCTGGCTGTCAGTTGGGTGGGTGGGCGGCAAAGGGGGAGGATGTACGTCTCGTTTCTCCTGAAAATTGCGGTTTTTCGGCGTTTCCGGAAAAAGTCGCAGTCCGATTCGCAAAAGTGGGGTATCGTAGAAATCGCCTTTTAAAGACGCACCTTTCTGGCCCCACAAAAATGGGCATTTCAAATTAGAAACAAGTCAAATGAACAAAATAGTGTGAATAAGTAAGTATTTCAGGGGTGAGTTAGCAGGTTATTGGGGTAGTAAGTCCTGATTTTTTTGGAGGTTGCAGTGACCACTACGCCATTCAAAATAGGCAGGCTTTGGCATAAGCAGTTAGGCCCCGTAGGATGATTTTAGCTAAAATGTGCCCCAAACACTCAAACCGGCTTGTATCTTGCAATGGAAAATATGGGAAACATGACTTAGACAGCAAATGATACACTGTATGCCATGTTTCCAAATTTTTATGCACAGTGGTTACAGCATGAAGCGAATGCATGTGAATATACACAGGTGCATTGCATTAAACAAGTCCAATGAGCGTGAAAAAAATGGCCGGCCTGCCTGCTTTCATCCATCATTTGTTCTAAATTTATAATTAATCAATGAGCTGAGGTGGAGTCTTAGCCAGTGGTACCATCAGGGGTGTGTAATGCACTTTAGGGTAGACAGCCAATCAGCTGCCAGATTCAATCTGTCAATCAAACACAGCAGCCAATCAGAGAGCTGGCCATTGATCAGCAGGCCCTTTATGACATCACAGACAGACCCACGGAACTCTCTGTGCTTGTCTGCTGGCTGGCTGTCAGTTGGGTGGGTGGGCGGCAGAGGGGGAGGATGTACGTCTCGTTTCTCCTGAAAATTGCGGTTTTTCTGCGTTTCCGGAAAAAGTCGCGGTCCGACGCGCAAAAGTGGGGTATCGTAGAAATCGCCTTTTAAAGACGCACCTTTCTGGCCCCACAAAAATGGGCATTTCAAATTAGAAACAAGTCAAATGAACAAAATAGTGTGAATAAGTAAGTATTTCAGGGGTGAGTTAGCAGGTTATTGGGGTAGTAAGTCCTGATTTTTTTGGAGGTTGCAGTGACCACTACGCCATTCAAAATAGGCAGGCTTTGGCATAAGCAGTTAGGCCCCGTAGGATGATTTTAGCTAAAATGTGCCCCAAACTCTCAAACCGGCTTGTATCTTGCAATGGAAAATATGGGAAACATGACTTAGACAGCAAATGATACACTGTATGCCATGTTTCCAAATTTTTATGCACAGTGGTTACAGCATGAAGCGAATGCATGTGAATATACAAAGGTGCATTGCATTAAACAAGTCCAATGAGCGTGAAAAAAATGGCCGGCCTGCCTGCTTTCATCCATCATTTGTTCTAAATTTATAATTAATCAATGAGCTGAGGTGGAGTCTTAGCCAGTGGTACCATCAGGGGTGTGTAATGCACTTTAGGGTAGACAGCCAATCAGCTGCCAGATTCAATCTGTCAATCAAACACAGCAGCCAATCAGAGAGCTGGCCATTGATCAGCAGGCCCTTTATGACATCACAGACAGACCCACGGAACTCTCTGTGCTTGTCTGCTGGCTGGCTGTCAGTTGGGTGGGTGGGCGGCAGAGGGGGAGGATGTACGTCTCGTTTCTCCTGAAAATTTCGTTTTTTCGGCGTTTCCGGAAAAAGTCGCGGTCCGACGCGCAAAAGTGGGGTATCGTAGAAATCGCCTTTTAAAGACGCACCTTTCTGGCCCCACAAAAATGGGCATTTCAAATTAGAAACAAGTCAAATGAACAAAATAGTGTGAATAAGTAAGTATTTCAGGGGTGAGTTAGCAGGTTATTGGGGTAGTAAGTCCTGATTTTTTTGGAGGTTGCAGTGACCACTACGCCATTCAAAATAGGCAGGCTTTAGCATAAGCAGTTAGGCCCCGTAGGATGATTTTAGCTAAAATCTGCCCTAAACACTCAAACCGGCTTGTATCTTGCAATGGAAAATATGGGAAACATGACTTAGACAGCAAATGATACACTGTATGCCATGTTTCCAAATTTTTATGCACAGTGGTTACAGCATGAAGCGAATGCATGTGAATATACACAGGTGCATTGCATTAAACAAGTCCAATGAGCGTGAAAAAAATGGCCGGCCTGCCTGCTTTCATCCATCATTTGTTCTAAATTTATAATTAATCAATGAGCTGAGGTGGAGTCTTAGCCAGTGGTACCATCAGGGGTGTGTAATGCACTTTAGGGTAGACAGCCAATCAGCTGCCAGATTCAATCTGTCAATCAAACACAGCAGCCAATCAGAGAGCTGGCCATTGATCAGCAGGCCCTTTATGACATCACAGACAGACCCACGGAACTCTCTGTGCTTGTCTGCTGGCTGTCAGTTGGGTGGGTGGGCGGCAGAGGGGGAGGATGTACGTCTCGTTTCTCCTGAAAATTGCGGTTTTTCGGCGTTTCCGGAAAAAGTCGCGGTCCGACGCGCAAAAGTGGGGTATCGTAGAAATCGTCTTTTAAAGACGCACCTTTCTGGCCCCACAAAAATGGGCATTTCAAATTAGAAACAAGTCAAATGAACAAAATAGTGTGAATAAGTAAGTATTTCAGGGGTGAGTTAGCAGGTTATTGGGGTAGTAAGTCCTGATTTTTTGGGAGGTTGCAGTGACCACTACGCCATTCAAAATAGGCAGGCTTTAGCATAAGCAGTTAGGCCCCGTAGGATGATTTTAGCTAAAATGTGCCCCAAACACTCAAACCGGCTTGTATCTTGCAATGGAAAATATGGGAAACATGACTTAGACAGCAAATGATACACTGTACAGTATGCCATGTTTCCAAATTTTTATGCACAGTGGTTACAGCATGAAGCGAATGCATGTGAATATACAAAGGTGCATTGCATTAAACAAGTCCAATGAGCGTGAAAAAAATGGCCGGCCTGCCTGCTTTCATCCATCATTTGTTCTAAATTTATAATTAATCAATGAGCTGAGGTGGAGTCTTAGCCAGTGGTACCATCAGGGGTGTGTAATGCACTTTAGGGTAGACAGCCAATCAGCTGCCAGATTCAATCTGTCAATCAAACACAGCAGCCAATCAGAGAGCTGGCCATTGATCAGCAGGCCCTTTATGACATCACAGACAGACCCACGGAACTCTCTGTGCTTGTCTGCTGGCTGGCTGTCAGTTGGGTGGGTGGGCGGCAGAGGGGGAGGATGTACGTCTCGTTTCTCCTGAAAATTGCGGTTTTTCGGTGTTTCCGGAAAAAGTCGCGGTCCGACGCGCAAAAGTGGGGTATCGTAGAAATCGCCTTTTAAAGACGCACCTTTCTGGCCCCACAAAAATGGGCATTTCAAATTAGAAACAAGTCAAATGAACAAAATAGTGTGAATAAGTAAGTATTTCAGGGGTGAGTTAGCAGGTTATTGGGGTAGTAAGTCCTGATTTTTTTGGAGGTTGCAGTGACCACTACGCCATTCAAAATAGGCAGGCTTTGGCATAAGCAGTTAGGCCCCGTAGGATGATTTTAGCTAAAATGTGCCCCAAACACTCAAACCGGCTTGTATCTTGCAATGGAAAATATGGGAAACATGACTTAGACAGCAAATGATACACTGTATGCCATGTTTCCAAATTTTTATGCACAGTGGTTACAGCATGATGCGAATGCATGTGAATATACACAGGTGCATTGCATTAAACAAGTCCAATGAGCGTGAAAAAAATGGCCGGCCTGCCTGCTTTCATCCATCATTTGTTCTAAATTTATAATTAATCAATGAGCTGAGGTGGAGTCTTAGCCAGTGGTACCATCAGTTGTGTGTAATGCACTTTAGGGTAGACAGCCAATCAGCTTCCAGATTCAATCTGTCAATCAAACACAGCAGCCAATCAGAGAGCTGGCCATTGATCAGCAGGCCCTTTATGACATCACAGACAGACCCACGGAACTCTCTGTGCTTGTCTGCTGGCTGGCTGTCAGTTGGGTGGGTGGGCGGCAAAGGGGGAGGATGTACGTCTCGTTTCTCCTGAAAATTGCGGTTTTTCAGCGTTTCCGGAAAAAGTCGCAGTCCGATTCGCAAAAGTGGGGTATCGTAGAAATCGCCTTTTAAAGACGCACCTTTCTGGCCCCACAAAAATGGGCATTTCAAATTAGAAACAAGTCAAATGAACAAAATAGTGTGAATAAGTAAGTATTTCAGGGGTGAGTTAGCAGGTTATTGGGGTAGTAAGTCCTGATTTTTTTGGAGGTTGCAGTGACCACTACGCCATTCAAAATAGGCAGGCTTTGGCATAAGCAGTTAGGCCCCGTAGGATGATTTTAGCTAAAATGTGCCCCAAACACTCAAACCGGCTTGTATCTTGCAATGGAAAATATGGGAAACATGACTTAGACAGCAAATGATACACTGTATGCCATGTTTCCAAATTTTTATGCACAGTGGTTACAGCATGAAGCGAATGCATGTGAATATACACAGGTGCATTGCATTAAACAAGTCCAATGAGCGTGAAAAAAATGGCCGGCCTGCCTGCTTTCATCCATCATTTGTTCTAAATTTATAATTAATCAATGAGCTGAGGTGAAGTCTTAGCCAGTGGTACCATCAGGGGTGTGTAATGCACTTTAGGGTAGACAGCCAATCAGCTGCCAGATTCAATCTGTCAATCAAACACAGCAGCCAATCAGAGAGCTGGCCATTGATCAGCAGGCCCTTTATGACATCACAGACAGACCCACGGAACTCTCTGTGCTTGTCTGCTGGCTGGCTGTCAGTTGGGTGGGTGGGCGGCAGAGGGGGAGGATGTACGTCTCGTTTCTCCTGAAAATTGCGGTTTTTCTGCGTTTCCGGAAAAAGTCGCGGTCCGACGCGCAAAAGTGGGGTATCGTAGAAATCGCCTTTTAAAGACGCACCTTTCTGGCCCCACAAAAATGGGCATTTCAAATTAGAAACAAGTCAAATGAACAAAATAGTGTGAATAAGTAAGTATTTCAGGGGTGAGTTAGCAGGTTATTGGGGTAGTAAGTCCTGATTTTTTTGGAGGTTGCAGTGACCACTACGCCATTCAAAATAGGCAGGCTTTGGCATAAGCAGTTAGGCCCCGTAGGATGATTTTAGCTAAAATGTGCCCCAAACTCTCAAACCGGCTTGTATCTTGCAATGGAAAATATGGGAAACATGACTTAGACAGCAAATGATACACTGTATGCCATGTTTCCAAATTTTTATGCACAGTGGTTACAGCATGAAGCGAATGCATGTGAATATACAAAGGTGCATTGCATTAAACAAGTCCAATGAGCGTGAAAAAAATGGCCGGCCTGCCTGCTTTCATCCATCATTTGTTCTAAATTTATAATTAATCAATGAGCTGAGGTGGAGTCTTAGCCAGTGGTACCATCAGGGGTGTGTAATGCACTTTAGGGTAGACAGCCAATCAGCTGCCAGATTCAATCTGTCAATCAAACACAGCAGCCAATCAGAGAGCTGGCCATTGATCAGCAGGCCCTTTATGACATCACAGACAGACCCACGGAAATCTCTGTGCTTGTCTGCTGGCTGGCTGTCAGTTGGGTGGGTGGGCGGCAGAGGGGGAGGATGTACGTCTCGTTTCTCCTGAAAATTGCGGTTTTTCGACGTTTCCGGAAAAAGTCGCGTTCCGACGCGCAAAAGTGGGGTATCGTAGAAATCGCCTTTTAAAGACGCACCTTTCTGGCCCAACAAAAATGGGCATTTCAAATTAGAAACATGTCAAATGAACAAAATAGTGTGAATAAGTAAGTATTTCAGGGGTGAGTTAGCAGGTTATTGGGGTAGTAAGTCCTGATTTTTTTGGAGGTTGCAGTGACCACTACGCCATTCAAAATAGGCAGGCTTTGGCATAAGCAGTTAGGCCCCGTAGGATGATTTTAGCTAAAATGTGCCCCAAACACTCAAACCGGCTTGTATCTTGCAATGGAAAATATGGGAAACATGCCTTAGACAGCAAATGATACACTGTATGCCATGTTTCCAAATTTTTATGCACAGTGGTTACAGCATGAAGCGAATGCATGTGAATATACACAGGTGCATTGCATTAAACAAGTCCAATGAGCGTGAAAAAAATGGCCGGCCTGCCTGCTTTCATCCATCATTTGTTCTAAATTTATAATTAATCAATGAGCTGAGGTGGAGTCTTAGCCAGTGGTACCATCAGGGGTGTGTAATGCACTTTAGGGTAGACAGCCAATCAGCTGCCAGATTCAATCTGTCAATCAAACACAGCAGCCAATCAGAGAGCTGGCCATTGATCAGCAGGCCCTTTATGACATCACAGACAGACCCACGGAACTCTCTGTGCTTGTCTGCTGGCTGGCTGTCAGTTGGGTGGGTGGGCGGCAGAGGGGGAGGATGTACGTCTCGTTTCTCCTGAAAATTGCGGTTTTTCGGCGTTTCCGGAAAAAGTCGCGGTCCAACGCGCAAAAGTGGGGTATCGTAGAAATCGCCTTTTAAAGACGCACCTTTCTGGCCCCACAAAAATGGGCATTTCAAATTAGAAACAAGTCAAATGAACAAAATAGTGTGAATAAGTAAGTATTTCAGGGGTGAGTTAGCAGGTTATTGGGGTAGTAAGTCCTGATTTTTTTGGAGGTTGCAGTGACCACTTCGCCATTCAAAATAGGCAGGCTTTGTCATAAGCAGTTAGGACCCGTAGGATGATTTTAGCTAAAATGTGCCCCAAATACTCAAACCGGCTTGTATCTTGTAATGGAAAATATGGGAAACATGACTTAGACAGCAAATGATACACTGTATGCCATGTTTCCAAATTTTTATGCACAGTGGTTACAGCATGAAGCGAATGCATGTGAATATACAAAGGTGCATTGCATTAAACAAGTCCAATGAGCGTGAAAAAAATGGCCGGCCTGCCTGCTTTCATCCATCATTTGTTCTAAATTTATAATTAATCAATGAGCTGAGGTGGAGTCTTAGCCAGTGGTACCATCAGGGGTGTGTAATGCACTTTAGGGTAGACAGCCAATCAGCTGCCAGATTCAATCTGTCAATCAAACACAGCAGCCAATCAGAGAGCTGGCCATTGATCAGCAGGCCCTTTATGACATCACAGACAGACCCACGGAACTCTCTGTGCTTGTCTGCTGGCTGGCTGTCAGTTGGGTGGGTGGGCGGCAGAGGGGGAGGATGTACGTCTCGTTTCTCCTGAAAATTGCGGTTTTTCGGCGTTTCCGGAAAAAGTCGCGGTCCGACGCGCAAAAGTGGGGTATCGTAGAAATCGCCTTTTAAAGACGCACCTTTCTGGCCCCACAAAAATGGGCATTTCAAATTAGAAACAAGTCAAATGAACAAAATAGTGTGAATAAGTAAGTATTTCAGGGGTGAGTTAGCAGGTTATTGGGGTAGTAAGTCCTGATTTTTTTGGAGGTTGCAGTGACCACTACGCCATTCAAAATAGGCAGGCTTTGGCATAAGCAGTTAGGCCCCGTAGGATGATTTTAGCTAAAATGTGCCCCAAACACTCAAACCGGCTTGTATCTTGCAATGGAAAATATGGGAAACATGACTTAGACAGCAAATGATACACTGTATGCCATGTTTCCAAATTTTTATGCACAGTGGTTACAGCATGAAGCGAATGCATGTGAATATACACAGGTGCATTGCATTAAACAAGTCCAATGAGCGTGAAAAAAATGGCCGGCCTGCCTGCTTTCATCCATCATTTGTTCTAAATTTATAATTAATCAATGAGCTGAGGTGGAGTCTTAGCCAGTGGTACCATCAGGGGTGTGTAATGCACTTTAGGGTAGACAGCCAATCAGCTACCAGATTCAATCTGTCAATCAAACACAGCAGCCAATCAGAGAGCTGGCCATTGATCAGCAGGCCCTTTATGACATCACAGACAGACCCACGGAACTCTCTGTGCTTGTCTGCTGGCTTGCTGTCAGTTGGGTGGGTAGGCGGCAGAGGGGGAGGATGTACGTCTCGTTTCTCCTGAAAATTTCGGTTTTTCGGCGTTGCCGGAAAAAGTCGCGGTCCGACGCGCAAAAGTGGGGTATCGTAGAAATCGCCTTTTAAAGACGCACCTTTCTGGCCCCACAAAAATGGGCATTTCAAATTAGAAACAAGTCAAATGAACAAAATAGTGTGAATAAGTAAGTATTTCAGGGGTGAGTTAGCAGGTTATTGGGGTAGTAAGTCCTGATTTTTTTGGAGGTTGCAGTGACCACTACGCCATTCAAAATAGGCAGGCTTTGGCATAAGCAGTTAGGCCCCGTAGGATGATTTTAGCTAAAATGTGCCCCAAACACTCAAACCGGCTTGTATCTTGCAATGGAAAATATGGGAAACATGACTTAGACAGCAAATGATACACTGTATGCCATGTTTCCAAATTTTTATGCACAGTGGTTACAGCATGAAGCGAATGCATGTGAATATACACAGGTGCATTGCATTAAACAAGTCCAATGAGCGTGAAAAAAATGGCCGGCCTGCCTGCTTTCATCCATCATTTGTTCTAAATTTATAATTAATCAATGAGCTGAGGTGGAGTCTTAGCCAGTGGTACCATCAGGGGTGTGTAATGCACTTTAGGGTAGACAGCCAATCAGCTGCCAGATTCAATCTGTCAATCAAACACAGCAGCCAATCAGAGAGCTGGCCATTGATCAGCAGGCCCTTTATGACATCACAGACAGACCCACGGAACTCTCTGTGCTTGTCTGCTGGCTGGCTGTCAGTTGGGTGGGTAGGCGGCAGAGGGGGAGGATGTACGTCTCGTTTCTCCTGAAAATTTCGGTTTTTCGGCGTTTCCGGAAAAAGTCGCGGTCCGACGCGCAAAAGTGGGGTATCGTAGAAATCGCCTTTTAAAGACGCACCTTTCTGGCCCCACAAAAATGGGCATTTCAAATTAGAAACAAGTCAAATGAACAAAATAGTGTGAATAAGTAAGTATTTCAGGGGTGAGTTAGCAGGTTATTGGGGTAGTAAGTCCTGATTTTTTTGGAGGTTGCAGTGACCACTACGCCATTCAAAATAGGCAGGCTTTGGCATAAGCAGTTAGGCCCCGTAGGATGATTTTAGCTAAAATGTGCCCCAAACACTCAAACCGGCTTGTATCTTGCAATGGAAAATATGGGAAACATGACTTAGACAGCAAATGATACACTGTATGCCATGTTTCCAAATTTTTATGCACAGTGGTTACAGCATGAAGCGAATGCATGTGAATATACACAGGTGCATTGCATTAAACAAGTCCAATGAGCGTGAAAAAAATGGCCGGCCTGCCTGCTTTCATCCATCATTTGTTCTAAATTTATAATTAATCAATGAGCTGAGGTGGAGTCTTAGCCAGTGGTACCATCAGGGGTGTGTAATGCACTTTAGGGTAGACAGCCAATCAGCTGCCAGATTCAATCTATCAATCAAACACAGCAGCCAATCAGAGAGCTGGCCATTGATCAGCAGGCCCTTTATGACATCACAGACAGACCCACGGAACTCTCTGTGCTTGTCTGCTGGCTGGCTGTCAGTTGGGTGGGTGGGCGGCAGAGGGGGAGGGTGTACGTCTCGTTTCTCCTGAAAATTGCGGTTTTTCTGCGTTTCCGGAAAAAGTCGCGGTCCAACGCGCAAAAGTGGGGTATCGTAGAAATCGCCTTTTAAAGACGCACCTTTCTGGCCCCACAAAAATGGGCATTTCAAATTAGAAACAAGTCAAATGAACAAAATAGTGTGAATAAGTAAGTATTTCAGGGGTGAGTTAGCAGGTTATTGGGGTAGTAAGTCCTGATTTTTTTGGAGGTTGCAGTGACCACTACGCCATTCAAAATAGGCAGGCTTTGGCATAAGCAGTTAGGCCCCGTAGGATGATTTTAGCTAAAATGTGCCCCAAACACTCAAACCGGCTTGTATCTTACAATGGAAAATATGGGAAACATAACTTAGACAGCAAATGATACACTGTATGCCATGTTTCCAAATTTTTATGCACAGTGGTTACAGCATGAAGCGAATGCATGTGAATATACAAAGGTGCATTGCATTAAACAAGTCCAATGAGCGTGAAAAAAATGGCCGGCCTGCCTGCTTTCATCCATCATTTGTTCTAAATTTATAATTAATCAATGAGCTGAGGTGGAGTCTTAGCCAGTGGTACCATCAGGGGTGTGTAATGCACTTTAGGGTAGACAGCCAATCAGCTGCCAGATTCAATCTGTCAATCAAACACAGCAGCCAATCAGAGAGCTGGCCATTGATCAGCAGGCCCTTTATGACATCACAGACAGACCCACGGAACTCTCTGTGCTTGTCTGCTGGCTGGCTGTCAGTTGGGTGGGTGGGCGGCAGAGGGGGAGGATGTACGTCTCGTTTCTCCTGAAAATTGCGGTTTTTCGGCGTTTCCGGAAAAAGTCGCGGTCCGACGCGCAAAAGTGGGGTATCGTAGAAATCGCCTTTTAAAGACGCACCTTTCTGGCCCCACAAAAATGGGCATTTCAAATTAGAAACAAGTCAAATGAACAAAATAGTGAGAATAAGTAAGTATTTCAGGGGTGAGTTAGCAGGTTATTGGGGTAGTAAGTCCTGATTTTTTTGAAAGGTTGCAGTGACCACTACGCCATTCAAAATAGGCAGGCTTTAGCATAAGCAGTTAGGCCCCGTAGGATGATTTTAGCTAAAATGTGCCCCAAACACTCAAACCGGCTTGTATCTTGCAATGGAAAATATGGGAAACATGACTTATGCCCCTTTCAGACCGCACTTTTAAAACGGTAAATTGCCGTTTTTTTACCGTTTTAAAACGGTAATGTGTGCGGTCTGAAAGGTCCAGTCCCACTTAACCGGTTAGAAAATGCCGTTTTTTCTAACCGGTTAAAATGCAGGGTCCTACCCGTTTCTGAACCGGTATTTTAGCGCAAAAATCGGCTCAGAAACGGTATTTAGGACCCAGCCAATGAGCTGGGTCCTAAATTCAGCACAGTGAATACTTAATGAGCGCTCATTAAGTATTCACAGCACTGGAGCCCCCCCCCCCGCGCGTGTCGACACCCCCCGCGCGCGTGTCGACGCCCCCCGCGCGCGTGTCGACGCCCCCCGCGCGTGTCGACGGCCCCCCCGCGTGTCGACCCCCCGCGCGTGTCGGCGCCCCCCCCGTGTCGACTT
This sequence comes from Crinia signifera, assembly GCF_055691185.1. Classification (NCBI taxonomy): domain Eukaryota; kingdom Metazoa; phylum Chordata; class Amphibia; order Anura; family Myobatrachidae; genus Crinia; species Crinia signifera. The sequence goes on along the minus strand of NC_139218.1, from coordinate 162,485,989 downwards.
ACCCCGTGCCGGTATCTCCGTTGTGGTTCCCGGCACTGCAGCTCAGTATGCTCGGAAAGCACTTATGAAAAAAGTGTCTTTCAGAAAATGGCTGCCCCCCATACGGAAGACAGTTTTTTTAAACAGGGTTTCCTATGGGGCAGCCATTTTCTGGAAGACACTTTTTTCATAAGTGCTTTCCGAGCATACTGAGCTGCAGTCCACAACGGAGGTACCGGCACGGGGTAAGTCGACACGGGGGGGGGGGGGGGGGGCGCCGACACGCGGGGTGGGGGGGCGTCGACACGCGCGGGGGGCGTCGACATGCGCGGGGGGCGTCGACATGCGCGGGGGGGCGTCGACATGCTCTCGGTCGACACGCGAGGGGGGGGGGGGGGAGCTGCACGGAGGGGAGGGCTGAAGGCTGCACTGGCTTTGACCCTGTATTTGGAAAGTTTCCAAAAACGGGTCTGCCAGTGTCAAAAAATCGGCACTTAAACGGTAATATACCGTTTAAGTGCTGCGGTGTGAAAGGGGTTTTATCTGGCAGACCCGTTTTTGGAAACGTTTCCAAATACAGGGTCAAAGCCAGTTATGCGGTCTGAAAGCAGCATTAGACAGCAAATGATACACTGTATGCCATGTTTCCAAATTTTTATGCACAGTGGTTACAGCATGAAGCGAATGCATGTGAATATACAAAGGTGCATTGCATTAAACAAGTCCAATGAGCGTGAAAAAAATGGCCGGCCTGCCTGCTTTCATCCATCATTTGTTCTAAATTTATAATTAATCAATGAGCTGAGGTGGAGTCTTAGCCAGTGGTACCATCAGGGGTGTGTAATGCACTTTAGGGTAGACAGCCAATCAGCTGCCAGATTCAATCTGTCAATCAAACACAGCAGCCAATCAGAGAGCTGGCCATTGATCAGCAGGCCCTTTATGACATCACAGACAGACCCACGGAACTCTCTGTGCTTGTCTGCTGGCTGGCTGTCAGTTGGGTGGGTGGGCGGCAGAGGTGGATGATGTACGTCTCGTTTCTTCTGAAAATTGCGTTTTTTCGGCGTTTCCTTAAAAAGTCGCGGTCCGACGCGCAAAAGTGGGGTATCGTAGAAATCGCCTTTTAAAGACGCACCTTTCTGAGCCCCACAAAAATGGGCATTTCAAATTAGAAACAAATCAAATGAACAAAATAGTGTGAATAAGTAAGTATTTCAGGGGTGAGTTAGCAGGTTATTGGGGTAGTAAGTACTGATTTTTTTGGAGGTTGCAGTGACCACTACGCCATTCAAAATAGGCAGGCTTTGGCATAAGCAGTTAGGCCCCGTAGGATGATTTTAGCTAAAATGTGCCCCAAACACTCAAACCGGCTTGTATCTTGCAATGGAAAATATGGGAAACATGACTTAGACAGCAAATGATACACTGTATGCCATGTTTCCAAATTTTTATGCACAGTGGTTACAGCATGAAGCGAATGCATGTGAATATACACAGGTGCATTGCATTAAACAAGTCCAATGAGCGTGAAAAAAATGGCCGGCCTGCCTGCTTTCATCCATCATTTGTTCTAAATTTATAATTATTCAATGAGCTGAGGTGGAGTCTTAGCCAGTGGTACCATCAGGGGTGTGTAATGCACTTTAGGGTAGACAGCCAATCAGCTGCCAGATTCAATCTGTCAATCAAACACAGCAGCCAATCAGAGAGCTGGCCATTGATCAGCAGGCCCTTTATGACATCACAGACAGACCCACGGAACTCTCTGTGCTTGTCTGCTGGCTGGCTGTCAGTTGGGTGGGTGGGCGGCAGAGGGGGAGGATGTACGTCTTGTTTCTCCTGAAAATTGCGGTTTTTCGGCGTTTCCGGAAAAAGTCGCGGTCCGACGCGCAAAAGTGGGGTATCGTAGAAATCGCCTTTTAAAGACGCACCTTTCTGGCCCCACAAAAATGGGCATTTCAAATTAGAAACAAGTCAAATGAACAAAATAGTGTGAATAAGTAAGTATTTCAGGGGTGAGTTAGCAGGTTATTGGGGTAGTAAGTCCTGATTTTTTTGGAGGTTGCAGTGACCACTACGCCATTCAAAATAGGCAGGCTTTGGCATAAGCAGTTAGGCCCCGTAGGATGATTTTAGCTAAAATGTGCCCCAAACACTCAAACCGGCTTGTATCTTGCAATGGAAAATATGGGAAACATGACTTAGACAGCAAATGATACACTGTATGCCATGTTTCCAAATTTTTATGCACAGTGGTTACAGCATGAAGCGAATGCATATGAATATACACAGGTGCATTGCATTAAACAAGTCCAATGAGCGTGAAAAAAATGGCCGGCCTGCCTGCTTTCATCCATCATTTGTTCTAAATTTATAATTAATCAATGAGCTGAGGTGGAGTCTTAGCCAGTGGTACCATCAGGGGTGTGTAATGCACTTTAGGGTAGACAGCCAATCAGCTGCCAGATTCAATCTGTCAATCAAACACAGCAGCCAATCACAGAGCTGGCCATTGATCAGCAGCCCCCTTATGACATCACAAACAGACCCACGGAACTCTCTGTGCTTGTCTGCTGGCTGGCTGTCAGTTGGGTGGGTGGGCGGCAGAGGGGGAGGATGTACGTCTCGTTTCTCCTGAAAATTTCGGTTTTTCTGCGTTTCCGGAAAAAGTCGCGGTCCGACGCGCAAAAGTGGGGTATCGTAGAAATCGCCTTTTAAAGACGCACCTTTCTGGCCCCACAAAAATGGGCATTTCAAATTAGAAACAAGTCAAATGAACAAAATAGTGTGAATAAGTAAGTATTTCAGGGGTGAGTTAGCAGGTTATTGGGGTAGTAAGTCCTGATTTTTTTGGAGGTTGCAGTGACCACTACGCCATTCAAAATAGGCAGGCTTTAGCATAAGCAGTTAGGCCTCGTAGGATGATTTTAGCTAAAATGTGCCCCAAACACTCAAACGGGCTTGTATCTTGCAATGGAAAATATGGGAAACATGACTTAGACAGCAAATGATACACTGTATGCCATGTTTCCAAATTTTTATGCACAGTGGTTACAGCATGAAGCGAATGCATGTGAATATACACAGGTGCATTGCATTAAACAAGTCCAATGAGCGTGAAAAAAATGGCCGGCCTGCCTGCTTTCATCCATCATTTGTTCTAAATTTATAATTAATCAATGAGCTGAGGTGGAGTCTTAGCCAGTGGTACCATCAGGGGTGTGTAATGCACTTTAGGGTAGACAGCCAATCAGCTGCCAAATTCAATCTGTCAATCAAACACAGCAGCCAATCAGAGAGCTGGCCATTGATCAGCAGGCCCTTTATGACATCACAGACAGACCCACGGAACTCTCTGTGCTTGTCTGCTGGCTGGCTGTCAGTTGGGTGGGTGGGCGGCAGAGGGGGAGGATGTACGTCTCGTTTCTCCTGAAAAAATTGCGGTTTTTCGGCGTTTCCGGAAAAAGTCGCGGTCCGACGCGCAAAAGTGGGGTATCGTAGAAATCGCCTTTTAAAGACGCACCTTTCTGGCCCCACAAAAATGGGCATTTCAAATTAGAAACAAGTCAAATGAACAAAATAGTGTGAATAAGTAAGTATTTCAGGGGTGAGTTAGCAGGTTATTGGGGTAGTAAGTCCTGATTTTTTTGGAGGTTGCAGTGACCACTACGCCATTCAAAATAGGCAGGCTTTAGCATAAGCAGTTAGGCCCCGTAGGATGATTTTAGCTAAAATGTGCCCCAAACACTCAAACCGGCTTGTATCTTGCAATGGAAAATATGGGAAACATGACTTAGACAGCAAAAGATACACTGTATGCCATGTTTCCAAATTTTTATGCACAGTGATTACAGCATGAAGCGAATGCATGTGAATATAGAAAGGTGCATTGCATTAAACAAGTCCAATGAGCGTGAAAAAAATGGCCGGCCTGCCTGCTTTCATCCATCATTTGTTCTAAATTTATAATTAATCAATGAGCTGAGGTGGAGTCTTAGCCAGTGGTACCATCAGGGGTGTGTAATGCACTTTAGGGTAGACAGCCAATCAGCTGCCAGATTCAATCTGTCAATCAAACACAGCAGCCAATCAGAGAGCTGGCCATTGATCAGCAGGCCCTTTATGACATCACAGACAGACCCACGGAACTCTCTGTGCTTGTCTGCTGGCTGGCTGTCAGTTGGGTGGGTGGGCGGCAGAGGGGGAGGATGTACGTCTCGTTTCTCCTGAAAATTGCGGTTTTTCTGCGTTTCCGGAAAAAGTCGCGGTCCGACGCGCAAAAGTGGGGTATCGTAGAAATCGCCTTTTAAAGACGCACCTTTCTGGCCCCACAAAAATGGGCATTTCAAATTAGAAACAAGTCAAATGAACACAAAATAGTGTGAATAAGTAAGTATTTCAGGGGTGAGTTAGCAGGTTATTGGGGTAGTAAGTCCTGATTTTTTTGGAGGTTGCAGTGACCACTACGCCATTCAAAATAGGCAGGCTTTAGCATAAGCAGTTAGGCCCCGTAGGATGATTTTAGCAAAAATGTGCCCCAAATACTCAAACCGGCTTGTATCTTGCAATGGAAAATATGGGAAACATGACTTAGACAGCAAATGATACACTGTATGCCATGTTTCCAAATTTTTATGCACAGTGGTTACAGCATGAAGCGAATGCATGTGAATATACAAAGGTGCATTGCATTAAACAAGTCCAATGAGCGTGAAAAAAATGGCCGGCCTGCCTGCTTTCATCCATCATTTGTTCTAAATTTATAATTAATCAATGAGCTGAGGTGGAGTCTTAGCCAGTGGTACCATCAGGGGTGTGTAATGCACTTTAAGGTAGACAGCCAATCAGCTGCCAGATTCAATCTGTCAATCAAACACAGCAGCCAATCAGAGAGCTGGCCATTGATCAGCAGGCCCTTTATGACATCACAGACAGACCCACGGAACTCTCTGTGCTTGTCTGCTGGCTGGCTGTCAGTTGGGTGGGTGGGCGGCAGAGGGGGAGGATGTACGTCTTGTTTCTCCTGAAAATTGCGTTTTTTCGGCGTTTCCGGAAAAAGTCGCGGTCCGACGCGCAAAAGTGGGGTATCGTAGAAATTGCCTTTTAAAGACGCACCTTTCTGGCCCCACAAAAATGGGCATTTCAAATTAGAAACAAGTCAAATGAACAAAATAGTGTGAATAAGTAAGTATTTCAGGGGTGAGTTAGCAGGTTATTGGGGTAGTAAGTCCTGATTTTTTTGGAGGTTGCAGTGACCACTACGCCATTCAAAATAGGCAGGCTTTGGCATAAGCAGTTAGGCCCCGTAGGATGATTTTAGCTAAAATGTGCCCCAAACACTCAAACCGGCTTGTATCTTGCAATGGAAAATATGGGAAACATGACTTAGACAGCAAATGATACACTGTATGCCATGTTTCCAAATTTTTATGCACAGTGGTTACAGCATGAAGCGAATGCATATGAATATACACAGGTGCATTGCATTAAACAAGTCCAATGAGCGTGAAAAAAATGGCCGGCCTGCCTGCTTTCATCCATCATTTGTTCTAAATTTATAATTAATCAATGAGCTGAGGTGGAGTCTTAGCCAGTGGTACCATCAGGGGTGTGTAATGCACTTTAGGGTAGACAGCCAATCAGCTGCCAGATTCAATCTGTCAATCAAACACAGCAGCCAATCAGAGAGCTGGCCATTGATCAGCAGGCCCTTTATGACATCACAGACAGACCCACGGAACTCTCTGTGCTTGTCTGCTGGCTGGCTGTCAGTTGGGTGGGTGGGCGGCAGAGGGGGATAATGTACGTCTCGTTTCTCCTAAAAAATGCGGTTTTTCGGCGTTTCCGGAAAAAGTCGCGGTCCGACGCGCAAAAGTGGGGTATCGTAGAAATCGCCTTTTAAAGACGCACCTTTCTGGCCCCACAAAAATGGGCATTTCAAATTAGAAACAAGTCAAATGAACAAAATAGTGTGAATAAGTAAGTATTTCAGGGGTGAGTTAGCAGGTTATTGGGGTAGTAAGTCCTGATTTTTTTGGAGGTTGCAGTGACCACTACGCCATTCAAAATAGGCAGGCTTTGGCATAAGCAGTTAGGCCCCGTAGGATGATTTTAGCTAAAATGTGCCCCAAACACTCAAACCGGCTTGTATCTTGCAATGGAAAATATGGGAAACATGACTTAGACAGCAAATGATACACTGTATGCCATGTTTCCAAATTTTTATGCACAGTGGTTACAGCATGAAGCGAATGCATGTGAATATACAAAGGTGCATTGCATTAAACAAGTCCAATGAGCGTGAAAAAAATGGCCGGCCTGCCTGCTTTCATCCATCATTTGTTCTAAATTTATAATTAATCAATGAGCTGAGGTGGAGTCTTAGCCAGTGGTACCATCAGGGGTGTGTAATGCACTTTAGGGTAGACAGCCAATCAGCTGCCAGATTCAATCTGTCAATCAAACACAGCAGCCAATCAGAGAGCTGGCCATTGATCAGCAGGCCCTTTATGACATCACAGACAGACCCACGGAACTCTCTGTGCTTGTCTGCTGGCTGGCTGTCAGTTGGGTGGGTGGGCGGCAGAGGGGGAGGATGTACGTCTTGTTTCTCCTGAAAATTGCGGTTTTTCGGCGCGCAAAAGTGGGGTATCGTAGAAATCGCCTTTTAAAGACGCACCTTTCTGGCCCCACAAAAATGGGCATTTCAAATTAGAAACAAGTCAAATGAACAAAATAGTGTGAATAAGTAAGTATTTCAGGGGTGAGTTAGCAGGTTATTGGGGTAGTAAGTCCTGATTTTTTTGGAGGTTGCAGTGACCACTACGCCATTCAAAATAGGCAGGCTTTGGCATAAGCAGTTAGGCCCCGTAGGATGATTTTAGCTAAAATGTGCCCCAAACACTCAAACCGGCTTGTATCTTGCAATGGAAAATATGGGAAACATGACTTAGACAGCAAATGATACACTGTATGCCATGTTTCCAAATTTTTATGCACAGTGGTTACAGCATGAAGCGAATGCATGTGAATATACACAGGTGCATTGCATTAAACAAGTCCAATGAGCGTGAAAAAAATGGCCGGCCTGCCTGCTTTCATCCATCATTTGTTCTAAATTTATAATTAATCAATGAGCTGAGGTGGAGTCTTAGCCAGTGGTACCATCAGGGGTGTGTAATGCACTTTAGGGTAGACAGCCAATCAGCTGCCAGATTCAATCTATCAATCAAACACAGCAGCCAATCAGAGAGCTGGCCATTGATCAGCAGGCCCTTTATGACATCACAGACAGACCCACGGAACTCTCTGTGCTTGTCTGCTGGCTGGCTGTCAGTTGGGTGGGTGGGCGGCAGAGGGGGAGGGTGTACGTCTCGTTTCTCCTGAAAATTGCGGTTTTTCTGCGTTTCCGGAAAAAGTCGCGGTCCAACGCGCAAAAGTGGGGTATCGTAGAAATCGCCTTTTAAAGACGCACCTTTCTGGCCCCACAAAAATGGGCATTTCAAATTAGAAACAAGTCAAATGAACAAAATAGTGTGAATAAGTAAGTATTTCAGGGGTGAGTTAGCAGGTTATTGGGGTAGTAAGTCCTGATTTTTTTGGAGGTTGCAGTGACCACTACGCCATTAAAAATAGGCAGGCTTTGGCATAAGCAGTTAGGCCCCGTAGGATGATTTTAGCTAAAATGTGCCCCAAACACTCAAACCGGCTTGTATCTTACAATGGAAAATATGGGAAACATAACTTAGACAGCAAATGATACACTGTATGCCATGTTTCCAAATTTTTATGCACAGTGGTTACAGCATGAAGCGAATGCATGTGAATATACAAAGGTGCATTGCATTAAACAAGTCCAATGAGCGTGAAAAAAATGGCCGGCCTGCCTGCTTTCATCCATCATTTGTTCTAAATTTATAATTAATCAATGAGCTGAGGTGGAGTCTTAGCCAGTGGTACCATCAGGGGTGTGTAATGCACTTTAGGGTAGACAGCCAATCAGCTGCCAGATTCAATCTGTCAATCAAACACAGCAGCCAATCAGAGAGCTGGCCATTGATCAGCAGGCCCTTTATGACATCACAGACAGACCCACGGAACTCTCTGTGCTTGTCTGCTGGCTGGCTGTCAGTTGGGTGGGTGGGCGGCAGAGGTGGATGATGTACGTCTCGTTTCTTCTGAAAATTGCGTTTTTTCGGCGTTTCCTTAAAAAGTCGCGGTCCGACGCGCAAAAGTGGGGTATCGTAGAAATCGCCTTTTAAAGACGCACCTTTCTGGCCCCACAAATATGGGCGTTTCAAATTAGAAACAAGTCAAATGAGCAAAATAGTGTGAATAAGTAAGTATTTCAGGGGTGAGTTAGCAGGTTATTGGGGTAGTAAGTCCTGATTTTTTTGGAGGTTGCAGTAACCACTACGCCATTCAAAATAGGCAGGTTTTAGCATAAGCAGTTAGGCCCCGTAGGATGATTTTAGCTAAAATGTGCCCCAAACACTCAAACCGGCTTGTATCTTGCAATGGAAAATATGGGAAACATGACTTAGACAGCAAATGATACACTGTATGCCATGTTTCCAAATTTTTATGCACAGTGGTTACAGCATGAAGCGAATGCATGTGAATATACAAAGGTGCATTGCATTAAACAAGTCCAATGAGCGTGAAAAAAATGGCCGGCCTGCCTGCTTTCATCCATCATTTGTTCTAAATTTAAAATTAATCAATGAGCTGAGGTGGAGTCTTAGCCAGTGGTACCATCAGGGGTGTGTAATGCACTTTAGGGTAGACAGCCAATCAGCTGCCAGATTCAATCTGTCAATCAAACACAGCAGCCAATCAGAGAGCTGGCCATTGATCAGCAGGCCCTTTATGACATCACAGACAGACCCACGGAACTCTCTGTGCTTGTCTGCTGGCTGGCTGTCAGTTGGGTGGGTGGGCGGCAGAGGGGGAGGATGTACGTCTTGTTTCTCCTGAAAATTGCGGTTTTTCGGCGTTTCCGGAAAAAGTCGCGGTCCGACGCGCAAAAGTGGGGTATCGTAGAAATCGCCTTTTAAAGACGCACCTTTCTGAGCCCCACAAAAATGGGCATTTCAAATTAGAAACAAATCAAATGAACAAAATAGTGTGAATAAGTAAGTATTTCAGGGGTGAGTTAGCAGGTTATTGGGGTAGTAAGTACTGATTTTTTTGGAGGTTGCAGTGACCACTACGCCATTCAAAATAGGCAGGCTTTGGCATAAGCAGTTAGGCCCCGTAGGATGATTTTAGCTAAAATGTGCCCCAAACACTCAAACCGGCTTGTATCTTGCAATGGAAAATATGGGAAACATGACTTAGACAGCAAATGATACACTGTATGCCATGTTTCCAAATTTTTATGCACAGTGGTTACAGCATGAAGCGAATGCATGTGAATATACACAGGTGCATTGCATTAAACAAGTCCAATGAGCGTGAAAAAAATGGCCGGCCTGCCTGCTTTCATCCATCATTTGTTCTAAATTTATAATTATTCAATGAGCTGAGGTGGAGTCTTAGCCAGTGGTACCATCAGGGGTGTGTAATGCACTTTAGGGTAGACAGCCAATCAGCTGCCAGATTCAATCTGTCAATCAAACACAGCAGCCAATCAGAGAGCTGGCCATTGATCAGCAGGCCCTTTATGACATCACAGACAGACCCACGGAACTCTCTGTGCTTGTCTGCTGGCTGGCTGTCAGTTGGGTGGGTGGGCGGCAGAGGGGGAGGATGTACGTCTTGTTTCTCCTGAAAATTGCGGTTTTTCGGCGTTTCCGGAAAAAGTCGCGGTCCGACGCGCAAAAGTGGGGTATCGTAGAAATCGCCTTTTAAAGACGCACCTTTCTGGCCCCACAAAAATGGGCATTTCAAATTAGAAACAAGTCAAATGAACAAAATAGTGTGAATAAGTAAGTATTTCAGGGGTGAGTTAGCAGGTTATTGGGGTAGTAAGTCCTGATTTTTTTGGAGGTTGCAGTGACCACTACGCCATTCAAAATAGGCAGGCTTTGGCATAAGCAGTTAGGCCCCGTAGGATGATTTTAGCTAAAATGTGCCCCAAACACTCAAACCGGCTTGTATCTTGCAATGGAAAATATGGGAAACATGACTTAGACAGCAAATGATACACTGTATGCCATGTTTCCAAATTTTTATGCACAGTGGTTACAGCATGAAGCGAATGCATATGAATATACACAGGTGCATTGCATTAAACAAGTCCAATGAGCGTGAAAAAAATGGCCGGCCTGCCTGCTTTCATCCATCATTTGTTCTAAATTTATAATTAATCAATGAGCTGAGGTGGAGTCTTAGCCAGTGGTACCATCAGGGGTGTGTAATGCACTTTAGGGTAGACAGCCAATCAGCTGCCAGATTCAATCTGTCAATCAAACACAGCAGCCAATCACAGAGCTGGCCATTGATCAGCAGCCCCCTTATGACATCACAAACAGACCCACGGAACTCTCTGTGCTTGTCTGCTGGCTGGCTGTCAGTTGGGTGGGTGGGCGGCAGAGGGGGAGGATGTACGTCTCGTTTCTCCTGAAAATTTCGGTTTTTCTGCGTTTCCGGAAAAAGTCGCGGTCCGACGCGCAAAAGTGGGGTATCGTAGAAATCGCCTTTTAAAGACGCACCTTTCTGGCCCCACAAAAATGGGCATTTCAAATTAGAAACAAGTCAAATGAACAAAATAGTGTGAATAAGTAAGTATTTCAGGGGTGAGTTAGCAGGTTATTGGGGTAGTAAGTCCTGATTTTTTTGGAGGTTGCAGTGACCACTACGCCATTCAAAATAGGCAGGCTTTAGCATAAGCAGTTAGGCCTCGTAGGATGATTTTAGCTAAAATGTGCCCCAAACACTCAAACCGGCTTGTATCTTGCAATGGAAAATATGGGAAACATGACTTAGACAGCAAATGATACACTGTATGCCATGTTTCCAAATTTTTATGCACAGTGGTTACAGCATGAAGCGAATGCATGTGAATATACACAGGTGCATTGCATTAAACAAGTCCAATGAGCGTGAAAAAAATGGCCGGCCTGCCTGCTTTCATCCATCATTTGTTCTAAATTTATAATTAATCAATGAGCTGAGGTGGAGTCTTAGCCAGTGGTACCATCAGGGGTGTGTAATGCACTTTAGGGTAGACAGCCAATCAGCTGCCAGATTCAATCTGTCAATCAAACACAGCAGCCAATCAGAGAGCTGGCCATTGATCAGCAGGCCCTTTATGACATCACAGACAGACCCACGGAACTCTCTGTGCTTGTCTGCTGGCTGGCTGTCAGTTGGGTGGGTGGGCGGCAGAGGGGGAGGATGTACGTCTCGTTTCTCCTGAAAAAATTGCGGTTTTTCGGCGTTTCCGGAAAAAGTCGCGGTCCGACGCGCAAAAGTGGGGTATCGTAGAAATCGCCTTTTAAAGACGCACCTTTCTGGCCCCACAAAAATGGGCATTTCAAATTAGAAACAAGTCAAATGAACAAAATAGTGTGAATAAGTAAGTATTTCAGGGGTGAGTTAGCAGGTTATTGGGGTAGTAAGTCCTGATTTTTTTGGAGGTTGCAGTGACCACTACGCCATTCAAAATAGGCAGGCTTTAGCATAAGCAGTTAGGCCCCGTAGGATGATTTTAGCTAAAATGTGCCCCAAACACTCAAACCGGCTTGTATCTTGCAATGGAAAATATGGGAAACATGACTTAGACAGCAAAAGATACACTGTATGCCATGTTTCCAAATTTTTATGCACAGTGATTACAGCATGAAGCGAATGCATGTGAATATAGAAAGGTGCATTGCATTAAACAAGTCCAATGAGCGTGAAAAAAATGGCCGGCCTGCCTGCTTTCATCCATCATTTGTTCTAAATTTATAATTAATCAATGAGCTGAGGTGGAGTCTTAGCCAGTGGTACCATCAGGGGTGTGTAATGCACTTTAGGGTAGACAGCCAATCAGCTGCCAGATTCAATCTGTCAATCAAACACAGCAGCCAATCAGAGAGCTGGCCATTGATCAGCAGGCCCTTTATGACATCACAGACAGACCCACGGAACTCTCTGTGCTTGTCTGCTGGCTGGCTGTCAGTTGGGTGGGTGGGCGGCAGAGGGGGAGGATGTACGTCTCGTTTCTCCTGAAAATTGCGGTTTTTCTGCGTTTCCGGAAAAAGTCGCGGTCCGACGCGCAAAAGTGGGGTATCGTAGAAATCGCCTTTTAAAGACGCACCTTTCTGGCCCCACAAAAATGGGCATTTCAAATTAGAAACAAGTCAAATGAACCCAAAATAGTGTGAATAAGTAAGTATTTCAGGGGTGAGTTAGCAGGTTATTGGGGTAGTAAGTCCTGATTTTTTTGGAGGTTGCAGTGACCACTACGCCATTCAAAATAGGCAGGCTTTAGCATAAGCAGTTAGGCCCCGTAGGATGATTTTAGCAAAAATGTGCCCCAAATACTCAAACCGGCTTGTATCTTGCAATGGAAAATATGGGAAACATGACTTAGACAGCAAATGATACACTGTATGCCATGTTTCCAAATTTTTATGCACAGTGGTTACAGCATGAAGCGAATGCATGTGAATATACAAAGGTGCATTGCATTAAACAAGTCCAATGAGCGTGAAAAAAATGGCCGGCCTGCCTGCTTTCATCCATCATTTGTTCTAAATTTATAATTAATCAATGAGCTGAGGTGGAGTCTTAGCCAGTGGTACCATCAGGGGTGTGTAATGCACTTTAAGGTAGACAGCCAATCAGCTGCCAGATTCAATCTGTCAATCAAACACAGCAGCCAATCAGAGAGCTGGCCATTGATCAGCAGGCCCTTTATGACATCACAGACAGACCCACGGAACTCTCTGTGCTTGTCTGCTGGCTGGCTGTCAGTTGGGTGGGTGGGCGGCAGAGGGGGAGGATGTACGTCTTGTTTCTCCTGAAAATTGCGTTTTTTCGGCGTTTCCGGAAAAAGTCGCGGTCCGACGCGCAAAAGTGGGGTATCGTAGAAATTGCCTTTTAAAGACGCACCTTTCTGGCCCCACAAAAATGGGCATTTCAAATTAGAAACAAGTCAAATGAACAAAATAGTGTGAATAAGTAAGTATTTCAGGGGTGAGTTAGCAGGTTATTGGGGTAGTAAGTCCTGATTTTTTTGGAGGTTGCAGTGACCACTACGCCATTCAAAATAGGCAGGCTTTGGCATAAGCAGTTAGGCCCCGTAGGATGATTTTAGCTAAAATGTGCCCCAAACACTCAAACCGGCTTGTATCTTGCAATGGAAAATATGGGAAACATGACTTAGACAGCAAATGATACACTGTATGCCATGTTTCCAAATTTTTATGCACAGTGGTTACAGCATGAAGCGAATGCATATGAATATACACAGGTGCATTGCATTAAACAAGTCCAATGAGCGTGAAAAAAATGGCCGGCCTGCCTGCTTTCATCCATCATTTGTTCTAAATTTATAATTAATCAATGAGCTGAGGTGGAGTCTTAGCCAGTGGTACCATCAGGGGTGTGTAATGCACTTTAGGGTAGACAGCCAATCAGCTGCCAGATTCAATCTGTCAATCAAACACAGCAGCCAATCAGAGAGCTGGCCATTGATCAGCAGGCCCTTTATGACATCACAGACAGACCCACGGAACTCTCTGTGCTTGTCTGCTGGCTGGCTGTCAGTTGGGTGGGTGGGCGGCAGAGGGGGATAATGTACGTCTCGTTTCTCCTAAAAAATGCGGTTTTTCGGCGTTTCCGGAAAAAGTCGCGGTCCGACGCGCAAAAGTGGGGTATCGTAGAAATCGCCTTTTAAAGACGCACCTTTCTGGCCCCACAAAAATGGGCATTTCAAATTAGAAACAAGTCAAATGAACAAAATAGTGTGAATAAGTAAGTATTTCAGGGGTGAGTTAGCAGGTTATTGGGGTAGTAAGTCCTGATTTTTTTGGAGGTTGCAGTGACCACTACGCCATTCAAAATAGGCAGGCTTTGGCATAAGCAGTTAGGCCCCGTAGGATGATTTTAGCTAAAATGTGCCCCAAACACTCAAACCGGCTTGTATCTTGCAATGGAAAATATGGGAAACATGACTTAGACAGCAAATGATACACTGTATGCCATGTTTCCAAATTTTTATGCACAGTGGTTACAGCATGAAGCGAATGCATGTGAATATACAAAGGTGCATTGCATTAAACAAGTCCAATGAGCGTGAAAAAAATGGCCGGCCTGCCTGCTTTCATCCATCATTTGTTCTAAATTTATAATTAATCAATGAGCTGAGGTGGAGTCTTAGCCAGTGGTACCATCAGGGGTGTGTAATGCACTTTAGGGTAGACAGCCAATCAGCTGCCAGATTCAATCTGTCAATCAAACACAGCAGCCAATCAGAGAGCTGGCCATTGATCAGCAGGCCCTTTATGACATCACAGACAGACCCACGGAACTCTCTGTGCTTGTCTGCTGGCTGGCTGTCAGTTGGGTGGGTGGGCGGCAGAGGGGGAGGATGTACGTCTTGTTTCTCCTGAAAATTGCGGTTTTTCGGCGCGCAAAAGTGGGGTATCGTAGAAATCGCCTTTTAAAGACGCACCTTTCTGGCCCCACAAAAATGGGCATTTCAAATTAGAAACAAGTCAAATGAACAAAATAGTGTGAATAAGTAAGTATTTCAGGGGTGAGTTAGCAGGTTATTGGGGTAGTAAGTCCTGATTTTTTTGGAGGTTGCAGTGACCACTACGCCATTCAAAATAGGCAGGCTTTAGCATAAGCAGTTAGGCCCCGTAGGATGATTTTAGCTAAAATGTGCCCCAAACACTCAAACCGGCTTGTATCTTGCAATGGAAAATATGGGAAACATGACTTAGACAGCAAATGATACACTGTATGCCATGTTTCCAAATTTTTATGCACAGTGGTTACAGCATGAAGCGAATGCATGTGAATATACAAAGGTGCATTGCATTAAACAAGTCCAATGAGCGTGAAAAAAATGGCCGGCCTGCCTGCTTTCATCCATCATTTGTTCTAAATTTATAATTAATCAATGAGCTGAGGTGGAGTCTTAGCCAGTGGTACCATCAGGGGTGTGTAATGCACTTTAGGGTAGACAGCCAATCAGCTGCCAGATTCAATCTGTCAATCAAACACAGCAGCCAATCAGAGAGCTGGCCATTGATCAGCAGGCCCTTTATGACATCACAGACAGACCCACGGAACTCTCTGTGCTTGTCTGCTGGCTGGCTGTCAGTTGGGTGGGTGGGCGGCAGAGGGGGAGGATGTACGTCTCGTTTCTCCTGAAAATTGCGGTTTTTCTGCGTTTCCGGAAAAAGTCGCGGTCCGACGCGCAAAAGTGGGGTATCGTAGAAATCGCCTTTTAAAGACGCACCTTTCTGGCCCCACAAAAATGGGCATTTCAAATTAGAAACAAGTCAAATGAACACAAAATAGTGTGAATAAGTAAGTATTTCAGGGGTGAGTTAGCAGGTTATTGGGGTAGTAAGTCCTGATTTTTTTTGGAGGTTGCAGTGACCACTACGCCATTCAAAATAGGCAGGCTTTAGCATAAGCAGTTAGGCCCCGTAGGATGATTTTAGCTAAAATGTGCCCCAAACACTCAAACCGGCTTGTATCTTGCAATGGAAAATATGGGAAACATTACTTAGACAGCAAATGATACACTGTATGCCATGTTTCCAAATTTTTATGCACAGTGGTTACAGCATGAAGCGAATGCATGTGAATATACAAAGGTGCATTGCATTAAACAAGTCCAATGAGCGTGAAAAAAATGGCCGACCTGCCTGCTTTCATCCATCATTTGTTCTAAATTTATAATTAATCAATGAGCTGAGGTGGAGTCTTAGCCAGTGGTACCATCAGGGGTGTGTAATGCACTTTAGGGTAGACAGCCAATCAGCTGCCAGATTCAATCTGTCAATCAAACACAGCAGCCAATCAGAGAGCTGGCCATTGATCAGCAGGCCCTTTATGACATCACAGACAGACCCACGGAACTCTCTGTGCTTGTCTGCTGGCTGGCTGTCAGTTGGGTGGGTGGGCGGCAGAGGGGGAGGATGTACGTCTCGTTTCTCCTGAAAATTGCGGTTTTTCGGCGTTTCCGGAAAAAGTCGCGGTCCGACGCGCAAAAGTGGGGTATATTAGAAATCGCCTTTTAAAGACGCACCTTTCTTTGCACCACAAAAATGGGCATTTTAAATTAGAAACAAGTCAAATGAACAAAATAGTGTGAATAAGTAAGTATTTCAGGGGTGAGTTAGCAGGTTATTGGGGTAGTAAGTCCTGATTTTTTTGGAGGTTGCAGTGACCACTACGCCATTCAAAATAGGCAGGCTTTAGCATAAGCAGTTAGGCCCCGTAGGATGATTTTAGCAAAAATGTGCCCCAAATACTCAAACCGGCTTGTATCTTGCAATGGAAAATATGGGAAAAATGACTTAGACAGCAAATGATACACTGTATGCCATGTTTCCAAATTTTTATGCACAGTGGTTACAGCATGAAGCGAATGCATGTGAATATACAAAGGTGCATTGCATTAAACAAGTCCAATGAGCGTGAAAAAAATGGCCGGCCTGCCTTCTTTCATCCATCATTTGTTCTAAATTTATAATTAATCAATGAGCTGAGGTGGAGTCTTAGCCAGTGGTACCATCAGGGGTGTGTAATGCACTTTAGGGTAGACAGCCAATCAGCTGCCAGATTCAATCTGTCAATCAAACACAGCAGCCAATCAGAGAGCTGGCCATTGATCAGCAGGCCCTTTATGACATCACAGACAGACCCACGGAACTCTCTGTGCTTGTCTGCTGGCTGGCTGTCAGTTTGGTGGGTGGGCGGCAGAGGTGGAGGATGTACGTCTCGTTTCTCCAGAAAATTGCGGTTTTTCGGCGTTTCCGGAAAAAGTCGCAGTCCGACGCGCAAAAGTGGGGTATCGTAGAAATTGCCTTTTAAAGACGAACCTTTCTGGCCCCACAAAAATGGGCATTTCAAATTAGAAACAAGTCAAATGAACAAAATAGTGTGAATAAGTAAGTATTTCAGGGGTGAGTTAGCAGGTTATTGGGGTAGTAAGTCCTGATTTTTTTGGAGGTTGCAGTGACCACTACGCCATTCAAAATAGGCAGGCTTTAGCATAAGCAGTTAGGCCCGTAGGATGATTTTAGCTAAAATGTGCCCAAACACTCAAACCGGCTTGTATCTTGCAATGGAAAATATGGGAAACATGACTTAGACAGCAAATGATACACTGTATGCCATGTTTCCAAATTTGTATGCACAGTGGTTACAGCATGAAGCGAATGCATGTGAATATACAAAGGTGCATTGCATTAAACAAGTCCAATGAGCGTGAAAAAAATGGCCGGCCTGCCTGCTTTCATCCATCATTTGTTCTAAATTTATAATTAATCAATGAGCTGAGGTGGAGTCTTAGCCAGTGGTACCATCAGGGGTGTGTAATGCACTTTAGGGTAGACAGCCAATCAGCTGCCAGATTCAATCTGTCAATCAAACACAGCAGCCAATCAGAGAGCTGGCCATTGATCAGCAGGCCCTTTATGACATCACAGACAGACCCACAGAACTCTCTGTGCTTGTCTGCTGGCTGGCTGTCAGTTGGGTGGGTGGGCGGCAGAGGGGGAGGATGTACGTCTCGTTTCTCCTAAAAATTGCGGTTTTTCGGCGTTTCCGGAAAAAGTCGCGGTCCGACGCGCAAAAGTGGGGTATCGTAGAAATCGCCTTTTAAAGACGCACCTTTCTGGCCCCACAAAAATGGGCATTTCAAATTAGAAACAAATCAAATGAACAAAATAGTGTGAATAAGTAAGTATTTCAGGGGTGAGTTAGCAGGTTATTGGAGTAGTAAGTCCTGATTTTTTTGGAGGTTGCAGTGACCACTACGCCATTCAAAATAGGCAGGCTTTGGCAGAAGCAGTTAGGCCCCGTAGGATGATTTTAGCTAAAATGTGCCCCAAACTCTCAAACGGGCTTGTATCTTGCAATGGAAAATATGAGAAACATGACTTAGACAGCAAATGATACACTGTATGCCATGTTTCCAAATTTTTATGCACAGTGGTTACAGCATGAAGCGAATGCATGTGAATATACAAAGGTGCATTGCATTAAACAAGTCCAATGAGCGTGAAAAAAATGGCCGGCCTGCCTGCTTTCATCCATCATTTGTTCTAAATTTATAATTAATCAATGAGCTGAGGTGGAGTCTTAGCCAGTGGTACCATCAGGGGTGTGTAATGCACTTTAGGGTAGACAGCCAATCAGCTGCAAGATTCAATCTGTCAATCAAACACAGCAGCCAATCAGAGAGCTGGCCATTGATCAGCAGGCCCTTTATGACATCACAGACAGACCCACAGAACTCTCTGTGCTTGTCTGCTGGCTGGCTGTCAGTTGGGTGGGTGGGCGGCAGAGGGGGAGGATGTACGTCTCGTTTCTCCTGAAAATTTCGGTTTTTCGGCGTTTCCGGAAAAATTCGCGGTCCGACGCGCAAAAGTGGGGTATCGTAGAAATCGCCTTTTAAAGACGCACCTTTCTGGCCCCACAAAAATGGGCATTTCAAATTAGAAACAAGTCAAATGAACAAAATAGTGTGAATAAGTAAGTATTTCAGGGGTGAGTTAGCAGGTTATTGGGGTAGTAAGTCCTGATTTTTTTGGAGGTTGCAGTGACCACTACGCTATTCAAAATAGGCAGGCTTTAGCATAAGCAGTTAGGCCCCGTAGGATGATTTTAGCTAAAATGTGCCCCAAACACTCAAACCGGCTTGTATCTTGCAATGGAAAATATGGGAAACATGACTTAGACAGCAAATGATACACTGTATGCCATGTTTCCAAATTTTTATGCACAGTGGTTACAGCATGAAGCGAATGCATGTGAATATACAAAGGTGCATTGCATTAAACAAGTCCAATGAGCGTGAAAAAAATGGCCGGCCTGCCTGCTTTCATCCATCATTTGTTCTAAATTTATAATTAATCAATGAGCTGAGGTGGAGTCTTAGCCAGTGGTACCATCAGGGGTGTGTAATGCACTTTAGGGTAGACAGCCAATCAGCTGCCAGATTCAATCTGTCAATCAAACACAGCAGCCAATCAGAGAGCTGGCCATTGATCAGCAGGCCCTTTATGACATCACAGACAGACCCACGGAACTCTCTGTGCTTGTCTGCTGGCTGGCTGTCAGTTGGGTGGGTGGGCGGCAGAGGGGGAGGATGTACGTCTCGTTTCTCCTGAAAATTGCGGTTTTTCGGCGTTTCCGGAAAAAGTCGCGGTCCGACGCGCAAAAGTGGGGTATCGTAGAAATCGCCTTTTAAAGACGCACCTTTCTGGCCCCACAAAAATGGGCATTTCAAATTAGAAACAAGTCAAATGAACAAAATAGTGTGAATAAGTAAGTATTTCAGGGGTGAGTTAGCAGGTTATTGGGGTAGTAAGTCCTGATTTTTTTGGAGGTTGCAGTGACCACTACGCCATTCAAAATAGGCAGGCTTTGGCATAAGCAGTTAGGCCCGTAGGATGATTTTAGCTAAAATGTGCCCCAAACACTCATACCGGCTTGTATCTTGCAATGGAAAATATGGGAAACATGACTTAGACAGCAAATGATACACTGTATGCCATGTTTCCAAATTTTTATGCACAGTGGTTACAGCATGAAGCGAATGCATGTGAATATACAAAGGTGCATTGCATTAAACAAGTCCAATGAGCGTGAAAAAAATGGCCGGCCTGCCTGCTTTCATCCATCATTTGTTCTAAATTTATAATTAATCAATGAGCTGAGGTGGAGTCTTAGCCAGTGGTACCATCAGGGGTGTGTAATGCACTTTAGGGTAGACAGCCAATCAGCTGCCAGATTCAATCTGTCAATCAAACACAGCAGCCAATCAGAGAGCTGGCCATTGATCAGCAGGCCCTTTATGACATCACAGACAGACCCACGGAACTCTCTGTGCTTGTCTGCTGGCTGGCTGTCAGTTGGGTGGGTGGGCGGCAGAGGGGGAGGATGTACGTCTCGTTTCTCCTGAAAATTGCGGTTTTTCGGCGTTTCCGGAAAAAGTCGCGGTCCGACGCGCAAAAGTGGGGTATCGTAGAAATCGCCTTTTAAAGACGCACCTTTCTGGCCCCACAAAAATGGGCATTTCAAATTAGAAACAAGTCAAATGAACAAAATAGTGTGAATAAGTAAGTATTTCAGGGGTGAGTTAGCAGGTTATTGGGGTAGTAAGTCCTGATTTTTTTGGAGGTTGCAGTGACCACTACGCCATTCAAAATAGGCAGGCTTTGGCATAAGCAGTTAGGCCCGTAGGATGATTTTAGCTAAAATGTGCCCCAAACACTCATACCGGCTTGTATCTTGCAATGGAAAATATGGGAAACATGACTTAGACAGCAAATGATACACTGTATGCCATGTTTCCAAATTTTTATGCACAGTGGTTACAGCATGAAGCGAATGCATGTGAATATACAAAGGTGCATTGCATTAAACAAGTCCAATGAGCGTGAAAAAAATGGCCGGCCTGCCTGCTTTCATCCATCATTTGTTCTAAATTTATAATTAATCAATGAGCTGAGGTGGAGTCTTAGCCAGTGGTACCATCAGGGGTGTGTAATGCACTTTAGGGTAGACAGCCAATCAGCTGCCAGATTCAATCTGTCAATCAAACACAGCAGCCAATCAGAGAGCTGGCCATTGATCAGCAGGCCCTTTATGACATCACAGACAGACCCACGGAACTCTCTGTGCTTGTCTGCTGGCTGGCTGTCAGTTGGGTGGGTGGGCGGCAGAGGGGGAGGATGTACGTCTCGTTTCTCCTGAAAATTGCGTTTTTTCGGCGTTTCCGGAAAAAGTCGCGGTCCGACGCGCAAAAAGTGGGTATCGTAGAAATCGCCTTTAAAGACGCACCTTTCTGGCCCCACAAAAATGGGCATTTCAAATTAGAAACAAGTCAAATGAACAAAATAGTGTGAATAAGTAAGTATTTCAGGGGGGTGAGTTAGCAGGTTATTGGGGTAGTAAGTCCTGATTTTTTTGGAGGTTGCAGTGACCACTACGCCATTCAAAATAGGCAGGCTTTGGCATAAGCAGTTAGGCCCCGTAGGATGATTTTAGCTAAAATGTGCCCCAAACACTCAAACCGGCTTGTATCTTGCAATGGAAAATATGGGAAACATGACTTAGACAGCAAATGATACACTGTATGCCATGTTTCCAAATTTTTATGCACAGTGGTTACAGCATGAAGCGAATGCATGTGAATATACACAGGTGCATTGCATTAAACAAGTCGAATGAGCGTGAAAAAAATGGCCGGCCTGCTTTCATCCATCATTTGTTCTAAATTTATAATTAATCAATGAGCTGAGGTGGAGTCTTAGCCAGTGGTACCATCAGGGGTGTGTAATGCACTTTAGGGTAGACAGCCAATCAGCTGCCAGATTCAATCTGTCAATCAAACACAGCAGCCAATCAGAGAGCTGGCCATTGATCAGCAGGCCCTTTATGACATCACAGACAGACCCACGGAACTCTCTGTGCTTGTCTGCTGTCTGGCTGTCAGTTGGGTGGGTGGGCGGCAGAGGGGGAGGATGTACGTCTCATTTCTCCTGAAAATTGCGGTTTTTCGGCGTTTCCGGAAAAAGTCGCGGTCCGACGCGCAAAAGTGGGGTATCGTAGAAATCGCCTTTTAAAGACGCACCTTTCTGGCCCCACAAAAATGGGCATTTCAAATTAGAAACAAGTCAAATGAACAAAATAGTGTGAATAAGTAAGTATTTCAGGGGTTAGTTAGCAGGTTATTGGGGTAGTAAGTCCTCATTTTTTTGGAGGTTGCAGTGACCACTACGCCATTCAAAATAGGCAGGCTTTGGCATAAGCAGTTAGGCCCCGTAGGATGATTTTAGCTAAAATGTGCCCCAAACACTCAAACCGGCTTGTATCTTGCAATGGAAAATATGGGAAACATGACTTAGACAGCAAATGATACACTGTATGCCATGTTTCCAAATTTTTATGCACAGTAGTTACAGCATGAAGCGAATGCATGTGAATATACAAAGGTGCATTGCATTAAACAAGTCCAATGAGCGTGAAAAAAATGGCCGGCCTGCCTGCTTTCATCCATCATTTGTTCTAAATTTATAATTAATCAATGAGCTGAGGTGGAGTCTTAGCCAGTGGTACCATCAGGGGTGTGTAATGCACTTTAGGGTAGACAGCCAATCAGCTGCCAGATTCAATCTGTCAATCAAACACAGCAGCCAATCAGAGAGCTGGCCATTGATCAGCAGGCCCTTTATGACATCACAGACAGACCCACGGAACTCTCTGTGCTTGTCTGCTGTCTGGCTGTCAGTTGGGTGGGTGGGCGGCAGAGGGGGAGGATGTACGTCTCGTTTCTCCTGAAAATTGTGGTTTTTCGGCGTTTCCGGAAAAAGTCGCGGTCCGACGCGCAAAAGTGGGGTATCGTAGAAATCGCCTTTTAAAGACGCACCTTTCTGGCCCCACAAAAATGGGCATTTCAAATTAGAAACAAGTCAAATGAACAAAATAGTGTGAATAAGTAAGTATTTCAGGGGTTAGTTAGCAGGTTATTGGGGTAGTAAGTTCTCATTTTTTTGGAGGTTGCAGTGACCACTACGCCATTCAAAATAGGCAGGCTTTGGCATAAGCAGTTAGGCCCCGTAGGATGATTTTAGCTAAAATGTGCCCCAAACACTCAAACCGGCTTGTATCTTGCAATGGAAAATATGGGAAACATGACTTAGACAGCAAATAATACACTGTTTGCCATGTTTCCAAATTTTTATGCACAGTGGTTACAGCATGAAGCGAATGCATGTGAATATACAAAGGTGCATTGCATTAAACAAGTCCAATGAGCGTGAAAAAAATGGCCGGCCTGCCTGCTTTCATCCATCATTTGTTCTAAATTTATAATTAATCAATGAGCTGAGGTGGAGTCTTAGCCAGTGGTACCATCAGGGGTGTGTAATGCATTTTAGGGTAGACAGCCAATCAGCTGCCAGATTCAATCTGTCAATCAAACACAGCAGCCAATCAGAGAGCTGGCCATTGATCAGCAGGCCCTTTATGACATCACAGACAGATCCACGGAACTCTCTGTGCTTGTCTGCTGGCTGGCTGTCAGTTGGGTGGGTGGGCGGCAGAGGGGGAGGATGTACGTCTCGTTTCTCCTGAAAATTGCGGTTTTTCGGCGTTTCCGGAAAAAGTCGCGGTCCGACGCGCAAAAGTGGGGTATCGTAGAAATCGCCTTTTAAAGACGCACCTTTCTGACCCCACGAAAATGGGCATTTCAAATTAGAAACAAGTCAAATGATCAAAATAGTGTGAATAAGTAAGTATTTCAGGGGTGAGTTAGCAGGTTATTGGGTAGTAAGTCCTGATTTTTTTGGAGGTTGCAGTGACCACTACGCCATTCAAAATAGGCCGGCTTTAGCATAAGCAGTTAGGCCCCGTAGGATGATTTTAGCTAAAATGTGCCCCAAATACTCAAACCGGCTTGTATCTTGCAATGGAAAATATGGGAAACATGACTTAGACAGCAAATGATACACTGTATGCCATGTTTCCAAATTTTTATGCACAGTGGTTACAGCATGAAGCGAATGCATGTGAATATACAAAGGTGCATTGCATTAAACAAGTCCAATGAGCGTGAAAAAAATGGCCGGCCTGCCTGCTTTCATCCATCATTTGTTCTAAATTTATAATTAATCAATGAGCTGAGGTGGAGTCTTAGCCAGTGGTACCATCAGGGGTGTGTAATGCACTTTAGGGTAGACAGCCAATCAGCTGCCAGATTCAATCTGTCAATCAAACACAGCAGCCAATCAGAGAGCTGGCCATTGATCAGCAGGCCCTTTATGACATCACAGACAGACCCATGGAACTCTCTGTGCTTGTCTGCTGGCTGGCTGTCAGTTTGGTGGGTGGGCGGCAGAGGTGGAGGATGTACGTCTCGTTTCTCCTGAAAATTGCGGTTTTTCGGCGTTTCCGGAAAAAGACGCGGTCCGACACGCAAAAGTGGGGTATCGTAGAAATCGCCTTTTAAAGACGCACCTTTCTGGCCTACAAAAATGGGCATTTCAAATTAGAAACAAGTCAAATGAACAAAATAGTGTGAATAAGTAAGTATTTCAGGGGTGAGTTAGCAGGTTATTGGGGTAGTAAGTCCTGATTTTTTTGGAGGTTGCAGTGACCACTACGCCATTCAAAATAGGCAGGCTTTGGCATAAGCAGTTAGGCCCCGTAGGATGATTTTAGCTAAAATGTGCCCCAAACACTCAAACCGGCTTGTATCTTGCAATGGAAAATATGGGAAACATGACTTAGACAGCAAATGATACACTGTATGCCATGTTTCCAAATTTTTATGCACAGTGGTTACAGCATGAAGCGAATGCATGTGAATATACAAAGGTGCATTGCATTAAACAAGTCCAATGAGCGTGAAAAAAATGGCCGGCCTGCCTGCTTTCATCCATCATTTGTTCTAAATTTATAATTAATCAATGAGCTGAGGTGGAGTCTTAGCCAGTGGTACCATCAGGGGTGTGTAATGCACTTTAGGGTAGACAGCCAATCAGCTGCCAGATTTAATCTGTCAATCAAACACAGCAGCCAATCAGAGAGCTGGCCATTGATCAGCAGGCCCTTTATGACATCACAGACAGACCCACGGAACTCTCTGTGCTTGTCTGCTGGCTGGCTGTCAGTTGGGTGGGTGGGCGGCAGAGGGGGAGGATGTACGTCTTGTTTCTCCTGAAAATTGCGGTTTTTCGGCGTTTCCGGAAAAAGTCGCGGTCCGACGCGCAAAAGTGGGGTATCGTAGAAATCGCCTTTTAAAGACGCACCTTTCTGGCCCCACAAAAATGGGCATTTCAAATTAGAAACAAGTCAAATGAACAAAATAGTGTGAATAAGTAAGTATTTCAGGGGTGAGTTAGCAGGTTATTGGGGTAGTAAGTCCTGATTTTTTTGGAGGTTGCAGTGACCACTATGCCATTCAAAATAGGCAGGCTTTAGCATAAGCAGTTAGGCCCGTAGGATGATTTTAGCTAAAATGTGCCCAAACACTCAAACCGGCTTGTATCTTGCAATGGAAAATATGGGAAACATGACTTAGACAGCAAATGATACACTGTATGCCATGTTTCCAAATTTTTATGCACAGTGGTTACAGCATGAAGCGAATGCATGTGAATATACAAAGGTGCATTGCATTAAACAAGTCCAATGAGCGTGAAAAAAATGGCCGGCCTGCCTGCTTTCATCCATCATTTGTTCTAAATTTATAATTAATCAATGAGCTGAGGTGGAGTCTTAGCCAGTGGTACCATCAGGGGTGTGTAATGCACTTTAGGGTAGACAGCCAATCAGCTGCCAGATTCAATCTGTCAATCAAACACAGCAGCCAATCAGAGAGCTGGCCATTGATCAGCAGGCCCTTTATGACATCACAGACAGACCCACGGAACTCTCTGTGCTTGTCTGCTGGCTGGCTGTCAGTTGGGTGGGTGGGCGGCAGAGGGGGAGGATGTACGTCTCGTTTCTCCTGAAAATTGCGGTTTTTCGGCGTTTCCGGAAAAAGTCGCGGTCCGACGCGCAAAAGTGGGGTATCGTAGAAATCGCCTTTTAAAGACGCACCTTTCTGGCCCCACAAAAATGGGCATTTCAAATTAGAAACAAATCAAATAAACAAAATAGTGTGAATAAGTAAGTATTTCAGGGGTGAGTAAGCAGGTTATTGGGGTAGTAAGTCCTGATTTTTTTGAAGGTTGCAGTGACCACTACGCCATTCAAAATAGGCAGGCTTTGGCATAAGCAGTTAGGCCCGTAGGATGATTTTAGCTAAAATGTGCCCCAAACACTCAAATCGGCTTGTATCTTGCAATGGAAAATATGGTAAACATGACTTAGACAGCAAATGATACACTGTATGCCATGTTTCCAAATTTTTATGCACAGTGGTTACAGCATGAAGCGAATGCATGTGAATATACACAGGTGCATTGCATTAAACAAGTCCAATGAGCGTGAAAAAAATGGCCGGCCTGCCTGCTTTCATCCATCATTTGTTCTAAATTTATAATTAATCAATGAGCTGAGGTGGAGTCTTAGCCAGTGGTACCATCAGGGGTGTGTAATGCACTTTAGGGTAGACAGCCAATCAGCTGCCAGATTCAATCTGTCAATCAAACACAGCAGCCAATCAGAGAGCTGGCCATTGATCAGCAGGCCCTTTATGACATCACAGACAGACCCACGGAACTCTCTGTGCTTGTCTGCTGGCTGGCTGTCAGTTGGATGGGTGGACGGCAGAGGGGGAGGATGTACGTCTTGTTTCTCCTGAAAATTGCGGTTTTTCGGCGTTTCCGGAAAAAGTCGCGGTCCGACGCGCAAAAGTGGGGTATCGTAGAAATCGCCTCTTAAAGACGCACCTTTCTGGCCCCACAAAAATGGGCATTTCAAATTAGAAACAAGTCAAATGAACAAAATAGTGTGAATAAATAAGTATTTCAGGGGTAAGTTAGCAGGTTATTGGGGTAGTAAGTCCGGATTTTTTTGGAGGTTGCAGTGACCACTACGCCATTCAAAATAGGCAGGCTTTGGCATAAGCAGTTAGGCCCCGTAGGATGATTTTAGCTAAAATGTGCCCCAAACACTCAAACCGGCTTGTATCTTGCAATGGAAAATATGGGAAACATGACTTAGACAGCAAATGATACACTGTATGCCATGTTTCCAAATTTTTATGCACAGTGGTTACAGCATGAAGCGAATGCATGTGAATATACAAAGGTGCATTGCATTAAACAAGTCCAATGAGCGTGAAAAAAATGGCCGGCCTGCCTGCTTTCATCCATCATTTGTTCTAAATTTATAATTAATCAATGAGCTGAGGTGGAGTCTTAGCCAGTGGTACCATCAGGGGTGTGTAATGCACTTTAAGGTAGACAGCCAATCAGCTGCCAGATTCAATCTGTCAATCAAACACAGCAGCCAATCAGAGAGCTGGCCATTGATCAGCAGGCCCTTTATGACATCACAGACAGACCCACGGAACTCTCTGTGCTTGTCTGCTGGCTGGCTGTCAGTTGGGTGGGTGGGCGGCAGAGGGGGAGGATGTACGTCTCGTTTCTCCTGAAAATTGCGGTTTTTCGGCGTTTCCGGAAAAAGTCGCGGTCCGACGCGCAAAAGTGGGGTATCGTAGAAATCGCCTTTTAAAGACGCACCTTTCTGGCCCCACAAAAATGGGCATTTCAAATTAAAAACAAGTCAAATGAACAAAATAGTGTGAATAAGTAAGTATTTCAGGGGTGAGTTAGCAGGTTATTGGGGTAGTAAGTCCTGATTTTTTTGGAGGTTGCAGTGACCACTACGCCATTCAAAATAGGCAGGCTTTAGCATAAGCAGTTAGGCCCCGTAGGATGATTTTAGCTAAAATGTGCCCCAAACACTCAAACCGGCTTGTATCTTGCAATGGAAAATATGGGAAACATGACTTAGACAGCAAATGATACACTGTATGCCATGTTTCCAAATTTTTATGCACAGTGGTTACAGCATGAAGCGAATGCATGTGAATATACACAGGTGCATTGCATTAAACAAGTCCAATGAGCGTGAAAAAAATGGCCGGCCTGCCTGCTTTCATCCATCATTTGTTCTAAATTTATAATTAATCAATGAGCTGAGGTGGAGTCTTAGCCAGTGGTACCATCAGGGGTGTGTAATGCACTTTAGGGTAGACAGCCAATCAGCTGCCAGATTCAATCTGTCAATCAAACACAGCAGCCAATCAGAGAGCTGGCCATTGATCAGCAGGCCCTTTATGACATCACAGACAGACCCACGGAACTCTCTGTGCTTGTCTGCTGGCTGGCTGTCAGTTTGGTGGGTGGGCGGCAGAGGGGGAGGATGTACGTCTCGTTTCTCCTGACAATTGCGGTTTTTCGGCGTTTCCGGAAAAAGTCGCGGTCCGACGCGCAAAAGTGGGGTATCGTAGAAATCGCCTTTTAAAGACGCACCTTTCTGGCCCCACAAAAATGGGCATTTCAAATTAGAAACAAATCAAATAAACAAAATAGTGTGAATAAGTAAGTATTTCAGGGGTGAGTAAGCAGGTTATTGGGGTAGTAAGTCCTGATTTTTTTGGAGGTTGCAGTGACCACTACGCCATTCAAAATAGGCAGGCTTTGGCATAAGCAGTTAGGCCCCGTAGGATGATTTTAGCTAAAATGTGCCCCAAACACTCAAATCGGCTTGTATCTTGCAATGGAAAATATGGGAAACATGACTTAGACAGCAAATGATACACTGTATGCCATGTTTCCAAATTTGTATGCACAGTGGTTACAGCATGAAGCGAATGCATGTGAATATACAAAGGTGCATTGCATTAAACAAGTCCAATGAGCGTGAAAAAAATGGCCGGCCTGCCTGCTTTCATCCATCATTTGTTCTAAATTTATAATTAATCAATGAGCTGAGGTGGAGTCTTAGCCAGTGGTACCATCAGGGGTGTGTAATGCACTTTAGGGTAGACAGCCAATCAGCTGCCAGATTCAATCTGTCAATCAAACACAGCAGCCAATCAGAGAGCTGGCCATTGATCAGCAGGCCCTTTATGACATCACAGACAGACCCACGGAACTCTCTGTGCTTGTCTGCTGGCTGGCTGTCAGTTGGGTGGGTGGGCGGCAGAGGGGGAGGATGTACGTCTCGTTTCTCCTGAAAATTGCGGTTTTTCGGCGTTTCCGGAAAAAGTCGCGGTCCGACGCGCAAAAGTGGGGTATCGTAGAAATCGCCTTTTAAAGACGCACCTTTCTGGCCCCACAAAAATGGGCATTTCAAATTAGAAACAAATCAAATAAACAAAATAGTGTGAATAAGTAAGTATTTCAGGGGTGAGTAAGCAGGTTATTGGGGTAGTAAGTCCTGATTTTTTTGAAGGTTGCAGTGACCACTACGCCATTCAAAATAGGCAGGCTTTGGCATAAGCAGTTAGGCCCCGTAGGATGATTTTAGCTAAAATGTGCCCCAAACACTCAAATCGGCTTGTATCTTGCAATGGAAAATATGGTAAACATGACTTAGACAGCAAATGATACACTGTATGCCATGTTTCCAAATTTTTATGCACAGTGGTTACAGCATGAAGCGAATGCATGTGAATATACACAGGTGCATTGCATTAAACAAGTCCAATGAGCGTGAAAAAAATGGCCGGCCTGCCTGCTTTCATCCATCATTTGTTCTAAATTTATAATTAATCAATGAGCTGAGGTGGAGTCTTAGCCAGTGGTACCATCAGGGGTGTGTAATGCACTTTAGGGTAGACAGCCAATCAGCTGCCAGATTCAATCTGTCAATCAAACACAGCAGCCAATCAGAGAGCTGGCCATTGATCAGCAGGCCCTTTATGACATCACAGACAGACCCACGGAACTCTCTGTGCTTGTCTGCTGGCTGGCTGTCAGTTGGATGGGTGGACGGCAGAGGGGGAGGATGTACGTCTTGTTTCTCCTGAAAATTGCGGTTTTTCGGCGTTTCCGGAAAAAGTCGCGGTCCGACGCGCAAAAGTGGGGTATCGTAGAAATCGCCTCTTAAAGACGCACCTTTCTGACCCCACAAAAATGGGCATTTCAAATTAGAAACAAGTCAAATGAACAAAATAGTGTGAATAAATAAGTATTTCAGGGGTAAGTTAGCAGGTTATTGGGGTAGTAAGTCCGGATTTTTTTGGAGGTTGCAGTGACCACTACGCCATTCAAAATAGGCAGGCTTTGGCATAAGCAGTTAGGCCCCGTAGGATGATTTTAGCTAAAATGTGCCCCAAACACTCAAACCGGCTTGTATCTTGCAATGGAAAATATGGGAAACATGACTTAGACAGCAAATGATACACTGTATGCCATGTTTCCAAATTTTTATGCACAGTGGTTACAGCATGAAGCGAATGCATGTGAATATACAAAGGTGCATTGCATTAAACAAGTCCAATGAGCGTGAAAAAAATGGCCGGCCTGCCTGCTTTCATCCATCATTTGTTCTAAATTTATAATTAATCAATGAGCTGAGGTGGAGTCTTAGCCAGTGGTACCATCAGGGGTGTGTAATGCACTTTAAGGTAGACAGCCAATCAGCTGCCAGATTCAATCTGTCAATCAAACACAGCAGCCAATCAGAGAGCTGGCCATTGATCAGCAGGCCCTTTATGACATCACAGACAGACCCACGGAACTCTCTGTGCTTGTCTGCTGGCTGGCTGTCAGTTGGGTGGGTGGGCGGCAGAGGGGGAGGATGTACGTCTCGTTTCTCCTGAAAATTGCGGTTTTTCGGCGTTTCCGGAAAAAGTCGCGGTCCGACGCGCAAAAGTGGGGTATCGTAGAAATCGCCTTTTAAAGACGCACCTTTCTGGCCCCACAAAAATGGGCATTTCAAATTAAAAACAAGTCAAATGAACAAAATAGTGTGAATAAGTAAGTATTTCAGGGGTGAGTTAGCAGGTTATTGGGGTAGTAAGTCCTGATTTTTTTGGAGGTTGCAGTGACCACTACGCCATTCAAAATAGGCAGGCTTTAGCATAAGCAGTTAGGCCCCGTAGGATGATTTTAGCTAAAATGTGCCCCAAACACTCAAACCGGCTTGTATCTTGCAATGGAAAATATGGGAAACATGACTTAGACAGCAAATGATACACTGTATGCCATGTTTCCAAATTTTTATGCACAGTGGTTACAGCATGAAGCGAATGCATGTGAATATACACAGGTGCATTGCATTAAACAAGTCCAATGAGCGTGAAAAAAATGGCCGGCCTGCCTGCTTTCATCCATCATTTGTTCTAAATTTATAATTAATCAATGAGCTGAGGTGGAGTCTTAGCCAGTGGTACCATCAGGGGTGTGTAATGCACTTTAGGGTAGACAGCCAATCAGCTGCCAGATTCAATCTGTCAATCAAACACAGCAGCCAATCAGAGAGCTGGCCATTGATCAGCAGGCCCTTTATGACATCACAGACAGACCCACGGAACTCTCTGTGCTTGTCTGCTGGCTGGCTGTCAGTTTGGTGGGTGGGCGGCAGAGGGGGAGGATGTACGTCTCGTTTCTCCTGACAATTGCGGTTTTTCGGCGTTTCCGGAAAAAGTCGCGGTCCGACGCGCAAAAGTGGGGTATCGTAGAAATCGCCTTTTAAAGACGCACCTTTCTGGCCCCACAAAAATGGGCATTTCAAATTAGAAACAAATCAAATAAACAAAATAGTGTGAATAAGTAAGTATTTCAGGGGTGAGTAAGCAGGTTATTGGGGTAGTAAGTCCTGATTTTTTTGGAGGTTGCAGTGACCACTACGCCATTCAAAATAGGCAGGCTTTGGCATAAGCAGTTAGGCCCCGTAGGATGATTTTAGCTAAAATGTGCCCCAAACACTCAAATCGGCTTGTATCTTGCAATGGAAAATATGGGAAACATGACTTAGACAGCAAATGATACACTGTATGCCATGTTTCCAAATTTGTATGCACAGTGGTTACAGCATGAAGCGAATGCATGTGAATATACACAGGTGCATTGCATTAAACAAGTCTAATGAGCGTGAAAAAAATGGCCGGCCTGCCTGCTTTCATCCTTCATTTGTTCTAAATTTATAATTAATCAATGAGCTGAGGTGGAGTCTTAGCCAGTGGTACCATCAGGGGTGTGTAATTCACTTTAGGGTAGACAGCCAATCAGCTGCCAGATTCAATCTGTCAATCAAACACAGCAGCCAATCAGAGAGCTTGCCATTGATCAGCAGGCCCTTTATGACATCACAGACAGACCCACGGAACTCTCTGTGCTTGTCTGCTGGCTGGCTGTCAGTTGGGTGGGTGGGCGGCAGAGGGGGAGGATGTACGTCTCGTTTCTCCTAAAAATTGCGGTTTTTCGGCGTTTCCGGAAAAAGTCGCGGTCCGACGCGCAAAAGCGGGGTATCGTAGAAATCGCCTTTTAAAGACGCACCTTTCTGGCCCCACAAAAATGGGCATTTCAAATTAGAAACAAGTCAAATGAACAAAATAGTGTGAATAAGTAAGTATTTCAGGGGTGAGTTAGCAGGTTATTGGGGTAGTAAGTCCTGATTTTTTTGGAGGTTGCAGTGACCACTACGCCATTCAAAATAGGCAGGCTTTGGCATAAGCAGTTAGGCCCCGTAGGATGATTTTAGCTAAAATGTGCCCCAAACACTCAAACCAGCTTGTATCTTGCAATGGAAAATATGGGAAACATGACTTAGACAGCAAATGATACACTGTATGCCATGTTTCCAAATTTTTATGCACAGTGGTTACAGCATGAAGCGAATGCATGTGAATATACAAAGGTGCATTGCATTAAACAAGTCCAATGAGCGTGAAAAAAATGGCCGGCCTGCCTGCTTTCATCCATCATTTGTTCTAAATTTATAAGTAATCAAGGAGCTGAGGTGGAGTCTTAGCCAGTGGTACCATCAGGGGTGCGTAATGCACTTTAGGGTAGACAGCCAATCAGCTGCCAGATTCAATCTGTCAATCAAACACAGCAGCCAATCAGAGAGCTGGCCATTGATCAGCAGGCCCTTTATGACATCACAGACAGACCCACGGAACTCTCTGTGCTTGTCTGCTGGCTGGCTGTCAGTTGGGTGGGTGGGCGGCAGAGGGGGAGGATGTACGTCTCGTTTCTCCTAAAAATTGCGGTTTTTCGGCGTTTCCGGAAAAAGTCGCGGTCCGACGCGCAAAAGCGGGGTATCGTAGAAATCGCCTTTTAAAGACGCACCTTTCTGGCCCCACAAAAATGGGCATTTCAAATTAGAAACAAGTCAAATGAACAAAATAGTGTGAATAAGTAAGTATTTCAGGGGTGAGTTAGCAGGTTATTGGGGTAGTAAGTCCTGATTTTTTTGGAGGTTGCAGTGACCACTACGCCATTCAAAATAGGCAGGCTTTAGCATAAGCAGTTAGGCCCCGTAGGATGATTTTAGCTAAAATGTGCCCCAAACACGCAAACCGGCTTGTATCTTGCAATGGAAAATATGGGAAACATGACTTAGACAGCAAATGATACACTGTATGCCATGTTTCCAAATTTTTATGCACAGTGGTTACAGCATGAAGCGAATGCATGTGAATATACAAAGGTGCATTGCATTAAACAAGTCGAATGAGCGTGAAAAAAATGGCCGGCCTGCCTGCTTTCATCCATCATTTGTTCTAAATTTATAATTAATCAATGAGCTGAGGTGGAGTCTTAGCCAGTGGTACCATCAGGGGTGTGTAATGCACTTTAGGGTAGACAGCCAATCAGCTGCCAGATTCAATCTGTCAATCAAACACAGCAGCCAATCAGAGAGCTGGCCATTGATCAGCAGGCCTTTTATGACATCACAGACAGACCCACGGAACTCTCTGTGCTTGTCTGCTGGCTGGCTGTCAGTTGGGTGGGTGGGCGGCAGAGGGGGAGGATGTACGTCTCGTTTCTCCTGAAAATTGCGGTTTTTCTGCGTTTCCGGAAAAATTCGCGGTCCGACGCGCAAAAGTGGGGTATCGTAGAAATCGCCTTTTAAATACGCACCTTCCTGGCGCCACAAAAATGGGCATTTCAAATTAGAAACAAGTCAAATGAACAAAATAGTGTGAATAAGTAAGTATTTCAGGGGTGAGTTAGCAGGTTATTGGGGTAGTAAGTCCTGATTTTTTTGGAGGTTGCAGTGACCACTACGCTATTCAAAATAGGCAGGCTTTGGCATAAGCAGTTAGGCCCCGTAGGATGATTTTAGCTAAAATGTGCCCCAAACACTCAAACCGGCTTGTATCTTGCAATGGAAAATATGGGAAACATGACTTAAGACAGCAAATGATACACTGTATGCCATGTTTCCAAATTTTTATGCACAGTGGTTACAGCATGAAGCGAATGCATGTGAATATACAAAGGTGCATTGCATTAAACAAGTCCAATGAGCGTGAAAAAAATGGCTGGCCTGCCTGCTTTCATCCATCATTTGTTCTAAATTTATAATTAATCAATGAGCTGAGGTGGAGTCTTAGCCAGTGGTACCATCAGGGGTGTGTAATGCACTTTAGGGTAGACAGCCAATCAGCTGCCAGATTCAATCTGTCAATCAAACACAGCAGCCAATCAGAGAGCTGGCCATTGATCAGCAGGCCCTTTATGACATCACAGACAGACCCACGGAACTCTCTGTGCTTGTCTGCTGGCTGGCTGTCAGTTGGGTGGGTGGGCGGCAGAGGGGGAGGATGTACGTCTCGTTTCTCCTGAAAATTGCGGTTTTTCGGCGTTTCCGGAAAAAGTCGCGGTCCGACACGCAAAAGTGGGGTATCGTAGAAATCGCCTTTTAAAGACGCACCTTTCTGGCCCCACAAAAATGGGCATTTCAAATTAGAAACAAGTCAAATGAACAAAATAGTGTGAATAAGTAAGTATTTCAGGGGTGAGTTAGCAGGTTATTGGGGTAGTAAGTCCTGATTTTTTTGGAGGTTGCAGTGACCACTACGCCATTCAAAATAGGCAGGCTTTAGCATAAGCAGTTAGGCCCGTAGGATGATTTTAGCTAAAATGTGCCCAAACACTCAAACCGGCTTGTATCTTGCAATGGAAAATATGGGAAACATGACTTAGACAGCAAATGATACACTGATGCCATGTTTCCAAATTTTTATGCACAGTGGTTACAGCATGAAGCGAATGCATGTGAATATACAAAGGTGCATTGCATTAAACAAGTCCAATGAGCGTGAAAAAAATGGCCGGCCTGCCTGCTTTCATCCATCATTTGTTCTAAATTTATAATTAATCAATGAGCTGAGGTGGAGTCTTAGCCAGTGGTACCATCAGGGGTGTGTAATGCACTTTAGGGTAGACAGCCAATCAGCTGCCAGATTCAATCTGTCAATCAAACACAGCAGCCAATCAGAGAGCTGGCCATTGATCAGCAGGCCCTTTATGACATCACAGACAGACCCACGGAATTCTCTGTGCTTGTCTGCTGGCTGGCTGTCAGTTGGGTGGGTGGGCGGCAGAGGGGGAGGATGTACGTCTCGTTTCTCCTAAAAATTGCGGTTTTTCGGCGTTTCCGGAAAAAGTCCCGGTCCGACGCGCAAAAGTGGGGTATCGTAGAAATCGCCTTTTAAAGACGCACCTTTCTGGCCCCACAAAAATGGGCATTTCAAATAAGAAACAAATCAAATGAACAAAATAGTGTGAATAAGTAAGTATTTCAGGGGTGAGTTAGCAGGTTATTGGGGTAGTAAGTCCTGATTTTTTTGAAAGTTGCAGTGACCACTACGCCATTCAAAATAGGCAGGCTTTGGCATAAGCAGTTAGGCCCCGTAGGATGATTTTAGCTAAAATGTGCCCCAAACTTTTAAACGGGCTTGTATCTTGCAATGGAAAATATGGGAAACATGACTTAGACAGCAAATGATACACTGTATGCCATGTTTCCAAATTTTTAGGCACAGTGGTTACAGCATGAAGCGAATGCATGTGAATATACAAAGGTGCATTGCATTAAACAAGTCCAATGAGCGTGAAAAAAATGTCCGGCCTGCCTGCTTTCATTCATCATTTGTTCTAAATTTATAATTAATCAATGAGCTGAGGTGGAGTCTTAGCCAGTGGTACCATCAGGGTTGTGTAATGCACTTTAAGGTAGACAGCCAATCAGCTGCCAGATTCAATCTGTCAATCAAACACAGCAGCCAATCAGAGAGCTGGCCATTGATCAGCAGGCCCTTTATGACATCACAGACAGACCCACGGAACTCTCTGTGCTTGTCTGCTGGCTTGCTGTCAGTTGGGTGGGTGGGCGGCAGAGGGGGAGGATGTACGTCTTGTTTCTCCTGAAAATTGCGGTTTTTCGGCATTTCCGGAAAAAGTCGCGGTCCGACGCGCAAAAGTGGGGTATCGTAGAAATCGCCTTTTAAAGACGCACCTTTCTGGCCCCACAAAAATGGGCATTTCAAATTAGAAACAAGTCAAATGAACAAAATAGTGTGAATAAGTAAGTATTTCAGGGGTGAGTTAGCAGGTTATTGGGGTAGTAAGTCCTGATTTTTTTGGAGGTTGCAGTGACCACTACGCCATTCAAAATAGGCAGGCTTTGGCATAAGCAGTTAGGCCCCGTAGGATGATTTTAGCTAAAATGTGCCCCAAACACTCAAACCGGCTTGTATCTTGCAATGGAAAATATGGGAAACATGACTTAGACAGCAAATGATACACTGTATGCCATGTTTCCAAATTTTTATGCACAGTGGTTACAGCATGAAGCGAATGCATGTGAATATACACAGGTGCATTGCATTAAACAAGTCCAATGAGCGTGAAAAAAATGGCCGGCCTGCCTGCTTTCATCCATCATTTGTTCTAAATTTATAATTAATCAATGAGCTGAGGTGGAGTCTTAGCCAGTGGTACCATCAGGGGTGTGTAATGCACTTTAGGGTAGACAGCCAATCAGCTGCCAGATTCAATCTGTCAATCAAACACAGCAGCCAATCAGAGAGCTGGCCATTGATCAGCAGGCCCTTTATGACATCACAGACAGACCCACGGAACTCTCTGTGCTTGTCTGCTGGCTGGCTGTCAGTTGGGTGGGTGGGCGGCAGAGGGGGAGGATGTACGTCTCGTTTCTCCTGAAAATTGCGGTTTTTCGGCGTTTCCGGAAAAAGTCGCGGTCCGACGGGCAAAAGTGGGGTATCGTAGAAATCGCCTTTTAAAGACGCACCTTTCTGGCCCCACAAAAATGGGCATTTCAAATTAGAAACAAGTCAAATGAACAAAATAGTGTGAATAAGTAAGTATTTCAGGGGTGAGTTAGCAGGTTATTGGGGTAGTAAGTCCTGATTTTTTTGGAGGTTGCAGTGACCACTACGCCATTCAAAATAGGCAGGCTTTGGCATAAGCAGTTAGGCCCCGTAGGATGATTTTAGCTAAAATGTGCCCCAAACTCTCAAACCGGCTTGTATCTTGCAATGGAAAATATGGGAAACATGACTTAGACAGCAAATGATACACTGTATGCCATGTTTACAAATTTTTATGCACAGTGGTTACAGCATGAAGCGAATGCATGTGAATATACAAAGGTGCATTGCATTAAACAAGTCCAATGAGCGTGAAAAAAATGGCCGGCCTGCCTGCTTTCATCCATCATTTGTTCTAAATTTATAATTAATCAATGAGCTGAGGTGGAGTCTTAGCCAGTGGTACCATCAGGGGTGTGTAATGCACTTTAAGGTAGACAGCCAATCAGCTGCCAGATTCAATCTGTCAATCAAACACAGCAGCCAATCAGAGAGCTGGCCATTGATCAGCAGGCCCTTTATGACATCACAGACAGACCCACGGAACTCTCTGTGCTTGTCTGCTGGCTGGCTGTCAGTTGGGTGGGTGGGCGGCAGAGGGGGAGGATGTACGTCTTGTTTCTCCTGAAAATTGCGGTTTTTCGGCGTTTCCGGAAAAAGTCGCGGTCCGACGCGCAAAAGTGGGGTATTGTAGAAATCGCCTTTTAAAGACGCACCTTTCTGGCCCCACAAAAATGGGCATTTCAAATTAGAAACAAGTCAAATGAACAAAATAGTGTGAACAAGTAAGTATTTCAGGGGTGAGTTAGCAGGTTATTGGGGTAGTAAGTCCTTATTTTTTTGGAGGTTGCAGTGACCACTACGCCATTCAAAATAGGCAGGCTTTGGCATAAGCAGTTAGGCCCCGTAGGATGATTTTAGCTAAAATGTGCCCCAAACACTCAAACCGGCTTGTATCTT
Organism: Crinia signifera; assembly: GCF_055691185.1. Lineage (NCBI taxonomy): Eukaryota > Metazoa > Chordata > Amphibia > Anura > Myobatrachidae > Crinia > Crinia signifera. Next base: position 162,448,110 of record NC_139218.1, on the reverse strand, counting down.
GCAATGGAAAATATGGGAAACATGACTTAGACAGCAAATGATACACTGTATGCCATGTTTCCAAATTTTTATGCACAGTGGTTACAGCATGAAGCGAATGCATATGAATATACACAGGTGCATTGCATTAAACAAGTCCAATGAGCGTGAAAAAAATGGCCGGCCTGCCTGCTTTCATCCATCATTTGTTCTAAATTTATAATTAATCAATGAGCTGAGGTGGAGTCTTAGCCAGTGGTACCATCAGGGGTGTGTAATGCACTTTAGGGTAGACAGCCAATCAGCTGCCAGATTCAATCTGTCAATCAAACACAGCAGCCAATCAGAGAGCTGGCCATTGATCAGCAGGCCCTTTATGACATCACAGACAGACCCACGGAACTCTCTGTGCTTGTCTGCTGGCTGGCTGTCAGTTGGGTGGGTGGGCGGCAGAGGGGGAGGATGTACGTCTCGTTTCTCCTGAAAATTTCGGTTTTTCCGCGTTTCCGGAAAAAGTCGCGGTCCGACGCGCAAAAGTTGGGTATCGTAGAAATCGCCTTTTAAAGACGCACCTTTCTGGCCCCACAAAAATGGGCATTTCAAATTAGAAACAAGTCAAATGAACAAAATAGTGTGAATAAGTAAGTATTTCAGGGGTGAGTTAGCAGGTTATTGGGGTAGTAAGTCCTGATTTTTTTGGAGGTTGCAGTGACCACTACGCCATTCAAAATAGGCAGGCTTTAGCATAAGCAGTTAGGCCCCTTAGGATGATTTTAGCTAAAATGTGCCCCAAACACTCAAACCGGCTTGTATCTTGCAATGGAAAATATGGGAAACATGACTTAGACAGCAAATGATACACTGTATGCCATGTTTCCAAATTTTTATGCACAGTGGTTACAGCATGAAGCGAATGCATGTGAATATACACAGGTGCATTGCATTAAACAAGTCCAATGAGCGTGAAAAAAATGGCTGGCCTGCCTGCTTTCATCCATCATTTGTTCTAAATGTATAATTAATCAATGAGCTGAGGTGGAGTCTTAGCCAGTGGTACCATCAGGGGTGTGTAATGCACTTTAGGGTAGACAGCCAATCAGCTGCCAGATTCAATCTGTCAATCAAACACAGCAGCCAATCAGAGAGCTGGCCATTGATCAGCAGGCCCTTTATGACATCACAGACAGACCCACGGAACTCTCTGTGCTTGTCTGCTGGCTGGCTGTCAGTTGGGTGGGTGGGCGGCAGAGGGGGAGGATGTACGTCTCGTTTCTCCTGAAAATTGCGTTTTTTCGGCGTTTCCGGAAAAAGTCGCGGTCCGACGCGCAAAAGTGGGGTATCGTAGAAATCGCCTTTTAAAGACGCACCTTTCTGGCCCCACAAAAATGGGCATTTCAAATTAGAAACAAGTCAAATGAACAAAATAGTGTGAATAAGTAAGTATTTCAGGGGTGAGTTAGCAGGTTATTGGGGTAGTAAGTCCTGATTTTTTTGGAGGTTGCAGTGACCACTACGCCATTCAAAATAGGCAGGCTTTAGCATAAGCAGTTAGGCCCCGTAGGATGATTTTAGCTAAAATGTGCCCCAAACACTCAAACCGGCTTGTATCTTTCAATGGAAAATATGGGAAACATGACTTAGACAGCAAATGATACACTGTACTGTATGCCATGTTTCCAAATTTTTATGCACAGTGGTTACAGCATGAAGCGAATGCATGTGAATATACACAGGTGCATTGCATTAAACAAGTCCAATGAGCGTGAAAAAAATGGCCGGCCTGCCTGCTTTAATCCATCATTTGTTCTAAATTTATAATTAATCAATGAGCTGAGGTGGAGTCTTAGCCAGTGGTACCATCAGGGGTGTGTAATGCACTTTAGGGTAGACAGCCAATCAGCTGCCAGATTCAATCTGTCAATCAATCAAACACAGCAGCCAATCAGAGAGCTGGCCATTGATCAGCAGGCCCTTTATGACATCACAGACAGACCCACGGAACTCTCTGTGCTTGTCTGCTGGCTGGCTGTCAGTTGGGTGGGTGGGCGGCAGAGGGGGAGGATGTACGTCTCGTTTCTCCTGAAAATTGCGGTTTTTCGGCGTTTCCGGAAAAAGTCGCGGTCCGACGCGCAAAAGTGGGGTATCGTAGAAATCGCCTTTTAAAGACGCACCTTTCTGGCCCCACAAAAATGGGCATTTCAAATTAGAAACAAGTCAAATGAACAAAATAGTGTGAATAAGTAAGTATTTCAGGGGTTAGTTAGCAGGTTATTGGGGTAGTAAGTCCTGATTTTTTTGGAGGTTGCAGTGACCACTACGCCATTCAAAATAGGCAGGCTTTAGCATAAGCAGTTAGGCCCCGTAGGATGATTTTAGCTAAAATGTGCCCCAAACACTCAAACCGGCTTGTATCTTGCAATGGAAAATATGGGAAACATGACTTAGACAGCAAATGATACACTGTATGCCATGTTTCCAAATTTTTATGCACAGTGGTTACAGCATGAAGCGAATGCATGTGAATATACAAAGGTGCATTGCATTAAACAAGTCCAATGAGCGTGAAAAAAATGGCCGGCCTGCCTGCTTTCATCCATCATTTGTTCTAAATTTATAATTAATCAATGAGCTGAGGTGGAGTCTTAGCCAGTGGTACCATCAGGGGTGTGTAATGCACTTTAGGGTAGACAGCCAATCAGCTGCCAGATTCAATCTGTCAATCAAACACAGCAGCCAATCAGAGAGCTGGCCATTGATCAGCAGGCCCTTTATGACATCACAGACAGACCCACGGAACTCTCTGTGCTTGTCTGCTGGCTGGCTGTCAGTTGGGTGGGTGGGCGGCAGAGGGGGAGGATGTACGTCTCGTTTCTCCTAAAAATTGCGGTTTTTCGGCGTTTCCGGAAAAAGTCGCGGTCCGACGCGCAAAAGTGGGGTATCGTAGAAATCGCCTTTTAAAGACGCACCTTTCTGGCCCCACAAAAATGGGCATTTCAAATTAGAAACAAGTCAAATGAACAAAATAGTGTGAATAAGTAAGTATTTCAGGGGTGAGTTAGCAGGTTATTGGGGTAGTAAGTCCTGATTTTTTTGGAGGTTGCAGTGACCACTACGCCATTCAAAATAGGCAGGCTTTGGCATAAGCAGTTAGGCCCCGTAGGATGATTTTAGCTAAAATGTGCCCCAAACACTCAAACCGGCTTGTATCTTGCAATGGAAAATATGGGAAACATGACTTAGACAGCAAATGATACACTGTATGCCATGTTTCCAAATTTTTATGCACAGTGGTTACAGCATGAAGCGAATGCATGTGAATATACACAGGTGCATTGCATTAAACAAGTCCAATGAGCGTGAAAAAAATGGCCGGCCTGCCTGCTTTCATCCATCATTTGTTCTAAATTTATAATTAATCAATGAGCTGAGGTGGAGTCTTAGCCAGTGGTACCATCAGGGGTGTGTAATGCACTTTAGGGTAGACAGCCAATCAGCTGCCAGATTCAATCTGTCAATCAATCAAACACAGCAGCCAATCAGAGAGCTGGCCATTGATCAGCAGGCCCTTTATGACATCACAGACAGACCCACGGAACTCTCTGTGCTTGTCTGCAGGCTGGCTGTCAGTTGGGTGGGTGGGCGGCAGAGGGGGAGGATGTACGTCTCGTTTCTCCTGAAAATTGCGGTTTTTCAGCGTTTCCGGAAAAAGTCGCGGTCCGACGCGCAAAAGTGGGGTATCGTAGAAATCGCCTTTTAAAGACGCACCTTTCTGGCCCCACAAAAATGGGCATTTCAAATTAGAAACAAGTCAAATGAACAAAATAGTGTGAATAAGTAAGTATTTCAGGGGTGAGTTAGCAGGTTATTGGGGTAGTAAGTCCTGATTTTTTTGGAGGTTGCAGTGACCACTACGCCATTCAAAATAGGCAGGCTTTGGCATAAGCAGTTAGGCCCCGTAGGATGATTTTAGCTAAAATGTGCCCCAAACACTCAAACCGGCTTGTATCTTGCAATGGAAAATATGGGAAACATGACTTAGACAGCAAATGATACACTGTATGCCATGTTTCCAAATTTTTATGCACAGTGGTTACAGCATGAAGCGAATGCATGTGAATATACACAGGTGCATTGCATTAAACAAGTCCAATGAGCGTGAAAAAAATGGCCGGCCTGCCTGCTTTCATCCATCATTTGTTCTAAATTTATAATTAATCAATGAGCTGAGGTGGAGTCTTAGCCAGTGGTACCATCAGGGGTGTGTAATGCACTTTAGGGTAGACAGCCAATCAGCTGCCAGATTCAATCTGTCAATCAATCAAACACAGCAGCCAATCAGAGAGCTGGCCATTGATCAGCAGGCCCTTTATGACATCACAGACAGACCCACGGAACTCTCTGTGCTTGTCTGCTGGCTGGCTGTCAGTTGGGTGGGTGGGCGGCAGAGGGGGAGGACGTACGTCTCGTTTCTCCTGAAAATTGCGGTTTTTCGGCGTTTCCGGAAAAAGTCGCGGTCCGACGCGCAAAAGTGGGGTATCGTAGAAATCGCCTTTTAAAGACGCACCTTTCTGGCCCCACAAAAATGGGCATTTCAAATTAGAAACAAGTCAAATGAACAAAATAGTGTGAATAAGTAAGTATTTCAGGGGTGAGTTAGCAGGTTATTGGGGTAGTAAGTCCTGATTTTTTTGGAGGTTGCAGTGACCACTACGCCATTCAAAATAGGCAGGCTTTGGCATAAGCAGTTAGGCCCCGTAGGATGATTTTAGCTAAAATGTGCCCCAAACTCTCAAACCGGCTTGTATCTTGCAATGGAAAATATGGGAAACATGACTTAGACAGCAAATGATACACTGTATGCCATGTTTACAAATTTTTATGCACAGTGGTTACAGCATGAAGCGAATGCATGTGAATATACAAAGGTGCATTGCATTAAACAAGTCCAATGAGCGTGAAAAAAATGGCCGGCCTGCCTGCTTTCATCCATCATTTGTTCTAAATTTATAATTAATCAATGAGCTGAGCTGGAGTCTTAGCCAGTGGTACCATCAGGGGTGTGTAATGCACTTTAAGGTAGACAGCCAATCAGCTGCCAGATTCAATCTGTCAATCAAACACAGCAGCCAATCAGAGAGCTGGCCATTGATCAGCAGGCCCTTTATGACATCACAGACAGACCCACGGAACTCTCTGTGCTTGTCTGCTGGCTGGCTGTCAGTTGGGTGGGTGGGCGGCAGAGGGGGAGGATGTACGTCTTGTTTCTCCTGAAAATTGCGGTTTTTCGGCGTTTCCGGAAAAAGTCGCGGTCCGACGCGCAAAAGTGGGGTATTGTAGAAATCGCCTTTTAAAGACGCACCTTTCTGGCCCCACAAAAATGGGCATTTCAAATTAGAAACAAGTCAAATGAACAAAATAGTGTGAACAAGTAAGTATTTCAGGGGTGAGTTAGCAGGTTATTGGGGTAGTAAGTCCTGATTTTTTTGGAGGTTGCAGTGACCACTACGCCATTCAAAATAGGCAGGCTTTGGCATAAGCAGTTAGGCCCCGTAGGATGATTTTAGCTAAAATGTGCCCCAAACACTCAAACCGGCTTGTATCTTGCAATGGAAAATATGGGAAACATGACTTAGACAGCAAATGATACACTGTATGCCATGTTTCCAAATTTTTATGCACAGTGGTTACAGCATGAAGCGAATGCATATGAATATACACAGGTGCATTGCATTAAACAAGTCCAATGAGCGTGAAAAAAATGGCCGGCCTGCCTGCTTTCATCCATCATTTGTTCTAAATTTATAATTAATCAATGAGCTGAGGTGGAGTCTTAGCCAGTGGTACCATCAGGGGTGTGTAATGCACTTTAGGGTAGACAGCCAATCAGCTGCCAGATTCAATCTGTCAATCAAACACAGCAGCCAATCAGAGAGCTGGCCATTGATCAGCAGGCCCTTTATGACATCACAGACAGACCCACGGAACTCTCTGTGCTTGTCTGCTGGCTGGCTGTCAGTTGGGTGGGTGGGCGGCAGAGGGGGAGGATGTACGTCTCGTTTCTCCTGAAAATTTCGGTTTTTCCGCGTTTCCGGAAAAAGTCGCGGTCCGACGCGCAAAAGTTGGGTATCGTAGAAATCGCCTTTTAAAGACGCACCTTTCTGGCCCCACAAAAATGGGCATTTCAAATTAGAAACAAGTCAAATGAACAAAATAGTGTGAATAAGTAAGTATTTCAGGGGTGAGTTAGCAGGTTATTGGGGTAGTAAGTCCTGATTTTTTTGGAGGTTGCAGTGACCACTACGCCATTCAAAATAGGCAGGCTTTAGCATAAGCAGTTAGGCCCCTTAGGATGATTTTAGCTAAAATGTGCCCCAAACACTCAAACCGGCTTGTATCTTGCAATGGAAAATATGGGAAACATGACTTAGACAGCAAATGATACACTGTATGCCATGTTTCCAAATTTTTATGCACAGTGGTTACAGCATGAAGCGAATGCATGTGAATATACACAGGTGCATTGCATTAAACAAGTCCAATGAGCGTGAAAAAAATGGCTGGCCTGCCTGCTTTCATCCATCATTTGTTCTAAATTTATAATTAATCAATGAGCTGAGGTGGAGTCTTAGCCAGTGGTACCATCAGGGGTGTGTAATGCACTTTAGGGTAGACAGCCAATCAGCTGCCAGATTCAATCTGTCAATGAAACACAGCAGGCAATCAGAGAGCTGGCCATTGATCAGCAGGCCCTTTATGACATCACAGACAGACCCACGGAACTCTCTGTGCTTGTCTGCTGGCTGGCTGTCAGTTGGGTGGGTGGGCGGCAGAGGGGGAGGATGTACGTCTCGTTTCTCCTGAAAATTGCGGTTTTTCGGCGTTTCCGGAAAAAGTCGCGGTCCGACGCGCAAAAGTGGGGTATCGTAGAAATCGCCTTTTAAAGATGCACCTTTCTGGCCCCACAAAAATGGGCATTTCAAATTAGAAACAAGTCAAATGAACAAAATAGTGTGAATAAGTAAGTATTTCAGGGGTGAGTTAGCAGGTTATTGGGGTAGTAAGTCCTGATTTTTTTGGAGGTTGCAGTGACCACTACGCCATTCAAAATAGGCAGGCTTTAGCATAAGCAGTTAGGCCCCGTAGGATGATTTTAGCTAAAATGTGCCCCAAACACTCAAACCGGCTTGTATCTTTCAATGGAAAATATGGGAAACATGACTTAGACAGCAAATGATACACTGTATGCCATGTTTCCAAATTTTTATGCACAGTGGTTACAGCATGAAGCGAATGCATGTGAATATACACAGGTGCATTGCATTAAACAAGTCCAATGAGCGTGAAAAAAATGGCCGGCCTGCCTGCTTTCATCCATCATTTGTTCTAAATTTATAATTAATCAATGAGCTGAGGTGGAGTCTTAGCCAGTGGTACCATCAGGGGTGTGTAATGCACTTTAGGGTAGACAGCCAATCAGCTGCCAGATTCAATCTGTCAATCAATCAAACACAGCAGCCAATCAGAGAGCTGGCCATTGATCAGCAGGCCCTTTATGACATCACAGACAGACCCACGGAACTCTCTGTGCTTGTCTGCTGGCTGGCTGTCAGTTGGGTGGGTGGGCGGCAGAGGGGGAGGATGTACGTCTCGTTTCTCCTGAAAATTGCGGGTTTTCGGCGTTTCCGGAAAAAGTCGCGGTCCGACGCGCAAAAGTGGGGTATCGTAGAAATCGCCTTTTAAAGACGCACCTTTCTGGCCCCACAAAAATGGGCATTTCAAATTAGAAACAAGTCAAATGAACAAAATAGTGTGAATAAGTAAGTATTTCAGGGGTGAGTTAGCAGGTTATTGGGGTAGTAAGTCCTGATTTTTTTGGAGGTTGCAGTGACCACTACGCCATTCAAAATAGGCAGGCTTTAGCATAAGCAGTTAGGCCCCGTAGGATGATTTTAGCTAAAATGTGCCCCAAACACTCAAACCGGCTTGTATCTTGCAATGGAAAATATGGGAAACATGACTTAGACAGCAAATGATACACTGTATGCCATGTTTCCAAATTTTTATGCACAGTGGTTACAGCATGAAGCGAATGCATGTGAATATACAAAGGTGCATTGCATTAAACAAGTCCAATGAGCGTGAAAAAAATGGCCGGCCTGCCTGCTTTCATCCATCATTTGTTCTAAATTTATAATTAATCAATGAGCTGAGGTGGAGTCTTAGCCAGTGGTACCATCAGGGGTGTGTAATGCACTTTAGGGTAGACAGCCAATCAGCTGCCAGATTCAATCTGTCAATCAAACACAGCAGCCAATCAGAGAGCTGGCCATTGATCAGCAGGCCCTTTATGACATCACAGACAGACCCACGGAACTCTCTGTGCTTGTCTGCTGGCTGGCTGTCAGTTGGGTGGGTGGGCGGCAGAGGGGGAGGATGTACGTCTCGTTTCTCCTAAAAATTGCGGTTTTTCGGCGTTTCCGGAAAAAGTCGCGGTCCGACGCGCAAAAGTGGGGTATCGTAGAAATCGCCTTTTAAAGACGCACCTTTCTGGCCCCACAAAAATGGGCATTTCAAATTAGAAACAAGTCAAATGAACAAAATAGTGTGAATAAGTAAGTATTTCAGGGGTGAGTTAGCAGGTTATTGGGGTAGTAAGTCCTGATTTTTTTGGAGGTTGCAGTGACCACTACGCCATTCAAAATAGGCAGGCTTTGGCATAAGCAGTTAGGCCCCGTAGGATGATTTTAGCTAAAATGTGCCCCAAACACTCAAACCGGCTTGTATCTTGCAATGGAAAATATGGGAAACATGACTTAGACAGCAAATGATACACTGTATGCCATGTTTCCAAATTTTTATGCACAGTGGTTACAGCATGAAGCGAATGCATGTGAATATACACAGGTGCATTGCATTAAACAAGTCCAATGAGCGTGAAAAAAATGGCCGGCCTGCCTGCTTTCATCCATCATTTGTTCTAAATTTATAATTAATCAATGAGCTGAGGTGGAGTCTTAGCCAGTGGTACCATCAGGGGTGTGTAATGCACTTTAGGGTAGACAGCCAATCAGCTGCCAGATTCAATCTGTCAATCAATCAAACACAGCAGCCAATCAGAGAGCTGGCCATTGATCAGCAGGCCCTTTATGACATCACAGACAGACCCACGGAACTCTCTGTGCTTGTCTGCTGGCTGGCTGTCAGTTGGGTGGGTGGGCGGCAGAGGGGGAGGATGTACGTCTCGTTTCTCCTGAAAATTGCGGTTTTTCGGCGTTTCCGGAAAAGGTCGCGGTCCGACGCGCAAAAGTGGGGTATCGTAGAAATCGCCTTTTAAAGACGCACCTTTCTGGCCCCACAAAATTGGGCATTTCAAATTAGAAACAAGTCAAATGAACAAAATAGTGTGAATAAGTAAGTATTTCAGGGGTGAGTTAGCAGGTTATTGGGGTAGTAAGTCCTGATTTTTTTGGAGGTTGCAGTGACCACTACGCCATTCAAAATAGGCAGGCTTTGGCATAAGCAGTTAGGCCCCGTAGGATGATTTTAGCTAAAATGTGCCCCAAACTCTCAAACCGGCTTGTATCTTGCAATGGAAAATATGGGAAACATGACTTAGACAGCAAATGATACACTGTATGCCATGTTTACAAATTTTTATGCACAGTGGTTACAGCATGAAGCGAATGCATGTGAATATACAAAGGTGCATTGCATTAAACAAGTCCAATGAGCGTGAAAAAAATGGCCGGCCTGCCTGCTTTCATCCATCATTTGTTCTAAATTTATAATTAATCAATGAGCTGAGGTGGAGTCTTAGCCAGTGGTACCATCAGGGGTGTGTAATGCACTTTAAGGTAGACAGCCAATCAGCTGCCAGATTCAATCTGTCAATCAAACACAGCAGCCAATCAGAGAGCTGGCCATTGATCAGCAGGCCCTTTATGACATCACAGACAGACCCACGGAACTCTCTGTGCTTGTCTGCTGGCTGGCTGTCAGTTGGGTGGGTGGGCGGCAGAGGGGGAGGATGTACGTCTTGTTTCTCCTGAAAATTGCGGTTTTTCGGCGTTTCCGGAAAAAGTCGCGGTCCGACGCGCAAAAGTGGGGTATTGTAGAAATCGCCTTTTAAAGACGCACCTTTCTGGCCCCACAAAAATGGGCATTTCAAATTAGAAACAAGTCAAATGAACAAAATAGTGTGAACAAGTAAGTATTTCAGGGGTGAGTTAGCAGGTTATTGGGGTAGTAAGTCCTGATTTTTTTGGAGGTTGCAGTGACCACTACGCCATTCAAAATAGGCAGGCTTTGGCATAAGCAGTTAGGCCCCGTAGGATGATTTTAGCTAAAATGTGCCCCAAACACTCAAACCGGCTTGTATCTTGCAATGGAAAATATGGGAAACATGACTTAGACAGCAAATGATACACTGTATGCCATGTTTCCAAATTTTTATGCACAGTGGTTACAGCATGAAGCGAATGCATATGAATATACACAGGTGCATTGCATTAAACAAGTCCAATGAGCGTGAAAAAAATGGCCGGCCTGCCTGCTTTCATCCATCATTTGTTCTAAATTTATAATTAATCAATGAGCTGAGGTGGAGTCTTAGCCAGTGGTACCATCAGGGGTGTGTAATGCACTTTAGGGTAGACAGCCAATCAGCTGCCAGATTCAATCTGTCAATCAAACACAGCAGCCAATCAGAGAGCTGGCCATTGATCAGCAGGCCCTTTATGACATCACAGACAGACCCACGGAACTCTCTGTGCTTGTCTGCTGGCTGGCTGTCAGTTGGGTGGGTGGGCGGCAGAGGGGGAGGATGTACGTCTCGTTTCTCCTGAAAATTGCGGTTTTTCGGCGTTTCCGGAAAAAGTCGCGGTCCGACGCGCAAAAGTGGGGTATCGTAGAAATCGCCTTTTAAAGACGCACCTTTCTGGCCCCACAAAAATGGGCATTTCAAATTAGAAACAAGTCAAATGAACAAAATAGTGTGAATAAGTAAGTATTTCAGGGGTGAGTTAGCAGGTTATTGGGGTAGTAAGTCCTGATTTTTTTGGAGGTTGCAGTGACCACTACGCCATTCAAAATAGGCAGGCTTTAGCATAAGCAGTTAGGCCCCTTAGGATGATTTTAGCTAAAATGTGCCCCAAACACTCAAACCGGCTTGTATCTTGCAATGGAAAATATGGGAAACATGACTTAGACAGCAAATGATACACTGTATGCCATGTTTCCAAATTTTTATGCACAGTGGTTACAGCATGAAGCGAATGCATGTGAATATACACAGGTGCATTGCATTAAACAAGTCCAATGAGCGTGAAAAAAATGGCTGGCCTGCCTGCTTTCATCCATCATTTGTTCTAAATTTATAATTAATCAATGAGCTGAGGTGGAGTCTTAGCCAGTGGTACCATCAGGGGTGTGTAATGCACTTTAGGGTAGACAGCCAATCAGCTGCCAGATTCAATCTGTCAATCAAACACAGCAGCCAATCAGAGAGCTGGCCATTGATCAGCAGGCCCTTTATGACATCACAGACAGACCCACGGAACTCTCTGTGCTTGTCTGCTGGCTGGCTGTCAGTTGGGTGGGTGGGCGGCAGAGGGGGAGGATGTACGTCTCGTTTCTCCTGAAAATTGCGGTTTTTCGGCGTTTCCGGAAAAAGTCGCGGTCCGACGCGCAAAAGTGGGGTATCGTAGAAATCGCCTTTTAAAGACGCACCTTTCTGGCCCCACAAAAATGGGCATTTCAAATTAGAAACAAGTCAAATGAACAAAATAGTGTGAATAAGTAAGTATTTCAGGGGTGAGTTAGCAGGTTATTGGGGTAGTAAGTCCTGATTTTTTTGGAGGTTGCAGTGACCACTACGCCATTCAAAATAGGCAGGCTTTAGCATAAGCAGTTAGGCCCCGTAGGATGATTTTAGCTAAAATGTGCCCCAAACACTCAAACCGGCTTGTATCTTTCAATGGAAAATATGGGAAACATGACTTAGACAGCAAATGATACACTGTATGCCATGTTTCCAAATTTTTATGCACAGTGGTTACAGCATGAAGCGAATGCATGTGAATATACACAGGTGCATTGCATTAAACAAGTCCAATGAGCGTGAAAAAAATGGCCGGCCTGCCTGCTTTCATCCATCATTTGTTCTAAATTTATAATTAATCAATGAGCTGAGGTGGAGTCTTAGCCAGTGGTACCATCAGGGGTGTGTAATGCAGTTTAGGGTAGACAGCCAATCAGCTGCCAGATTCAATCTGTCAATCAATCAAACACAGCAGCCAATCAGAGAGCTGGCCATTGATCAGCAGGCCCTTTATGACATCACAGACAGACCCACGGAACTCTCTGTGCTTGTCTGCTGGCTGGCTGTCAGTTGGGTGGGTGGGCGGCAGAGGGGGAGGATGTACGTCTCGTTTCTCCTGAAAATTGCGGTTTTTCGGCGTTTCCGGAAAAAGTCGCGGTCCGACGCGCAAAAGTGGGGTATCGTAGAAATCGCCTTTTAAAGACGCACCTTTCTGGCCCCACAAAAATGGGCATTTCAAATTAGAAACAAGTCAAATGAACAAAATAGTGTGAATAAGTAAGTATTTCAGGGGTGAGTTAGCAGGTTATTGGGGTAGTAAGTCCTGATTTTTTTGGAGGTTGCAGTGACCACTACGCCATTCAAAATAGGCAGGCTTTAGCATAAGCAGTTAGGCCCCGTAGGATGATTTTAGCTAAAATGTGCCCCAAACACTCAAACCGGCTTGTATCTTGCAATGGAAAATATGGGAAACATGACTTAGACAGCAAATGATACACTGTATGCCATGTTTCCAAATTTTTATGCACAGTGGTTACAGCATGAAGCGAATGCATGTGAATATACAAAGGTGCATTGCATTAAACAAGTCCAATGAGCGTGAAAAAAATGGCCGGCCTGCCTGCTTTCATCCATCATTTGTTCTAAATTTATAATTAATCAATGAGCTGAGGTGGAGTCTTAGCCAGTGGTACCATCAGGGGTGTGTAATGCACTTTAGGGTAGACAGCCAATCAGCTGCCAGATTCAATCTGTCAATCAAACACAGCAGCCAATCAGAGAGCTGGCCATTGATCAGCAGGCCCTTTATGACATCACAGACAGACCCACGGAACTCTCTGTGCTTGTCTGCTGGCTGGCTGTCAGTTGGGTGGGTGGGCGGCAGAGGGGGAGGATGTACGTCTCGTTTCTCCTGAAAATTGCGGTTTTTCGGCGTTTCCGGAAAAAGTCGCGGTCCGACGCGCAAAAGTGGGGTATCGTAGAAATCGCCTTTTAAAGACGCACCTTTCTGGCCCCACAAAAATGGGCATTTCAAATTAGAAACAAGTCAAATGAACAAAATAGTGTGAATAAGTAAGTATTTCAGGGGTGAGTTAGCAGGTTATTGGGGTAGTAAGTCCTGATTTTTTTGGAGGTTGCAGTGACCACTACGCCATTCAAAATAGGCAGGCTTTAGCATAAGCAGTTAGGCCCCGTAGGATGATTTTAGCTAAAATGTGCCCCAAACACTCAAACCGGCTTGTATCTTGCAATGGAAAATATGGGAAACATGACTTAGACAGCAAATGATACACTGTATGCCATGTTTCCAAATTTTTATGCACAGTGGTTACAGCATGAAGCGAATGCATGTGAATATACAAAGGTGCATTGCATTAAACAAGTCCAATGAGCGTGAAAAAAATGGCCGGCCTGCCTGCTTTCATCCATCATTTGTTCTAAATTTATAATTAATCAATGAGCTGAGGTGGAGTCTTAGCCAGTGGTACCATCAGGGGTGTGTAATGCACTTTAGGGTAGACAGCCAATCAGCTGCCAGATTCAATCTGTCAATCAAACACAGCAGCCAATCAGAGAGCTGGCCATTGATCAGCAGGCCCTTTATGACATCACAGACAGACCCACGGAACTCTCTGTGCTTGTCTGCTGGCTGGCTGTCAGTTGGGTGGGTGGGCGGCAGAGGGGGAGGATGTACGTCTCGTTTCTCCTGAAAATTGCGGTTTTTCGGCGTTTCCGGAAAAAGTCGCGGTCCGACGCGCAAAAGTGGGGTATCGTAGAAATCGCCTTTTAAAGACGCACCTTTCTGGCCCCACAAAAATGGGCATTTCAAATTAGAAACAAGTCAAATGAACAAAATAGTGTGAATAAGTAAGTATTTCAGGGGTGAGTTAGCAGGTTATTGGGGTAGTAAGTCCTGATTTTTTTGGAGGTTGCAGTGACCACTACGCCATTCAAAATAGGCAGGCTTTAGCATAAGCAGTTAGGCCCCGTAGGATGATTTTAGCTAAAATGTGCCCCAAACACTCAAACCGGCTTGTATCTTGCAATGGAAAATATGGGAAACATGACTTAGACAGCAAATGATACACTGTATGCCATGTTTCCAAATTTTTATGCACAGTGGTTACAGCATGAAGCGAATGCATGTGAATATACAAAGGTGCATTGCATTAAACAAGTCCAATGAGCGTGAAAAAAATGGCCGGCCTGCCTGCTTTCATCCATCATTTGTTCTAAATTTATAATTAATCAATGAGCTGAGGTGGAGTCTTAGCCAGTGGTACCATCAGGGGTGTGTAATGCACTTTAGGGTAGACAGCCAATCAGCTGCCAGATTCAATCTGTCAATCAAACACAGCAGCCAATCAGAGAGCTGGCCATTGATCAGCAGGCCCTTTATGACATCACAGACAGACCCACGGAACTCTCTGTGCTTGTCTGCTGGCTGGCTGTCAGTTGGGTGGGTGGGCGGCAGAGGGGGAGGATGTACGTCTCGTTTCTCCTGAAAATTGCGGTTTTTCGGCGTTTCCGGAAAAAGTCGCGGTCCGACGCGCAAAAGTGGGGTATCGTAGAAATCGCCTTTTAAAGACGCACCTTTCTGGCCCCACAAAAATGGGCATTTCAAATTAGAAACAAGTCAAATGAACAAAATAGTGTGAATAAGTAAGTATTTCAGGGGTGAGTTAGCAGGTTATTGGGGTAGTAAGTCCTGATTTTTTTGGAGGTTGCAGTGACCACTACGCCATTCAAAATAGGCAGGCTTTGGCATAAGCAGTTAGGCCCCGTAGGATGATTTTAGCTAAAATGTGCCCCAAACACTCAAACCGGCTTGTATCTTGCAATGGAAAATATGGGAAACATGACAGAGGGCAGTATTCAATGAGAAAAGTTCTCCGTGTTTTGTGGAGAATTTGTGCTTTTTTCGCCTTGGACGGAGCATTTTGCTCTCCAAAAGCGAGCAACCCTATTCAATGTGAAATGTTCTCCGTCTTTCTAAGTGATTTTCGCCGTCTCTCTCCGTGTAGAAATTCTCCATCTTTTGATGGAGAGCTGAAATGTGAACTTTTAATCTAAAAGGGTTTTGTATTTAATTTTGGTGTAAAAAAATCAGTTTTTTTTTTCTGTGAAGGGGCATGTTATTTTTATTCATTTGCTTATAGCACATGATTATATATTTAATAAAAAAAAATATATTTTTTTTTAAATTTTTTTTTTTTTTTTTTTACACAGTGCAGCCAGCAGGGGGCCGGAGCGCTCGAGCCGCTCATTAGATATTCATATATTCACTGCACCCGTATGCACGTTCGGGTGCAGTGAATACTGGGTCCCCCGCTGGCTATAGGGGGGGGCAGCCTGTGCTGCCTGGGTCCCAGGGGGGCCCCCTACCCTCACATATGTTCTGGGGCATCCAGGGAGACTTTAATCTCCCTGGATGCCACGTCCCACGGCTCCCTGTCAGCTCCCTGCCGCGGACGCTCGTCCGCTGCAGGGGTTAAGACTCGCCGCGAGTGGCGGCGAGTCTTAAATACGTTGAATAGTGGGAGCAGGAGGCTCCGGAACACGGAGAGTGCATGGCGAGAGAAAAAATCTCTCGCCATGCACGGAGAATTTTCTACGTTGAATACTGCCCTTAGACAGCAAATGATACACTGTATGCCATGTTTCCAAATTTTTATGCACAGTGGTTACAGCATGAAGCGAATGCATGTGAATATACAAAGGTGCATTGCATTAAACAAGTCCAATGAGCGTGAAAAAAATGGCCGGCCTGCCTGCTTTCATCCATCATTTGTTCTAAATTTATAATTAATCAATGAGCTGAGGTGGAGTCTTAGCCAGTGGTACCATCAGGGGTGTGTAATGCACTTTAGGGTAGACAGCCAATCAGCTGCCAGATTCAATCTGTCAATCAAACACAGCAGCCAATCAGAGAGCTGGCCATTGATCAGCAGGCGCTTTATGACATCACAGACAGACCCACGGAACTCTCTGTGCTTGTCTGCTGGCTGGCTGTCAGTTGGGTGGGTGGGTGGGCGGCAGAGGGGGAGGATGTACGTCTCGTTTCTCCTGAAAATTGCGGTTTTTCAGCGTTTCCGGAAAAAGTCGCGGTCCGACGCGCAAAAGTGGGGAATCGTAGAAATCGCCTTTTAAAGACGCACCTTTCTGGCCCCACAAAAATGGGCATTTCAAATTAGAAACAAGTCAAATGAACAAAATAGTGTGAATAAGTAAGTATTTCAGGGGTGAGTTAGCAGGTTATTGGGGTAGTAAGTCCTGATTTTTTTGGAGGTTGCAGTGACCACTACGCCATTCAAAATAGGCAGGCTTTAGCATAAGCAGTTAGGCCCCGTAGGATGATTTTAGCTAAAATGTGCCCCAAACACTCAAACCGGCTTGTATCTTGCAATGGAAAATATGGGAAACATGACTTAGACAGCAAATGATACACTGTATGCCATGTTTCCAAATTTTTATGCACAGTGGTTACAGCATGAAGCGAATGCATGTGAATATACAAAGGTGCATTGCATTAAACAAGTCCAATGAGCGTGAAAAAAATGGCCGGCCTGCCTGCTTTCATCCATCATTTGTTCTAAATTTATAATTAATCAATGAGCTGAGGTGGAGTCTTAGCCAGTGGTACCATCAGGGGTGTGTAATGCACTTTAGGGTAGACAGCCAATCAGCTGCCAGATTCAATCTGTCAATCAAACACAGCAGCCAATCAGAGAGCTGGCCATTGATCAGCAGGCCCTTTATGACATCACAGACAGACCCACGGAACTCTCTGTGCTTGTCTGCTGGCTGGCTGTCAGTTGGGTGGGTGGGCGGCAGAGGGGGAGGATGTACGTCTCGTTTCTCCTAAAAATTGCGGTTTTTCGGCGTTTCCGGAAAATGTCGCGGTCCGACGCGCAAAAGTGGGGTATCGTAGAAATCGCCTTTTAAAGACGCACCTTTCTGTCCCCACAAAAATGGGCATTTCAAATTAGAAACAAGTCAAATGAACAAAATAGTGTGAATAAGTAAGTATTTCAGGGGTGAGTTAGCAGGTTATTGGGGTAGTAAGTCCTGATTTTTTTGGAGGTTGCAGTGACCACTACGCCATTCAAAATAGGCAGGCTTTGGCATAAGCAGTTAGGCCCCGTAGGATGATTTTAGCTAAAATGTGCCCCAAACACTCAAACCGGCTTGTATCTTGCAATGGAAAATATGGGAAACATGACAGAGGGCAGTATTCAATGAGAAAAGTTCTCCGTGTTTTGTGGAGAATTTGTGCTTTTTTCGCCTTGGACGGAGCATTTTGCTCTCCAAAAGCGAGCAACCCTATTCAATGTGAAATGTTCTCCGTCTTTCTAAGTGATTTTCGCCGTCTCTCTCCGTGTAGAAATTCTCCATCTTTTGATGGAGAGCTGGAATGTGAACTTTTAATCTAAAAGGGTTTTGTATTTAATTTTGGTGTCAAAAAATCAGGTTTTTTTTTCTGTGAAGGGGCATGTTATTTTTATTCATTTGCTTATAGCACATGATTATATATTTAATAAAAAAAAATATTTTTTTTTTTTATTTTTTTTTTTTTTTTTTTTACACAGTGCAGCCAGCAGGGGGCCGGAGCGCTCGAGCCGCTCATTAGATATTCATATATTCACTGCACCCGTATGCACGTTCGGGTGCAGTGAATACTGGGTCCCCCGCTGGCTATAGGGGGGGGCAGCCTGTGCTGCCTGGGTCCCAGGGGGGCCCCCTACCCTCACATATGTTCTGGGGCATCCAGGGAGACTTTAATCTCCCTGGATGCCACGTCCCACGGCTCCCTGTCAGCTCCCTGCCGCGGACGCTCGTCCGCTGCAGGGGTTAAGACTCGCCGCGAGTGGCGGCGAGTCTTAAATACGTTGAATAGTGGGAGCAGGAGGCTCCGGAACACGGAGAGTGCATGGCGAGAGAAAAAATCTCTCGCCATGCACGGAGAATTTTCTACGTTGAATACTGCCCTTAGACAGCAAATGATACACTGTATGCCATGTTTCCAAATTTTTATGCACAGTGGTTACAGCATGAAGCGAATGCATGTGAATATACAAAGGTGCATTGCATTAAACAAGTCCAATGAGCGTGAAAAAAATGGCGGGCCTGCCTGCTTTCATCCATCATTTGTTCTAAATTTATAATTAATCAATGAGCTGAGGTGGAGTCTTAGCCAGTGGTACCATCAGGGGTGTGTAATGCACTTTAGGGTAGACAGCCAATCAGCTGCCAGATTCAATCTGTCAATCAAACACAGCAGCCAATCAGAGAGCTGGCCATTGATCAGCAGGCCCTTTATGACATCACAGACAGACCCACGGAACTCTCTGTGCTTGTCTGCTGGCTGGCTGTCAGTTGGGTGGGTGGGTGGGCGGCAGAGGGGGAGGATGTACGTCTCGTTTCTCCTGAAAATTGCGTTTTTTCGGCGTTTCCGGAAAAAGTCGCGGTCCGACGCGCAAAAGTGGGGTATCGTAGAAATCGCCTTTTAAAGACGCACCTTTCTGGCCCCACAAAAATGGGCATTTCAAATTAGAAACAAGTCAAATGAACAAAATAGTGTGAATAAGTAAGTATTTCAGGGGTGAGTTAGCAGGTTATTGGGGTAGTAAGTCCTGATTTTTTTGGAGGTTGCAGTGACCACTACGCCATTCAAAATAGGCAGGCTTTAGCATAAGCAGTTAGGCCCCGTAGGATGATTTTAGCTAAAATGTGCCCCAAACACTCAAACCGGCTTGTATCTTGCAATGGAAAATATGGGAAACATGACTTAGACAGCAAATGATACACTGTATGCCATGTTTCCAAATTTTTATGCACAGTGGTTACAGCATGAAGCGAATGCATGTGAATATAGAAAGGTGCATTGCATTAAACAAGTCCAATGAGCGTGAAAAAAATGGCCGGCCTGCCTGCTTTCATCCATCATTTGTTCTAAATTTATAATTAATCAATGAGCTGAGGTGGAGTCTTAGCCAGTGGTACCATCAGGGGTGTGTAATGCACTTTAGGGTAGACGGCCAATCAGCTGCCAGATTCAATCTGTCAATCAAACACAGCAGCCAATCAGAGAGCTGGCCATTGATCAGCAGGCCCTTTATGACATCACAGACAGACCCACGGAACTCTCTGTGCTTGTCTGCTGGCTGGCTGTCAGTTGGGTGGGTGGGCGGCAGAGGGGGAGGATGTACGTCTCGTTTCTCCTGAAAATTGCGGTTTTTCGGCGTTTCCGGAAAAAGTCGCGGTCCGACGCGCAAAAGTGGGGTATCGTAGAAATCGCCTTTTAAAGACGCACCTTTCTGGCCCCACAAAAATGGGCATTTCAAATTAGAAACAAGTCAAATGAACAAAATAGTGTGAATAAGTAAGTATTTCAGGGGTGAGTTAGCAGGTTATTGGGGTAGTAAGTCCTGATTTTTTTGGAGGTTGCAGTGACCACTACGCCATTCAAAATAGGCAGGCTTTAGCATAAGCAGTTAGGCCCCGTAGGATGATTTTAGCTAAAATGTGCCCCAAACACTCAAACCGGCTTGTATCTTGCAATGGAAAATATGGGAAACATGACTTAGACAGCAAATGATACACTGTATGCCATGTTTCCAAATTTTTATGCACAGTGGTTACAGCATGAAGCGAATGCATGTGAATATAGAAAGGTGCATTGCATTAAACAAGTCCAATGAGCGTGAAAAAAATGGCCGGCCTGCCTGCTTTCATCCATCATTTGTTCTAAATTTATAATTAATCAATGAGCTGAGGTGGAGTCTTAGCCAGTGGTACCATCAGGGGTGTGTAATGCACTTTAGGGTAGACGGCCAATCAGCTGCCAGATTCAATCTGTCAATCAAACACAGCAGCCAATCAGAGAGCTGGCCATTGATCAGCAGGCCCTTTATGACATCACAGACAGACCCACGGAACTCTCTGTGCTTGTCTGCTGGCTGGCTGTCAGTTGGGTGGGTGGGCGGCAGAGGGGGAGGATGTACGTCTCGTTTCTCCTGAAAATTGCGGTTTTTCTGCGTTTCCGGAAAAAGTCGCGGTCCGACGCGCAAAAGTGGGGTATCGTAGAAATCGCCTTTTAAAGACGCACCTTTCTGGCCCCACAAAAATGGGCATTTTAAATTAGAAACAAGTCAAATGAACACAAAATAGTGTGAATAAGTAAGTATTTCAGGGGTGAGTTAGCAGGTTATTGGGGTAGTAAGTCCTGATTTTTTTTGGAGGTTGCAGTGACCACTACGCCATTCAAAATAGGCAGGCTTTGGCATAAGCAGTTAGGCCCCGTAGGATGATTTTAGCTAAAATGTGCCCCAAACACTCAAACCGGCTTGTATCTTGCAATGGAAAATATGGGAAACATGACTTAGACAGCAAATGATACACTGTATGCCATGTTTCCAAATTTGTATGCACAGTGGTTACAACATGAAGCGAATGCATGTGAATATACAAAGGTGCATTGCATTAAACAAGTCCAATGAGCGTGAAAAAAATGGCCGGCCTGCCTGCTTTCATCCATCATTTGTTCTAAATTTATAATTAATCAATGAGCTGAGGTGGAGTCTTAGCCAGTGGTACCGTCAGGGGTGTGTAATGCACTTTAAGGTAGACAGCCAATCAGCTGCCAGATTCAATCTGTCAATCAAACACAGCAGCCAATCAGAGAGCTGGCCATTGATCAGCAGGCCCTTTATGACATCACAGACAGACCCACGGAACTCTCTGTGCTTGTCTGCTGGCTGGCTGTCAGTTGGGTGGGTGGGCGGCAGAGGGGGAGGATGTACGTCTTGTTTCTCCTGAAAATTGCTGTTTTTTTGGCGTTTCCGGAAAAAGTCGCGGTCCGACGCGCAAAAGTGGGGTATGGTAGAAATCGCCTTTTAAAGACGCACCTTTCTGGCCCCACAAAAATGGGCATTTCAAATTAGAAACAAGTCAAATGAACAAAATAGTGTGAATAAGTAAGTATTTCAGGGGTGAGTTAGCAGGTTATTGGGGTAGTAAGTCCTGATTTTTTTGGAGGTTGCAGTGACCACTACGCCATTCAAAATAGGCAGGCTTTGGCATAAGCAGTTAGGCCCCGTAGGATGATTTTAGCTAAAATGTGCCCCAAACACTCAAACCGGCTTGTATCTTGCAATGGAAAATATGGGAAACATGACTTAGACAGCAAATGATACACTGTATGCCATGTTTCCAAATTTTTATGCACAGTGGTTACAGCATGAAGCGAATGCATATGAATATACACAGGTGCATTGCATTAAACAAGTCCAATGAGCGTGAAAAAAATGGCCGGCCTGCCTGCTTTCATCCATCATTTGTTCTAAATTTATAATTAATCAATGAGCTGAGGTGGAGTCTTAGCCAGTGGCACCATCAGGGGTGTGTAATGCACTTTAGGGTAGACAGCCAATCAGCTGCCAGATTCAATCTGTCAATCAAACACAGCAGCCAATCAGAGAGCTGGCCATTGATCAGCAGGCCCTTTATGACATCACAGACAGACCCACGGAACTCTCTGTGCTTGTCTGCTGGCTGGCTGTCAGTTGGGTGGGTGGGCGGCAGAGGGGGAGGATGTACGTCTCGTTTCTCCTGAAAATTGCGGTTTTTCGGCGTTTCCGGAAAAAGTCGCGGTCCGACGCGCAAAAGTGGGGTATCGTAGAAATCGCCTTTTAAAGACGCACCTTTCTGGCCCCACAAAAATGGGCATTTCAAATTAGAAACAAGTCAAATGAACAAAATAGTGTGAATAAGTAAGTATTTCAGGGGTGAGTTAGCAGGTTATTGGGGTAGTAAGTCCTGATTTTTTTGGAGGTTGCAGTGACCACTACGCCATTCAAAATAGGCAGGCTTTAGCATAAGCAGTTAGGCCCCGTAGGATGATTTTAGCTAAAATGTGCCCCAAACACTCAAACCGGCTTGTATCTTGCAATGGAAAATATGGGAAACATGACTTAGACAGCAAATGATACACTGTATGCCATGTTTCCAAATTTGTATGCACAGTGGTTACAGCATGAAGCGAATGCATGTGAATATACACAGGTGCATTGCATTAAACAAGTCCAATGAGCGTGAAAAAAATGGCCGGCCTGCCTGCTTTCATCCATCATTTGTTCTAAATTTATAATTAATCAATGAGCTGAGGTGGAGTCTTAGCCAGTGGTACCATCAGGGGTGTGTAATGCACTTTAGGGTAGACAGCCAATCAGCTGCCAGATTCAATCTGTCAATCAAACACAGCAGCCAATCAGAGAGCTGGCCATTGATCAGCAGGCCCTTTATGACATCACAGACAGACCCACGGAACTCTCTGTGCTTGTCTGCTGGCTGGCTGTCAGTTGGGTGGGTGGGAGGCAGAGGGGGAGGATGTACGTCTCGTTTCTCCTGAAAATTGCGGTTTTTCGGCGTTTCCGGAAAAAGTCGCGGTCCGACGCGCAAAAGTGGGGTATCGTAGTAATCGCCTTTTAAAGACGCACCTTTCTGGCCCCACAAAAATGGGCATTTCAAATTAGAAACAAGTCAAATGAACAAAATAGTGTGAATAAGTAAGTATTTCAGGGGTGATTTAGCAGGTTATTGGGGTAGTAAGTCCTGATTTTTTTGGAGGTTGCAGTGACCACTACGCCATTCAAAATAGGCAGGCTTTAGCATAAGCAGTTAGGCCCCGTAGGATGATTTTAGCTAAAATGTGCCCCAAACACTCAAACCGGCTTGTATCTTGCAATGGAAAATATGGGAAACATGACAGAGGGCAGTATTCAATGAGAAAAGTTCTCCGTGTTTTGTGGAGAATTTGTGCTTTTTTCGCCTTGGACGGAGCATTTTGCTCTCCAAAAGCGAGCAACCCTATTCAATGTGAAATGTTCTCCGTCTTTCTAAGTGATTTTCGCCGTCTCTCTCCGTGTAGAAATTCTCCATCTTTTGATGGAGAGCTGGAATGTGAACTTTTAATCTAAAAGGGTTTTGTATTTAATTTTGGTGTAAAAAAATCAGGTTTTTTTTTCTGTGAAGGGGCATGTTATTTTTATTCATTTGCTTATAGCACATGATTATATATTTAATAAAAAAAAATATATTTTTTTTTAAATTTTTTTTTTTTTTTTTTTACACAGTGCAGCCAGCAGGGGGCCGGAGCGCTCGAGCCGCTCATTAGATATTCATATATTCACTGCACCCGTATGCACGTTCGGGTGCAGTGAATACTGGGTCCCCCGCTGGCTATAGGGGGGGGGGGGCAGCCTGTGCTGCCTGGGTCCCAGGGGGGCCCCCTACCCTCACATATGTTCTGGGGCATCCAGGGAGACTTTAATCTCCCTGGATGCCACGTCCCACGGCTCCCTGTCAGCTCCCTGCCGCGGACGCTCGTCCGCTGCAGGGGTTAAGACTCGCCGCGAGTGGCGGCGAGTCTTAAATACGTTGAATAGTGGGAGCAGGAGGCTCCGGAACACGGAGAGTGCATGGCGAGAGAAAAAATCTCTCGCCATGCACGGAGAATTTTCTACGTTGAATACTGCCCTTAGACAGCAAATGATACACTGTATGCCATGTTTCCAAATTTTTATGCACAGTGGTTACAGCATGAAGCGAATGCATGTGAATATACAAAGGTGCATTGCATTAAACAAGTCCAATGAGCGTGAAAAAAATGGCCGGCCTGCCTGCTTTCATCCATCATTTGTTCTAAATTTATAATTAATCAATGAGCTGAGGTGGAGTCTTAGCCAGTGGTACCATCAGGGGTGTGTAATGCACTTTAGGGTAGACAGCCAATCAGCTGCCAGATTCAATCTGTCAATCAAACACAGCAGCCAATCAGAGAGCTGGCCATTGATCAGCAGGCCCTTTATGACATCACAGACAGACCCACGGAACTCTCTGTGCTTGTCTGCTGGCTGGCTGTCAGTTGGGTGGGTGGGCGGCAGAGGGGGAGGATGTACGTCTCGTTTCTCCTGGAAATTGCGGTTTTTCTGCGTTTCCGGAAAAAGTCGCGGTCCGACGCGCAAAAGTGGGGTATCGTAGAAATCGCCTTTTAAAGACGCACCTTTCTGGCCCCACAAAAATGGGCATTTCAAATTAGAAACAAGTCAAATGAACACAAAATAGTGTGAATAAGTAAGTATTTCAGGGGTGAGTTAGCAGGTTATTGGGGTAGTAAGTCCTGATTTTTTTTGGAGGTTGCAGTGACCACTACGCCATTCAAAATAGGCAGGCTTTAGCATAAGCAGTTAGGCCCCGTAGGATGATTTTAGCTAAAATGTGCCCCAAACACTCAAACCGGCTTGTATCTTGCAATGGAAAATATGGGAAACATGACTTAGACGGCAAATGATACACTGTATGCCATGTTTCCAAATTTTTATGCACAGTGGTTACAGCATGAAGCGAATGCATGTGAATATACAAAGGTGCATTGCATTAAACAAGTCCAATGAGCGTGAAAAAAATGGCCGGCCTGCCTGCTTTCATCCATCATTTGTTCTAAATTTATAATTAATCAATGAGCTGAGGTGGAGTCTTAGCCAGTGGTACCATCAGGGGTGTGTAATGCACTTTAGGGTAGACAGCCAATCAGCTGCCAGATTCAATCTGTCAATCAAACACAGCAGCCAATCAGAGAGCTGGCCATTGATCAGCAGGCCCTTTATGACATCACAGACAGACCCACGGAACTCTCTGTGCTTGTCTGCTGGCTGGCTGTCAGTTGGGTGGGTGGGCGGCAGAGGGGGAGGATGTACGTCTCGTTTCTCCTGAAAATTGCGGTTTTTCGGCGTTTCCGGAAAAAGTCGCGGTCCGACGCACAAAAGTGGGGTATCGTAGAAATCGCCTTTTAAAGACGCACCTTTCTGGCCCCACAAAAATGGGCATTTCAAATTAGAAACAAGTCAAATGAACAAAATAGTGTGAATAAGTAAGTATTTCAGGGGTGAGTTAGCAGGTTATTGGGGTAGTAAGTCCTGATTTTTTTGGAGGTTGCAGTGACCACTACGCCATTCAAAATAGGCAGGCTTTGGCATAAGCAGTTAGGTCCCGTAGGATGATTTTAGCTAAAATGTGCCCCAAACTCTCAAACCGGCTTGTATCTTGCAATGGAAAATATGGGAAACATGACTTAGACAGCAAATGATACACTGTATGCCATGTTTCCAAATTTTTATGCACAGTGGTTACAGCATGAAGCGAATGCATGTGAATATACAAAGGTGCATTGCATTAAACAAGTCCAATGAGCGTGAAAAAAATGGCCGGCCTGCCTGCTTTCATCCATCATTTGTTCTAAATGTATAATTAATCAATGAGCTGAGGTGGAGTCTTAGCCAGTGGTACCATCAGGGGTGTGTAATGCACTTTAGGGTAGACAGCCAATCAGCTGCCAGATTCAATCTGTCAATCAAACACAGCAGCCAATCAGAGAGCTGGCCATTGATCAGCAGGCCCTTTATGACATCACAGACAGACCCACGGTACTCTCTGTGCTTGTCTGCTGGCTGGCTGTCAGTTGGGTGGGTGGGCGGCAGAGGGGGAGGATGTACGTCTCGTTTCTCCTGAAAATTGCGGTTTTTCAGCGTTTCCGGAAAAAGTCGCGGTCCGACGCGCAAAAGTGGGGTATCGTAGAAATCGCCTTTTAAAGACGCACCTTTCTGGCCCCACAAAAATGGGCATTTCAAATTAGAAACAAGTCAAATGAACAAAATAGTGTGAATAAGTAAGTATTTCAGGGGTGAGTTAGCAGGTTATTGGGGTAGTAAGTCCTGATTTTTTTGGAGGTTGCAGTGACCACTACGCCATTCAAAATAGGCAGGCTTTGGCATAAGCAGTTAGGCCCGTAGGATGATTTTAGCTAAAATGTGCCCCAAACACTCAAACCGGCTTGTATCTTGCAATGGAAAATATGGGAAACATGACTTAGACAGCAAATGATACACTGTATGCCATGTTTCCAAATTTTTATGCACAGTGGTTACAGCATGAAGCGAATGCATGTGAATATACAAAGGTGCATTGCATTAAACAAGTCCAATGAGCGTGGAAAAAATGGCCGGCCTGCCTGCTTTCATCCATCATTTGTTCTAAATTTATAATTAATCAATGAGCTGAGGTGGAGTCTTAGCCAGTGGTACCATCAGGGGTGTGTAATGCACTTTAGGGTAGACAGCCAATCAGCTGCCAGATTCAATCTGTCAATCAAACACAGCAGCCAATCAGAGAGCTGGCCATTGATCAGCAGGCCCTTTATGACATCACAGACAGACCTACGGAACTCTCTGTGCTTGTCTGCTGGCTGGCTGTCAGTTGGGTGGGTGGGCGGCAGAGGGGGAGGATGTACGTCTCGTTTCTCCTGAAAATTGCGGTTTTTCGGCATTTCCGGAAAAAGTCGCGGTCCGACGCACAAAAGTGGGGTATCGTAGAAATCGCCTTTTAAAGACGCACCTTTCTGGCCCCACAAAAATGGGCATTTCAAATTAGAAACAAGTCAAATGAACAAAATAGTGTGAATAAGTAAGTATTTCAGGGGTGAGTTAGCAGGTTATTGGGGTAGTAAGTCCTGATTTTTTTGGAGGTTGCAGTGACCACTACGCCATTCAAAATAGGCAGGCTTTGGCATAAGCAGTTAGGCCCCGTAGGAGGATTTTAGCTAAAATGTGCCCCAAACTCTCAAACCGGCTTGTACAGATAGGGCAGGCCTTATGCTTGCTGGCGAATCGCCAGCAGCATGCTGCTGGCGATCCGCCAGCAACACGGCGCGCCATCTGACTGAGACGCGCGTGCGTCCCCCACGCACGTGCGTCTCAGTATCCGGGCGGCCGGCGGGCGAGGCGGACGCAATACAGTCCGCCTCCCGCTCGAGGGGGGCTGGGGGGACCCGAGGAGGCTGTGGGGGGGTGCGGGCGCCCGGTGTGGGCACCGGGCGACCGTCGGAAGGGGACGGCAGCACCGTCGGAAGGGGACGCGCGCGCACCTCGTGCGCGCGCGTCCCCTTCCGACACACAGATGGCGCGGGAGCAGGGAATGGCGAATGGCGTCGCCATCGCCATCCCCTGCAAAGATGAGCCCGGCCCCATCTGTATCTTGCAATGGAAAATATGGGAAACATGACTTAGACAGCAAATGATACACTGTATGCCATGTTTCCAAATTTTTATGCACAGTGGTTACAGCATGAAGCGAATGCATGTGAATATACAAAGGTGCATTGCATTAAACAAGTCCAATGAGCGTGAAAAAAATGGCCAGCCTGCCTGCTTTCATCCATCATTTGTTCTAAATTTATAATTAATCAATGAGCTGAGGTGGAGTCTTAGCCAGTGGTACCATCAGGGGTGTGTAATGCACTTTAGGGTAGACAACCAATCAGCTGCCAGATTCAATCTGTCAATCAAACACAGCAGCCAATCAGAGAGCTGGCCATTGATCAGCAGGCCCTTTATGACATCACAGACAGACCCACGGAACTCTCTGTGCTTGTCTGCTGGCTGGCAGTCAGTTGGGTGGGTGGGCGGCAGAGGGGGAGGATGTACGTCTCGTTTCTCCTGAAAATTGCGGTTTTTTGGCGTTTCCGGAAAAAGTCGCAGTCCGACGCGCAAAAGTGGGGTATCGTAGAAATCGCCTTTTAAAGACGCACCTTTCTGGCCCCACAAAAATGGGCATTTCAAATTAGAAACAAGTCAAATGAACAAAATAGTGTGAATAAGTAAGTATTTCAGGGGTGAGTTAGCAGGTTATTGGGGTAGTAAGTCCTGATTTTTTTGGAGGTTGCAGTGACCACTACGCCATTCAAAATAGGCAGGCTTTAGCATAAGCAGTTAGGCCCCGTAGGATGATTTTAGCTAAAATGTGCCCCAAACACTCAAACCGGCTTGTATCTTGCAATGGAAAATATGGGAAACATGACTTAGACAGCAAATGATACACTGTATGCCATGTTTCCAAATTTTTATGCACAGTGGTTACAGCATGAAGCGAATGCATGTGAATATACACAGGTGCATTGCATTAAACAAGTCCAATGAGCGTGAAAAAAATGGCCGGCCTGCCTGCTTTCATCCATCATTTGTTCTAAATTTATAATTAATCAATGAGCTGAGGTGGAGTCTTAGCCAGTGGTACCATCAGGGGTGTGTAATGCACTTTAGGGTAGACAGCCAATCAGCTGCCAGATTCAATCTGTCAATCAAACACAGCAGCCAATCAGAGAGCTGGCCATTGATCAGCAGGCCCTTTATGACATCACAGACAGACCCACGGAACTCTCTGTGCTTGTCTTCTGGCTGGCTGTCAGTTGGGTGGGTGGGCGGCAGAGGGGGAGGATGTACGTCTCGTTTCTCCTGAAAATTGCGTTTTTTCGGCGTTTCCGGAAAAAGTCGCGGTCCGACGCGCAAAAGTGTGGTATCGTAGAAATCGCCTTTTAAAGACGCACCTTTCTGGCCCCACAAAAATGGGCATTTCAAATTAGAAACAAGTCAAATGAACAAAATAGTGTGAATAAGTAAGTATTTCAGGGGTGAGTTAGCAGGTTATTGGGGTAGTAAGTCCTGATTTTTTTGGAGGTTGCAGTGACCACTACGCCATTCAAAATAGGCAGGCTTTAGCATAAGCAGTTAGGCCCCGTAGGATGATTTTAGCTAAAATGTGCCCCAAACACTCAAACCGGCTTGTATCTTGCAATGGAAAATATGGGAAACATGACTTAGACAGCAAATGATACACTGTATGCCATGTTTCCAAATTTTTATGCACAGTGGTTACAGCATGAAGCGAATGCATGTGAATATACAAAGGTGCATTGCATTAAACAAGTCCAATGAGCGTGAAAAAAATGGCCGGCCTGCCTGCTTTCATCCATCATTTGTTCTAAATTTATAATTAATCAATGAGCTGAGGTGGAGTCTTAGCCAGTGGTACCATCAGGGGTGTGTAATGCACTTTAGGGTAGACAGCCAATCAGCTGCCAGATTCAATCTGTCAATCAAACACAGCAGCCAATCAGAGAGCTGGCCATTGATCAGCAGGCCCTTTATGACATCACAGACAGACCCACGGAACTCTCTGTGCTTGTCTTCTGGCTGGCTGTCAGTTGGGTGGGTGGGCGGCAGAGGGGGAGGATGTACGTCTCGTTTCTCCTGAAAATTGCGTTTTTTCGGCGTTTCCGGAAAAAGTCGCGGTCCGACGCGCAAAAGTGGGGTATCGTAGAAATCGCCTTTTAAAGACGCACCTTTCTGGCCCCACAAAAATGGGCATTTCAAATTAGAAACAAGTCAAATGAACAAAATAGTGTGAATAAGTAAGTATTTCAGGGGTGAGTTAGCAGGTTATTGGGGTAGTAAGTCCTGATTTTTTTGGAGGTTGCAGTGACCACTACGCCATTCAAAATAGGCAGGCTTTAGCATAAGCAGTTAGGCCCCGTAGGATGATTTTAGCTAAAATGTGCCCCAAACACTCAAACCGGCTTGTATCTTGCAATGGAAAATATGGGAAACATGACTTAGACAGCAAATGATACACTGTATGCCATGTTTCCAAATTTTTATGCACAGTGGTTACAGCATGAAGCGAATGCATGTGAATATACAAAGGTGCATTGCATTAAACAAGTCCAATGAGCGTGAAAAAAATGGCCGGCCTGCCTGCTTTCATCCATCATTTGTTCTAAATTTATAATTAATCAATGAGCTGAGGTGGAGTCTTAGCCAGTGGTACCATCAGGGGTGTGTAATGCACTTTAGGGTAGACAGCCAATCAGCTGCCAGATTCAATCTGTCAATCAAACACAGCAGCCAATCAGAGAGCTGGCCATTGATCAGCAGGCCCTTTATGACATCACAGACAGACCCACGGAACTCTCTGTGCTTGTCTGCTGGCTGGCTGTCAGTTGGGTGGGTGGGCGGCAGAGGGGGAGGATGTACGTCTCGTTTCTCCTGAAAATTGCGGTTTTTCGGCGTTTCCGGAAAAAGTCGCGGTCCGACGCACAAAAGTGGGGTATCGTAGAAATCGCCTTTTAAAGACGCACCTTTCTGGCCCCACAAAAATGGGCATTTCAAATTAGAAACAAGTCAAATGAACAAAATAGTGTGAATAAGTAAGTATTTCAGGGGTGAGTTAGCAGGTTATTGGGGTAGTAAGTCCTGATTTTTTTGGAGGTTGCAGTGACCACTACGCCATTCAAAATAGGCAGGCTTTGGCATAAGCAGTTAGGCCCCGTAGGATGATTTTAGCTAAAATGTGCCCCAAACTCTCAAACCGGCTTGTATCTTGCAATGGAAAATATGGGAAACATGACTTAGACAGCAAATGATACACTGTATGCCATGTTTCCACATTTTTATGCACAGTGGTTACAGCATGAAGCGAATGCATGTGAATATAGAAAGGTGCATTGCATTAAACAAGTCCAATGAGCGTGAAAAAAATGGCCGGCCTGCCTGCTTTCATCCATCATTTGTTCTAAATTTATAATTAATCAATGAGCTGAGGTGGAGTCTTAGCCAGTGGTACCATCAGGGGTGTGTAATGCACTTTAGGGTAGACAGCCAATCAGCTGCCAGATTCAATCTGTCAATCAAACACAGCAGCCAATCAGAGAGCTGGCCATTGATCAGCAGGCCCTTTATGACATCACAGACAGACCCACGGAACTCTCTGTGCTTGTCTGCTTGCTGGCTGTCAGTTGGGTGGGTGTGGCGGCAGAGGGGGAGGATGTACGTCTCGTTTCTCCTGAAAATTGCATGTGAATATACAAAGGTGCATTGCATTAAACAAGTCCAATGAGCGTGAAAAAAATGGCCGGCCTGCCTGCTTTCATCCATCATTTGTTCTAAATTTATAATTAATCAATGAGCTGAGGTGGAGTCTTAACCAGTGGTACCATCAGGGGTGTGTAATGCACTTTAGAGTAGACAGCCAATCAGCTGCCAGATTCAATCTGTCAATCAAACACAGCAGCCAATCAGAGAGCTGGCCATTGATCAGCAGGCCCTTTATGACATCACAGACAGACCCACGGAACTCTCTGTGCTTGTCTGCTGGCTGGCTGTCAGTTGGGTGGGTGTGGCGGCAGAGGGGGAGGATGTACGTCTCGTTTCTCCTGAAAATTGCATGTGAATATACAAAGGTGCATTGCATTAAACAAGTCCAATGAGCGTGAAAAAAATGGCCGGCCTGCCTGCTTTCATCCATCATTTGTTCTAAATTTATAATTAATCAATGAGCTGAGGTGGAGTCTTAGCCAGTGGTACCATCAGGGGTGTGTAATGCACTTTAGGGTAGACAGCCAATCAGCTGCCAGATTCAATCTGTCAATCAAACACAGCAGCCAATCAGAGAGCTGGCCATTGATCAGCAGGCCCTTTATGACATCACAGACAGACCCACGGAACTCTCTGTGCTTGTCTGCTGGCTGGCTGTCAGTTGGGTGGGTGGGCGGCAGAGGGGGAGGATGTACGTCTCGTTTCTCCTGAAAATTGCGGTTTTTCAGCGTTTCCGGAAAAAGTCGCGGTCCGACGCGCAAAAGTGGGGTATCGTAGAAATCGCCTTTTAAAGACGCACCTTTCTGGCCCCACAAAAATGGGCATTTCAAATTAGAAACAAGTCAAATGAACAAAATAGTGTGAATAAGTAAGTATTTCAGGGGTAAGTTAGCAGGTTATTGGGGTAGTAAGTCCTGATTTTTTTGGAGGTTGCAGTGACCACTACGCCATTCAAAATAGCAGAGCCGGCCTTAGGCATAGGCCAACTAGGCAGTTGCCTAGGGCATTTGGAATGCCTAGGGGCATCAGCAGCTTCTGCTGATTAAAATGATATGCAGCATGCCTATTTTGTGTGTGTGAGTGAGGCTGTTAGCGTCTGTGCAAGTCCTGTCTGTGGGTGGGTTGGTTGTGCAATAGTGTTCAGCATATGTGTAAGGGGCATTATGTGTGTCATGTATAAATGCATTAATAATGTGTGACATGTGTAAGGGGCATAATGTGTGTCATGTGTATAAGGGCATTAATAATGTGTGACATATATGTAAGGGGCATTATGTGTGTCATTATGTGTATGAAGGGCATTAATAAAGGTTGGCATAATGTGTAAGGGGCATTATGGTTATAAGGACATTAATAAGGTTTGTCATGTGTAAGGGGCATTACTGTGTGGTATTATCAGCAGTGCAGAGAAAAAGGGGTAGGGGGTACAAATTACCCAGGCCAAAGTCTGATGGAAGGGCCCAGTGGGGGCCCCAGGCCCCGTCCCCTTAAGTGACAGCAGCAGCTGCAGCTCTTCTCCTCTGTCCAGCACACCCTGCTTTATGCTGGGTTGCAGTGTGGCCATGGAGGTGCTCAAAATACAATATTTTCTCAGGATTTTTTTCTAATTGTATAATGTGAATAATATGAGGAGTAATGTACATAAGGTAAAGTGGTACTACTGTGTGATGTAACGTGAATAAGGGACACCATCGCATGATATAATGTGAATAAAGTTGCACTACTGTGTGGCATAATTTGAATTGGGGGTACTATTGTATGGCCATGCCCCTTCCCAGCAAGAAGACACCCCTGTTTGGGCTCCGCACCGAATGGGTGCGCTGTTTCTATTTAAAATATTGCGGGTAGGAGCACCAAAATGATGACTGCTATGATGAGGGTTGATGATGCTGGGAAAGGGGAGCAGGGTCAGAGACGGAACTAGTTTCGGTGCTAGGGGGCAACAGTCAAAATCTTGCCTAGGGCGTAATTTAGGCTAGGGCCGGCTCTGCAAAATAGGCAGGCTTTGGCATAAGCAGTTAGGCCCGTAGGATGATTTTAGCTAAAATGTGCCCCAAACACTCAAACCGGCTTGTATCTTGCAATGGAAAATATGGGAAACATGACTTAGACAGCAAATGATACACTGTATGCCATGTTTCCAAATTTTTATGCACAGTGGTTACAGCATGAAGCGAATGCATGTGAATATACAAAGGTGCATTGCATTAAACAAGTCCAATGAGCGTGAAAAAAATGGCCGGCCTGCCTGCTTTCATCCATCATTTGTTCTAAATTTATAATTAATCAATGAGCTGAGGTGGAGTCTTAGCCAATGGTACCATCAGGGGTGTGTAATGCACTTTAGGGTAGACAGCCAATCAGCTGCCAGATTCAATCTGTCAATCAAACACAGCAGCCAATCAGAGAGCTGGCCATTGATCAGCAGGCCCTTTTTGACATCACAGACAGACCCACGGAACTCTCTGTGCTTGTCTGCTGGCTGGCTGTCAGTTGGGTGGGTGGGCGGCAGAGGGGGAGGATGTACGTCTCGTTTCTCCTGAAATTTGCGGTTTTTCAGCGTTTCCGGAAAGAGTCGCGGTCCGACGCACAAAAGTGGGGTATCGTAGAAATCGCCTTTTAAAGACGCACCTTTCTGGCCCCACAAAAATGGGCATTTCAAATTAGAAACAAGTCAAATGAACAAAATAGTGTGAATAAGTAAGTATTTCAGGGGTGAGTTAGCAGGTTATTGGGGTAGTAAGTCCTGATTTTTTTGGAGGTTGCAGTGACCACTACGCCATTCAAAATAGGCAGGCTTTGGCATAAGCAGTTAGGCCCCGTAGGATGATTTTAGCTAAAATGTGCCCCAAACTCTCAAACCGGCTTGTATCTTGCAATGGAAAATATGGGAAACATGACTTAGACAGCAAATGATACACTGTATGCCATGTTTCCAAATTTTTATGCACAGTGGTTACAGCATGAAGCGAATGCATGTGAATATACAAAGGTGCATTGCATTAAACAAGTCCAATGAGCGTGAAAAAAATGGCCGGCCTGCCTGCTTTCATCCATCATTTGTTCTAAATTTATAATTAATCAATGAGCTGAGGTGGAGTCTTAGCCAGTGGTACCATCAGGGGTGTGTAATGCACTTTAGGGTAGACAGCCAATCAGCTGCCAGATTCAATCTGTCAATCAAACACAGCAGCCAATCAGAGAGCTGGCCATTGATCAGCAGGCCCTTTATGACATCACAGACAGACCTACGGAACTCTCTGTGCTTGTCTGCTGGCTGGCTGTCAGTTGGGTGGGTGGGCGGCAGAGGGGGAGGATGTACGTCTCGTTTCTCCTGAAAATTGCGGTTTTTCGGCATTTCCGGAAAAAGTCGCGGTCCGACGCACAAAAGTGGGGTATCGTAGAAATCGCCTTTTAAAGACGCACCTTTCTGGCCCCACAAAAATGGGCATTTCAAATTAGAAACAAGTCAAATGAACAAAATAGTGTGAATAAGTAAGTATTTCAGGGGTGAGTTAGCAGGTTATTGGGGTAGTAAGTCCTGATTTTTTTGGAGGTTGCAGTGACCACTACGCCATTCAAAATAGGCAGGCTTTGGCATAAGCAGTTAGGCCCCGTAGGATGATTTTAGCTAAAATGTGCCCCAAACTCTCAAACCGGCTTGTATCTTGCAATGGAAATTATGGGAAAGATGACTTAGACAGCAAATGATACACTGTATGCCATGTTTCCAAATTTTTATGCACAGTGGTTACAGCATGAAGCGAATGCATGTGAATATACAAAGGTGCATTGCATTAAACAAGTCCAATGAGCGTGAAAAAAATGGCCGGCCTGCCTGCTTTCATCCATCATTTGTTCTAAATTTATAATTAATCAATGAGCTGAGGTGGAGTCTTAGCCAGTGGTACCATCAGGGGTGTGTAATGCACTTTAGGGTAGACAGCCAATCAGCTGCCAGATTCAATCTGTCAATCAAACACAGCAGCCAATCAGAGAGCTGGCCATTGATCAGCAGGCCCTTTATGACATCACAGACAGACCCACGGAACTCTCTGTGCTTGTCTGCTGGCTGGCTGTCAGTTGGGTGGGTGGGCGGCAGAGGGGGAGGATGTACGTCTCGTTTCTCCTGAAAATTGCGGTTTTTTGGCGTTTCCGGAAAAAGTCGCAGTCCGACGCGCAAAAGTGGGGTATCGTAGAAATCGCTTTTTAAAGACGCACCTTTCTGGCCCCACAAAAATGGGCATTTCAAATTAGAAACAAGTCAAATGAACAAAATAGTGTGAATAAGTAAGTATTTCAGGGGTGAGTTAGCAGGTTATTGGGGTAGTAAGTCCTGATTTTTTTGGAGGTTGCAGTGACCACTACGCCATTCAAAATAGGCAGGCTTTAGCATAAGCAGTTAGGCCCCGTAGGATGATTTTAGCTAAAATGTGCCCCAAACACTCAAACCGGCTTGTATCTTGCAATGGAAAATATGGGAAACATGACTTAGACAGCAAATGATACACTGTATGCCATGTTTCCAAATTTTTATGCACAGTGGTTACAGCATGAAGCGAATGCATGTGAATATACACAGGTGCATTGCATTAAACAAGTCCAATGAGCGTGAAAAAAATGGCCGGCCTGCCTGCTTTCATCCATCATTTGTTCTAAATTTATAATTAATCAATGAGCTGAGGTGGAGTCTTAGCCAGTGGTACCATCAGGGGTGTGTAATGCACTTTAGGGTAGACAGCCAATCAGCTGCCAGATTCAATCTGTCAATCAAACACAGCAGCCAATCAGAGAGCTGGCCATTGATCAGCAGGCCCTTTATGACATCACAGACAGACCCACGGAACTCTCTGTGCTTGTCTTCTGGCTGGCTGTCAGTTGGGTGGGTGGGCGGCAGAGGGGGAGGATGTACGTCTCGTTTCTCCTGAAAATTGCGTTTTTTCGGCGTTTCCGGAAAAAGTCGCGGTCCGACGCGCAAAAGTGGGGTATCTTAGAAATCGCCTTTTAAAGACGCACCTTTCTGGCCCCACAAAAATGGGCATTTCAAATTAGAAACAAGTCAAATGAACAAAATAGTGTGAATAAGTAAGTATTTCAGGGGTGAGTTAGCAGGTTATTGGGGTAGTAAGTCCTGATTTTTTTGGAGGTTGCAGTGACCACTACGCCATTCAAAATAGGCAGGCTTTAGCATAAGCAGTTAGGCCCCGTAGGATGATTTTAGCTAAAATGTGCCCCAAACACTCAAACCGGCTTGTATCTTGCAATGGAAAATATGGGAAACATGACTTAGACAGCAAATGATACACTGTATGCCATGTTTCCAAATTTTTATGCACAGTGGTTACAGCATGAAGCGAATGCATGTGAATATACAAAGGTGCATTGCATTAAACAAGTCCAATGAGCGTGAAAAAAATGGCCGGCCTGCCTGCTTTCATCCATCATTTGTTCTAAATTTATAATTAATCAATGAGCTGAGGTGGAGTCTTAGCCAGTGGTACCATCAGGGGTGTGTAATGCACTTTAGGGTAGACAGCCAATCAGCTGCCAGATTCAATCTGTCAATCAAACACAGCAGCCAATCAGAGAGCTGGCCATTGATCAGCAGGCCCTTTATGACATCACAGACAGACCCACGGAACTCTCTGTGCTTGTCTGCTGGCTGGCTGTCAGTTGGGTGGGTGGGCGGCAGAGGGGGAGGATGTACGTCTCGTTTCTCCTGAAAATTGCGGTTTTTCGGCGTTTCCGGAAAAAGTCGCGGTCCGACGCACAAAAGTGGGGTATCGTAGAAATCGCCTTTTAAAGACGCACCTTTCTGGCCCCACAAAAATGGGCATTTCAAATTAGAAACAAGTCAAATGAACAAAATAGTGTGAATAAGTAAGTATTTCAGGGGTGAGTTAGCAGGTTATTGGGGTAGTAAGTCCTGATTTTTTTGGAGGTTGCAGTGACCACTACGCCATTCAAAATAGGCAGGCTTTGGCATAAGCAGTTAGGCCCCGTAGGATGATTTTAGCTAAAATGTGCCCCAAACTCTCAAACCGGCTTGTATCTTGCAATGGAAAATATGGGAAACATGACTTAGACAGCAAATGATACACTGTATGCCATGTTTCCAAATTTTTATGCACAGTGGTTACAGCATGAAGCGAATGCATGTGAATATACAAAGGTGCATTGCATTAAACAAGTCCAATGAGCGTGAAAAAAATGGCCGGCCTGCCTGCTTTCATCCATCATTTGTTCTAAATTTATAATTAATCAATGAGCTGAGGTGGAGTCTTAGCCAGTGGTACCATCAGGGGTGTGTAATGCACTTTAGGGTAGACAGCCAATCAGCTGCCAGATTCAATCTGTCAATCAAACACAGCAGCCAATCAGAGAGCTGGCCATTGATCAGCAGGCCCTTTATGACATCACAGACAGACCCACGGAACTCTCTGTGCTTGTCTGCTGGCTGGCTGTCAGTTGGGTGGGTGGGCGGCAGAGGGGGAGGATGTACGTCTCGTTTCTCCTGAAAATTGCGGTTTTTTGGCGTTTCCGGAAAAAGTCGCAGTCCGACGCGCAAAAGTGGGGTATCGTAGAAATCGCCTTTTAAAGACGCACCTTTCTGGCCCCACAAAAATGGGCATTTCAAATTAGAAACAAGTCAAATGAACAAAATAGTGTGAATAAGTAAGTATTTCAGGGGTGAGTTAGCAGGTTATTGGGGTAGTAAGTCCTGATTTTTTTGGAGGTTGCAGTGACCACTACGCCATTCAAAATAGGCAGGCTTTAGCATAAGCAGTTAGGCCCCGTAGGATGATTTTAGCTAAAATGTGCCCCAAACACTCAAACCGGCTTGTATCTTGCAATGGAAAATATGGGAAACATGACTTAGACAGCAAATGATACACTGTATGCCATGTTTCCAAATTTTTATGCACAGTGGTTACAGCATGAAGCGAATGCATGTGAATATAGAAAGGTGCATTGCATTAAACAAGTCCAATGAGCGTGAAAAAAATGGCCGGCCTGCCTGCTTTCATCCATCATTTGTTCTAAATTTATAATTAATCAATGAGCTGAGGTGGAGTCTTAGCCAGTGGTACCATCAGGGGTGTGTAATGCACTTTAGGGTAGACAGCCAATCAGCTGCCAGATTCAATCTGTCAATCAAACACAGCAGCCAATCAGAGAGCTGGCCATTGATCAGCAGGCCCTTTATGACATCACAGACAGACCCACGGAACTCTCTGTGCTTGTCTGCTTGCTGGCTGTCAGTTGGGTGGGTGTGGCGGCAGAGGGGGAGGATGTACGTCTCGTTTCTCCTGAAAATTGCATGTGAATATACAAAGGTGCATTGCATTAAACAAGTCCAATGAGCGTGAAAAAAATGGCCGGCCTGCCTGCTTTCATCCATCATTTGTTCTAAATTTATAATTAATCAATGAGCTGAGGTGGAGTCTTAACCAGTGGTACCATCAGGGGTGTGTAATGCACTTTAGAGTAGACAGCCAATCAGCTGCCAGATTCAATCTGTCAATCAAACACAGCAGCCAATCAGAGAGCTGGCCATTGATCAGCAGGCCCTTTATGACATCACAGACAGACCCACGGAACTCTCTGTGCTTGTCTGCTGGCTGGCTGTCAGTTGGGTGGGTGTGGCGGCAGAGGGGGAGGATGTACGTCTCGTTTCTCCTGAAAATTGCATGTGAATATACAAAGGTGCATTGCATTAAACAAGTCCAATGAGCGTGAAAAAAATGGCCGGCCTGCCTGCTTTCATCCATCATTTGTTCTAAATTTATAATTAATCAATGAGCTGAGGTGGAGTCTTAGCCAGTGGTACCATCAGGGGTGTGTAATGCACTTTAGGGTAGACAGCCAATCAGCTGCCAGATTCAATCTGTCAATCAAACACAGCAGCCAATCAGAGAGCTGGCCATTGATCAGCAGGCCCTTTATGACATCACAGACAGACCCACGGAACTCTCTGTGCTTGTCTGCTGGCTGGCTGTCAGTTGGGTGGGTGGGCGGCAGAGGGGGAGGATGTACGTCTCGTTTCTCCTGAAAATTGCGGTTTTTCGGCGTTTCCGGAAAAAGTCGCGGTCCGACGCGCAAAAGTGGGGTATCGTAGAAATCGCCTTTTAAAGACGCACCTTTCTGGCCCCACAAAAATGGGCATTTCAAATTAGAAACAAGTCAAATGAACATAATAGTGTGAATAAGTAAGTATTTCAGGGGTGAGTTATCAGGTTATTGGGGTAGTAAGTCCTGATTTTTTTGGAGGTTGCAGTGACCACTACGCCATTCAAAATAGGCAGGCTTTGGCATAAGCAGTTAGGCCCCGTAGGATGATTTTAGTTAAAATGTGCCCCAAACACTCAAACCGGCTTGTATCTTGCAATGGAAAATATGGGAAACATGACTTAGACAGCAAATGATACACTGTATGCCATGTTTCCAAATTTTTATGCACAGTGGTTACAGCATGAAGCGAATGCATGTG
This sequence comes from Crinia signifera, assembly GCF_055691185.1. NCBI lineage: Eukaryota > Metazoa > Chordata > Amphibia > Anura > Myobatrachidae > Crinia > Crinia signifera. The sequence goes on along the minus strand of NC_139218.1, from coordinate 162,408,560 downwards.
AATATACAAAGGTGCATTGCATTAAACAAGTCCAATGAGCGTGAAAAAAATGTCCGGCCTGCCTGCTTTCATCCATCATTTGTTCTAAATTTATAATTAATCAATGAGCTGAGGTGGAGTCTTAGCCAGTGGTACCATCAGGGGTGTGTAATGCACTTTAGGGTAGACAGCCAATCAGCTGCCAGATTCAATCTGTCAATCAAACACAGCAGCCAATCAGAGAGCTGGCCATTGATCAGCAGGCCCTTTATGACATCACAGACAGACCCACGGAACTCTCTGTGCTTGTCTGCTGGCTGGCTGTCAGTTGGGTGGGTGGGCGGCAGAGGGGGAGGATGTACGTCTCGTTTCTCCTGAAAATTGCGGTTTTTCAGCGTTTCCGGAAAAAGTCGCGGTCCGACGCGCAAAAGTGGGGTATCGTAGAAATCGCCTTTTAAAGACGCACCTTTCTGGCCCCACAAAAATGGGCATTTCAAATTAGAAACAAGTCAAATGAACAAAATAGTGTGAATAAGTAAGTATTTCAGGGGTGAGTTAGCAGGTTATTGGGGTAGTAAGTCCTGATTTTTTTGGAGGTTGCAGTGACCACTACGCCATTCAAAATAGGCAGGCTTTAGCATAAGCAGTTAGGCCCCGTAGGATTATTTTAGCTAAAATGTGCCCCAAACACTCAAACCGGCTTGTATCTTGCAATGGAAAATATGGGAAACATGACTTAGACAGCAAATGATACACTGTATGCCATGTTTCCAAATTTGTATGCACAGTGGTTACAGCATGAAGCGAATGCATGTGAATATACAAAGGTGCATTGCATTAAACAAGTCCAATGAGCGTGAAAAAAATGGCCGGCCTGCCTGCTTTCATCCATCATTTGTTCTAAATTTATAATTAATCAATGAGCTGAGGTGGAGTCTTAGCCAGTGGTACCATCAGGGGTGTGTAATGCACTTTAGGGTAGACAGCCAATCAGCTGCCAGATTCAATCTGTCAATCAAACACAGCAGCCAATCAGAGAGCTGGCCATTGATCAGCAGGCCCTTTATGACATCACAGACAGACCCACGGAACTCTCTGTGCTTGTCTGCTGGCTGGCTGTCAGTTGGGTGGGTGGGCGGCAGAGGGGGAGGATGTACGTCTCGTTTCTCCTGAAAATTGCGGTTTTTCGGCGTTTCCGGAAAAATTCGCGGTCCGACGTGCAAAAGTGGGGTATCGTAGAAATCGCCTTTTAAAGACGCACCTTTCTGGCCCCACAAAAATGGGCATTTCAAATTAGAAACAAGTCAAATGAACAAAATAGTGTGAATAAGTAAGTATTTCAGGGGTGAGTTAGCAGGTTATTGGGGTAGTAAGTCCTGATTTTTTTGGAGGTTGCAGTGACCACTACGCCATTCAAAATAGGCAGGCTTTAGCATAAGCAGTTAGGCCCCGTAGGATGATTTTAGCTAAAATGTGCCCCAAACACTCAAACCGGCTTGTATCTTGCAATGGAAAATATGGGAAACATGACTTAGACAGCAAATGATACACTGTATGCCATGTTTCCAAATTTTTATGCACAGTGGTTACAGCATGAAGCGAATGCATGTGAATATACAAAGGTGCATTGCATTAAACAAGTCCAATGAGCGTGAAAAAAATGGCCAGCCTGCCTGCTTTCATCAATCATTTGTTCTAAATTTAAAATTAATCAATGAGCTGAGGTGGAGTCTTAGCCAGTGGTACCATCAGGGGTGTGTAATGCACTTTAGGGTAGACAGCCAATCAGCTGCCAGATTCAATCTGTCAATCAAACACAGCAGCCAATCAGAGAGCTGGCCATTGATCAGCAGGCCCTTTTTGACATCACAGACAGACCCACGGAACTCTCTGTGCTTGTCTGCTGGCTGGCTGTCAGTTGGGTGGGTGGGCGGCAGAGGGGGAGGATGTACGTCTCGTTTCTCCTGAAAATTGCGGTTTTTCGGCGTTTCCGGAAAGAGTCGCGGTCCGACGCACAAAAGTGGGGTATCGTAGAAATCGCCTTTTAAAGACGCACCTTTCTGGCCCCACAAAAATGGGCATTTCAAATTAGAAACAAGTCAAATGAACAAAATAGTGTGAATAAGTAAGTATTTCAGGGGTGAGTTAGCAGGTTATTGGGGTAGTAAGTCCTGATTTTTTTGGAGGTTGCAGTGACCACTACGCCATTCAAAATAGGCAGGCTTTGGCATAAGCAGTTAGGCCCCGTAGGATGATTTTAGCTAAAATGTGCCCCAAACTCTCAAACCGGCTTGTATCTTGCAATGGAAAATATGGGAAACATGACTTAGACAGCAAATGATACACTGTATGCCATGTTTCCAAATTTTTATGCACAGTGGTTACAGCATGAAGCGAATGCATGTGAATATACAAAGGTGCATTGCATTAAACAAGTCCAATGAGCGTGAAAAAAATGGCCGGCCTGCCTGCTTTCATCCAACATTTGTTCTAAATTTATAATTAATCAATGAGCTGAGGTGGAGTCTTAGCCAGTGGTACCATCAGGGGTGTGTAATGCACTTTAGGGTAGACAGCCAATCAGCTGCCAGATTCAATCTGTCAATCAAACACAGCAGCCAATCAGAGAGCTGGCCATTGATCAGCAGGCCCTTTATGACATCACAGACAGACCTACGGAACTCTCTGTGCTTGTCTGCTGGCTGGCTGTCAGTTGGGTGGGTGGGCGGCAGAGGGGGAGGATGTACGTCTCGTTTCTCCTGAAAATTGCGGTTTTTCGGCATTTCCGGAAAAAGTCGCGGTCCGACGCACAAAAGTGGGGTATCGTAGAAATCGCCTTTTAAAGACGCACCTTTCTGGCCCCACAAAAATGGGCATTTCAAATTAGAAACAAGTCAAATGAACAAAATAGTGTGAATAAGTAAGTATTTCAGGGGTGAGTTAGCAGGTTATTGGGGTAGTAAGTCCTGATTTTTTTGGAGGTTGCAGTGACCACTACGCCATTCAAAATAGGCAGGCTTTGGCATAAGCAGTTAGGCCCCGTAGGAGGATTTTAGCTAAAATGTGCCCCAAACTCTCAAACCGGCTTGTACAGATAGGGCAGGCCTTATGCTTGCTGGCGAATCGCCAGCAGCATGCTGCTGGCGATCCGCCAGCAACACGGCGCGCCATCTGACTGAGACGCGCGTGCGTCCCCCACGCACGTGCGTCTCAGTATCCGGGCGGCCGGCGGGCGAGGCGGACGCAATACAGTCCGCCTCCCGCTCGAGGGGGGCTGGGGGGACCCGAGGAGGCTGTGGGGGGGTGCGGGCGCCCGGTGTGGGCACCGGGCGACCGTCGGAAGGGGACGGCAGCACCGTCGGAAGGGGACGCGCGCGCACCTCGTGCGCGCGCGTCCCCTTCCGACACACAGATGGCGCGGGAGCAGGGAATGGCGAATGGCGTCGCCATCGCCATCCCCTGCAAAGATGAGCCCGGCCCCATCTGTATCTTGCAATGGAAAATATGGGAAACATGACTTAGACAGCAAATGATACACTGTATGCCATGTTTCCAAATTTTTATGCACAGTGGTTACAGCATGAAGCGAATGCATGTGAATATACAAAGGTGCATTGCATTAAACAAGTCCAATGAGCGTGAAAAAAATGGCCAGCCTGCCTGCTTTCATCCATCATTTGTTCTAAATTTATAATTAATCAATGAGCTGAGGTGGAGTCTTAGCCAGTGGTACCATCAGGGGTGTGTAATGCACTTTAGGGTAGACAACCAATCAGCTGCCAGATTCAATCTGTCAATCAAACACAGCAGCCAATCAGAGAGCTGGCCATTGATCAGCAGGCCCTTTATGACATCACAGACAGACCCACGGAACTCTCTGTGCTTGTCTGCTGGCTGGCAGTCAGTTGGGTGGGTGGGCGGCAGAGGGGGAGGATGTACGTCTCGTTTCTCCTGAAAATTGCGGTTTTTTGGCGTTTCCGGAAAAAGTCGCAGTCCGACGCGCAAAAGTGGGGTATCGTAGAAATCGCCTTTTAAAGACGCACCTTTCTGGCCCCACAAAAATGGGCATTTCAAATTAGAAACAAGTCAAATGAACAAAATAGTGTGAATAAGTAAGTATTTCAGGGGTGAGTTAGCAGGTTATTGGGGTAGTAAGTCCTGATTTTTTTGGAGGTTGCAGTGACCACTACGCCATTCAAAATAGGCAGGCTTTAGCATAAGCAGTTAGGCCCCGTAGGATGATTTTAGCTAAAATGTGCCCCAAACACTCAAACCGGCTTGTATCTTGCAATGGAAAATATGGGAAACATGACTTAGACAGCAAATGATACACTGTATGCCATGTTTCCAAATTTTTATGCACAGTGGTTACAGCATGAAGCGAATGCATGTGAATATACACAGGTGCATTGCATTAAACAAGTCCAATGAGCGTGAAAAAAATGGCCGGCCTGCCTGCTTTCATCCATCATTTGTTCTAAATTTATAATTAATCAATGAGCTGAGGTGGAGTCTTAGCCAGTGGTACCATCAGGGGTGTGTAATGCACTTTAGGGTAGACAGCCAATCAGCTGCCAGATTCAATCTGTCAATCAAACACAGCAGCCAATCAGAGAGCTGGCCATTGATCAGCAGGCCCTTTATGACATCACAGACAGACCCACGGAACTCTCTGTGCTTGTCTTCTGGCTGGCTGTCAGTTGGGTGGGTGGGCGGCAGAGGGGGAGGATGTACGTCTCGTTTCTCCTGAAAATTGCGTTTTTTCGGCGTTTCCGGAAAAAGTCGCGGTCCGACGCGCAAAAGTGTGGTATCGTAGAAATCGCCTTTTAAAGACGCACCTTTCTGGCCCCACAAAAATGGGCATTTCAAATTAGAAACAAGTCAAATGAACAAAATAGTGTGAATAAGTAAGTATTTCAGGGGTGAGTTAGCAGGTTATTGGGGTAGTAAGTCCTGATTTTTTTGGAGGTTGCAGTGACCACTACGCCATTCAAAATAGGCAGGCTTTAGCATAAGCAGTTAGGCCCCGTAGGATGATTTTAGCTAAAATGTGCCCCAAACACTCAAACCGGCTTGTATCTTGCAATGGAAAATATGGGAAACATGACTTAGACAGCAAATGATACACTGTATGCCATGTTTCCAAATTTTTATGCACAGTGGTTACAGCATGAAGCGAATGCATGTGAATATACAAAGGTGCATTGCATTAAACAAGTCCAATGAGCGTGAAAAAAATGGCCGGCCTGCCTGCTTTCATCCATCATTTGTTCTAAATTTATAATTAATCAATGAGCTGAGGTGGAGTCTTAGCCAGTGGTACCATCAGGGGTGTGTAATGCACTTTAGGGTAGACAGCCAATCAGCTGCCAGATTCAATCTGTCAATCAAACACAGCAGCCAATCAGAGAGCTGGCCATTGATCAGCAGGCCCTTTATGACATCACAGACAGACCCACGGAACTCTCTGTGCTTGTCTTCTGGCTGGCTGTCAGTTGGGTGGGTGGGCGGCAGAGGGGGAGGATGTACGTCTCGTTTCTCCTGAAAATTGCGTTTTTTCGGCGTTTCCGGAAAAAGTCGCGGTCCGACGCGCAAAAGTGGGGTATCGTAGAAATCGCCTTTTAAAGACGCACCTTTCTAGCCCCACAAAAATGGGCATTTCAAATTAGAAACAAGTCAAATGAACAAAATAGTGTGAATAAGTAAGTATTTCAGGGGTGAGTTAGCAGGTTATTGGGGTAGTAAGTCCTGATTTTTTTGGAGGTTGCAGTGACCACTACGCCATTCAAAATAGGCAGGCTTTAGCATAAGCAGTTAGGCCCCGTAGGATGATTTTAGCTAAAATGTGCCCCAAACACTCAAACCGGCTTGTATCTTGCAATGGAAAATATGGGAAACATGACTTAGACAGCAAATGATACACTGTATGCCATGTTTCCAAATTTTTATGCACAGTGGTTACAGCATGAAGCGAATGCATGTGAATATACAAAGGTGCATTGCATTAAACAAGTCCAATGAGCGTGAAAAAAATGGCCGGCCTGCCTGCTTTCATCCATCATTTGTTCTAAATTTATAATTAATCAATGAGCTGAGGTGGAGTCTTAGCCAGTGGTACCATCAGGGGTGTGTAATGCACTTTAGGGTAGACAGCCAATCAGCTGCCAGATTCAATCTGTCAATCAAACACAGCAGCCAATCAGAGAGCTGGCCATTGATCAGCAGGCCCTTTATGACATCACAGACAGACCCACGGAACTCTCTGTGCTTGTCTGCTGGCTGGCTGTCAGTTGGGTGGGTGTGGCGGCAGAGGGGGAGGATGTACGTCTCGTTTCTCCTGAAAATTGCATGTGAATATACAAAGGTGCATTGCATTAAACAAGTCCAATGAGCGTGAAAAAAATGGCCGGCCTGCCTGCTTTCATCCATCATTTGTTCTAAATTTATAATTAATCAATGAGCTGAGGTGGAGTCTTAGCCAGTGGTACCATCAGGGGTGTGTAATGCACTTTAGGGTAGACAGCCAATCAGCTGCCAGATTCAATCTGTCAATCAAACACAGCAGCCAATCAGAGAGCTGGCCATTGATCAGCAGGCCCTTTATGACATCACAGACAGACCCACGGAACTCTCTGTGCTTGTCTGCTGGCTGGCTGTCAGTTGGGTGGGTGGGCGGCAGAGGGGGAGGATGTACGTCTCGTTTCTCCTGAAAATTGCGGTTTTTCAGCGTTTCCGGAAAAAGTCGCGGTCCGACGCGCAAAAGTGGGGTATCGTAGAAATCGCCTTTTAAAGACGCACCTTTCTGGCCCCACAAAAATGGGCATTTCAAATTAGAAACAAGTCAAATGAACAAAATAGTGTGAATAAGTAAGTATTTCAGGGGTAAGTTAGCAGGTTATTGGGGTAGTAAGTCCTGATTTTTTTGGAGGTTGCAGTGACCACTACGCCATTCAAAATAGGCAGGCTTTGGCATAAGCAGTTAGGCCCGTAGGATGATTTTAGCTAAAATGTGCCCCAAACACTCAAACCGGCTTGTATCTTGCAATGGAAAATATGGGAAACATGACTTAGACAGCAAATGATACACTGTATGCCATGTTTCCAAATTTTTATGCACAGTGGTTACAGCATGAAGCGAATGCATGTGAATATACAAAGGTGCATTGCATTAAACAAGTCCAATGAGCGTGGAAAAAATGGCCGGCCTGCCTGCTTTCATCCATCATTTGTTCTAAATTTATAATTAATCAATGAGCTGAGGTGGAGTCTTAGCCAGTGGTACCATCAGGGGTGTGTAATGCACTTTAGGGTAGACAGCCAATCAGCTGCCAGATTCAATCTGTCAATCAAACACAGCAGCCAATCAGAGAGCTGGCCATTGATCAGCAGGCCCTTTTTGACATCACAGACAGACCCACGGAACTCTCTGTGCTTGTCTGCTGGCTGGCTGTCAGTTGGGTGGGTGGGCGGCAGAGGGGGAGGATGTACGTCTCGTTTCTCCTGAAATTTGCGGTTTTTCGGCGTTTCCGGAAAGAGTCGCGGTCCGACGCACAAAAGTGGGGTATCGTAGAAATCGCCTTTTAAAGACGCACCTTTCTGGCCCCACAAAAATGGGCATTTCAAATTAGAAACAAGTCAAATGAACAAAATAGTGTGAATAAGTAAGTATTTCAGGGGTGAGTTAGCAGGTTATTGGGGTAGTAAGTCCTGATTTTTTTGGAGGTTGCAGTGACCACTACGCCATTCAAAATAGGCAGGCTTTGGCATAAGCAGTTAGGCCCCGTAGGATGATTTTAGCTAAAATGTGCCCCAAACTCTCAAACCGGCTTGTATCTTGCAATGGAAAATATGGGAAACATGACTTAGACAGCAAATGATACACTGTATGCCATGTTTCCAAATTTTTATGCACAGTGGTTACAGCATGAAGCGAATGCATGTGAATATACAAAGGTGCATTGCATTAAACAAGTCCAATGAGCGTGAAAAAAATGGCCGGCCTGCCTGCTTTCATCCATCATTTGTTCTAAATTTATAATTAATCAATGAGCTGAGGTGGAGTCTTAGCCAGTGGTACCATCAGGGGTGTGTAATGCACTTTAGGGTAGACAGCCAATCAGCTGCCAGATTCAATCTGTCAATCAAACACAGCAGCCAATCAGAGAGCTGGCCATTGATCAGCAGGCCCTTTATGACATCACAGACAGACCTACGGAACTCTCTGTGCTTGTCTGCTGGCTGGCTGTCAGTTGGGTGGGTGGGCGGCAGAGGGGGAGGATGTACGTCTCGTTTCTCCTGAAAATTGCGGTTTTTCGGCATTTCCGGAAAAAGTCGCGGTCCGACGCACAAAAGTGGGGTATCGTAGAAATCGCCTTTTAAAGACGCACCTTTCTGGCCCCACAAAAATGGGCATTTCAAATTAGAAACAAGTCAAATGAACAAAATAGTGTGAATAAGTAAGTAGGTACTTGTTTCCTATCTGGGCGCCCACTAAGTTAATTGAGCACCATGCTATTCTCCGTAGTGAAATCTGATCGCATCGCATCGTACACATACACGATATTGAACGATGCGATGCGATGCGATGCGATCCGATTCGATTTCCCATAGGAAACAATGTTAAATGGCTCAATTTAGCCAAATTACATAGTTACATAGTAAATGGGCCAAAAACACCCCTGAACATTGAAATGTCCCCCCAAAAGTAGTTGACGCCACCCCGCCATCAACGTGAACCCGAAGCGTGGCGAGCGCAGCGAGCCCGCGAGGGGCGGCGGTACGCGTCCTCCGACCTTTTCATGCCCTACTATCCACTAGGGCGTGGAGTGAGAATAGAATAGTGTGGCGAGCGCAGCGAGCCACCGAGCCCGAAGCGTGGCGAGCGCAGCGAGCCCCGCGAGGGGACGCGGATACCTTCACAGGTAAACGCGTCCCTTTGCGGGCTTCCCAGGTGTCCGCGTCGCCATGGACACCTGGGAAGCCCGCGAGGGGACGCGTATAACTGTGAAGGTATCCGCGTCCCCTCGCGGGGCTCGCTGCGCTCGCCACGCTTCGGGCTCGGTGGCTCGCTGCGCTCGCCACACTATTCTATTCTCACTCCACGCCCTAGTGGATAGTAGGGCATGAAAAGGTCGGAGGACGCGTACCGCCGCCCCTCGCGGGCTCGCTGCGCTCGCCACGCTTCGGGTTCACGTTGATGGCGGGGTGGCGTCAACTACTTTTGGGGGGACATTTCAATGTTCAGGGGTGTTTTCGGCCCATTTACTATTGTTCCTATGATAATTTGGCTAAATTGAGCCATTTAACATTGTTTCCTATGGGAAATCGGATCGCATCGCATCGCATCGCATCGCATCGTTCAATATCGTGTATGTGTACGATGCGATGCGATCCGATTTCAGTACGGTGCCGTACGTAGAAAACCTGGGCGCCCAGATAGGAAACAAGTACCAGTAAGTATTTCAGGGGTGAGTTAGCAGGTTATTGGGGTAGTAAGTCCTGATTTTTTTGGAGGTTGCAGTGACCACTACGCCATTCAAAATAGGCAGGCTTTGGCATAAGCAGTTAGGCCCCGTAGGATGATTTTAGCTAAAATGTGCCCCAAACTCTCAAACCGGCTTGTATCTTGCAATGGAAATTATGGGAAAGATGACTTAGACAGCAAATGATACACTGTATGCCATGTTTCCAAATTTTTATGCACAGTGGTTACAGCATGAAGCGAATGCATGTGAATATACAAAGGTGCATTGCATTAAACAAGTCCAATGAGCGTGAAAAAAATGGCCGGCCTGCCTGCTTTCATCCATCATTTGGGTACTTGTTTCCTAGCACGGCCACAACGATTTAGATCGTTGTGGTCGTAAGATAAAAAATCGGATCGATCGCATCGCATGCGATTTGGTCGCATACGATGCGACCGATCCGACCGACCGATTTTTCACCCGATTTTTTTTTTTTTTTCACCTGATTATTTTTAATTGCCCCCCCAAATGTTACTAAGTGGGCTAGACCCCACGATAGACGTCAACCCGAAGCGTGGCGAGCGCAGCGAGCCCGCGAGGGGCGGCGGTGCGCGTCCTCCGACCTTTTCATTCCCCTACTATCCACTAGGGCGTGGAGTGAGAATAGAATAGTGTGGCGAGCGCAGCGAGCCACCGAGCCCGAAGCGTGGCGAGCGCAGCGAGCCCCGCGAGGGGACGCGTATAACTTCACAGGTATACGCGTCCCCTCGCGGGGCTCGCTGCGCTCGCCACGCTTCGGGCTCGGTGGCTCGCTGCGCTCGCCACACTATTCTATTCTCACTCCACGCCCTAGTGGATAGTAGGGGAATGAAAAGGTCGTAGGACGCGCACCGCCGCCCCTCGCGGGCTCGCTGCGCTCGCCACGCTTCGGGTTGACGTCTATCGTGGGGTCATGGCGGGCACATAAAAAATGTGAAATGGGTCATATTGGCCCATTTCACCTTTTTTATCATTTTTCCCTATGTGAGATGGACTTAATCAAGTCCATCTCATCTTGTGCCATTATAATGGCACAAGACCGACAAGATCCTCCCGATTTCAATGTTAAAAGATTTTTTAACATTGAAGTCTATGGAAAAATCGGGTCAATCGGTCGGTCGCATCGCGGCCGATTTTAATTGGTCGCGACCGACCGATTGACCCGATTTCTGTCAATCAAAGGGAAAAAATTGTAAAAAATCGGCCACATCGTGAGGATCGTGTCCCTTAATTAAGAGCCACGATCACTCACGATTGTGGCCGTTCTAGGAAACAAGTACCAAACAAGTCCAATGAGCGTGAAAAAAATGGCCGGCCTGCCTGCTTTCATCCATCATTTGTTCTAAATTTATAATTAATCAATGAGCTGAGGTGGAGTCTTAGCCAGTGGTACCATCAGGGGTGTGTAATGCACTTTAGGGTAGACAGCCAATCAGCTGCCAGATTCAATCTGTCAATCAAACACAGCAGCCAATCAGAGAGCTGGCCATTGATCAGCAGGCCCTTTATGACATCACAGACAGACCCACGGAACTCTCTGTGCTTGTCTTCTGGCTGGCTGTCAGTTGGGTGGGTGGGCGGCAGAGGGGGAGGATGTACGTCTCGTTTCTCCTGAAAATTGCGGTTTTTCGGCGTTTCCGGAAAAAGTCGCGGTCCGACGCGCAAAAGTGGGGTATCGTAGAAATCGCCTTTTAAAGACGCACCTTTCTGGCCCCACAAAAATGGGCATTTCAAATTAGAAACAAGTCAAATGAACAAAATAGTGTGAATAAGTAAGTATTTCAGGGGTGAGTTAGCAGGTTATTGGGGTAGTAAGTCCTGATTTTTTTGGAGGTTGCAGTGACCACTACGCCATTCAAAATAGGCAGGCTTTGGCATAAGCAGTTAGGCCCCGTAGGATGATTTTAGCTAAAATGTGCCCCAAACTCTCAAACCGGCTTGTATCTTGCAATGGAAAATATGGGAAACGTGACTTAGACAGCAAATGATACACTGTATGCCATGTTTCCAAATTTTTATGCACAGTGGTTACAGCATGAAGCGAATGCATGTGAATATACAAAGGTGCATTGCATTAAACAAGTCCAATGAGCGTGAAAAAAATGGCCGGCCTGCCTGCTTTCATCCATCATTTGTTCTAAATTTATAATTAATCAATGAGCTGAGGTGGAGTCTTAGCCAGTGGTACCATCAGGGGTGTGTAATGCACTTTAGGGTAGACAGCCAATCAGCTGCCAGATTCAATCTGTCAATCAAACACAGCAGCCAATCAGAGAGCTGGCCATTGATCAGCAGGCCCTTTATGACATCACAGACAGACCCACGGAACTCTCTGTGCTTGTCTGCTGGCTGGCTGTCAGTTGGGTGGGTGGGCGGCAGAGGGGGAGGATGTACGTCTCGTTTCTCCTGAAAATTGCGGTTTTTCGGCGTTTCCGGAAAAAGTCGCGGTCCGACGCGCAAAAGTGGGGTATCGTAGAAATCGCCTTTTAAAGACGCACCTTTCTGGCCCCACAAAAATGGGCATTTCAAATTAGAAACAAGTCAAATGAACAAAATAGTGTGAATAAGTAAGTATTTCAGGGGTGAGTTAGCAGGTTATTGGGGTAGTAAGTCCTGATTTTTTTGGAGGTTGCAGTGACCACTACGCCATTCAAAATAGGCAGGCTTTGGCATAAGCAGTTAGACCCCGTAGGATGATTTTAGCTAAAATGTGCCCCAAACTCTCAAACCGGCTTGTATCTTGCAATGGAAAATATGGGAAACATGACTTAGACAGCAAATGATACACTGTATGCCATGTTTCCAAATTTTTATGCACAGTGGTTACAGCATGAAGCGAATGCATGTGAATATACAAAGGTGCATTGCATTAAACAAGTCCAATGAGCGTGAAAAAAATGGCCGGCCTGCCTGCTTTCATCCATCATTTGTTCTAAATTTATAATTAATCAATGAGCTGAGGTGGAGTCTTAGCCAGTGGTACCATCAGGGGTGTGTAATGCACTTTAGGGTAGACAGCCAATCAGCTGCCAGACTCAATCTGTCAATCAAACACAGCAGCCAATCAGAGAGCTGGCCATTGATCAGCAGGCCCTTTATGACATCACAGACAGACCCACGGAACTCTCTGTGCTTGTCTGCTGGCTGGCTGTCAGTTGGGTGGGTGGGCGGCAGAGGGGGAGGATGTACGTCTCGTTTCTCCTGAAAATTGCGGTTTTTCGGCGTTTCCGGAAAAAGTCGCGGTCCGACGCGCAAAAGTGGGGTATCGTAGAAATCGCCTTTTAAAGACGCACCTTTCTGGCCGCACAAAAATGGGCATTTCAAATTAGAAACAAGTCAAATGAACAAAATAGTGTGAATAAGTAAGTATTTCAGGGGTGAGTTAGCAGGTTATTGGGGTAGTAAGTCCTGATTTTTTTGGAGGTTGCAGTGACCACTATGCCATTCAAAATAGGCAGGCTTTAGCATAAGCAGTTAGGCCCCGTAGGATGATTTTAGCTAAAATGTGCCCCAAACACTCAAACCGGCTTGTATCTTGCAATGGAAAATATGGGAAACATGACTTAGACAGCAAATGATACACTGTATGCCATGTTTCCAAATTTTTATGCACAGTGGTTACAGCATGAAGCGAATGCATGTGAATGTACACAGGTGCATTGCATTAAACAAGTCCAATGAGCGTGAAAAAAATGGCCGGCCTGCCTGCTTTCATCCATCATTTGTTCTAAATTTATAATTAATCAATGAGCTGAGGTGGAGTCTTAGCCACTGGTACCATCAGGGGTGTGTAATGCACTTTAGGGTAGACAGCCAATCAGCTGCCAGATTCAATCTGTCAATCAAACACAGCAGCCAATCAAAGAGCTGGCCATTGATCAGCAGGCCCTTTATGACATCACAGACAGACCCACGGAACTCTCTGTGCTTGTCTGCTTGCTGGCTGTCAGTTGGGTGGGTGTGGCGGCAGAGGGGGAGGATGTACGTCTCGTTTCTCCTGAAAATTGCATGTGAATATACAAAGGTGCATTGCATTAAACAAGTCCAATGAGCGTGAAAAAAATGGCCGGCCTGCCTGCTTTCATCCATCATTTGTTCTAAATTTATAATTAATCAATGATCTGAGGTGGAGTCTTAGCCAGTGGTACCATCAGGAGTGTGTAATGCACTTTAGGGTAGACAGCCAATCAGCTGCCAGATTCAATCTGTCAATCAAACACAGCAGCCAATCAGAGAGCTGGCCATTGATCAGCAGGCCCTTTATGACATCACAGACAGACCCACGGAACTCTCTGTGCTTGTCTGCTGGCTGGCTGTCAGTTGGGTGGGTGGGCGGCAGAGGGGGAGGATGTACGTCTCGTTTTTCCTGAAAATTGCGGTTTTTCGGCGTTTCCGGAAAAAGTCGCGGTCCGGCGCGCAAAAGTGGGGTATCGTAGAAATCGCCTTTTAAAAACGCACCTTTCTGGCCCCACAAAAATGGGCATTTCAAATTAGAAACATGTCAAATGAACAAAATAGTGTGAATAAGTAAGTATTTCAGGGGTGAGTTAGCAGGTTATTGGGGTAGTAAGTCCTGATTTTTTTGGAGGTTGCAGTGACCACTATGCCATTCAAAATAGGCAGGCTTTAGCATAAGCAGTTAGGCCCCGTAGGATGATTTTAGCTAAAATGTGCCCCAAACACTCAAACCGGCTTGTATCTTGCAATGGAAAATATGGGAAACATGACTTAGACAGCAAATGATACACTGTATGCCATGTTTCCAAATTTTTATGCACAGTGGTTACAGCATGAAGCGAATGCATGTGAATGCACACAGGTGCATTGCATTAAACAAGTCCAATGAGCGTGAAAAACATGGCCGGCCTGCCTGCTTTCATCCATCATTTGTTCTAAATTTATAATTAATCAATGAGCTGAGGTGGAGTCTTAGCCAGTGGTACCATCAGGGGTGTGTAATGCACTTTAGGGTAGACAGCCAATCAGCTGCCAGATTCAATCTGTCAATCAAACACAGCAGCCAATCAAAGAGCTGGCCATTGATCAGCAGGCCCTTTATGACATCACAGACAGACCCACGGAACTCTCTGTGCTTGTCTGCTTGCTGGCTGTCAGTTGGGTGGGTGTGGCGGCAGAGGGGGAGGATGTACGTCTCGTTTCTCCTGAAAATTGCATGTGAATATACAAAGGTGCATTGCATTAAACAAGTCCAATGAGCGTGAAAAAAATGGCCGGCCTGCCTGCTTTCATCCATCATTTGTTCTAAATTTATAATTAATCAATGAGCTGAGGTGGAGTCTTAGCCAGTGGTACCATCAGGGGTGTGTAATGCACTTTAGGGTAGACAGCCAATCAGCTGCCAGATTCAATCTGTCAATCAAACACAGCAGCCAATCAGAGAGCTGGCCATTGATCAGCAGGCCCTTTATGACATCACAGACAGACCCACGGAACTCTCTGTGCTTGTCTGCTGGCTGGCTGTCAGTTGGGTGGGTGTGGCGGCAGAGGGGGAGGATGTACGTCTCGTTTCTCCTGAAAATTGCATGTGAATATACAAAGGTGCATTGCATTAAACAAGTCCAATGAGCGTGAAAAAAATGGCCGGCCTGCCTGCTTTCATCCATCATTTGTTCTAAATTTATAATTAATCAATGAGCTGAGGTGGAGTCTTAGCCAGTGGTACCATCAGGGGTGTGTAATGCACTTTATGGTAGACAGCCAATCAGCTGCCAGATTCAATCTGTCAATCAAACACAGCAGCCAATCAGAGAGCTGGCCATTGATCAGCAGGCCCTTTATGACATCACAGACAGACCCACGGAACTCTCTGTGCTTGTCTGCTGGCTGGCTGTCAGTTGGGTGGGTGGGCGGCAGAGGGGGAGGATGTACGTCTCGTTTCTCCTGAAAATTGCGGTTTTTCGGCGTTTCCGGAAAAAGTCGCGGTCCGACGCGCAAAAGGGGGGTATCGTAGAAATCGCCTTTTAAAGACGCACCTTTCTGGCCCCACAAAAATGGGCATTTCAAATAAGAAACAAGTCAAATGAACAAAATAGTGTGAATAAGTAAGTATTTCAGGGGTGAGTTAGCAGGTTATTGGGGTAGTAAGTCCTGATTTTTTTGGAGGTTGCAGTGACCACTACGCCATTCAAAATAGGCAGGCTTTAGCATAAGCAGTTAGGCCCCGTAGGATGATTTTAGCTAAAATGTGACCCAAACACTCAAACCGGCTTGTATCTTGCAATGGAAAATATGGGAAACATGACTTAGACAGCAAATGATACACTGTATGCCATGTTTCCAAATTTTTATGCACAGTGGTTACAGCATGAAGCGAATGCATGTGAATATACAAAGGTGCATTGCATTAAACAAGTCCAATGAGCGTGAAAAAAATGGCCGGCCTGCCTGCTTTCATCCATCATTTGTTCTAAATTTATAATTAATCAATGAGCTGAGGTGGAGTCTTAGCCAGTGGTACCATCAGGGGTGTGTAATGCACTTTAGGGTAGACAGCCAATCAGCTGCCAGATTCAATCTGTCAATCAAACACAGCAGCCAATCAGAGAGCTGGCCATTGATCAGCAGGCCCTTTATGACATCACAGACAGACCCACGGAACTCTCTGTGCTTGTCTGCTGGCTGGCTGTCAGTTGGGTGGGTGGGCGGCAGAGGGGGAGGATGTACGTCTCGTTTCTCCTGAAAATTGCGGTTTTTCAGCGTTTCCGGAAAAAGTCGCGGTCCGACGCGCAAAAGTGGGGTATCGTAGAAATCGCCTTTTAAAGACGCACCTTTCTGGAACCACAAAAATGGGCATTTCAAATTAGAAACAAGTCAAATGAACAAAATAGTGTGAATAAGTAAGTATTTCAGTGGTGAGTTAGCAGGTTATTGGGGTAGTAAGTCCTGATTTTTTTTGGAGGTTGCAGTGACCACTACGCCATTCAAAATAGGCAGGCTTTAGCATAAGCAATTAGGCCCCGTAGGATGATTTTAGCTAAAATGTGACCCAAACACTCAAACCGGCTTGTATCTTGCAATGGAAAATATGGGAAACATGACTTAGACAGCAAATGATACACTGTATGCCATGTTTCCAAATTTTTATGCACAGTGGTTACAGCATGAAGCGAATGCATGTGAATATACAAAGGTGCATTGCATTAAACAAGTCCAATGGGGGGGCGTGGCCTAGACGCTGATCCGAATGGACGTGGGTCACTGAAGCTCTCCATATCCATAGCCTCTATAAGTCCCCAGGAGAGCTATAATACACCCCAGAGATCACAGGGTACCTGTATACTCCCTCCGACATCGGTGGAGTTGAGCTGCGGAGCCGGGGGACACTCCAGGAGTCCCTGCAGGTTGCGGCCTACTCCCCAAGGTGAAGCCGGGGCCTCGATTTTTACAGCCTCCCGAGGTGCCGCTCCAGGGAGCCGATTTGGCGATCGGCGGCCGCCGGAACCTGCAGCGCCTCTTCCAGATAAGTGAGGCATCCTGCTGGATACCCCAAGGCAGGCTGCTGCCTGAAGACCGCCTCTGGGGCTGCGGGGACCGCCGGCTGAAGCTCCTCTGGCTTAAAAGCCTCCTTTCACACAGACGCGGCGGCCATCTTGAAAACGGAGCACTGTCACTACAGGGCTCTGATCCTCTTTCCTGAGCTGCTGACCCTAGGAGCGCAGTAAGTGGCACTGTGTGCCTTACTATAACAGCCCATTGACCTGCTACCCAGCGCTCCCCTTAAATCACTGGGACATATTGTATTTATAGACATAGTCCTAAACTGCTCTCCATACCATCATATCGGGTCCCTGGGATTGGCTCTCCTGAGCAGTGCCTGTATAAATATCTGTGGATATACCCTCATCTAATATACTGATATACCCTGATCTATTTGGTTGGTCAGATACCAACTCCCATTTACACAAATATATAAAGGACCTAAAGGACGTTGCCCTGCACTAATTAGAAAGTGAGAACAATATCTTCAATAGCATATAAGCCCTGGAGATAAGTAAGCCTGGGGCGCCACCTTGTGGGCCTAACAAATAATTGCAACTCCAGAATTTCTCTCTACTGCCAGAAAACTACTCAACAAACTGCTAGAGGTTCACGGTGACTTAACTCCTAACTCGGTACCCCTCGGAGCGGTCCTCCTGCAGTCCGGTAGTGCCGATGTGTATTCCTATCCCCTCTAAACAAGTGATCCAGGTTCTAAAATGAAGAATCAATCTGCTTACTAATGCCTTCCTAAGGCCACCCTGGGGGGGTTTGGCGGCTGCCCTCCGTCACGGCGGTTCCTTTATTAGATGTATGCACCAATGGAGATGCAACTTCTTCTGTTAGTCTAGAATGTGGATTTCTTTAGCAGCGTTAACTTTGTAACAAAGGGGAGACCAGATACTACTGTCAACGGCAGAGAGGGTTCCGCCCGCTGAGACCCACCTATTACATTACAGTCCACCTACTGTCCTTTAGATATACATGAGTCATAGGAAAAGTAGGAGCAGAAAGGGTGTAGCAAGCACTACGAACACCCGTGTGGACACTGATCTTCGTAAATATCTGCGTTCCCAAACCAATTCAGACATGGCAACAGAGCCACCTCCTGCCTCCCCGATCCACTCCTCTTTATCAGAGAACTCGTCGGAATTGAGGGAACCCACGTCTGTGTCCATACAGCCAAATACGATTGACATCCAACAGATATACAAACTACTACAGACTCTCCCCACTAAGTCGGATATCCCCACCAAGGAAGACTTCGCTTCTTTGGAAAATAAACTACGAGATGTAGTCCACACAGAAATTGCCGGGATAAAAGAAGACTTGACACAGCTGGGCGCACGAGTGGAAAACCTTGAAAGCTCAGGTGAGGCGGTCAATACCTTTCACAAAGCTCTGGCAGACACCATTAGATTACAAGCGGAGGAGATCCAATCCCTTCGGGATCACCTTGATGATATCGACAACAGGGGGCGGAGGAATAACCTCAGGATCAGAGGGATTCCGGAAGATATCCCCCAACAAAATCTACATGATGTCCTAGCCAAAATCTTCAACGAAATTCTAGGAAATGACCCCAATGAATCAATCACTCTTGACAGAGCCCATAGGGCCCTGCGACCGAGAGGCTTACAATCAGAGCGCCCGAGAGACATAATATGCAGACTCCACTATTTTACCCAAAAGGACGAAATCCTGAGGAAAATACGAAATTCGGATGGCCTTGAATTTAATGGCCACTCTATCCAGATATTTCAGGATCTTTCCTGGCTCACGCTCCAATCTCGTCGCCATATTAAACCCCTAACAGATGTTTTGCGCAAACAGAATATTAGATATAGATGGGGCTATCCATTTAGCATCACAGCAACACATGGAGGGAAAACGGCCTCTTTACGTCACCCAGAAGACGTACCTTCCTTTTGTTCCTCCTTGGGAATTCCAGTTGTGGAGACGCCAGACTGGCATTCTCTCAGATCTCAGTTGCTTCCTCCGCAAGCCCCTTCATCTAACCTCCCATTTCAACGTGTGGAAAAGTCCCCTAGACTCAACTCTCGGAATCGTGCTTCTGCTCCATCACCCTCTGCCGCATCTTCACAAGCAAAGACGTGAAAATAGACTTTCTGCTCAAATACAGGTTTCCCTTACATGGAGAAGATGGATAGAAATTCCTAGACATATACCGGTTTGAAAATCATCTGGAGACAGCTGTTGGCTAACTACATTCCACTAACTCTGTGGTTTTTCAAGGTTTTTTGTTGTTTTTTGTATTACATTTTTAAGGTCCCTTACGGCCTTTCTGAGAGCGTTTTTGGGTTAGTATGTCCCAGTTTACACTAGCTGGCTTAGTTATACATCTTATCGGAACGATTTTTGTCACTATTTTGACCCTCGCTTAGACTGACAAAACTGCTATATGTTCTTTATATGGTCTATTGATACTAGATATTGGGAATATGACCCACAAACATACTTCCCGTTACCTTGATACCTCCTAGATTACGCTTTTGATTTCCCCTTTATACTGGTCTCTAGCAGTTTATTTCTAGTATTTTTGTATTGTTATAACAATATGTGATGCATCCATCCGGACCGTCGTTTCGGGGCTAGGCCCCGTTCTCCCCCCTGTTGCCCCCTGTGCACTGCACAACATGTTCCTAGGCCCAGTGGTGGTCTTGGTTTTAGTCCCACCCAGTGGATTAGGAGCAGTGATTATGTTTTTGCCATCCCAATCTCTTTCATTGCCTTACATTGCTTTATCCCAGCTATGTCAAGACTTTCTCTTCTTCTGTTTCTATCCTTTATTCTCTTCCTCTTTACTTTGCTGTGCCCCCCTGGTCTCCCTGAGCGAGCTGCTCTTTCTGCTCCCTGATGGCTTATCTTAAAGTTGTCTCCGTAAACGTCAAAGGCCTAAACATTCCAGAGAGGAGGTCCCGCGCACTTAAAGAATTATACCTAGAAAAAGCAGATGTTGCGTTTATACAGGAGACGCACTTTCAAGAGGGGAAAGCTCCTCCTTTTGGGAATAAAAATTTTCCGACTAGTTTCTTTTCTAACAACCCGCTAGGGAAAACATTGGGAGTGGCAATTTTGATCTCTCGCCAGACGACTATATCAGAGGCTGTATGTCGCCCATTAGTCCCAGGGAGAGCGTTATTGATAAATTGCAAGATATCTAACTGTGATTTCTCCCTACTAAATATCTATGCCCCCAACAAACACCAACCAGCCTTTATTGACAAAGTACTAAACCTAGCTCAACCCTACTTGGTCGGCACAGTGATATGTGGGGGGGATTTCAACTGGACAATGGATCCTAGGTTAGACTCCTCCCGTCCTAATGAACGAAGCCCTGATAAACTACACCGTAAGGTCCGAAAAATTTTACACGAATACCAACTTATCGATCCTTGGCGTATTCAACACCCGTCCACTAAGGACTATACCTTCTTCTCTCACCCACACAAAGTATACACAAGAATAGATTATATTTACATTTCACATAGATTTCTGCATCTAGTCTCCAAATCTGACATTGGCCAAATTTCTTGGACAGATCATGCACCTATCTCATTGACCCTTAACCTCCCCTCATCATACTCTAAAAAGTACTCCTGGAAACTGAATGTCTCACTTTTACAAGACCCTATATGCCAAAAACAAATTAGAGAGGCCCTAGAGGAATACTTGCTGTTGAATGATAACGATGAGACTCCGAAAGCAGTGATTTGGGAGGCACACAAATGTGTGATTAGGGGGAAACTTATTCAAATGGGTGCGCGGTTAAATAAGCAACGTAAAGAAAAGAGAGAGGCTTTAATCCAGAAAATCCACTCCCTAGAACTTCTTCATAAGTCTGCTCTCTCCCCCTCCATCCTCCAGGAACTCTTAGAAGCTCGCAAGGAATTGAATTCATTCATGTCCGAGAAATTGAAGACTGAGGCCCGCAAATGCTGTAGCAAATTTTTTCTCTGGGGAAATAAACCGGGTAAGCTACTAGCCAGGGCACTGAGAGCTCAACGTGCTACAACGTTTATTCCTACTATTAAATCCCAGGAAGGTCGCACTTGTAATTCCACTGCAGAGATTGCTTCTGCCTTTCATCTATTTTATTCCCAACTATATAACCTAAATAAGACACAAGGTGACTTACCCAACCCCTCTAAGTTGTCCGCTATAAAAGACTACCTTGGAGAAGTTGATTTCCCAAAGCTGTCACCAGAACATATTGAAGCCCTCGAAGTACCCTTCTCTACTGAAGAGTTGGAGGCTGCAATTAAATCTACGCCCAATGGCAAAAGCCCTGGCCCAGACGGTTATCCAATAGAATACTATAAAATCTTTAGTGACACACTCTCCCCCTTAATGAAAGCCACATTCAACCAGATTTCGGACCAGTTCCCTTTTCCCCCTCAGGCTCTCCTTGCGCACATCTCAATTATCCCGAAGGAAGGTAAGGACCCGACCCAGTGCTCCAGCTACAGGCCTATCTCCCTGTTGAACGTAGACCTGAAATTATTCGCAAAACTCATAGCAAACCGATTTAAGCAGTTTCTCCCGATTCTCATCCATTCCGACCAGGTGGGATTTGTCCCTGGACGGGAGGCGAGAGATAATACTGCAAAAGTACTAGATTTAATTCACTTAGCCCCTAGTTGTGAAACACCTGCCATCCTGCTCTCTACTGATGCGGAAAAGGCTTTCGACAGGGTAGATTGGGACTTTCTTAGTGGAATGCTGGAGCACTTGGGTCTTGGTCCAGTTGGCCTTCAAAGAGTCAAGGCTCTATATTCAACTCCTTCGGCACAAGTAAAGGTCAATGGAGATCTTTCTGAACCCTTTCTCATCTCGAATGGAACTCGTCAGGGGTGCCCCCTTTCCCCTTTAATATTTGTTCTCTGTATGGAGGCTCTGGCAAGGGCCATTAGGAAAAATAATAATATAAGTGGGCTGTCGGTGGGAGGTAAGGAATACAAATTAGCCCTGTTTGCCGATGACCTCCTTGCAGTGGTCTCGAACCCGTTAACATCTATCCCTAACCTGCTGATGGAGTTTAGTCGCTACGGAGCTCTCTCAAATTTCAAAGTTAATTTGACTAAATCAGTCGCCCTTAATCTCACATTAGATGAAGCCGGTGTGCAGGCCTTGAAATCCTCCTCCCCCTTCTCTTGGCACCCCACCCATGTTAAATATCTGGGAGTAAACCTAACTAGAAACATCTCCCAAATATACGCCCACAACTTCCCTCCCTTACTTTCTAAACTGCAGCTAGAGCTCTCCTCCTGGGGGTCAAAGGGAATTTCGTGGTTTGGGCGCATCGGAGTGATTAAAATGAACATTCTACCTAGAATACTTTATATCCTACAAACGCTCCCTATCGGCGTCCCCCGATCATGGTTCTTGGCTCTCCAACGAAAAATCCGAGACTATATTTGGGCAGGGCGCAAGCCCAGGTTTAAGCACGAAATTCTATTTAAAAGGAAACATGCAGGTGGACTCCAATTACCCCATTTTTACACATACTACAATGCAATCCTATTAACTAGGATAATGGACTGGTGTAACACAGGCCACAGAAAACAATGGGTTGACATAGAATTAAACTCCGTCCCGTGCTCTCAGTCTGATCTCCCATGGCGTAACAAATCTTTCCACAGCCCACACCCACTCACTGGACCTATGTTTGCTTGCTGGAAACGCATGCGCTCTCTGACTTCTATCTCACCCTCTCCTTCACCGCTTACGCCTTTGTTTGGCAATCCAGAATTCCCCCCAGGCTGTAATGAGCCCTCATTTCGACTCTGGCGAGGCAGGGGCATTTCCCAAGTAGCTCATCTGGTTGGCTCTGCGGGCGTTCAGAGTTTTCCGGATATTCAAAAAAATTATGAATTGCCAAACAAAGAGATCTGGAAATACCTACAAATTAAACACTTCCTCTCAACTTTCTGCTTGCCAGGAAGACCCTTAAGAGCTACTACACCATTTGAGAAGCTCTGCACAGCTGAGACCTACCCTCGTCACTCTCTTTCAACCATTTACAGTATAAACTAATTATTGAGGAGGTGTTCCCAGCTAAGCCAAGGTTTATGTTAGATTGGGAAAGGGAACTACAGGGCTCGTTAGAAGAGGGAGACTGGTCGGAGATTATGAGAAATACTTTCTCCTCTTCCCTAAATGTCCTAACAACTGAAACCCATTACAAAGTGCTCACACGGTGGTACCGCTGCCCCAGCTTACTGGCAAAAATCTACCCAGGGACCTCAAACCTATGTTGGCGGTGTGGTAGTGAGCCAGGCACGCTTTTACACATATGGTGGGAATGTAGCCTCATCAAACCCTTCTGGAAATTAGTAATTCACACTGCTAATATTATCCTACAGGATAACCTCCCCTTAAGTGCCAGCTTTTGGCTACTCAACCTTATCCGTAGGCCCTTTTCAACATATAAAAACACTCTACTGCGTCATCTGATTAGTGCATCCAAAGCAGTGATCCCGGTTCACTGGAAATCTAGCTCACCTCCATCCATACAAGAGTGGTGTAATCGACTAGATCACTACATGATCATGGACGATCTCACTTCCTCATTAGACTCTAAACGCACTGCCTTTACCACAACTTGGTTGCCTTGGTTGACCTTCAAGGAATCAGAACAGTATAAAGCTTTAGTCTAAAGCACTTCTTATACCTGCTCTATATATTTTACTACTCCCATATGATTAAATTCCCAGGGGGACACAGCCCCTACTTCTTCTCTTCTCCCTTCTATGCCTTTCTAGTTGTTTTCTCTCCTCAGCTGTCATTGTTTTTTCCTGTCTGACACCCTTTACGCCATTCTGGTGTACACTTCGATTTATGTGTTAGAGTGTGCAAGTTCTACTTATGCAAATGATACTTACAGAAAGTTGTTAAATGTATATCTATCCCAATGCAAATTCTGTTCCTTTAATAGCTATACACATAAAGTTCTCAATTTATGTTACTTCCTTTTAAAACTCAATAAAAATCTATTTGCAAAAAAAAAAAAATAAAAAAAAAAAAAAAAAAATAAACAAGTCCAATGAGCGTGAAAAAAATGGCCGGCCTGCCTGCTTTTATCCATCATTTGTTCTAAATTTATAATTAATCAATGAGCTGAGGTAGAGTCTTAGCCAGTGGTACCATCAGGGGTGTGTAATGCACTTTAGGGTAGACAGCCAATCAGCTGCCAGATTCAATCTGTCAATCAAACACAGCAGCCAATCAGAGAGCTGGCCATTGATCAGCAGGCCCTTTATGACATCACAGACAGACCCACGGAACTCTCTGTGCTTGTCTGCTGGCTGGCTGTCAGTTGGGTGGGTGGGCGGCAGAGGGGGAGGATGTACGTCTCGTTTCTCCTGAAAATTGCGGGTTTTCTGCGTTTCCGGAAAAAGTCGCGGTCCGACGCGCAAAAGTGGGGTATCGTAGAAATCGCCTTTTAAAGACGCACCTTTCTGGCCCCACAAAAATGGGCATTTCAAATTAGAAACAAGTCAAATGAACAAAATAGTGTGAATAAGTAAGTATTTCAGGGGTGAGTTAGCAGGTTATTGGGGTAGTAAGTCCTGATTTTTTTTGGAGGTTGCAGTGACCACTACGCCATTCAAAATAGGCAGGCTTTAGCATAAGCAGTTAGGCCCCGTAGGATGATTTTAGCTAAAATGTGCCCCAAACACTCAAACCGGCTTGTATCTTGCAATGGAAAATATGGGAAACATGACTTAGACAGCAAATGATACACTGTATGCCATGTTTCCAAATTTTTATGCACAGTGGTTACAGCATGAAGCGAATGCATGTGAATATACAAAGGTGCATTGCATTAAACAAGTCCAATGAGCGTGAAAAAAATGGCCGGCCTGCCTGCTTTCATCCATCATTTGTTCTAAATTTATAATTAATCAATGAGCTGAGGTGGAGTCTTAGCCAGTGGTACCATCAGGGGTGTGTAATGCACTTTAGGGTAGACAGCCAATCAGCTGCCAGATTCAATCTGTCAATCAAACACAGCAGCCAATCAGAGAGCTGGCCATTGATCAGCAGGCCCTTTATGACATCACAGACAGACCCACGGAACTCTCTGTGCTTGTCTGCTGGCTGGCTGTCAGTTGGGTGGGTGGGCGGCAGAGGGGGAGGATGTACGTCTCGTTTCTCCTGAAAATTGCGGTTTTTCGGCGTTTCCGGAAAAAGTCGCGGTCCGACGCGCAAAAGTGGGGTATCGTAGAAATCGCCTTTTAAAGACGCACCTTTCTGGCCCCACAAAAATGGGCATTTCAAATTAGAAACAAGTCAAATGAACAAAATAGTGTGAATAAGTAAGTATTTCAGGGGTGAGTTAGCAGGTTATTGGGGTAGTAAGTCCTGATTTTTTTTGGAGGTTGCAGTGACCACTACGCCATTCAAAATAGGCAGGCTTTAGCATAAGCAGTTAGGCCCCGTAGGATGATTTTAGCTAGAATGTGCCCCAAACACTCAAACCGGCTTGTATCTTGCAATGGAAAATATGGGAAACATGACTTAGACAGCAAATGATACACTGTATGCCATGTTTCCAAATTTTTATGCACAGTGGTTACAGCATGAAGCGAATGCATGTGAATATACAAAGGTGCATTGCATTAAACAAGTCCAATGAGCGTGAAAAAAATGGCCGGCCTGCCTGCTTTCATCCATCATTTGTTCTAAATTTATAATTAATCAATGAGCTGAGGTGGAGTCTTAGCCAGTGGTACCATCAGGGGTGTGTAATGCACTTTAGGGTAGACAGCCAATCAGCTGCAAGATTCAATCTGTCAATCAAACACAGCAGCCAATCAGAGAGCTGGCCATTGATCAGCAGGCCCTTTATGACATCACAGACAGACCCACGGAACTCTCTGTGCTTGTCTGCTGGCTGGCTGTCAGTTGGGCGGGTGGGCGGCAGAGGGGGAGGATGTACGTCTCGTTTCTCCTGAAAATTGCGGTTTTTCGGCGTTTCCGGAAAAAGTCGCGGTCCGACGCGCAAAAGTGGGGTATCGTAGAAATCGCCTTTTAAAGACGCACCTTTCTGGCCCCACAAAAATGGGCATTTCAAATTAGAAACAAGTCAAATGAACAAAATAGTGTGAATAAGTAAGTATTTCAGGGGTGAGTTAGCAGGTTATTGGGGTAGTAAGTCCTGATTTTTTTGGAGGTTGCAGTGACCACTACGCCATTCAAAATAGGCAGGCTTTGGCATAAGCAGTTAGGCCCCGTAGGATGATTTTAGCTAAAATGTGCACCAAACACTCAAACCGGCTTGTATCTTGCAATGGAAAATATGGGAAACATGACTTAGACAGCAAATGATACACTGTATGCCATGTTTCCAAATTTTTATGCACAGTGGTTACAGCATGAAGCGAATGCATGTGAATATACAAAGGTGCATTGCATTAAACAAGTCCAATGAGCGTGAAAAAAATGGCCGGCCTGCCTGCTTTCATCCATCATTTGTTCTAAATTTATAATTAATCAATGAGCTGAGGTGGAGTCTTAGCCAGTGGTACCATCAGGGGTGTGTAATGCACTTTAGGGTAGACAGCCAATCAGCTGCCAGATTCAATCTGTCAATCAAACACAGCAGCCAATCAGAGAGCTGGCCATTGATCAGCAGGCCCTTTATGACATCACAGACAGACCCACGGAACTCTCTGTGCTTGTCTGCTGGCTGGCTGTCAGTTGGGTGGGTGGGTGGGCGGCAGAGGGGGAGGATGTACGTCTTGTTTCTCCTGAAAATTGCGGTTTTTCTGCGTTTCCGGAAAAAGTCGCGGTCCGACGCGCAAAAGTGGGGTATCGTAGAAATCGCCTTTTAAAGACGCACCTTTCTGGCCCCACAAAAATGGGCATTTCAAATTAGAAA
Organism: Crinia signifera; assembly: GCF_055691185.1. Lineage (NCBI taxonomy): Eukaryota > Metazoa > Chordata > Amphibia > Anura > Myobatrachidae > Crinia > Crinia signifera. The sequence goes on along the minus strand of NC_139218.1, from coordinate 162,381,674 downwards.
CAAGTTAAATGAACAAAATAGTGTGAATAAGTAAGTATTTCAGGGGTGAGTTAGCAGGTTATTGGGGTAGTAAGTCCTGATTTTTTTGGAGGTTGCAGTGACCACTACGCCATTCAAAATAGGCAGGCTTTGGCATAAGCAGTTAGGCCCCGTAGGATGATTTTAGCTAAAATGTGCCCCAAACACTCAAACCGGCTTGTATCTTGCAATGGAAAATATGGGAAACATGACTTAGACAGCAAATGATACACTGTATGCCATGTTTCCAAATTTTTATGCACAGTGGTTACAGCATGAAGCGAATGCATGTGAATATACAAAGGTGCATTGCATTAAACAAGTCCAATGAGCGTGAAAAAAATGGCCGGCCTGCCTGCTTTCATCCATCATTTGTTCTAAATTTATAATTAATCAATGAGCTGAGGTGGAGTCTTAGCCAGTGGTACCATCAGGGGTGTGTAATGCACTTTAGGGTAGACAGCCAATCAGCTGCCAGATTCAATCTGTCAATCAAACACAGCAGCCAATCAGAGAGCTGGCCATTGATCAGCAGGCCCTTTATGACATCACAGACAGACCCACGGAACTCTCTGTGCTTGTCTGCTGGCTGACTGTCAGTTGGGTGGGTGGGCGGCAGAGGGGGAGGATGTACGTCTCGTTTCTCCTGAAAATTGCGGTTTTTCGGCGTTTCCGGAAAAAGTCGCGGTCCGACGCGCAAAAGTGGGGTATCGTAGAAATCGCCTTTTAAAGACGCACCTTTCTGGCCCCACAAAAATGGGCATTTCATATTAGAAACAAGTCAAATGAACAAAATAGTGTGAATAAGTAAGTATTTCAGGGGTGAGTTAGCAGGTTATTGGGGTAGTAAGTCCTGATTTTTTTGGAGGTTGCAGTGACCACTACGCCATTCAAAATAGGCAGGCTTTAGCATAAGCAGTTAGGCCCCGTAGGATGATTTTAGCTAAAATGTGACCCAAACACTCAAACCGGCTTGTATCTTGCAATGGAAAATATGGGAAACATGACTTAGACAGCAAATGATACACTGTATGCCATGTTTCCAAATTTTTATGCACAGTGGTTACAGCATGAAGCGAATGCATGTGAATATACAAAGGTGCATTGCATTAAACAAGTCCAATGAGCGTGAAAAAAATGGCCGGCCTGCCTGCTTTCATCCATCATTTGTTCTAAATTTATAATTAATCAATGAGCTGAGGTGGAGTCTTAGCCAGTGGTACCATCAGGGGTGTGTAATGCACTTTAGGGTAGACAGCCAATCAGCTGCCAGATTCAATCTGTCAATCAAACACAGCAGCCAATCAGAGAGCTGGCCATTGATCAGCAGGCCCTTTATGACATCACAGACAGACCCACGGAACTCTCTGTGCTTGTCTACTGGCTGGCTGTCAGTTGGGTGGGTGGGCGGCAGAGGGGGAGGATGTACGTCTCGTTTCTCCTGAAAATTGCGGTTTTTCGGCGTTTCCGGAAAAAGTCGCGGTCCGACGCGCAAAAGTGGGGTTTCGTAGAAATCGCCTTTTAAAGACGCACCTTTCTGGCCCCACAAAAATGGGCATTTCAAATTAGAAACAAGTCAAATGAACAAAATAGTGTGAATAAGTAAGTATTTCAGGGGTGAGTTAGCAGGTTATTGGGGTAGTAAGTCCTGATTTTTTTGGAGGTTGCAGTGACCACTACGCCATTCAAAATAGGCAGGCTTTAGCATAAGCAGTTAGGCCCCGTAGGATGATTTTAGCTAAAATGTGACCCAAACACTCAAACCGGCTTGTATCTTGCAATGGAAAATATGGGAAACATGACTTAGACAGCAAATGATACACTGTATGCCATGTTTCCAAATTTTTATGCACAGTGGTTACAGCATGAAGCGAATGCATGTGAATATACAAAGGTGCATTGCATTAAACAAGTCCAATGAGCGTGAAAAAAATGGCCGGCCTGCCTGCTTTCATCCATCATTTGTTCTAAATTTATAATTAATCAATGAGCTGAGGTGGAGTCTTAGCCAGTGGTACCATCAGGGGTGTGTAATGCACTTTAGGGTAGACAGCCAATCAGCTGCCAGATTCAATCTGTCAATCAAACACAGCAGCCAATCAGAGAGCTGGCCATTGATCAGCAGGCCCTTTATGACATCACAGACAGACCCACGGAACTCTCTGTGCTTGTCTGCTGGCTGGCTGTCAGTTGGGTGGGTGGGCGGCAGAGGGGGAGGATGTACGTCTCGTTTCTCCTGAAAATTGCGGTTTTTCGGCGTTTCCGGAAAAAGTCGCGGTCCGACGCGCAAAAGTGGGGTATCGTAGAAATCGCCTTTTAAAGACGCACCTTTCTGGCCCCACAAAAATGGGCATTTCAAATTAGAAACAAGTCAAATGAACAAAATAGTGTGAATAAGTAAGTATTTCAGGGGTGAGTTAGCAGGTTATTGGGGTAGTAAGCAATGTTCCCTCTAATTTTACGAAGGCTGTGTGCGGCTAAAGATTTTGGCTGTGCAACTTTGGAATGAAATTTACATTTTTGTGCGTCACTTATATATAACTGGAAAATGACGTTCAGCATATGTGTTAACTTTACTTCAAAATGATATTAAACATTTAAACATTCAAAATAGAGTACACAATGTAGTTAATGGGTGAAAAACACATTAATTGAGTCCACAACTGCAAAAAGGACCACTGCTGCTTTGTGCGCTCAGTTGTAATGTCTGTGCGCACACTCATCGAGGTGTGTGCGCGCGCACGTGCGCACAGCTTAGAGGGAACACTGGTAGTAAGTCCTGATTTTTTTGGAGGTTGCAGTGACCACTACGCCATTCAAAATAGGCAGGCTTTAGCATAAGCAGTTAGGCCCCGTAGGATGATTTTAGCTAAAATGTGACCCAAACACTCAAACCGGCTTGTATCTTGCAATGGAAAATATGGGAAACATGACTTAGACAGCAAATGATACACTGTATGCCATGTTTCCAAATTTTTATGCACAGTGGTTACAGCATGAAGCGAATGCATGTGAATATACAAAGGTGCATTGCATTAAACAAGTCCAATGAGCGTGAAAAAAATGGCCGGCCTGCCTGCTTTCATCCATCATTTGTTCTAAATTTATAATTAATCAATGAGCTGAGGTGGAGTCTTAGCCAGTGGTACCATCAGGGGTGTGTAATGCACTTTAGGGTAGACAGCCAATCAGCTGCCAGATTCAATCTGTCAATCAAACACAGCAGCCAATCAGAGAGCTGGCCATTGATCAGCAGGCCCTTTATGACATCACAGACAGACCCACGGAACTCTCTGTGCTTGTCTGCTGGCTGGCTGTCAGTTGGGTGGGTGGGCGGCAGAGGGGGAGGATGTACGTCTCGTTTCTCCTGAAAATTGCGGTTTTTCGGCGTTTCCGGAAAAAGTCGCGGTCCGACGCGCAAAAGTGGGGTATCGTAGAAATCGCCTTTGAAAGACGCACCTTTCTGGCCCCACAAAAATGGGCATTTCAAATTAGAAACAAGTCAAATGAACAAAATAGTGTGAATAAGTAAGTATTTCAGGGGTGAGTTAGCAGGTTATTGGGGTAGTAAGTCCTGATTTTTTTGGAGGTTGCAGTGACCACTACGCCATTCAAAATAGGCAGGCTTTAGCATAAGCAGTTAGGCCCCGTAGGATGATTTTAGCTAAAATGTGACCTAAACACTCAAACCGGCTTGTATCTTGCAATGGAAAATATGGGAAACATGACTTAGACAGCAAATGATACACTGTATGCCATGTTTCCAAATTTTTATGCACAGTGGTTACAGCATGAAGCGAATGCATGTGAATATACAAAGGTGCATTGCATTAAACAAGTCCAATGAGCGTGAAAAAAATGGCCGGCCTGCCTGCTTTCATCCATCATTTGTTCTAAATTTATAATTAATCAATGAGCTGAGGTGGAGTCTTAGCCAGTGGTACCATCAGGGGTGTGTAATGCACTTTAGGGTAGACAGCCAATCAGCTGCCAGATTCAATCTGTCAATCAAACACAGCAGCCAATCAGAGAGCTGGCCATTGATCAGCAGGCCCTTTATGACATCACAGACAGACCCACGGAACTCTCTGTGCTTGTCTGCTGGCTGGCTGTCAGTTGGGTGGGTGGGCGGCAGAGGGGGAGGATGTACGTCTCGTTTCTCCTGAAAATTGCGGTTTTTCGGCGTTTCCGGAAAAAGTCGCGGTCCGACGCGCAAAAGTGGGGTATCGTAGAAATCGCCTTTTAAAGACGCACCTTTCTGGCCCCACAAAAATGGGCATTTCAAATTAGAAACAAGTCAAATGAACAAAATAGTGTGAATAAGTAAGTATTTCAGGGGTGAGTTAGCAGGTTATTGGGGTAGTAAGTCCTGATTTTTTTGGAGGTTGCAGTGACCACTACGCCATTCAAAATAGGCAGGCTTTAGCATAAGCAGTTAGGCCCCGTAGGATGATTTTAGCTAAAATGTGCCCCAAACACTCAAACCGGCTTGTATCTTGCAATGGAAAATATGGGAAACATGACTTAGACAGCAAATGATACACTGTATGCCATGTTTCCAAATTTTTATGCACAGTGGTTACAGCATGAAGCGAATGCATGTGAATATACAAAGGTGCATTGCATTAAACAAGTCCAATGAGCGTGAAAAAAATGGCCGGCCTGCCTGCTTTCATCCATCATTTGTTCTAAATTTATAATTAATCAATGAGCTGAGGTGGAGTCTTAGCCAGTGGTACCATCAGGGGTGTGTAATGCACTTTAGGGTAGACAGCCAATCAGCTGCCAGATTCAATCTGTCAATCAAACACAGCAGCCAATCAGAGAGCTGGCCATTGATCAGCAGGCCCTTTATGACATCACAGACAGACCCACGGAACTCTCTGTGCTTGTCTGCTGGCTGACTGTCAGTTGGGTGGGTGGGCGGCAGAGGGGGAGGATGTACGTCTCGTTTCTCCTGAAAATTGCGGTTTTTCGGCGTTTCCGGAAAAAGTCGCGGTCCGACGCGCAAAAGTGGGGTATCGTAGAAATCGCCTTTTAAAGACGCACCTTTCTGGCCCCACAAAAATGGGCATTTCATATTAGAAACAAGTCAAATGAACAAAATAGTGTGAATAAGTAAGTATTTCAGGGGTGAGTTAGCAGGTTATTGGGGTAGTAAGTCCTGATTTTTTTGGAGGTTGCAGTGACCACTACGCCATTCAAAATAGGCAGGCTTTAGCATAAGCAGTTAGGCCCCGTAGGATGATTTTAGCTAAAATGTGACCCAAACACTCAAACCGGCTTGTATCTTGCAATGGAAAATATGGGAAACATGACTTAGACAGCAAATGATACACTGTATGCCATGTTTCCAAATTTTTATGCACAGTGGTTACAGCATGAAGCGAATGCATGTGAATATACAAAGGTGCATTGCATTAAACAAGTCCAATGAGCGTGAAAAAAATGGCCGGCCTGCCTGCTTTCATCCATCATTTGTTCTAAATTTATAATTAATCAATGAGCTGAGGTGGAGTCTTAGCCAGTGGTACCATCAGGGGTGTGTAATGCACTTTAGGGTAGACAGCCAATCAGCTGCCAGATTCAATCTGTCAATCAAACACAGCAGCCAATCAGAGAGCTGGCCATTGATCAGCAGGCCCTTTATGACATCACAGACAGACCCACGGAACTCTCTGCGCTTGTCTGCTGGCTGGCTGTCAGTTGGGTGGGTGGGCGGCAGAGGGGGAGGATGTACGTCTCGTTTCTCCTGAAAATTGCGGTTTTTCGGCGTTTCCGGAAAAAGTCGCGGTCCGACGCGCAAAAGTGGGGTATCGTAGAAATCGCCTTTTAAAGACGCACCTTTCTGGCCCCACAAAAATGGGCATTTCAAATTAGAAACAAGTCAAATGAACAAAATAGTGTGAATAAGTAAGTATTTCAGGGGTGAGTTAGCAGGTTATTGGGGTAGTAAGTCCTGATTTTTTTGGAGGTTGCAGTGACCACTACGCCATTCAAAATAGGCAGGCTTTAGCATAAGCAGTTAGGCCCCGTAGGATGATTTTAGCTAAAATGTGACCCAAACACTCAAACCGGCTTGTATCTTGCAATGGAAAATATGGGAAACATGACTTAGACAGCAAATGATACACTGTATGCCATGTTTCCAAATTTTTATGCACAGTGGTTACAGCATGAAGCGAATGCATGTGAATATACAAAGGTGCATTGCATTAAACAAGTCCAATGAGCGTGAAAAAAATGGCCGGCCTGCCTGCTTTCATCCATCATTTGTTCTAAATTTATAATTAATCAATGAGCTGAGGTGGAGTCTTAGCCAGTGGTACCATCAGGGGTGTGTAATGCACTTTAGGGTAGACAGCCAATCAGCTGCCAGATTCAATCTGTCAATCAAACACAGCAGCCAATCAGAGAGCTGGCCATTGATCAGCAGGCCCTTTATGACATCACAGACAGACCCACGGAACTCTCTGTGCTTGTCTGCTGGCTGGCTGTCAGTTGGGTGGGTGGGCGGCAGAGGGGGAGGATGTACGTCTCGTTTCTCCTGAAAATTGCGGTTTTTCGGCGTTTCCGGAAAAAGTCGCGGTCCGACGCGCAAAAGTGGGGTATCGTAGAAATCGCCTTTTAAAGACGCACCTTTCTGGCCCCACAAAAATGGGCATTTCAAATTAGAAACAAGTCAAATGAACAAAATAGTGTGAATAAGTAAGTATTTCAGGGGTGAGTTAGCAGGTTATTGGGGTAGTAAGTCCTGATTTTTTTGGAGGTTGCAGTGACCACTACGCCATTCAAAATAGGCAGGCTTTAGCATAAGCAGTTAGGCCCCGTAGGATGATTTTAGCTAAAATGTGACCCAAACACTCAAACCGGCTTGTATCTTGCAATGGAAAATATGGGAAACATGACTTAGACAGCAAATGATACACTGTATGCCATGTTTCCAAATTTTTATGCACAGTGGTTACAGCATGAAGCGAATGCATGTGAATATACAAAGGTGCATTGCATTAAACAAGTCCAATGAGCGTGAAAAAAATGGCCGGCCTGCCTGCTTTCATCCATCATTTGTTCTAAATTTATAATTAATCAATGAGCTGAGGTGGAGTCTTAGCCAGTGGTACCATCAGGGGTGTGTAATGCACTTTAGGGTAGACAGCCAATCAGCTGCCAGATTCAATCTGTCAATCAAACACAGCAGCCAATCAGAGAGCTGGCCATTGATCAGCAGGCCCTTTATGACATCACAGACAGACCCACGGAACTCTCTGTGCTTGTCTGCTGGCTGACTGTCAGTTGGGTGGGTGGGCGGCAGAGGGGGAGGATGTACGTCTCGTTTCTCCTGAAAATTGCGGTTTTTCGGCGTTTCCGGAAAAAGTCGCGGTCCGACGCGCAAAAGTGGGGTATCGTAGAAATCGCCTTTTAAAGACGCACCTTTCTGGCCCCACAAAAATGGGCATTTCAAATTAGAAACAAGTCAAATGAACAAAATAGTGTGAATAAGTAAGTATTTCAGGGGTGAGTTAGCAGGTTATTGGGGTAGTAAGTCCTGATTTTTTTGGAGGTTGCAGTGACCACTACGCCATTCAAAATAGGCAGGCTTTAGCATAAGCAGTTAGGCCCCGTAGGATGATTTTAGCTAAAATGTGACCCAAACACTCAAACCGGCTTGTATCTTGCAATGGAAAATATGGGAAACATGACTTAGACAGCAAATGATACACTGTATGCCATGTTTCCAAATTTTTATGCACAGTGGTTACAGCATGAAGCGAATGCATGTGAATATACAAAGGTGCATTGCATTAAACAAGTCCAATGAGCGTGAAAAAAATGGCCGGCCTGCCTGCTTTCATCCATCATTTGTTCTAAATTTATAATTAATCAATGAGCTGAGGTGGAGTCTTAGCCAGTGGTACCATCAGGGGTGTGTAATGCACTTTAGGGTAGACAGCCAATCAGCTGCCAGATTCAATCTGTCAATCAAACACAGCAGCCAATCAGAGAGCTGGCCATTGATCAGCAGGCCCTTTATGACATCACAGACAGACCCACGGAACTCTCTGTGCTTGTCTGCTGGCTGGCTGTCAGTTGGGTGGGTGGGCGGCAGAGGGGGAGGATGTACGTCTCGTTTCTCCTGAAAATTGCGGTTTTTCGGCGTTTCCGGAAAAAGTCGCGGTCCGACGCGCAAAAGTGGGGTATCGTAGAAATCGCCTTTTAAAGACGCACCTTTCTGGCCCCACAAAAATGGGCATTTCAAATTAGAAACAAGTCAAATGAACAAAATAGTGTGAATAAGTAAGTATTTCAGGGGTGAGTTAGCAGGTTATTGGGGTAGTAAGTCCTGATTTTTTTGGAGGTTGCAGTGACCACTACGCCATTCAAAATAGGCAGGCTTTAGCATAAGCAGTTAGGCCCCGTAGGATGATTTTAGCTAAAATGTGACCCAAACACTCAAACCGGCTTGTATCTTGCAATGGAAAATATGGGAAACATGACTTAGACAGCAAATGATACACTGTATGCCATGTTTCCAAATTTTTATGCACAGTGGTTACAGCATGAAGCGAATGCATGTGAATATACAAAGGTGCATTGCATTAAACAAGTCCAATGAGCGTGAAAAAAATGGCCGGCCTGCCTGCTTTCATCCATCATTTGTTCTAAATTTATAATTAATCAATGAGCTGAGGTGGAGTCTTAGCCAGTGGTACCATCAGGGGTGTGTAATGCACTTTAGGGTAGACAGCCAATCAGCTGCCAGATTCAATCTGTCAATCAAACACAGCAGCCAATCAGAGAGCTGGCCATTGATCAGCAGGCCCTTTATGACATCACAGACAGACCCACGGAACTCTCTGTGCTTGTCTGCTGGCTGGCTGTCAGTTGGGTGGGTGGGCGGCAGAGGGGGAGGATGTACGTCTCGTTTCTCCTGAAAATTGCGGTTTTTCGGCGTTTCCGGAAAAAGTCGCGGTCCGACGCGCAAAAGTGGGGTATCGTAGAAATCGCCTTTTAAAGACGCACCTTTCTGGCCCCACAAAAATGGGCATTTCAAATTAGAAACAAGTCAAATGAACAAAATAGTGTGAATAAGTAAGTATTTCAGGGGTGAGTTAGCAGGTTATTGGGGTAGTAAGTCCTGATTTTTTTGGAGGTTGCAGTGACCACTACGCCATTCAAAATAGGCAGGCTTTAGCATAAGCAGTTAGGCCCCGTAGGATGATTTTAGCTAAAATGTGACCCAAACACTCAAACCGGCTTGTATCTTGCAATGGAAAATATGGGAAACATGACTTAGACAGCAAATGATACACTGTATGCCATGTTTCCAAATTTTTATGCACAGTGGTTACAGCATGAAGCGAATGCATGTGAATATACAAAGGTGCATTGCATTAAACAAGTCCAATGAGCGTGAAAAAAATGGCCGGCCTGCCTGCTTTCATCCATCATTTGTTCTAAATTTATAATTAATCAATGAGCTGAGGTGGAGTCTTAGCCAGTGGTACCATCAGGGGTGTGTAATGCACTTTAGGGTAGACAGCCAATCAGCTGCCAGATTCAATCTGTCAATCAAACACAGCAGCCAATCAGAGAGCTGGCCATTGATCAGCAGGCCCTTTATGACATCACAGACAGACCCACGGAACTCTCTGTGCTTGTCTGCTGGCTGACTGTCAGTTGGGTGGGTGGGCGGCAGAGGGGGAGGATGTACGTCTCGTTTCTCCTGAAAATTGCGGTTTTTCGGCGTTTCCGGAAAAAGTCGCGGTCCGACGCGCAAAAGTGGGGTATCGTAGAAATCGCCTTTTAAAGACGCACCTTTCTGGCCCCACAAAAATGGGCATTTCAAATTAGAAACAAGTCAAATGAACAAAATAGTGTGAATAAGTAAGTATTTCAGGGGTGAGTTAGCAGGTTATTGGGGTAGTAAGTCCTGATTTTTTTGGAGGTTGCAGTGACCACTACGCCATTCAAAATAGGCAGGCTTTAGCATAAGCAGTTAGGCCCCGTAGGATGATTTTAGCTAAAATGTGCCCCAAACACTCAAACCGGCTTGTATCTTGCAATGGAAAATATGGGAAACATGACTTAGACAGCAAATGATACACTGTATGCCATGTTTCCAAATTTTTATGCACAGTGGTTACAGCATGAAGCGAATGCATGTGAATATACAAAGGTGCATTGCATTAAACAAGTCCAATGAGCGTGAAAAAAATGGCCGGCCTGCCTGCTTTCATCCATCATTTGTTCTAAATTTATAATTAATCAATGAGCTGAGGTGGAGTCTTAGCCAGTGGTACCATCAGGGGTGTGTAATGCACTTTAGGGTAGACAGCCAATCAGCTGCCAGATTCAATCTGTCAATCAAACACAGCAGCCAATCAGAGAGCTGGCCATTGATCAGCAGGCCCTTTATGACATCACAGACAGACCCACGGAACTCTCTGTGCTTGTCTGCTGGCTGGCTGTCAGTTGGGTGGGTGGGCGGCAGAGGGGGAGGATGTACGTCTCGTTTCTCCTGAAAATTGCGGTTTTTCGGCGTTTCCGGAAAAAGTCGCGGTCCGACGCGCAAAAGTGGGGTATCGTAGAAATCGCCTTTTAAAGACGCACCTTTCTGGCCCCACAAAAATGGGCATTTCAAATTAGAAACAAGTCAAATGAACAAAATAGTGTGAATAAGTAAGTATTTCAGGGGTGAGTTAGCAGGTTATTGGGGTAGTAAGTCCTGATTTTTTTGGAGGTTGCAGTGACCACTACGCCATTCAAAATAGGCAGGCTTTAGCATAAGCAGTTAGGCCCCGTAGGATGATTTTAGCTAAAATGTGACCCAAACACTCAAACCGGCTTGTATCTTGCAATGGAAAATATGGGAAACATGACTTAGACAGCAAATGATACACTGTATGCCATGTTTCCAAATTTTTATGCACAGTGGTTACAGCATGAAGCGAATGCATGTGAATATACAAAGGTGCATTGCATTAAACAAGTCCAATGAGCGTGAAAAAAATGGCCGGCCTGCCTGCTTTCATCCATCATTTGTTCTAAATTTATAATTAATCAATGAGCTGAGGTGGAGTCTTAGCCAGTGGTACCATCAGGGGTGTGTAATGCACTTTAGGGTAGACAGCCAATCAGCTGCCAGATTCAATCTGTCAATCAAACACAGCAGCCAATCAGAGAGCTGGCCATTGATCAGCAGGCCCTTTATGACATCACAGACAGACCCACGGAACTCTCTGTGCTTGTCTGCTGGCTGGCTGTCAGTTGGGTGGGTGGGCGGCAGAGGGGGAGGATGTACGTCTCGTTTCTCCTGAAAATTGCGGTTTTTCTGCGTTTCCGGAAAAAGTCGCGGTCCGACGCGCAAAAGTGGGGTATCGTAGAAATCTCCTTTTAAAGACGCACCTTTCTGGCCCCACAAAAATGGGCATTTCAAATTAGAAACAAGTCAAATGAACAAAATAGTGTGAATAAGTAAGTATTTCAGGGGTGAGTTAGCAGGTTATTGGGGTAGTAAGTCCTGATTTTTTTGGAGGTTGCAGTGACCACTACGCCATTCAAAATAGGCAGGCTTTAGCATAAGCAGTTAGGCCCCGTAGGATGATTTTAGCTAAAATGTGCCCCAAACACTCAAACCGGCTTGTATCTTGCAATGGAAAATATGGGAAACATGACTTAGACAGCAAATGATACACTGTATGCCATGTTTCCAAATTTTTATGCACAGTGGTTACAGCATGAAGCGAATGCATGTGAATATACAAAGGTGCATTGCATTAAACAAGTCCAATGAGCGTGAAAAAAATGGCCGGCCTGCCTGCTTTCATCCATCATTTGTTCTAAATTTATAATTAATCAATGAGCTGAGGTGGAGTCTTAGCCAGTGGTACCATCAGGGGTGTGTAATGCACTTTAGGGTAGACAGCCAATCAGCTGCCAGATTCAATCTGTCAATCAAACACAGCAGCCAATCAGAGAGCTGGCCATTGATCAGCAGGCCCTTTATGACATCACAGACAGACCCACGGAACTCTCTGTGCTTGTCTGCTGGCTGGCTGTCAGTTGGGTGGGTGGGCGGCAGAGGGGGAGGATGTACGTCTCGTTTCTCCTGAAAATTGCGGTTTTTCGGCGTTTCCGGAAAAAGTCGCGGTCCGACGCGCAAAAGTGGGGTATCGTAGAAATCGCCTTTTAAAGACGCACCTTTCTGGCCCCACAAAAATGGGCATTTCAAATTAGAAACAAGTCAAATGAACAAAATAGTGTGAATAAGTAAGTATTTCAGGGGTGAGTTAGCAGGTTATTGGGGTAGTAAGTCCTGATTTTTTTGGAGGTTGCAGTGACCACTACGCCATTCAAAATAGGCAGGCTTTAGCATAAGCAGTTAGGCCCCGTAGGATGATTTTAGCTAAAATGTGACCCAAACACTCAAACCGGCTTGTATCTTGCAATGGAAAATATGGGAAACATGACTTAGACAGCAAATGATACACTGTATGCCATGTTTCCAAATTTTTATGCACAGTGGTTACAGCATGAAGCGAATGCATGTGAATATACAAAGGTGCATTGCATTAAACAAGTCCAATGAGCGTGAAAAAAATGGCCGGCCTGCCTGCTTTCATCCATCATTTGTTCTAAATTTATAATTAATCAATGAGCTGAGGTGGAGTCTTAGCCAGTGGTACCATCAGGGGTGTGTAATGCACTTTAGGGTAGACAGCCAATCAGCTGCCAGATTCAATCTGTCAATCAAACACAGCAGCCAATCAGAGAGCTGGCCATTGATCAGCAGGCCCTTTATGACATCACAGACAGACCCACGGAACTCTCTGTGCTTGTCTGCTGGCTGACTGTCAGTTGGGTGGGTGGGCGGCAGAGGGGGAGGATGTACGTCTCGTTTCTCCTGAAAATTGCGGTTTTTCGGCGTTTCCGGAAAAAGTCGCGGTCCGACGCGCAAAAGTGGGGTATCGTAGAAATCGCCTTTTAAAGACGCACCTTTCTGGCCCCACAAAAATGGGCATTTCAAATTAGAAACAAGTCAAATGAACAAAATAGTGTGAATAAGTAAGTATTTCAGGGGTGAGTTAGCAGGTTATTGGGGTAGTAAGTCCTGATTTTTTTGGAGGTTGCAGTGACCACTACGCCATTCAAAATAGGCAGGCTTTAGCATAAGCAGTTAGGCCCCGTAGGATGATTTTAGCTAAAATGTGACCCAAACACTCAAACCGGCTTGTATCTTGCAATGGAAAATATGGGAAACATGACTTAGACAGCAAATGATACACTGTATGCCATGTTTCCAAATTTTTATGCACAGTGGTTACAGCATGAAGCGAATGCATGTGAATATACAAAGGTGCATTGCATTAAACAAGTCCAATGAGCGTGAAAAAAATGGCCGGCCTGCCTGCTTTCATCCATCATTTGTTCTAAATTTATAATTAATCAATGAGCTGAGGTGGAGTCTTAGCCAGTGGTACCATCAGGGGTGTGTAATGCACTTTAGGGTAGACAGCCAATCAGCTGCCAGATTCAATCTGTCAATCAAACACAGCAGCCAATCAGAGAGCTGGCCATTGATCAGCAGGCCCTTTATGACATCACAGACAGACCCACGGAACTCTCTGTGCTTGTCTGCTGGCTGGCTGTCAGTTGGGTGGGTGGGCGGCAGAGGGGGAGGATGTACGTCTCGTTTCTCCTGAAAATTGCGGTTTTTCTGCGTTTCCGGAAAAAGTCGCGGTCCGACGCGCAAAAGTGGGGTATCGTAGAAATCTCCTTTTAAAGACGCACCTTTCTGGCCCCACAAAAATGGGCATTTCAAATTAGAAACAAGTCAAATGAACAAAATAGTGTGAATAAGTAAGTATTTCAGGGGTGAGTTAGCAGGTTATTGGGGTAGTAAGTCCTGATTTTTTTGGAGGTTGCAGTGACCACTACGCCATTCAAAATAGGCAGGCTTTAGCATAAGCAGTTAGGCCCCGTAGGATGATTTTAGCTAAAATGTGCCCCAAACACTCAAACCGGCTTGTATCTTGCAATGGAAAATATGGGAAACATGACTTAGACAGCAAATGATACACTGTATGCCATGTTTCCAAATTTTTATGCACAGTGGTTACAGCATGAAGCGAATGCATGTGAATATACAAAGGTGCATTGCATTAAACAAGTCCAATGAGCGTGAAAAAAATGGCCGGCCTGCCTGCTTTCATCCATCATTTGTTCTAAATTTATAATTAATCAATGAGCTGAGGTGGAGTCTTAGCCAGTGGTACCATCAGGGGTGTGTAATGCACTTTAGGGTAGACAGCCAATCAGCTGCCAGATTCAATCTGTCAATCAAACACAGCAGCCAATCAGAGAGCTGGCCATTGATCAGCAGGCCCTTTATGACATCACAGACAGACCCACGGAACTCTCTGTGCTTGTCTGCTGGCTGGCTGTCAGTTGGGTGGGTGGGCGGCAGAGGGGGAGGATGTACGTCTCGTTTCTCCTGAAAATTGCGGTTTTTCGGCGTTTCCGGAAAAAGTCGCGGTCCGACGCGCAAAAGTGGGGTATCGTAGAAATCGCCTTTTAAAGACGCACCTTTCTGGCCCCACAAAAATGGGCATTTCAAATTAGAAACAAGTCAAATGAACAAAATAGTGTGAATAAGTAAGTATTTCAGGGGTGAGTTAGCAGGTTATTGGGGTAGTAAGTCCTGATTTTTTTGGAGGTTGCAGTGACCACTACGCCATTCAAAATAGGCAGGCTTTAGCATAAGCAGTTAGGCCCCGTAGGATGATTTTAGCTAAAATGTGACCCAAACACTCAAACCGGCTTGTATCTTGCAATGGAAAATATGGGAAACATGACTTAGACAGCAAATGATACACTGTATGCCATGTTTCCAAATTTTTATGCACAGTGGTTACAGCATGAAGCGAATGCATGTGAATATACAAAGGTGCATTGCATTAAACAAGTCCAATGAGCGTGAAAAAAATGGCCGGCCTGCCTGCTTTCATCCATCATTTGTTCTAAATTTATAATTAATCAATGAGCTGAGGTGGAGTCTTAGCCAGTGGTACCATCAGGGGTGTGTAATGCACTTTAGGGTAGACAGCCAATCAGCTGCCAGATTCAATCTGTCAATCAAACACAGCAGCCAATCAGAGAGCTGGCCATTGATCAGCAGGCCCTTTATGACATCACAGACAGACCCACGGAACTCTCTGTGCTTGTCTGCTGGCTGGCTGTCAGTTGGGTGGGTGGGCGGCAGAGGGGGAGGATGTACGTCTCGTTTCTCCTGAAAATTGCGGTTTTTCTGCGTTTCCGGAAAAAGTCGCGGTCCGACGCGCAAAAGTGGGGTATCGTAGAAATCGCCTTTTAAAGACGCACCTTTCTGGCCCCACAAAAATGGGCATTTCAAATTAGAAACAAGTCAAATGAACAAAATAGTGTGAATAAGTAAGTATTTCAGGGGTGAGTTAGCAGGTTATTGGGGTAGTAAGTCCTGATTTTTTTGGAGGTTGCAGTGACCACTACGCCATTCAAAATAGGCAGGCTTTAGCATAAGCAGTTAGGCCCCGTAGGATGATTTTAGCTAAAATGTGACCCAAACACTCAAACCGGCTTGTATCTTGCAATGGAAAATATGGGAAACATGACTTAGACAGCAAATGATACACTGTATGCCATGTTTCCAAATTTTTATGCACAGTGGTTACAGCATGAAGCGAATGCATGTGAATATACAAAGGTGCATTGCATTAAACAAGTCCAATGAGCGTGAAAAAAATGGCCGGCCTGCCTGCTTTCATCCATCATTTGTTCTAAATTTATAATTAATCAATGAGCTGAGGTGGAGTCTTAGCCAGTGGTACCATCAGGGGTGTGTAATGCACTTTAGGGTAGACAGCCAATCAGCTGCCAGATTCAATCTGTCAATCAAACACAGCAGCCAATCAGAGAGCTGGCCATTGATCAGCAGGCCCTTTATGACATCACAGACAGACCCACGGAACTCTCTGTGCTTGTCTGCTGGCTGGCTGTCAGTTGGGTGGGTGGGTGGGCGGCAGAGGGGGAGGATGTACGTCTCGTTTCTCCTGAAAATTGCGGTTTTTCGGCGTTTCCGGAAAAAGTCGCGGTCCGACGCGCAAAAGTGGGGTATCGTAGAAATCGCCTTTTAAAGACGCACCTTTCTGGCCCCACAAAAATGGGCATTTCAAATTAGAAACAAGTCAAATGAACAAAATAGTGTGAATAAGTAAGTATTTCAGGGGTGAGTTAGCAGGTTATTGGGGTAGTAAGTCCTGATTTTTTTGGAGGTTGCAGTGACCACTACGCCATTCAAAATAGGCAGGCTTTAGCATAAGCAGTTAGGCCCCGTAGGATGATTTTAGCTAAAATGTGACCCAAACACTCAAACCGGCTTGTATCTTGCAATGGAAAATATGGGAAACATGACTTAGACAGCAAATGATACACTGTATGCCATGTTTCCAAATTTTTATGCACAGTGGTTACAGCATGAAGCGAATGCATGTGAATATACAAAGGTGCATTGCATTAAACAAGTCCAATGAGCGTGAAAAAAATGGCCGGCCTGCCTGCTTTCATCCATCATTTGTTCTAAATTTATAATTAATCAATGAGCTGAGGTGGAGTCTTAGCCAGTGGTACCATCAGGGGTGTGTAATGCACTTTAGGGTAGACAGCCAATCAGCTGCCAGATTCAATCTGTCAATCAAACACAGCAGCCAATCAGAGAGCTGGCCATTGATCAGCAGGCCCTTTATGACATCACAGACAGACCCACGGAACTCTCTGTGCTTGTCTGCTGGCTGACTGTCAGTTGGGTGGGTGGGCGGCAGAGGGGGAGGATGTACGTCTCGTTTCTCCTGAAAATTGCGGTTTTTCGGCGTTTCCGGAAAAAGTCGCGGTCCGACGCGCAAAAGTGGGGTATCGTAGAAATCGCCTTTTAAAGACGCACCTTTCTGGCCCCACAAAAATGGGCATTTCAAATTAGAAACAAGTCAAATGAACAAAATAGTGTGAATAAGTAAGTATTTCAGGGGTGAGTTAGCAGGTTATTGGGGTAGTAAGTCCTGATTTTTTTGGAGGTTGCAGTGACCACTACGCCATTCAAAATAGGCAGGCTTTAGCATAAGCAGTTAGGCCCCGTAGGATGATTTTAGCTAAAATGTGACCCAAACACTCAAACCGGCTTGTATCTTGCAATGGAAAATATGGGAAACATGACTTAGACAGCAAATGATACACTGTATGCCATGTTTCCAAATTTTTATGCACAGTGGTTACAGCATGAAGCGAATGCATGTGAATATACAAAGGTGCATTGCATTAAACAAGTCCAATGAGCGTGAAAAAAATGGCCGGCCTGCCTGCTTTCATCCATCATTTGTTCTAAATTTATAATTAATCAATGAGCTGAGGTGGAGTCTTAGCCAGTGGTACCATCAGGGGTGTGTAATGCACTTTAGGGTAGACAGCCAATCAGCTGCCAGATTCAATCTGTCAATCAAACACAGCAGCCAATCAGAGAGCTGGCCATTGATCAGCAGGCCCTTTATGACATCACAGACAGACCCACGGAACTCTCTGTGCTTGTCTGCTGGCTGGCTGTCAGTTGGGTGGGTGGGCGGCAGAGGGGGAGGATGTACGTCTCGTTTCTCCTGAAAATTGCGGTTTTTCGGCGTTTCCGGAAAAAGTAGCGGTCCGACGCGCAAAAGTGGGGTATCGTAGAAATCGCCTTTTAAAGACGCACCTTTCTGGCCCCACAAAAATGGGCATTTCAAATTAGAAACAAGTCAAATGACCAAATAGTGTGAATAAGTAAGTATTTCAGGGGTGAGTTAGCAGGTTATTGGGGTAGTAAGTCCTGATTTTTTGGGAGGTTGCAGTGACCACTACGCCATTCAAAATAGGCAGGCTTTAGCATAAGCAGTTAGGCCCCGTAGGATGATTTTAGCTAAAATGTGACCCAAACACTCAAACCGGCTTGTATCTTGCAATGGAAAATATGGGAAACATGACTTAGACAGCAAATGATACACTCAGGGCCGGAGCTACCACTAGGCAGCTTTAGGCAGCTGCCTAGGGCGCTGGCCACTAGAGGGCGCTGCTACATCTGTCAGTAAAAAATTAAGGATGTCTATAAAAGAGTCATCCTTTAACATTGTGCTAGGCACTGGAAAAGTGTGTGCACCAGCGCCCCTGCCCCCAGGCTGTTATGATTTGGGGGCCACCATCTGCCTGCAGCCGCGCTACATACACACATGCTGCGCTTGCTGCTGAGACGGCTGACCTGATGCCGCTGGGGCTGACTTGAGATTGAAGAGGCTGAGAGGTGAGCGCTGCGTTTCCTGCTGTTCAGTCTTTAGATCTCTCAGCTTTCAGTTTCTATCTCTGGCTGAGAGATCAGTCAGCTCCGCCCCCACCCCAGCACTCTCTAGGCACCAGCAGCGTGAGCCGAGGCAGATTTTCAGCAGGCTTCATCAGCACATGACAGACAGTGCCTGCAACATGATGACACCGGCAGACAGAGGACTTCAGCCAGATGCCACGGAGCCATCTGTCAGTGAGCAGGGCAGTCTTTCCAGCTGCCATTGTTGTAGTTGAGTGCAGCATGGATGGGGGTTGTTGGTATGCACACTGTGGGGGAGGGGTATTAAGGTGCACAGTGTAGGGGATGGGAGGATGTACAGTAGGGGATGGGAGGATGTACAGTGTGGTGGATGGGGGTGGTATGCAGTGTGGGGGATTGGAGTGAGATTGTACACTTTGTAGGATGGGGGGGGGGTGGGATGCACTGTGTGGGGGATAGGAGGATGTACAGTGTGGAGGATGGGGGGTGATATGCTCAGTGTGGGGGATAGGAGGATGTACAGTGTGGGGCATGGGTGGTGGTATGCACAGTGTGGGGGATAGGAGGATGTAGAGTGTGGGGGGTGGTGGTATGCACAGTGTGGGGGATAGGAGGATGTACAATGTAGGGGATGGGGGGTGGGATGCACAGTGTGGGGTATGTACAATGTGGGGGATGGGGGTGGTATGCACAGTGTGGGGGATAGGAGGATGTACAATGTAGGGGATGGGGGTGGTATGCACAGTGTGGGGGATGGGGGGTGGGATGCACAGTGTGGGGTATGTACAATGTGGGGGATGGGGGTGGTATGCACAGTGTGGGGGATAGGAGGATGTACAGTGTGGGGCATGGGGTGATATCCACAGTGTGGGGGATGATATGCACAGTGTGAGGGATGGGGGATGTAGAGTGTGAGGGATGGGGGATGGGATGCACAGTGTGGGGGATAGGAGGATGTAGAGTGTGGGGGATGGGGGGTGGTGGTATGCACAGTGTGAGGGATAGGAGGATGTAGAGTGTGGGGGATGGGGGGTGGTGGTATGCACAGTGCGAGGGATAGGAGGATGTAGAGTGTGGGGGATGGGGGATAGGATGCACAGTGTGGGGGATAGGAGGATGTAGAGTGTGGGGATGGGGGGTGGTGGTATGCACAGTGCGAGGGATAGGAGGATGTAGAGTGTGGGGGATGGGGGATGGGATGCACAGTGTGGGGGATAGGAGGATGTAGAGTGTGGGGATGGGGGGTGGTGGTATGCACAGTGTGAGGGATAGGAGGATGTAGAGTGTGGGGGATGGGGGATGGGATGCACAGTGTGGGGGATAGGAGGATGTAGAGTGTGAGGATGGGGGATGGGATGCACAGTGTGGGGGATAGGAGGATGTAGAGTGTGGGGATGGGGGGTGGTGGTATGCACAGTGTGAGGGATAGGAGGATGTAGAGTGTGGGGGATGGGGGATGGGATGCACAGTGTGGGGGATAGGAGGATGTAGAGTGTGGGGATGGGGGGTGGTGGTATGCACAGTGTGAGGGATAGGAGGATGTAGAGTGTGGGGGATGGGGGATGGGATGCACAGTGTGGGGGATAGGAGGATGTAGAGTGTGGGGGATGGGGGATGGGATGCACAGTGTGGGGGATAGGAGGATGTAGAGTGTGGGGGATGGGGGATGGGATGCACGGTGTGAGGGATAGGAGGATGTACAATGCGGGGGATGGGGGTGGTGTGCACAGTGTTGGGGATGGGAGGATGTACATTGAAAAGAAAAGAAGGAAAAAAGGTTTATTAAACCATAACGTTGGAAACACAGGGATACTTATGAAATGCCCTTCCGTGCTTTCACCTTACTTTCTGGGAAGGGGGACTTATGGGGGGAGCAATCGGCTGAACTTTTGCCTAGGGCACCACTAAACCTTGCACCGGCCCTGGATACACTGTATGCCATGTTTCCAAATTTTTATGCACAGTGGTTACAGCATGAAGCGAATGCATGTGAATATACAAAGGTGCATTGCATTAAACAAGTCCAATGAGCGTGAAAAAAATGGCCGGCCTGCCTGCTTTCATCCATCATTTGTTCTAAATTTATAATTAATCAATGAGCTGAGGTGGAGTCTTAGCCAGTGGTACCATCAGGGGTGTGTAATGCACTTTAGGGTAGACAGCCAATCAGCTGCCAGATTCAATCTGTCAATCAAACACAGCAGCCAATCAGAGAGCTGGCCATTGATCAGCAGGCCCTTTATGACATCACAGACAGACCCACGGAACTCTCTGTGCTTGTCTGCTGGCTGGCTGTCAGTTGGGTGGGTGGGCGGCAGAGGGGGAGGATGTACGTCTCGTTTCTCCTGAAAATTGCGGTTTTTCGGCGTTTCCGGAAAAAGTCGCGGTCCGACGCGCAAAAGTGGGGTATCGTAGAAATCGCCTTTTAAAGACGCACCTTTCTGGCCCCACAAAAATGGGCATTTCAAATTAGAAACAAGTCAAATGAACAAAATAGTGTGAATAAGTAAGTATTTCAGGGGTGAGTTAGCAGGTTATTGGGGTAGTAAGTCCTGATTTTTTTGGAGGTTGCAGTGACCACTACGCCATTCAAAATAGGCAGGCTTTAGCATAAGCAGTTAGGCCCCGTAGGATGATTTTAGCTAAAATGTGCCCCAAACACTCAAACCGGCTTGTATCTTGCAATGGAAAATATGGGAAACATGACTTAGACAGCAAATGATACACTGTATGCCATGTTTCCAAATTTTTATGCACAGTGGTTACAGCATGAAGCGAATGCATGTGAATATACAAAGGTGCATTGCATTAAACAAGTCCAATGAGCGTGAAAAAAATGGCCGGCCTGCCTGCTTTCATCCATCATTTGTTCTAAATTTATAATTAATCAATGAGCTGAGGTGGAGTCTTAGCCAGTGGTACCATCAGGGGTGTGTAATGCACTTTAGGGTAGACAGCCAATCAGCTGCCAGATTCAATCTGTCAATCAAACACAGCAGCCAATCAGAGAGCTGGCCATTGATCAGCAGGCCCTTTATGACATCACAGACAGACCCACGGAACTCTCTGTGCTTGTCTGCTGGCTGGCTGTCAGTTGGGTGGGTGGGCGGCAGAGGGGGAGGATGTACGTCTCGTTTCTCCTGAAAATTGCGGTTTTTCGGCGTTTCCGGAAAAAGTCGCGGTCCGACGCGCAAAAGTGGGGTATCGTAGAAATCGCCTTTTAAAGACGCACCTTTCTGGCCCCACAAAAATGGGCATTTAAAATTAGAAACAAGTCAAATGAACAAAATAGTGTGAATAAGTAAGTATTTCAGGGGTGAGTTAGCAGGTTATTGGGGTAGTAAGTCCTGATTTTTTTGGAGGTTGCAGTGACCACTACGCCATTCAAAATAGGCAGGCTTTAGCATAAGCAGTTAGGCCCCGTAGGATGATTTTAGCTAAAATGTGACCCAAACACTCAAACCGGCTTGTATCTTGCAATGGAAAATATGGGAAACATGACTTAGACAGCAAATGATACACTGTATGCCATGTTTCCAAATTTTTATGCACAGTGGTTACAGCATGAAGCGAATGCATGTGAATATACAAAGGTGCATTGCATTAAACAAGTCCAATGAGCGTGAAAAAAATGGCCGGCCTGCCTGCTTTCATCCATCATTTGTTCTAAATTTATAATTAATCAATGAGCTGAGGTGGAGTCTTAGCCAGTGGTACCATCAGGGGTGTGTAATGCACTTTAGTGTAGACAGCCAATCAGCTGCCAGATTCAATCTGTCAATCAAACACAGCAGCCAATCAGAGAGCTGGCCATTGATCAGCAGGCCCTTTATGACATCACAGACAGACCCACGGAACTCTCTGTGCTTGTCTGCTGGCTGGCTGTCAGTTGGGTGGGTGGGCGGCAGAGGTGGAGGATGTACGTCTCGTTTCTCCTGAAAATTGCGGTTTTTCGGCGTTTCCGGAAAAAGTCGCGGTCCGACGCGCAAAAGTGGGGTATCGTAGAAATCGCCTTTTAAAGACGCACCTTTCTGGCCCCACAAAAATGGGCATTTAAAATTAGAAACAAGTCAAATGAACAAAATAGTGTGAATAAGTAAGTACTTCAGGGGTGAGTTAGCAGGTTATTGGGGTAGTAAGTCCTGATTTTTTTGGAGGTTGCAGTGACCACTACGCCATTCAAAATAGGCAGGCTTTAGCATAAGCAGTTAGGCCCCGTAGGATGATTTTAGCTAAAATGTGACCCAAACACTCAAACCGGCTTGTATCTTGCAATGGAAAATATGGGAAACATGACTTAGACAGCAAATGATACACTGTATGCCATGTTTCCAAATTTTTATGCACAGTGGTTACAGCATGAAGCGAATGCATGTGAATATACAAAGGTGCATTGCATTAAACAAGTCCAATGAGCGTGAAAAAAATGGCCGGCCTGCCTGCTTTCATCCATCATTTGTTCTAAATTTATAATTAATCAATGAGCTGAGGTGGAGTCTTAGCCAGTGGTACCATCAGGGGTGTGTAATGCACTTTAGTGTAGACAGCCAATCAGCTGCCAGATTCAATCTGTCAATCAAACACAGCAGCCAATCAGAGAGCTGGCCATTGATCAGCAGGCCCTTTATGACATCACAGACAGACCCACGGAACTCTCTGTGCTTGTCTGCTGGCTGGCTGTCAGTTGGGTGGGTGGGCGGCAGAGGGGGAGGATGTACGTCTCGTTTCTCCTGAAAATTGCGGTTTTTCGGCGTTTCCGGAAAAAGTCGCGGTCCGACGCGCAAAAGTGGGGTATCGTAGAAATCGCCTTTTAAAGACGCACCTTTCTGGCCCCACAAAAATGGGCATTTAAAATTAGAAACAAGTCAAATGAACAAAATAGTGTGAATAAGTAAGTACTTCAGGGGTGAGTTAGCAGGTTATTGGGGTAGTAAGTCCTGATTTTTTTGGAGGTTGCAGTGACCACTACGCCATTCAAAATAGGCAGGCTTTAGCATAAGCAGTTAGGCCCCGTAGGATGATTTTAGCTAAAATGTGACCCAAACACTCAAACCGGCTTGTATCTTGCAATGGAAAATATGGGAAACATGACTTAGACAGCAAATGATACACTGTATGCCATGTTTCCAAATTTTTATGCACAGTGGTTACAGCATGAAGCGAATGCATGTGAATATACAAAGGTGCATTGCATTAAACAAGTCCAATGAGCGTGAAAAAAATGGCCGGCCTGCCTGCTTTCATCCATCATTTGTTCTAAATTTATAATTAATCAATGAGCTGAGGTGGAGTCTTAGCCAGTGGTACCATCAGGGGTGTGTAATGCACTTTAGGGTAGACAGCCAATCAGCTGCCAGATTCAATCTGTCAATCAAACACAGCAGCCAATCACAGAGCTGGCCATTGATCAGCAGGCCCTTTATGACATCACAGACAGACCCACGGAACTCTCTGTGCTTGTCTGCTGGCTGGCTGTCAGTTGGGTGGGTGGGCGGCAGAGGGGGAGGATGTACGTCTCGTTTCTCCTGAAAATTGCGGTTTTTCTGCGTTTCCGGAAAAAGTCGCGGTCCGAAGCGCAAAAGTGGGGTATCGTAGAAATCGCCTTTTAAAGACGCACCTTTCTGGCCCCACAAAAATGGGCATTTCAAATTAGAAACAAGTCAAATGAACAAAATAGTGTGAATAAGTAAGTATTTCAGGGGTGAGTTAGCAGGTTATTGGGGTAGTAAGTCCTGATTTTTTTTGGAGGTTGCAGTGACCACTACGCCATTCAAAATAGGCAGGCTTTGGCATAAGCAGTTAGGCCCGTAGGATGATTTTAGCTAAAATGTGCCCCAAACACTCAAACCGGCTTGTATCTTGCAATGGAAAATATGGGAAACATGACTTAGACAGCAAATGATACACTGTATGCCATGTTTCCAAATTTTTATGCACAGTGGTTACAGCATGAAGCGAATGCATGTGAATATACAAAGGTGCATTGCATTAAACAAGTCCAATGAGCGTGAAAAAAATGGCCGGCCTGCCTGCTTTCATCCATCATTTGTTCTAAATTTATAATTATTCAATGAGCTGAGGTGGAGTCTTAGCCAGTGGTACCATCAGGGGTGTGTAAATGCACTTTAGGGTAGACAGCCAATCAGCTGCCAGATTCAATCTGTCAATCAAACACAGCAGCCAATCAGAGAGCTGGCCATTGATCAGCAGGCCCTTTATGACATCACAGACAGACCCACGGAACTCTCTGTGCTTGTCTGCTGGCTGGCTGTCAGTTGGGTGGGTGGGCGGCAGAGGGGGAGGATGTACGTCTCGTTTCTCCTGAAAATTGCGGTTTTTCGGCGTTTCCGGAAAAAGTCACGGTCCGACGCGCAAAAATGGGGTATCGTAGAAATCGCCTTTTAAAGACGCACCTTTCTGGCCCCACAAAAATGGGCATTTCAAATTATAAACAAGTCAAATGAACAAAATAGTGTGAATAAGTAAGTATTTCAGGGGTGAGTTAGCAGGTTATTGGGGTAGTAAGTCCTGATTTTTTTGGAGGTTGCAGTGACCACTACGCCATTCAAAATAGGCAGGCTTTAGCATAAGCAGTTAGGCCCCGTAGGATGATTTTAGCTAAAATGTGCCCCAAACACTCAAACCGGCTTGTATCTTGCAATGGAAAATATGGGAAACATGACTTAGACAGCAAATGATACACTGTATGCCATGTTTCCAAATTTTTATGCACAGTGGTTACAGGATGAAGCGAATGCATGTGAATATACACAGGTGCATTGCATTAAACAAGTCCAATGAGCGTGAAAAAAATGGCCGGCCTTCCTGCTTTCATCCATCATTTGTTCTAAATTTATAATTAATCAATGAGCTGAGGTGGAGTCTTAGCCAGTGGTACCATCAGGGGTGTGTAATGCACTTTAGGGTAGACAGCCAATCAGCTGCCAGATTCAATCTGTCAATCAAACACAGCAGCCAATCAGAGAGCTGGCCATTGATCAGCAGGCCCTTTATGACATCACAGACAGACCCACGGAACTCTCTGTGCTTGTCTGCTGGCTGGCTGTCAGTTGGGTGGGTGGGCAGCAGAGGGGGAGGATGTACGTCTCGTTTTTCCTGAAAATTGCGTTTTTTCAGCGTTTCCGGAAAAAGTCGCGGTCCGACGCGCAAAAGTGGGGTATCGTAGAAATCGCCTTTTAAAGACGCACCTTTCTGGCCCCACAAAAATGGGCATTTCAAATTAGAAACAAGTCAAATGAACAAAATAGTGTGAATAAGTAAGTATTTTAGGGGTGAGTTAGCAGGTTATTGGGGTAGTAAGTCCTGATTTTTTTGGAGGTTGCAGTGACCACTACGCCATTCAAAATAGGCAGGCTTTGGCATAAGCAGTTTGGTCCCGTAGGATGATTTTAGCTAAAATGTGCCCAAAACTCTCAAACCGGCTTGTATCTTGCAATGGAAAATATGGGAAACATGACTTAGACAGCAAATGATACACTGTATGCATTGTTTCCAAATTTGTATGCACAGTGGTTACAGCATGAAGCAAATGCATGTGAATATACAAAGGTGCATTGCATTAAACAAGTCCAATGAGCGTGAAAAAAATGGCCGGCCTGCCTGCTTTCATCCATCATTTGTTCTAAATTTATAATTAATCAATGAGCTGAGGTGGAGTCTTAGCCAGTGGTACCATCAGGGGTGTGTAATGCACTTTAGGGTAGACAGCCAATCAGCTGCCAGATTCAATCTGTCAATCAAACACAGCAGCCAATCAGAGAGCTGGCCATTGATCAGCAGGCCCTTTATGACATCACAGACAGACCCACGGAACTCTCTGTGCTTGTCTGCTGGCTGGCTGTCAGTTGGGTGGGTGGGTGGCAGAGGGGGAGGATGTACGTCTTGTTTCTCCTGAAAATTGCGGTTTTTCGGCGCTTTTTCGGAAAAAGTCGCGGTCCGACGCGCAAAAGTGGGGTATCGTAGAAATCGCCTTTTAAAGACGCACCTTTCTGGCCCCACAAAAATGGGCATTTCAAATTAGAAACAAGTCAAATGAACAAAATAGTGTGAATAAGTAAGTATTTCAGGGGTGAGTTAGCAGGTTATTGGGGTAGTAAGTCCTGATTTTTTTGGAGGTTGCAGTGACCACTACGCCATTCAAAATAGGCAGGCTTTAGCATAAGCATTTAGGCCCCGTAGGATGATTTTAGCTAAAATGTGCCCCAAACACTCAAACCGGCTTGTATCTTGCAATGGAAAATATGGGAAACATGACTTAGACAGCAAATGATACACTGTATGCCATGTTTCCAAATTTTTATGCACATTGGTTACAGCATGAAGCGAATGCATGTGAATATACAAAGGTGCATTGCATTAAACAAGTCCAATGAGCGTGAAAAAAATGGCCGGCCTGCCTGCTTTCATCCATCATTTGTTCTAAATTTATAATTAATCAATGAGCTGAGGTGGAGTCTTAGCCAGTGGTACCATCAGGGGTGTGTAATGCACTTTAGGGTAGACAGCCAATCAGCTGCCAGATTCAATCTGTCAATCAAACACAGCAGCCAATCAGAGAGCTGGCCATTGATCAGCAGGCCCTTTATGACATCACAGACAGACCCACGGAACTCTCTGTGCTTGTCTGCTGGCTGGCTGTCAGTTGGGTGGGTGGGCGGCAGAGGGGGAGGATGTACGTCTCGTTTCTCCTGAAAATTGCGGTTTTTCGGCGTTTCCGGAAAAAGTCGCGGTCCGACGCGCAAAAGTGGGGTATCGTAGAAATCGCCTTTTAAAGACGCACCTTTCTGGCCCCACAAAAATGGGCATTTCAAATTAGAAACAAGTCAAATGAACAAAATAGTGTGAATAAGTAAGTATTTCAGGGGTGAGTTAGCAGGTTATTGGGGTAGTAAGTCCTGATTTTTTTGGAGGTTGCAGTGACCACTACGCCATTCAAAAAAGGCAGGCTTTGGCATAAGCAGTTAGGCCCCGTAGGATGATTTTAGCTAAAATGTGCCCCAAACTCTCAAACCGGCTTGTATCTTGCAATGGAAAATATGGGAAACATGACTTAGACAGCAAATGATACACTGTATGCCATGTTTCCAAATTTTTATGCACAGTGGTTACAGCATGAAGCGAATGCATGTGAATATACACAGGTGCATTGCATTAAACAAGTCCAATGAGCGTGAAAAAAATGGCCGGCCTTCCTGCTTTCATCCATCATTTGTTCTAAATTTATAATTAATCAATGAGCTGAGGTGGAGTCTTAGCCAGTGGTACCATCAGGGGTGTGTAATGCACTTTAGGGTAGACAGCCAATCAGCTGCCAGATTCAATCTGTCAATCAAACACAGCAGCCAATCAGAGAGCTGGCCATTGATCAGCAGGCCCTTTATGACATCACAGACAGACCCACGGAACTCTCTGTGCTTGTCTGCTGGCTGGCTGTCAGTTGGGTGGGTGGGCGGCAGAGGGGGAGGATGTACGTCTCGTTTCTCCTGAAAATTGCGGTTTTTCGGCGTTTCCGTAAAAAGTCGCGGTCCGACGCGCAAAAGTGGGGTATCGTAGAAATCGCCTTTTAAAGACGCACCTTTCTGGCCCCACAAAAATGGGCATTTCAAATTAGAAACAAGTCAAATTAACAAAATAGTGTGAATAAGTAAGTATTTCAGGGGTGAGTTAGCAGGTTATTGGGGTAGTAAGTCCTGATTTTTTTGGAGGTTGCAGTGACCACTACGCCATTCAAAATAGGCAGGCTTTGGCATAAGCAGTTTGGTCCCGTAGGATGATTTTAGCTAAAATGTGCCCCAAACTCTCAAACCGGCTTGTATCTTGCAATGGAAAATATGGGAAACATGACTTAGACAGCAAATGATACACTGTATGCATTGTTTCCAAATTTGTATGCACAGTGGTTACAGCATGAAGCAAATGCATGTGAATATACAAAGGTGCATTGCATTAAACAAGTCCAATGAGCGTGAAAAAAATGTCCGGCCTGCCTGCTTTCATCCATCATTTGTTCTAAATTTATAATTAATCAATGAGCTGAGGTGGAGTCTTAGCCAGTGGTACCATCAGGGGTGTGTAATGCACTTTAGGGTAGACAGCCAATCAGCTGCCAGATTCAATCTGTCAATCAAACACAGCAGCCAATCAGAGAGCTGGCCATTGATCAGCAGGCCCTTTATGACATCACAGACAGACCCACGGAACTCTCTGTGCTTGTCTGCTGGCTGGCTGTCAGTTGGGTGGGTGGGCGGCAGAGGGGGAGGATGTACGTCTTGTTTCTCCTGAAAATTGCGGTTTTTCGGCGTTTCCGGAAAAAGTCGCGGTCCGACGCGCAAAAGTGGGGTATCGTAGAAATCGCCTTTTAAAGACGCACCTTTCTGGCCCCACAAAAATGGGCATTTCAAATTAGAAACAAGTCAAATGAACAAAATAGTGTGAATAAGTAAGTATTTCAGGGGTGAGTTAGCAGGTTATTGGGGTAGTAAGTCCTGATTTTTTTGGAGGTTGCAGTGACCACTACGCCATTTAAAATAGGCAGGCTTTGGCATAAGCAGTTAGGCCCCGTAGGATGATTTTAGCTAAAATGTGCCCCAAACACTCAAACCGGCTTGTATCTTGCAATGGAAAATATGGGAAACATGACTTAGACAGCAAATGATACACTGTATGCCATGTTTCCAAATTTTTATGCACAGTGGTTACAGCATGAAGCGAATGCATGTGAATATACAAAGGTGCATTGCATTAAACAAGTCCAATGAGTGTGAAAAAAATGGCCGGCCTGCCTGCTTTCATCCATCATTTGTTCTAAATTTATAATTAATCAATGAGCTGAGGTGGAGTCTTAGCCAGTGGTACCATCAGGGGTGTGTAATGCACTTTGGGGTAGACAGCCAATCAGCTGCCAGATTCAATCTGTCAATCAAACACAGCAGCCAATCAGAGAGCTGGCCATTGATCAGCAGGCCCTTTATGACATCACAGACAGACCCACGGAACTCTCTGTGCTTGTCTGCTGGCTGGCTGTCAGTTGGGTGGGTGGGCGGCAGAGGGGGAGGATGTACGTCTCGTTTCTCCTGAAAATTGCGGTTTTTCGGCGTTTCCGGAAAAAGTCGCTGTCCGACGCGCAAAAGTGGGGTATCATAGAAATCGCCTTTTAAAGACGCACCTTTCTGGCCCCACAAAAATGGGCATTTCAAATTAGAAACAAGTCAAATGAACAAAATAGTGTGAATAAGTAAGTATTTCAGGGGTGAGTTAGCAGGTTATTGGGGTATTAAGTCCTGATTTTTTTTGGAGGTTGCAGTGACCACTACGCCATTCAAAATAGGCAGGCTTTAGCATAAGCAGTTAGGCCCCGTAGGATGATTTTAGCTAAAATGTGCCCCAAACACTCAAACCGGCTTGTATCTTGCAATGGAAAATATGGGAAACATGACTTAGACAGCAAATGATACACTGTATGCCATGTTTCCAAATTTTTATGCACAGTGGTTACAGCATGAAGCGAATGCATGTGAATATACAAAGGTGCATTGCATTAAACAAGTCCAATGAGCGTGAAAAAAATGGCCGGCCTGCCTGCTTTCATCCATCATTTGTTCTAAATTTATAATTAATCAATGAGCTGAGGTGGAGTCTTAGCCAGTGGTACCATCAGGGGTGTGTAATGCACTTTAGGGTAGACAGCCAATCAGCTGCCAGATTCAATCTGTCAATCAAACACAGCAGCCAATCAGAGAGCTGGCCATTGATCAGCAGGCCCTTTATGACATCACAGACAGACCCACGGAACTCTCTGTGCTTGTCTGCTGGCTGGCTGTCAGTTGGGTGGGTGGGCGGCAGAGGGGGAGGATGTACGTCTCGTTTCTCCTGAAAATTGCGGTTTTTCGGCGTTTCCGGAAAAAGTCGCGGTCCGACGCGCAAAAGTGGGGTATCATAGAAATCGCCTTTTAAAGACGCACCTTTCTGGCCCCACAAAAATGGGCATTTCAAATTAGAAACAAGTCAAATGAACAAAATAGTGTGAATAAGTAAGTATTTCAGGGGTGAGTTAGCAGGTTATTGGGGTAGTAAGTCCTGATTTTTTTGGAGGTTGCAGTGACCACTACGCCATTCAAAATAGGCAGGCTTTAGCATAAGCAGTTAGGCCCCGTAGGATGATTTTAGCTAAAATGTGCCCCAAACACTCAAACCGGCTTGTATCTTGCAATGGAAAATATGGGAAACATGACTTAGACAGCAAATGATACACTGTATGCCATGTTTCCAAATTTTTATGCACAGTGGTTACAGCATGAAGCGAATGCATGTGAATATACAAAGGTGCATTGCATTAAACAAGTCCAATGAGCGTGAAAAAAATGGCCGGCCTGCCTGCTTTCATCCATCATTTGTTCTAAATTTATAATTAATCAATGAGCTGAGGTGGAGTCTTAGCCAGTGGTACCATCAGGGGTGTGTAATGCACTTTAGGGTAGACAGCCAATCAGCTGCCAGATTCAATCTGTCAATCAAACACAGCAGCCAATCAGAGAGCTGGCCATTGATCAGCAGGCCCTTTATGACATCACAGACAGACCCACGGAACTCTCTGTGCTTGTCTGCTGGCTGGCTGTCAGTTGGGTGGGTGGGCGGCAGAGGGGGAGGATGTACGTCTCGTTTCTCCTGAAAATTGCGGTTTTTCGGCGTTTCCGGAAAAAGTCGCGGTCCGACGCGCAAAAGTGGGGTATCATAGAAATCGCCTTTTAAAGACGCACCTTTCTGGCCCCACAAAAATGGGCATTTCAAATTAGAAACAAGTCAAATGAACAAAATAGTGTGAATAAGTAAGTATTTCAGGGGTGAGTTAGCAGGTTATTGGGGTAGTAAGTCCTGATTTTTTTGGAGGTTGCAGTGACCACTACGCCATTCAAAATAGGCAGGCTTTAGCATAAGCAGTTAGGCCCCGTAGGATGATTTTAGCTAAAATGTGCCCCAAACACTCAAACCGGCTTGTATCTTGCAATGGAAAATATGGGAAACATGACTTAGACAGCAAATGATACACTGTATGCCATGTTTCCAAATTTTTATGCACAGTGGTTACAGCATGAAGCGAATGCATGTGAATATACAAAGGTGCATTGCATTAAACAAGTCCAATGAGCGTGAAAAAAATGGCCGGCCTGCCTGCTTTCATCCATCATTTGTTCTAAATTTATAATTAATCAATGAGCTGAGGTGGAGTCTTAGCCAGTGGTACCATCAGGGGTGTGTTATGCACTTTAGGGTAGACAGCCAATCAGCTGCCAGATTCAATCTGTCAATCAAACACAGCAGCCAATCAGAGAGCTGGCCATTGATCAGCAGGCCCTTTATGACATCACAGACAGACCCACAGAACTCTCTGTGCTTGTCTGCTGGCTGGCTGTCAGTTGCGTGGGTGGGCGGCAGAGGGGGAGGATGTACGTCTCGTTTCTCCTGAAAATTGCGGTTTTTCAGCGTTTCCGGAAAAAGTCGCGGTTCGACGCGCAAAAGTGGGGTATCGTAGAAATCGCCTTTTAAAGACGCACCTTTCTGGCCCCACAAAAATGGGCATTTCAAATTAGAAACAAGTCAAATGAACAAAATAGTGTGAATAAGTAAGTATTTCAGGGGTGAGTTAGCAGGTTATTGGGGTAGTAAGTCCTGATTTTTTTGGAGGTTGCAGTGACCACTACGCCATTCAAAATAGGCAGGCTTTAGCATAAGCAGTTAGGCCCCGTAGGATGATTTTAGCTAAAATGTGCCCCAAACACTCAAACTGGCTTGTATCTTGCAATGGAAAATATGGGAAACATGACTTAGACAGCAAATGATACACTGTATGCCATGTTTCCAAATTTTTATGCACAGTGGTTACAGCATGAAGCAAATGCATGTGAATATACAAAGGTGCATTGCATTAAACAAGTCCAATGAGCGTGAAAAAAATGGCCGGCCTGCCTGCTTTCATCCATCATTTGTTCTAAATTTATAATTAATCAATGAGCTGAGGTGGAGTCTTAGCCAGTGGTACCATCAGGGGTGTGTAATGCACTTTAGGGTAGACAGTCAATCAGCTGCCAGATTCAATCTGTCAATCAAACACAGCAGCCAATCAGAGAGCTGGCCATTGATCAGCAGGCCCTTTATGACATCACAGACAGACCCACGGAACTCTCTGTGCTTGTCTGCTGGCTGGCTGTCAGTTGGGTGGGTGGGCGGCAGAGGGGGAGGATGTACGTCTTGTTTCTCCTGAAAATTGCGGTTTTTCGGCGTTTCCGGAAAAAGTCGCGGTCCGACGCGCAAAAGTGGGGTATCGTAGAAATCGCCTTTTAAAGACGCACCTTTCTGGCCCCACAAAAATGGGCATTTCAAATTAGAAACAAGTCAAATGAACAAAATAGTGTGAATAAGTAAGTATTTCAGGGGTGAGTTAGCAGGTTATTGGGGTAGTAAGTCCTGATTTTTTTGGAGGTTGCAGTGACCACTACGCCATTCAAAATAGGCAGGCTTTGGCATAAGCAGTTTGGTCCCGTAGGATGATTTTAGCTAAAATGTGCCCCAAACTCTCAAACCGGCTTGTATCTTGCAATGGAAAATATGGGAAACATGACTTAGACAGCAAATGATACACTGTATGCATTGTTTCCAAATTTGTATGCACAGTGGTTACAGCATGAAGCAAATGCATGTGAATATACAAAGGTGCATTGCATTAAACAAGTCCAATGAGCGTGAAAAAAATGGCCGGCCTGCCTGCTTTCATCCATCATTTGTTCTAAATTTATAATTATTAAATGAGCTGAGGTGGAGTCTTAGCCAGTGGTACCATCAGGGGTGTGTAATGCACTTTAGGGTAGACAGTCAATCAGCTGCCAGATTCAATCTGTCAATCAAACACAGCAGCCAATCAGAGAGCTGGCCATTGATCAGCAGGCCCTTTATGACATCACAGACAGACCCACGGAACTCTCTGTGCTTGTCTGCTGGCTGTCTGTCAGTTGGGTGGGTGGGCGGCAGAGGGGGAGGATGTACGTCTCGTTTCTCCTGAAAATTGCGGTTTTTCGGCGTTTCCGGAAAAAGTCGCGGTCCGACGCGCAAAAGTGGGGTATCGTAGAAATCGCCTTTTAAAGACGCACCTTTCTGGCCCCACAGAAATGGGCATTTCAAATTAGAAACGAGTCAAATGAACAAAATAGTGTGAATAAGTAAATATTTCAGGGGTGAGTTAGCAGGTTATTGGGGTAGTAAGTCCTGATTTTTTTGGAGGTTGCAGTGACCACTACGCCATTCAAAATAGGCAGGCTTTAGCATAAGCATTTAGGCCCCGTAGGATGATTTTAGCTAAAATGTGCCCCAAACACTCAAACCGGCTTGTATCTTGCAATGGAAAATATGGGAAACATGACTTAGACAGCAAATGATACACTGTATGCCATGTTTCCAAATTTTTATGCACAGTGGTTACAGCATGAAGCGAATGCATGTGAATATACAAAGGTGCATTGCATTAAACAAGTCCAATGAGCGTGAAAAAAATGGCCGGCCTGCCTGCTTTCATCCATCATTTGTTCTAAATTTATAATTAATCAATGAGCTGAGGTAGAGTCTTAGCCAGTGGTACCATCAGGGGTGTGTAATGCACTTTAGGGTAGACAGCCAATCAGCTGCCAGATTCAATCTGTCAATCAAACACAGCAGCCAATCAGAGAGCTGGCCATTGATCAGCAGGCCCTTTATGACATCACAGACAGACCCACGGAACTCTCTGTGCTTGTCTGCTGGCTGGCTGTCAGTTGGGTGGGTGGGCGGCAGAGGGGGAGGATGTACGTCTCGTTTCTCCTGAAAATTGCGGTTTTTCGGCGTTTCCGGAAAAAGTCGCGGTCCGACGCGCAAAAGTGGGGTATCGTAGAAATCGCCTTTTAAAGACGCACCTTTCTGGCCCCACAAAAATGGGCATTTCAAATTAGAAACAAGTCAAATGAACAAAATAGTGTGAATAAGTAAGTATTTCAGGGGTGAGTTAGCAGGTTATTGGGGTAGTAAGTCCTGATTTTTTTGGAGGTTGCAGTGACCACTACGCCATTCAAAATAGGCAGGCTTTGGCATAAGCAGTTAGGCCCCGTAGGATGATTTTAGCTAAAATGTGCCCCAAACTCTCAAACCGGCTTGTATCTTGCAATGGAAAATATGGGAAACATGACTTAGACAGCAAATGATACACTGTATGCCATGTTTCCAAATTTTTATGCACAGTGGTTACAGCATGAAGCGAATGCATGTGAATATACACAGGTGCATTGCATTAAACAAGTCCAATGAGCGTGAAAAAAATGGCCGGCCTTCCTGCTTTCATCCATCATTTGTTCTAAATTTATAATTAATCAATGAGCTGAGGTGGAGTCTTAGCCAGTGGTACCATCAGGGGTGTGTAATGCACTTTAGGGTAGACAGCCAATCAGCTGCCAGATTCAATCTGTCAATCAAACACAGCAGCCAATCAGAGAGCTGGCCATTGATCAGCAGGCCCTTTATGACATCACAGACAGACCCACGGAACTCTCTGTGCTTGTCTGCTGGCTGGCTGTCAGTTGGGTGGGTGGGCGGCAGAGGGGGAGGATGTACGTCTCGTTTCTCCTGAAAATTGCGGTTTTTCGGCGTTTCCGTAAAAAGTCGCGGTCCGACGCGCAAAAGTGGGGTATCGTAGAAATCGCCTTTTAAAGACGCACCTTTCTGGCCCCACAAAAATGGGCATTTCAAATTAGAAACAAGTCAAATGAACAAAATAGTGTGAATAAGTAAGTATTTCAGGGGTGAGTTAGCAGGTTATTGGGGTAGTAAGTCCTGATTTTTTTGGAGGTTGCAGTGACCACTACGCCATTCAAAATAGGCAGGCTTTGGCATAAGCAGTTTGGTCCCGTAGGATGATTTTAGCTAAAATGTGCCCCAAACTCTCAAACCGGCTTGTATCTTGCAATGGAAAATATGGGAAACATGACTTAGACAGCAAATGATACACTGTATGCATTGTTTCCAAATTTGTATGCACAGTGGTTACAGCATGAAGCAAATGCATGTGAATATACAAAGGTGCATTGCATTAAACAAGTCCAATGAGCGTGAAAAAAATGGCCGGCCTGCCTGCTTTCATCCATCATTTGTTCTAAATTTATAATTAATCAATGAGCTGAGGTAGAGTCTTAGCCAGTGGTACCATCAGGGGTGTGTAATGCACTTTAGGGTAGACAGCCAATCAGCTGCCAGATTCAATCTGTCAATCAAACACAGCAGCCAATCAGAGAGCTGGCCATTGATCAGCAGGCCCTTTATGACATCACAGACAGACCCACGGAACTCTCTGTGCTTGTCTGCTGGCTGGCTGTCAGTTGGGTGGGTGGGCGGCAGAGGGGGAGGATGTACGTCTCGTTTCTCCTGAAAATTGCGGTTTTTCGGCGTTTCCGGAAAAAGTCGCGGTCCGACGCGCAAAAGTGGGGTATCGTAGAAATCGCCTTTTAAAGACGCACCTTTCTGGCCCCACAAAAATGGGCATTTCAAATTAGAAACAAGTCAAATGAACAAAATAGTGTGAATAAGTAAGTATTTCAGGGGTGAGTTAGCAGGTTATTGGGGTAGTAAGTCCTGATTTTTTTGGAGGTTGCAGTGACCACTACGCCATTCAAAATAGGCAGGCTTTGGCATAAGCAGTTAGGCCCCGTAGGATGATTTTAGCTAAAATGTGCCCCAAACTCTCAAACCGGCTTGTATCTTGCAATGGAAAATATGGGAAACATGACTTAGACAGCAAATGATACACTGTATGCCATGTTTCCAAATTTTTATGCACAGTGGTTACAGCATGAAGCGAATGCATGTGAATATACACAGGTGCATTGCATTAAACAAGTCCAATGAGCGTGAAAAAAATGGCCGGCCTTCCTGCTTTCATCCATCATTTGTTCTAAATTTATAATTAATCAATGAGCTGAGGTGGAGTCTTAGCCAGTGGTACCATCAGGGGTGTGTAATGCACTTTAGGGTAGACAGCCAATCAGCTGCCAGATTCAATCTGTCAATCAAACACAGCAGCCAATCAGAGAGCTGGCCATTGATCAGCAGGCCCTTTATGACATCACAGACAGACCCACGGAACTCTCTGTGCTTGTCTGCTGGCTGGCTGTCAGTTGGGTGGGTGGGCGGCAGAGGGGGAGGATGTACGTCTCGTTTCTCCTGAAAATTGCGGTTTTTCGGCGTTTCCGTAAAAAGTCGCGGTCCGACGCGCAAAAGTGGGGTATCGTAGAAATCGCCTTTTAAAGACGCACCTTTCTGGCCCCACAAAAATGGGCATTTCAAATTAGAAACAAGTCAAATGAACAAAATAGTGTGAATAAGTAAGTATTTCAGGGGTGAGTTAGCAGGTTATTGGGGTAGTAAGTCCTGATTTTTTTGGAGGTTGCAGTGACCACTACGCCATTCAAAATAGGCAGGCTTTGGCATAAGCAGTTTGGTCCCGTAGGATGATTTTAGCTAAAATGTGCCCCAAACTCTCAAACCGGCTTGTATCTTGCAATGGAAAATATGGGAAACATGACTTAGACAGCAAATGATACACTGTATGCATTGTTTCCAAATTTGTATGCACAGTGGTTACAGCATGAAGCAAATGCATGTGAATATACAAAGGTGCATTGCATTAAACAAGTCCAATGAGCGTGAAAAAAATGGCCGGCCTGCCTGCTTTCATCCATCATTTGTTCTAAATTTATAATTAATCAATGAGCTGAGGTGGAGTCTTAGCCAGTGGTACCATCAGGGGTGTGTAATGCACTTTAGGGTAGACAGCCAATCAGCTGCCAGATTCAATCTGTCAATCAAACACAGCAGCCAATCAGAGAGCTGGCCATTGATCAGCAGGCCCTTTATGACATCACAGACAGACCCACGGAACTCTCTGTGCTTGTCTGCTGGCTGGCTGTCAGTTGGGTGGGTGGGCGGCAGAGGGGGAGGATGTACGTCTTGTTTCTCCTGAAAATTGCGGTTTTTCGGCGTTTCCGGAAAAAGTCACGGTCCGACGCGCAAAAGTGGGGTATCGTAGAAATCGCCTTTTAAAGACGCACCTTTCTGGCCCCACAAAAATGGGCATTTCAAATTAGAAACAAGTCAAATGAACAAAATAGTGTGAATAAGTAAGTATTTCAGGGGTGAGTTAGCAGGTTATTGGGGTAGTAAGTCCTGATTTTTTTGGAGGTTGCAGTGACCACTACGCCATTCAAAATAGGCAGGCTTTGGCATAAGCAGTTAGGCCCCGTAGGATGATTTTAGCTAAAATGTGCCCCAAACACTCAAACCGGCTTGTATCTTGCAATGGAAAATATGGGAAACATGACTTAGACAGCAAATGATACACTGTATGCCATGTTTCCAAATTTTTATGCACAGTGGTTACAGCATGAAGCGAATGCATGTGAATATACAAAGGTGCATTGCATTAAACAAGTCCAATGAGTGTGAAAAAAATGGCCGGCCTGCCTGCTTTCATCCATCATTTGTTCTAAATTTATAATTAATCAATGAGCTGAGGTGGAGTCTTAGCCAGTGGTACCATCAGGGGTGTGTAATGCACTTTGGGGTAGACAGCCAATCAGCTGCCAGATTCAATCTGTCAATCAAACACAGCAGCCAATCAGAGAGCTGGCCATTGATCAGCAGGCCCTTTATGACATCACAGACAGACCCACGGAACTCTCTGTGCTTGTCTGCTGGCTGGCTTTCAGTTGGGTGGGTGGGCGGCAGAGGGGGAGGATGTACGTCTCGTTTCTCCTGAAAATTGCGGTTTTTCGGCGTTTCCGGAAAAAGTCGCGGTCCGACGAGCAAAAGTGGGGTATCTAAGAAATCGCCTTTTAAAGACGCACCTTTCTGGCCCCACAAAAATGGGCATTTCAAATTAGAAACAAGTCAAATGAACAAAATAGTGTGAATAAGTAAGTATTTCAGGGGTGAGTTAGCAGGTTATTGGGGTATTAAGTCCTGATTTTTTTGGAGGTTGCAGTGACCACTACGCCATTCAAAATAGGCAGGCTTTAGCATAAGCAGTTAGGCCCCGTAGGATGATTTTAGCTAAAATGTGCCCCAAACACTCAAACCGGCTTGTATCTTGCAATGGAAAATATGGGAAACATGACTTAGACAGCAAATGATACACTGTATGCCATGTTTCCAAATTTTTATGCACAGTGGTTACAGCATGAAGCGAATGCATGTGAATATACAAAGGTGCATTGCATTAAACAAGTCCAATGAGCGTGAAAAAAATGGCCGGCCTGCCTGCTTTCATCCATCATTTGTTCTAAATTTATAATTAATCATGGAGCTGAGGTGGAGTCTTAGCCAGTGGTACCATCAGGGGTGTGTAATGCACTTTAGGGTAGACAGCCAATCAGCTGCCAGATTCAATCTGTCAATCAAACACAGCAGCCAATCAGAGAGCTGGCCATTGATCAGCAGGCCCTTTATGACATCACAGACAGACCCACGGAACTCTCTGTGCTTGTCTGCTGGCTGGCTGTCAGTTGGGTGGGTGGGCGGCAGAGGGGGAGGATGTACGTCTCGTTTCTCCTGAAAATTGCGGTTTTTCGGCGTTTCCGGAAAAAGTCGCGGTCCGACGCGCAAAAGTGGGGTATCATAGAAATCGCCTTTTAAAGACGCACCTTTCTGGCCCCACAAAAATGGGCATTTCAAATTAGAAACAAGTCAAATGAACAAAATAGTGTGAATAAGTAAGTATTTCAGGGGTGAGTTAGCAGGTTATTGGGGTAGTAAGTCCTGATTTTTTTGGAGGTTGCAGTGACCACTACGCCATTCAAAATAGGCAGGCTTTAGCATAAGCAGTTAGGCCCCGTAGGATGATTTTAGCTAAAATGTGCCCCAAACTCTCAAACCGGCTTGTATCTTGCAATGGAAAATATGGGAAACATGACTTAGACAGCAAATGATACACTGTATGCCATGTTTCCAAATTTTTATGCACAGTGGTTACAGCATGAAGCAAATGCATGTGAATATACAAAGGTGCATTGCATTAAACAAGTCCAATGAGCGTGAAAAAAATGGCCGGCCTGCCTGCTTTCATCCATCATTTGTTCTAAATTTATAATTAATCAATGAGCTGAGGTGGAGTCTTAGCCAGTGGTACCATCAGGGGTGTGTAATGCACTTTAGGGTAGACAGCCAATCAGCTGCCAGATTCAATCTGTCAATCAAACACAGCAGCCAATCAGAGAGCTGGCCATTGATCAGCAGGCCCTTTATGACATCACAGACAGACCCACGGAACTCTCTGTGCTTGTCTGCTGGCTGGCTGTCAGTTGGGTGGGTGGGCGGCAGAGGGGGAGGATGTACGATTCGTTTCTCCTGAAAATTGCGGTTTTTCGGCGTTTCCGGAAAAAGTCGCGGTCCGACGCGCAAAAGTGGGGTATCGTAGAAATCGCCTTTTAAAGACGCACCTTTCTGGCCCCACAAAAATGGGCATTTCAAATTAGAAACAAGTCAAATGAACAAAATAGTGTGAATAAGTAAGTATTTCAGGGGTGAGTTAGCAGGTTATTGGGGTAGTAAGTCCTGATTTTTTTGGAGGTTGCAGTGACCACTACGCCATTCAAAATAGGCAGGCTTTGGCATAAGCATTTAGGCCCCGTAGGATGATTTTAGCTAAAATGTGCCCCAAACTCTCAAACCGGCTTGTATCTTGCAATGGAAAATATGGGAAACATGACTTAGACAGCAAATGATACACTGTATGCCATGTTTCCAAATTTTTATGCACAGTGGTTACAGCATGAAGCAAATGCATGTGAATATACAAAGGTGCATTGCATTAAACAAGTCCAATGAGCGTGAAAAAAATGGCCGGCCTGCCTGCTTTCATCCATCATTTGTTCTAAATTTATAATTAATCAATGAGCTGAGGTGGAGTCTTAGCCAGTGGTACCATCAGGGGTTTGTAATGCACTTTAGGGTAGACAGCCAATCAGCTGCCAGATTCAATCTGTCAATCAAACACAGCAGCCAATCAGAGAGCTGGCCCTTGATCAGCAGGCCCTTTATGACATCACAGACAGACCCACGGAACTCTCTGTGCTTGTCTGCTGGCTGGCTGTCAGTTGGGTGGGTGGGCGGCAGAGGGGGAGGATGTACGTCTTGTTTCTCCTGAAAATTGCGGTTTTTCGGCGTTTCCGGAAAAAGTCGCGGTCCGACGCGCAAAAGTGGGGTATCGTAGAAATCGCCTTTTAAAGACGCACCTTTCTGGCCCCACAAAAATGGGCATTTCAAATTAGAAACAAGTCAAATGAACAAAATAGTGTGAATAAGTAAGTATTTCAGGGGTGAGTTAGCAGGTTATTGGGGTAGTAAGTCCTGATTTTTTTGGAGGTTGCAGTGACCACTACGCCATTCAAAATAGGCAGGCTTTAGCATAAGCAGTTAGGCCCCGTAGGATGATTTTAGCTAAAATGTGCCCCAAACACTCAAACCGGCTTGTATCTTGCAATGGAAAATATGGGAAACATGACTTAGACAGCAAATGATACACTGTATGCCATGTTTCCAAATTTTTATGCACAGTGGTTACAGCATGAAGCGAATGCATGTGAATATACAAAGGTGCATTGCATTAAACAAGTCCCATGAGCGTGAAAAAAATGGCCGGCCTGCCTGCTTTCATCCATCATTTGTTCTAAATTTATAATTAATCAATGAGCTGAGGTGGAGTCTTAGCCAGTGGTACCATCAGGGGTGTGTAATGCACTTTAGGGTAGACAGCCAATCAGCTGCCAGATTCAATCTGTCAATCAAACACAGCAGCCAATCAGAGAGCTGGCCATTGATCAGCAGGCCCTTTATGACATCACAGACAGACCCACGGAACTCTCTGTGCTTGTCTGCTGGCTGGCTGTCAGTTGGGTGGGTGGGCGGCAGAGGGGGAGGATGTA
Organism: Crinia signifera; assembly: GCF_055691185.1. Classification (NCBI taxonomy): domain Eukaryota; kingdom Metazoa; phylum Chordata; class Amphibia; order Anura; family Myobatrachidae; genus Crinia; species Crinia signifera. Next base: position 162,340,277 of record NC_139218.1, on the reverse strand, counting down.
CGTCTCGTTTCTCCTGAAAATTGCGTTTTTTCTGCGTTTCCGTTAAAAGTCGCGGTCCGACGCGCAAAAGTGGGGTATCGTAGAAATCGCCTTTTAAAGACGCACCTTTCTGGCCCCACAAAAATGGGCATTTCAAATTAGAAACAAGTCAAATGAACAAAATAGTGTGAATAAGTAAGTATTTCAGGGGTGAGTTAGCAGGTTATTGGGGTATTAAGTCCTGATTTTTTTGGAGGTTGCAGTGACCACTACGCCATTCAAAATAGGCAGGCTTTAGCATAAGCAGTTAGGCCCCGTAGGATGATTTTAGCTAAAATGTGCCCCAAACACTCAAACCGGCTTGTATCTTGCAATGGAAAATATGGGAAACATGACTTAGACAGCAAATGATACACTGTATGCCATGTTTCCAAATTTTTATGCACAGTGGTTACAGCATGAAGCGAATGCATGTGAATATACAAAGGTGCATTGCATTAAACAAGTCCAATGAGCGTGAAAAAAATGGCCGGCCTGCCTGCTTTCATCCATCATTTGTTCTAAATTTATAATTAATCAATGAGCTGAGGTGGAGTCTTAGCCAGTGGTACCATCAGGGGTGTGTAATGCACTTTAGGGTAGACAGCCAATCAGCTGCCAGATTCAATCTGTCAATCAAACACAGCAGCCAATCAGAGAGCTGGCCATTGATCAGCAGGCCCTTTATGACATCACAGACAGACCCACGGAACTCTCTGTGCTTGTCTGCTGGCTGGCTGTCAGTTGGGTGGGTGGGCGGCAGAGGGGGAGGATGTACGTCTCGTTTCTCCTGAAAATTGCGGTTTTTCGGCGTTTCCGGAAAAAGTCGCGGTCCGACGCGCAAAAGTGGGGTATCGTAGAAATCGCCTTTTAAAGACGCACCTTTCTGGCCCCACAAAAATGGGCATTTAAAATTAGAAACAAGTCAAATGAACAAAATAGTGTGAATAAGTAAGTATTTCAGGGGTGAGTTAGCAGGTTATTGGGGTAGTAAGTCCTGATTTTTTTGGAGGTTGCAGTGACCACTACGCCATTCAAAATAGGCAGGCTTTAGCATAAGCAGTTAGGCCCCGTAGGATGATTTTAGCTAAAATGTGACCCAAACACTCAAACCGGCTTGTATCTTGCAATGGAAAATATGGGAAACATGACTTAGACAGCAAATGATACACTGTATGCCATGTTTCCAAATTTTTATGCACAGTGGTTACAGCATGAAGCGAATGCATGTGAATATACAAAGGTGCATTGCATTAAACAAGTCCAATGAGCGTGAAAAAAATGGCCGGCCTGCCTGCTTTCATCCATCATTTGTTCTAAATTTATAATTAATCAATGAGCTGAGGTGGAGTCTTAGCCAGTGGTACCATCAGGGGTGTGTAATGCACTTTAGTGTAGACAGCCAATCAGCTGCCAGATTCAATCTGTCAATCAAACACAGCAGCCAATCAGAGAGCTGGCCATTGATCAGCAGGCCCTTTATGACATCACAGACAGCCAGCCAGCAGACAAGCACAGAGAGTTCCGTGGGTCTGTCAGTTGGGTGGGTGGGCGGCAGAGGGGGAGGATGTACGTCTCGTTTCTCCTGAAAATTGCGGTTTTTCGGCGTTTCCGGAAAAAGTCGCGGTCCGACGCGCAAAAGTGGGGTATCGTAGAAATCGCCTTTTAAAGACGCACCTTTCTGGCCCCACAAAAATGGGCATTTAAAATTAGAAACAAGTCAAATGAACAAAATAGTGTGAATAAGTAAGTACTTCAGGGGTGAGTTAGCAGGTTATTGGGGTAGTAAGTCCTGATTTTTTTGGAGGTTGCAGTGACCACTACGCCATTCAAAATAGGCAGGCTTTAGCATAAGCAGTTAGGCCCCGTAGGATGATTTTAGCTAAAATGTGACCCAAACACTCAAACCGGCTTGTATCTTGCAATGGAAAATATGGGAAACATGACTTAGACAGCAAATGATACACTGTATGCCATGTTTCCAAATTTTTATGCACAGTGGTTACAGCATGAAGCGAATGCATGTGAATATACAAAGGTGCATTGCATTAAACAAGTCCAATGAGCGTGAAAAAAATGGCCGGCCTGCCTGCTTTCATCCATCATTTGTTCTAAATTTATAATTAATCAATGAGCTGAGGTGGAGTCTTAGCCAGTGGTACCATCAGGGGTGTGTAATGCACTTTAGGGTAGACAGCCAATCAGCTGCCAGATTCAATCTGTCAATCAAACACAGCAGCCAATCACAGAGCGGGCCATTGATCAGCAGGCCCTTTATGACATCACAGACAGACCCACGGAACTCTCTGTGCTTGTCTGCTGGCTGGCTGTCAGTTGGGTGGGTGGGCGGCAGAGGGGGAGGATGTACGTCTCGTTTCTCCTGAAAATTGCGGTTTTTCTGCGTTTCCGGAAAAAGTCGCGGTCCGACGCGCAAAAGTGGGGTATCGTAGAAATCGCCTTTTAAAGACGCACCTTTCTGGCCCCACAAAAATGGGCATTTCAAATTAGAAACAAGTCAAATGAACAAAATAGTGTGAATAAGTAAGTATTTCAGGGGTGAGTTAGCAGGTTATTGGGGTAGTAAGTCCTGATTTTTTTTGGAGGTTGCAGTGACCACTACGCCATTCAAAATAGGCAGGCTTTGGCATAAGCAGTTAGGCCCGTAGGATGATTTTAGCTAAAATGTGCCCCAAACACTCAAACCGGCTTGTATCTTGCAATGGAAAATATGGGAAACATGACTTAGACAGCAAATGATACACTGTATGCCATGTTTCCAAATTTTTATGCACAGTGGTTACAGCATGAAGCGAATGCATGTGAATATACAAAGGTGCATTGCATTAAACAAGTCCAATGAGCGTGAAAAAAATGGCCGGCCTGCCTGCTTTCATCCATCATTTGTTCTAAATTTATAATTATTCAATGAGCTGAGGTGGAGTCTTAGCCAGTGGTACCATCAGGGGTGTGTAAATGCACTTTAGGGTAGACAGCCAATCAGCTGCCAGATTCAATCTGTCAATCAAACACAGCAGCCAATCAGAGAGCTGGCCATTGATCAGCAGGCCCTTTATGACATCACAGACAGACCCACTGAACTCTCTGTGCTTGTCTGCTGGCTGGCTGTCAGTTGGGTGGGTGGGCGGCAGAGGGGGAGGATGTACGTCTCGTTTCTCCTGAAAATTGCGGTTTTTCGGCGTTTCCGGAAAAAGTCGCGGTCCGACGCGCAAAAGTGGGGTATCGTAGAAATCGCCTTTTAAAGACGCACCTTTCTGGCCCCACAAAAATGGGCATTTCAAATTAGAAACAAGTCAAATGAACAAAATAGTGTGAATAAGTAAGTATTTCAGGGGTGAGTTAGCAGGTTATTGGGGTAGTAAGTCCTGATTTTTTTGGAGGTTGCAGTGACCACTACGCCATTCAAAATAGGCAGGCTTTAGCATAAGCAGTTAGGCCCCGTAGGATGATTTTAGCTAAAATGTGCCCCAAACACTCAAACCGGCTTGTATCTTGCAATGGAAAATATGGGAAACATGACTTAGACAGCAAATGATACACTGTATGCCATGTTTCCAAATTTTTATGCACAGTGGTTACAGCATGAAGCGAATGCATGTGAATATACAAAGGTGCATTGCATTAAACAAGTCCAATGAGCGTGAAAAAAATGGCCGGCCTGCCTGCTTTCATCCATCATTTGTTCTAAATTTATAATTAATCAATGAGCTGAGGTGGAGTCTTAGCCAGTGGTACCATCAGGGGTGTGTTATGCACTTTAGGGTAGACAGCCAATCAGCTGCCAGATTCAATCTGTCAATCAAACACAGCAGCCAATCAGAGAGCTGGCCATTGATCAGCAGGCCCTTTATGACATCACAGACAGACCCACAGAACTCTCTGTGCTTGTCTGCTGGCTGTCAGTTGCGTGGGTGGGCGGCAGAGGGGGAGGATGTACGTCTCGTTTCTCCTGAAAATTGCGGTTTTTCGGCGTTTCCGGAAAAAGTCGCGGTTCGACGCGCAAAAGTGGGGTATCGTAGAAATCGCCTTTTAAAGACGCACCTTTCTGGCCCCACAAAAATGGGCATTTCAAATTAGAAACAAGTCAAATGAACAAAATAGTGTGAATAAGTAAGTATTTCAGGGGTGAGTTAGCAGGTTATTGGGGTAGTAAGTTCTGATTTTTTTGGAGGTTGCAGTGACCACTACGCCATTCAAAATAGGCAGGCTTTAGCATAAGCAGTTAGGCCCGTAGGATGATTTTAGCTAAAATGTGCCCCAAACACTCAAACCGGCTTGTATCTTGCAATGGAAAATATGGGAAACATGACTTAGACAGCAAATGATACACTGTATGCCATGTTTCCAAATTTTTATGCACAGTGGTTACAGCATGAAGCGAATGCATGTGAATATACAAAGGTGCATTGCATTAAACAAGTCCAATGAGCGTGAAAAAAATGGCCGGCCTGCCTGCTTTCATCCATCATTTGTTCTAAATTTATAATTATTCAATGAGCTGAGGTGGATTCTTAGCCAGTGGTACCATCAGGGGTGTGTAATGCACTTTAGGGTAGACAGCCAATCAGCTGCCAGATTTAATCTGTCAATCAAACACAGCAGCCAATCAGAGAGCTGGCCATTGATCAGCAGGCCCTTTATGACATCACAGACAGACCCACAGAACTCTCTGTGCTTGTCTGCTGGCTGGCTGTCAGTTGCGTGGGTGGGCGGCAGAGGGGGAGGATGTACGTCTCGTTTCTCCTGAAAATTGCGGTTTTTCGGCGTTTCCGGAAAAAGTCGCGGTTCGACGCGCAAAAGTGGGGTATCGTAGAAATCGCCTTTTAAAGACGCACCTTTCTGGCCCCACAAAAATGGGCATTTCAAATTAGAAACAAGTCAAATGAACAAAATAGTGTGAATAAGTAAGTATTTCAGGGGTGAGTTAGCAGGTTATTGGGGTAGTAAGTCCTGATTTTTTTGGAGGTTGCAGTGACCACTACGCCATTCAAAATAGGCAGGCTTTAGCATAAGCAGTTAGGCCCCGTAGGATGATTTTAGCTAAAATGTGCCCCAAACACTCAAACCGGCTTGTATCTTGCAATGGAAAATATGGGAAACATGACTTAGACAGCAAATGATACACTGTATGCCATGTTTCCAAATTTTTATGCACAGTGGTTACAGGATGAAGCGAATGCATGTGAATATACACAGGTGCATTGCATTAAACAAGTCCAATGAGCGTGAAAAAAATGGCCGGCCTTCCTGCTTTCATCCATCATTTGTTCTAAATTTATAATTAATCAATGAGCTGAGGTGGAGTCTTAGCCAGTGGTACCATCAGGGGTGTGTAATGCACTTTAGGGTAGACAGCCAATCAGCTGCCAGATTCAATCTGTCAATCAAACACAGCAGCCAATCAGAGAGCTGGGCATTGATCAGCAGGCCCTTTATGACATCACAGACAGACCCACGGAACTCTCTGTGCTTGTCTGCTGGCTGGCTGTCAGTTGGGTGGGTGGGCAGCAGAGGGGGAGGATGTACGTCTCGTTTTTCCTGAAAATTGCGTTTTTTCAGCGTTTCCGGAAAAAGTCGCGGTCCGACGCGCAAAAGTGGGGTATCGTAGAAATCGCCTTTTAAAGACGCACCTTTCTGGCCCCACAAAAATGGGCATTTCAAATTAGAAACAAGTCAAATGAACAAAATAGTGTGAATAAGTAAGTATTTTAGGGGTGAGTTAGCAGGTTATTGGGGTAGTAAGTCCTGATTTTTTTGGAGGTTGCAGTGACCACTACGCCATTCAAAATAGGCAGGCTTTGGCATAAGCAGTTTGGTCCCGTAGGATGATTTTAGCTAAAATGTGCCCAAAACTCTCAAACCGGCTTGTATCTTGCAATGGAAAATATGGGAAACATGACTTAGACAGCAAATGATACACTGTATGCATTGTTTCCAAATTTGTATGCACAGTGGTTACAGCATGAAGCAAATGCATGTGAATATACAAAGGTGCATTGCATTAAACAAGTCCAATGAGCGTGAAAAAAATGGCCGGCCTGCCTGCTTTCATCCATCATTTGTTCTAAATTTATAATTAATCAATGAGCTGAGGTGGAGTCTTAGCCAGTGGTACCATCAGGGGTGTGTAATGCACTTTAGGGTAGACAGCCAATCAGCTGCCAGATTCAATCTGTCAATCAAACACAGCAGCCAATCAGAGAGCTGGCCATTGATCAGCAGGCCCTTTATGACATCACAGACAGACCCACGGAACTCTCTGCGCTTGTCTGCTGGCTGGCTGTCAGTTGGGTGGGTGGGTGGCAGAGGGGGAGGATGTACGTCTTGTTTCTCCTGAAAATTGCGGTTTTTCGGCGTTTCCGGAAAAAGTCGCGGTCCGACGCGCAAAAGTGGGGTATCGTAGAAATCGCCTTTTAAAGACGCACCTTTCTGGCCCCACAAAAATGGGCATTTCAAATTAGAAACAAGTCAAATGAACAAAATAGTGTGAATAAGTAAGTATTTCAGGGGTGAGTTAGCAGGTTATTGGGGTAGTAAGTCCTGATTTTTTTGGAGGTTGCAGTGACCACTACGCCATTCAAAATAGGCAGGCTTTAGCATAAGCATTTAGGCCCCGTAGGATGATTTTAGCTAAAATGTGCCCCAAACACTCAAACCGGCTTGTATCTTGCAATGGAAAATATGGGAAACATGACTTAGACAGCAAATGATACACTGTATGCCATGTTTCCAAATTTTTATGCACATTGGTTACAGCATGAAGCGAATGCATGTGAATATACAAAGGTGCATTGCATTAAACAAGTCCAATGAGCGTGAAAAAAATGGCCGGCCTGCCTGCTTTCATCCATCATTTGTTCTAAATTTATAATTAATCAATGAGCTGAGGTGGAGTCTTAGCCAGTGGTACCATCAGGGGTGTGTAATGCACTTTAGGGTAGACAGCCAATCAGCTGCCAGATTCAATCTGTCAATCAAACACAGCAGCCAATCAGAGAGCTGGCCATTGATCAGCAGGCCCTTTATGACATCACAGACAGACCCACGGAACTCTCTGTGCTTGTCTGCTGGCTGGCTGTCAGTTGGGTGGGTGGGCGGCAGAGGGGGAGGATGTACGTCTCGTTTCTCCTGAAAATTGCGGTTTTTCGGCGTTTCCGGAAAAAGTCGCGGTCCGACGCGCAAAAGTGGGGTATCGTAGAAATCGCCTTTTAAAGACGCACCTTTCTGGCCCCACAAAAATGGGCATTTCAAATTAGAAACAAGTCAAATGAACAAAATAGTGTGAATAAGTAAGTATTTCAGGGGTGAGTTAGCAGGTTATTGGGGTAGTAAGTCCTGATTTTTTTGGAGGTTGCAGTGACCACTACGCCATTCAAAAAAGGCAGGCTTTGGCATAAGCAGTTAGGCCCCGTAGGATGATTTTAGCTAAAATGTGCCCCAAACTCTCAAACCGGCTTGTATCTTGCAATGGAAAATATGGGAAACATGACTTAGACAGCAAATGATACACTGTATGCCATGTTTCCAAATTTTTATGCACAGTGGTTACAGCATGAAGCGAATGCATGTGAATATACACAGGTGCATTGCATTAAACAAGTCCAATGAGCGTGAAAAAAATGGCCGGCCTTCCTGCTTTCATCCATCATTTGTTCTAAATTTATAATTAATCAATGAGCTGAGGTGGAGTCTTAGCCAGTGGTACCATCAGGGGTGTGTAATGCACTTTAGGGTAGACAGCCAATCAGCTGCCAGATTCAATCTGTCAATCAAACACAGCAGCCAATCAGAGAGCTGGCCATTGATCAGCAGGCCCTTTATGACATCACAGACAGACCCACGGAACTCTCTGTGCTTGTCTGCTGGCTGGCTGTCAGTTGGGTGGGTGGGCGGCAGAGGGGGAGGATGTACGTCTCGTTTCTCCTGAAAATTGCGGTTTTTCGGCGTTTCCGTAAAAAGTCGCGGTCCGACGCGCAAAAGTGGGGTATCGTAGAAATCGCCTTTTAAAGACGCACCTTTCTGGCCCCACAAAAATGGGCATTTCAAATTAGAAACAAGTCAAATGAACAAAATAGTGTGAATAAGTAAGTATTTCAGGGGTGAGTTAGCAGGTTATTGGGGTAGTAAGTCCTGATTTTTTTGGAGGTTGCAGTGACCACTACGCCATTCAAAATAGGCAGGCTTTGGCATAAGCAGTTTGGTCCCGTAGGATGATTTTAGCTAAAATGTGCCCCAAACTCTCAAACCGGCTTGTATCTTGCAATGGAAAATATGGGAAACATGACTTAGACAGCAAATGATACACTGTATGCATTGTTTCCAAATTTGTATGCACAGTGGTTACAGCATGAAGCAAATGCATGTGAATATACAAAGGTGCATTGCATTAAACAAGTCCAATGAGCGTGAAAAAAATGTCCGGCCTGCCTGCTTTCATCCATCATTTGTTCTAAATTTATAATTAATCAATGAGCTGAGGTGGAGTCTTAGCCAGTGGTACCATCAGGGGTGTGTAATGCACTTTAGGGTAGACAGCCAATCAGCTGCCAGATTCAATCTGTCAATCAAACACAGCAGCCAATCAGAGAGCTGGCCATTGATCAGCAGGCCCTTTATGACATCACAGACAGACCCACGGAACTCTCTGTGCTTGTCTGCTGGCTGGCTGTCAGTTGGGTGGGTGGGCGGCAGAGGGGGAGGATGTACGTCTTGTTTCTCCTGAAAATTGCGGTTTTTCGGCGTTTCCGGAAAAAGTCGCGGTCCGACGCGCAAAAGTGGGGTATCGTAGAAATCGCCTTTTAAAGACGCACCTTTCTGGCCCCACAAAAATGGGCATTTCAAATTAGAAACAAGTCAAATGAACAAAATAGTGTGAATAAGTAAGTATTTCAGGGGTGAGTTAGCAGGTTATTGGGGTAGTAAGTCCTGATTTTTTTGGAGGTTGCAGTGACCACTACGCCATTCAAAATAGGCAGGCTTTGGCATAAGCAGTTAGGCCCCGTAGGATGATTTTAGCTAAAATGTGCCCCAAACACTCAAACCGGCTTGTATCTTGCAATGGAAAATATGGGAAACATGACTTAGACAGCAAATGATACACTGTATGCCATGTTTCCAAATTTTTATGCACAGTGGTTACAGCATGAAGCGAATGCATGTGAATATACAAAGGTGCATTGCATTAAACAAGTCCAATGAGTGTGAAAAAAATGGCCGGCCTGCCTGCTTTCATCCATCATTTGTTCTAAATTTATAATTAATCAATGAGCTGAGGTGGAGTCTTAGCCAGTGGTACCATCAGGGGTGTGTAATGCACTTTGGGGTAGACAGCCAATCAGCTGCCAGATTCAATCTGTCAATCAAACACAGCAGCCAATCAGAGAGCTGGCCATTGATCAGCAGGCCCTTTATGACATCACAGACAGACCCACGGAACTCTCTGTGCTTGTCTGCTGGCTGGCTGTCAGTTGGGTGGGTGGGCGGCAGAGGGGGAGGATGTACGTCTCGTTTCTCCTGAAAATTGCGGTTTTTCGGCGTTTCCGGAAAAAGTCGCTGTCCGACGCGCAAAAGTGGGGTATCATAGAAATCGCCTTTTAAAGACGCACCTTTCTGGCCCCACAAAAATGGGCATTTCAAGTTAGAAACAAGTCAAATGAACAAAATAGTGTGAATAAGTAAGTATTTCAGGGGTGAGTTAGCAGGTTATTGGGGTATTAAGTCCTGATTTTTTTTGGAGGTTGCAGTGACCACTACGCCATTCAAAATAGGCAGGCTTTAGCATAAGCAGTTAGGCCCCGTAGGATGATTTTAGCTAAAATGTGCCCCAAACACTCAAACCGGCTTGTATCTTGCAATGGAAAATATGGGAAACATGACTTAGACAGCAAATGATACACTGTATGCCATGTTTCCAAATTTTTATGCACAGTGGTTACAGCATGAAGCGAATGCATGTGAATATACAAAGGTGCATTGCATTAAACAAGTCCAATGAGCGTGAAAAAAATGGCCGGCCTGCCTGCTTTCATCCATCATTTGTTCTAAATTTATAATTAATCAATGAGCTGAGGTGGAGTCTTAGCCAGTGGTACCATCAGGGGTGTGTAATGCACTTTAGGGTAGACAGCCAATCAGCTGCCAGATTCAATCTGTCAATCAAACACAGCAGCCAATCAGAGAGCTGGCCATTGATCAGCAGGCCCTTTATGACATCACAGACAGACCCACGGAACTCTCTGTGCTTGTCTGCTGGCTGGCTGTCAGTTGGGTGGGTGGGCGGCAGAGGGGGAGGATGTACGTCTCGTTTCTCCTGAAAATTGCGGTTTTTCGGCGTTTCCGGAAAAAGTCGCGGTCCGACGCGCAAAAGTGGGGTATCATAGAAATCGCCTTTTAAAGACGCACCTTTCTGGCCCCACAAAAATGGGCATTTCAAATTAGAAACAAGTCAAATGAACAAAATAGTGTGAATAAGTAAGTATTTCAGGGGTGAGTTAGCAGGTTATTGGGGTAGTAAGTCCTGATTTTTTTGGAGGTTGCAGTGACCACTACGCCATTCAAAATAGGCAGGCTTTAGCATAAGCAGTTAGGCCCCGTAGGATGATTTTAGCTAAAATGTGCCCCAAACACTCAAACCGGCTTGTATCTTGCAATGGAAAATATGGGAAACATGACTTAGACAGCAAATGATACACTGTATGCCATGTTTCCAAATTTTTATGCACAGTGGTTACAGCATGAAGCGAATGCATGTGAATATACAAAGGTGCATTGCATTAAACAAGTCCAATGAGCGTGAAAAAAATGGCCGGCCTGCCTGCTTTCATCCATCATTTGTTCTAAATTTATAATTAATCAATGAGCTGAGGTGGAGTCTTAGCCAGTGGTACCATCAGGGGTGTGTTATGCACTTTAGGGTAGACAGCCAATCAGCTGCCAGATTCAATCTGTCAATCAAACACAGCAGCCAATCAGAGAGCTGGCCATTGATCAGCAGGCCCTTTATGACATCACAGACAGACCCACAGAACTCTCTGTGCTTGTCTGCTGGCTGGCTGTCAGTTGCGTGGGTGGGCGGCAGAGGGGGAGGATGTACGTCTCGTTTCTCCTGAAAATTGCGGTTTTTCAGCGTTTCCGGAAAAAGTCGCGGTTCGACGCGCAAAAGTGGGGTATCGTAGAAATCGCCTTTTAAAGACGCACCTTTCTGGCCCCACAAAAATGGGCATTTCAAATTAGAAACAAGTCAAATGAACAAAATAGTGTGAATAAGTAAGTATTTCAGGGGTGAGTTAGCAGGTTATTGGGGTAGTAAGTCCTGATTTTTTTGGAGGTTGCAGTGACCACTACGCCATTCAAAATAGGCAGGCTTTAGCATAAGCAGTTAGGCCCCGTAGGATGATTTTAGCTAAAATGTGCCCCAAACACTCAAACTGGCTTGTATCTTGCAATGGAAAATATGGGAAACATGACTTAGACAGCAAATGATACACTGTATGCCATGTTTCCAAATTTTTATGCACAGTGGTTACAGCATGAAGCAAATGCATGTGAATATACAAAGGTGCATTGCATTAAACAAGTCCAATGAGCGTGAAAAAAATGGCCGGCCTGCCTGCTTTCATCCATCATTTGTTCTAAATTTATAATTAATCAATGAGCTGAGGTGGAGTCTTAGCCAGTGGTACCATCAGGGGTGTGTTATGCACTTTAGGGTAGACAGCCAATCAGCTGCCAGATTCAATCTGTCAATCAAACACAGCAGCCAATCAGAGAGCTGGCCATTGATCAGCAGGCCCTTTATGACATCACAGACAGACCCACAGAACTCTCTGTGCTTGTCTGCTGGCTGGCTGTCAGTTGCGTGGGTGGGCGGCAGAGGGGGAGGATGTACGTCTCGTTTCTCCTGAAAATTGCGGTTTTTCAGCGTTTCCGGAAAAAGTCGCGGTTCGACGCGCAAAAGTGGGGTATCGTAGAAATCGCCTTTTAAAGACGCACCTTTCTGGCCCCACAAAAATGGGCATTTCAAATTAGAAACAAGTCAAATGAACAAAATAGTGTGAATAAGTAAGTATTTCAGGGGTGAGTTAGCAGGTTATTGGGGTAGTAAGTCCTGATTTTTTTGGAGGTTGCAGTGACCACTACGCCATTCAAAATAGGCAGGCTTTAGCATAAGCAGTTAGGCCCCGTAGGATGATTTTAGCTAAAATGTGCCCCAAACACTCAAACTGGCTTGTATCTTGCAATGGAAAATATGGGAAACATGACTTAGACAGCAAATGATACACTGTATGCCATGTTTCCAAATTTTTATGCACAGTGGTTACAGCATGAAGCAAATGCATGTGAATATACAAAGGTGCATTGCATTAAACAAGTCCAATGAGCGTGAAAAAAATGGCCGGCCTGCCTGCTTTCATCCATCATTTGTTCTAAATTTATAATTAATCAATGAGCTGAGGTGGAGTCTTAGCCAGTGGTACCATCAGGGGTGTGTAATGCACTTTAGGGTAGACAGTCAATCAGCTGCCAGATTCAATCTGTCAATCAAACACAGCAGCCAATCAGAGAGCTGGCCATTGATCAGCAGGCCCTTTATGACATCACAGACAGACCCACGGAACTCTCTGTGCTTGTCTGCTGGCTGGCTGTCAGTTGGGTGGGTGGGCGGCAGAGGGGGAGGATGTACGTCTTGTTTCTCCTGAAAATTGCGGTTTTTCGGCGTTTCCGGAAAAAGTCGCGGTCCGACGCGCAAAAGTGGGGTATCGTAGAAATCGCCTTTTAAAGACGCACCTTTCTGGCCCCACAAAAATGGGCATTTCAAATTAGAAACAAGTCAAATGAACAAAATAGTGTGAATAAGTAAGTATTTCAGGGGTGAGTTAGCAGGTTATTGGGGTAGTAAGTCCTGATTTTTTTGGAGGTTGCAGTGACCACTACGCCATTCAAAATAGGCAGGCTTTGGCATAAGCAGTTTGGTCCCGTAGGATGATTTTAGCTAAAATGTGCCCCAAACTCTCAAACCGGCTTGTATCTTGCAATGGAAAATATGGGAAACATGACTTAGACAGCAAATGATACACTGTATGCATTGTTTCCAAATTTGTATGCACAGTGGTTACAGCATGAAGCAAATGCATGTGAATATACAAAGGTGCATTGCATTAAACAAGTCCAATGAGCGTGAAAAAAATGGCCGGCCTGCCTGCTTTCATCCATCATTTGTTCTAAATTTATAATTATTAAATGAGCTGAGGTGGAGTCTTAGCCAGTGGTACCATCAGGGGTGTGTAATGCACTTTAGGGTAGACAGTCAATCAGCTGCCAGATTCAATCTGTCAATCAAACACAGCAGCCAATCAGAGAGCTGGCCATTGATCAGCAGGCCCTTTATGACATCACAGACAGACCCACGGAACTCTCTGTGCTTGTCTGCTGGCTGTCTGTCAGTTGGGTGGGTGGGCGGCAGAGGGGGAGGATGTACGTCTCGTTTCTCCTGAAAATTGCGGTTTTTCGGCGTTTCCGGAAAAAGTCGCGGTCCGACGCGCAAAAGTGGGGTATCGTAGAAATCGCCTTTTAAAGACGCACCTTTCTGGCCCCACAGAAATGGGCATTTCAAATTAGAAACGAGTCAAATGAACAAAATAGTGTGAATAAGTAAATATTTCAGGGGTGAGTTAGCAGGTTATTGGGGTAGTAAGTCCTGATTTTTTTGGAGGTTGCAGTGACCACTACGCCATTCAAAATAGGCAGGCTTTAGCATAAGCATTTAGGCCCCGTAGGATGATTTTAGCTAAAATGTGCCCCAAACACTCAAACCGGCTTGTATCTTGCAATGGAAAATATGGGAAACATGACTTAGACAGCAAATGATACACTGTATGCCATGTTTCCAAATTTTTATGCACAGTGGTTACAGCATGAAGCGAATGCATGTGAATATACAAAGGTGCATTGCATTAAACAAGTCCAATGAGCGTGAAAAAAATGGCCGGCCTGCCTGCTTTCATCCATCATTTGTTCTAAATTTATAATTAATCAATGAGCTGAGGTAGAGTCTTAGCCAGTGGTACCATCAGGGGTGTGTAATGCACTTTAGGGTAGACAGCCAATCAGCTGCCAGATTCAATCTGTCAATCAAACACAGCAGCCAATCAGAGAGCTGGCCATTGATCAGCAGGCCCTTTATGACATCACAGACAGACCCACGGAACTCTCTGTGCTTGTCTGCTGGCTGGCTGTCAGTTGGGTGGGTGGGCGGCAGAGGGGGAGGATGTACGTCTCGTTTCTCCTGAAAATTGCGGTTTTTCGGCGTTTCCGGAAAAAGTCGCGGTCCGACGCGCAAAAGTGGGGTATCGTAGAAATCGCCTTTTAAAGACGCACCTTTCTGGCCCCACAAAAATGGGCATTTCAAATTAGAAACAAGTCAAATGAACAAAATAGTGTGAATAAGTAAGTATTTCAGGGGTGAGTTAGCAGGTTATTGGGGTAGTAAGTCCTGATTTTTTTGGAGGTTGCAGTGACCACTACGCCATTCAAAATAGGCAGGCTTTGGCATAAGCAGTTAGGCCCCGTAGGATGATTTTAGCTAAAATGTGCCCCAAACTCTCAAACCGGCTTGTATCTTGCAATGGAAAATATGGGAAACATGACTTAGACAGCAAATGATACACTGTATGCCATGTTTCCAAATTTTTATGCACAGTGGTTACAGCATGAAGCGAATGCATGTGAATATACACAGGTGCATTGCATTAAACAAGTCCAATGAGCGTGAAAAAAATGGCCGGCCTTCCTGCTTTCATCCATCATTTGTTCTAAATTTATAATTAATCAATGAGCTGAGGTGGAGTCTTAGCCAGTGGTACCATCAGGGGTGTGTAATGCACTTTAGGGTAGACAGCCAATCAGCTGCCAGATTCAATCTGTCAATCAAACACAGCAGCCAATCAGAGAGCTGGCCATTGATCAGCAGGCCCTTTATGACATCACAGACAGACCCACGGAACTCTCTGTGCTTGTCTGCTGGCTGGCTGTCAGTTGGGTGGGTGGGCGGCAGAGGGGGAGGATGTACGTCTCGTTTCTCCTGAAAATTGCGGTTTTTCGGCGTTTCCGTAAAAAGTCGCGGTCCGACGCGCAAAAGTGGGGTATCGGAGAAATCGCCTTTTAAAGACGCACCTTTCTGGCCCCACAAAAATGGGCATTTCAAATTAGAAACAAGTCAAATGAACAAAATAGTGTGAATAAGTAAGTATTTCTGGGGTGAGTTAGCAGGTTATTGGGGTAGTAAGTCCTGATTTTTTTGGAGGTTGCAGTGACCACTACGCCATTCAAAATAGGCAGGCTTTGGCATAAGCAGTTTGGTCCCGTAGGATGATTTTAGCTAAAATGTGCCCCAAACTCTCAAACCGGCTTGTATCTTGCAATGGAAAATATGGGAAACATGACTTAGACAGCAAATGATACACTGTATGCATTGTTTCCAAATTTGTATGCACAGTGGTTACAGCATGAAGCAAATGCATGTGAATATACAAAGGTGCATTGCATTAAACAAGTCCAATGAGCGTGAAAAAAATGGCCGGCCTGCCTGCTTTCATCCATCATTTGTTCTAAATTTATAATTAATCAATGAGCTGAGGTGGAGTCTTAGCCAGTGGTACCATCAGGGGTGTGTAATGCACTTTAGGGTAGACAGCCAATCAGCTGCCAGATTCAATCTGTCAATCAAACACAGCAGCCAATCAGAGAGCTGGCCATTGATCAGCAGGCCCTTTATGACATCACAGACAGACCCACGGAACTCTCTGTGCTTGTCTGCTGGCTGGCTGTCAGTTGGGTGGGTGGGCGGCAGAGGGGGAGGATGTACGTCTTGTTTCTCCTGAAAATTGCGGTTTTTCGGCGTTTCCGGAAAAAGTCACGGTCCGACGCGCAAAAGTGGGGTATCGTAGAAATCGCCTTTTAAAGACGCACCTTTCTGGCCCCACAAAAATGGGCATTTCAAATTAGAAACAAGTCAAATGAACAAAATAGTGTGAATAAGTAAGTATTTCAGGGGTGAGTTAGCAGGTTATTGGGGTAGTAAGTCCTGATTTTTTTGGAGGTTGCAGTGACCACTACGCCATTCAAAATAGGCAGGCTTTGGCATAAGCAGTTAGGCCCCGTAGGATGATTTTAGCTAAAATGTGCCCCAAACACTCAAACCGGCTTGTATCTTGCAATGGAAAATATGGGAAACATGACTTAGACAGCAAATGATACACTGTATGCCATGTTTCCAAATTTTTATGCACAGTGGTTACAGCATGAAGCGAATGCATGTGAATATACAAAGGTGCATTGCATTAAACAAGTCCAATGAGTGTGAAAAAAATGGCCGGCCTGCCTGCTTTCATCCATCATTTGTTCTAAATTTATAATTAATCAATGAGCTGAGGTGGAGTCTTAGCCAGTGGTACCATCAGGGGTGTGTAATGCACTTTGGGGTAGACAGCCAATCAGCTGCCAGATTCAATCTGTCAATCAAACACAGCAGCCAATCAGAGAGCTGGCCATTGATCAGCAGGCCCTTTATGACATCACAGACAGACCCACGGAACTCTCTGTGCTTGTCTGCTGGCTGGCTTTCAGTTGGGTGGGTGGGCGGCAGAGGGGGAGGATGTACGTCTCGTTTCTCCTGAAAATTGCGGTTTTTCGGCGTTTCCGGAAAAAGTCGCGGTCCGACGAGCAAAAGTGGGGTATCTAAGAAATCGCCTTTTAAAGACGCACCTTTCTGGCCCCACAAAAATGGGCATTTCAAATTAGAAACAAGTCAAATGAACAAAATAGTGTGAATAAGTAAGTATTTCAGGGGTGAGTTAGCAGGTTATTGGGGTATTAAGTCCTGATTTTTTTGGAGGTTGCAGTGACCACTACGCCATTCAAAATAGGCAGGCTTTAGCATAAGCAGTTAGGCCCCGTAGGATGATTTTAGCTAAAATGTGCCCCAAACACTCAAACCGGCTTGTATCTTGCAATGGAAAATATGGGAAACATGACTTAGACAGCAAATGATACACTGTATGCCATGTTTCCAAATTTTTATGCACAGTGGTTACAGCATGAAGCGAATGCATGTGAATATACAAAGGTGCATTGCATTAAACAAGTCCAATGAGCGTGAAAAAAATGGCCGGCCTGCCTGCTTTCATCCATCATTTGTTCTAAATTTATAATTAATCAATGAGCTGAGGTGGAGTCTTAGCCAGTGGTACCATCAGGGGTGTGTAATGCACTTTAGGGTAGACAGCCAATCAGCTGCCAGATTCAATCTGTCAATCAAACACAGCAGCCAATCAGAGAGCTGGCCATTGATCAGCAGGCCCTTTATGACATCACAGACAGACCCACGGAACTCTCTGTGCTTGTCTGCTGGCTGGCTGTCAGTTGGGTGGGTGGGCGGCAGAGGGGGAGGATGTACGTCTCGTTTCTCCTGAAAATTGCGGTTTTTCGGCGTTTCCGGAAAAAGTCGCGGTCCGACGCGCAAAAGTGGGGTATCATAGAAATCGCCTTTTAAAGACGCACCTTTCTGGCCCCACAAAAATGGGCATTTCAAATTAGAAACAAGTCAAATGAACAAAATAGTGTGAATAAGTAAGTATTTCAGGGGTGAGTTAGCAGGTTATTGGGGTAGTAAGTCCTGATTTTTTTGGAGGTTGCAGTGACCACTACGCCATTCAAAATAGGCAGGCTTTAGCATAAGCAGTTAGGCCCCGTAGGATGATTTTAGCTAAAATGTGCCCCAAACTCTCAAACCGGCTTGTATCTTGCAATGGAAAATATGGGAAACATGACTTAGACAGCAAATGATACACTGTATGCCATGTTTCCAAATTTTTATGCACAGTGGTTACAGCATGAAGCAAATGCATGTGAATATACAAAGGTGCATTGCATTAAACAAGTCCAATGAGCGTGAAAAAAATGGCCGGCCTGCCTGCTTTCATCCATCATTTGTTCTAAATTTATAATTAATCAATGAGCTGAGGTGGAGTCTTAGCCAGTGGTACCATCAGGGGTGTGTAATGCACTTTAGGGTAGACAGCCAATCAGCTGCCAGATTCAATCTGTCAATCAAACACAGCAGCCAATCAGAGAGCTGGCCATTGATCAGCAGGCCCTTTATGACATCACAGACAGACCCACGGAACTCTCTGTGCTTGTCTGCTGGCTGGCTGTCAGTTGGGTGGGTGGGCGGCAGAGGGGGAGGATGTACGATTCGTTTCTCCTGAAAATTGCGGTTTTTCGGCGTTTCCGGAAAAAGTCGCGGTCCGACGCGCAAAAGTGGGGTATCGTAGAAATCGCCTTTTAAAGACGCACCTTTCGGGCCCCACAAAAATGGGCATTTCAAATTAGAAACAAGTCAAATGAACAAAATAGTGTGAATAAGTAAGTATTTCAGGGGTGAGTTAGCAGGTTATTGGGGTAGTAAGTCCTGATTTTTTTGGAGGTTGCAGTGACCACTACGCCATTCAAAATAGGCAGGCTTTGGCATAAGCATTTAGGCCCCGTAGGATGATTTTAGCTAAAATGTGCCCCAAACTCTCAAACCGGCTTGTATCTTGCAATGGAAAATATGGGAAACATGACTTAGACAGCAAATGATACACTGTATGCCATGTTTCCAAATTTTTATGCACAGTGGTTACAGCATGAAGCAAATGCATGTGAATATACAAAGGTGCATTGCATTAAACAAGTCCAATGAGCGTGAAAAAAATGGCCGGCCTGCCTGCTTTCATCCATCATTTGTTCTAAATTTATAATTAATCAATGAGCTGAGGTGGAGTCTTAGCCAGTGGTACCATCAGGGGTTTGTAATGCACTTTAGGGTAGACAGCCAATCAGCTGCCAGATTCAATCTGTCAATCAAACACAGCAGCCAATCAGAGAGCTGGCCCTTGATCAGCAGGCCCTTTATGACATCACAGACAGACCCACGGAACTCTCTGTGCTTGTCTGCTGGCTGGCTGTCAGTTGGGTGGGTGGGCGGCAGAGGGGGAGGATGTACGTCTTGTTTCTCCTGAAAATTGCGGTTTTTCGGCGTTTCCGGAAAAAGTCGCGGTCCGACGCGCAAAAGTGGGGTATCGTAGAAATCGCCTTTTAAAGACGCACCTTTCTGGCCCCACAAAAATGGGCATTTCAAATTAGAAACAAGTCAAATGAACAAAATAGTGTGAATAAGTAAGTATTTCAGGGGTGAGTTAGCAGGTTATTGGGGTAGTAAGTCCTGATTTTTTTGGAGGTTGCAGTGACCACTACGCCATTCAAAATAGGCAGGCTTTAGCATAAGCAGTTAGGCCCCGTAGGATGATTTTAGCTAAAATGTGCCCCAAACACTCAAACCGGCTTGTATCTTGCAATGGAAAATATGGGAAACATGACTTAGACAGCAAATGATACACTGTATGCCATGTTTCCAAATTTTTATGCACAGTGGTTACAGCATGAAGCGAATGCATGTGAATATACAAAGGTGCATTGCATTAAACAAGTCCCATGAGCGTGAAAAAAATGGCCGGCCTGCCTGCTTTCATCCATCATTTGTTCTAAATTTATAATTAATCAATGAGCTGAGGTGGAGTCTTAGCCAGTGGTACCATCAGGGGTGTGTAATGCACTTTAGGGTAGACAGCCAATCAGCTGCCAGATTCAATCTGTCAATCAAACACAGCAGCCAATCAGAGAGCTGGCCATTGATCAGCAGGCCCTTTATGACATCACAGACAGACCCACGGAACTCTCTGTGCTTGTCTGCTGGCTGGCTGTCAGTTGGGTGGGTGGGCGGCAGAGGGGGAGGATGTACGTCTCGTTTCTCCTGAAAATTGCGTTTTTTCTGCGTTTCCGTTAAAAGTCGCGGTCCGACGCGCAAAAGTGGGGTATCGTAGAAATCGCCTTTTAAAGACGCACCTTTCTGGCCCCACAAAAATGGGCATTTCAAATTAGAAACAAGTCAAATGAACAAAATAGTGTGAATAAGTAAGTATTTCAGGGGTGAGTTAGCAGGTTATTGGGGTATTAAGTCCTGATTTTTTTGGAGGTTGCAGTGACCACTACGCCATTCAAAATAGGCAGGCTTTAGCATAAGCAGTTAGGCCCCGTAGGATGATTTTAGCTAAAATGTGCCCCAAACACTCAAACCGGCTTGTATCTTGCAATGGAAAATATGGTAAACATGACTTAGACAGCAAATGATACACTGTATGCCATGTTTCCAAATTTTTATGCACAGTGGTTACAGCATGAAGCGAATGCATGTGAATATACAAAGGTGCATTGCATTAAACAAGTCCAATGAGCGTGAAAAAAATGGCCGGCCTGCCTGCTTTCATCCATCATTTGTTCTAAATTTATAATTAATCAATGAGCTGAGGTGGAGTCTTAGCCAGTGGTACCATCAGGGGTGTGTAATGCACTTTAGGGTAGACAGCCAATCAGCTGCCAGATTCAATCTGTCAATCAAACACAGCAGCCAATCAGAGAGCTGGCCATTGATCAGCAGGCCCTTTATGACATCACAGACAGACCCACGGAACTCTCTGTGCTTGTCTGCTGGCTGGCTGTCAGTTGGGTGGGTGGGCGGCAGAGGGGGAGGATGTACGTCTCGTTACTCCTGAAAATTGCGGTTTTTCGGCGTTTCCGGAAAAAGTCGCGGTCCGACGCGCAAAAGTGGGGTATCGTAGAAATCGCCTTTTAAAGACGCACCTTTCTGGCCCCACAAAAATGGGCATTTCAAATTAGAAACAAGTCAAATGAACAAAATAGTGTGAATAAGTAAGTATTTCAGGGGTGAGTTAGCAGGTTATTGGGGTAGTAAGTCCTGATTTTTTTGGAGGTTGCAGTGACCACTACGCCATTCAAAATAGGCAGGCTTTAGCATAAGCAGTTAGGCCCGTAGGATGATTTTAGCTAAAATGTGCCCCAAACATTCAAACCGGCTTGTATCTTGCAATGGAAAATATGGGAAACATGACTTAGACAGCAAATGATACACTGTATGCCATGTTTCCAAATTTTTATGCACAGTGGTTACAGCATGAAGCGAATGCATGTGAATATACAAAGGTGCATTGCATTAAACAAGTCCAATGAGCGTGAAAAAAATGGCCGGCCTGCCTGCTTTCATCCATCATTTGTTCTAAATTTATAATTAATCAATGAGCTGAGGTGGAGTCTTAGCCAGTGGTACCATCAGGGGTGTGTAATGCACTTTAGGGTAGACAGCCAATCAGCTGCCAGATTCAATCTGTCAATCAAACACAGCAGCCAATCAGAGAGCTGGCCATTGATCAGCAGGCCCTTTATGACATCACAGACAGACCCACGGAACTCTCTGTGCTTGTCTGCTGGCTGGCTGTCAGTTGGGTGGGTGGGCGGCAGAGGGGGAGGATGTACATCTCGTTTCTCCTGAAAATTGCGGTTTTTCGGCGTTTCCGGAAAAAGTCGCGGTCCGACGCGCAAAAGTGGGGTATCATAGAAATCGCCTTTTAAAGACGCACCTTTCTGGCCCCACAAAAATGGGCATTTCAAATTAGAAACAAGTCAAATGAACAAAATAGTGTGAATAAGTAAGTATTTCAGGGGTGAGTTAGCAGGTTATTGGGGTAGTAAGTCCTGATTTTTTTGGAGGTTGCAGTGACCACTACGCCATTCAAAATAGGCAGGCTTTAGCATAAGCAGTTAGGCCCCGTAGGATGATTTTAGCTAAAATGTGCCCCAAACACTCAAACCGGCTTGTATCTTGCAATGGAAAATATGGGAAACATGACTTAGACAGCAAATGATACACTGTATGCCATGTTTCCAAATTTTTATGCACAGTGGTTACAGCATGAAGCGAATGCATGTGAATATACAAAGGTGCATTGCATTAAACAAGTCGAATGAGCGTGAAAAAAATGGCCGGCCTGCCTGCTTTCATCCATCATTTGTTCTAAATTTATAATTAATCAATGAGCTGAGGTGGAGTCTTAGCCAGTGGTACCATCAGGGGTGTGTAATGCACTTTAGGGTAGACAGCCAATCAGCTGCCAGATTCAATCTGTCAATCAAACACAGCAGCCAATCAGAGAGCTGGCCATTGATCAGCAGGCCCTTTATGACATCACAGACAGACCCACGGAACTCTCTGTGCTTGTCTGCTGGCTGGCTGTCAGTTGGGTGGGTGGGCGGCAGAGGGGGAGGATGTACGTCTCGTTTCTCCTGAAGTTTGCGGTTTTTCGGCGTTTCCGGAAAAAGTCGCGGTCCGACGCGCAAAAGTGGGGTATCGTAGAAATCGCCTTTTAAAGACGCACCTTTCTGGCCCCACAAAAATGGGCATTTCAAATTAGAAACAAGTCAAATGAACTAAATAGTGTGAATAAGTAAGTATTTCAGGGGTGAGTTAGCAGGTTATTGGGGTAGTAAGTCCTGATTTTTTTTGGAGGTTGCAGTGACCACTACGCCATTCAAAATAGGCAGGCTTTAGCATAAGCAGTTAGGCCCCGTAGGATGATTTTAGCTAAAATGTGCCCCAAACACTCAAACCGGCTTGTATCTTGCAATGGAAAATATGGGAAACATGACTTAGACAGCAAATGATACACTGTATGCCATGTTTCCAAATTTTTATGCACAGTGGTTACAGCATGAAGCGAATGCATGTGAATATACAAAGGTGCATTGCATTAAACAAGTCCAATGAGCGTGAAAAAAATGGCCGACCTGCCTGCTTTCATCCATCATTTGTTCTAAATTTATAATTAATCAATGAGCTGAGGTGGAGTCTTAAGCTGGCCATATATCAGAAAGATCGATCTTAAGATCGATTGCGCTCATGATTGTGTACAATTTCCCTTGAAATCCCCGGCAGTCCTTGGTGATTTTTGGACACACAATCTACACACAATCCATCTTACAATCAGTCATACAATCCATCTGCTGTATGATTGTGTATACAAGATGTGCACACAATCTGCATACAATCAATCATACAATCAGTCATACAATCCATCTGATGATTGATTGTATGATTTGTGTACACAAGATGTGCACACAATCTGCATACAATCCATCTTACAATCAATTGAGATTGTATGATTGGGTACAATATCTTTCTGATGTATGGCCACCTTTAGCCAGTGGTACCATCAGGGGTGTGTAATGCACTTTAGGGTAGACAGCCAATCAGCTGCAAGATTCAATCTGTCAATCAAACACAGCAGCCAATCAGAGAGCTGGCCATTGATCAGCAGGCCCTTTATGACATCACAGACAGACCCACGGAACTCTCTGTGCTTGTCTGCTGGCTGGCTGTCAGTTGGGTGGGTGGGCGGCAGAGGGGGAGGATGTACGTCTTGTTTCTCCTGAAAATTGCGGTTTTTCGGCGTTTCCGGAAAAAGTCGCGGTCCGACGCGCAAAAGTGGGGTATCGTAGAAATCGCCTATTAAAGACGCACCTTTCTGGCCCCACAAAAATGGACATTTCAAATTAGAAACAAGTCAAATGGACAAAATAGTGTGAATAAGTAAGTATTTCAGGGGTGAGTTAGCAGGTTATTGGGGTAGTAAGTCCTGATTTTTTTGGAGGTTGCAGTGACCACTACGCCATTCAAAATAGGCAGGCTTTAGCATAAGCAGTTAGGCCCGTAGGATGATTTTAGCTAAAATGTGCCCCAAACATTCAAACCGGCTTGTATCTTGCAATGGAAAATATGGGAAACATGACTTAGACAGCAAATGATACACTGTATGCCATGTTTCCAAATTTTTATGCACAGTGGTTACAGCATGAAGCGAATGCATGTGAATATACAAAGGTGCATTGCATTAAACAAGTCCAATGAGCGTGAAAAAAATGGCCGGCCTGCCTGCTTTCATCCATCATTTGTTCTAAATTTATAATTAATCAATGAGCTGAGGTGGAGTCTTAGCCAGTGGTACCATCAGGGGTGTGTAATGCACTTTAGGGTAGACAGCCAATCAGCTGCCAGATTCAATCTGTCAATCAAACACAGCAGCCAATCAGAGAGCTGGCCATTGATCAGCAGGCCCTTTATGACATCACAGACAGACCCACGGAACTCTCTGTGCTTGTCTGCTGGCTGGCTGTCAGTTGGGTGGGTGGGCGGCAGAGGGGGAGGATGTACGTCTCGGTTCTCCTGAAAATTGCGGTTTTTCGGCGTTTCCGGAAAAAGTCGCGGTCCGACGCGCAAAAGTGGGGTATCGTAGAAATCGCCTTTTAAAAACGCACCTTTCTGGCCCCACAAAAATGGGCATTTCAAATTAGAAACAAGTCAAATGAACAAAATAGTGTGAATAAGTAAGTATTTCAGGGGTGAGTTAGCAGGTTATTGGGGTAGTAAGTCCTGATTTTTTTGGAGGTTGCAGTGACCACTACGCCATTCAAAATAGGCAGGCTTTGGCATAAGCAGTTAGGCCCCGTAGGATGATTTTAGCTAAAATGTGCCCCAAACTCTCAAACCGGCTTGTATCTTGCAATGGAAAATATGAGAAACATGACTTAGACAGCAAATGATACACTGTATGCAGTGGCGTAGCTACAGGGGTCGCAGCGGTCGCACCTGCGACCGGGCCCCTGAGCCAGGGGGGCCCAACCCCCGCCACTGTCCGGCAGAGGCGTAGGGCCCTGTGTGCCGTACGCCTTAACTCCGCTCTGAGCCTGGGGAGAGCAGCGGCAGAAGTTAGTGGACCTGCTGCCGCTCTGTGCACCTCATGTTCCTCCTGGCTCCCGGGCGCTCTGTGTGCTGTCTGGAGTGGAACAAGAACCAGGCAGGACCCCGGAGGCAGCTGATCCCCTGTCCCACTGTCACTGCCGCTCAGTATAGCATCGGAGCGGGTCCCGACAGGAGGCAGCCCCCCTATAGATGCACTGATCCCGGCAGGCTGATGATCCCCACTGCAGCGCTGAACAAGAACCAGGCAGGACCCCGGAGGCAGCTGATCCCCTGTCCCACTGTCACTGCCGCTCAGTATAGCATCGGAGCGGTCCCGACAGGAGGCAGCCCCCCTATAGATGCACAGGGAGAAGCGGGCGCAGGACCCTGGAGGCAGCTGATCCCCGTCCTCCACAGCAGCAGCAGTGATCCGGCGGCCACCTACTCCCCAGGACCCCGGAGGCAGCTGGTCACATCCCCCTACAGCTACTCGGTGACCTGGCTGCCCTGTGAAGATCCAGGACCCCGGAGGCAGCTGGTATCTATCCCCCACAGCAGCGGTGATCTGGCTGCCAACAATCACCAGGAGCCAGACAGGAGACATCCTCTCCCTCCGTACAGGTTACTGACACTGCAGATTTGTTTTTTACATGTGTGTGTGTATGTATGTGTGTGTGTATGTATAGGTATATTTATGTATGTACATGGATGTATATGTATGTATAGGGATATTTATGTATGTATAGTTATATGTATGTACAATACATGGATGTATATGTATGTATAGGGATATTTATGTATGTATAGTTATATGTATGTACAGTACATGGATGTATATGTATGTATAGGGATATTTATGTATGTATAGTTATATGTATGTACATGGATGTATATATATAGGGATATTTATGTATATGTATGTACATGGTATAGGTATGTATGTACATGGATGTATATGTATGTATAGGGATATTTCTGTATATTTATGTATAGGTAAATGTATGTATATGTATGTATAGGGATATTTCTGTATTTGTTGTATGTAGGGGGGCCCCAAGCTGATCTTTCGCACCAGGGCCCATGAACCCTTAGCTACGCCCCTGACTGTATGCCATGTTTCCAAATTTTTCTGCACAGTGGTTACAGCATGAAGCGAATGCATGTGAATATACAAAGGTGCATTGCATTAAACAAGTCCAATGAGCGTGAAAAAAATGGCCGGCCTGCCTGCCTGCTTTCATCCATCATTTGTTCTAAATTTATAATTAATCAATGAGCTGAGGTGGAGTCTTAGCCAGTGGTACCATCAGGGGTGTGTAATGCACTTTAGGGTAGACAGCCAATCAGCTGCCAGATTCAATCTGTCAATCAAACACAGCAGCCAATCAGAGAGCTGGCCATTGATCAGCAGGCCCTTTATGACATCACAGACAGACCCACGGAACTCTTTGTGCTTGTCTGCTGGCTGGCTGTCAGTTGGGTGGGTGGGCGGCAGAGGGGGAGGATGTACGTCTCGTTTCTCCTGAAAATTGCGGTTTTTCGGCGTTTCCGGAAAAAGTCGCGGTCCGACGCGCAAAAGTGGGGTATCGTAGAAATCGCCTTTTAAAGACGCACCTTTCTGACCCCACAAAAATGGGCATTTCAAATTAGAAACAAGTCAAATGAACAAAATAGTGTGAATAAGTAAGTATTTCAGGGGTGAGTTAGCAAGTTATTGGGGTAGTAAGTCCTGATTTTTTTGGAGGTTGCAGTGACCACTACGCCATTCAAAATAGGCAGGCTTTGGCATAAGCAGTTAGGCCCCGTAGGATGATTTTAGCTAAAATGTGCCCCAAACACTCAAAACGGCTTGTATCTTGCAATGGAAAATATGGGAAACTTGACTTAGACAGCAAATGATACACTGTATGCCATGTTTCCAAATTTTTATGCACAGTGGTTACAGCATGAAGCGAATGCATGTGAATATACAAAGGTGCATTGCATTAAACAAGTCCAATGAGCGTGAAAAAAATGGCCGGCCTGCCTGCTTTCATCCATCATTTGTTCTAAATTTATAATTAATCAATGAGCTGAGGTGGAGTCTTAGCCAGTGGTACCATCAGGGGTGTGTAATGCACTTTAGGGTAGACAGCCAATCAGCTGCCAGATTCAATCTGTCAATCAAACACAGCAGCCAATCAGAGAGCTGGCCATTGATCAGCAGGCCCTTTATGACATCACAGACAGACCCACGGAACTCTCTGTGCTTGTCTGCTGGCTGGCTGTCAGTTGGGTGCGTGGGCGGCAGAGGGGGAGGATGTACGTCTTGTTTCTCCTGAAAATTGCGGTTTTTCTGCGTTTCCGGAAAAAGTCGCAGTCCGACGCGCAAAAGTGGGATATCGTAGAAATCGCCTTTTAAAGACGCACCTTTCTGGCCCCACAAAAATGGGCATTTCAAATTAGAAACAAGTCAAATGAACAAAATAGTGTGAATAAGTAAGTATTTCAGGGGTGAGTTAGCAGGTTATTGGGGTAGTAAGTCCTGATTTTTTTGGAGGTTGCAGTGACCACTACGCCATTCAAAATAGGCAGGCTTTGGCATAAGCAGTTAGGCCCCGTAGGATGATTTTAGCTAAAATGTGCCCCAAACACTCAAACCGGCTTGTATCTTGCAATGGAAAATATGGGAAACATGACTTAGACAGCAAATGATACACTGTATGCCATGTTTCCAAATTTGTATGCACAGTGCTTACAGCATGAAGCGAATGCATGTGAATATACAAAGGTGCATTGCATTAAACAAGTCCAATGAGCGTGAAAAAAATGGCCGGCCTGCCTGCTTTCATCCATCATTTGTTCTAAATTTATAATTAATCAATGAGCTGAGGTGGAGTCTTAGCCAGTGGTACCATCAGGGGTGTGTAATGCACTTTAGGGTAGACAGCCAATCAGCTGCCAGATTCAATCTGTCAATCAAACACAGCAGCCAATCAGAGAGCTGGCCATTGATCAGCAGGCCCTTTATGACATCACAGATAGACCCACGGAACTCTCTGTGCTTGTCTGCTGGCTGGCTGTCAGTTGGGTGGGTGGGCGGCAGAGGGGGAGGATGTACGTCTCGTTTCTCCTGAAAATTGCGGTTTTTCAGCGTTTCCGGAAAAAGTCGCGGTCCGACGCGCAAATGTGGGGTATCGTAGAAATCGCCTTTTAAAGACGCACCTTTCTGGCCCCACAAAAATGGGCATTTCAAATTAGAAACAAGTCAAATGAACAAAATAGTGTGAATAAGTAAGTATTTCAGGGGTGAGTTAGCAGGTTATTGGGGTAGTAAGTCCTGATTTTTTTGGAGGTTGCAGTGACCACTACGCCATTCAAAATAGGCAGGCTTTGGCATAAGCAGTTAGGCCCCGTAGGATGATTTTAGCTAAAATGTGCCCCAAACACTCAAAACGGCTTGTATCTTGCAATGGAAAATATGGGAAACTTGACTTAGACAGCAAATGATACACTGTATGCCATGTTTCCAAATTTTTATGCACAGTGGTTACAGCATGAAGCGAATGCATGTGAATATACAAAGGTGCATTGCATTAAACAAGTCCAATGAGCGTGAAAAAAATGGCCGGCCTGCCTGCTTTCATCCATCATTTGTTCTAAATTTATAATTAATCAATGAGCTGAGGTGGAGTCTTAGCCAGTGGTACCATCAGGGGTGTGTAATGCACTTTAGGGTAGACAGCCAATCAGCTGCCAGATTCAATCTGTCAATCAAACACAGCAGCCAATCAGAGAGCTGGCCATTGATCAGCAGGCCCTTTATGACATCACAGACAGACCCACGGAACTCTCTGTGCTTGTCTGCTGGCTGGCTGTCAGTTGGGTGCGTGGGCGGCAGAGGGGGAGGATGTACGTCTTGTTTCTCCTGAAAATTGCGGTTTTTCTGCGTTTCCGGAAAAAGTCGCAGTCCGACGCGCAAAAGTGGGGTATCGTAGAAATCGCCTTTTAAAGACGCACCTTTCTGGCCCCACAAAAATAGGCATTTCAAATTAGAAACAAGTCAAATGAACAAAATAGTGTGAATAAGTAAGTATTTCAGGGGTGAGTTAGCAGGTTATTGGGGTAGTAAGTCCTGATTTTTTTGGAGGTTGCAGTGACCACTACGCCATTCAAAATAGGCAGGCTTTGGCATAAGCCAGTGGTTCCCA
The DNA here is from genome assembly GCF_055691185.1 of Crinia signifera. Taxonomy (NCBI): domain Eukaryota; kingdom Metazoa; phylum Chordata; class Amphibia; order Anura; family Myobatrachidae; genus Crinia; species Crinia signifera. The sequence continues at coordinate 162,311,366 of NC_139218.1, read as the reverse complement.
AACTTTTTTGGATCACGGCACCCTAGAGTATCAGATTTTTTTTCATGGCACCCCTAGGCAAAAAATTAGATACCAAAAACTTCAGAAAAAAATATTAAATTAAATAAGTTGCGCTTATATGTCCTCTTTAGGTCCAGTTATGTGAGTAATTAGGAACATGATTCACTTCTGTTTATCCACATGTTATAATTGGCAGTCACAAGTACTGATTTTCCTTATTACTTTGACCATATATCATTTGAATTTGTCCTGGATCACCAACCCAGGGCACCCCTGCAAGTGCTCCGCGGCACCCCTGGGAGCCACGGCACACAGTTTGGGAACCACTGGCATAAGCAGTTAGGCCCCGTAGGATGATTTTAGCTAAAATGTGCCCCAAACACTCAAACCGGCTTGTATCTTGCAATGGAAAATATGGGAAACATGACTTAGACAGCAAATGATACACTGTATGCCATGTTTCCAAATTTTTATGCACAGTGCTTACAGCATGAAGCGAATGCATGTGAATATACAAAGGTGCATTGCATTAAACAAGTCCAATGAGCGTGAAAAAAATGGCCGGCCTGCCTGCTTTCATCCATCATTTGTTCTAAATTTATAATTAATCAATGAGCTGAGGTGGAGTCTTAGCCAGTGGTACCATCAGGGGTGTGTAATGCACTTTAGGGTAGACAGCCAATCAGCTGCCAGATTCAATCTGTCAATCAAACACAGCAGCCAATCAGAGAGCTGGCCATTGATCAGCAGGCCCTTTATGACATCACAGATAGACCCACGGAACTCTCTGTGCTTGTCTGCTGGCTGGCTGTCAGTTGGGTGGGTGGGCGGCAGAGGGGGAGGATGTACGTCTCGTTTCTCCTGAAAATTGCGGTTTTTCGGCGTTTCCGGAAAAAGTCGCGGTCCGACGCGCAAAAGTGGGGTATCGTAGAAATCGCCTTTTAAAGACGCACCTTTCTGGCCCCACAAAAATGGGCATTTCAAATTAGAAACAAGTCAAATGAACAAAATAGTGTGAATAAGTAAGTATTTCAGGGGTGAGTTAGCAGGTTATTGGGGTAGTAAGTCCTGATTTTTTTGGAGGTTGCAGTGACCACTACGCCATTCAAAATAGGCAGGCTTTAGCATAAGCAGTTAGGCCCGTAGGATGATTTTAGCTAAAATGTGCCCCAAACATTCAAACCGGCTTGTATCTTGCAATGGAAAATATGGGAAACATGACTTAGACAGCAAATGATACACTGTATGCCATGTTTCCAAATTTTTATGCACAGTGGTTACAGCATGAAGCGAATGCATGTGAATATACAAAGGTGCATTGCATTAAACAAGTCCAATGAGCGTGAAAAAAATGGCCGGCCTGCCTGCTTTCATCCATCATTTGTTCTAAATTTATAATTAATCAATGAGCTGAGGTGGAGTCTTAGCCAGTGGTACCATCAGGGGTGTGTAATGCACTTTAGGGTAGACAGCCAATCAGCTGCCAGATTCAATCTGTCAATCAAACACAGCAGACAATCAGAGAGCTGGCCATTGATCAGCAGGCCCTTTATGACATCACAGACAGACCCACGGAACTCTCTGTGCTTGTCTGCTGGCTGGCTGTCAGTTGGGTGGGTGGGCGGCAGAGGGGGAGGATGTACATCTCGTTTCTCCTGAAAATTGCGGTTTTTCGGCGTTTCCGGAAAAAGTCGCGGTCCGACGCGCAAAAGTGGGGTATCATAGAAATCGCCTTTTAAAGACGCACCTTTCTGGCCCCACAAAAATGGGCATTTCAAATTAGAAACAAGTCAAATGAACAAAATAGTGTGAATAAGTAAGTATTTCAGGGGTGAGTTAGCAGGTTATTGGGGTAGTAAGTCCTGATTTTTTTGGAGGTTGCAGTGACCACTACGCCATTCAAAATAGGCAGGCTTTAGCATAAGCAGTTAGGCCCCGTAGGATGATTTTAGCTAAAATGTGCCCCAAACACTCAAACCGGCTTGTATCTTGCAATGGAAAATATGGGAAACATGACTTAGACAGCAAATGATACACTGTATGCCATGTTTCCAAATTTTTATGCACAGTGGTTACAGCATGAAGCGAATGCATGTGAATATACAAAGGTGCATTGCATTAAACAAGTCGAATGAGCGTGAAAAAAATGGCCGGCCTGCCTGCTTTCATCCATCATTTGTTCTAAATTTATAATTAATCAATGAGCTGAGGTGGAGTCTTAGCCAGTGGTACCATCAGGGGTGTGTAATGCACTTTAGGGTAGACAGCCAATCAGCTGCCAGATTCAATCTGTCAATCAAACACAGCAGCCAATCAGAGAGCTGGCCATTGATCAGCAGGCCCTTTATGACATCACAGACAGACCCACGGAACTCTCTGTGCTTGTCTGCTGGCTGGCTGTCAGTTGGGTGGGTGGGCGGCAGAGGGGGAGGATGTACGTCTCGTTTCTCCTGAAGTTTGCGGTTTTTCGGCGTTTCCGGAAAAAGTCGCGGTCCGACGCGCAAAAGTGGGGTATCGTAGAAATCGCCTTTTAAAGACGCACCTTTCTGGCCCCACAAAAATGGGCATTTCAAATTAGAAACAAGTCAAATGAACTAAATAGTGTGAATAAGTAAGTATTTCAGGGGTGAGTTAGCAGGTTATTGGGGTAGTAAGTCCTGATTTTTTTTGGAGGTTGCAGTGACCACTACGCCATTCAAAATAGGCAGGCTTTAGCATAAGCAGTTAGGCCCCGTAGGATGATTTTAGCTAAAATGTGCCCCAAACACTCAAACCGGCTTGTATCTTGCAATGGAAAATATGGGAAACATGACTTAGACAGCAAATGATACACTGTATGCCATGTTTCCAAATTTTTATGCACAGTGGTTACAGCATGAAGCGAATGCATGTGAATATACAAAGGTGCATTGCATTAAACAAGTCCAATGAGCGTGAAAAAAATGGCCGACCTGCCTGCTTTCATCCATCATTTGTTCTAAATTTATAATTAATCAATGAGCTGAGGTGGAGTCTTAAGCTGGCCATATATCAGAAAGATCGATCTTAAGATCGATTGCGCTCATGATTGTGTACAATTTCCCTTGAAATCCCCGGCAGTCCTTGGTGATTTTTGGACACACAATCTACACACAATCCATCTTACAATCAGTCATACAATCCATCTGCTGTATGATTGTGTATACAAGATGTGCACACAATCTGCATACAATCAATCATACAATCAGTCATACAATCCATCTGATGATTGATTGTATGATTTGTGTACACAAGATGTGCACACAATCTGCATACAATCCATCTTACAATCAATTGAGATTGTATGATTGGGTACAATATCTTTCTGATGTATGGCCACCTTTAGCCAGTGGTACCATCAGGGGTGTGTAATGCACTTTAGGGTAGACAGCCAATCAGCTGCAAGATTCAATCTGTCAATCAAACACAGCAGCCAATCAGAGAGCTGGCCATTGATCAGCAGGCCCTTTATGACATCACAGACAGACCCACGGAACTCTCTGTGCTTGTCTGCTGGCTGGCTGTCAGTTGGGTGGGTGGGCGGCAGAGGGGGAGGATGTACGTCTTGTTTCTCCTGAAAATTGCGGTTTTTCGGCGTTTCCGGAAAAAGTCGCGGTCCGACGCGCAAAAGTGGGGTATCGTAGAAATCGCCTATTAAAGACGCACCTTTCTGGCCCCACAAAAATGGACATTTCAAATTAGAAACAAGTCAAATGGACAAAATAGTGTGAATAAGTAAGTATTTCAGGGGTGAGTTAGCAGGTTATTGGGGTAGTAAGTCCTGATTTTTTTGGAGGTTGCAGTGACCACTACGCCATTCAAAATAGGCAGGCTTTAGCATAAGCAGTTAGGCCCGTAGGATGATTTTAGCTAAAATGTGCCCCAAACATTCAAACCGGCTTGTATCTTGCAATGGAAAATATGGGAAACATGACTTAGACAGCAAATGATACACTGTATGCCATGTTTCCAAATTTTTATGCACAGTGGTTACAGCATGAAGCGAATGCATGTGAATATACAAAGGTGCATTGCATTAAACAAGTCCAATGAGCGTGAAAAAAATGGCCGGCCTGCCTGCTTTCATCCATCATTTGTTCTAAATTTATAATTAATCAATGAGCTGAGGTGGAGTCTTAGCCAGTGGTACCATCAGGGGTGTGTAATGCACTTTAGGGTAGACAGCCAATCAGCTGCCAGATTCAATCTGTCAATCAAACACAGCAGCCAATCAGAGAGCTGGCCATTGATCAGCAGGCCCTTTATGACATCACAGACAGACCCACGGAACTCTCTGTGCTTGTCTGCTGGCTGGCTGTCAGTTGGGTGGGTGGGCGGCAGAGGGGGAGGATGTACATCTCGTTTCTCCTGAAAATTGCGGTTTTTCGGCGTTTCCGGAAAAAGTCGCGGTCCGACGCGCAAAAGTGGGGTATCGTAGAAATCGCCTTTTAAAGACGCACCTTTCTGGCCCCACAAAAATGGGCATTTCAAATTAGAAACAAGTCAAATGAACAAAATAGTGTGAATAAGTAAGTATTTCAGGGGTGAGTTAGCAGGTTATTGGGGTAGTAAGTCCTGATTTTTTTGGAGGTTGCAGTGACCACTACGCCATTCAAAATAGGCAGGCTTTGGCATAAGCAGTTAGGCCCCGTAGGATTATTTTAGCTAAAATGTGCCCCAAACACTCAAACCGGCTTGTATCTTGCAATGGAAAATATGGGAAACATGACTTAGACAGCAAATGATACACTGTATGCCATGTTTCCAAATTTTTATGCACAGTGGTTACAGCATGAAGCGAATGCATGTGAATATACAAAGGTGCATTGCATTAAACAAGTCCAATGAGCGTGAAAAAAATGGCCGGCCTGCCTGCTTTCATCCATCATTTGTTCTAAATTTATAATTAATCAATGAGCTGAGGTGGAGTCTTAGCCAGTGGTACCATCAGGGGTGTGTAATGCACTTTAGGGTAGACAGCCAATCAGCTGCCAGATTCAATCTGTCAATCAAACACAGCAGCCAATCAGAGAGCTGGCCATTGATCAGCAGGCCCTTTATGACATCACAGACAGACCCACGGAACTCTCTGTGCTTGTCTGCTGGCTGGCTGTCAGTTGGGTGGGTGGGCGGCAGAGGGGGAGGATGTACGTCTCGGTTCTCCTGAAAATTGCGGTTTTTCGGCGTTTCCGGAAAAAGTCGCGGTCCGACGCGCAAAAGTGGGGTATCGTAGAAATCGCCTTTTAAAGACGCACCTTTCTGGCCCCACAAAAATGGGCATTTCAAATTAGAAACAAGTCAAATGAACAAAATAGTGTGAATAAGTAAGTATTTCAGGGGTGAGTTAGCAGGTTATTGGGGTAGTAAGTCCTGATTTTTTTGGAGGTTGCAGTGACCACTACGCCATTCAAAATAGGCAGGCTTTGGCATAAGCAGTTAGGCCCCGTAGGATGATTTTAGCTAAAATGTGCCCCAAACTCTCAAACCGGCTTGTATCTTGCAATGGAAAATATGAGAAACATGACTTAGACAGCAAATGATACACTGTATGCAGTGGCGTAGCTACAGGGGTCGCAGCGGTCGCACCTGCGACCGGGCCCCTGAGCCAGGGGGGCCCAACCCCCGCCACTGTCCGGCAGAGGCGTAGGGCCCTGTGTGCCGTACGCCTTAACTCCGCTCTGAGCCTGGGGAGAGCAGCGGCAGAAGTTAGTGGACCTGCTGCCGCTCTGTGCACCTCATGTTCCTCCTGGCTCCCGGGCGCTCTGTGTGCTGTCTGGAGTGGAACAAGAACCAGGCAGGACCCCGGAGGCAGCTGATCCCCTGTCCCACTGTCACTGCCGCTCAGTATAGCATCGGAGCGGGTCCCGACAGGAGGCAGCCCCCCTATAGATGCACTGATCCCGGCAGGCTGATGATCCCCACTGCAGCGCTGAACAAGAACCAGGCAGGACCCCGGAGGCAGCTGATCCCCTGTCCCACTGTCACTGCCGCTCAGTATAGCATCGGAGCGGTCCCGACAGGAGGCAGCCCCCCTATAGATGCACAGGGAGAAGCGGGCGCAGGACCCTGGAGGCAGCTGATCCCCGTCCTCCACAGCAGCAGCAGTGATCCGGCGGCCACCTACTCCCCAGGACCCCGGAGGCAGCTGGTCACATCCCCCTACAGCTACTCGGTGACCTGGCTGCCCTGTGAAGATCCAGGACCCCGGAGGCAGCTGGTATCTATCCCCCACAGCAGCGGTGATCTGGCTGCCAACAATCACCAGGAGCCAGACAGGAGACATCCTCTCCCTCCGTACAGGTTACTGACACTGCAGATTTGTTTTTTACATGTGTGTGTATGTATGTGTGTGTGTGTATGTATAGGTATATTTATGTATGTACATGGATGTATATGTATGTATAGGGATATTTATGTATGTATAGTTATATGTATGTACAATACATGGATGTATATGTATGTATAGGGATATTTATGTATGTATAGTTATATGTATGTACAGTACATGGATGTATATGTATGTATAGGGATATTTATGTATGTATAGTTATATGTATGTACATGGATGTATATATATAGGGATATTTATGTATATGTATGTACATGGTATAGGTATGTATGTACATGGATGTATATGTATGTATAGGGATATTTCTGTATATTTATGTATAGGTAAATGTATGTATATGTATGTATAGGGATATTTCTGTATTTGTTGTATGTAGGGGGGCCCCAAGCTGATCTTTCGCACCAGGGCCCATGAACCCTTAGCTACGCCCCTGACTGTATGCCATGTTTCCAAATTTTTCTGCACAGTGGTTACAGCATGAAGCGAATGCATGTGAATATACAAAGGTGCATTGCATTAAACAAGTCCAATGAGCGTGAAAAAAATGGCCGGCCTGCCTGCCTGCTTTCATCCATCATTTGTTCTAAATTTATAATTAATCAATGAGCTGAGGTGGAGTCTTAGCCAGTGGTACCATCAGGGGTGTGTAATGCACTTTAGGGTAGACAGCCAATCAGCTGCCAGATTCAATCTGTCAATCAAACACAGCAGCCAATCAGAGAGCTGGCCATTGATCAGCAGGCCCTTTATGACATCACAGACAGACCCACGGAACTCTTTGTGCTTGTCTGCTGGCTGGCTGTCAGTTGGGTGGGTGGGCGGCAGAGGGGGAGGATGTACGTCTCGTTTCTCCTGAAAATTGCGGTTTTTCGGCGTTTCTGGAAAAAGTCGCGGTCCGACGCGCAAAAGTGGGGTATCGTAGAAATCGCCTTTTAAAGACGCACCTTTCTGACCCCACAAAAATGGGCATTTCAAATTAGAAACAAGTCAAATGAACAAAATAGTGTGAATAAGTAAGTATTTCAGGGGTGAGTTAGCAAGTTATTGGGGTAGTAAGTCCTGATTTTTTTGGAGGTTGCAGTGACCACTACGCCATTCAAAATAGGCAGGCTTTGGCATAAGCAGTTAGGCCCCGTAGGATGATTTTAGCTAAAATGTGCCCCAAACACTCAAACCGGCTTGTATCTTGCAATGGAAAATATGAGAAACATGACTTAGACAGCAAATGATACACTGTATGCCATGTTTCCAAATTTTTATGCACAGTGGTTACAGCATGAAGCGAATGCATGTGAATATACAAAGGTGCATTGCATTAAACAAGTCCAATGAGCGTGAAAAAAATGGCCGGCCTGCCTGCTTTCATCCATCATTTGTTCTAAATTTATAATTAATCAATGAGCTGAGGTGGAGTCTTAGCCAGTGGTACCATCAGGGGTGTGTAATGCACTTTAGGGTAGACAGCCAATCAGCTGCCAGATTCAATCTGTCAATCAAACACAGCAGCCAATCAGAGAGCTGGCCATTGATCAGCAGGCCCTTTATGACATCACAGACAGACCCACGGAACTCTCTGTGCTTGTCTGCTGGCTGGCTGTCAGTTGGGTGGGTGGGCGGCAGAGGGGGAGGATGTATGTCTAGTTTCTCCTGAAAATTGCGGTTTTTCGGCGTTTCCGGAAAAAGTCGCGGTCCGACGCGCAAAAGTGGGGTATCGTAGAAATCGCATTTTAAAGACGCACCTTTCTGGCCCCACAAAAATGGGCATTTCAAATTAGAAACAAGTCAAATGAACAAAATAGTGTGAATAAGTAAGTATTTCTGGGGTGAGTTAGTAGGTTATTGGGGTAGTAAGTCCTGATTTTTTTGGAGGTTGCAGTGACCACTACGCCATTCAAAATAGGCAGGCTTTGGCATAAGCAGTTAGGCCCCGTAGGATGATTTTAGCTAAAATGTGCCCCAAACACTCAAACCGGCTTGTATCTTGCAATGGAAAATATGGGAAACATGACTTAGACAGCAAATGATACACTGTATGCCATGTTTCCAAATTTTTATGCACAGTGGTTACAGCATGAAGCGAATGCATGTGAATATACAAAGGTGCATTGCATTAAACAAGTCCAATGAGCGTGAAAAAAATGGCCGGCCTGCCTGCTTTCATCCATCATTTGTTCTAAATTTATAATTAATCAATGAGCTGAGGTGGAGTCTTAGCCAGTGGTAGCATCAGGGGTGTGTAATGCACTTTAGGGTAGACAGCCAATCAGCTGCCAGATTCAATCTGTCAATCAAACACAGCAGCCAATCAGAGAGCTGGCCATTGATCAGCAGGCCCTTTATGACATCACAGACAGACCCACGGAACTCTCTGTGCTTGTCTGCTGGCTGGCTGTCAGTTGGGTGGGTGGGCGGCAGAGGGGGAGGATGTACGTCTCGTTTCTCCTGAAAATTGCGGTTTTTCGGCGTTTCCGGAAAAAGTCGCGGTCCGACGCGCAAAAGTGGGGTATCGTAGAAATCGCCTTTTAAAGACGCACCTTTCTGGCCCCACAAAAATGGGCATTTCAAATTAGAAACGAGTCAAATGAACAAAATAGTGTGAATAAGTAAGTATTTCAGGGGTGAGTTAGCAGGTTATTGGGGTAGTAAGTCCTGATTTTTTTGGAGGTTGCAGTGACCACTACGCCATTCAAAATAGGCAGGCTTTGGCATAAGCAGTTAGGCCCCGTAGGATGATTTTAGCTAAAATGTGCCCCAAACACTCAAACCGGCTTGTATCTTGCAATGGAAAATATGGGAAACATGACTTAGACAGCAAATGATACACTGTATGCCATGTTTCCAAATGTTTATGCACAGTGGTTACAGCATGAAGCGAATGCATGTGAATATACAAAGGTGCATTGCATTAAACAAGTCCAATGAGCGTGAAAAAAATGGCCGGCCTGCCTGCTTTCATCCATCATTTGTTCTAAATTTATAATTAATCAATGAGCTGAGGTGGAGTCTTAGCCAGTGGTACCATCAGGGGTGTGTAATGCACTTTAGGGTAGACAGCCAATCAGCTGCCAGATTCAATCTGTCAATCAAACACAGCAGCCAATCAGAGAGCTGGCCATTGATCAGCAGGCCCTTTATGACATCACAGACAGACCCACGGAACTCTCTGTGCTTGTCTGCTGGCTGGCTGTCAGTTGGGTGGGTGGGCGGCAGAGGGGGAGGATGTACGTCTCGTTTCTCCTGAAAATTGCGGGTTTTCGGCGTTTCCGGAAAAAGTCGCGGTCCGACGCGCAAAAGTGGGGTATTGTAGAAATCGCCTTTTAAATACGCACCTTTCTGGCCCCACAAAAATGGGCATTTCAAATTAGAAACCAGTCAAATGAACAAAATAGTGTGAATAAGTAAGTATTTCAGGGGTGAGTTAGCAGGTTATTGGGGTAGTAAGTCCTGATTTTTTTGGAGGTTGCAGTGACCACTACGCCATTCAAAATAGGCAGGCTTTGGCATAAGCAGTTAGACCCCGTAGGATGATTTTAGCTAAAATGTGCCCCAAACACTCAAACCGGCTTGTATCTTGCAATGGAAAATATGGGAAACATGACTTAGACAGCAAATGATACACTGTATGCCATGTTTCCAAATGTTTATGCACAGTGGTTACAGCATGAAGCGAATGCATGTGAATATACAAAGGTGCATTGCATTAAACAAGTCCAATGAGCGTGAAAAAAATGGCCGGCCTGCCTGCTTTCATCCATCATTTGTTCTAAATTTATAATTAATCAATGAGCTGAGGTGGAGTCTTAGCCAGTGGTACCATCAGGGGTGTGTAATGCACTTTAGGGTAGACAGCCAATCAGCTGCCAGATTCAATCTGTCAATCAAACACAGCAGCCAATCAGAGAGCTGGCCATTGATCAGCAGGCCCTTTATGACATCACAGACAGACCCACGGAACTCTCTGTGCTTGTCTGCTGGCTGGCTGTCAGTTGGGTGGGTGGGCGGCAGAGGGGGAGGATGTACGTCTCGTTTCTCCTGAAAATTGCGGGTTTTCGGCGTTTCCGGAAAAAGTCGCGGTCCGACGCGCAAAAGTGGGGTATTGTAGAAATCGCCTTTTAAATACGCACCTTTCTGGCCCCACAAAAATGGGCATTTCAAATTAGAAACCAGTCAAATGAACAAAATAGTGTGAATAAGTAAGTATTTCAGGGGTGAGTTAGCAGGTTATTGGGGTAGTAAGTCCTGATTTTTTTGGAGGTTGCAGTGACCACTACGCCATTCAAAATAGGCAGGCTTTGGCATAAGCAGTTAGACCCCGTAGGATGATTTTAGCTAAAATGTGCCCCAAACACTCAAAACGGCTTGTATCTTGCAATGGAAAATATGGGAAACTTGACTTAGACAGCAAATGATACACTGTATGCCATGTTTCCAAATTTTTATGCACAGTGGTTACAGCATGAAGCGAATGCATGTGAATATACAAAGGTGTATTGCATTAAACAAGTCCAATGAGCGTGAAAAAAATGGCCGGCCTGCCTGCTTTCATCCATCATTTGTTCTAAATTTATAATTAATCAATGAGCTGAGGTGGAGTCTTAGCCAGTGGTACCATCAGGGGTGTGTAATGCACTTTAGGGTAGACAGCCAATCAGCTGCCAGATTCAATCTGTCAATCAAACACAGCAGCCAATCAGAGAGCTGGCCATTGATCAGCAGGCCCTTTATGACATCACAGACAGACCCACGGAACTCTCTGTGCTTGTCTGCTGGCTGGCTGTCAGTTGGGTGCGTGGGCGGCAGAGGGGGAGGATGTACGTCTTGTTTCTCCTAAAAATTGCGGTTTTTCAGCGTTTCCGGAAAAAGTCGCAGTCCGACGCGCAAAAGTGGGGTATCGTAGAAATCGCCTTTTAAAGACGCACCTTTCTGGCCCCACAAAAATGGGCATTTCAAATTAGAAACAAGTCAAATGAACAAAATAGTGTGAATAAGTAAGTATTTCAGGGGTGAGTTAGCAGGTTATTGGGGTAGTAAGTCCTGATTTTTTTGGAGGTTGCAGTGACCACTACGCCATTCAAAATAGGCAGGCTTTGGCATAAGCAGTTAGGCCCCGTAGGATGATTTTAGCTAAAATGTGCCCCAAACACTCAAACCGGCTTGTATCTTGCAATGGAAAATATGGGAAACATGACTTAGACAGCAAATGATACACTGTATGCCATGTTTCCAAATTTTTATGCACAGTGGTTACAGCATGAAGCGAATGCATGTGAATATACAAAGGTGCATTGCATTAAACAAGTCCAATGAGCGTGAAAAAAATGGCCGGCCTGCCTGCTTTCATCCATCATTTGTTCTAAATTTATAATTAATCAATGAGCTGAGGTGGAGTCTTAGCCAGTGGTACCATCAGGGGTGTGTAATGCACTTTAGGGTAGACAGCCAATCAGCTGCCAGATTCAATCTGTCAATCAAACACAGCAGCCAATCAGAGAGCTGGCCATTGATCAGCAGGCCCTTTATGACATCACAGACAGACCCACGGAACTCTCTGTGCTTGTCTGCTGGCTGGCTGTCAGTTGGGTGGGTGGGCGGCAGAGGGGGAGGATGTACGTCTAGTTTCTCCTGAAAATTGCGGTTTATCGGCGTTTCCGGAAAAATTCGCGGTCCGACGCGCAAAAGTGGGGTATCGTAGAAATCGCATTTTAAAGACGCACCTTTCTGGCCCCACAAAAATGGGCATTTCAAATTAGAAACAAGTCAAATGAACAAAATAGTGTGAATAAGTAAGTATTTCTGGGGTGAGTTAGCAGGTTATTGGGGTAGTAAGTCCTGATTTTTTTGGAGGTTGCAGTGACCACTACGCCATTCAAAATAGGCAGGCTTTGGCATAAGCAGTTAGGCCCCGTAGGATGATTTTAGCTAAAATGTGCCCCAAACACTCAAACCGGCTTGTATCTTGCAATGGAAAATATGGGAAACATGACTTAGACAGCAAATGATACACTGTATGCCATGTTTCCAAATTTTTATGCACAGTGGTTACAGCATGAAGCGAATGCATGTGAATATACAAAGGTGCATTGCATTAAACAAGTCCAATGAGCGTGAAAAAAATGGCCGGCCTGCCTGCTTTCATCCATCATTTGTTCTAAATTTATAATTAATCAATGAGCTGAGGTGGAGTCTTAGCCAGTGGTACCATCAGGGGTGTGTAATGCACTTTAGGGTAGACAGCCAATCAGCTGCCAGATTCAATCTGTCAATCAAACACAGCAGCCAATCAGAGAGCTGGCCATTGATCAGCAGGCCCTTTATGACATCACAGACAGACCCACGGAACTCTCTGTGCTTGTCTGCTGGCTGGCTGTCAGTTGGGTGGGTGGGCGGCAGAGGGGGAGGATGTACGTCTCGTTTCTCCTGAAAATTGCGGTTTTTCGGCGTTTCCGGAAAAAGTCGCGGTCCGACGCGCAAAAGTGGGGTATCGTAGAAATCGCCTTTTAAAGACGCACCTTTCTGGCCCCACAAAAATGGGCATTTCAAATTAGAAACGAGTCAAATGAACAAAATAGTGTGAATAAGTAAGTATTTCAGGGGTGAGTTAGCAGGTTATTGGGGTAGTAAGTCCTGATTTTTTTGGAGGTTGCAGTGACCACTACGCCATTCAAAATAGGCAGGCTTTGGCATAAGCAGTTAGGCCCCGTAGGATGATTTTAGCTAAAATGTGCCCCAAACACTCAAACCGGCTTGTATCTTGCAATGGAAAATATGGGAAACATGACTTAGACAGCAAATGATACACTGTATGCCATGTTTCCAAATGTTTATGCACAGTGGTTACAGCATGAAGCGAATGCATGTGAATATACAAAGGTGCATTGCATTAAACAAGTCCAATGAGCGTGAAAAAAATGGCCGGCCTGCCTGCTTTCATCCATCATTTGTTCTAAATTTATAATTAATCAATGAGCTGAGGTGGAGTCTTAGCCAGTGGTACCATCAGGGGTGTGTAATGCACTTTAGGGTAGACAGCCAATCAGCTGCCAGATTCAATCTGTCAATCAAACACAGCAGCCAATCAGAGAGCTGGCCATTGATCAGCAGGCCCTTTATGACATCACAGACAGACCCACGGAACTCTCTGTGCTTGTCTGCTGGCTGGCTGTCAGTTGGGTGGGTGGGCGGCAGAGGGGGAGGATGTACGTCTCGTTTCTCCTGAAAATTGCGGTTTTTCGGCGTTTCCGGAAAAAGTCGCGGTACGACGCGCAAAAGTGGGGTATCGTAGAAATCGCCTTTTAAAGACGCACCTTTCTGGCCCCACAAAAATGGGCATTTCAAATTAGAAACAAGTCAAATGAACAAAATAGTGTGAATAAGTAAGTATTTCAGGGGTGAGTTAGCAGGTTATTGGGGTAGTAAGTCCTGATTTTTTTGGAGGTTGCAGTGACCACTACGCCATTCAAAATAGGCAGGCTTTGGCATAAGCAGTTAGGCCCCGTAGGATGATTTTAGCTAAAATGTGCCCCAAACACTCAAACCGGCTTGTATCTTGCAATGGAAAATATGGGAAACATGACTTAGACAGCAAATGATACACTGTATGCCATGTTTCCAAATGTTTATGCACAGTGGTTACAGCATGAAGCGAATGCATGTGAATATACAAAGGTGCATTGCATTAAACAAGTCCAATGAGCGTGAAAAAAATGGCCGGCCTGCCTGCTTTCATCCATCATTTGTTCTAAATTTATAATTAATCAATGAGCTGAGGTGGAGTCTTAGCCAGTGGTACCATCAGGGGTGTGTAATGCACTTTAGGGTAGACAGCCAATCAGCTGCCAGATTCAATCTGTCAATCAAACACAGCAGCCAATCAGAGAGCTGGCCATTGATCAGCAGGCCCTTTATGACATCACAGACAGACCCACGGAACTCTCTGTGCTTGTCTGCTGGCTGGCTGTCAGTTGGGTGGGTGGGCGGCAGAGGGGGAGGATGTACGTCTCGCTTCTCCTGAAAATTGCGGTTTTTCAGCGTTTCCGGAAAAAGTCGCGGTACGACGCGCAAAAGTAGGGTATCGTAGAAATCGCCTTTTAAAGACGCACCTTTCTGGCCCCACAAAAATGGGCATTTCAAATTAGAAACAAGTCAAATGAACAAAATAGTGTGAATAAGTAAGTATTTCAGGGGTGAGTTAGCAGGTTATTGGGGTAGTAAGTCCTGATTTTTTTGGAGGTTGCAGTGACCACTACGCCATTCAAAATAGGCAGGCTTTGGCATAAGCAGTTAGGCCCCGTAGGATGATTTTAGCAAAAATGTGCCCCAAACACTCAAACCGGCTTGTATCTTGCAATGGAAAATATGGGAAACATGACTTAGACAGCAAATGATACACTGTATGCCATGTTTCCAAATGTTTATGCACAGTGGTTACAGCATGAAGCGAATGCATGTGAATATACAAAGGTGCATTGCATTAAACAAGTCCAATGAGCGTGAAAAAAATGGCCGGCCTGCCTGCTTTCATCCATCATTTGTTCTAAATTTATAATTAATCAATGAGCTGAGGTGGAGTCTTAGCCAGTGGTACCATCAGGGGTGTGTAATGCACTTTAGGGTAGACAGCCAATCAGCTGCCAGATTCAATCTGTCAATCAAACACAGCAGCCAATCAGAGAGCTGGCCATTGATCAGCAGGCCCTTTATGACATCACAGACAGACCCACGGAACTCTCTGTGCTTGTCTGCTGGCTGGCTGTCAGTTGGGTGCGTGGGCGGCAGAGGGGGAGGATGTACGTCTTGTTTCTCCTGAAAATTGCGGTTTTTCGGCGTTTCCGGAAAAAGTCGCAGTCCGACGCGCAAAAGTGGGGTATCGTAGAAATCGCCTTTTAAAGACGCACCTTTCTGGCCCCACAAAAATGGGCATTTCAAATTAGAAACAAGTCAAATGAACAAAATAGTGTGAATAAGTAAGTATTTCAGGGGTGAGTTAGCAGGTTATTGGGGTAGTAAGTCCTGATTTTTTTGGAGGTTGCAGTGACCACTACGCCATTCAAAATAGGCAGGCTTTGGCATAAGCAGTTAGGCCCCGTAGGATGATTTTAGCTAAAATGTGCCCCAAACACTCAAACCGGCTTGTATCTTGCAATGGAAAATATGGGAAACATGACTTAGACAGCAAATGATACACTGTATGCCATGTTTCCAAATTTTTATGCACAGTGGTTACAGCATGAAGCGAATGCATGTGAATATACAAAGGTGCATTGCATTAAACAAGTCCAATGAGCGTGAAAAAAATGGCCGGCCTGCCTGCTTTCATCCATCATTTGTTCTAAATTTATAATTAATCAATGAGCTGAGGTGGAGTCTTAGCCAGTGGTACCATCAGGGGTGTGTAATGCACTTTAGGGTAGACAGCCAATCAGCTGCCAGATTCAATCTGTCAATCAAACACAGCAGCCAATCAGAGAGCTGGCCATTGATCAGCAGGCCCTTTATGACATCACAGACAGACCCACGGAACTCTCTGTGCTTGTCTGCTGGCTGGCTGTCAGTTGGGTGGGTGGGCGGCAGAGGGGGAGGATGTACGTCTAGTTTCTCCTGAAAATTGCGGTTTTTCGGCGTTTCCGGAAAAAGTCGCGGTCCGACGCGCAAAAGTGGGGTATCGTAGAAATCGCATTTTGAAGACGCACCTTTCTGGCCCCACAAAAATGGGCATTTCAAATTAGAAACAAGTCAAATGAACAAAATAGTGTGAATAAGTAAGTATTTCTGGGGTGAGTTAGCAGGTTATTGGGGTAGTAAGTCCTGATTTTTTTGGAGGTTGCAGTGACCACTACGCCATTCAAAATAGGCAGGCTTTGGCATAAGCAGTTAGGCCCCGTAGGATGATTTTAGCTAAAATGTGCCCCAAACACTCAAACCGGCTTGTATCTTGCAATGGAAAATATGGGAAACATGACTTAGACAGCAAATGATACACTGTATGCCATGTTTCCAAATTTTTATGCACAGTGGTTACAGCATGAAGCGAATGCATGTGAATATACAAAGGTGCATTGCATTAAACAAGTCCAATGAGCGTGAAAAAAATGGCCGGCCTGCCTGCTTTCATCCATCATTTGTTCTAAATTTATAATTAATCAATGAGCTGAGGTGGAGTCTTAGCCAGTGGTACCATCAGGGGTGTGTAATGCACTTTAGGGTAGACAGCCAATCAGCTGCCAGATTCAATCTGTCAATCAAACACAGCAGCCAATCAGAGAGCTGGCCATTGATCAGCAGGCCCTTTATGACATCACAGACAGACCCACGGAACTCTCTGTGCTTGTCTGCTGGCTGGCTGTCAGTTGGGTGGGTGGGCGGCAGAGGGGGAGGATGTACGTCTCGTTTCTCCTGAAAATTGCGGTTTTTCGGCGTTTCCGGAAAAAGTCGCGGTCCGACGCGCAAAAGTGGGGTATCGTAGAAATCGCCTTTTAAAGACGCACCTTTCTGGCCCCACAAAAATGGGCATTTCAAATTAGAAACGAGTCAAATGAACAAAATAGTGTGAATAAGTAAGTATTTCAGGGGTGAGTTAGCAGGTTATTGGGGTAGTAAGTCCTGATTTTTTTGGAGGTTGCAGTGACCACTACGCCATTCAAAATAGGCAGGCTTTGGCATAAGCAGTTAGGCCCCGTAGGATGATTTTAGCTAAAATGTGCCCCAAACACTCAAACCGGCTTGTATCTTGCAATGGAAAATATGGGAAACATGACTTAGACAGCAAATGATACACTGTATGCCATGTTTCCAAATCTTTATGCACAGTGGTTACAGCATGAAGCGAATGCATGTGAATATACAAAGGTGCATTGCATTAAACAAGTCCAATGAGCGTGAAAAAAATGGCCGGCCTGCCTGCTTTCATCCATCATTTGTTCTAAATTTATAATTAATCAATGAGCTGAGGTGGAGTCTTAGCCAGTGGTACCATCAGGGGTGTGTAATGCACTTTAGGGTAGACAGCCAATCAGCTGCCAGATTCAATCTGTCAATCAAACACAGCAGCCAATCAGAGAGCTGGCCATTGATCAGCAGGCCCTTTATGACATCACAGACAGACCCACGGAACTCTCTGTGCTTGTCTGCTGGCTGGCTGTCAGTTGGGTGGGTGGGCGGCAGAGGGGGAGGATGTACGTCTCGTTTCTCCTGAAAATTGCGGTTTTTCGGCGTTTCCGGAAAAAGTCGCGGTACGACGCGCAAAAGTGGGGTATCGTAGAAATCGCCTTTTAAAGACGCACCTTTCTGGCCCCACAAAAATGGGCATTTCAAATTAGAAACAAGTCAAATGAACAAAATAGTGTGAATAAGTAAGTATTTCAGGGGTGAGTTAGCAGGTTATTGGGGTAGTAAGTCCTGATTTTTTTGGAGGTTGCAGTGACCACTACGCCATTCAAAATAGGCAGGCTTTGGCATAAGCAGTTAGGCCCCGTAGGATGATTTTAGCTAAAATGTGCCCCAAACACTCAAACCGGCTTGTATCTTGCAATGGAAAATATGGGAAACATGACTTAGACAGCAAATGATACACTGTATGCCATGTTTCCAAATGTTTATGCACAGTGGTTACAGCATGAAGCGAATGCATGTGAATATACAAAGGTGCATTGCATTAAACAAGTCCAATGAGCGTGAAAAAAATGGCCGGCCTGCCTGCTTTCATCCATCATTTGTTCTAAATTTATAATTAATCAATGAGCTGAGGTGGAGTCTTAGCCAGTGGTACCATCAGGGGTGTGTAATGCACTTTAGGGTAGACAGCCAATCAGCTGCCAGATTCAATCTGTCAATCAAACACAGCAGCCAATCAGAGAGCTGGCCATTGATCAGCAGGCCCTTTATGACATCACAGACAGACCCACGGAACTCTCTGTGCTTGTCTGCTGGCTGGCTGTCAGTTGGGTGCGTGGGCGGCAGAGGGGGAGGATGTACGTCTAGTTTCTCCTGAAAATTGCGGTTTTTCGGCGTTTCCGGAAAAAGTCGCGGTCCGACGCGCAAAAGTGGGGTATCGTAGAAATCGCATTTTAAAGACGCACCTTTCTGGCCCCACAAAAATGGGCATTTCAAATTAGAAACAAGTCAAATGAACAAAATAGTGTGAATAAGTAAGTATTTCTGGGGTGAGTTAGCAGGTTATTGGGGTAGTAAGTCCTGATTTTTTTGGAGGTTGCAGTGACCACTACGCCATTCAAAATAGGCAGGCTTTGGCATAAGCAGTTAGGCCCCGTAGGATGATTTTAGCTAAAATGTGCCCCAAACACTCAAACCGGCTTGTATCTTGCAATGGAAAATATGGGAAACATGACTTAGACAGCAAATGATACACTGTATGCCATGTTTCCAAATGTTTATGCACAGTGGTTACAGCATGAAGCGAATGCATGTGAATATACAAAGGTGCATTGCATTAAACAAGTCCAATGAGCGTGAAAAAAATGGCCGGCCTGCCTGCTTTCATCCATCATTTGTTCTAAATTTATAATTAATCAATGAGCTGAGGTGGAGTCTTAGCCAGTGGTACCATCAGGGGTGTGTAATGCACTTTAGGGTAGACAGCCAATCAGCTGCCAGATTCAATCTGTCAATCAAACACAGCAGCCAATCAGAGAGCTGGCCATTGATCAGCAGGCCCTTTATGACATCACAGACAGACCCACGGAACTCTCTGTGCTTGTCTGCTGGCTGGCTGTCAGTTGGGTGGGTGGGCGGCAGAGGGGGAGGATGTACGTCTCGTTTCTCCTGAAAATTGCGGTTTTTCGGCGTTTCCGGAAAAAGTCGCGGTACGACGCGCAAAAGTGGGGTATCGTAGAAATCGCCTTTTAAAGACGCACCTTTCTGGCCCCACAAAAATGGGCATTTCAAATTAGAAACAAGTCAAATGAACAAAATAGTGTGAATAAGTAAGTATTTCAGGGGTGAGTTAGCAGGTTATTGGGGTAGTAAGTCCTGATTTTTTTGGAGGTTGCAGTGACCACTACGCCATTCAAAATAGGCAGGCTTTGGCATAAGCAGTTAGGCCCCGTAGGATGATTTTAGCTAAAATGTGCCCCAAACACTCAAAACGGCTTGTATCTTGCTATGGAAAATATGGGAAACTTGACTTAGACAGCAAATGATACACTGTATGCCATGTTTCCAAATTTTTATGCACAGTGGTTACAGCATGAAGCGAATGCATGTGAATATACAAAGGTGCATTGCATTAAACAAGTCCAATGAGCGTGAAAAAAATGGCCGGCCTGCCTGCTTTCATCCATCATTTGTTCTAAATTTATAATTAATCAATGAGCTGAGGTGGAGTCTTAGCCAGTGGTACCATCAGGGGTGTGTAATGCACTTTAGGGTAGACAGCCAATCAGCTGCCAGATTCAATCTGTCAATCAAACACAGCAGCCAATCAGAGAGCTGGCCATTGATCAGCAGGCCCTTTATGACATCACAGACAGACCCACGGAACTCTCTGTGCTTGTCTGCTGGCTGGCTGTCAGTTGGGTGGGTGGGCGGCAGAGGGGGAGGATGTACGTCTAGTTTCTCCTGAAAATTGCGGTTTTTCGGCGTTTCCGGAAAAAGTCGCGGTCTGACGCGCAAAAGTGGGGTATCGTAGAAATCGCCTTTTAAAGACGCACCTTTCTGGCCCCACAAAAATGGGCATTTCAAATTAGAAACAAGTCAAATGAACAAAATAGTGTGAATAAGTAAGTATTTCAGGGGTGAGTTAGCAGGTTATTGGGGTAGTAAGTCCTGATTTTTTTGGAGGTTGCAGTGACCACTACGCCATTCAAAATAGGCAGGCTTTGGCATAAGCAGTTAGGCCCCGTAGGATGATTTTAGCTAAAATGTGCCCCAAAGACTCAAACCGGCTTGTATCTTGCAATGGAAAATATGGGAAACATGACTTAGACAGCAAATGATACACTGTATGCCATGTTTCCAAATTTTTATGCACAGTGGTTACAGCATGAAGCGAATGCATGTGAATATACAAAGGTGCATTGCATTAAACAAGTCCAATGAGCGTGAAAAAAATGGCCGGCCTGCCTGCTTTCATCCATCATTTGTTCTAAATTTATAATTAATCAATGAGCTGAGGTGGAGTCTTAGCCAGTGGTACCATCAGGGGTGTGTAATGCACTTTAGGGTAGACAGCCAATCAGCTGCCAGATTCAATCTGTCAATCAAACACAGCAGCCAATCAGAGAGCTGGCCATTGATCAGCAGGCCCTTTATGACATCACAGACAGACCCACGGAACTCTCTGTGCTTGTCTGCTGGCTGGCTGTCAGTTGGGTGGGTGGGCGGCAGAGGGGGAGGATGTACGTCTCGTTCTCCTGAAAATTGCGTTTTTTCGGCGTTTCCGGAAAAAGTCGCTGTCCGACGCGCAAAAGTGGGGTATCGTAGAAATCGCCTTTTAAAGACGCACCTTTCTGGCCCCACAAAAATGGGCATTTCAAATTAGAAACAAGTCAAATGAACAAAATAGTGTGAATAAGTAAGTATTTCAGGGGTGAGTTAGCAGGTTATTGGGGTAGTAAGTCCTGATTTTTTTGGAGGTTGCAGTGACCACTACGCCATTCAAAATAGGCAGGCTTTGGCATAAGCAGTTAGACCCCGTAGGATGATTTTAGCTAAAATGTGCCCCAAAGACTCAAACCGGCTTGTATCTTGCAATGGAAAATATGGGAAACATGACTTAGACAGCAAATGATACACTGTATGCCATGTTTCCAAATTTTTATGCACAGTGGTTACAGCATGAAGCGAATGCATGTGAATATACAAAGGTGCATTGCATTAAACAAGTCCAATGAGCGTGAAAAAAATGGCCGGCCTGCCTGCTTTCATCGATCATTTGTTCTAAATTTATAATTAATCAATGAGCTGAGGTGGAGTCTTAGCCAGTGGTACCATCAGGGGTGTGTAATGCACTTTAGGGTAGACAGCCAATCAGCTGCCAGATTCAATCTGTCAATCAAACACAGCAGCCAATCAGAGAGCTGGCCATTGATCAGCAGGCCCTTTATGACATCACAGACAGACCCACGGAACTCTCTGTGCTTGTCTGCTGGCTGGCTGTCAGTTGGGTGGGTGGGCGGCAGAGGGGGAGGATGTACGTCTAGTTTCTCCTGAAAATTGCGGTTTTTCGGCGTTTCCGGAAAAAGTCGCGGTCTGACGCGCAAAAGTGGGGTATCGTAGAAATCGCCTTTTAAAGACGCACCTTTCTGGCACCACAAAAATGGGCATTTCAAATTAGAAACAAGTCAAATGAACAAAATAGTGTGAATAAGTAAGTATTTCAGGGGTGAGTTAGCAGGTTATTGGGGTAGTAAGTCCTGATTTTTTTGGAGGTTGCAGTGACCACTACGCCATTCAAAATAGGCAGGCTTTGGCATAAGCAGTTAGGCCCCGTAGGATGATTTTAGCTAAAATGTGCCCCAAAGACTCAAACCGGCTTGTATCTTGCAATGGAAAATATGGGAAACATGACTTAGACAGCAAATGATACACTGTATGCCATGTTTCCAAATTTTTATGCACAGTGGTTACAGCATGAAGCGAATGCATGTGAATATACAAAGGTGCATTGCATTAAACAAGTCCAATGAGCGTGAAAAAAATGGCCGGCCTGCCTGCTTTCATCCATCATTTGTTCTAAATTTATAATTAATCAATGAGCTGAGGTGGAGTCTTAGCCAGTGGTACCATCAGGGGTGTGTAATGCACTTTAGGGTAGACAGCCAATCAGCTGCCAGATTCAATCTGTCAATCAAACACAGCAGCCAATCAGAAAGCTGGCCATTGATCAGCAGGCCCTTTATGACATCACAGACAGACCCACGGAACTCTCTGTGCTTGTCTGCTGGCTGGCTGTCAGTTGGGTGGGTGGGCGGCAGAGGGGGAGGATGTACGTCTCGTTTCTCCTGAAAATTGCGGTTTTTCAGCGTTTCCGGAAAAAGTTGCGGTCCGACGCGCAAAAGTGGGGTATCGTAGAAATCGCCTTTTAAAGACGCACCTTTCTGGCCCCACAAAAATGGGCATTTCAAATTAGAAACGAGTCAAATGAACAAAATAGTGTGAATAAGTAAGTATTTCAGGGGTGAGTTAGCAGGTTATTAGGGTAGTAAGTCCTGATTTTTTTGGAGGTTGCAGTGACCACTACGCCATTCAAAATAGGCAGGCTTTGGCATAAGCAGTTAGGCCCCGTAGGATGATTTTAGCTAAAATGTGCCCCAAACACTCAAACCGGCTTGTATCTTGCAATGGAAAATATGGGAAACATGACTTAGACAGCAAATGATACACTGTATGCCATGTTTCCAAATGTTTATGCACAGTGGTTACAGCATGAAGCGAATGCATGTGAATATACAAAGGTGCATTGCATTAAACAAGTCCAATGAGCGTGAAAAAAATGGCCGGCCTGCCTGCTTTCATCCATCATTTGTTCTAAATTTATAATTAATCAATGAGCTGAGGTGGAGTCTTAGCCAGTGGTACCATCAGGGGTGTGTAATGCACTTTAGGGTAGACAGCCAATCAGCTGCCAGATTCAATCTGTCAATCAAACACAGCAGCCAATCAGAGAGCTGGCCATTGATCAGCAGGCCCTTTATGACATCACAGACAGACCCACGGAACTCTCTGTGCTTGTCTGCTGGCTGGCTGTCAGTTGGGTGGGTGGGCGGCAGAGGGGGAGGATGTACGTCTCGTTTCTCCTGAATATTGCGGTTTTTCGGCGTTTCCGGAAAAAGTCGCGGTCCGACGCGCAAAAGTGGGGTATCGTAGAAATCGCCTTTTAAAGCCGCACCTTTCTGGCCCCACAAAAATGGGCATTTCAAATTAGAAACAAGTCAAATGAACAAAATAGTGTGAATACAGTAAGTAAGTATTTCAGGGGTGAGTTAGCAGGTTATTGGGGTAGTAAGTCCTGATTTTTTTGGAGGTTGCAGTGACCACTACGCCATTCAAAATAGGCAGGCTTTGGCATAAGCAGTTAGGCCCCGTAGGATGATTTTAGCTAAAATGTGCCCAAAACACTCAAAACGGCTTGTATCTTGCAATGGAAAATATGGGAAACTTGACTTAGACAGCAAATGATACACTGTACTGTATGCCATGTTTCCAAATTTTTATGCACAGTGGTTACAGCATGAAGCGAATGCATGTGAATATACAAAGGTGCATTGCATTAAACAAGTCCAATGAGCGTGAAAAAAATGGCCGGCCTGCCTGCTTTCATCCATCATTTGTTCTAAATTTATAATTAATCAATGAGCTGAGGTGGAGTCTTAGCCAGTGGTACCATCAGGGGTGTGTAATGCACTTTAGGGTAGACAGCCAATCAGCTGCCAGATTCAATCTGTCAATCAAACACAGCAGCCAATCAGAGAGCTGGCCATTGATCAGCAGGCCCTTTATGACATCACAGACAGACCCACGGAACTCTCTGTGCTTGTCTGCTGGCTGGCTGTCAGTTGGGTGGGTGGGCGGCAGAGGGGGAGGATGTACGTCTAGTTTCTCCTGAAAATTGCGGTTTTTCGGCGTTTCCGGAAAAAGTCGCGGTCTGACGCGCAAAAGTGGGGTATCGTAGAAATCGCCTTTTAAAGACGCACCTTTCTGGCCCCACAAAAATGGGCATTTCAAATTAGAAACAAGTCAAATGAACAAAATAGTGTGAATAAGTAAGTATTTCAGGGGTGTGTTAGCAGGTTATTGGGGTAGTAAGTCCTGATTTTTTTGGAGGTTGCAGTGACCACTACGCCATTCAAAATAGGCAGGCTTTGGCATAAGCAGTTAGGCCCCGTAGGATGATTTTAGCTAAAATGTGCCCCAAAGACTCAAACCGGCTTGTATCTTGCAATGGAAAATATGGGAAACATGACTTAGACAGCAAATGATACACTGTATGCCATGTTTCCAAATTTTTATGCACAGTGGTTACAGCATGAAGCGAATGCATGTGAATATACAAAGGTGCATTGCATTAAACAAGTCCAATGAGCGTGAAAAAAATGGCCGGCCTGCCTGCTTTCATCCATCATTTGTTCTAAATTTATAATTAATCAATGAGCTGAGGTGGAGTCTTAGCCAGTGGTACCATCAGGGGTGTGTAATGCACTTTAGGGTAGACAGCCAATCAGCTGCCAGATTCAATCTGTCAATCAAACACAGCAGCCAATCAGAGAGCTGGCCATTGATCAGCAGGCCCTTTATGACATCACAGACAGACCCACGGAACTCTCTGTGCTTGTCTGCTGGCTGGCTGTCAGTTGGGTGGGTGGGCGGCAGAGGGGGAGGATGTACGTCTCGTTTCTCCTGAATATTGCGGTTTTTCGGCGTTTCCGGAAAAAGTCGCGGTCCGACGCGCAAAAGTGGGGTATCGTAGAAATCGCCTTTTAAAGACGCACCTTTCTGGCCCCACAAAAATGGGCATTTCAAATTAGAAACAAGTCAAATGAACAAAATAGTGTGAATAAGTAAGTAAGTATTTCAGGGGTGAGTTAGCAGGTTATTGGGGTAGTAAGTCCTGATTTTTTTGGAGGTTGCAGTGACCACTACGCCATTCAAAATAGGCAGGCTTTGGCATAAGCAGTTAGGCCCCGTAGGATGATTTTAGCTAAAATGTGCCCCAAACACTCAAAACGGCTTGTATCTTGCAATGGAAAATATGGGAAACTTGACTTAGACAGCAAATGATACACTGTACTGTATGCCATGTTTCCAAATTTTTATGCACAGTGGTTACAGCATGAAGCGAATGCATGTGAATATACAAAGGTGCATTGCATTAAACAAGTCCAATGAGCGTGAAAAAAATGGCCGGCCTGCCTGCTTTCATCCATCATTTGTTCTAAATTTATAATTAATCAATGAGCTGAGGTGGAGTCTTAGCCAGTGGTACCATCAGGGGTGTGTAATGCACTTTAGGGTAGACAGCCAATCAGCTGCCAGATTCAATCTGTCAATCAAACACAGCAGCCAATCAGAGAGCTGGCCATTGATCAGCAGGCCCTTTATGACATCACAGACAGACCCACGGAACTCTCTGTGCTTGTCTGCTGGCTGGCTGTCAGTTGGGTGGGTGGGCGGCAGAGGGGGAGGATGTACGTCTAGTTTCTCCTGAAAATTGCGGTTTTTCGGCGTTTCCGGAAAAAGTCGCGGTCTGACGCGCAAAAGTGGGGTATCGTAGAAATCGCCTTTTAAAGACGCACCTTTCTGGCCCCACAAAAATGGGCATTTCAAATTAGAAACAAGTCAAATGAACAAAATAGTGTGAATAAGTAAGTATTTCAGGGGTGTGTTAGCAGGTTATTGGGGTAGTAAGTCCTGATTTTTTTGGAGGTTGCAGTGACCACTACGCCATTCAAAATAGGCAGGCTTTGGCATAAGCAGTTAGGCCCCGTAGGATGATTTTAGCTAAAATGTGCCCCAAAGACTCAAACCGGCTTGTATCTTGCAATGGAAAATATGGGAAACATGACTTAGACAGCAAATGATACACTGTATGCCATGTTTCCAAATTTTTATGCACAGTGGTTACAGCATGAAGCGAATGCATGTGAATATACAAAGGTGCATTGCATTAAACAAGTCCAATGAGCGTGAAAAAAATGGCCGGCCTGCCTGCTTTCATCCATCATTTGTTCTAAATTTATAATTAATCAATGAGCTGAGGTGGAGTCTTAGCCAGTGGTACCATCAGGGGTGTGTAATGCACTTTAGGGTAGACAGCCAATCAGCTGCCAGATTCAATCTGTCAATCAAACACAGCAGCCAATCAGAGAGCTGGCCATTGATCAGCAGGCCCTTTATGACATCACAGACAGACCCACGGAACTCTCTGTGCTTGTCTGCTGGCTGGCTGTCAGTTGGGTGGGTGGGCGGCAGAGGGGGAGGATGTACGTCTCGTTTCTCCTGAATATTGCGGTTTTTCGGCGTTTCCGGAAAAAGTCGCGGTCCGACGCGCAAAAGTGGGGTATCGTAGAAATCGCCTTTTAAAGACGCACCTTTCTGGCCCCACAAAAATGGGCATTTCAAATTAGAAACAAGTCAAATGAACAAAATAGTGTGAATAAGTAAGTATTTCAGGGGTGAGTTAGCAGGTTATTGGGGTAGTAAGTCCTGATTTTTTTGGAGGTTGCAGTGACCACTACGCCATTCAAAATAGGCAGGCTTTGGCATAAGCAGTTAGGCCCCGTAGGATGATTTTAGCTAAAATGTGCCCCAAACACTCAAACCGGCTTGTATCTTGCAATGGAAAATATGGGAAACATGACTTAGACAGCAAATGATACACTGTATGCCATGTTTCCAAATTTTTATGCACAGTGGTTACAGCATGAAGCGAATGCATGTGAATATACAAAGGTGCATTGCATTAAACAAGTCCAATGAGCGTGAAAAAAATGGCCGGCCTGCCTGCTTTCATCCATCATTTGTTCTAAATTTATAATTAATCAATGAGCTGAGGTGGAATCTTAGCCAGTGGTACCATCAGGGGTGTGTAATGCACTTTAGGGTAGACAGCCAATCAGCTGCCAGATTCAATCTGTCAATCAAACACAGCAGCCAATCAGAGAGCTGGCCATTGATCAGCAGGCCCTTTATGACATCACAGACAGACCCACGGAACTCTCTGTGCTTGTCTGCTGGCTGGCTGTCAGTTGGGTGGGTGGGCGGCAGAGGGGGAGGATGTACGTCTCGTTTCTCCTGAAAATTGCGGTTTTTCAGCGTTTCCGGAAAAAGTCGCGGTCCGACGCGCAAAAGTGGGGTATCGTAGAAATCGCCTTTTAAAGACGCACCTTTCTGGCCCCACAAAAATGGGCATTTCAAATTAGAAACAAGTCAAATGAACAAAATAGTGTGAATAAGTAAGTATTTCAGGGGTGAGTTAGCAGGTTATTGGGGTAGTAAGTCCTGATTTTTTTGGAGGTTGCAGTGACCACTACGCCATTCAAAATAGGCAGGCTTTGGCATAAGCAGTTAGGCCCCGTAGGATGATTTTAGCTAAAATGTGCCCCAAACACTCAAACCGGCTTGTATCTTGCAATGGAAAATATGGGAAACATGACTTAGACAGCAAATGATACACTGTATGCCATGTTTCCAAATTTTTATGCACAGTGGTTACAGCATGAAGCGAATGCATGTGAATATACAAAGGTGCATTGCATTAAACAAGTCCAATGAGCGTGAAAAAAATGGCCGGCCTGCCTGCTTTCATCCATCATTTGTTCTAAATTTATAATTAATCAATGAGCTGAGGTGGAGTTTTAGCCAGTGGTACCATCAGGGGTGTGTAATGCACTTTAGGGTAGACAGCCAATCAGCTGCCAGATTCAATCTGTCAATCAAACACAGCAGCCAATCAGAGAGCTGGCCATTGATCAGCAGGCCCTTTATGACATCACAGACAGACCCACGGAACTCTCTGTGCTTGTCTGCTGGCTGGCTGTCAGTTGGGTGGGTGGGCGGCAGAGGGGGAGGATGTACGTCTTGTTTCTCCTGAAAATTGCGATTTTTCGGCGTTTCCGGAAAAAGTCGCAGTCCGACGCGCAAAAGTGGGGTATCGTAGAAATCGCCTTTTAAAGACGCACCTTTCTGGCCCCACAAAAATGGGCATTTCAAATTAGAAACAAGTCAAATGAACAAAATAGTGTGAATAAGTAAGTATTTCAGGGTTGAGTTAGCAGGTTATTGGGGTAGTAAGTCCTGATTTTTTTGGAGGTTGCAGTGACCACTACGCCATTCAAAATAGGCAGGCTTTAGCATAAGCAGTTAGGCCCCGTAGGATGATTTTAGCTAAAATGTGCCCCAAACACTCAAACCGGCTTGTATCTTGCAATGGAAAATATGGGAAACATGACTTAGACAGCAAATGATACACTGTATGCCATGTTTCCAAATGTTTATGCACAGTGGTTACAGCATGAAGCGAATGCATGTGAATATACAAAGGTGCATTGCATTAAACAAGTCCAATGAGCGTGAAAAAAATGGCCGGCCTGCCTGCTTTCATCCATCATTTGTTCTAAATTTATAATTAATCAATGAGCTGAGGTGGAGTCTTAGCCAGTGGTACCATCAGGGGTGTGTAATGCACTTTAGGGTAGACAGCCAATCAGCTGCCAGATTCAATCTGTCAATCAAACACAGCAGCCAATCAGAGAGCTGGCCATTGATCAGCAGGCCCTTTATGACATCACAGACAGACCCACGGAACTCTCTGTGCTTGTCTGCTGGCTGGCTGTCAGTTGGGTGGGTGGGTGGCAGAGGGGGAGGATGTACGTCTCGTTTCTCCTGAAAATTGCGGTTTTTCGGCGTTTCCGGAAAAAGTTGCGGTCCGACGCGCAAAAGTGGGGTATCGTAGAAATCGCCTTTTAAAGACGCACCTTTCTGGCCCCACAAAAATGGGCATTTCAAATTAGAAACAAGTCAAATGAACAAAATAGTGTGAATAAGTAAGTATTTCAGGGGTGAGTTAGCAGGTTATTGGGGTAGTAAGTCCTGATTTTTTTGGAGGTTGCAGTGACCACTACGCCATTCAAAATAGGCAGGCTTTAGCATAAGCAGTTAGGCCCCGTAGGATGATTTTAGCTAAAATGTGCCCCAAACACTCAAACCGGCTTGTATCTTGCAATGGAAAATATGGGAAACATGACTTAGACAGCAAATGATACACTGTATGCCATGTTTCCAAATTTTTATGCACAGTGGTTACAGCATGAAGCGAATGCATGTGAATATACAAAGGTGCATTGCATTAAACAAGTCCAATGAGCGTGAAAAAAATGGCCGGCCTGCCTGCCTGCTTTCATCCATCATTTGTTCTAAATTTATAATTAATCAATGAGCTGAGGTGGAGTCTTAGCCAGTGGTACCATCAGGGGTGTGTAATGCACTTTAGGGTAGACAGCCAATCAGCTGCCAGATTCAATCTGTCAATCAAACACAGCAGCCAATCAGAGAGCTGGCCATTGATCAGCAGGCCCTTTATGACATCACAGACAGACCCACGGAACTCTCTGTGCTTGTCTGCTGGCTGGCTGTCAGTTGGGTGGGTGGGCGGCAGAGGGGGAGGATGTACGTCTCGTTTCTCCTGAAAATTGCGGTTTTTCGGCGTTTCCGGAAAAAGTTGCGGTCCGACGCGCAAAAGTGGGGTATCGTAGAAATCGCCTTTTAAAGACGCACCTTTCTGGCCCCACAAAAATGGGCATTTCAAATTAGAAACAAGTCAAATTAACAAAATAGTGTGAATAAGTAAGTATTTCAGGGGTGAGTTAGCAGGTTATTGGGGTAGTAAGTCCTGATTTTTTTGGAGGTTGCAGTGACCACTACGCCATTCAAAATAGGCAGGCTTTGGCATAAGCAGTTAGGCCCCGTTGGATGATTTTAGCTAAAATGTGCCCCAAACACTCAAACCGGCTTGTATCTTGCAATGGAAAATATGGGAAACATGACTTAGACAGCAAATGATACACTGTATGCCATGTTTCCAAATTTTTATGCACAGTGGTTACAGCATGAAGCGAATGCATGTGAATATACAAAGGTGCATTGCATTAAACAAGTCCAATGAGCGTGAAAAAAATGGCCGGCCTGCCTGCTTTCATCCATCATTTGTTCTAAATTTATAATTAATCAATGAGCTGAGGTGGAGTCTTAGCCAGTGGTACCATCAGGGGTGTGTAATGCACTTTAGGGTAGACAGCCAATCAGCTGCCAGATTCAATCTGTCAATCAAACACAGCAGCCAATCAGAGAGCTGGCCATTGATCAGCAGGCCCTTTATGACATCACAGACAGACCCACGGAACTCTCTGTGCTTGTCTGCTGGCTGGCTGTCAGTTGGGTGGGTGGGCGGCAGAGGGGGAGGATGTACGTCTAGTTTCTCCTGAAAATTGCGGTTTTTCAGCGTTTCCGGAAAAAGTCGCGGTCCTACGCGCAAAAGTGGGGTATCGTAGAAATCGCCTTTTAAAGACGCACCTTTCTGGCCCCACAAACATGGGCATTTCAAATTAGAAACAAGTCAAATGAACAAAATAGTGTGAATAAGTAAGTATTTCAGGGGTGAGTTAGCAGGTTATTGGGGTAGTAAGTCCTGATTTTTTTGGAGGTTGCAGTGACCACTACGCCAATTAAAAATAGGCAGGCTTTGGCATAAGCAGTTAGGCCCCGTAGGATGATTTTAGCTAAAATGTGCCCCAAACACTCAAACCGGCTTGTATCTTGCAATGGAAAATATGGGAAACATGACTTAGACAGCAAATGATACACTGTATGCCATGTTTCCAAATGTTTATGCACAGTGGTTACAGCATGAAGCGAATGCATGTGAATATACAAAGGTGCATTGCATTAAACAAGTCCAATGAGCGTGAAAAAAATGGCCGGCCTGCCTGCTTTCATCCATCATTTGTTCTAAATTTATAATTAATCAATGAGCTGAGGTGGAGTCTTAGCCAGTGGTACCATCAGGGGTGTGTAATGCACTTTAGGGTAGACAGCCAATCAGCTGCCAGATTCAATCTGTCAATCAAACACAGCGGCCAATCAGAGAGCTGGCCATTGATCAGCAGGCCCTTTATGACATCATAGACAGACCCACGGAACTCTCTGTGCTTGTCTGCTGGCTGGCTGTCAGTTGGGTGGGTGGGCGGCAGAGGGGGAGGATGTACGTCTCGTTTCTCCTGAAAATTGCGTTTTTTCGGCGTTTCCGGTAAAAGTCGCGGTCCGACGCGCGAAAGTGGGGTATCGTAGAAATCGCCTTTTAAAGACGCACCTTTCTGGCCCCACAAAAATGGGCATTTCAAATTAGAAACAAGTCAAATTAACAAAATAGTGTGAATAAGTAAGTATTTCAGGGGTGAGTTAGCAGGTTATTGGGGTAGTAAGTCCTGATTTTTTTGGAGGTTGCAGTGACCACTACTCCATTCAAAATAGGCAGGCTTTGGCATAAGCAGTTAGGCCCCGTAGGATGATTTTAGCTAAAATGTGCCCCAAACACTCAAACCGGCTTGTATCTTGCAATGGAAAATATGGGAAACATGACTTAGACAGCAAATGATACACTGTATGCCATGTTTCCAAATTTTTATGCACAGTGGTTACAGCATGAAGCGAATGCATGTGAATATACAAAGGTGCATTGCATTAAACAATTCCAATGAGCGTGAAAAAAATGGCCGGCCTGCCTGCTTTCATCCATCATTTGTTCTAAATTTATAACTAATCAATGAGCTGAGGTGGAGTCTTAGCCAGTGGTACCATCAGGGGTGTGTAATGCACTTTAGGGTAGACAGCCAATCAGCTGCCAGATTCAATCTGTCAATCAAACACAGCAGCCAATCAGAGAGCTGGCCTTTGATCAGCAGGCCCTTTATGACATCACAGACAGACCCACGGAACTCTCTGTGCTTGTCTGCTGGCTGGCTGTCAGTTGGGTGGGTGGGCGGCAGAGGGGGAGGATGTACGTCTCGTTTCTCCTGAAAATTGCGGTTTTTCGGCGTTTCCGGAAAAAGTCGCGGTCCGACGCGCAAAAGTGGGGTATCGTAGAAATCGCCTTTTAAAGACGCACCTTTCTGGCCCCACAAAAATGGGCATTTCAAATTAGAAACAAGTCAAATGAACAAAATAGTGTGAATAAGTAAGTATTTCAGGGGTGAGTTAGCAGGTTATTGGGGTAGTAAGTCCTGATTTTTTTGGAGGTTGCAGTGACCACTACGCCATTCAAAATAGGCAGGCTTTGGCATAAGCAGTTAGGCCCCGTAGGATGATTTTAGCTAAAATGTGCCCCAAACACTCAAACCGGCTTGTATCTTGCAATGGAAAATATGGGAAACATGACTTAGACAGCAAATGATACACTGTATGCCATGTTTCCAAATTTTTATGCACAGTGGTTACAGCATGTAGCGAATGCATGTGAATATACAAAGGTGCATTGCATTAAACAAGTCCAATGAGCGTGAAAAAAATGGCCGGCCTGCCTGCTTTCATCCATCATTTGTTCTAAATTTATAATTAATCAATGAGCTGAGGTGGAGTCTTAGCCAGTGGTACCATCAGGGGTGTGTAATGCACTTTAGGGTAGACAGCCAATCAGCTGCCAGATTCAATCTGTCAATCAAACACAGCAGCCAATCAGAGAGCTGGCCATTGATCAGCAGGCCCTTTATGACATCACAGACAGACCCACGGAACTCTCTGTGCTTGTCTGCTGGCTGGCTGTCAGTTGGGTGGGTGGGCGGCAGAGGGGGAGGATGTACGTCTCGTTTCTCCTGAAAATTGCGATTTTTCGGCGTTTCCGAAAAAAGTCGCGGTCCGACGCGCAAAAGTGGGGTATCGTAGAAATCGCCTTTTAAAGACGCACCTTTCTGGCCCCACAAAAATGGGCATTTCAAATTAGAAACAAGTCAAATTAACAAAATAGTGTGAATAAGTAAGTATTTCAGGGGTGAGTTAGCAGGTTATTGGGGTAGTAAGTCCTGATTTTTTTGGAGGTTGCAGTGACCACTACGCCATTCAAAATAGGCAGGCTTTGGCATAAGCAGTTAGGCCCCGTAGGATGATTTTAGCTAAAATGTGCCCCAACCACTCAAACCGGCTTGTATCTTGCAATGGAAAATATGGGAAACATGACTTAGACAGCAAATGATACACTGTATGCCATGTTTCCAAATTTTTATGCACAGTGGTTACAGCATGAAGCGAATGCATGTGAATATACAAAGGTGCATTGCATTAAACAAGTCCAATGAGCGTGAAAAAAATGGCCGGCCTGCCTGCTTTCATCCATCATTTGTTCTAAATTTATAATTAATCAATGAGCTGAGGTGGAGTCTTAGCCAGTGGTACCATCAGGGGTGTGTAATGCACTTTAGGGTAGACAGCCAATCAGCTGCCAGATTCAATCTGTCAATCAAACACAGCAGCCAATCAGAGAGCTGGCCATTGATCAGCAGGCCCTTTATGACATCACAGACAGACCCACGGAACTCTCTGTGCTTGTCTGCTGGCTGGCTGTCAGTTGGGTGGGTGGGCGGCAGAGGGGGAGGATGTACGTCTCGTTTCTCCTGAAAATTGCTGTTTTTCGGCGTTTCCGGAAAAAGTCGCGGTCCGACGCGCAAAAGTGGGGTATCGTAGAAATCGCCTTTTAAAGACGCACCTTTCTGGCCCCACAAAAATGGGCATTTCAAATTAGAAACAAGTCAAATGAACAAAATAGTGTGAATAAGTAAGTATTTCAGGGGTGAGTTAGCAGGTTATTGGGGTAGTAAGTCCTGATTTTTTTGGAGGTTGCAGTGACCACTACGCCATTCAAAATAGGCAGGCTTTGGCATAAGCAGTTAGGCCCCGTAGGATGATTTTAGCTAAAATGTGCCCCAACCACTCAAACCGGCTTGTATCTTGCAATGGAAAATATGGGAAACATGACTTAGACAGCAAATGATACACTGTATGCCATGTTTCCAAATTTTTATGCACAGTGGTTACAGCATGAAGCGAATGCATGTGAATAAACAAAGGTGCATTGCATTAAACAAGTCCAATGAGCGTGAAAAAAATGGCCGGCCTGCCTGCTTTCATCCATCATTTGTTCTAAATTTATAATTAATCAATGAGCTGAAGTGGAGTCTTAGCCAGTGGTACCATCAGGGGTGTGTAATGCACTTTAGGGTAGACAGCCAATCAGCTGCCAGATTCAATCTGTCAATCAAACACAGCAGCCAATCAGAGAGCTGGCCATTGATCAGCAGGCCCTTTATGACATCACAGACAGACCCACGGAACTCTCTGTGCTTGTCTGCTGGCTGGCTGTCAGTTGGGTGGGTGGGCGGCAGAGGGGGAGGATGTACGTCTCGTTTCTCCTGAAAATTGCTGTTTTTCGGCGTTTCCGGAAAAAGTCGCGGTCCGACGCGCAAAAGTGGGGTATCGTAGAAATCGCCTTTTAAAGACGCACCTTTCTGGCCCCACAAAAATGGGCATTTCAAATTAGAAACAAGTCAAATGAACAAAATAGTGTGAATAAGTAAGTATTTCAGGGGTGAGTTAGCAGGTTATTGGGGTAGTAAGTCCTGATTTTTTTGGAGGTTGCAGTGACCACTACGCCATTCAAAATAGGCAGGCTTTGGCATAAGCAGTTAGGCCCCGTAGGATGATTTTAGCTAAAATGTGCCCCAACCACTCAAACCGGCTTGTATCTTGCAATGGAAAATATGGGAAACATGACTTAGACAGCAAATGATACACTGTATGCCATGTTTCCAAATTTTTATGCACAGTGGTTACAGCATGAAGCGAATGCATGTGAATATACAAAGGTGCATTGCATTAAACAAGTCCAATGAGCGTGAAAAAAATGGCCGGCCTGCCTGCTTTCATCCATCATTTGTTCTAAATTTATAATTAATCAATGAGCTGAGGTGGAGTCTTAGCCAGTGGTACCATCAGGGGTGTGTAATGCACTTTAGGGTAGACAGCCAATCAGCTGCCAGATTCAATCTGTCAATCAAACACAGCAGCCAATCAGAGAGCTGGCCATTGATCAGCAGGCCCTTTATGACATCACAGACAGACCCACGGAACTCTCTGTGCTTGTCTGCTGGCTGGCTGTCAGTTGGGTGGGTGGGCGGCAGAGGGGGAGGATGTACGTCTCGTTTCTCCTGAAAATTGCTGTTTTTCGGCGTTTCCGGAAAAAGTCGCGGTCCGACGCGCAAAAGTGGGGTATCGTAGAAATCGCCTTTTAAAGAGGCACCTTTCTGGCCCCACAAAAATGGCATTTCAAATTAGAAACAAGTCAAATGAACAAAATAGTGTGAATAAGTAAGTATTTCAGGGGTGAGTTAGCAGGTTATTGGGGTAGTAAGTCCTGATTTTTTTGGAGGTTGCAGTGACCACTACGCCATTCAAAATAGGCAGGCTTTGGCATAAGCAGTTAGGCCCCGTAGGATGATTTTAGCTAAAATGTGCCCCAAACACTCAAACCGGCTTGTATCTTGCAATGGAAAATATGGGAAACATGACTTAGACAGCAAATGATACACTGTATGCCATGTTTCCAAATTTTTATTCACAGTGGTTACAGCATGAAGCGAATGCATGTGAATATACAAAGGTGCATTGCATTAAACAAGTCCAATGAGCGTGAAAAAAATGGCCGGCCTGCCTGCTTTCATCCATCATTTGTTCTAAATTTATAATTAATCAATGAGCTGAGGTGGAGTCTTAGCCAGTGGTACCATCAGGGGTGTGTAATGCACTTTAGGGTAGACAGCCAATCAGCTGCCAGATTCAATCTGTCAATCAAACACAGCAGCCAATCAGAGAGCTGGCCATTGATCAGCAGGCCCTTTATGACATCACAGACAGCCAGCCAGCAGACAAGCACAGAGAGTTCCGTGGGTCTGTCAGTTGGGTGGGTGGGCGGCAGAGGGGGAGGATGTACGTCTCGTTTCTCCTGAAAATTGCGGTTTTTCGGCGTTTCCGGAAAAAGTCGCGGTCCGACGCGCAAAAGTGGGGTATCGTAGAAATCGCCTTTTAAAGACGCACCTTTCTGGCCCCACAAAAATGGGCATTTCAAATTAGAAACAAGTCAAATGAACAAAATAGTGTGAATAAGTAAGTATTTCAGGGGTGAGTTAGCAGGTTATTGGGGTAGTAAGTCCTGATTTTTTTGGAGGTTGCAGTGACCACTACGCCATTCAAAATAGGCAGGCTTTAGCATAAGCAGTTAGGCCCGTAGGATGATTTTAGCTAAAATGTGCCCCAAACACTCAAACCGGCTTGTATCTTGCAATGGAAAATATGGGAAACATGACTTAGACAGCAAATGATACACTGTATGCCATGTTTCCAAATTTTTATGCACAGTGGTTACAGCATGAAGCGAATGCATGTGAATATACAAAGGTGCATTGCATTAAACAAGTCCAATGAGCGTGAAAAAAATGGCCGGCCTGCCTGCCTGCTTTCATCCATCATTTGTTCTAAATTTATAATTAATCAATGAGCTGAGGTGGAGTCTTAGCCAGTGGTACCATCAGGGGTGTGTAATGCACTTTAGGGTAGACAGCCAATCAGCTGCCAGATTCAATCTGTCAATCAAACACAGCAGCCAATCAGAGAGCTGGCCATTGATCAGCAGGCCCTTTATGACATCACAGACAGACCCACGGAACTCTCTGTGCTTGTCTGCTGGCTGGCTGTCAGTTGGGTGGGTGGGCGGCAGAGGGGGAGGATGTACGTCTCGTTTCTCCTGAAAATTGCGGTTTTTCGGCGTTTCCGGAAAAAGTCGCGGTCCGACGCGCAAAAGTGGGGTATCGTAGAAATCGCCTTTTAAAGACGCACCTTTCTGGCACCACAAAAATGGGCATTTCAAATTAGAAACAAGTCAAATGAACAAAATAGTGTGAATAAGTAAGTATTTCAGGGGTGAGTTAGCAGGTTATTGGGGTAGTAAGTCCTGATTTTTTTGGATGTTGCAGTGACCACTACGCCATTCAAAATAGGCAGGCTTTGGCATAAGCAGTTAGGCCCCGTAGGATGATTTTAGCTAAAATGTGCCCCAAACACTCAAACCGGCTTGTATCTTGCAATGGAAAATATGGGAAACATGACTTAGACAGCAAATGATACACTGTATGACATGTTTCCAAATTTTTATGCACAGTGGTTACAGCATGAAGCGAATGCATGTGAATATACAAAGGTACATTGCATTAAACAAGTCCAATGAGCGTGAAAAAAATGGCCGGCCTGCCTGCTTTCATCCATCATTTGTTCTAAATTTATAATTAATCAATGAGCTGAGGTGGAGTCTTAGCCAGTGGTACCATCAGGGGTGTGTAATGCACTTTAGGGTAGACAGCCAATCAGCTGCAAGATTCAATCTGTCAATCAAACACAGCAGCCAATCAGAGAGCTGGCCATTGATCAGCAGGCCCTTTATGACATCACAGACAGACCCACGGAACTCTCTGTGCTTGTCTGCTGGCTGGCTGTCAGTTGGGTGGGTGGGCGGCAGAGGGGGAGGATGTACGTCTCGTTTCTCCTGAAAATTGCGGTTTTTCAGCGTTTCCGGAAAAAGTCGCGGTCCGACGCGCAAAAGTGGGGTATCGTAGAAATCGCCTTTTAAAGACGCACCTTTCTGGCCCCACAAAAATGGGCATTTCAAATTAGAAACAAGTCAAATGAACAAAATAGTGTGAATAAGTAAGTATTTCACGGGTGAGTTAGCAGGTTATTGGGGTAGTAAGTCCTGATTTTTTTGGAGGTTGCAGTGACCACTACGCCATTCAAAATAGGCAGGCTTTAGCATAAGCAGTTAGGCCCCGTAGGATGATTTTAGCTAAAATGTGCCCCAAACACTCAAACCGGCTTGTATCTTGCAATGGAAAATATGGGAAACATGACTTAGACAGCAAATGATACACTGTATGCCATGTTTCCAAATTTTTATGCACAGTGGTTACAGCATGAAGCGAATACATGTGAATATACAAAGGTGCATTGCATTAAACAAGTCCAATGAGCGTGAAAAAAATGGCCGGCCTGCCTGCCTGCTTTCATCCATCATTTGTTCTAAATTTATAATTAATCAATGAGCTGAGGTGGAGTCTTAGCCAGTGGTACCATCAGGGGTGTGTAATGCACTTTAGGGTAGACAGCCAATCAGCTGCCAGATTCAATCTGTCAATCAAACACAGCAGCCAATCAGAGAGCTGGCCATTGATCAGCAGGCCCTTTATGACATCACAGACAGACCCACGGAACTCTCTGTGCTTGTTTGCTGGCTGGCTGTCAGTTGGGTGGGTGGGCGGCAGAGGGGGAGGATGTACGTCTCGTTTCTCCTGAAAATTGCGGTTTTTCGGCGTTTCCGGAAAAAGTCGCGGTCCGACGCGCAAAAGTGGGGTATCGTAGAAATCGCCTTTTAAAGACGCACCTTTCTGGCCCCACAAAAATGGGCATTTCAAATTAGAAACAAGTCAAATGAACAAAATAGTGTGAATAAGTAAGTATTTCAGGGGTGAGTTAGCAGGTTATTGGGGTAGTAAGTCCTGATTTTTTTGGATGTTGCAGTGACCACTACGCCATTCAAAATAGGCAGGCTTTGGCATAAGCAGTTAGGCCCCGTAGGATGATTTTAGCTAAAATGTGCCCCAAACACTCAAACCGGCT
Source organism: Crinia signifera (assembly GCF_055691185.1). Lineage (NCBI taxonomy): Eukaryota > Metazoa > Chordata > Amphibia > Anura > Myobatrachidae > Crinia > Crinia signifera. The sequence goes on along the minus strand of NC_139218.1, from coordinate 162,272,785 downwards.
TGTATCTTGCAATGGAAAATATGGGAAACATGACTTAGACAGCAAATGATACACTGTATGCCATGTTTCCAAATTTTTATTCACAGTGGTTACAGCATGAAGCGAATGCATGTGAATATACAAAGGTGCATTGCATTAAACAAGTCCAATGAGCGTGAAAAAAATGGCCGGCCTGCCTGCTTTCATCCATCATTTGATCTAAATTTATAATTAATCAATGAGCTGAGGTGGAGTCTTAGCCAGTGGTACCATCAGGGGTGTGTAATGCACTTTAGGGTAGACAGCCAATCAGCTGCCAGATTCAATCTGTCAATCAAACACAGCAGCCAATCAGAGAGCTGGCCATTGATCAGCAGGCCCTTTATGACATCACAGACAGACCCACGGAACTCTCTGTGCTTGTCTGCTGGCTGGCTGTCAGTTGGGTGGGTGGGCGGCAGAGGGGGAGGATGTACGTCTCGTTTCTCCTGAAAATTGCGGTTTTTCGGCGTTTCTGGAAAAAGTCGCGGTCCGACGCGCAAAAGTGGGGTATCGTAGAAATCGCCTTTTAAAGACGCACCTTTCTGGCCCCACAAAAATGGGCATTTCAAATTAGAAACAAGTCAAATGAACAAAATAGTGTGAATAAGTAAGTATTTCAGGGGTGAGTTAGCAGGTTATTGGGGTAGTAAGTCCTGATTTTTTTGGATGTTGCAGTGACCACTACGCCATTCAAAATAGGCAGGCTTTGGCATAAGCAGTTAGGCCCCGTAGGATGATTTTAGCTAAAATGTGCCCCAAACACTCAAACCGGCTTGTATCTTGCAATGGAAAATATGGGAAACATGACTTAGACAGCAAATGATACACTGTATGACATGTTTCCAAATTTTTATGCACAGTGGTTACAGCATGAAGCGAATGCATGTGAATATACAAAGGTGCATTGCATTAAACAAGTCCAATGAGCGTGAAAAAAATGGCCGGCCTGCCTGCTTTCATCCATCATTTGTTCTAAATTTATAATTAATCAATGAGCTGAGGTGGAGTCTTAGCCAGTGGTACCATCAGGGGTGTGTAATGCACTTTAGGGTAGACAGCCAATCAGCTGCCAGATTCAATCTGTCAATCAAACACAGCAGCCAATCAGAGAGCTGGCCATTGATCAGCAGGCCCTTTATGACATCACAGACAGACCCACGGAACTCTCTGTGCTTGTCTGCTGGCTGGCTGTCAGTTGGGTGGGTGGGCGGCAGAGGGGGAGGATGTACGTCTCGTTTCTCCTGAAAATTGCGGTTTTTCGGCGTTTCTGGAAAAAGTCGCGGTCCGACGCGCAAAAGTGGGGTATCGTAGAAATCGCCTTTTAAAGACGCACCTTTCTGGCCCCACAAAAATGGGCATTTCAAATTAGAAACAAGTCAAATGAACAAAATAGTGTGAATAAGTAAGTATTTCAGGGGTGAGTTAGCAGGTTATTGGGGTAGTAAGTCCTGATTTTTTTGGATGTTGCAGTGACCACTACGCCATTCAAAATAGGCAGGCTTTGGCATAAGCAGTTAGGCCCCGTAGGATGATTTTAGCTAAAATGTGCCCCAAACACTCAAACCGGCTTGTATCTTGCAATGGAAAATATGGGAAACATGACTTAGACAGCAAATGATACACTGTATGACATGTTTCCAAATTTTTATGCACAGTGGTTACAGCATGAAGCGAATGCATGTGAATATACAAAGGTGCATTGCATTAAACAAGTCCAATGAGCGTGAAAAAAATGGCCGGCCTGCCTGCTTTCATCCATCATTTGTTCTAAATTTATAATTAATCAATGAGCTGAGGTGGAGTCTTAGCCAGTGGTACCATCAGGGGTGTGTAATGCACTTTAGGGTAGACAGCCAATCAGCTGCCAGATTCAATCTGTCAATCAAACACAGCAGCCAATCAGAGAGCTGGCCATTGATCAGCAGGCCCTTTATGACATCACAGACAGACCCACGGAACTCTCTGTGCTTGTCTGCTGGCTGGCTGTCAGTTGGGTGGGTGGGCGGCAGAGGGGGAGGATGTACGTCTCGTTTCTCCTGAAAATTGCGGTTTTTCGGCGTTTCCGGAAAAAGTCGCGGTCCGACGCGCAAAAGTGGGGTATCGTAGAAATCGCCTTTTAAAGACGCACCTTTCTGGCCCCACAAAAATGGGCATTTCAAATTAGAAACAAGTCAAATGAACAAAATAGTGTGAATAAGTAAGTATTTCAGGGGTGAGTTAGCAGGTTATTGGGGTAGTAAGTCCTGATTTTTTTGGAGGTTGCAGTGACCACTACGCCATTCAAAATAGGCAGGCTTTAGCATAAGCAGTTAGGCCCGTAGGATGATTTTAGCTAAAATGTGCCCCAAACACTCAAACCGGCTTGTATCTTGCAATGGAAAATATGGGAAACATGACTTAGACAGCAAATGATACACTGTATGCCATGTTTCCAAATTTTTATGCACAGTGGTTACAGCATGAAGCGAATGCATGTGAATATACAAAGGTGCATTGCATTAAACAAGTCCAATGAGCGTGAAAAAAATGGCCGGCCTGCCTGCCTGCTTTCATCCATCATTTGTTCTAAATTTATAATTAATCAATGAGCTGAGGTGGAGTCTTAGCCAGTGGTACCATCAGGGGTGTGTAATGCACTTTAGGGTAGACAGCCAATCAGCTGCCAGATTCAATCTGTCAATCAAACACAGCAGCCAATCAGAGAGCTGGCCATTGATCAGCAGGCCCTTTATGACATCACAGACAGACCCACGGAACTCTCTGTGCTTGTCTGCTGGCTGGCTGTCAGTTGGGTGGGTGGGCGGCAGAGGGGGAGGATGTACGTCTCGTTTCTCCTGAAAATTGCGGTTTTTCGGCGTTTCCGGAAAAAGTCGCGGTCCGACGCGCAAAAGTGGGGTATCGTAGAAATCGCCTTTTAAAGACGCACCTTTCTGGCACCACAAAAATGGGCATTTCAAATTAGAAACAAGTCAAATGAACAAAATAGTGTGAATAAGTAAGTATTTCAGGGGTAAGTTAGCAGGTTATTGGGGTAGTAAGTCCTGATTTTTTTGGATGTTGCAGTGACCACTACGCCATTCAAAATAGGCAGGCTTTGGCATAAGCAGTTAGGCCCCGTAGGATGATTTTAGCTAAAATGTGCCCCAAACACTCAAACCGGCTTGTATCTTGCAATGGAAAATATGGGAAACATGACTTAGACAGCAAATGATACACTGTATGACATGTTTCCAAATTTTTATGCACAGTGGTTACAGCATGAAGCGAATGCATGTGAATATACAAAGGTACATTGCATTAAACAAGTCCAATGAGCGTGAAAAAAATGGCCGGCCTGCCTGCTTTCATCCATCATTTGTTCTAAATTTATAATTAATCAATGAGCTGAGGTGGAGTCTTAGCCAGTGGTACCATCAGGGGTGTGTAATGCACTTTAGGGTAGACAGCCAATCAGCTGCCAGATTCAATCTGTCAATCAAACACAGCAGCCAATCAGAGAGCTGGCCATTGATCAGCAGGCCCTTTATGACATCACAGACAGACCCACAGAACTCTCTGTGCTTGTCTGCTGGCTGGCTGTCAGTTGGGTGGGTGGGCGGCAGAGGGGGAGGATGTACGTCTCGTTTCTCCTGAAAATTGCGGTTTTTCGGCGTTTCCGGAAAAAGTCGCGGTCCGACGCGCAAAAGTGGGGTATCGTAGAAATCGCCTTTTAAAGACGCACCTTTCTGGCCCCACAAAAATGGGCATTTCAAATTAGAAACAAGTCAAATGAACAAAATAGTGTGAATAAGTAAGTATTTCAGGGGTGAGTTAGCAGGTTATTGGGGTAGTAAGTCCTGATTTTTTTGGATGTTGCAGTGACCACTACGCCATTCAAAATAGGCAGGCTTTGGCATAAGCAGTTAGGCCCCGTAGGATGATTTTAGCTAAAATGTGCCCCAAACACTCAAACCGGCTTGTATCTTGCAATGGAAAATATGGGAAACATGACTTAGACAGCAAATGATACACTGTATGCCATGTTTCCAAATTTTTATTCACAGTGGTTACAGCATGAAGCGAATGCATGTGAATATACAAAGGTGCATTGCATTAAACAAGTCCAATGAGCGTGAAAAAAATGGCCGGCCTGCCTGCTTTCATCCATCATTTGATCTAAATTTATAATTAATCAATGAGCTGAGGTGGAGTCTTAGCCAGTGGTACCATCAGGGGTGTGTAATGCACTTTAGGGTAGACAGCCAATCAGCTGCCAGATTCAATCTGTCAATCAAACACAGCAGCCAATCAGAGAGCTGGCCATTGATCAGCAGGCCCTTTATGACATCACAGACAGACCCACGGAACTCTCTGTGCTTGTCTGCTGGCTGGCTGTCAGTTGGGTGGGTGGGCGGCAGAGGGGGAGGATGTACGTCTCGTTTCTCCTGAAAATTGCAGTTTTTCGGCGTTTCTGGAAAAAGTCGCGGTCCGACGCGCAAAAGTGGGGTATCGTAGAAATCGCCTTTTAAAGACGCACCTTTCTGGCCCCACAAAAATGGGCATTTCAAATTAGAAACAAGTCAAATGAACAAAATAGTGTGAATAAGTAAGTATTTCAGGGGTGAGTTAGCAGGTTATTGGGGTAGTAAGTCCTGATTTTTTTGGATGTTGCAGTGACCACTACGCCATTCAAAATAGGCAGGCTTTGGCATAAGCAGTTAGGCCCCGTAGGATGATTTTAGCTAAAATGTGCCCCAAACACTCAAACCGGCTTGTATCTTGCAATGGAAAATATGGGAAACATGACTTAGACAGCAAATGATACACTGTATGACATGTTTCCAAATTTTTATGCACAGTGGTTACAGCATGAAGCGAATGCATGTGAATATACAAAGGTGCATTGCATTAAACAAGTCCAATGAGCGTGAAAAAAATGGCCGGCCTGCCTGCTTTCATCCATCATTTGTTCTAAATTTATAATTAATCAATGAGCTGAGGTGGAGTCTTAGCCAGTGGTACCATCAGGGGTGTGTAATGCACTTTAGGGTAGACAGCCAATCAGCTGCCAGATTCAATCTGTCAATCAAACACAGCAGCCAATCAGAGAGCTGGCCATTGATCAGCAGGCCCTTTATGACATCACAGACAGACCCACGGAACTCTCTGTGCTTGTCTGCTGGCTGGCTGTCAGTTGGGTGGGTGGGCGGCAGAGGGGGAGGATGTACGTCTCGTTTCTCCTGAAAATTGCGGTTTTTCGGCGTTTCCGGAAAAAGTCGCGGTCCGACGCGCAAAAGTGGGGTATCGTAGAAATCGCCTTTTAAAGACGCACCTTTCTGGCCCCACAAAAATGGGCATTTCAAATTAGAAACAAGTCAAATGAACAAAATAGTGTGAATAAGTAAGTATTTCAGGGGTGAGTTAGCAGGTTATTGGGGTAGTAAGTCCTGATTTTTTTGGATGTTGCAGTGACCACTACGCCATTCAAAATAGGCAGGCTTTGGCATAAGCAGTTAGGCCCCGTAGGATGATTTTAGCTAAAATGTGCCCCAAACACTCAAACCGGCTTGTATCTTGCAATGGAAAATATGGGAAACATGACTTAGACAGCAAATGATACACTGTATGACATGTTTCCAAATTTTTATGCACAGTGGTTACAGCATGAAACGAATGCATGTGAATATACAAAGGTGCATTGCATTAAACAAGTCCAATGAGCGTGAAAAAAATGGCCGGCCTGCCTGCTTTCATCCATCATTTGTTCTAAATTTATAATTAATCAATGAGCTGAGGTGGAGTCTTAGCCAGTGGTACCATCAGGGGTGTGTAATGCACTTTAGGGTAGACAGCCAATCAGCTGCCAGATTCAATCTGTCAATCAAACACAGCAGCCAATCAGAGAGCTGGCCATTGATCAGCAGGCCCTTTATGACATCACAGACAGACCCACGGAACTCTCTGTGCTTGTCTGCTGGCTGGCTGTCAGTTGGGTGGGTGGGCGGCAGAGGGGGAGGATGTACGTCTCGTTTCTCCTGAAAATTGCGGTTTTTCGGCGTTTCTGGAAAAAGTCGCGGTCCGACGCGCAAAAGTGGGGTATCGTAGAAATCGCCTTTTAAAGACGCACCTTTCTGGCCCCACAAAAATGGGCATTTCAAATTAGAAACAAGTCAAATGAACAAAATAGTGTGAATAAGTAAGTATTTCAGGGGTGAGTTAGCAGGTTATTGGGGTAGTAAGTCCTGATTTTTTTGGATGTTGCAGTGACCACTACGCCATTCAAAATAGGCAGGCTTTGGCATAAGCAGTTAGGCCCCGTAGGATGATTTTAGCTAAAATGTGCCCCAAACACTCAAACCGGCTTGTATCTTGCAATGGAAAATATGGGAAACATGACTTAGACAGCAAATGATACACTGTATGACATGTTTCCAAATTTTTATGCACAGTGGTTACAGCATGAAGCGAATGCATGTGAATATACAAAGGTGCATTGCATTAAACAAGTCCAATGAGCGTGAAAAAAATGGCCGGCCTGCCTGCTTTCATCCATCATTTGTTCTAAATTTATAATTAATCAATGAGCTGAGGTGGAGTCTTAGCCAGTGGTACCATCAGGGGTGTGTAATGCACTTTAGGGTAGACAGCCAATCAGCTGCCAGATTCAATCTGTCAATCAAACACAGCAGCCAATCAGAGAGCTGGCCATTGATCAGCAGGCCCTTTATGACATCACAGACAGACCCACGGAACTCTCTGTGCTTGTCTGCTGGCTGGCTGTCAGTTGGGTGGGTGGGCGGCAGAGGGGGAGGATGTACGTCTCGTTTCTCCTGAAAATTGCGGTTTTTCGGCGTTTCCGGAAAAAGTCGCGGTCCGACGCGCAAAAGTGGGGTATCGTAGAAATCGCCTTTTAAAGACGCACCTTTCTGGCCCCACAAAAATGGGCATTTCAAATTAGAAACAAGTCAAATGAACAAAATAGTGTGAATAAGTAAGTATTTCAGGGGTGAGTTAGCAGGTTATTGGGGTAGTAAGTCCTGATTTTTTTGGAGGTTGCAGTGACCACTACGCCATTCAAAATAGGCAGGCTTTAGCATAAGCAGTTAGGCCCGTAGGATGATTTTAGCTAAAATGTGCCCCAAACACTCAAACCGGCTTGTATCTTGCAATGGAAAATATGGGAAACATGACTTAGACAGCAAATGATACACTGTATGCCATGTTTCCAAATTTTTATGCACAGTGGTTACAGCATGAAGCGAATGCATGTGAATATACAAAGGTGCATTGCATTAAACAAGTCCAATGAGCGTGAAAAAAATGGCCGGCCTGCCTGCCTGCTTTCATCCATCATTTGTTCTAAATTTATAATTAATCAATGAGCTGAGGTGGAGTCTTAGCCAGTGGTACCATCAGGGGTGTGTAATGCACTTTAGGGTAGACAGCCAATCAGCTGCCAGATTCAATCTGTCAATCAAACACAGCAGCCAATCAGAGAGCTGGCCATTGATCAGCAGGCCCTTTATGACATCACAGACAGACCCACGGAACTCTCTGTGCTTGTCTGCTGGCTGGCTGTCAGTTGGGTGGGTGGGCGGCAGAGGGGGAGGATGTACGTCTCGTTTCTCCTGAAAATTGCGGTTTTTCGGCGTTTCCGGAAAAAGTCGCGGTCCGACGCGCAAAAGTGGGGTATCGTAGAAATCGCCTTTTAAAGACGCACCTTTCTGGCCCCACAAAAATGGGCATTTCAAATTAGAAACAAGTCAAATGAACAAAATAGTGTGAATAAGTAAGTATTTCAGGGGTGAGTTAGCAGGTTATTGGGGTAGTAAGTCCTGATTTTTTTGGATGTTGCAGTGACCACTACGCCATTCAAAATAGGCAGGCTTTGGCATAAGCAGTTAGGCCCCGTAGGATGAATTTATCTAAAATGTGCCCCAAACACTCAAACCGGCTTGTATCTTGCAATGGAAAATATGGGAAACATGACTTAGACAGCAAATGATACACTGTATGACATGTTTCCAAATTTTTATGCACAGTGGTTACAGCATGAAGCGAATGCATGTGAATATACAAAGGTGCATTGCATTAAACAAGTCCAATGAGCGTGAAAAAAATGGCCGGCCTGCCTGCTTTCATCCATCATTTGTTCTAAATTTATAATTAATCAATGAGCTGAGGTGGAGTCTTAGCCAGTGGTACCATCAGGGGTGTGTAATGCACTTTAGGGTAGACAGCCAATCAGCTGCCAGATTCAATCTGTCAATCAAACACAGCAGCCAATCAGAGAGCTGGCCATTGATCAGCAGGCCCTTTATGACATCACAGACAGACCCACGGAACTCTCTGTGCTTGTCTGCTGGCTGGCTGTCAGTTGGGTGGGTGGGCGGCAGAGGGGGAGGATGTACGTCTCGTTTCTCCTGAAAATTGCGGTTTTTCGGCGTTTCCGGAAAAAGTCGCGGTCCGACGCGCAAAAGTGGGGTATCGTAGAAATCGCCTTTTAAAGACGCACCTTTCTGGCCCCACAAAAATGGGCATTTCAAATTAGAAACAAGTCAAATGAACAAAATAGTGTGAATAAGTAAGTATTTCAGGGGTGAGTTAGCAGGTTATTGGGGTAGTAAGTCCTGATTTTTTTGGAGGTTGCAGTGACCACTACGCCATTCAAAATAGGCAGGCTTTAGCATAAGCAGTTAGGCCCGTAGGATGATTTTAGCTAAAATGTGCCCCAAACACTCAAACCGGCTTGTATCTTGCAATGGAAAATATGGGAAACATGACTTAGACAGCAAATGATACACTGTATGACATGTTTCCAAATTTTTATGCACAGTGGTTACAGCATGAAGCGAATGCATGTGAATATACAAAGGTACATTGCATTAAACAAGTCCAATGAGCGTGAAAAAAATGGCCGGCCTGCCTGCTTTCATCCATCATTTGTTCTAAATTTATAATTAATCAATGAGCTGAGGTGGAGTCTTAGCCAGTGGTACCATCAGGGGTGTGTAATGCACTTTAGGGTAGACAGCCAATCAGCTGCAAGATTCAATCTGTCAATCAAACACAGCAGCCAATCAGAGAGCTGGCCATTGATCAGCAGGCCCTTTATGACATCACAGACAGACCCACGGAACTCTCTGTGCTTGTCTGCTGGCTGGCTGTCAGTTGGGTGGGTGGGCGGCAGAGGGGGAGGATGTACGTCTCGTTTCTCCTGAAAATTGCGGTTTTTCAGCGTTTCCGGAAAAAGTCGCGGTCCGACGCGCAAAAGTGGGGTATCGTAGAAATCGCCTTTTAAAGACGCACCTTTCTGGCCCCACAAAAATGGGCATTTCAAATTAGAAACAAGTCAAATGAACAAAATAGTGTGAATAAGTAAGTATTTCACGGGTGAGTTAGCAGGTTATTGGGGTAGTAAGTCCTGATTTTTTTGGAGGTTGCAGTGACCACTACGCCATTCAAAATAGGCAGGCTTTAGCATAAGCAGTTAGGCCCCGTAGGATGATTTTAGCTAAAATGTGCCCCAAACACTCAAACCGGCTTGTATCTTGCAATGGAAAATATGGGAAACATGACTTAGACAGCAAATGATACACTGTATGCCATGTTTCCAAATTTTTATGCACAGTGGTTACAGCATGAAGCAAATACATGTGAATATACAAAGGTGCATTGCATTAAACAAGTCCAATGAGCGTGAAAAAAATGGCCGGCCTGCCTGCTTTCATCCATCATTTGTTCTAAATTTATAATTAATCAATGAGCTGAGGTGGAGTCTTAGCCAGTGGTACCATCAGGGGTGTGTAATGCACTTTAGGGTAGACAGCCAATCAGCTGCCAGATTCAATCTGTCAATCAAACACAGCAGCCAATCAGAGAGCTGGCCATTGATCAGCAGGCCCTTTATGACATCACAGACAGACCCACGGAACTCTCTGTGCTTGTCTGCTGGCTGGCTGTCAGTTGGGTGGGTGGGCGGCAGAGGGGGAGGATGTACGTCTCGTTTCTCCTGAAAATTGCGGTTTTTCTGCGTTTCCGGAAAAAGTCGCGGTCCGACGCGCAAAAGTGGGGTATCGTAGAAATTGCCTTTTAAAGACGCATCTTTCTGGCCCCACAAAAATGGGCATTTCAAATTAGAAACAGGTCAAATGAACAAAATAGTGTGAATAAGTAAGTATTTTAGGGGTGAGTTAGCAGGTTATTGGGGTAGTAAGTCCTGATTTTTTTGGATGTTGCAGTGACCACTACGCCATTCAAAATAGGCAGGCTTTAGCATAAGCAGTTAGGCCCCGTAGGATGATTTTAGCTAAAATGTGCCCCAAACACTCAAACCGGCTTGTATCTTGCAATGGAAAATATGGGAAACATGACTTAGACAGCAAATGATACACTGTATGCCATGTTTCCAAATTTTTATGCACAGTGGTTACAGCATGAAGCGAATGCATGTGAATATACAAAGGTGCATTGCATTAAACAAGTCCAATGAGCGTGAAAAAAATGGCCGGCCTGCCTGCTTTCATCCATCATTTGTTCTAAATTTATAATTAATCAATGAGCTGAGGTGGAGTCTTAGCCAGTGGTACCATCAGGGGTGTGTAATGCACTTTAGGGTAGACAGCCAATCAGCTGCCAGATTCAATCTGTCAATCAAACACAGCAGCCAATCAGAGAGCTGGCCATTGATCAGCAGGCCCTTTATGACATCACAGACAGACCCACGGAACTCTCTGCGCTTGTCTGCTGGCTGGCTGTCAGTTGGGTGGGTGGGCGGCAGAGGGGGAGGATGTACGTCTCGTTTCTCCTGAAAATTGCGGCTTTTCGGGGTTTCCGGAAAAAGTGACGGTCCGACGCGCAAAAGTGGGGTATCGTAGAAATCGCCTTTTAAAGACGCACCTTTCTGGCCCCACAAAAATGGGCATTTCAAATTAGAAACAAGTCAAATGAACAAAATAGTGTGAATAAGTAAGTATTTCAGGGGTGAGTTAGCAGGTTATTGGGGTAGTAAGTCCTGATTTTTTTGGAGGTTGCAGTGACCACTACGCCATTCAAAATAGGCAGGCTTTAGCATAAGCAGTTAGGCCCCGTAGGATGATTTTAGCTAAAATGTGCCCCAAACACTCAAACCGGCTTGTATCTTGCAATGGAAAATATGGGAAACATGACTTAGAGAGCAAATGATACACTGTATGCCATGTTTCCAAATTTTTATGCACAGTGGTTACAGCATGAAGCGAATGCATGTGAATATACACAGGTGCATTGCATTAAACAAGTCCAATGAGCGTGAAAAAAATGGCCGGCCTGCCTGCTTTCATCCATCATTTGTTCTAAATTTATAATTAATCAATGAGCTGAGGTGGAGTCTTAGCCAGTGGTACCATCAGGGGTGTGTAATGCACGTTAGGGTAGACAGCCAATCAGCTGCCAGATTCAATCTGTCAATCAAACACAGCAGCCAATCAGAGAGCTGGCCATTGATTAGCAGGCCCTTTATGACATCACAGACAGACCCACGGAACTCTCTGTGCTTGTCTGCTGGCTGGCTGTCAGTTGGGTGGGTGGGCGGCAGAGGGGGAGGATGTACGTCTCGTTTCTCCTGAAAATTGCGGTTTTTCGGCGTTTCCGGAAAAAGTCGCGGTCCGACGCGCAAAAGTGGGGTATCGTAGAAATCGCCTTTTAAAGACACACCTTTCTGGCCCCACAAAAATGGGCATTTCAAATTAGAAACAAGTCAAATGAACAAAATAGTGTGAATAAGTAAGTATTTCAGGGGTGAGTTAGCAGGTTATTGGGGTAGTAAGTCCTGATTTTTTTGGAGGTTGCAGTGACCACTACGCCATTCAAAATAGGCAGGCTTTAGCATAAGCAGTTAGGCCCCGTAGGATGATTTTAGCTAAAATGTGCCCCAAACACTCAAACCGGCTTGTATCTTGCAATGGAAAATATGGGAAACATGACTTAGAGAGCAAATGATACACTGTATGCCATGTTTCCAAATTTTTATGCACAGTGGTTACAGCATGAAGCGAATGCATGTGAATATACACAGGTGCATTGCATTAAACAAGTCCAATGAGCGTGAAAAAAATGGCCGGCCTGCCTGCTTTCATCCATCATTTGTTCTAAATTTATAATTAATCAATGAGCTGAGGTGGAGTCTTAGCCAGTGGTACCATCAGGGGTGTGTAATGCACGTTAGGGTAGACAGCCAATCAGCTGCCAGATTCAATCTGTCAATCAAACACAGCAGCCAATCAGAGAGCTGGCCATTGATTAGCAGGCCCTTTATGACATCACAGACAGACCCACGGAACTCTCTGTGCTTGTCTGCTGGCTGGCTGTCAGTTGGGTGGGTGGGCGGCAGAGGGGGAGGATGTACGTCTCGTTTCTCCTGAAAATTGCGGTTTTTCGGCGTTTCCGGAAAAAGTCGCGGTCCGACGCGCAAAAGTGGGGTATCGTAGAAATCGCCTTTTAAAGACACACCTTTCTGGCCCCACAAAAATGGGCATTTCAAATTAGAAACAAGTCAAATGAACAAAATAGTGTGAATAAGTAAGTATTTCAGGGGTGAGTTAGCAGGTTATTGGGGTAGTAAGTCCTGATTTTTTTGGAGGTTGCAGTGACCACTACGCCATTCAAAATAGGCAGGCTTTGGCATAAGCAGTTAGGCCCCATAGGATGATTTTAGCTAAAATGTGCCCCAAACTCTCAAACCGGCTTGTATCTTGCAATGGAAAATATGGAAAAAATGACTTAGACAGCAAATGATACACTGTATGCCATGTTTCCAAATTTTTATGCACAGTGGTTACAGCATGAAGCAAATGCATGTGAATATACAAAGGTGCATTGCATTAAACAAGTCCAATGAGCGTGAAAAAAATGGCCGGCCTGCCTGCTTTCATCCATCATTTGTTCTAAATTTATAATTAATCAATGAGCTGAGGTGGAGTCTTAGCCAGTGGTACCATCAGGGGTGTGTAATGCACTTTAGGGTAGACAGCCAATCAGCTGCCAGATTCAATCTGTCAATCAAACACAGCAGCCAATCAGAGAGCTGGCCATTGATCAGCAGGCCCTTTATGACATCACAGACAGACCCACGGAACTCTCTGTGCTTGTCTGCTGGCTGTCAGTTGGGTGGGTGGGCGGCAGAGGGGGAGGATGTACGTCTCGTTTCTCCTGAAAATTGCGGCTTTTCGGGGTTTCCGGAAAAAGTGACGGTCCGACGCGCAAAAGTGGGGTATCGTAGAAATCGCCTTTTAAAGACGCACCTTTCTGGCCCCACAAAAATGGGCATTTCAAATTAGAAACAAGTCAAATGAACAAAATAGTGTGAATAAGTAAGTATTTCAGGGGTGAGTTAGCAGGTTATTGGGGTAGTAAGTCCTGATTTTTTTGGAGGTTGCAGTGACCACTACGCCATTCAAAATAGGCAGGCTTTAGCATAAGCAGTTAGGCCCCGTAGGATGATTTTAGCTAAAATGTGCCCCAAACACTAAAACCGGCTTGTATCTTGCAATGGAAAATATGGGAAACATGACTTAGACAGCAAATGATACACTGTATGCCATGTTTCCAAATTTTTCTGCACAGTGGTTACAGCATGAAGCGAATGCATGTGAATATACAAAGGTGCATTGCATTAAACAAGTCCAATGAGCGTGAAAAAAATGGCCGGCCTGCCTGCTTTCATCCATCATTTGTTCTAAATTTATAATTAATCAATAAGCTGAGGTGGAGTCTTAGCCAGTGGTACCATCAGGGGTGTGTAATGCACTTTAGGGTAGACAGCCAATCAGCTGCCAGATTCAATCTGTCAATCAAACACAGCAGCCAATCAGAGAGCTGGCCATTGATCAGCAGGCCCTTTATGACATCACAGACAGACCCACGGAACTCTCTGTGCTTGTCTGCTGGCTGGCTGTCAGTTGGGTGGGTGGGCGGCAGAGGGGGAGGATGTACGTCTCGTTTCTCCTGAAAATTGCGGTTTTTCGGCGTTTCCGGAAAAAGTCGCGGTCCGACGCGCAAAAGTGGGGTATCGTAGAAATCGCCTTTTAAAGACGCACCTTTCTGGCCCCACAAAAATGGGCATTTCAAATTAGAAACAAGTCAAATGAACAAAATAGTGTGAATAAGTAAGTATTTCAGGGGTGAGTTAGCAGGTTATTGGGGTAGTAAGTCCTGATTTTTTTGGAGGTTGCAGTGACCACTACGCCATTCAAAATAGGCAGGCTTTGGCATAAGCAGTTAGGCCCCGTAGGATGATTTTAGCTAAAATGTGCCCCAAACACTCAAACCGGCTTGTATCTTGCAATGGAAAATATGGGAAACATGACTTAGACAGCAAATGATACACTGTATGCCATGTTTCCAAATTTTTATGCACAGTGGTTACAGCATGAAGCGAATGCATGTGAATATACAAAGGTGCATTGCATTAAACAAGTCCAATGAGCGTGGAAAAAAATGGCCGGCCTGCCTGCTTTCATCCATCATTTGTTCTAAATTTATAATTAATCAATGAGCTGAGGTGGAGTCTTAGCCAGTGGTACCATCAGGGGTGTGTAATGCACTTTAGGGTAGACAGCCAATCAGCTGCCAGATTCAATCTGTCAATCAAACACAGCAGCCAATCAGAGAGCTGGCCATTGATCAGCAGGCCCTTTATGACATCACAGACAGACCCACGGAACTCTCTGTGCTTGTCTGCTGGCTGGCTGTCAGTTGGGTGGGTGGGCGGCAGAGGGGGAGGATGTACGTCTCGTTTCTCCTGAAAATTGCGGTTTTTCGGCGTTTCCGGAAAAAGTCGCGGTCCGACGCGCAAAAGTGGGGTATCGTAGAAATCGCCTTTTAAAGACGCACCTTTCTGGCCCCACAAAAATGGGCATTTCAAATTAGAAACAAGTCAAATGAACAAAATAGTGTGAATAAGTAAGTATTTTAGGGGTGAGTTAGCAGGTTATTGGGGTAGTAAGTCCTGATTTTTTTGGAGGTTGCAGTGACCACTACGCCATTCAAAATAGGCAGGCTTTGGCATAAGCAGTTAGGCCCCGTAGGATGATTTTAGCTAAAATGTGCCCCAAACACTCAAACCGGCTTGTATCTTGCAATGGAAAATATGGGAAACATGACTTAGACAGCAAATGATACACTGTATGCCATGTTTCCAAATTTTTATGCACAGTGGTTACAGCATGAAGCGAATGCATGTGAATATACAAAGGTGCATTGCATTAAACAAGTCCAATGAGCGTGAAAAAAATGGCCGGCCTGCCTGCTTTTATCCATCATTTGTTCTAAATTTATAATTAATCAATGAGCTGAGGTGGAGTCTTAGCCAGTGGTACCATCAGGGGTGTGTAATGCACTTTAGGGTAGACAGCCAATCAGCTGCCAGATTCAATCTGTCAATCAAACACAGCAGCCAATCAGAGAGCTGGCCATTGATCAGCAGGCCCTTTATGACATCACAGACAGACCCACGGAACTCTTTGTGCTTGTCTGCTGGCTGGCTGTCAGTTGGGTGGGTGGGCGGCAGAGGGGGAGGATGTACGTCTCGTTTCTCCTGAAAATTGCGGTTTTTCGGCGTTTCCGGAAAAAGTCGCAGTCCGACGCGCAAAAGTGGGGTATCGTAGAAATCGCCTTTTAAAGACGCACCTTTCTGGCCCCACAAAAATGGGCATTTCAAATTAGAAACAAGTCAAATGAACAAAATAGTGTGAATAAGTAAGTATTTCAGGGGTGAGTTAGCAGGTTATTGGGGTAGTAAGTCCTGATTTTTTTGGAGGTTGCAGTGACCACTACGCCATTCAAAATAGGCAGGCTTTGGCATAAGCAGTTAGGCCCCGTAAGATGATTTTAGCTAAAATGTGCCCTAAACACTCAAACCGGCTTGTATCTTGCAATGGAAAATATGGGAAACATGACTTAGACAGCAAATGATACACTGTATGCCATGTTTCCAAATTTTTATGCACAGTGGTTACAGCATGAAGCGAATGCATGTGAATATACAAAGGTGCATTGCATTAAACAAGTCCAATGAGCGTGAAAAAAATGGCCGGCCTGCCTGCTTTCATCCATCATTTGTTCTAAATTTATAATTAATCAATAAGCTGAGGTGGAGTCTTAGCCAGTGGTACCATCAGGGGTGTGTAATGCACTTTAGGGTAGACAGCCAATCAGCTGCAAGATTCAATCTGTCAATCAAACACAGCAGCCAATCAGAGAGCTGGCCATTGATCAGCAGGCCCTTTATGACATCACAGACAGACCCACGGAACTCTCTGTGCTTGTCTGCTGGCTGGCTGTCAGTTGGGTGGGTGGGCGGCAGAGGGGGAGGATGTACGTCTTGTTTCTCCTGAAAATTGCGGTTTTTCGGCGTTTCCGGAAAAAGTCGCGGTCCGACGCGCAAAAGTGGGGTATCGTAGAAATCGCCTTTTAAAGACGCACCTTTCTGGCCCCACAAAAATGGGCATTTCAAATTAGAAACAAGTCAAATGAACAAAATAGTGTGAATAAGTAAGTATTTCAGGGGTGAGTTAGCAGGTTATTGGGGTAGTAAGTCCTGATTTTTTTGGAGGTTGCAGTGACCACTACGCCATTCAAAATAGGCAGGCTTTGGCATAAGCAGTTAGGCCCCGTAGGATGATTTTAGCTAAAATGTGCCCCAAACACTCAAACCGGCTTGTATCTTGCAATGGAAAATATGGGAAACATGACTTAGACAGCAAATGATACACTGTATGCCATGTTTCCAAATTTTTATGCACAGTGGTTACAGCATGAAGCGAATGCATGTGAATATACAAAGGTGCATTGCATTAAACAAGTCCAATGAGCGTGGAAAAAAATGGCCGGCCTGCCTGCTTTCATCCATCATTTGTTCTAAATTTATAATTAATCAATGAGCTGAGGTGGAGTCTTAGCCAGTGGTACCATCAGGGGTGTGTAATGCACTTTAGGGTAGACAGCCAATCAGCTGCCAGATTCAATCTGTCAATCAAACACAGCAGCCAATCAGAGAGCTGGCCATTGATCAGCAGGCCCTTTATGACATCACAGACAGACCCACGGAACTCTCTGTGCTTGTCTGCTGGCTGGCTGTCAGTTGGGTGGGTGGGCGGCAGAGGGGGAGGATGTACGTCTCGTTTCTCCTGAAAATTGCGGTTTTTCGGCGTTTCCGGAAAAAGTCGCGGTCCGACGCGCAAAAGTGGGGTATCGTAGAAATCGCCTTTTAAAGACGCACCTTTCTGGCCCCACAAAAATGGGCATTTCAAATTAGAAACAAGTCAAATGAACAAAATAGTGTGAATAAGTAAGTATTTCAGGGGTGAGTTAGCAGGTTATTGGGGTAGTAAGTCCTGATTTTTTTGGAGGTTGCAGTGACCACTACGCCATTCAAAATAGGCAGGCTTTGGCATAAGCAGTTAGGCCCCGTAGGATGATTTTAGCTAAAATGTGCCCCAAACACTCAAACCGGCTTGTATCTTGCAATGGAAAATATGGGAAACATGACTTAGACAGCAAATGATACACTGTATGCCATGTTTCCAAATGTTTATGCACAGTGGTTACAGCATGAAGCGAATGCATGTGAATATACCAAGGTGCATTGCATTAAACAAGTCCAATGAGCGTGAAAAAAATGGCCGGCCTGCCTGCTTTCATCCATCATTTGTTCTAAATTTATAATTAATCAATGAGCTGAGGTGGAGTCTTAGCCAGTGGTACCATCAGGGGTGTGTAATGCACTTTAGGGTAGACAGCCAATCAGCTGCCAGATTCAATCTGTCAATCAAACACAGCAGCCAATCAGAGAGCTGGCCATTGATCAGCAGGCCCTTTATGACATCACAGACAGACCCACGGAACTCTCTGTGCTTGTCTGCTGGCTGGCTGTCAGTTGGGTGGGCGGCAGAGGGGGAGGATGTACGTCTCGTTTCTCCTGAAAATTGCGGTTTTTCGGCGTTTCCGGAAAAAGTCGCGGTCCGACGCGCAAAAGTGGGGTATCGTAGAAATCGCCTTTTAAAGACGCACCTTTCTGGCCCCACAAAAATGGGCATTTCAAATTAGAAACAAGTCAAATGAACAAAATAGTGTGAATAAGTAAGTATTTCAGGGGTGAGTTAGCAGGTTATTGGGGTAGTAAGTCCTGATTTTTTTGGAGGTTGCAGTGACCACTACGCCATTCAAAATAGGCAGGCTTTGGCATAAGCAGTTAGGCCCCGTAAGATGATTTTAGCTAAAATGTGCCCCAAACACTCAAACCGGCTTGTATCTTGCAATGGAAAATATGGGAAACATGACTAAAGGTGCCCATACACGTTACAATTATTGTATACAATATTGTATACAATATCGCATCTCATCCGATCTGGGTTTTGCGATGACATCAAATGAGATGAGATCTAGTACAAAAAGTACGTGCTGCACATACTTTTTGTACTAGATCTCATCTCATCTGATGTCATCGCAAAACCGAGATCGGATGAGATGCGATATTGTATACAATATTGTATACAATAATTGTAACGTGTATGGGCACCTTTAGACAGCAAATGATACACTGTATGCCATGTTTCCAAATTTTTATGCACAGTGGTTACAGCATGAAGCGAATGCATGTGAATATACAAAGGTGCATTGCATTAAACAAGTCCAATGAGCGTGAAAAAAATGGCCGGCCTGCCTGCTTTCATCCATCATTTGTTCTAAATTTATAATTAATCAATGAGCTGAGGTGGAGTCTTAGCCAGTAGTACCATCAGGGGTGTGTAATGCACTTTAGGGTAGACAGCCAATCAGCTGCCAGATTCAATCTGTCAATCAAACACAGCAGCCAATCAGAGAGCTGGCCATTGATCAGCAGGCCCTTTATGACATCACAGACAGACCCACGGAACTCTCTGTGCTTGTCTGCTGGCTGGCTGTTAGTTGGGTGGGTGGGCGGCAGAGGGGGAGGATGTACGTCTCGTTTCTCCTGAAAATTGCGGTTTTTCGGCGTTTCCGGAAAAAGTCGCGGTCCGACGCGCAAAAGTGGGGTATCGTAGAAATCGCCTTTTAAAGACGCACCTTTCTGGCCCCACAAAAATGGGCATTTCAAATTAGAAACAAGTCAAATGAACAAAATAGTGTGAATAAGTAAGTATTTTAGGGGTGAGTTAGCAGGTTATTGGGGTAGTAAGTCCTGATTTTTTTGGAGGTTGCAGTGACCACTACGCCATTCAAAATAGGCAGGCTTTGGCATAAGCAGTTAGGCCCCGTAGGATGATTTTAGCTAAAATGTGCCCCAAACACTCAAACCGGCTTGTATCTTGCAATGGAAAATATGGGAAACATGACTTAGACAGCAAATGATACACTGTATGCCATGTTTCCAAATTTTTATGCACAGTGGTTACAGCATGAAGCGAATGCATGTGAATATACAAAGGTGCATTGCATTAAACAAGTCCAATGAGCGTGAAAAAAATGGCCGGCCTGCCTGCTTTCATCCATCATTTGTTCTAAATTTATAATTAATCAATGAGCTGAGGTGGAGTCTTAGCCAGTAGTACCATCAGGGGTGTGTAATGCACTTTAGGGTAGACAGCCAATCAGCTGCCAGATTCAATCTGTCAATCAAACACAGCAGCCAATCAGAGAGCTGGCCATTGATCAGCAGGCCCTTTATGACATCACAGACAGACCCACGGAACTCTCTGTGCTTGTCTGCTGGCTGGCTGTTAGTTGGGTGGGTGGGCGGCAGAGGGGGAGGATGTACGTCTCGTTTCTCCTGAAAATTGCGGTTTTTCGGCGTTTCCGGAAAAAGTCGCGGTCCGACGCGCAAAAGTGGGGTATCGTAGAAATCGCCTTTTAAAGACGCACCTTTCTGGCCCCACAAAAATGGGCATTTCAAATTAGAAACAAGTCAAATGAACAAAATAGTGTGAATAAGTAAGTATTTTAGGGGTGAGTTAGCAGGTTATTGGGGTAGTAAGTCCTGATTTTTTTGGAGGTTGCAGTGACCACTACGCCATTCAAAATAGGCAGGCTTTGGCATAAGCAGTTAGGCCCCGTAGGATGATTTTAGCTAAAATGTGCCCCAAACACTCAAACCGGCTTGTATCTTGCAATGGAAAATATGGGAAACATGACTTAGACAGCAAATGATACACTGTATGCCATGTTTCCAAATTTTTATGCACAGTGGTTACAGCATGAAGCGAATGCATGTGAATATACAAAGGTGCATTGCATTAAACAAGTCCAATGAGCGTGAAAAAAATGGCCGGCCTGCCTGCTTTTATCCATCATTTGTTCTAAATTTATAATTAATCAATGAGCTGAGGTGGAGTCTTAGCCAGTGGTACCATCAGGGGTGTGTAATGCACTTTAGGGTAGACAGCCAATCAGCTGCCAGATTCAATCTGTCAATCAAACACAGCAGCCAATCAGAGAGCTGGCCATTGATCAGCAGGCCCTTTATGACATCACAGACAGACCCACGGAACTCTTTGTGCTTGTCTGCTGGCTGGCTGTCAGTTGGGTGGGTGGGCGGCAGAGGGGGAGGATGTACGTCTCGTTTCTCCTGAAAATTGCGGTTTTTCGGCGTTTCCGGAAAAAGTCGCGGTCCGACGCGCAAAAGTGGGGTATCGTAGAAATCGCCTTTTAAAGACGCACCTTTCTGGCCCCACAAAAATAGGCATTTCAAATTAGAAACAAGTCAAATGAACAAAATAGTGTGAATAAGTAAGTATTTCAGGGGTGAGTTAGCAGGTTATTGGGGTAGTAAGTCCTGATTTTTTTGGAGGTTGCAGTGACCACTACGCCATTTAAAATAGGCAGGCTTTGGCATAAGCAGTTAGGCCCCGTAGGATGATTTTAGCTAAAATGTGCCCCAAACACTCAAACCGGCTTGTATCTTGCAATGGAAAATATGGGAAACATGACTTAGACAGCAAATGATACACTGTATGCCATGTTTCCAAATTTTTATGCACAGTGGTTACAGCATGAAGCGAATGCATGTGAATATACACAGGTGCATTGCATTAAACAAGTCCAATGAGCGTGAAAAAAATGGCCGGCCTGCCTGCTTTCATCCATCATTTGTTCTAAATTTATAATTAATCAATGAGCTGAGGTGGAGTCTTAGCCAGTGGTACCATCAGGGGTGTGTAATGCACTTTAGGGTAGACAGCCAATCAGCTGCCAGATTCAATCTGTCAATCAAACACAGCAGCCAATCAGAGAGCTGGCCATTGATCAGCAGGCCCTTTATGACATCACAGACAGACCCACGGAACTCTTTGTGCTTGTCTGCTGGCTGGCTGTCAGTTGGGTGGGTGGGCGGCAGAGGGGGAGGATGTACGTCTTGTTTCTCCTGAAAATTGCGGTTTTTCGGCGTTTCCGGAAAAAGTCGCGGTCCGACGCGCAAAAGTGGGGTATCGTAGAAATCGCCTTTTAAAGACGCACCTTTCTGGCCCCACAAAAATAGGCATTTCAAATTAGAAACAAGTCAAATGAACAAAATAGTGTGAATAAGTAAGTATTTCAGGGGTGAGTTAGCAGGTTATTGGGGTAGTAAGTCCTGATTTTTTTGGAGGTTGCAGTGACCACTACGCCATTCAAAATAGGCAGGCTTTGGCATAAGCAGTTAGGCCCCGTAGGATGATTTTAGCTAAAATGTGCCCCAAACACTCAAACCGGCTTGTATCTTGCAATGGAAAATATGGGAAACATGACTTAGACAGCAAATGATACACTGTATGCCATGTTTCCAAATTTTTATGCACAGTGGTTACAGCATGAAGCGAATGCATGTGAATATACACAGGTGCATTGCATTAAACAAGTCCAATGAGCGTGAAAAAAATGGCCGGCCTGCCTGCTTTCATCCATCATTTGTTCTAAATTTATAATTAATCAATGAGCTGAGGTGGAGTCTTAGCCAGTGGTACCATCAGGGGTGTGTAATGCACTTTAGGGTAGACAGCCAATCAGCTGCCAGATTCAATCTGTCAATCAAACACAGCAGCCAATCAGAGAGCTGGCCATTGATCAGCAGGCCCTTTATGACATCACAGACAGACCCACGGAACTGTCTGTGCTTGTCTGCTGGCTGGCTGTCAGTTGGGTGGGCGGCAGAGGGGGAGGATGTACGTCTCGTTTCTCCTGAAAATTGCGGTTTTTCGGCATTTCCGGAAAAAGTCGCGGTCCGACGCGCAAAAGTGGGGTATCGTAGAAATCGCCTTTTAAAGACGCACCTTTCTGGCCCCACAAAAATGGGCATTTCAAATTAGAAACAAGTCAAATGAACAAAATAGTGTGAATAAGTAAGTATTTCAGGGGTGAGTTTGCAGGTTATTGGGGTAGTAAGTCCTGATTTTTTTGGAGGTTGCAGTGACCACTACGCCATTCAAAATAGGCAGGCTTTGGCATAAGCAGTTAGGCCCCGTAAGATGATTTTAGCTAAAATGTGCCCCAAACACTCAAACCGGCTTGTATCTTGCAATGGAAAATATGGGAAACATGACTAAAGGTGCCCATACACGTTACAATTATTGTATACAATATTGTATACAATATCGCATCTCATCCGATCTGGGTTTTGCGATGACATCAAATGAGATGAGATCTAGTACAAAAAGTACGTGCTGCACATACTTTTTGTACTAGATCTCATCTCATCTGATGTCATCGCAAAACCGAGATCGGATGAGATGCGATATTGTATACAATATTGTATACAATAATTGTAACGTGTATGGGCACCTTTAGACAGCAAATGATACACTGTATGCCATGTTTCCAAATTTTTATGCACAGTGGTTACAGCATGAAGCGAATGCATGTGAATATACAAAGGTGCATTGCATTAAACAAGTCCAATGAGCGTGAAAAAAATGGCCGGCCTGCCTGCTTTCATCCATCATTTGTTCTAAATTTATAATTAATCAATGAGCTGAGGTGGAGTCTTAGCCAGTAGTACCATCAGGGGTGTGTAATGCACTTTAGGGTAGACAGCCAATCAGCTGCCAGATTCAATCTGTCAATCAAACACAGCAGCCAATCAGAGAGCTGGCCATTGATCAGCAGGCCCTTTATGACATCACAGACAGACCCACGGAACTCTCTGTGCTTGTCTGCTGGCTGGCTGTTAGTTGGGTGGGTGGGCGGCAGAGGGGGAGGATGTACGTCTCGTTTCTCCTGAAAATTGCGGTTTTTCGGCGTTTCCGGAAAAAGTCGCGGTCCGACGCGCAAAAGTGGGGTATCGTAGAAATCGCCTTTTAAAGACGCACCTTTCTGGCCCCACAAAAATGGGCATTTCAAATTAGAAACAAGTCAAATGAACAAAATAGTGTGAATAAGTAAGTATTTTAGGGGTGAGTTAGCAGGTTATTGGGGTAGTAAGTCCTGATTTTTTTGGAGGTTGCAGTGACCACTACGCCATTCAAAATAGGCAGGCTTTGGCATAAGCAGTTAGGCCCCGTAGGATGATTTTAGCTAAAATGTGCCCCAAACACTCAAACCGGCTTGTATCTTGCAATGGAAAATATGGGAAACATGACTTAGACAGCAAATGATACACTGTATGCCATGTTTCCAAATTTTTATGCACAGTGGTTACAGCATGAAGCGAATGCATGTGAATATACAAAGGTGCATTGCATTAAACAAGTCCAATGAGCGTGAAAAAAATGGCCGGCCTGCCTGCTTTTATCCATCATTTGTTCTAAATTTATAATTAATCAATGAGCTGAGGTGGAGTCTTAGCCAGTGGTACCATCAGGGGTGTGTAATGCACTTTAGGGTAGACAGCCAATCAGCTGCCAGATTCAATCTGTCAATCAAACACAGCAGCCAATCAGAGAGCTGGCCATTGATCAGCAGGCCCTTTATGACATCACAGACAGACCCACGGAACTCTTTGTGCTTGTCTGCTGGCTGGCTGTCAGTTGGGTGGGTGGGCGGCAGAGGGGGAGGATGTACGTCTCGTTTCTCCTGAAAATTGCGGTTTTTCGGCGTTTCCGGAAAAAGTCGCGGTCCGACGCGCAAAAGTGGGGTATCGTAGAAATCGCCTTTTAAAGACGCACCTTTCTGGCCCCACAAAAATAGGCATTTCAAATTAGAAACAAGTCAAATGAACAAAATAGTGTGAATAAGTAAGTATTTCAGGGGTGAGTTAGCAGGTTATTGGGGTAGTAAGTCCTGATTTTTTTGGAGGTTGCAGTGACCACTACGCCATTCAAAATAGGCAGGCTTTGGCATAAGCAGTTAGGCCCCGTAAGATGATTTTAGCTAAAATGTGCCCTAAACACTCAAACCGGCTTGTATCTTGCAATGGAAAATATGGGAAACATGACTTAGACAGCAAATGATACACTGTATGCCATGTTTCCAAATTTTTATGCACAGTTGTTACAGCATGAAGCGAATGCATGTGAATATACAAAGGTGCATTGCATTAAACAAGTCCAATGAGCGTGAAAAAAATGGCCGGCCTGCCTGCTTTCATCTATCATTTGTTCTAAATTTATAATTAATCAATAAGCTGAGGTGGAGTCTTAGCCAGTGGTACCATCAGGGGTGTGTAATGCACTTTAGGGTAGACAGCCAATCAGCTGCAAGATTCAATCTGTCAATCAAACACAGCAGCCAATCAGAGAGCTGGCCATTGATCAGCAGGCCCTTTATGACATCACAGACAGACCCACGGAACTCTCTGTGCTTGTCTGCTGGCTGGCTGTCAGTTGGGTGGGTGGGCGGCAGAGGGGGAGGATGTACGTCTTGTTTCTCCTGAAAATTGCGGTTTTTCGGCGTTTCCGGAAAAAGTCGCGGTCCGACGCGCAAAAGTGGGGTATCGTAGAAATCGCCTTTTAAAGACGCACCTTTCTGGCCCCACAAAAATGGGCATTTCAAATTAGAAACAAGTCAAATGAACAAAATAGTGTGAATAAGTAAGTATTTCAGGGGTGAGTTAGCAGGTTATTGGGGTAGTAAGTCCTGATTTTTTTGGAGGTTGCAGTGACCACTACGCCATTCAAAATAGGCAGGCTTTGGCATAAGCAGTTAGGCCCCGTAGGATGATTTTAGCTAAAATGTGCCCCAAACACTCAAACCGGCTTGTATCTTGCAATGGAAAATATGGGAAACATGACTTACAGCAAATGATACACTGTATGCCATGTTTCCAAATTTTTATGCACAGTGGTTACAGCATGAAGCGAATGCATGTGAATATACAAAGGTGCATTGCATTAAACAAGTCCAATGAGCGTGGAAAAAAATGGCCGGCCTGCCTGCTTTCATCCATCATTTGTTCTAAATTTATAATTAATCAATGAGCTGAGGTGGAGTCTTAGCCAGTGGTACCATCAGGGGTGTGTAATGCACTTTAGGGTAGACAGCCAATCAGCTGCCAGATTCAATCTGTCAATGAAACACAGCAGCCAATCAGAGAGCTGGCCATTGATCAGCAGGCCCTTTATGACATCACAGACAGACCCACGGAACTCTCTGTGCTTGTCTGCTGGCTGGCTGTCAGTTGGGTGGGTGGGCGGCAGAGGGGGAGGATGTACGTCTCGTTTCTCCTGAAAATTGCGGTTTTTCGGCGTTTCCGGAAAAAGTCGCGGTCCGACGCGCAAAAGTGGGGTATCGTAGAAATCGCCTTTTAAAGACGCACCTTTCTGGCCCCACAAAAATGGGCATTTCAAATTAGAAACAAGTCAAATGAACAAAATAGTGTGAATAAGTAAGTATTTCAGGGGTGAGTTAGCAGGTTATTGGGGTAGTAAGTCCTGATTTTTTTGGAGGTTGCAGTGACCACTACGCCATTCAAAATAGGCAGGCTTTGGCATAAGCAGTTAGGCCCCGTAGGATGATTTTAGCTAAAATGTGCCCCAAACACTCAAACCGGCTTGTATCTTGCAATGGAAAATATGGGAAACATGACTTAGACAGCAAATGATACACTGTATGCCATGTTTCCAAATGTTTATGCACAGTGGTTACAGCATGAAGCGAATGCATGTGAATATACAAAGGTGCATTGCATTAAACAAGTCCAATGAGCGTGAAAAAAATGGCCGGCCTGCCTGCTTTCATCCATCATTTGCTCTAAATTTATAATTAATCAATGAGCTGAGGTGGAGTCTTAGCCAGTGGTACCATCAGGGGTGTGTAATGCACTTTAGGGTAGACAGCCAATCAGCTGCCAGATTCAATCTGTCAATCAAACACAGCAGCCAATCAGAGAGCTGGCCATTGATCAGCAGGCCCTTTATGACATCACAGACAGACCCACGGAACTCTCTGTGCTTGTCTGCTGGCTGGCTGTCAGTTGGGTGGGCGGCAGAGGGGGAGGATGTACGTCTCGTTTCTCCTGAAAATTGCGGTTTTTCGGCGTTTCCGGAAAAAGTCGCGGTCCGACGCGCAAAAGTGGGGTATCGTAGAAATCGCCTTTTAAAGACGCACCTTTCTGGCCCCACAAAAATGGGCATTTCAAATTAGAAACAAGTCAAATGAACAAAATAGTGTGAATAAGTAAGTATTTCAGGGGTGAGTTAGCAGGTTATTGGGGTAGTAAGTCCTGATTTTTTTGGAGGTTGCAGTGACCACTACGCCATTCAAAATAGGCAGGCTTTGGCATAAGCAGTTAGGCCCCGTAGGATGATTTTAGCTAAAATGTGCCCCAAACACTCAAACCGGCTTGTATCTTGCAATGGAAAATATGGGAAACATGACTTAGACAGCAAATGATACAATGTATGCCATGTTTCCAAATGTTTATGCACAGTGGTTACAGCATGAAGCGAATGCATGTGAATATACAAAGGTGCATTGCATTAAACAAGTCCAATGAGCGTGAAAAAAATGGCCGGCCTGCCTGCTTTCATCCATCATTTGTTCTAAATTTATAATTAATCAATGAGCTGAGGTGGAGTCTTAGCCAGTGGTACCATCAGGGGTGTGTAATGCACTTTAGGGTAGACAGCCAATCAGCTGCCAGATTCAATCTGTCAATCAAACACAGCAGCCAATCAGAGAGCTGGCCATTGATCAGCAGGCCCTTTATGACATCACAGACAGACCCACGGAACTCTCTGTGCTTGTCTGCTGGCTGGCTGTCAGTTGGGTGGGCGGCAGAGGGGGAGGATGTACTTCTCGTTTCTCCTGAAAATTGCGGTTTTTCGGCGTTTCCGGAAAAAGTCGCGGTCCGACGCGCAAAAGTGGGGTATCGTAGAAATCGCCTTTTAAAGACGCACCTTTCTGGCCCCACAAAAATGGGCATTTCAAATTAGAAACAAGTCAAATGAACAAAATAGTGTGAATAAGTAAGTATTTCAGGGGTGAGTTAGCAGGTTATTGGGGTAGTAAGTCCTGATTTTTTTGGAGGTTGCAGTGACCACTACGCCATTCAAAATAGGCAGGCTTTGGCATAAGCAGTTAGGCCCCGTAAGATGATTTTAGCTAAAATGTGCCCCAAACACTCAAACCGGCTTGTATCTTGCAATGGAAAATATGGGAAACATGACATAGACAGCAAATGATACACTGTATGCCATGTTTCCAAATTTTTATGCACAGTGGTTACAGCATGAAGCGAATGCATGTGAATATACAAAGGTGCATTGCATTAAACAAGTCCAATGAGCGTGAAAAAAATGGCCGGCCTGCCTGCTTTCATCCATCATTTGTTCTAAATTTATAATTAATCAATGAGCTGAGGTGGAGTCTTAGCCAGTAGTACCATCAGGGGTGTGTAATGCACTTTAGGGTAGACAGCCAATCAGCTGCCAGATTCAATCTGTCAATCAAACACAGCAGCCAATCAGAGAGCTGGCCATTGATCAGCAGGCCCTTTATGACATCACAGACAGACCCACGGAACTCTCTGTGCTTGTCTGCTGGCTGGCTGTCAGTTGGGTGGGTGGGCGGCAGAGGGGGAGGATGTACGTCTCGTTTCTCCTGAAAATTGCGGTTTTTCGGCGTTTCCGGAAAAAGTCGCGGTCCGACGCGCAAAAGTGGGGTATCGTAGAAATCGCCTTTTAAAGACGCACCTTTCTGGCCCCACAAAAATGGGCATTTCAAATTAGAAACAAGTCAAATGAACAAAATAGTGTGAATAAGTAAGTATTTTAGGGGTGAGTTAGCAGGTTATTGGGGTAGTAAGTCCTGATTTTTTTGGAGGTTGCAGTGACCACTACGCCATTCAAAATAGGCAGGCTTTGGCATAAGCAGTTAGGCCCCGTAGGATGATTTTAGCTAAAATGTGCCCCAAACACTCAAACCGGCTTGTATCTTGCAATGGAAAATATGGGAAACATGACTTAGACAGCAAATGATACACTGTATGCCATGTTTCCAAATTTTTATGCACAGTGGTTACAGCATGAAGCGAATGCATGTGAATATACAAAGGTGCATTGCATTAAACAAGTCCAATGAGCGTGAAAAAAATGGCCGGCCTGCCTGCTTTTATCCATCATTTGTTCTAAATTTATAATTAATCAATGAGCTGAGGTGGAGTCTTAGCCAGTGGTACCATCAGGGGTGTGTAATGCACTTTAGGGTAGACAGCCAATCAGCTGCCAGATTCAATCTGTCAATCAAACACAGCAGCCAATCAGAGAGCTGGCCATTGATCAGCAGGCCCTTTATGACATCACAGACAGACCCACGGAACTCTTTGTGCTTGTCTGCTGGCTGGCTGTCAGTTGGGTGGGTGGGCGGCAGAGGGGGAGGATGTACGTCTCGTTTCTCCTGAAAATTGCGGTTTTTCGGCGTTTCCGGAAAAAGTCGCGGTCCGACGCGCAAAAGTGGGGTATCGTAGAAATCGCCTTTTAAAGACGCACCTTTCTGGCCCCACAAAAATGGGCATTTCAAATTAGAAACAAGTCAAATGAACAAAATAGTGTGAATAAGTAAGTATTTCAGGGGTGAGTTAGCAGGTTATTGGGGTAGTAAGTCCTGATTTTTTTGGAGGTTGCAGTGACCACTACGCCATTCAAAATAGGCAGGCTTTGGCATAAGCAGTTAGGCCCCGTAAGATGATTTTAGCTAAAATGTGCCCTAAACACTCAAACCGGCTTGTATCTTGCAATGGAAAATATGGGAAACATGACTTAGACAGCAAATGATACACTGTATGCCATGTTTCCAAATTTTTATGCACAGTGGTTACAGCATGAAGCGAATGCATGTGAATATACAAAGGTGCATTGCATTAAACAAGTCCAATGAGCGTGAAAAAAATGGCCGGCCTGCCTGCTTTCATCCATCATTTGTTCTAAATTTATAATTAATCAATAAGCTGAGGTGGAGTCTTAGCCAGTGGTACCATCAGGGGTGTGTAATGCACTTTAGGGTAGACAGCCAATCAGCTGCAAGATTCAATCTGTCAATCAAACACAGCAGCCAATCAGAGAGCTGACCATTGATCAGCAGGCCCTTTATGACATCACAGACAGACCCACGGAACTCTCTGTGCTTGTCTGCTGGCTGGCTGTCAGTTGGGTGGGTGGGCGGCAGAGGGGGAGGATGTACGTCTTGTTTCTCCTGAAAATTGCGGTTTTTCGGCGTTTCCGGAAAAAGTCGCGGTCCGACGCGCAAAAGTGGGGTATCGTAGAAATCGCCTTTTAAAGACGCACCTTTCTGGCCCCACAAAAATGGACATTTCAAATTAGAAACAAGTCAAATGAACAAAATAGTGTGAATAAGTAAGTATTTCAGGGGTGAGTTAGCAGGTTATTGGGGTAGTAAGTCCTGATTTTTTTGGAGGTTGCAGTGACCACTACGCCATTCAAAATAGGCAGGCTTTGGCATAAGCAGTTAGGCCCCGTAGGATGATTTTAGCTAAAATGTGCCCCAAACACTCAAACCGGCTTGTATCTTGCAATGGAAAATATGGGAAACATGACTTAGACAGCAAATGATACACTGTATGCCATGTTTCCAAATTTTTATGCACAGTGGTTACAGCATGAAGCGAATGCATGTGAATATACAAAGGTGCATTGCATTAAACAAGTCCAATGAGCGTGGAAAAAAATGGCCGGCCTGCCTGCTTTCATCCATCATTTGTTCTAAATTTATAATTAATCAATGAGCTGAGGTGGAGTCTTAGCCAGTGGTACCATCAGGGGTGTGTAATGCACTTTAGGGTAGACAGCCAATCAGCTGCCAGATTCAATCTGTCAATGAAACACAGCAGCCAATCAGAGAGCTGGCCATTGATCAGCAGGCCCTTTATGACATCACAGACAGACCCACGGAACTCTCTGTGCTTGTCTGCTGGCTGGCTGTCAGTTGGGTGGGTGGGCGGCAGAGGGGGAGGATGTACGTCTCGTTTCTCCTGAAAATTGCGGTTTTTCGGCGTTTCCGGAAAAAGTCGCGGTCCGACGCGCAAAAGTGGGGTATCGTAGAAATCGCCTTTTAAAGACGCACCTTTCTGGCCCCACAAAAATGGGCATTTTAAATTAGAAACAAGTCAAATGAACAAAATAGTGTGAATAAGTAAGTATTTCAGGGGTGAGTTAGCAGGTTATTGGGGTAGTAAGTCCTGATTTTTTTGGAGGTTGCAGTGACCACTACGCCATTCAAAATAGGCAGGCTTTGGCATAAGCAGTTAGGCCCCGTAGGATGATTTTAGCTAAAATGTGCCCCAAACACTCAAACCGGCTTGTATCTTGCAATGGAAAATATGGGAAACATGACTTAGACAGCAAATGATACACTGTATGCCATGTTTCCAAATGTTTATGCACAGTGGTTACAGCATGAAGCGAATGCATGTGAATATACAAAGGTGCATTGCATTAAACAAGTCCAATGAGCGTGAAAAAAATGGCCGGCCTGCCTGCTTTCATCCATCATTTGTTCTAAATTTATAATTAATCAATGAGCTGAGGTGGAGTCTTAGCCAGTGGTACCATCAGGGGTGTGTAATGCACTTTAGGGTAGACAGCCAATCAGCTGCCAGATTCAATCTGTCAATCAAACACAGCAGCCAATCAGAGAGCTGGCCATTGATCAGCAGGCCCTTTATGACATCACAGACAGACCCACGGAACTCTCTGTGCTTGTCTGCTGGCTGGCTGTCAGTTGGGTGGGCGGCAGAGGGGGAGGATGTACGTCTCGTTTCTCCTGAAAATTGCGGTTTTTCGGCGTTTCCGGAAAAAGTCGCGGTCCGACGCGCAAAAGTGGGGTATCGTAGAAATCGCCTTTTAAAGACGCACCTTTCTGGCCCCACAAAAATGGGCATTTCAAATTAGAAACAAGTCAAATGAACAAAATAGTGTGAATAAGTAAGTATTTCAGGGGTGAGTTAGCAGGTTATTGGGGTAGTAAGTCCTGATTTTTTTGGAGGTTGCAGTGACCACTACGCCATTCAAAATAGGCAGGCTTTGGCATAAGCAGTTAGGCCCCGTAAGATGATTTTAGCTAAAATGTGCCCCAAACACTCAAACCGGCTTGTATCTTGCAATGGAAAATATGGGAAACATGACTTAGACAGCAAATGATACACTGTATGCCATGTTTCCAAATTTTTATGCACAGTGGTTACAGCATGAAGCGAATGCATGTGAATATACAAAGGTGCATTGCATTAAACAAGTCCAATGAGCGTGAAAAAAATGGCCGGCCTGCCTGCTTTCATCCATCATTTGTTCTAAATTTATAATTAATCAATGAGCTGAGGTGGAGTCTTAGCCAGTGGTACCATCAGGGGTGTGTAATGCACTTTAGGGTAGACAGCCAATCAGCTGCCAGATTCAATCTGTCAATCAAACACAGCAGCCAATCAGAGAGCTGGCCATTGATCAGCAGGCCCTTTATGACATCACAGACAGACCCACGGAACTCTCTGTGCTTGTCTGCTGGCTGGCTGTCAGTTGGGTGGGTGGGCGGCAGAGGGGGAGGATGTACGTCTCGTTTCTCCTGAAAATTGCGGTTTTTCGGCGTTTCCGGAAAAAGTCGCGGTCCGACGCGCAAAAGTGGGGTATCGTAGAAATCGCCTTTTAAAGACGCACCTTTCTGGCCCCACAAAAATGGGCATTTCAAATTAGAAACAAGTCAAATGAACAAAATAGTGTGAATAAGTAAGTATTTTAGGGGTGAGTTAGCAGGTTATTGGGGTAGTAAGTCCTGATTTTTTTGGAGGTTGCAGTGACCACTACGCCATTCAAAATAGGCAGGCTTTGGCATAAGCAGTTAGGCCCCGTAGGATGATTTTAGCTAAAATGTGCCCCAAACACTCAAACCGGCTTGTATCTTGCAATGGAAAATATGGGAAACATGACTTAGACAGCAAATGATACACTGTATGCCATGTTTCCAAATTTTTATGCACAGTGGTTACAGCATGAAGCGAATGCATGTGAATATACAAAGGTGCATTGCATTAAACAAGTCCAATGAGCGTGAAAAAAATGGCCGGCCTGCCTGCTTTTATCCATCATTTGTTCTAAATTTATAATTAATCAATGAGCTGAGGTGGAGTCTTAGCCAGTGGTACCATCAGGGGTGTGTAATGCACTTTAGGGTAGACAGCCAATCAGCTGCCAGATTCAATCTGTCAATCAAACACAGCAGCCAATCAGAGAGCTGGCCATTGATCAGCAGGCCCTTTATGACATCACAGACAGACCCACGGAACTCTTTGTGCTTGTCTGCTGGCTGGCTGTCAGTTGGGTGGGTGGGCGGCAGAGGGGGAGGATGTACGTCTCGTTTCTCCTGAAAATTGCGGTTTTTCGGCGTTTCCGGAAAAAGTCGCGGTCCGACGCGCAAAAGTGGGGTATCGTAGAAATCGCCTTTTAAAGACGCACCTTTCTGGCCCCACAAAAATGGGCATTTCAAATTAGAAACAAGTCAAATGAACAAAATAGTGTGAATAAGTAAGTATTTCAGGGGTGAGTTAGCAGGTTATTGGGGTAGTAAGTCCTGATTTTTTTGGAGGTTGCAGTGACCACTACGCCATTCAAAATAGGCAGGCTTTGGCATAAGCAGTTAGGCCCCGTAAGATGATTTTAGCTAAAATGTGCCCTAAACACTCAAACCGGCTTGTATCTTGCAATGGAAAATATGGGAAACATGACTTAGACAGCAAATGATACACTGTATGCCATGTTTCCAAATTTTTATGCACAGTGGTTACAGCATGAAGCGAATGCATGTGAATATACAAAGGTGCATTGCATTAAACAAGTCCAATGAGCGTGAAAAAAATGGCCGGCCTGCCTGCTTTCATCCATCATTTGTTCTAAATTTATAATTAATCAATAAGCTGAGGTGGAGTCTTAGCCAGTGGTACCATCAGGGGTGTGTAATGCACTTTAGGGTAGACAGCCAATCAGCTGCAAGATTCAATCTGTCAATCAAACACAGCAGCCAATCAGAGAGCTGGCCATTGATCAGCAGGCCCTTTATGACATCACAGACAGACCCACGGAACTCTCTGTGCTTGTCTGCTGGCTGGCTGTCAGTTGGGTGGGTGGGCGGCAGAGGGGGAGGATGTACGTCTTGTTTCTCCTGAAAATTGCGGTTTTTCGGCGTTTCCGGAAAAAGTCGCGGTCCGACGCGCAAAAGTGGGGTATCGTAGAAATCGCCTTTTAAAGACGCACCTTTCTGGCCCCACAAAAATGGACATTTCAAATTAGAAACAAGTCAAATGAACAAAATAGTGTGAATAAGTAAGTATTTCAGGGGTGAGTTAGCAGGTTATTGGGGTAGTAAGTCCTGATTTTTTTGGAGGTTGCAGTGACCACTACGCCATTCAAAATAGGCAGGCTTTGGCATAAGCAGTTAGGCCCCGTAGGATGATTTTAGCTAAAATGTGCCCCAAACACTCAAACCGGCTTGTATCTTGCAATGGAAAATATGGGAAACATGACTTAGACAGCAAATGATACACTGTATGCCATGTTTCCAAATTTTTATGCACAGTGGTTACAGCATGAAGCGAATGCATGTGAATATACAAAGGTGCATTGCATTAAACAAGTCCAATGAGCGTGGAAAAAAATGGCCGGCCTGCCTGCTTTCATCCATCATTTGTTCTAAATTTATAATTAATCAATGAGCTGAGGTGGAGTCTTAGCCAGTGGTACCATCAGGGGTGTGTAATGCACTTTAGGGTAGACAGCCAATCAGCTGCCAGATTCAATCTGTCAATGAAACACAGCAGCCAATCAGAGAGCTGGCCATTGATCAGCAGGCCCTTTATGACATCACAGACAGACCCACGGAACTCTCTGTGCTTGTCTGCTGGCTGGCTGTCAGTTGGGTGGGTGGGCGGCAGAGGGGGAGGATGTACGTCTCGTTTCTCCTGAAAATTGCGGTTTTTCGGCGTTTCCGGAAAAAGTCGCGGTCCGACGCGCAAAAGTGGGGTATCGTAGAAATCGCCTTTTAAAGACGCACCTTTCTGGCCCCACAAAAATGGGCATTTCAAATTAGAAACAAGTCAAATGAACAAAATAGTGTGAATAAGTAAGTATTTCAGGGGTGAGTTAGCAGGTTATTGGGGTAGTAAGTCCTGATTTTTTTGGAGGTTGCAGTGACCACTACGCCATTCAAAATAGGCAGGCTTTGGCATAAGCAGTTAGGCCCCGTAGGATGATTTTAGCTAAAATGTGCCCCAAACACTCAAACCGGCTTGTATCTTGCAATGGAAAATATGGGAAACATGACTTAGACAGCAAATGATACACTGTATGCCATGTTTCCAAATGTTTATGCACAGTGGTTACAGCATGAAGCGAATGCATGTGAATATACAAAGGTGCATTGCATTAAACAAGTCCAATGAGCGTGAAAAAAATGGCCGGCCTGCCTGCTTTCATCCATCATTTGTTCTAAATTTATAATTAATCAATGAGCTGAGGTGGAGTCTTAGCCAGTGGTACCATCAGGGGTGTGTAATGCACTTTAGGGTAGACAGCCAATCAGCTGCCAGATTCAATCTGTCAATCAAACACAGCAGCCAATCAGAGAGCTGGCCATTGATCAGCAGGCCCTTTATGACATCACAGACAGACCCACGGAACTCTCTGTGCTTGTCTGCTGGCTGGCTGTCAGTTGGGTGGGCGGCAGAGGGGGAGGATGTACGTCTCGTTTCTCCTGAAAATTGCGGTTTTTCGGCGTTTCCGGAAAAAGTCGCGGTCCGACGCGCAAAAGTGGGGTATCGTAGAAATCGCCTTTTAAAGACGCACCTTTCTGGCCCCACAAAAATGGGCATTTCAAATTAGAAACAAGTCAAATGAACAAAATAGTGTGAATAAGTAAGTATTTCAGGGGTGAGTTAGCAGGTTATTGGGGTAGTAAGTCCTGATTTTTTTGGAGGTTGCAGTGACCACTACGCCATTCAAAATAGGCAGGCTTTGGCATAAGCAGTTAGGCCCCGTAAGATGATTTTAGCTAAAATGTGCCCCAAACACTCAAACCGGCTTGTATCTTGCAATGGAAAATATGGGAAACATGACTTAGACAGCAAATGATACACTGTATGCCATGTTTCCAAATTTTTATGCACAGTGGTTACAGCATGAAGCGAATGCATGTGAATATACAAAGGTGCATTGCATTAAACAAGTCCAATGAGCGTGAAAAAAATGGCCGGCCTGCCTGCTTTCATCCATCATTTGTTCTAAATTTATAATTAATCAATGAGCTGAGGTGGAGTCTTAGCCAGTAGTACCATCAGGGGTGTGTAATGCACTTTAGGGTAGACAGCCAATCAGCTGCCAGATTCAATCTGTCAATCAAACACAGCAGCCAATCAGAGAGCTGGCCATTGATCAGCAGGCCCTTTATGACATCACAGACAGACCCACGGAACTCTCTGTGCTTGTCTGCTGGCTGGCTGTCAGTTGGGTGGGTGGGCGGCAGAGGGGGAGGATGTACGTCTCGTTTCTCCTGAAAATTGCGGTTTTTCGGCGTTTCCGGAAAAAGTCGCGGTCCGACGCGCAAAAGTGGGGTATCGTAGAAATCGCCTTTTAAAGACGCACCTTTCTGGCCCCACAAAAATGGGCATTTCAAATTAGAAACAAGTCAAATGAACAAAATAGTGTGAATAAGTAAGTATTTTAGGGGTGAGTTAGCAGGTTATTGGGGTAGTAAGTCCTGATTTTTTTGGAGGTTGCAGTGACCACTACGCCATTCAAAATAGGCAGGCTTTGGCATAAGCAGTTAGGCCCCGTAGGATGATTTTAGCTAAAATGTGCCCCAAACACTCAAACCGGCTTGTATCTTGCAATGGAAAATATGGGAAACATGACTTAGACAGCAAATGATACACTGTATGCCATGTTTCCAAATTTTTATGCACAGTGGTTACAGCATGAAGCGAATGCATGTGAATATACAAAGGTGCATTGCATTAAACAAGTCCAATGAGCGTGAAAAAAATGGCCGGCCTGCCTGCTTTTATCCATCATTTGTTCTAAATTTATAATTAATCAATGAGCTGAGGTGGAGTCTTAGCCAGTGGTACCATCAGGGGTGTGTAATGCACTTTAGGGTAGACAGCCAATCAGCTGCCAGATTCAATCTGTCAATCAAACACAGCAGCCAATCAGAGAGCTGGCCATTGATCAGCAGGCCCTTTATGACATCACAGACAGACCCACGGAACTCTTTGTGCTTGTCTGCTGGCTGGCTGTCAGTTGGGTGGGTGGGCGGCAGAGGGGGAGGATGTACGTCTCGTTTCTCCTGAAAATTGCGGTTTTTCGGCGTTTCCGGAAAAAGTCGCGGTCCGACGCGCAAAAGTGGGGTATCGTAGAAATCGCCTTTTAAAGACGCACCTTTCTGGCCCCACAAAAATGGGCATTTCAAATTAGAAACAAGTCAAATGAACAAAATAGTGTGAATAAGTAAGTATTTCAGGGGTGAGTTAGCAGGTTATTGGGGTAGTAAGTCCTGATTTTTTTGGAGGTTGCAGTGACCACTACGCCATTCAAAATAGGCAGGCTTTGGCATAAGCAGTTAGGCCCCGTAAGATGATTTTAGCTAAAATGTGCCCTAAACACTCAAACCGGCTTGTATCTTGCAATGGAAAATATGGGAAACATGACTTAGACAGCAAATGATACACTGTATGCCATGTTTCCAAATTTTTATGCACAGTGGTTACAGCATGAAGCGAATGCATGTGAATATACAAAGGTGCATTGCATTAAACAAGTCCAATGAGCGTGAAAAAAATGGCCGGCCTGCCTGCTTTCATCCATCATTTGTTCTAAATTTATAATTAATCAATAAGCTGAGGTGGAGTCTTAGCCAGTGGTACCATCAGGGGTGTGTAATGCACTTTAGGGTAGACAGCCAATCAGCTGCAAGATTCAATCTGTCAATCAAACACAGCAGCCAATCAGAGAGCTGGCCATTGATCAGCAGGCCCTTTATGACATCACAGACAGACCCACGGAACTCTCTGTGCTTGTCTGCTGGCTGGCTGTCAGTTGGGTGGGTGGGCGGCAGAGGGGGAGGATGTACGTCTTGTTTCTCCTGAAAATTGCGGTTTTTCGGCGTTTCCGGAAAAAGTCGCGGTCCGACGCGCAAAAGTGGGGTATCGTAGAAATCGCCTTTTAAAGACGCACCTTTCTGGCCCCACAAAAATGGGCATTTCAAATTAGAAACAAGTCAAATGAACAAAATAGTGTGAATAAGTAAGTATTTCAGGGGTGAGTTAGCAGGTTATTGGGGTAGTAAGTCCTGATTTTTTTGGAGGTTGCAGTGACCACTACGCCATTCAAAATAAGCAGGCTTTGGCATAAGCAGTTAGGCCCCGTAGGATGATTTTAGCTAAAATGTGCCCCAAACACTCAAACCGGCTTGTATCTTGCAATGGAAAATATGGGAAACATGACTTAGACAGCAAATGATACACTGTATGCCATGTTTCCAAATTTTTATGCACAGTGGTTACAGCATGAAGCGAATGCATGTGAATATACAAAGGTGCATTGCATTAAACAAGTCCAATGAGCGTGGAAAAAAATGGCCGGCCTGCCTGCTTTCATCCATCATTTGTTCTAAATTTATAATTAATCAATGAGCTGAGGTGGAGTCTTAGCCAGTGGTACCATCAGGGGTGTGTAATGCACTTTAGGGTAGACAGCCAATCAGCTGCCAGATTCAATCTGTCAATCAAACACAGCAGCCAATCAGAGAGCTGGCCATTGATCAGCAGGCCCTTTATGACATCACAGACAGACCCACGGAACTCTCTGTGCTTGTCTGCTGGCTGGCTGTCAGTTGGGTGGGCGGCAGAGGGGGAGGATGTACGTCTCGTTTCTCCTGAAAATTGCGGTTTTTCGGCGTTTCCGGAAAAAGTCGCGGTCCGACGCGCAAAAGTGGGGTATCGTAGAAATCGCCTTTTAAAGACGCACCTTTCTGGCCCCACAAAAATGGGCATTTCAAATTAGAAACAAGTCAAATGAACAAAATAGTGTGAATAAGTAAGTATTTCAGGGGTGAGTTAGCAGGTTATTGGGGTAGTAAGTCCTGATTTTTTTGGAGGTTGCAGTGACCACTACGCCATTCAAAATAGGCAGGCTTTGGCATAAGCAGTTAGGCCCCGTAGGATGATTTTAGCTAAAATGTGCCCCAAACACTCAAACCGGCTTGTATCTTGCAATGGAAAATATGGGAAACATGACTTAGACAGCAAATGATACACTGTATGCCATGTTTCCAAATGTTTATGCACAGTGGTTACAGCATGAAGCGAATGCATGTGAATATACAAAGGTGCATTGCATTAAACAAGTCCAATGAGCTTGAAAAAAATGGCCGGCCTGCCTGCTTTCATCCATCATTTGTTCTAAATTTATAATTAATCAATGAGCTGAGGTGGAGTCTTAGCCAGTGGTACCATCAGGGGTGTGTAATGCACTTTAGGGTAGACAGCCAATCAGCTGCCAGATTCAATCTGTCAATCAAACACAGCAGCCAATCAGAGAGCTGGCCATTGATCAGCAGGCCCTTTATGACATCACAGACAGACCCACGGAACTCTCTGTGCTTGTCTGCTGGCTGGCTGTCAGTTGGGTGGGTGGGCGGCAGAGGGGGAGGATGTACGTCTCGTTTCTCCTGAAAATTGCGGTTTTTCGGCGTTTCCGGAAAAAGTCGCGGTCCGACGCGCAAAAGTGGGGTATCGTAGAAATCGCCTTTTAAAGACGCACCTTTCTGGCCCCACAAAAATGGGCATTTCAAATTAGAAACAAGTCAAATGAACAAAATAGTGTGAATAAGTAAGTATTTCAGGGGTGAGTTAGCAGGTTATTGGGGTAGTAAGTCCTGATTTTTTTGGAGGTTGCAGTGACCACTACGCCATTCAAAATAGGCAGGCTTTGGCATAAGCAGTTAGGCCCCGTAGGATGATTTTAGCTAAAATGTGCCCCAAACACTCAAACCGGCTTGTATCTTGCAATGGAAAATATGGGAAACATGACTTAGACAGCAAATGATACACTGTATGCCATGTTTCCAAATTTTTATGCACAGTGGTTACAGCATGAAGCGAATGCATGTGAATATACAAAGGTGCATTGCATTAAACAAGTCCAATGAGCGTGAAAAAAATGGCCGGCCTGCCTGCTTTCATCCATCATTTGTTCTAAATTTATAATTAATCAATGAGCTGAGGTGGAGTCTTAGCCAGTGGTACCATCAGGGGTGTGTAATGCACTTTAGGGTAGACAGCCAATCAGCTGCCAGATTCAATCTGTCAATCAAACACAGCAGCCAATCAGAGAGCTGGCCATTGATCAGCAGGCCCTTTATGACATCACAGACAGACCCACGGAACTCTCTGTGCTTGTCTGCTGGCTGGCTGTCAGTTGGGTGGGTGGGCGGCAGAGGGGGAGGATGTACGTCTCGTTTCTCCTGAAAATTGCGGTTTTTCGGCGTTTCCGGAAAAAGTCGCGGTCCGACGCGCAAAAGTGGGGTATCGTAGAAATCGCCTTTTAAAGACGCACTTTTCTGGCCCCACAAAAATGGGCATTTCAAATTAGAAACAAGTCAAATGAACAAAATAGTGTGAATAAGTAAGTATTTCAGGGGTGAGTTAGCAGGTTATTGGGGTAGTAAGTCCTGATTTTTTTGGAGGTTGCAGTGACCACTACGCCATTCAAAATAGGCAGGCTTTGGCATAAGCAGTTAGGCCCTGTAGGATGATTTTAGCTAAAATGTGCCCCAAACACTCAAACCGGCTTGTATCTTGCAATGGAAAATATGGGAAACATGACTTAGACAGCAAATGATACACTGTATGCCATGTTTCCAAATTTTTATGCACAGTGGTTACAGCATGAAGCGAATGCATGTGAATATACAAAGGTGCATTGCATTAAACAAGTCCAATGAGCGTGAAAAAAATGGCCGGCCTGCCTGCTTTCATCCATCATTTGTTCTAATTTATAATTAATCAATGAGCTGAGGTGGAGTCTTAGCCAGTGGTACCATCAGGGGTGTGTAATGCACTTTAGGGTAGACAGCCAATCAGCTGCCAGATTCAATCTGTTAATTAAACACAGCAGTCAATCAGAGAGCTGGCCATTGATCAGCAGGCCCTTTATGACATCACAGACAGACCCACGGAACTCTCTGTGCTTGTCTGCTGGCTGGCTGTCAGTTGGGTGGGTGGGCGGCAGAGGGGGAGGATGTACGTCTCGTTTCTCCTGAAAATTGCGGTTTTTCGGCGTTTCCGGAAAAAGTCGCGGTCCGACGCGCAAAAGTGGGGTATCGTAGAAATCGCCTTTTAACCCCTTCATGACAGAGCCAGTTTGTGCCTTCATGACAGAGCCCTTTTTTTCAAATCTGACATGTCTCACTTAAGTGGGGATAACTTTTTTTTGCTTTTACTTATCCCAGTGATTTTGAGATTGTTTTCTCGTGACACATTGTACTTCAAGTTAGTGGTAAATTTTCGTCGATACAGTCTGTGTTTTTTTGTGAAAAATACCAAAATATCGTGAAAAAATGGAAAATTTAGCAATTTGCAAAATGTTAAATTTTCTGCTTGTGAGACAAATAATCATACCACTCAAAATAGTTAATAACTAACATAGACCATATGTCTACTTTATGTTTCCATCATTATTTCAACTTCCTTTTAATTTTTTTGGACACTAGGAGGCTTACAATATGAATAGCAAATTCTCAAATTTTCATGAAAATTTCAAACACTGATTTTTTTAGGGACCAGTTCAGTTCTGATGTGACTTTGAGGGACTTGTATGTGAGACACCCCCATAAATGATGCCATTTCAAAAACTGCACCCCTCACAGTATTCAAAACAGCATTTTGGAAGTTTGTTAACCCTTTAGGTGTTTCACAGGAATTAAAACAAAGTGTAGGTGAAATTTCAAAATTTCTTTTTTTTTGCAGAGTTTCAATTTTAATACATTTTTCTAACGAATACAGTAGATTTTACTAGAGAAATGTGACTAAAAATTGATTCCCCCAATTCTTTTGTTTTAAAAAATATCCTATATGTGGCCCTAGTGTGCACGTTGACCAAACCACAGGCTTCATAATAGAAGGAGCACCTACTTGATTTTGGAGCCTCCTTTTTATGAGATTTTTTTTTAGGCACCATGTAGGTTTCTAGGCACCATAAGTGCTAAAAGTTAGGAACCTCCCCCACAAGTCACCCCATTTTGCAATCTACACCCCTCAGGGAATTCATCTAGGGGTATAGTGTACATTTCAAACCCCCAGGGGTTTCACCAATTTTGGTACAACTGGGATGTGAAAATGGAAAATTACATTTTTTTACACAAACATGCAGTTCTGGCTCAAAATTTTTCATTTTCACAAGGAATGAAGGAGACAAAGCACCCCAAAATCTGTGCCCCAATTTCTCCCGAGTACGGCAATGCCTCACATGTGACCAAAAAATACCAGTTGGGTGCATGGCAGGACTTAGAAGGGAAGGAGTGATTTTTGGATTTTGCAGCAAAGATTTTGGTGGAATGAATGGTGGGTGCTATGTTGCATTAGCAAGACTCCCAAAGCACCAATACAGTGGAACCCCCCCACAAGTCACCCCATTTTGCAAAGTACACCCCTCAGGGAATTCATCTAGGGGTATAGTGTACATTTCAAACCCCCAGGGGTTTCACCAATTTTGGTACAACTGGGATGTGAAAATGGAAAATTACATTTTTTTACACAAACATGCAGTTCTGGCTCAAAATTTTTCATTTTCACAAGGAATGAAGGAGACAAAGCACCCCAAAATCTGTGCCCCAATTTCTCCCGAGTACGGCAATGCCTCACATGTGACCAAAAAATACCAGTTGGGTGCATGGCAGGACTTAGAAGGGAAGGAGTGATTTTTGGATTTTGCAGCAAAGATTTTGGTGGAATGAATGGTGGGTGCTATGTTGCATTAGCAAGACTCCCAAAGCACCAATACAGTGGAACCCCCCCACAAGTGACCCCATTTTGCAAACTACACCCCTCAGGGAATTCATCTAGGGGTATAGTGTACATTTCAAACCCCCAGGGGTTTCACCAATTTTGGTACAACTGGGATGTGAAAATGGAAAATTACATTTTTTTACACAAACATGCAGTTCTGGCTCAAAATTTTTCATTTTCACAAGGAATGAAGGAGACAAAGCACCCCAAAATCTGTGCCCCAATTTCTCCCGAGTACGGCAATGCCTCACATGTGACCAAAAAATACCAGTTGGGTGCATGGCAGGACTTAGAAGGGAAGGAGTGATTTTTGGATTTTGCAGCAAAGATTTTGGTGGAATGAATGGTGGGTGCTATGTTGCATTAGCAAGACTCCCAAAGCACCAATACAGTGGAACCCCCCCACAAGTCACCCCATTTTGCAAAGTACACCCCTCAGGGAATTCATCTAGGGGTATAGTGTACATTTCAAACCCCCAGGGGTTTCACCAATTTTGGTACAACTGGGATGTGAAAATGGAAAATTACATTTTTTTACACAAACATGCAGTTCTGGCTCAAAATTTTTCATTTTCACAAGGAATGAAGGAGACAAAGCACCCCAAAATCTGTGCCCCAATTTCTCCCGAGTACGGCAATGCCTCACATGTGACCAAAAAATACCAGTTGGGTGCATGGCAGGACTCAGAAGGGAAGGAGTGATTTTTGGATTTTGCAGCAAAGATTTTGGTGGAATGAATGGTGGGTGCTATGTTGCATTAGCAAGACTCCCAAAGCACCAATACAGTGGAACCCCCCCACAAGTCACCCCATTTTGCAAAGTACACCCCTCAGGGAATTCATCTAGGGGTATAGTGTACATTTCAAACCCCCAGGGGTTTCACCAATTTTGGTACAACTGGGATGTGAAAATGGAAAATTACATTTTTTTACACAAACATGCAGTTCTGGCTCAAAATTTTTCATTTTCACAAGGAATGAAGGAGACAAAGCACCCCAAAATCTGTGCCCCAATTTCTCCCGAGTACGGCAATGCCTCACATGTGACCAAAAAATACCAGTTGGGTGCATGGCAGGACTTAGAAGGGAAGGAGTGATTTTTGGATTTTGCAGCAAAGATTTTGGTGGAATGAATGGTGGGTGCTATGTTGCATTAGCAAGACTCCCAAAGCACCAATACAGTGGAACCCCCCCACAAGTCACCCCATTTTGCAAAGTACACCCCTCAGGGAATTCATCTAGGGGTATAGTGTACATTTCAAACCCCCAGGGGTTTCACCAATTTTGGTACAACTGGGATGTGAAAATGGAAAATTACATTTTTTTACACAAACATGCAGTTCTGGCTCAAAATTTTTCATTTTCACAAGGAATGAAGGAGACAAAGCACCCCAAAATCTGTGCCCCAATTTCTCCCGAGTACGGCAATGCCTCACATGTGACCAAAAAATACCAGTTGGGTGCATGGCAGGACTTAGAAGGGAAGGTGTGATTTTTGGAT
This sequence comes from Crinia signifera, assembly GCF_055691185.1. Taxonomy (NCBI): domain Eukaryota; kingdom Metazoa; phylum Chordata; class Amphibia; order Anura; family Myobatrachidae; genus Crinia; species Crinia signifera. The sequence goes on along the minus strand of NC_139218.1, from coordinate 162,228,863 downwards.
TTTGCAGCAAAGATTTTGGTGGAATGAATGGTGGGTGCTATGTTGCATTAGCAAGACTCCCAAAGCACCAATACAGTGGAACCCCCCCACAAGTGACCCCATTTTGCAAACTACACCCCTCAGGGAATTCATCTAGGGGTATAGTGTACATTTCAAACCCCCAGGGGTTTCACCAATTTTGGTACAACTGGGATGTGAAAATGGAAAATTACATTTTTTTACACAAACATGCAGTTCTGGCTCAAAATTTTTCATTTTCACAAGGAATGAAGGAGACAAAGCACCCCAAAATCTGTGCCCCAATTTCTCCCGAGTACGGCAATGCCTCACATGTGACCAAAAAATACCAGTTGGGTGCATGGCAGGACTTAGAAGGGAAGGAGTGATTTTTGGATTTTGCAGCAAAGATTTTGGTGGAATGAATGGTGGGTGCTATGTTGCATTAGCAAGACTCCCAAAGCACCAATACAGTGGAACCCCCCCACAAGTCACCCCATTTTGCAAAGTACACCCCTCAGGGAATTCATCTAGGGGTATAGTGTACATTTCAAACCCCCAGGGGTTTCACCAATTTTGGTACAACTGGGATGTGAAAATGGAAAATTACATTTTTTTACACAAACATGCAGTTCTGGCTCAAAATTTTTCATTTTCACAAGGAATGAAGGAGACAAAGCACCCCAAAATCTGTGCCCCAATTTCTCCCGAGTACGGCAATGCCTCACATGTGACCAAAAAATACCAGTTGGGTGCATGGCAGGACTCAGAAGGGAAGGAGTGATTTTTGGATTTTGCAGCAAAGATTTTGGTGGAATGAATGGTGGGTGCTATGTTGCATTAGCAAGACTCCCAAAGCACCAATACAGTGGAACCCCCCCACAAGTCACCCCATTTTGCAAAGTACACCCCTCAGGGAATTCATCTAGGGGTATAGTGTACATTTCAAACCCCCAGGGGTTTCACCAATTTTGGTACAACTGAGATGTGAAAATGGAAAATTACATTTTTTTACACAAACATGCAGTTCTGGCTCAAAATTTTTCATTTTCACAAGGAATGAAGGAGACAAAGCACCCCAAAATCTGTGCCCCAATTTCTCCCGAGTACGGCAATGCCTCACATGTGACCAAAAAATACCAGTTGGGTGCATGGCAGGACTTAGAAGGGAAGGAGTGATTTTTGGATTTTGCAGCAAAGATTTTGGTGGAATGAATGGTGGGTGCTATGTTGCATTAGCAAGACTGCCAAAGCACCAATACAGTGGAACCCCCCCACAAGTCACCCCATTTTGCAAAGTACACCCCTCAGGGAATTCATCTAGGGGTATAGTGTACATTTCAAACCCCCAGGGGTTTCACCAATTTTGGTACAACTGGGATGTGAAAATGGAAAATTACATTTTTTTACACAAACATGCAGTTCTGGCTCAAAATTTTTCATTTTCACAAGGAATGAAGGAGACAAAGCACCCCAAAATCTGTGCCCCAATTTCTCCCGAGTACGGCAATGCCTCACATGTGACCAAAAAATACCAGTTGGGTGCATGGCAGGACTTAGAAGGGAAGGAGTGATTTTTGGATTTTGCAGCAAAGATTTTGGTGGAATGAATGGTGGGTGCTATGTTGCATTAGCAAGACTCCCAAAGCACCAATACAGTGGAACCCCCCCACAAGTGACCCCATTTTGCAAACTACACCCCTCAGGGAATTCATCTAGGGGTATAGTGTACATTTCAAACCCCCAGGGGTTTCATCAATTTTGGTACAACTGGGCAGTGAAAATGAAAAAAATACATTTTTTTACACAAAAATGTACTTCTGGCTCAAAATTTTTCATTTTCACAAGGAATGAAGGAGACAAAGCACCCCAAAATCTGTGCCCCCATTTCTCCAGAGTACGGCAATGCCTCACATGTGACCAAAAAATACCAGTTGGGTGCATGGCAGGACTCAGAAGGGAAGGAGTGATTTTTGGATTTTGCAGCACAGATTTTGGTGGAATAAATGGTGGGTGCTATGTTGCATTACCAATACAGTGGAACCCCCCCACAAGTGACCCCATTTTGCAAACTACACCCCTCAGGGAATTCATCTAGGGGTATAGTGTACATTTCAAACCCCCAGGGGTTTCATCAATTTTGGTACAACTGGGCAGTGAAAATGAAAAAAATACATTTTTTTACACAAAAATGTACTTCTGGCTCAAAATTTTTCATTTTCACAAGGAATGAAGGAGACAAAGCACCCCAAAATCTGTGCCCCCATTTCTCCAGAGTACGGCAATGCCTCACATGTGACCAAAAAATACCAGTTGGGTGCATGGCAGGACTCAGAAGGGAAGGAGTGATTTTTGGATTTTGCAGCACAGATTTTGGTGGAATGAATGGTGGGTGCTATGTTGCATTACCAATACAGTGGAACCCCCCCACAAGTGACCCCATTTTGCAAACTACACCCCTCAGGGAATTCATCTAGGGGTATAGTGTACATTTCAAACCCCCAGGGGTTTCATCAATTTTGGTACAACTGGGCAGTGAAAATGAAAAAAATACATTTTTTTACACAAAAATGTACTTCTGGCTCAAAATTTTTCATTTTCACAAGGAATGAAGGAGACAAAGCACCCCAAAATCTGTGCCCCCATTTCTCCAGAGTACGGCAATGCCTCACATGTGACCAAAAAATACCAGTTGGGTGCATGGCAGGACTCAGAAGGGAAGGAGTGATTTTTGGTTTTTGCAGCTCAGATTCTGGTGGAATGAATGGTGGGTGCTATGTGGCATTAGCAAGACCCCCGAAGCACGGTGAAATGATGAACCTAATAATCCATAGATGTGTGGTATATTTTGAAACACTCCTTTATACATAGGCCGGGTTTGTCGGGGCAAGTTTCACAGTGGAAAATAGTTTCCTTTCTTATTCCCTTTTTATAGCAAACTTTGCACCTTTTTTGTGTCCTGCCCTTTCTTGCAGTGGAGGGGATTTCGTTGGGAAAATGCTGCCCTGGTACAATACGGGGGCCAGTACTAGAAGTACTGGGGCCCTCTGCCTGCTGATTCCCAAATGTTAGGCTCTTTATGACTTCCTCTTGAAAGTGCATAAATGTCCCCCTCTGGCCGGTAGAACGGAATAGCACGTAAGCGTTATACAGTGCCATCTGGATGATATACACGGCCAGCTTCTTGTACCAGATATTTGTTTTCCGCAGGGCACTGTACGGCTTCAGTACCTGATCTGAAAGATCCACTCCACCCATGTACTTATTGTAATCTAGGATACAATTTGGTTTTGAGGTGTGGGTACTGGTACCTCGTACAGGGATGGAGGTGGTACTGTCTCCATGAATTGTTGTCAGTATAAGGACATCCCTCTTGTCCTTATATTTGACCAACAACATATTTTCGGTGCATATTCCCCTGCTTTCACCCCTTCTCATTACTTGGGCAATGTGCGTTTTGGGGAGGCCTCTTTGGTTCTTGCGCACAGTACCGCAAGCTGCTGTACCTCTTGAACCAAGGGCCTTAAACAGGGGGATGCTGGTGTAAAAGTTATCCACATAGAGGTGATAACCCTTATCCAGGAAGGGGTGCATTAAATCCCAGACAATTTTTCCACTAACACCTACGAGGGAGGGGGGGCATTCTGGTGGTTCAATTCTTGAATCCTTCCCTTCATATACCCTAAACTTGTGGGTGTACCCTGTGGTGCTTTCACACAGCTTATACATTTTTATCCCATACCTTGCCCTCTTACTGGGAAGGTACTGGCGGAATTTAACCCTTCCTTTAAAATGTATAAGGGACTCGTCGATACTAATACATTTATCAGGGATGTATAGCTCTGCAAATTTGGCACTGAAATGATCAATGACCGGCCTGACTTTGAATAGCCTGTCAAAGGTGGGATCATCTCTGGGTGGGCACTGTGCATTATCGGTGTAATGTATAAATTTATGGATTGCCTCAAAACGAGCCCGGGGCATGGCCATACGGTGAAATGGGGTGCTGTACAGAACATCTGTACTCCAATATTGCCTAATTTGTGGCTTTTTTACTATGCCCATATGTAACACCAGACCCCAAAACGTCATCATCTCTACTGCATCTACAGGGGTCCACCTAGCAAATGATGACGTGGGGTTTTGAGCAATAAACTGCTGGGCATATAAATTAGTTTGGTCCACCATTAAATTTATAAAATCATCAGAGAAAAATAATTTAAAAATGTCAATTTCTCTGAGACCTGTTGAATCAAATTGGATTCCTGGGATGGCCAAAAACTCAGGAACCTGGGGCTCAAAATTGTCTGGTGGTGGGGTCCATACGAGATCAATTATTGGGGGGGGGGTCTCAGCTGCTCTACGGGGGCGTCTTTGAGGGGGTCCCTCATCATCAGAGGAGGAAGAGGAGCTTAAGACAAATCCTTCAAATTCCCCGCTTGCCTCACTGGCTGTGTCAGAGTCAGAGGCAAGCATGGCATATGCCTCCTCCACCGAATACATTCTCCTGGATGACTGGGACGACATTTGGGATGACATTTGGGATGCCATTTATATTTTTGTGTTACTGGTAGTGAAATGTTTCAACACGTGTATAGTGTAGGGGGGGGTACAAACTTTATTTCAACCCGGGGGGTATGTAGTGTGTATGTATGTAGTGCAGAAAAAAAAAAAATACAAAAATAAAAAAATTGAAGGGTTCAAAAAAAAAAAATGGAAGGGGTTAAAAAAAAAAAATGGAAGGGGTTAAAAAAAAATGGAAGGGGTTAAAAAAAAAAAAAATGGAAGGGGTTAAAAAAAAAAAAGGTCCTGCGCCAAAAATTGAGCACAGATGTTGGTCAGTAACGTCCGTCACTGAACAGCGCTCAAAGGCAACAGGAATTTGATTAAAAATAAAATAAAATAGATCAACCCTGTGCCGAAAAAGCTGATCAGTGATGTACGTCACTGATCAGCGCACAGTGGCCACAGGACACACACAAAATCACAGTGTGTGTAAAAAAAAAAATGTAAAAAAGACCCCACAGCACTCACAAAAAATAAAAAAAGGTGATCAGTGATGCGACACTGATTACCAGTGAGGGGCAGCAGGTGCACAACCTTTGGTGGTACTGACAGGTATATATAAAAAAAAAAACCTCTGCACCCCTAAAAAGTTGCTGATCACCTCAGATATAGTGATCAGCACAAAAGGCGGGGGCAGCAGACACAAAATTTAGCACTCTCTATCACTCTCTGTCACTATCTCTCTCTATCTCTCTATCTCTCACTATCTATCACTCTATGACACTGCAGCAGCAGCACTGACAGGTATATCTATATATAAAAAAAAACCTGCGCCCCCAAAAAGTTGCTGATCAGTTAATTTATACTGATCAGCACAAAAGGGGGGGCAGCAGTCAGTTATAAAAAAAATATATAGCACAATCTGTCACTATCTCTCTATCTCTCTCTCTCTATCTCTCTCTATCTCTCTCTATCTATCTATAGCTCTATCACACTGCAGCAGCACAAAATATAGCACTAGGCCTCTCTATCTCTCTCTATCTCTCTCTATCTCTTTCAGTTATATAAAAAATATATAGCACAATCTGTCACTATCTCTCTCTCTATCTCTCTCTCTCTATCTCTCTCTATCTCTCTCTATCTCTCTATCTATAGCTCTATCACACTGCAGCAGCACAAAATATAGCACTAGGCCTCTCTATCTCTCTCTATCTCTCTCTATCTCTCTCTCTCTAACTCTCTCTCTATCTAATAAATCGCAGCAGCACAAGATGTCACAGGATGTCACAAGATGTCACAAGCATAAGCAATCTCAATGATCAGGTAAGTATTTTGGATGGGTTCTGGTCAGTATAGGCGGCAGCTGGGCACGGTGACCGCACTGCACGCTATTCCAGACCGGAATGGCGTCTGCAGTGCAGTCACCGTTAGTTTAAACCCCCCTCCATGGCTGTGATTGGTCCGTCGGTCCGACGAACCAATCACGGCCTTTGGGGGCGGGAGGGGTGAGGTGGGGTGACACCAGTGTCACCCTTACACCCCGCGGTGATTGGTGCTGTACTTTACAGCACCAATCACCTCCGATCCCGTGTCACCGGCGAACGTTATTCGCCGGTGACACAGAAAACGCTGTGAATGGCTGTTCACAATGAACAGCCAATCACAGCGATCGCCGACGGGGGGGCGGCATCGCCGCCCCCCCTGGGCATGCACGGACATGTCTGCTGTCAGGGACAGCAGACATCGTCCCTCTGTCACTGCGTCTCTAGACGCAGTGACAGTTTTAAGCCATGACGTATATATACGTCAACGGTCGGGAAGTACTTCCCGGCCATGACGTATATATACGTCAAATGTCGTGAAGGGGTTAAAGACGCACCTTTCTGGCCCCACAAAAATGGGCATTTCAAATTAGAAACAAGTCAAATGAACAAAATAGTGTGAATAAGTAAGTATTTCAGGGGTGAGTTAGCAGGTTATTGGGGTAGTAAGTCCTGATTTTTTTGGAGGTTGCAGTGACCACTACGCCATTCAAAATAGGCAGGCTTTGGCATAAGCAGTTAGGCCCCGTAGGATGATTTTAGCTAAAATGTGCCCCAAACACTCAAACCGGCTTGTATCTTGCAATGGAAAATATGGGAAACATGACTTAGACAGCAAATGATACACTGTATGCCATGTTTCCAAATTTTTATGCACAGTGGTTACAGCATGAAGCGAATGCATGTGAATATACAAAGGTGCATTGCATTAAACAAGTCCAATGAGCGTGAAAAAAATGGCCGGCCTGCCTGCTTTCATCCATCATTTGTTCTAAATTTATAATTAATCAATGAGCTGAGGTGGAGTCTTAGCCAGTGGTACCATCAGGGGTGTGTAATGCACTTTAGGGTAGACAGCCAATCAGCTGCCAGATTCAATCTGTCAATCAAACACAGCAGCCAATCAGAGAGCTGGCCATTGATCAGCAGGCCCTTTATGACATCACAGACAGGCCCACGGAACTCTCTGTGCTTGTCTGCTGGCTGGCTGTCAGTTGGGTGGGTGGGCGGCAGAGGGGGAGGATGTACGTCTCGTTTCTCCTGAAAATTGCGGTTTTTCAGCGTTTCCGGAAAAAGTCGCGGTCCGACGCGCAAAAGTGGGGTATCGTAGAAATCGCCTTTTAAAGACGCACCTTTCTGGCCCCACAAAAATGGGCATTTCAAATTAGAAACAAGTCAAATGAACAAAATAGTGTGAATAAGTAAGTATTTCAGGGGTGAGTTAGCAGGTTATTGGGGTAGTAAGTCCTGATTTTTTTGGAGGTTGCAGTGACCACTACGCCATTCAAAATAGGCAGGCTTTGGCATAAGCAGTTAGGCCCCGTAGGATGATTTTAGCTAAAATGTGCCCCAAACACTCAAACCGGCTTGTATCTTGCAATGGAAAATATGGGAAACATGACTTAGACAGCAAATGATACACTGTATGCCATGTTTCCTAATTTTTATGCACAGTGGTTACAGCATGAAGCGAATGCATGTGAATATACAAAGGTGCATTGCATTAAACAAGTCCAATGAGCGTGAAAAAAATGGCCGGCCTGCCTGCTTTCATCCATCATTTGTTCTAAATTTATAATTAATCAATGAGCTGAGGTGGAGTCTTAGCCAGTGGTACCATCAGGGGTGTGTAATGCACTTTAGGGTAGACAGCCAATCAGCTGCCAGATTCAACCTGTCAATCATACACAGCAGCCAATCAGAGAGTTGGCCATTGATCAGCAGGCCCTTTATGACATCACAGACAGACCCACGGAACTCTCTGTGCTTGTCTGCTGGCTGGCTGTCAGTTGGGTGGGTGGGCGGCAGAGGGGGAGGATGTACGTCTCGTTTCTCCTGAAAATTGCGGTTTTTCGGCGTTTCCGGAAAAAGTCACGGTCCGACGCGCAAAAGTGGGGTATTGTAGAAATCGCCTTTTAAAGACGCACCTTTCTGGCCCCACAAAAATGGGCATTTCAAATTAGAAACAAGTCAAATGAACAAAATAGTGTGAATAAGTAAGTATTTCAGGGGTGAGTTAGCAGGTTATTGGGGTAGTAAGTCCTGATTTTTTTGGAGGTTGCAGTGACCACTACGCCATTCAAAATAGGCAGGCTTTGGCATAAGCAGTTAGGCCCCGTAAGATGATTTTAGCTAAAATGTGCCCCAAACACTCAAACCGGCTTGTATCTTGCAATGGAAAATATGGGAAACATGACTTAGACAGCAAATGATACACTGTATGCCATGTTTCCAAATTTTTATGCACAGTGGTTACAGCATGAAGCGAATGCATGTGAATATACAAAGGTGCATTGCATTAAACAAGTCCAATGAGCGTGAAAAAAATGGCCGGCCTGCCTGCTTTCATCCATCATTTAATCTAAATTTATAATTAATCAATGAGCTGAGGTGGAGTCTTAGCCAGTGGTACCATCAGGGGTGTGTAATGCACTTTAGGGTAGACAGCCAATCAGCTGCCAGATTCAATCTGTCAATCAAACACAGCAGCCAATCAGAGAGCTGGCCATTGATCAGCAGGCCCTTTATGACATCACAGACAGGCCCACGGAACTCTCTGTGCTTGTCTGCTGGCTGGCTGTCAGTTGGGTGGGTGGGCGGCAGAGGGGGAGGATGTACGTCTCGTTTCTCCTGAAAATTGCGGTTTTTCGGCGTTTCCGGAAAAAGTCGCGGTCCGACGCGCAAAAGTGGGGTATCGTAGAAATCGCCTTTTAAAGACGCACCTTTCTGGCCCCACAAAAATGGGCATTTCAAATTAGAAACAAGTCAAATGAACAAAATAGTGTGAATAAGTAAGTATTTCAGGGGTGAGTTAGCAGGTTATTGGGGTAGAAAGTCCTGATTTTTTTGGAGGTTGCAGTGACCACTACGCCATTCAAAATAGGCAGGCTTTGGCATAAGCAGTTAGGCCCCGTAGGATGATTTTAGCTAAAATGTGCCCCAAACACTCAAACCGGCTTGTATCTTGCAATGGAAAATATGGGAAACATGACTTAGACAGCAAATGATACACTGTATGCCATGTTTCCTAATTTTTATGCACAGTGGTTACAGCATGAAGCGAATGCATGTGAATATACAAAGGTGCATTGCATTAAACAAGTCCAATGAGCGTGAAAAAAATGGCCGGCCTGCCTGCTTTCATCCATCATTTGTTCTAATTTATAATTAATCAATGAGCTGAGGTGGAGTCTTAGCCAGTGGTACCATCAGGGGTGTGTAATGCACTTTAGGGTAGACAGCCAATCAGCTGCCAGATTCAATCTGTCAATCAAACACAGCAGCCAATCAGAGAGCTGGCCATTGATCAGCAGGCCCTTTATGACATCACAGACAGACCCACGGAACTCTCTGTGCTTGTCTGCTGGCTGGCTGTCAGTTGGGTGGGTGGGCGGCAGAGGGGGAGGATGTACGTCTCGTTTCTCCTGAAAATTGCGGTTTTTCGGCGTTTCCGGAAAAAGTCGCGGTCCGACGCGCAAAAGTGGGGTATCGTAGAAATCGCCTTTTAAAGACGCACCTTTCTGGCCCCACAAAAATGGGCATTTCAAATTAGAAACAAGTCAAATGAACAAAATAGTGTGAATAAGTAAGTATTTCAGGGTTGAGTTAGCAGGTTATTGGGGTAGTAAGTCCTGATTTTTTTGGAGGTTGCAGTGACCACTACGCCATTCAAAATAGGCAGGCTTTGGCATAAGCAGTTAGGCCCCGTAGGATGATTTTAGCTAAAATGTGCCCCAAACACTCAAACCGGCTTGTATCTTGCAATGGAAAATATGGGAAACATGACTTAGACAGCAAATGATACACTGTATGCCATGTTTCCAAATGTTTATGCACAGTGTTTACAGCATGAAGCGAATGCATGTGAATATACAAAGGTGCATTGCATTAAACAAGTCCAATGAGCGTGAAAAAAATGGCCGGCCTGCCTGCTTTCATCCATCATTTGTTCTAAATTTATAATTAATCAATGAGCTGAGGTGGAGTCTTAGCCAGTGGTACCATCAGGGGTGTGTAATGCACTTTAGGGTAGACAGCCAATCAGCTGCCAGATTCAACCTGTCAATCATACACAGCAGCCAATCAGAGAGCTGGCCATTGATCAGCAGGCCCTTTATGACATCACAGACAGACCCACGGAACTCTCTGTGCTTGTCTGCTGGCTGGCTGTCAGTTGGGTGGGTGGGCGGCAGAGGGGGAGGATGTACGTCTCGTTTCTCCTGAAAATTGCGGTTTTTCGGCGTTTCCGGAAAAAGTCGCGGTCCGACGCGCAAAAGTGGGGTATCGTAGAAATCGCCTTTTAAAGACGCACCTTTCTGGCCCCACAAAAATGGGCATTTCAAATTAGAAACAAGTCAAATGAACAAAATAGTGTGAATAAGTAAGTATTTCAGGGGTGAGTTAGCAGGTTATTGGGGTAGTAAGTCCTGATTTTTTTGGAGGTTGCAGTGACCACTACGCCATTCAAAATAGGCAGGCTTTGGCATAAGCAGTTAGGCCCCGTAAGATGATTTTAGCTAAAATGTGCCCCAAACACTCAAACCGGCTTGTATCTTGCAATGGAAAATATGGGAAACATGACTTAGACAGCAAATGATACACTGTATGCCATGTTTCCAAATTTTTATGCACAGTGGTTACAGCATGAAGCGAATGCATGTGAATATACAAAGGTGCATTGCATTAAACAAGTCCAATGAGCGTGAAAAAAATGGCCGGCCTGCCTGCTTTCATCCATCATTTGTTCTAAATTTATAATTAATCAATGAGCTGAGGTGGAGTCTTAGCCAGTGGTACCATCAGGGGTGTGTAATGCACTTTAGGGTAGACAGCCAATCAGCTGCCAGATTCAATCTGTCAATCAAACACAGCAGCCAATCAGAGAGCTGGCCATTGATCAGCAGGCCCTTTATGACATCACAGACAGACCCACGGAACTCTCTGTGCTTGTCTGCTGGCTGGCTGTCAGTTGGGTGGGTGGGCGGCAGAGGGGGAGGATGTACGTCTCGTTTCTCCTGAAAATTGCGGTTTTTCGGCGTTTCCGGAAAAAGTCACGGTCCGACGCGCAAAAGTGGGGTATCGTAGAAATCGCCTTTTAAAGACGCACCTTTCTGGCCCCACAAAAATGGGCATTTCAAATTAGAAACAAGTCAAATGAACAAAATAGTGTGAATAAGTAAGTATTTCAGGGGTGAGTTAGCAGGTTATTGGGGTAGTAAGTCCAGGGCCGTCTTTCCCATTGGGCACGATGGGCAGTTGCCCAGGGGCCCTATGACCTAAGAGCCCACCCCAATGGGGAAGACGGCACTGTCCGTACACCCACTCCAGCCTGAGGTGGCAGCTCGGTCGGTCCTGTCAGTCATCGCCCACTCTCCGCTGCCCGGCTCAGCCTCCTGCAGTGCGGACCCGCACCCCCCGCTGGATAGGCTTCGTCAGCTGACGGGGCGTGCTCCGGCCAATCACAGCTTCGCAGCCTCCCGGGTACCTGGGGGAAGTGGTGCTCCGGCTAGCTGCACCTGGGATGTGGGAGGGCGTCCTGTGCTCCGTCTGCCTGACATCGGCTGGACAGTGTCTCGCTATTTGCCGGGTTGGTGGGACACTGAGATGCTGATTGGCTGAGAGAATTCAGTGGACACTGATTGGCTGAATTCTCTCAGCCAATCAGCATCCGGCCAGTCTTTTCAAAATCAGCAGTGCTTCCCGCCGACCCGGCAAATACCGCTACAGCTCCCAGCCGCCGCTGCTCAGATCCCGCTGCCCATAGGTATGTGGTGGGGTTGTTTGTGAGGGGGGCCGTATGTGAGGGGGGGCCCGCGCTAGTGTTGTGCCCAGGGGCCCCTGACAATGTTAAGACGGCCCTGAGTAAGTCCTGATTTTTTTGGAGGTTGCAGTGACCACTACGCCATTCAAAATAGGCAGGCTTTGGCATAAGCAGTTAGGCCCCGTAGGATGATTTTAGCTAAAATGTGCCCCAAACACTCAAACCGGCTTGTATCTTGCAATGGAAAATATGGGAAACATGACTTAGACAGCAAATGATACACTGTATGCCATGTTTCCAAATTTTTATGCACAGTGGTTACAGCATGAAGCGAATGCATGTGAATATACAAAGGTGCATTGCATTAAACAAGTCCAATGAGCGTGAAAAAAGTGGCCGGCCTGCCTGCTTTCATCCATCATTTGTTCTAAATTTATAATTAATCAATGAGCTGAGGTGGAGTCTTAGCCGGTGGTACCATCAGGGGTGTGTAATGCACTTTAGGGTAGACAGCCAATCAGCTGCCAGATTCAATCTGTCAATCAAACACAGCAGCCAATCAGAGAGCTGGCCATTGATCAGCAGGCCATTTATGACATCACAGACAGACCCACGGAACTCTCTGTGCTTGTCTGCTGGCTGGCTGTCAGTTGGGTGGGTGGGCGGCAGAGGGGGAGTATGTACGTCTCGTTCTCCTGAAAATTGCGTTTTTTCGCCGTTTCCGGAAAAAGTCGCGGTCCGACGCGCAAAAGTGGGGTATCGTAGAAATCGCCTTTTAAAGACGCACCTTTCTGGCCCCACAAAAATGGGCATTTCAAATTAGAAACAAGTCAAATGAACAAAATAGTGTGAATAAGTAAGTATTTCAGGGGTGAGTTAGCAGGTTATTGGGGTAGTAAGTCCTGATTTTTTTGGAGGTTGCAGTGACCACTACGCCATTCAAAATAGGCAGGCTTTGGCATAAGCAGTTAGGCCCCGTAAGATGATTTTAGCTAAAATGTGCCCCAAACACTCAAACCGGCTTGTATCTTGCAATGGAATATTTGGGAAACATGACTTAGACAGCAAATGATACACTGTATGCCATGTTTCCAAATTTTTATGCACAGTGGTTACAGCATGAAGCGAATGCATGTGAATATACAAAGGTGCATTGCATTAAACAAGTCCAATGAGCGTGAAAAAAATGGCCGGCCTGCCTGCTTTCATCCATCATTTGTTCTAAATTTATAATTAATCAATGAGCTGAGGTGGAGTCTTAGCCAGTGGTACCATCAGGGGTGTGTAATGCACTTTAGGGTAGACAGCCAATCAGCTGCCAGATTCAATCTGTCAATCAAACACAGCAGCCAATCAGAGAGCTGGCCATTGATCAGCAGGCCCTTTATGACATCACAGACAGACCCACGGAACTCTCTGTGCTTGTCTGCTGGCTGGCTGTCAGTTGGGTGGGTGGGCGGCAGAGGGGGAGGATGTACGTCTCGTTCTCCTGAAAATTGCGTTTTTTCGGCGTTTCCGGAAAAAGTCGCGGTCCGACGCGCAAAAGTGGGGTATCGTAGAAATCGCCTTTTAAAGACGCACCTTTCTGGCCCCACAAAAATGGGCATTTCAAATTAGAAACAAGTCAAATGAACAAAATAGTGTGAATAAGTAAGTATTTCAGGGGTGAGTTAGCAGGTTATTGGGGTAGTAAGTCCTGATTTTTTGGGAGGTTGCAGTGACCACTATGCCATTCAAAATAGACAGGCTTTGGCATAAGCAGTTAGGCCCCGTAAGATGATTTTAGCTAAAATGTGCCCCAAACACTCAAACCGGCTTGTATCTTGCAATGGAAAATATGGGAAACATGACTTAGACAGCAAATGATACACTGTATGCCATGTTTCCAAATTTTTATGCACAGTGGTTACAGCATGAAGCGAATGCATGTGAATATACAAAGGTGCATTGCATTAAACAAGTCCAATGAGCGTGAAAAAAATGGCCGGCCTGCCTGCTTTCATCCATCATTTGTTCTAAATTTATAATTAATCAATGAGCTGAGGTGGAGTCTTAGCCAGTGGTACCATCAGAGGTGTGTAATGCACTTAAGGGTAGACAGCCAATCAGCTGCCAGATTCAATCTGTCAATCAAACACAGCAGCCAATCAGAGAGCTGGCCATTGATCAGCAGGCCCTTTATGACATCACAGACAGACCCACGGAACTCTCTGTGCTTGTCTGCTGGCTGGCTGTCAGTTGGGTGGGTGGGCGGCAGAGGGGGAGGATGTACGTCTCGTTTCTCCTGAAAATTGCGGTTTTTCAGCGTTTCCGGAAAAAGTCGTGGTCCGACGCGCAAAAGTGGGGTATCGTAGAAATCGCCTTTTAAAGACGCACCTTTCTGGCCCCACAAAAATGGGCATTTCAAATTAGAAACAAGTCAAATGAACAAAATAGTGTGAATAAGTAAGTATTTCAGGGGTGAGTTAGCAGGTTATTGGGGTAGTAAGTCCTGATTTTTTTGGAGGTTGCAGTGACCACTACGCCATTCAAAATAGGCAGGCTTTGGCATAAGCAGTTAGGCCCCGTAAGATGATTTTAGCTAAAATGTGCCCCAAACACTCAAACCGGCTTGTATCTTGCAATGGAAAATATGGGAAACATGACTTAGACAGCAAATGATACACTGTATGCCATGTTTCCAAATTTTTATGCACAGTGGTTACAGCATGAAGCGAATGCATGTGAATATACAAAGGTGCATTGCATTAAACAAGTCCAATGAGCGTGAAAAAAATGGCCGGCCTGCCTGCTTTCATCCATCATTTGTTCTAAATTTATAATTAATCAATGAGCTGAGGTGGAGTCTTAGCCAGTGGTACCATCAGGGGTGTGTAATGCACTTTAGGGTAGACAGCCAATCAGCTGCCAGATTCAATCTGTCAATCAAACACAGCAGCCAATCAGAGAGCTGGCCATTGATCAGCAGGCCCTTTATGACATCACAGACAGACCCACGGAACTCTCTGTGCTTGTCTGCTGGCTGGCTGTCAGTTGGGTGGGTGGGCGGCAGAGGGGGAGGATGTACGTCTCGTTTCTCCTGAAAATTGCGGTTTTTCGGCGTTTCCGGAAAAAGTCACGGTCCGACGCGCAAAAGTGGGGTATCGTAGAAATCGCCTTTTAAAGACGCACCTTTCTGGCCCCACAAAAATGGGCATTTCAAATTAGAAACAAGTCAAATGAACAAAATAGTGTGAATAAGTAAGTATTTCAGGGGTGAGTTAGCAGGTTATTGGGGTAGTAAGTCCAGGGCCGTCTTTCCCATTGGGCACAATGGGCAGTTGCCCAGGGGCCCTATGACCTAAGAGCCCACCCCAATGGGGAAGACGGCACTGTCCGTACACCCACTCCAGCCTGAGGTGGCAGCTCGGTCGGTCCTGTCAGTCATCCGCCCACTCTCCGCTGCCCGGCTCAGCCTCCTGCAGTGCGGACCCGCACCCACCGCTGGATAGGCTTCGTCAGCTGACGGGCGCGTGCTCCGGCCAATCACAGCTTCGCAGCCTCCCGGGTACCTGGGGGAAGTGGTGCTCCGGCTAGCTGCACCTGGGATGTGGGAGGGCGTCCTGTGCTCCGTCTGCCTGACATCGGCTGGACAGTGTCTCGCTATTTGCCGGGTTGGTGGGACACTGAGATGCTGATTGGCTGAGAGAATTCAGTGGACACTGATTGGCTGAATTCTCTCAGCCAATCAGCATCCGGCCAGTCTTTTCAAAATCAGCAGTGCTTCCCGCCGACCCGGCAAATAGCGCTACAGCTCCCAGCCGCCGCTGCTCAGATCCCGCTGCCCATAGGTATGTGGTGGGGTTGTTTGTGAGGGGGGCCGTATGTGAGGGGGGGCCCGCGCTAGTGTTGTGCCCAGGGGCCCCTGACAATGTTAAGACGGCCCTGAGTAAGTCCTGATTTTTTTGGAGGTTGCAGTGACCACTACGCCATTCAAAATAGGCAGGCTTTGGCATAAGCAGTTAGGCCCCGTAGGATGATTTTAGCTAAAATGTGCCCCAAACACTCAAACCGGCTTGTATCTTGCAATGGAAAATATGGGAAACATGACTTAGACAGCAAATGATACACTGTATGCCATGTTTCCAAATTTTTATGCACAGTGGTTACAGCATGAAGCGAATGCATGTGAATATACAAAGGTGCATTGCATTAAACAAGTCCAATGAGCGTGAAAAAAATGGCCGGCCTACCTGCTTTCATCCATCATTTGTTCTAAATTTATAATTAATCAATGAGCTGAGGTGGAGTCTTAGCCAGTGGTACCATCAGGGGTGTGTAATGCACTTTAGGGTAGACAGCCAATCAGCTGCCAGATTCAATCTGTCAATCAAACACAGCAGCCAATCAGAGAGCTGGCCATTGATCAGCAGGCCCTTTATGACATCACAGACAGACCCACGGAACTCTCTGTGCTTGTCTGCTGGCTGGCTGTCAGTTGGGTGGGTGGGCGGCAGAGGGGGAGGATGTACGTCTCGTTCTCCTGAAAATTGCGTTTTTTTGGCGTTTCCAGAAAAAGTCGCGGTCCGACGCGCAAAAGTGGGGTATCGTAGAAATCGCCTTTTAAAGACGCACCTTTCTGGCCCCACAAAAATGGGCATTTCAAATTAGAAACAAGTCAAATGAACAAAATAGTGTGAATAAGTAAGTATTTCAGGGGTGAGTTAGCAGGTTATTGGGGTAGTAAGTCCTGATTTTTTTGGAGGTTGCAGTGACCACTACGCCATTCAAAATAGGCAGGCTTTGGCATAAGCAGTTAGGCCCCGTAGGATGATTTTAGCTAAAATGTGCCCCAAACACTCAAACCGGCTTGTATCTTGCAATGGAAAATTTGGGAAACATGACTTAGACAGCAAATGATACACTGTATGCCATGTTTCCAAATTTTTATGCACAGTGGTTACAGCATGAAGCGAATGCATGTGAATATACAAAGGTGCATTGCATTAAACAAGTCCAATGAGCGTGAAAAAAATGGCCGGCCTGCCTGCTTTCATCCATCATTTGTTCTAAATTTATAATTAATCAATGAGCTGAGGTGGAGTCTTAGCCAGTGGTACCATCAGGGGTGTGTAATGCACTTTAGGGTAGACAGCCAATCAGCTGCCAGATTCAATCTGTCAATCAAACACAGCAGCCAATCAGAGAGCTGGCCATTGATCAGCAGGCCCTTTATGACATCACAGACAGACCCACGGAACTCTCTGTGCTTGTCTGCTGGCTGGCTGTCAGTTGGGTGGGTGGGCGGCAGAGGGGGAGGATGTACGTCTCGTTCTCCTGAAAATTGCGTTTTTTCGGCGTTTCCGGAAAAAGTCGCGGTCCGACGCGCAAAAGTGGGGTATCGTAGAAATCGCCTTTTAAAGACGCACCTTTCTGGCCCCACAAAAATGGGCATTTCAAATTAGAAACAAGTCAAATGAACAAAATAGTGTGAATAAGTAAGTATTTCAGGGGTGAGTTAGCAGGTTATTGGGGTAGTAAGTCCTGATTTTTTTGGAGGTTGCAGTGACCACTACGCCATTCAAAATAGGCAGGCTTTGGCATAAGCAGTTAGGCCCCGTAGGATGATTTTAGCTAAAATGTGCCCCAAACACTCAAACCGGCTTGTATCTTGCAATGGAAAATATGGGAAACATGACTTAGACAGCAAATGATACACTGTATGCCATGTTTCCAAATGTTTATGCACAGTGGTTACAGCATGAAGCGAATGCATGTGAATATACAAAGGTGCATTGCATTAAACAAGTCCAATGAGCGTGAAAAAAATGGCCGGCCTGCCTGCTTTCATCCATCATTTGTTCTAAATTTATAATTAATCAATGAGCTGAGGTGGAGTCTTAGCCAGTGGTACCATCAGGGGTGTGTAATGCACTTTAGGGTAGACAGCCAATCAGCTGCCAGATTCAATCTGTCAATTATACACAGCAGCCAATCAGAGAGCTGGCCATTGATCAGCAGGCCCTTTATGACATCACAGACAGACCCACGGAACTCTCTGTGCTTGTCTGCTGGCTGGCTGTCAGTTGTGTGGGTGGGCGGCAGAGGGGGAGGATGTACGTCTCGTTTCTCCTGAAAATTGCGGTTTTTCGGCGTTTCCCCAAAAAGTCGCGGTCCGACGCGCAAAAGTGGGGTACCGTAGAAATCGCCTTTTAAAGACGCACCTTTCTGGCCCCACAAAAATGGTCATTTCAAATTAGAAACAAGTCAAATGAACAAAATAGTGTGAATAAGTAAGTATTTCAGGGGTGAGTTAGCAGGTTATTGGGGTAGTAAGTCCTGATTTTTTTGGAGGTTGCAGTGACCACTACGCCATTCAAAATAGGCAGGCTTTGGCATAAGCAGTTAGGCCCCGTAAGATGATTTTAGCTAAAATGTGCCCCAAACACTCAAACCGGCTTGTATCTTGCAATGGAAAATATGGGAAACATGACTTAGACAGCAAATGATACACTGTATGCCATGTTTCCAAATTTTTATGCACAGTGGTTACAGCATGAAGCGAATGCATGTGAATATACAAAGGTGCATTGCATTAAACAAGTCTAATGAGCGTGAAAAAAATGGCCGGCCTGCCTGCTTTCATCCATCATTTGTTCTAAATTTATAATTAATCAATGAGCTGAGGTGGAGTCTTAGCCAGTGGTACCATCAGGGGTGTGTAATGCACTTTAGGGTAGACAGCCAATCAGCTGCCAGATTCAATCTGTCAATCAAACACAGCAGCCAATCAGAGAGCTGGCCATTGATCAGCAGGCCATTTATGACATCACAGACAGACCCACGGAACTCTCTGTGCTTGTCTGCTGGCTGGCTGTCAGTTGGGTGGGTGGGCGGCAGAGGGGGAGGATGTACGTCTCGTTCTCCTGAAAATTGCGTTTTTTCGGCGTTTCCGGAAAAAGTCGCGGTCCGACGCGCAAAAGTGGGGTATCGTAGAAATCGCCTTTTAAAGACGCACCTTTCTGGCCCCACAAAAATGGGCATTTCAAATTAGAAACAAGTCAAATGAACAAAATAGTGTGAATAAGTAAGTATTTCAGGGGTGAGTTAGCAGGTTATTGGGGTAGTAAGTCCTGATTTTTTTGGAGGTTGCAGTGACCACTACGCCATTCAAAATAGGCAGGCTTTAGCATAAGCAGTTAGGCCCCGTAGGATGATTTTAGCTAAAATGTGCCCCAAACACTCAAACCGGCTTGTATCTTGCAATGGAAAATATGGGAAACATGACTTAGACAGCAAATGATACACTGTATGCCATGTTTCCAAATTTTTATGCACAGTGGTTACAGCATGAAGCGAATGCATGTGAATATACAAAGGTGCATTGCATTAAACAAGTCCAATGAGCGTGAAAAAAATGGCCGGCCTGCCTGCTTTCATCCATCATTTGTTCTAAATTTATAATTAATCAATGAGCTGAGGTGGAGTCTTAGCCAGTGGTACCATCAGGGGTGTGTAATGCACTTTAGGGTAGACAGCCAATCAGCTGCCAGATTCAATCTGTCAATCAAACACAGCAGCCAATCAGAGAGCTGGCCATTGATCAGCAGGCCCTTTATGACATCACAGACAGACCCACGGAACTCTCTGTGCTTGTCTGCTGGCTGGCTGTCAGTTGGGTGGGTGGGCGGCAGATGGGGAGGATGTACGTCTCGTTTCTCCTGAAAATTGCGGTTTTTCGGCGTTTCCGGAAAAAGTCGCGGTCCGACGCGCAAAAGTGGGGTATCGTAGAAATCGCCTTTTAAAGACGCACCTTTCTGGCCCCACAAAAATGGGCAATTCAAATTAGAAACAAGTCAAATGAACAAAATAGTGTGAATAAGTAAGTATTTCAGGGGTGAGTTAGCAGGTTATTGGGGTAGTAAGTCCTGATTTTTTTGGAGGTTGCAGTGACCACTACGCCATTCAAAATAGGCAGGCTTTGGCATAAGCAGTTAGGCCCCGTAGGATGATTTTAGCTAAAATGTGCCCCAAACACTCAAACCGGCTTGTATCTTGCAATGGAAAATATGGGAAACATGACTTAGACAGCAAATGATACACTGTATGCCATGTTTCTAAATTTTTATGCACAGTGGTTACAGCATGAAGCGAATGCATGTGAATATACAAAGGTGCATTGCATTAAACAAGTCCAATGAGCGTGAAAAAAATGGCCGGCCTGCCTGCTTTCATCCATCATTTGTTCTAATTTATAATTAATCAATGAGCTGAGGTGGAGTCTTAGCCAGTGGTACCATCAGGGGTGTGTAATGCACTTTAGGGTAGACAGCCAATCAGCTGCCAGATTCAATCTGTCAATCATACACAGCAGCCAATCAGAGAGCTGGCCATTGATCAGCAGGCCCTTTATGACATCACAGACAGACCCACGGAACTCTCTGTGCTTGTCTGCTGGCTGGCTGTCAGTTGTAAGGGTGGGCGGCAGAGGGGGAGGATGTACGTCTCGTTTCTCCTGAAAATTGCGGTTTTTCGGCGTTTCCGGAAAAAGTCGCGGTCCGACGCGCAAAAGTGGGGTACCGTAGAAATCGCCTTTTAAAGACGCACCTTTCTGGCCCCACAAAAATGGTAATTTCAAATTAGAAACAAGTCAAATGAACAAAATAGTGTGAATAAGTAAGTATTTCAGGGGTGAGTTAGCAGGTTATTGGGGTAGTAAGTCCTGATTTTTTTGGAGGTTGCAGTGACCACTACGCCATTCAAAATAGGCAGGCTTTAGCATAAGCAGTTAGGCCCCGTAGGATGATTTTAGCTAAAATGTGCCCCAAACACTCAAACCGGCTTGTATCTTGCAATGGAAAATATGGGAAACATGACTTAGACAGCAAATGATACACTGTATGCCATGTTTCCAAATTTTTATGCACAGTGGTTACAGCATGAAGCGAATGCATGTGAATATACAAAGGTGCATTGCATTAAACAAGTCCAATGAGCGTGAAAAAAATGGCCGGCCTGCCTGCTTTCATCCATCATTTGTTCTAAATTTATAATTAATCAATGAGCTGAGGTGGAGTCTTAGCCAGTGGTACCATCAGGGGTGTGTAATGCACTTTAGGGTAGACAGCCAATCAGCTGCCAGATTCAATCTGTCAATCAAACACAGCAGCCAATCAGAGAGCTGGCCATTGATCAGCAGGCCCTTTATGACATCACAGACAGACCCACGGAACTCTCTGTGCTTGTCTGCTGGCTGGCTGTCAGTTGGGTGGGTGGGCGGCAGATGGGGAGGATGTACGTCTCGTTTCTCCTGAAAATTGCGGTTTTTCGGCGTTTCCGGAAAAAGTCGCGGTCCGACGCGCAAAAGTGGGGTATCGTAGAAATCGCCTTTTAAAGACGCACCTTTCTGGCCCCACAAAAATGGGCAATTCAAATTAGAAACAAGTCAAATGAACAAAATAGTGTGAATAAGTAAGTATTTCAGGGGTGAGTTAGCAGGTTATTGGGGTAGTAAGTCCTGATTTTTTTGGAGGTTGCAGTGACCACTACGCCATTCAAAATAGGCAGGCTTTGGCATAAGCAGTTAGGCCCCGTAGGATGATTTTAGCTAAAATGTGCCCCAAACACTCAAACCGGCTTGTATCTTGCAATGGAAAATATGGGAAACATGACTTAGACAGCAAATGATACACTGTATGCCATGTTTCCAAATTTTTATGCACAGTGGTTACAGCATGAAGCGAATGCATGTGAATATACAAAGGTGCATTGCATTAAACAAGTCCAATGAGCGTGAAAAAAATGGCCGGCCTGCCTGCTTTCATCCATCATTTGTTCTAATTTATAATTAATCAATGAGCTGAGGTGGAGTCTTAGCCAGTGGTACCATCAGGGGTGTGTAATGCACTTTAGGGTAGACAGCCAATCAGCTGCCAGATTCAATCTGTCAATCAAACACAGCAGCCAATCAGAGAGCTGGCCATTGATCAGCAGGCCCTTTATGACATCACAGACAGACCCACGGAACTCTCTGTGCTTGTCTGCTGGCTGGCTGTCAGTTGGGTGGGTGGGCGGCAGAGGGGGAGGATGTACGTCTCGTTTCTCCTGAAAATTGCGGTTTTTCGGCGTTTCCGAAAAAAGTCGCGGTCCGACGCGCAAAAGTGGGGTATCGTAGAAATCGCCTTTTAAAGACGCACCTTTCTGGCCCCACAAAAATGGGCATTTCAAATTAGAAACAAGTCAAATGAACAAAATAGTGTGAATAAGTAAGTATTTCAGGGTTGAGTTAGCAGGTTATTGGGGTAGTAAGTCCTGATTTTTTTGGAGGTTGCAGTGACCACTACGCCATTCAAAATAGGCAGGCTTTGGCATAAGCAGTTAGGCCCCGTAGGATGATTTTAGCTAAAATGTGCAGCAAACACTCAAACCGGCTTGTATCTTGCAATGGAAAATATGGGAAACATGACTTAGACAGCAAATGATACACTGTATGCCATGTTTCCAAATGTTTATGCACAGTGGTTACAGCATGAAGCGAATGCATGTGAATATACAAAGGTGCATTGCATTAAACAAGTCCAATGAGCGTGAAAAAAATGGCCGGCCTGCCTGCTTTCATCCATCATTTGTTCTAAATTTATAATTAATCAATGAGCAGAGGTGGAGTCTTAGCCAGTGGTACCATCAGGGGTGTGTAATGCACTTTAGGGTAGACAGCCAATCAGCTGCCAGATTCAATCTGTCAATCAAACACAGCAGCCAATCAGAGAGCTGGCCATTGATCAGCAGGCCCTTTATGACATCACAGACAGACCCACGGAACTCTCTGTGCTTGTCTGCTGGCTGGCTGTCAGTTGGGTGGGCGGCAGAGGGGGAGGATGTACGTCTCGTTCTCCTGAAAATTGCGTTTTTTCGGCGTTTCCGGAAAAAGTCGCGGTCCGACGCGCAAAAGTGGGGTATCGTAGAAATCGCCTTTTAAAGACGCACCTTTCTGGCCCCAGAAAAATGGGCATTTCAAATTAGAAACAAGTCAAATGAACAAAATAGTGTGAATAAGTAAGTATTTCAGGGGTGAGTTAGCAGGTTATTGGGGTGGTAAGTCCTGATTTTTTTGGAGGTTGCAGTGACCACTACGTCATTCAAAATAGGCAGGCTTTAGCATAAGCAGTTAGGCCCCGTAGGATGATTTTAGCTAAAATGTGCCCCAAACA
This sequence comes from Crinia signifera, assembly GCF_055691185.1. Taxonomy (NCBI): domain Eukaryota; kingdom Metazoa; phylum Chordata; class Amphibia; order Anura; family Myobatrachidae; genus Crinia; species Crinia signifera. The sequence goes on along the minus strand of NC_139218.1, from coordinate 162,205,869 downwards.
CTCAAACCGGCTTGTATCTTGCAATGGAAAATATGGGAAACATGACTTAGACAGCAAATGATACACTGTATGCCATGTTTCCAAATTTTTATGCACAGTGGTTACAGCATAAAGCGAATGCATGTGAATATACACAGGTGCATTGCATTAAACAAGTCCAATGAGCGTGAAAAAAATGGCCGGCCTGCCTGCTTTCATCCATCATTTGTTCTAAATTTATAATTAATCAATGAGCTGAGGTGGAGTCTTAGCCAGTGGTACCATCAGGGGTGTGTAATGCACTTTAGGGTAGACAGCCAATCAGCTGCCAGATTCAATCTGTCAATCAAACACAGCAGCCAATCAGAGAGCTGGCCATTGATCAGCAGGCCCTTTATGACATCACAGACAGACCCACGGAACTCTCTGTGCTTGTCTGCTGGCTGGCTGTCAGTTGGGTGGGTGGGCGGCAGAGGGGGAGGATGTACGTCTCGTTTCTCCTGAAAATTGCGGTTTTTCGGCGTTTCCGGAAAAAGTCGCGGTCCGACGCGCAAAAGTGGGGTATCGTAGAAATCGCCTTTTAAAGACGCACCTTTCTGGCCCCACAAAAATGGGCATTTCAAATTAGAAACAAGTCAAATGAACAAAATAGTGTGAATAAGTAAGTATTTCAGGGGTGAGTTAGCAGGTTATTGGGGTAGTAAGTCCTGATTTTTTTGGAGGTTGCAGTGACCACTACGTCATTCAAAATAGGCAGGCTTTAGCATAAGCAGTTAGGCCCCGTAGGATGATTTTAGCTAAAATGTGCCCCAAACACTCAAACCGGCTTGTATCTTGCAATGGAAAATATGGGAAACATGACTTAGACAGCAAATGATACACTGTATGCCATGTTTCCAAATTTTTATGCACAGTGGTTACAGCATGAAGCGAATGCATGTGAATATACACAGGTGCATTGCATTAAACAAGTCCAATGAGCGTGAAAAAAATGGCCGGCCTGCCTGCTTTCATCCATCATTTGTTCTAAATTTATAATTAATCAATGAGCTGAGGTGGAGTCTTAGCCAGTGGTACCATCAGGGGTGTGTAATGCACTTTAGGGTAGACAGCCAATCAGCTGCCAGATTCAATCTGTCAATCAAACACAGCAGCCAATCAGAGAGCTGGCCATTGATCAGCAGGCCCTTTATGACATCACAGACAGACCCACGGAACTCTCTGTGCTTGTCTGCTGGCTGGCTGTCAGTTGGGTGGGTGGGCGGCAGAGGGGGAGGATGTACGTCTCGTTTCTCCTGAAAATTGCGGTTTTTCGGCGTTTACGGAAAAAGTCGCGGTCCGACGCGCAAAAGTGGGGTATCGTAGAAATCGCCTTTTAAAGACGCACCTTTCTGGCCCCAGAAAAATGGGCATTTCAAATTAGAAACAAGTCAAATGAACAAAATAGTGTGAATAAGTAAGTATTTCAGGGGTGAGTTAGCAGGTTATTGGGGTAGTAAGTCCTGATTTTTTTGGAGGTTGCAGTGACCACTACGCCATTCAAAATAGGCAGGCTTTAGCATAAGCAGTTAGGCCCCGTAGGATGATTTTAGCTAAAATGTGCCCCAAACACTCAAACCGGCTTGTATCTTGCAATGGAAAATATGGGAAACATGACTTAGACAGCAAATGATACACTGTATGCCATGTTTCCAAATTTTTATGCACAGTGGTTACAGCATGAAGCGAATGCATGTGAATATACAAAGGTGCATTGCATTAAACAAGTCCAATGAGCGTGAAAAAAATGGCCGGCCTGCCTGCTTTCATCCATCATTTGTTCTAATTTATAATTAATCAATGAGCTGAGGTGGAGTCTTAGCCAGTGGTACCATCAGGGGTGTGTAATGCACTTTAGGGTAGACAGCCAATCAGCTGCCAGATTCAATCTGTCAATCAAACACAGCAGCCAATCAGAGAGCTGGCCATTGATCAGCAGGCCCTTTATGACATCACAGACAGACCCACGGAACTCTCTGTGCTTGTCTGCTGGCTGGCTGTCAGTTGGGTGGGTGGGCGGCAGAGGGGGAGGATGTACGTCTCGTTTCACCTGAAAATTGCGGTTTTTCGGCGTTTCCGAAAAAAGTCGCGGTCCGACGCGCAAAAGTGGGGTATCGTAGAAATCGCCTTTTAAAGACGCACCTTTCTGGCCCCACAAAAATGGGCATTTCAAATTAGAAACAAGTCAAATGAACAAAATAGTGTGAATAAGTAAGTATTTCAGGGTTGAGTTAGCAGGTTATTGGGGTAGTAAGTCCTGATTTTTTTGGAGGTTGCAGTGACCACTACGCCATTCAAAATAGGCAGGCTTTGGCATAAGCAGTTAGGCCCCGTAGGATGATTTTAGCTAAAATGTGCCCCAAACACTCAAACCGGCTTGTATCTTGCAATGGAAAATATGGGAAACATGACTTAGACAGCAAATGATACACTGTATGCCATGTTTCCAAATGTTTATGCACAGTGGTTACAGCATGAAGCGAATGCATGTGAATATACAAAGGTGCATTGCATTAAACAAGTCCAATGAGCGTGAAAAAAATGGCCGGCCTGCCTGCTTTCATCCATCATTTGTTCTAAATTTATAATTAATCAATGAGCAGAGGTGGAGTCTTAGCCAGTGGTACCATCAGGGGTGTGTAATGCACTTTAGGGTAGACAGCCAATCAGCTGCCAGATTCAATCTGTCAATCAAACACAGCAGCCAATCAGAGAGCTGGCCATTGATCAGCAGGCCCTTTATGACATCACAGACAGACCCACGGAACTCTCTGTGCTTGTCTGCTGGCTGGCTGTCAGTTGGGTGGGCGGCAGAGGGGGAGGATGTACGTCTCGTTCTCCTGAAAATTGCGTTTTTTCGGCGTTTCCGGAAAAAGTCGCGGTCCGACGCGCAAAAGTGGGGTATCGTAGAAATCGCCTTTTAAAGACGCACCTTTCTGGCCCCAGAAAAATGGGCATTTCAAATTAGAAACAAGTCAAATGAACAAAATAGTGTGAATAAGTAAGTATTTCAGGGGTGAGTTAGCAGGTTATTGGGGTGGTAAGTCCTGATTTTTTTGGAGGTTGCAGTGACCACTACGTCATTCAAAATAGGCAGGCTTTAGCATAAGCAGTTAGGCCCCGTAGGATGATTTTAGCTAAAATGTGCCCCAAACACTCAAACCGGCTTGTATCTTGCAATGGAAAATATGGGAAACATGACTTAGACAGCAAATGATACACTGTATGCCATGTTTCCAAATTTTTATGCACAGTGGTTACAGCATAAAGCGAATGCATGTGAATATACACAGGTGCATTGCATTAAACAAGTCCAATGAGCGTGAAAAAAATGGCCGGCCTGCCTGCTTTCATCCATCATTTGTTCTAAATTTATAATTAATCAATGAGCTGAGGTGGAGTCTTAGCCAGTGGTACCATCAGGGGTGTGTAATGCACTTTAGGGTAGACAGCCAATCAGCTGCCAGATTCAATCTGTCAATCAAACACAGCAGCCAATCAGAGAGCTGGCCATTGATCAGCAGGCCCTTTATGACATCACAGACAGACCCACGGAACTCTCTGTGCTTGTCTGCTGGCTGGCTGTCAGTTGGGTGGGTGGGCGGCAGAGGGGGAGGATGTACGTCTCGTTTCTCCTGAAAATTGCGGTTTTTCGGCGTTTCCGGAAAAAGTCGCGGTCCGACGCGCAAAAGTGGGGTATCGTAGAAATCGCCTTTTAAAGACGCACCTTTCTGGCCCCACAAAAATGGGCATTTCAAATTAGAAACAAGTCAAATGAACAAAATAGTGTGAATAAGTAAGTATTTCAGGGGTGAGTTAGCAGGTTATTGGGGTAGTAAGTCCTGATTTTTTTGGAGGTTGCAGTGACCACTACGTCATTCAAAATAGGCAGGCTTTAGCATAAGCAGTTAGGCCCCGTAGGATGATTTTAGCTAAAATGTGCCCCAAACACTCAAACCGGCTTGTATCTTGCAATGGAAAATATGGGAAACATGACGTAGACAGCAAATGATACACTGTATGCCATGTTTCCAAATTTTTATGCACAGTGGTTACAGCATGAAGCGAATGCATGTGAATATACACAGGTGCATTGCATTAAACAAGTCCAATGAGCGTGAAAAAAATGGCCGGCCTGCCTGCTTTCATCCATCATTTGTTCTAAATTTATAATTAATCAATGAGCTGAGGTGGAGTCTTAGCCAGTGGTACCATCAGGGGTGTGTAATGCACTTTAGGGTAGACAGCCAATCAGCTGCCAGATTCAATCTGTCAATCAAACACAGCAGCCAATCAGAGAGCTGGCCATTGATCAGCAGGCCCTTTATGACATCACAGACAGACCCACGGAACTCTCTGTGCTTGTCTGCTGGCTGGCTGTCAGTTGGGTGGGTGGGCGGCAGAGGGGGAGGATGTACGTCTCGTTTCTCCTGAAAATTGCGGTTTTTCGGCGTTTACGGAAAAAGTCGCGGTCCGACGCGCAAAAGTGGGGTATCGTAGAAATCGCCTTTTAAAGACGCACCTTTCTGGCCCCAGAAAAATGGGCATTTCAAATTAGAAACAAGTCAAATGAACAAAATAGTGTGAATAAGTAAGTATTTCAGGGGTGAGTTAGCAGGTTATTGGGGTAGTAAGTCCTGATTTTTTTGGAGGTTGCAGTGACCACTACGCCATTCAAAATAGGCAGGCTTTAGCATAAGCAGTTAGGCCCCGTAGGATGATTTTAGCTAAAATGTGCCCCAAACACTCAAACCGGCTTGTATCTTGCAATGGAAAATATGGGAAACATGACTTAGACAGCAAATGATACACTGTATGCCATGTTTCCAAATTTTTATGCACAGTGGTTACAGCATGAAGCGAATGCATGTGAATATACACAGGTGCATTGCATTAAACAAGTCCAATGAGCGTGAAAAAAATGGCCGGCCTGCCTGCTTTCATCCATCATTTGTTCTAAATTTATAATTAATCAATGAGCTCAGGTGGAGTCTTAGCCAGTGGTACCATCAGGGGTGTGTAATGCACTTTAGGGTAGACAGCCAATCAGCTGCCAGATTCAATCTGTCAATCAAACACAGCAGCCAATCAGAGAGCTGGCCATTGATCAGCAGGCCCTTTATGACATCACAGACAGACCCACGGAACTCTCTGTGCTTGTCTGCTGGCTGGCTGTCAGTTGGGTGGGTGGGCGGCAGAGGGGGAGGATGTACGTCTCGTTTCTCCTGAAAATTGCGGTTTTTCGGCGTTTCCGGAAAAAGTCGCGGTCCGACGCGCAAAAGTGGAGTATCGTAGAAATCGCCTTTTAAAGACGCACCTTTCTGGCCCCACAAAAATGGGCATTTCAAATTAGAAACAAGTCAAATGAACAAAATAGTGTGAATAAGTAAGTATTTCAGGGGTGAGTTAGCAGGTTATTGGGGTAGTAAGTCCTGATTTTTTTGGAGGTTGCAGTGACCACTACGTCATTCAAAATAGGCAGGCTTTAGCATAAGCAGTTAGGCCCCGTAGGATGATTTTAGCTAAAATGTGCCCCAAACACTCAAACCGGCTTGTATCTTGCAATGGAAAATATGGGAAACATGACTTAGACAGCAAATGATACACTGTATGCCATGTTTCCAAATTTTTATGCACAGTGGTTACAGCATGAAGCGAATGCATGTGAATATACACAGGTGCATTGCATTAAACAAGTCCAATGAGCGTGAAAAAAATGGCCGGCCTGCCTGCTTTCATCCATCATTTGTTCTAAATTTATAATTAATCAATGAGCTGAGGTGGAGTCTTAGCCAGTGGTACCATCAGGGGTGTGTAATGCACTTTAGGGTAGACAGCCAATCAGCTGCCAGATTCAATCTGTCAATCAAACACAGCAGCCAATCAGAGAGCTGGCCATTGATCAGCAGGCCCTTTATAACATCACAGACAGACCCACGGAACTCTCTGTGCTTGTCTGCTGGCTGGCTGTCAGTTGGGTGGGTGGGCGGCAGAGGGGGAGGATGTACGTCTCGTTTCTCCTGAAAATTGCGGTTTTTCGGCGTTTCCGGAAAAAGTCGCGGTCCGACGCGCAAAAGTGGGGTATCGTAGAAATCGCCTTTTAAAGACGCACCTTTCTGGCCCCACAAAAATGGGCAATTCAAATTAGAAACAAGTCAAATGAACAAAATAGTGTGAATAAGTAAGTATTTCAGGGGTGAGTTAGCAGGTTATTGGGGTAGTAAGTCCTGATTTTTTTGGAGGTTGCAGTGACCACTACGCCATTCAAAATAGGCAGGCTTTAGCATAAGCAGTTAGGCCCCGTAGGATGATTTTAGCTAAAATGTGCCCCAAACACTCAAACCGGCTTGTATCTTGCAATGGAAAATATGGGAAACATGACTTAAATAGCAAATGATACACTGTATGCCATGTTTCCAAATTTTTATGCACAGTGGTTACAGCATGAAGCGAATGCATGTGAATATACAAAGGTGCATTGCATTAAACAAGTCCAATGAGCGTGAAAAAAATGGCCGGCCTGCCTGCTTTCATCCATCATTTGTTCTAATTTATAATTAATCAATGAGCTGAGGTGGAGTCTTAGCCAGTGGTACCATCAGGGGTGTGTAATGCACTTTAGGGTAGACAGCCAATCAGCTGCCAGATTCAATCTGTCAATCAAACACAGCAGCCAATCAGAGAGCTGGCCATTGATCAGCAGGCCCTTTATGACATCACAGACAGACCCACGGAACTCTCTGTGCTTGTCTGCTGGCTGGCTGTCAGTTGGGTGGGTGGGCGGCAGAGGGGGAGGATGTACGTCTCGTTTCTCCTGAAAATTGCGGTTTTTCGGCGTTTCCGGAAAAAGTCGCGGTCCGACGCGCAAAAGTGGGGTATCGTAGAAATCGCCTTTTAAAGACGCACCTTTCTGGCCCCACAAAAATGGGCATTTCAAATTAGAAACAAGTCAAATGAACAAAATAGTGTGAATAAGTAAGTATTTCAGGGGTGAGTTAGCAGGTTATTGGGGTAGTAAGTCCTGATTTTTTTGGAGGTTGCAGTGACCACTACGCCATTCAAAATAGGCAGGCTTTGGCATAAGCAGTTAGGCCCCGTAGGATGATTTTAGCTAAAATGTGCCCCAAACACTCAAACCGGCTTGTATCTTGCAATGGAAAATATGGGAAACATGACTTAGACAGCAAATGATACACTGTATGCCATGTTTCCAAATTTTTATGCACAGTGGTTACAGCATGAAGCGAATGCATGTGAATATACAAAGGTGCATTGCATTAAACAAGTCCAATGAGCGTGAAAAAAATGGCCGGCCTGCCTGCTTTCATCCATCATTTGTTCTAAATTTATAATTAATCAATGAGCTGAGGTGGAGTTTTAGCCAGTGGTACCATCAGGGGTGTGTAATGCACTTTAGGGTAGACAGCCAATCAGCTGCCAGATTCAATCTGTCAATCAAACACAGCAGCCAATCAGAGAGCTGGCCATTGATCAGCAGGCCCTTTATGACATCACAGACAGACCCACGGAACTCTCTGTGCTTGTCTGCTGGCTGGCTGTCAGTTGGGTGGGTGGGCGGCAGAGGGGGAGGATGTACGTCTCGTTTCTCCTGAAAATTGCGGTTTTTCGGCGTTTCCGGAAAAAGTCGCGGTCCGACGCGCAAAAGTGGGGTATCGTAGAAATCGCCTTTTAAAGACGCACCTTTCTGGCCCCACAAAAATGGGCATTTCAAATTAGAAACAAGTCAAATGAACAAAATAGTGTGAATAAGTAAGTATTTCAGGGGTGAGTTAGCAGGTTATTGGGGTAGTAAGTCCTGATTTTTTTGGAGGTTGCAGTGACCACTACGCCATTCAAAATAGGCAGGCTTTAGCATAAGCAGTTAGGCCCCGTAGGATGATTTTAGCTAAAATGTGCCCCAAACACTCAAACTGGCTTGTATCTTGCAATGGAAAATATGGGAAACATGACTTAGACAGCAAATGATACACTGTATGCCATGTTTCCAAATTTTTATGCACAGTGGTTACAGCATGAAGCGAATGCATGTGAATATACAAAGGTGCATTGCATTAAACAAGTCCAATGAGCGTGAAAAAAATGGCCGGCCTGCCTGCTTTCATCCATCATTTGTTCTAAATTTATAATTAATCAATGAGCTGAGGTGGAGTCTTAGCCAGTGGTACCATCAGGGGTGTGTAATGCACTTTAGTTTAGACAGCCAATCAGCTGCCAGATTCAATCTGTCAATCAAACACAGCAGCCAATCAGAGAGCTGGCCATTGATCAGCAGGCCCTTTATGACATCACAGACAGACCCACGGAACTCTCTGTGCTTGTCTGCTGGCTGGCTGTCAGTTGGGTGGGTGGGCGGCAGAGGGGGAGGATGTACGTCTCGTTTCTCCTGAAAATTGCGGTTTTTCTGCGTTTCCGGAAAAAGTCGCGGTCCGACGCGCAAAAGTGGGGTATCGTAGAAATCGCCTTTTAAAGACGCACCTTTCTGGCCCCACAAAAATGGGCAATTCAAATTAGAAACAAGTCAAATGAACAAAATAGTGTGAATAAGTAAGTATTTCAGGGGTGAGTTAGCAGGTTATTGGGGTAGTAAGTCCTGATTTTTTTGGAGGTTGCAGTGACCACTACGCCATTCAAAATAGGCAGGCTTTGGCATAAGCAGTTAGGCCCCGTAGGATGATTTTAGCTAAAATGTGCCCCAAACACTCAAACCGGCTTGTATCTTGCAATGGAAAATATGGGAAACATGACTTAGACAGCAAATGATACACTGTATGCCATGTTTCCAAATTTTTATGCACAGTGGTTACAGCATGAAGCGAATGCATGTGAATATACAAAGGTGCATTGCATTAAACAAGTCCAATGAGCGTGAAAAAAATGGCCGGCCTGCCTGCTTTCATCCATCATTTGTTCTAATTTATAATTAATCAATGAGCTGAGGTGGAGTCTAAGCCAGTGGTACCATCAGGGGTGTGTAATGCACTTTAGGGTAGACAGCCAATCAGCTGCCAGATTCAATCTGTCAATCAAACACAGCAGCCAATCAGAGAGCTGGCCATTGATCAGCAGGCCCTTTATGACATCACAGACAGACCCACGGAACTCTCTGTGCTTGTCTGCTGGCTGGCTGTCAGTTGGGTGGGTGGGCGGCAGAGGGGGAGGATGTACGTCTCGTTTCTCCTGAAAATTGCGGTTTTTCGGCGTTTCCGAAAAAAGTCGCGGTCCGATGCGCAAAAGTGGGGTATCGTAGAAATCGCCTTTTAAAGACGCACCTTTCTGGCCCCACAAAAATGGGCATTTCAAATTAGAAACAAGTCAAATGAACAAAATAGTGTGAATAAGTAAGTATTTCAGGGTTGAGTTAGCAGGTTATTGGGGTAGTAAGTCCTGATTTTTTTGGAGGTTGCAGTGACCACTACGCCATTCAAAATAGGCAGGCTTTGGCATAAGCAGTTAGGCCCCGTAAGATGATTTTAGCTAAAATGTGCCCCAAACACTCAAACCGGCTTGTATCTTGCAATGGAAAATATGGGAAACATGACTTAGACAGCAAATGATACACTGTATGCCATGTTTCCAAATTTTTATGCACAGTGGTTACAGCATGAAGCGAATGCATGTGAATATACAAAGGTGCATTGCATTAAACAAGTCCAATGAGCGTGAAAAAAATGGCCGGCCTGCCTGCTTTCATCCATCATTTGTTCTAAATTTATAATTAATCAATGAGCTGAGGTGGAGTTTTAGCCAGTGGTACCATCAGGGGTGTGTAATGCACTTTAGGGTAGACAGCCAATCAGCTGCCAGATTCAATCTGTCAATCAAACACAGCAGCCAATCAGAGAGCTGGCCATTGATCAGCAGGCCCTTTATGACATCACAGACAGACCCACGGAACTCTCTGTGCTTGTCTGCTGGCTGGCTGTCAGTTGGGTGGGTGGGCGGCAGAGGGGGAGGATGTACGTCTCGTTTCTCCTGAAAATTGCGGTTTTTCTGCGTTTCCGGAAAAAGTCGCGGTCCGACGCGCAAAAGTGGGGTATCGTAGAAATCGCCTTTTAAAGACGCACCTTTCTGGCCCCACAAAAATGGGGATTTCAAATTAGAAACAAGTCAAATTAACAAAATAGTGTGAATAAGTAAGTATTTCAGGGGTGAGTTAGCAGGTTATTGGGGTAGTAAGTCCTGATTTTTTTGGAGGTTGCAGTGACCACTACGCCATTCAAAATAGGCAGGCTTTGGCATAAGCAGTTAGGCCCCGTAGGATGATTTTAGCTAAAATGTGCCCCAAACACTCAAACCGGCTTGTATCTTGCAATGGAAAATATGGGAAACATGACTTAGAAAAGCAAATGATACACTGTATGCCATGTTTCCAAATTTTTATGCACAGTGGTTACAGCATGAAGCGAATGCATGTGAATATACAAAGGTGCATTGCATTAAACAAGTCCAATGAGCGTGAAAAAAATGGCCGGCCTGCCTGCTTTCATCCATCATTTGTTCTAAATTTATAATTAATCAATGAGCTGAGGTGGAGTTTTAGCCAGTGGTACCATCAGGGGTGTGTAATGCACTTTAGGGTAGACAGCCAATCAGCTGCCAGATTCAATCTGTCAATCAAACACAGCAGCCAATCAGAGAGCTGGCCATTGATCAGCAGGCCCTTTATGACATCACAGACAGACCCACGGAACTCTCTGTGCTTGTCTGCTGGCTGGCTGTCAGTTGGGTGGGTGGGCGGCAGAGGGGGAGGATGTACGTCTCGTTTCTCCTGAAAATTGCGGTTTTTCGGCGTTTCCGGAAAAAGTCGCGGTCCGACGCGCAAAAGTGGGGTATCGTAGAAATCGCCTTTTAAAGACGCACCTTTCTGGCCCCACAAAAATGGGCATTTCAAATTAGAAACAAGTCAAATGAACAAAATAGTGTGAATAAGTAAGTATTTCAGGGGTGAGTTAGCAGGTTATTGGGGTAGTAAGTCCTGATTTTTTTGGAGGTTGCAGTGACCACTACGCCATTCAAAATAGGCAGGCTTTAGCATAAGCAGTTAGGCCCCGTAGGATGATTTTAGCTAAAATGTGCCCCAAACACTCAAACTGGCTTGTATCTTGCAATGGAAAATATGGGAAACATGACTTAGACAGCAAATGATACACTGTATGCCATGTTTCCAAATTTTTATGCACAGTGGTTACAGCATGAAGCGAATGCATGTGAATATACAAAGGTGCATTGCATTAAACAAGTCCAATGAGCGTGAAAAAAATGGCCGGCCTGCCTGCTTTCATCCATCATTTGTTCTAAATTTATAATTAATCAATGAGCTGAGGTGGAGTCTTAGCCAGTGGTACCATCAGGGGTGTGTAATGCACTTTAGTTTAGACAGCCAATCAGCTGCCAGATTCAATCTGTCAATCAAACACAGCAGCCAATCAGAGAGCTGGCCATTGATCAACAGGCCCTTTATGACATCACAGACAGACCCACGGAACTCTCTGTGCTTGTCTGCTGGCTGGCTGTCAGTTGGGTGGGTGGGCGGCAGAGGGGGAGGATGTACGTCTCGTTTCTCCTGAAAATTGCGGTTTTTCTGCGTTTCCGGAAAAAGTCGCGGTCCGACGCGCAAAAGTGGGGTATCGTAGAAATCGCCTTTTAAAGACGCACCTTTCTGGCCCCACAAAAATGGGCATTTCAAATTAGAAACAAGTCAAATGAACAAAATAGTGTGAATAAGTAAGTATTTCAGGGGTGAGTTAGCAGGTTATTGGGGTAGTAAGTCCTGATTTTTTTGGAGGTTGCAGTGACCACTACGTCATTCAAAATAGGCAGGCTTTAGCATAAGCAGTTAGGCCCCGTAGGATGATTTTAGCTAAAATGTGCCCCAAACACTCAAACCGGCTTGTATCTTGCAATGGAAAATATGGGAAACATGACTTAGACAGCAAATGATACACTGTATGCCATGTTTCCAAATTTTTATGCACAGTGGTTACAGCATGAAGCGAATGCATGTGAATATACACAGGTGCATTGCATTAAACAAGTCCAATGAGCGTGAAAAAATTGGCCGGCCTGCCTGCTTTCATCCATCATTTGTTCTAAATTTATAATTAATCAATGAGCTGAGGTGGAGTCTTAGCCAGTGGTACCATCAGGGGTGTGTAATGCACTTTAGGGTAGACAGCCAATCAGCTGCCAGATTCAATCTGTCAATCAAACACAGCAGCCAATCAGAGAGCTGGCCATTGATCAGCAGGCCCTTTATGACATCACAGACAGACCCACGGAACTCTCTGTGCTTGTCTGCTGGCTGGCTGTCAGTTGGGTGGGTGGGCGGCAGAGGGGGAGGATGTACGTCTCGTTTCTCCTGAAAATTGCGGTTTTTCTGCGTTTCCGGAAAAAGTCGCGGTCCGACGCGCAAAAGTGGGGTATCGTAGAAATCGCCTTTTAAAGACGCACCTTTCTGGCCCCACAAAAATGGGCATTTCAAATTAGAAACAAGTCAAATGAACAAAATAGTGTGAATAAGTAAGTATTTCAGGGGTGAGTTAGCAGGTTATTGGGGTAGTAAGTCCTGATTTTTTTGGAGGTTGCAGTGACCACTACGCCATTCAAAATAGGCAGGCTTTAGCATAAGCAGTTAGGCCCCGTAGGATGATTTTAGCTAAAATGTGCCCCAAACACTCAAACCGGCTTGTATCTTGCAATGGAAAATATGGGAAACATGACTTAGACAGCAAATGATACACTGTATGCCATGTTTCCAAATTTTTATGCACAGTGGTTACAGCATGAAGCGAATGCATGTGAATATACAAAGGTGCATTGCATTAAACAAGTCCAATGAGCGTGAAAAAAATGGCCGGCCTGCCTGCTTTCATCCATCATTTGTTCTAAATTTATAATTAATCAATGAGCTGAGGTGGAGTCTTAGCCAGTGGTACCATCAGGGGTGTGTAATGCACTTTAGGGTAGACAGCCAATCAGCTGCCAGATTCAATCTGTCAATCAAACACAGCAGCCAATCAGAGAGCTGGCCATTGATCAGCAGGCCCTTTATGACATCACAGACAGACCCACGGAACTCTCTGTGCTTGTCTGCTGGCTGGCTGTCAGTTGGGTGGGTGGGCGGCAGAGGGGGAGGATGTACGTCTCGTTTCTCCTGAAAATTGCGGTTTTTCTGCGTTTCCGGAAAAAGTCGCGGTCCGACGCGCAAAAGTGGGGTATCGTAGAAATCGCCTTTTAAAGACGCACCTTTCTGGCCCCACAAAAATGGGCATTTCAAATTAGAAACAAGTCAAATGAACAAAATAGTGTGAATAAGTAAGTATTTCAGGGGTGAGTTAGCAGGTTATTGGGGTAGTAAGTCCTGATTTTTTTGGAGGTTGCAGTGACCACTACGCCATTCAAAATAGGCAGGCTTTAGCATAAGCAGTTAGGCCCCGTAGGATGATTTTAGCTAAAATGTGCCCCAAACACTCAAACCGGCTTGTATCTTGCAATGGAAAATATGGGAAACATGACTTAGACAGCAAATGATACACTGTATGCCATGTTTCCAAATTTGTATGCACAGTGGTTACAGCATGAAGCGAATGCATGTGAATATACAAAGGTGCATTGCATTAAACAAGTCCAATGAGCGTGAAAAAAATGGCCGGCCTGCCTGCTTTCATCCATCATTTGTTCTAAATTTATAATTAATCAATGAGCTGAGGTGGAGTCTTAGCCAGTGGTACCATCAGGGGTGTGTAATGCACTTTAGGGTAGACAGCCAATCAGCTGCCAGATTCAATCTGTCAATCAAACACAGCAGCCAATCAGAGAGCTGGCCATTGATCAGCAGTCCCTTTATGACATCACAGACAGACCCACGGAACTCTCTGTCCTTGTCTGCTGGCTGGCTGTCAGTTGGGTGGGTGGGCGGCAGAGGGGGAGGATGTACGTCTCGTTTCTCCTGAAAATTGCGGTTTTTCTGCGTTTCCGGAAAAATTTGCGGTCCGACGCGCAAAAGTGGGGTATCGTAGAAATCGCCTTTTAAAGACGCACCTTTCTGGCCCCACAAAAATGGGCATTTCAAATTAGAAACAAGTCAAATGAACAAAATAGTGTGAATAAGTAAGTATTTCAGGGGTGAGTTAGCAGGTTATTGGGGTAGTAAGTCCTGATTTTTTTGGAGGTTGCAGTGACCACTACACCATTCAAAATAGGCAGGCTTTAGCATAAGCAGTTAGGATGATTTTAGCTAAAATGTGCCCCAAACACTCAAACCGGCTTGTATCTTGCAATGGAAAATATGGGAAACATGACTTAGACAGCAAATGATACACTGTATGCCATGTTTCCAAATTTTTATGCACAGTGGTTACAGCATGAAGCGAATGCATGTGAATATACAAAGGTGCATTGCATTAAACAAGTCCAATGAGCGTGAAAAAAATGGCCGGCCTGCCTGCTTTCATCCATCATTTGTTCTAAATTTATAATTAATCAATGAGCTGAGGTGGAGTCTTAGCCAGTGGTACCATCAGGGGTGTGTAATGCACTTTAGGGTAGACAGCCAATCAGCTGCCAGATTCAATCTGTCAATCAAACACAGCAGCCAATCAGAGAGCTGGCCATTGATCAGCAGGCCCTTTATGACATCACAGACAGACCCACGGAACTCTCTGTGCTTGTCTGCTGGCTGGCTGTCAGTTGGGTGGGTGGGCGGCAGAGGGGGAGGATGTACGTCTCGTTTCTCCTGAAAATTGCGGTTTTTCGGCGTTTCCGGAAAAAGTCGCGGTCCGACGCGCAAAAGTGGGGTATCGTAGAAATCGCCTTTTAAAGACGCACCTTTCTGGCCCCACAAAAATGGGCATTTCAAATTAGAAACAAGTCAAATGAACAAAATAGTGTGAATAAGTAAGTATTTCAGGGGTGAGTTAGCAGGTTATTGGGGTAGTAAGTCCTGATTTTTTTGGAGGTTGCAGTGACCACTACGCCATTCAAAATAGGCAGGCTTTAGCATAAGCAGTTAGGCCCCGTAGGATGATTTTAGCTAAAATGTGCCCCAAACACTCAAACCGGCTTGTATCTTGCAATGGAAAATATGGGAAACATGACTTAGACAGCAAATGATACACTGTATGCCATGTTTCCAAATTTTTATGCACAGTGGTTACAGCATGAAGCGAATGCATGTGAATATACAAAGGTGCATTGCATTAAACAAGTCCAATGAGCGTGAAAAAAATGGCCGGCCTGCCTGCTTTCATCCATCATTTGTTCTAAATTTATAATTAATCAATGAGCTGAGGTGGAGTCTTAGCCAGTGGTACCATCAGGGGTGTGTAATGCACTTTAGGGTAGACAGCCAATCAGCTGCCAGATTCAATCTGTCAATCAAACACAGCAGCCAATCAGAGAGCTGGCCATTGATCAGCAGTCCCTTTATGACATCACAGACAGACCCACGGAACTCTCTGTCCTTGTCTGCTGGCTGGCTGTCAGTTGGGTGGGTGGGCGGCAGAGGGGGAGGATGTACGTCTCGTTTCTCCTGAAAATTGCGGTTTTTCGGCGTTTCCGGAAAAAGTCGCGGTCCGACGCGCAAAAGTGGGGTATCGTAGAAATCGCCTTTTAAAGACGCACCTTTCTGGCCCCACAAAAATGGGCATTTCAAATTAGAAACAAGTCAAATGAACAAAATAGTGTGAATAAGTAAGTATTTCAGGGGTGAGTTAGCAGGTTATTGGGGTAGTAAGTCCTGATTTTTTTGGAGGTTGCAGTGACCACTACGCCATTCAAAATAGGCGGCCTAAGCATAAGCAGTTAGGCCCCGTAGGATGATTTTAGCTAAAATGTGCCCCAAACACTCAAACCGGCTTGTATCTTGCAATGGAAAATATGGGAAACATGACTTAGACAGCAAATGATACACTGTATGCCATGTTTCCAAATTTGTATGCACAGTGGTTACAGCATGAAGCGAATGCATGTGAATATACAAAGGTGCATTGCATTAAACAAGTCCAATGAGCGTGAAAAAAATGGCCGGCCTGCCTGCTTTCATCCATCATTTGTTCTAAATTTATAATTAATCAATGAGCTGAGGTGGAATCTTAGCCAGTGGTACCATCAGGGGTGTGTAATGCACTTTAGGGTAGACAGCCAATCAGCTGCCAGATTCAATCTGTCAATCAAACACAGCAGCCAATCAGAGAGCTGGCCATTGATCAGCAGGCCCTTTATGACATCACAGACAGACCCACGGAACTCTCTGTGCTTGTCTGCTGGCTGGCTGTCAGTTGGGTGGATGGGCGGCAGAGGGGGAGGATGTACGTCTCGTTTCTCCTGAAAATTGCGGTTTTTCGGCGTTTCCGGAAAAAGTCGCGGTCTGACGCGCAAAAGTGGGGTATCGTAGAAATCGCCTTTTAAAGACGCACCTTTCTGGCCCCACAAAAATGGGCATTTCAAATTAGAAACAAGTCAAATGAATAAAATAGTGTGAATAAGTAAGTATTTCAGGGGTGAGTTAGCAGGTTATTGGGGTAGTAAGTCCTGATTTTTTTGGAGGTTGCAGTGACCACTACGCCATTCAAAATAGGCAGGCTTTAGCATAAGCAGTTAGGCCCCGTAGGATGATTTTAGCTAAAATGTGCCCCAAACACTCAAACCGGCTTGTATCTTGCAATGGAAAATATGGGAAACATGACTTAGACAGCAAATGATACAATGTATGCCATGTTTCCAAATTTTTATGCACAGTGGTTACAGCATGAAGCGAATGCATGTGAATATACAAAGGTGCATTGCATTAAACAAGTCCAATGAGCGTGAAAAAAATGGCCGGCCTGCCTGCTTTCATCCATCATTTGTTCTAAATTTATAATTAATCAATGAGCTGAGGTGGAGTCTTAGCCAGTGGTACCATCAGGGGTGTGTAATGCACTTTAGGGTAGACAGCCAATCAGCTGCCAGATTCAATCTGTCAATCAAACACAGCAGCCAATCAGAGAGCTGGCCATTGATCAGCAGGTCCTTTATGACATCACAGACAGACCCACGGAACTCTCTGTGCTTGTCTGCTGGCTGTCAGTTGGGTGGGTGGGCGGCAGATGGGGAGGATGTACGTCTCGTTTCTCCTGAAAATTGCGGTTTTTCGGCGTTTCCGGAAAAAGTCGCGGTCCGACGCGCAAAAGTGGGGTATCGTAGAAATCGCCTTTTAAAGACGCACCTTTCTGGCCCCACAAAAATGGGCATTTCAAATTAGAAACAAGTCAAATGAACAAAATAGTGTGAATAAGTAAGTATTTCAGGGGTGAGTTAGCAGGTTATTGGGGTAGTAAGTCCTGATTTTTTTGGAGGTTGCAGTGACCACTACGCCATTCAAAATAGGCAGGCTTTAGCATAAGCAGTTAGGCCCCGTAGGATGATTTTAGCTAAAATGTGCCCCAAACACTCAAACCGGCTTGTATCTTGCAATGGAAAATATGGGAAACATGACTTAGACAGCAAATGATACACTGTATGCCATGTTTCCAAATTTGTATGCACAGTGGTTACAGCATGAAGCGAATGCATGTGAATATACAAAGGTGCAATGCATTAAACAAGTCCAATGAGCGTGAAAAAAATGGCCGGCCTGCCTGCTTTCATCCATCATTTGTTCTAAATTTATAATTAATCAATGAGCTGAGGTGGAATCTTAGCCAGTGGTACCATCAAGGGGTGTGTAATGCACTTTAGGGTAGACAGCCAATCAGCTGCCAGATTCAATCTGTCAATCAAACACAGCAGCCAATCAGAGAGCTGGCCATTGATCAGCAGGCCCTTTATGACATCACAGACAGACCCACGGAACTCTCTGTGCTTGTCTGCTGGCTGGCTGTCTGTTGGGTGGGTGGGCGGCAGAGGGGGAGGATGTACTTCTCGTTTCTCCTGAAAATTGCGGTTTTTCGGCGTTTCCGGAAAAAGTCGCGGTCCGACGCGCAAAAGTGGGGTATCGTAGAAATCGCCTTTTAAAGACGCACCTTTCTGGCCCCACAAAAATGGGCATTTCAAATTAGAAACAAGTCAAATGAACAAAATAGTGTGAATAAGTAAGTATTTCAGGGGTAAGTTAGCAGGTTATTGGGGTAGTAAGTCCTGATTTTTTTGGAGGTTGCAGTGACCACTACGCCATTCAAAATAGGCAGGCTTTAGCATAAGCAGTTAGGCCCCGTAGGATGATTTTAGCTAAAATGTGCCCCAAACACTCAAACCGGCTTGTATCTTGCAATGGAAAATATGGGAAACATGACTTAGACAGCAAATGATACACTGTATGCCATGTTTCCAAATTTGTATGCACAGTGGTTACAGCATGAAGCGAATGCATGTGAATATACACAGGTGCATTGCATTAAACAAGTCCAATGAGCGTGAAAAAAATGGCCGGCCTGCCTGCTTTCATCCATCATTTGTTCTAAATTTATAATTAATCAATGAGCTGAGGTGGAGTCTTAGCCAGTGGTACCATCAGGGGTGTGTAATGCACTTTAGGGTAGACAGCCAATCAGCTGCCAGATTCAATCTGTCAATCAAACACAGCAGCCAATCAGAGAGCTGGCCATTGATCAGCAGGCTCTTTATGACATCACAGACAGACCCACGGAACTCTCTGTGCTTGTCTGCTGGCTGGCTGTCAGTTGGGTGGGTGGGCGGCAGAGGGGGAGGATGTACGTCTCGTTTCTCCTGAAAATTGCGGTTTTTCGGCGTTTCCGGAAAAATTTGCGGTCCGACGCGCAAAAGTGGGGTATCGTAGAAATCGCCTTTTAAAGACGCACCTTTCTGGCCCCACAAAAATGGGCATTTCAAAATAGAAACAAGTCAAATGAACAAAATAGTGTGAATAAGTAAGTATTTCAGGGGTGAGTTAGCAGGTTATTGGGGTAGTAAGTCCTGATTTTTTTGGAGGTTGCAGTGACCACTACGCCATTCAAAATAGGCAGGCTTTAGCATAAGCAGTTAGGCCCCGTAGGATGATTTTAGCTAAAATGTGCCCCAAACACTCAAACCGGCTTGTATCTTGCAATGGAAAATATGGGAAACATGACTTAGACAGCAAATGATACACTGTATGCCATGTTTCCAAATTTGTATGCACAGTGGTTACAGCATGAAGCGAATGCATGTGAATATACAAAGGTGCATTGCATTAAACAAGTCCAATGAGCGTGAAAAAAATGGCCGGCCTGCCTGCTTTCATCCATCATTTGTTCTAAATTTATAATTAATCAATGAGCTGAGGTGGAGTCTTAGCCAGTGGTACCATCAGGGGTGTGTAATGCACTTTAGGGTAGACAGCCAATCAGCTGCCAGATTCAATCTGTCAATCAAACACAGCAGCCAATCAGAGAGCTGGCCATTGATCAGCAGGCCCTTTATGACATCACAGACAGACCCACGGAACTCTCTGTGCTTGTCTGCTGGCTGGCTGTCAGTTGGGTGGGTGGGCGGCAGAGGGGGAGGATGTACGTCTCGTTTCTCCTGAAAATTGCGGTTTTTCGGCGTTTCCGGAAAAAGTCGCGGTCCGACGCGCAAAAGTGGGGTATCGTAGAAATCGCCTTTTAAAGACGCACCATTCTGGCCCCACAAAAATGGGCATTTCAAATTAGAAACAAGTCAAATGAACAAAATAGTGTGAATAAGTAAGTATTTCAGGGGTGAGTTAGCAGGTTATTGGGGTAGTAAGTCCTGATTTTTTTGGAGGTTGCAGTGACCACTACGCCATTCAAAATAGGCAGGCTTTAGCATAAGCAGTTAGGCCCCGTAGGATGATTTTAGCTAAAATGTGCCCCAAACACTCAAACCGGCTTGTAACTTGCAATGGAAAATATGGGAAACATGACTTAGACAGCAAATGATACACTGTATGCCATGTTTCCAAATTTGTATGCACAGTGGTTACAGCATGAAGCGAATGCATGTGAATATACAAAGGTGCATTGCATTAAACAAGTCCAATGAGCGTGAAAAAAATGGCCGGCCTGCCTGCTTTCATCCATCATTTGTTCTAAATTTATAATTAATCAATGAGCTGAGGTGGAGTCTTAGCCAGTGGTACCATCAGGGGTGTGTAATGCACTTTAGGGTAGACAGCCAATCAGCTGCCAGATTCAATCTGTCAATCAAACACAGCAGCCAATCAGAGAGCTGGCCATTGATCAGCAGGCCCTTTATGACATCACAGACAGACCCACGGAACTCTCTGTGCTTGTCTGCTGGCTGGCTGTCAGTTGGGTGGGTGGGCGGCAGAGGGGGAGGATGTACGTCTCGTTTCTCCTGAAAATTGCGGTTTTTCGGCGTTTCCGGAAAAATTTGCGGTCCGACGCGCAAAAGTGGGGTATCGTAGAAATCGCCTTTTAAAGACGCACCTTTCTGGCCCCACAAAAATGGGCATTTCAAAATAGAAACAAGTCAAATGAACAAAATAGTGTGAATAAGTAAGTATTTCAGGGGTGAGTTAGCAGGTTATTGGGGTAGTAAGTCCTGATTTTTTTGGAGGTTGCAGTGACCACTACGCCATTCAAAATAGGCAGGCTTTAGCATAAGCAGTTAGGCCCCGTAGGATGATTTTAGCTAAAATGTGCCCCAAACACTCAAACCGGCTTGTATCTTGCAATGGAAAATATGGGAAACATGACTTAGACAGCAAATGATACACTGTATGCCATGTTTCCAAATTTTTATGCACAGTGGTTACAGCATGAAGTGAATGCATGTGAATATACACAGGTGCATTGCATTAAACAAGTCCAATGAGCGTGAAAAAAATGGCCGGCCTGCCTGCTTTCATCCATCATTTGTTCTAAATTTATAATTAATCAATGAGCTGAGGTGGAGTCTTAGCCAGTGGTACCATCAGGGGTGTGTAATGCACTTTAGGGTAGACAGCCAATCAACTGCCAGATTCAATCTGTCAATCAAACACAGCAGCCAATCAGAGAGCTGGCCATTGATCAGCAGGTCCTTTATGACATCACAGACAGACCCACGGAACTCTCTGTGCTTGTCTGCTGGCTGGCTGTCAGTTGGGTGGGTGGGCGGCAGAGGGGGAGGATGTACGTCTCGTTTCTCCTGAAAATTGCGGTTTTTCGGCGTTTCCGGAAAAAGTCGCGGTCCGACGCGCAAAAGTGGGGTATCGTAGAAATCGCCTTTTAAAGACGCACCTTTCTGGCCCCACAAAAATGGGCATTTCAAATTAGAAACAAGTCAAATGAACAAAATAGTGTGAATAAGTAATTATTTCAGGGGTGAGTTAGCAGGTTATTGGGGTAGTAAGTCCTGATTTTTTTGGAGGTTGCAGTGACCACTACGCCATTCAAAATAGGCAGGCTTTAGCATAAGCAGTTAGGCCCCGTAGGATGATTTTAGCTAAAATGTGCCCCAAACACTCAAACCGGCTTGTATCTTGCAATGGAAAATATGGGAAACATGACTTAGACAGCAAATGATACACTGTTTGCCATGTTTCCAAATTTGTATGCACAGTGGTTACAGCATGAAGCGAATGCATGTGAATATACAAAGGTGCATTGCATTAAACAAGTCCAATGAGCGTGAAAAAAATGGCCGGCCTGCCTGCTTTCATCCATCATTTGTTCTAAATTTATAATTAATCAATGAGCTGAGGTGGAATCTTAGCCAGTGGTACCATCAGGGGTGTGTAATGCACTTTAGGGTAGACAGCCAATCAGCTGCCAGATTCAATCTGTCAATCAAACACAGCAGCCAATCAGAGAGCTGGCCATTGATCAGCAGGCCCTTTATGACATCACAGACAGACCCACGGAACTCTCTGTGCTTGTCTGCTGGCTGGCTGTCAGTTGGGTGGGTGGGCGGCAGAGGGGGAGGATGTACGTCTCGTTTCTCCTGAAAATTGCGGTTTTTCGGCGTTTCCGGAAAAAGTCGCGGTCCGACGCGCAAAAGTGGGGTATCGTAGAAATCGCCTTTTAAAGACGCACCTTTCTGGCCCCACAAAAATGGGCATTTCAAATTAGAAACAAGTCAAATGAACAAAATAGTGTGAATAAGTAAGTATTTCAGGGGTGAGTTAGCAGGTTATTGGGGTAGTAAGTCCTGTTTTTTTGGAGGTTGCAGTGACCACTACGCCATTCAAAATAGGCAGGCTTTAGCATAAGCAGTTAGGCCCCGTAGGATGATTTTAGCTAAAATGTGCCCCAAACACTCAAACCGGCTTGTACCTTGCAATGGAAAATATGGGAAACATGACTTAGACAGCAAATGATACACTGTATGCCATGTTTCCAAATTTTTATGCACAGTGGTTACAGCATGAAGCGAATGCATGTGAATATACAAAGGTGCATTGCATTAAACAAGTCCAATGAGCGTGAAAAAAATGGCCGGCCTGCCTGCTTTCATCCATCATTTGTTCTAAATTTATAATTAATCAATGAGCTGAGGTGGAGTCTTAGCCAGTGGTACCATCAGGGGTGTGTAATGCACTTTAGGGTAGACAGCCAATCAGCTGCCAGATTCAATCTGTCAATCAAACACAGCAGCCAATCAGAGAGCTGGCCATTGATCAGCAGTCCCTTTATGACATCACAGACAGACCCACGGAACTCTATGTGCTTGTCTGCTGGCTGGCTGTCAGTTGGGTGGGTGGGCGGCAGAGGGGGAGGATGTACGTCTCGTTTCTCCTGAAAATTGCGTTTTTTAGGCGTTTCCGGAAAAAGTCGCGGTCCGACGCGCAAAAGTGGGGTATCGTAGAAATCGCCTTTTAAAGACGCACCTTTCTGGCCCCACAAAAATGGGCATTTCAAATTAGAAACAAGTCAAATGAACAAAATAGTGTGAATAAGTAAGTATTTCAGGGGTGAGTTAGCAGGTTATTGGGGTAGTAAGTCCTGATTTTTTTGGAGGTTGCAGTGACCACTACGCCATTCAAAATTTGCAGGCTTTAGCATAAGCAGTTAGGCCCCGTAGGATGATTTTAGCTAAAATGTGCCCCAAACACTCAAACCGGCTTGTATCTTGCAATGGAAAATATGGGAAACATGACTTAGACAGCAAATGATACACTGTATGCCATGTTTCCAAATTTTTATGCACAGTGGTTACAGCATGAAGCGAATGCATGTGAATATACAAAGGTGCATTGCATTAAACAAGTCCAATGAGCGTGAAAAAAATGGCTGGCCTGCCTGCTTTCATCCATCATTTGTTCTAAATTTATAATTAATCAATGAGCTGAGGTGGAGTCTTAGCCAGTGGTACCATCAGGGGTGTGTAATGCACTTTAGGGTAGACAGCCAATCAGCTGCCAGATTCAATCTGTCAATCAAACACAGCAGCCAATCAGAGAGCTGGCCATTGATCAGCAGTCCCTTTATGACATCACAGACAGACCCACGGAACTCTCTGTGCTTGTCTGCTGGCTGGCTGTCAGTTGGGTGGGTGGGCGGCAGAGGGGGAGGATGTACGTCTCGTTTCTCCTGAAAATTGCGGTTTTTCAGCGTTTACGGAAAAAGTCGCGGTCCGACGCGCAAAAGTGGGGTATCGTAGAAATCGCCTTTTAAAGACGCACCTTTCTGGCCCCACAAAAATGGGCATTTCAAATTAGAAACAAGTCAAATGAACAAAATAGTGTGAATAAGTAAGTATTTCAGGGGTGATTTAGCAGGTTATTGGGGTAGTAAGTCCTGATTTTTTTGGAGGTTGCAGTGACCACTACGCCATTCAAAATAGGCAGGCTTTAGCATAAGCAGTTAGGCCCCGTAGGATGATTTTAGCTAAAATGTGCCCCAAACACTCAAACCGGCTTGTATCTTGCAATGGAAAATATGGGAAACATGACTTAGACAGCAAATGATACACTGTATGCCATGTTTCCAAATTTTTATGCACAGTGGTTACAGCATGAAGCGAATGCATGTGAATATACACAGGTGCATTGCATTAAACAAGTCCAATGAGCGTGAAAAAAATGGCCGGCCTGCCTGCTTTCATCCATCATTTGTTCTAAATTTATAATTAATCAATGAGCTGAGGTGGAGTCTTAGCCAGTGGTACCATCAGGGGTGTGTAATGCACTTTAGGGTAGACAGCCAATCAGCTGCCAGATTCAATCTGTCAATCAAACACAGCAGCCAATCAGAGAGCTGGCCATTGATCAGCAGTCCCTTTATGACATCACAGACAGACCCACGGAACTCTATGTGCTTGTCTGCTGGCTGGCTGTCAGTTGGGTGGGTGGGCGGCAGAGGGGGAGGATGTACGTCTCGTTTCTCCTGAAAATTGCGTTTTTTCGGCGTTTCCGGAAAAAGTCGCGGTCCGACGCGCAAAAGTGGGGTATCGTAGAAATCGCCTTTTAAAGACGCACCTTTCTGGCCCCACAAAAATGGGCATTTCAAATTAGAAACAAGTCAAATGAACAAAATAGTGTGAATAAGTAAGTATTTCAGGGGTGAGTTAGCAGGTTATTGGGGTAGTAAGTCCTGATTTTTTTGGAGGTTGCAGTGACCACTACGCCATTCAAAATTTGCAGGCTTTAGCATAAGCAGTTAGGCCCCGTAGGATGATTTTAGCTAAAATGTGCCCCAAACACTCAAACCGGCTTGTATCTTGCAATGGAAAATATGGGAAACATGACTTAGACAGCAAATGATACACTGTATGCCATGTTTCCAAATTTTTATGCACAGTGGTTACAGCATGAAGCGAATGCATGTGAATATACAAAGGTGCATTGCATTAAACAAGTCCAATGAGCGTGAAAAAAATGGCTGGCCTGCCTGCTTTCATCCATCATTTGTTCTAAATTTATAATTAATCAATGAGCTGAGGTGGAGTCTTAGCCAGTGGTACCATCAGGGGTGTGTAATGCACTTTAGGGTAGACAGCCAATCAGCTGCCAGATTCAATCTGTCAATCAAACACAGCAGCCAATCAGAGAGCTGGCCATTGATCAGCAGTCCCTTTATGACATCACAGACAGACCCACGGAACTCTCTGTGCTTGTCTGCTGGCTGGCTGTCAGTTGGGTGGGTGGGCGGCAGAGGGGGAGGATGTACGTCTCGTTTCTCCTGAAAATTGCGGTTTTTCAGCGTTTACGGAAAAAGTCGCGGTCCGACGCGCAAAAGTGGGGTATCGTAGAAATCGCCTTTTAAAGACGCACCTTTCTGGCCCCACAAAAATGGGCATTTCAAATTAGAAACAAGTCAAATGAACAAAATAGTGTGAATAAGTAAGTATTTCAGGGGTGATTTAGCAGGTTATTGGGGTAGTAAGTCCTGATTTTTTTGGAGGTTGCAGTGACCACTACGCCATTCAAAATAGGCAGGCTTTAGCATAAGCAGTTAGGCCCCGTAGGATGATTTTAGCTAAAATGTGCCCCAAACACTCAAACCGGCTTGTATCTTGCAATGGAAAATATGGGAAACATGACTTAGACAGCAAATGATACACTGTATGCCATGTTTCCAAATTTTTATGCACAGTGGTTACAGCATGAAGCGAATGCATGTGAATATACACAGGTGCATTGCATTAAACAAGTCCAATGAGCGTGAAAAAAATGGCCGGCCTGCCTGCTTTCATCCATCATTTGTTCTAAATTTATAATTAATCAATGAGCTGAGGTGGAGTCTTAGCCAGTGGTACCATCAGGGGTGTGTAATGCACTTTAGGGTAGACAGCCAATCAGCTGCCAGATTCAATCTGTCAATCAAACACAGCAGCCAATCAGAGAGCTGGCCATTGATCAGCAGGCCCTTTATGACATCACAGACAGACCCACGGAACTCTCTGTGCTTGTCTGCTGGCTGGCTGTCAGTTGGGTGGGTGGGCGGCAGAGGGGGAGGATGTACGTCTCGTTTCTCCTGAAAATTGCGGTTTTTCGGCGTTTCCGGAAAAAGTCGCGGTCCGACGCGCAAAAGTGGGGTATCGTAGAAATCGCCTTTTAAAGACGCACCTTTCTGGCCCCACAAAAATGGGCATTTCAAATTAGAAACAAGTCAAATGAACAAAATAGTGTGAATAAGTAAGTATTTCTGGGGTGAGTTAGCAGGTTATTGGGGTAGTAAGTCCTGATTTTTTTGGAGGTTGCAGTGACCACTACGCCATTCAAAATAGGCAGGCTTTAGCATAAGCAGTTAGGCCCCGTAGGATGATTTTAGCTAAAATGTGCCCCAAACACTCAAACCGGCTTGTATCTTGCAATGGAAAATATGGGAAACATGACTTAGACAGCAAATGATACACTGTATGCCATGTTTCCAAACTTTTATGCACAGTGGTTACAGCATGAAGCGAATGCATGTGAATATACACAGGTGCATTGCATTAAACAAGTCCAATGAGCGTGAAAAAAATGGCCGGCCTGCCTGCTTTCATCCATCATTTGTTCTAAATTTATAATTAATCAATGAGCTGAGGTGGAGTCTTAGCCAGTGGTACCATCAGGGGTGTGTAATGCACTTTAGGGTAGACAGCCAATCAGCTGCCAGATTCAATCTGTCAATCAAACACAGCAGCCAATCAGAGAGCTGGCCATTGATCAGCAGGTCCTTTATGACATCACAGACAGACCCACGGAACTCTCTGTGCTTGTCTGCTGGCTGTCAGTTGGGTGGGTGGGCGGCAGATGGGGAGGATGTACGTCTCGTTTCTCCTGAAAATTGCGGTTTTTCGGCGTTTCCGGAAAAAGTCGCGGTCCGACGCGCAAAAGTGGGGTATCGTAGAAATCGCCTTTTAAAGACGCACCTTTCTGGCCCCACAAAAATGGGCATTTCAAATTAGAAACAAGTCAAATGAACAAAATAGTGTGAATAAGTAAGTATTTCAGGGGTGAGTTAGCAGGTTATTGGGGTAGTAAGTCCTGATTTTTTTGGAGGTTGCAGTGACCACTACGCCATTCAAAATAGGCAGGCTTTAGCATAAGCAGTTAGGCCCCGTAGGATGATTTTAGCTAAAATGTGCCCCAAACACTCAAACCGGCTTGTATCTTGCAATGGAAAATATGGGAAACATGACTTAGACAGCAAATGATATACTGTATGCCATGTTTCCAAATTTGTATGCACAGTGGTTACAGCATGAAGCGAATGCATGTGAATATACAAAGGTGCATTGCATTAAACAAGTCCAATGAGCGTGAAAAAAATGGCCGGCCTGCCTGCTTTCATCCATCATTTGTTCTAAATTTATAATTAATCAATGAGCTGAGGTGGAATCTTAGCCAGTGGTACCATCAGGGGTGTGTAATGCACTTTAGGGTAGACAGCCAATCAGCTGCCAGATTCAACCTGTCAATCAAACACAGCAGCCAATCAGAGAGCTGGCCATTGATCAGCAGGCCCTTTATGACATCACAGACAGACCCACGGAACTCTCTGTGCTTGTCTGCTGGCTGGCTGTCTGTTGGGTGGGTGGGCGGCAGAGGGGGAGAATGTACTTCTCGTTTCTCCTGAAAATTGCGGTTTTTCGGCGTTTCCGGAAAAAGACGCGGTCCGACGCGCAAAAGTGGGGTATCGTAGAAATCGCCTGTTAAAGACGCACCTTTCTGGCCCCACAAAAATGGGCATTTCAAAATAGAAACAAGTCAAATGAACAAAATAGTGTGAATAAGTAAGTATTTCAGGGGTGAGTTAGCAGGTTATTGGGGTAGTAAGTCCTGATTTTTTTGGAGGTTGCAGTGACCACTACGCCATTCAAAATAGGCAGGCTTTAGCATAAGCAGTTAGGCCCCGTAGGATGATTTTAGCTAAAATGTGCCCCAAACACTCAAACCGGCTTGTATCTTGCAATGGAAAATATGGGAAACATGACTTAGACAGCAAATGATACACTGTATGCCATGTTTCCAAATTTTTATGCACAGTGGTTACAGCATGAAGTGAATGCATGTGAATATACACAGGTGCATTGCATTAAACAAGTCCAATGAGCGTGAAAAAAATGGCCGGCCTGCCTGCTTTCATCCATCATTTGTTCTAAATTTATAATTAATCAATGAGCTGAGGTGGAGTCTTAGCCAGTGGTACCATCAGGGGTGTGTAATGCACTTTAGGGTAGACAGCCAATCAGCTGCCAGATTCAATCTGTCAATCAAACACAGCAGCCAATCAGAGAGCTGGCCATTGATCAGCAGGTCCTTTATGACATCACAGACAGACCCACGGAACTCTCTGTGCTTGTCTGCTGGCTGGCTGTCAGTTGGGTGGGTGGGCGGCAGAGGGGGAGGATGTACGTCTCGTTTCTCCTGAAAATTGCGGTTTTTCGGCGTTTCCGGAAAAAGTCGCGGTCCGACGCGCAAAAGTGGGGTATCGTAGAAATCGCCTTTTAAAGACGCACCTTTCTGGCCCCACAAAAATGGGCATTTCAAATTAGAAACAAGTCAAATGAACAAAATAGTGTGAATAAGTAAGTATTTCAGGGGTGAGTTAGCAGGTTATTGGGGTAGTAAGTCCTGATTTTTTTGGAGGTTGCAGTGATCACTACGCCATTCAAAATAGGCAGGCTTCAGCATAAGCAGTTAGGCCCCGTAGGATGATTTTAGCTAAAATGTGCCCCAAACACTCAAACCGGCTTGTATCTTGCAATGGAAAATATGGGAAACATGACTTAGACAGCAAATGATACACTGTATGCCATGTTTCCAAATTTGTATGCACAGTGGTTACAGCATGAAGCGAATGCATGTGAATATACAAAGGTGCATTGCATTAAACAAGTCCAATGAGCGTGAAAAAAATGGCCGGCCTGCCTGCTTTCATCCATCATTTGTTCTAAATTTATAATTAATCAATGAGCTGAGGTGGAATCTTAGCCAGTGGTACCATCAGGGGTGTGTAATGCACTTTAGGGTAGACAGCCAATCAGCTGCCAGATTCAATCTGTCAATCAAACACAGCAGCCAATCAGAGAGCTGGCCATTGATCAGCAGGCCCTTTATGACATCACAGACAGACCCACGGAACTCTCTGTGCTTGTCTGCTGGCTGGCTGTCAGTTGGGTGGGTGGGCGGCAGAGGGGGAGGATGTACGTCTTGTTTCTCCTGAAAATTGCGGTTTTTCGGCGTTTCCGGAAAAAGTCGCGGTCCGACGCGCAAAAGTGGGGTATCGTAGAAATCGCCTTTTAAAGATGCACCTTTCTGGCCCCACAAAAATGGGCATTTCAAATTAGAAACAAGTCAAATGAACAAAATAGTGTGAATAAGTAAGTATTTCAGGGGTGAGTTAGCAGGTTATTGGGGTAGTAAGTCCTGATTTTTTTGGAGGTTGCAGTGACCACTACGCCATTCAAAATAGGCAGGCTTTAGCATAAGCAGTTAGGCCCCGTAGGATGATTTTAGCTAAAATGTGCCCCAAACACTCAAACCGGCTTGTACCTTGCAATGGAAAATATGGGAAACATGACTTAGACAGCAAATGATACACTGTATGCCATGTTTCCAAATTTTTATGCACAGTGGTTACAGCATGAAGCGAATGCATGTGAATATACAAAGGTGCATTGCATTAAACAAGTCCAATGAGCGTGAAAAAAATGGCCGGCCTGCCTGCTTTCATCCATCATTTGTTCTAAATTTATAATTAATCAATGAGCTAAGGTGGAGTCTTAGCCAGTGGTACCATCAGGGGTGTGTAATGCACTTTAGGGTAGACAGCCAATCAGCTGCCAGATTCAATCTGTCAATCAAACACAGCAGCCAATCAGAGAGCTGGCCATTGATCAGCAGGCCCTTTATGACATCACAGACAGACCCACGGAACTCTCTGTGCTTTTCTGCTGGCTGGCTGTCAGTTGGGTGGGTGGGCGGCAGAGGGGGAGGATGTACGTCTCGTTTCTCCTGAAAATTGCGTTTTTTCGGCGTTTCCGGAAAAAGTCGCGGTCCGACGCGCAAAAGTGGGGTATCGTAGAACTCGCCTCTTAAAGACGCACCTTTCTGGCCCCACAAAAATGGGCATTTCAAATTAGAAACAAGTCAAATGAACAAAATAGTGTGAATAAGTAAGTATTTCAGGGGTGAGTTAGCAGGTTATTGGGGTAGTAAGTCCTGATTTTTTTGGAGGTTGCAGTGACCACTACGCCATTCAAAATAGGCAGGCTTTAGCATAAGCAGTTAGGCCCCGTAGGATGATTTTAGCTAAAATGTGCCCCAAACACTCAAACCGGCTTGTATCTTGCAATGGAAAATATGGGAAACATGACTTAGACAGCAAATGATACACTGTATGCCATGTTTCCAAATTTTTATGCACAGTGGTTACAGCATGAAGCGAATGCATGTGAATATACAAAGGTGCATTGCATTAAACAAGTCCAATGAGCGTGAAAAAAATGGCCGGCCTGCCTGCTTTCATCCATCATTTGTTCTAAATTTATAATTAATCAATGAGCTGAGGTGGAGTCTTAGCCAGTGGTACCATCAGGGGTGTGTAATGCACTTTAGGGTAGACAGCCAATCAGCTGCCAGATTCAATCTGTCAATCAAACACAGCAGCCAATCAGAGAGCTGGCCATTGATCAGCAGGCCCTTTATGACATCACAGACAGACCCACGGAACTCTCTGTGCTTGTCTGCTGGCTGGCTGTCAGTTGGGTGGGTGGGCGGCAGAGGGGCAGGATGTACGTCTCGTTTTTCCTGAAAATTGCGTTTTTTCGGCGTTTCCGGAAAAATTCGCGGTCCGACGCGCAAATGTGGGGTATCGTAGAAATCGCCTTTTAAAGACGCACCTTTCTGGCCCCACAAAAATGGGCATTTCAAATTAGAAACAAGTCAAATGAACAAAATAGTGTGAATAAGTAAGTATTTCTGGGGTGAGTTAGCAGGTTATTGGGGTAGTAAGTCCTGATTTTTTTGGAGGTTGCAGTGACCACTACGCCATTCAAAATAGGCAGGCTTTAGCATAAGCAGTTAGGCCCCGTAGGATGATTTTAGCTAAAATGTGCCCCAAACACTCAAACCGGCTTGTATCTTGCAATGGAAAATATGGGAAACATGACTTAGACAGCAAATGATACACTGTATGCCATGTTTCCAAATTTTTATGCACAGTGGTTACAGCATGAAGCGAATGCATGTGAATATACAAAGGTGCATTGCATTAAACAAGTCCAATGAGCGTGAAAAAAATGGCCGGCCTGCCTGCTTTCATCCATCATTTGTTCTAAATTTATAATTAATCAATGAGCTGAGGTGGAGTCTTAGCCAGTGGTACCATCAGGGGTGTGTAATGCACTTTAGGGTAGACAGCCAATCAGCTGCCAGATTCAATCTGTCAATCAAACACAGCAGCCAATCAGAGAGCTGGCCATTGATCAGCAGGCCCTTTATGACATCACAGACAGACCCACGGAACTCTCTGTGCTTGTCTGCTGGCTGGCTGTCAGTTGGGTGGATGGGCGGCAGAGGGGGAGGATGTACGTCTCGTTTCTCCTGAAAATTGCGGTTTTTCAGCGTTTCCGGAAAAAGTCGCGGTCTGACGCGCAAAAGTGGGGTATCGTAGAAATCGCCTTTTAAAGACGCACCTTTCTGGCCCCACAAAAATGGGCATTTCAAATTAGAAACAAGTCAAATGAACAAAATAGTGTGAATAAGTAAGTATTTCAGGGGTGAGTAAGCAGGTTATTGGGGTAGTAAGTCCTGATTTTTTTGGAGGTTGCAGTGACCACTACGCCATTCAAAATAGGCAGGCTTTAGCATAAGCAGTTAGGCCCCGTAGGATGATTTTAGCTAAAATGTGCCCCAAACACTCAAACCGGCTTGTATCTTGCAATGGAAAATATGGGAAACATGACTTAGACAGCAAATGATACAATGTATGCCATGTTTCCAAATTTTTATGCACAGTGGTTACAGCATGAAGCGAATGCATGTGAATATACAAAGGTGCATTGCATTAAACAAGTCCAATGAGCGTGAAAAAAATGGCCGGCCTGCCTGCTTTCATCCATCATTTGTTCTAAATTTATAATTAATCAATGAGCTGAGGTGGAGTCTTAGCCAGTGGTACCATCAGGGGTGTGTAATGCACTTTAGGGTAGACAGCCAATCAGCTGCCAGATTCAATCTGTCAATCAAACACAGCAGCCAATCAGAGAGCTGGCCATTGATCAGCAGGCCCTTTATGACATCACAGACAGACCCACGGAACTCTCTGTGCTTGTCTGCTGGCTGGCTGTCAGTTGGGTGGGTGGGCGGCAGAGGGGGAGGATGTACGTCTCGTTTCTCCTGAAAATTGCGGTTTTTCGGCGTTTACGGAAAAAGTCGCGGTCCGACGCGCAAAAGTGGGGTATGGTAGAAATCGCCTTTTAAAGACGCACCTTTCTGGCCCCACAAAAATGGGCATTTCAAATTAGAAACAAGTCAAATGAACAAAATAGTGTGAATAAGTAAGTATTTCAGGGGTGAGTTAGCAGGTTATTGGGGTAGTATGTCCTGATTTTTTTGGAGGTTGCAGTGACCACTACGCCATTCAAAATAGGCAGGCTTTAGCATAAGCAGTTAGGCCCCGTAGGATGATTTTAGCTAAAATGTGCCCCAAACACTCAAACCGGCTTGTATCTTGCAATGGAAAATATGGGAAACATGACTTAGACAGCAAATGATACACTGTATGCCATGTTTCCAAACTTTTATGCACAGTGGTTTCAGCATGAAGCGAATGCATGTGAATATACACAGGTGCATTGCATTAAACAAGTCCAATGAGCGTGAAAAAAATGGCCGGCCTGCCTGCTTTCATCCATCATTTGTTCTAAATTTATAATTAATCAATGAGCTGAGGTGGAGTCTTAGCCAGTGGTACCATCAGGGGTGTGTAATGCACTTTAGGGTAGACAGCCAATCAGCTGCCAGATTCAATCTGTCAATCAAACACAGCAGCCAATCAGAGAGCTGGCCATTGATCAGCAGGCCATTTATGACATCACAGACAGACCCACGGAACTCTCTGTGCTTGTCTGCTGGCTGGCTGTCAGTTGGGTGGGTGGGCGGCAGAGGGGGAGGATGTACGTCTCGTTTCTCCTGAAAATTGCGGTTTTTCGGCGTTTCCGGAAAAAGTCGCGGTCCGACGCGCAAAATTGGGGTATCGTAGAAATCGCCTTTTAAAGACGCACCTTTCTGGCCCCACAAAAATGGGCATTTCAAATTAGAAACAAGTCAAATGAACAAAATAGTGTGAATAAGTAAGTATTTCAGGGGTGAGTTAGCAGGTTATTGGGGTAGTAAGTCCTGATTTTTTTGGAGGTTGCAGTGACCACTACGCCATTCAAAATAGGCAGGCTTTAGCATAAGCAGTTAGGCCCCGTAGGATGATTTTAGCTAAAATGTGCCCCAAACACTCAAACCGGCTTGTATCTTGCAATGGAAAATATGGGAAACATGACTTAGACAGCAAATGATACACTGTATGCCATGTTTCCAAATTTTTATGCACAGTGGTTACAGCATGAAGCGAATGCATGTGAATATACAAAGGTGCATTGCATTAAACAAGTCCAATGAGCGTGAAAAAAATGGCCGGCCTGCCTGCTTTCATCCATCATTTGTTCTAAATTTATAATTAATCAATGAGCTGAGGTGGAGTCTTAGCCAGTGGTACCATCAGGGGTGTGTAATGCACTTTAGGGTAGACAGCCAATCAGCTGCCAGATTCAATCTGTCAATCAAACACAGCAGCCAATCAGAGAGCTGGCCATTGATCAGCAGGCCCTTTATGACATCACAGACAGACCCACGGAACTCTCTGTGCTTGTCTGCTGGCTGGCTGTCAGTTGGGTGGATGGGCGGCAGAGGGGGAGGATGTACGTCTCGTTTCTCCTGAAAATTGCGGTTTTTCAGCGTTTCCGGAAAAAGTCGCGGTCTGACGCGCAAAAGTGGGGTATCGTAGAAATCGCCTTTTAAAGACGCACCTTTCTGGCCCCACAAAAATGGGCATTTCAAATTAGAAACAAGTCAAATGAACAAAATAGTGTGAATAAGTAAGTATTTCAGGGGTGAGTAAGCAGGTTATTGGGGTAGTAAGTCCTGATTTTTTTGGAGGTTGCAGTGACCACTACGCCATTCAAAATAGGCAGGCTTTAGCATAAGCAGTTAGGCCCCGTAGGATGATTTTAGCTAAAATGTGCCCCAAACACTCAAACCGGCTTGTATCTTGCAATGGAAAATATGGGAAACATGACTTAGACAGCAAATGATACAATGTATGCCATGTTTCCAAATTTTTATGCACAGTGGTTACAGCATGAAGCGAATGCATGTGAATATACAAAGGTGCATTGCATTAAACAAGTCCAATGAGCGTGAAAAAAATGGCCGGCCTGCCTGCTTTCATCCATCATTTGTTCTAAATTTATAATTAATCAATGAGCTGAGGTGGAGTCTTAGCCAGTGGTACCATCAGGGGTGTGTAATGCACTTTAGGGTAGACAGCCAATCAGCTGCCAGATTCAATCTGTCAATCAAACACAGCAGCCAATCAGAGAGCTGGCCATTGATCAGCAGGCCCTTTATGACATCACAGACAGACCCACGGAACTCTCTGTGCTTGTCTGCTGGCTGGCTGTCAGTTGGGTGGGTGGGCGGCAGAGGGGGAGGATGTACGTCTCGTTTCTCCTGAAAATTGCGGTTTTTCGGCGTTTACGGAAAAAGTCGCGGTCCGACGCGCAAAAGTGGGGTATGGTAGAAATCGCCTTTTAAAGACGCACCTTTCTGGCCCCACAAAAATGGGCATTTCAAATTAGAAACAAGTCAAATGAACAAAATAGTGTGAATAAGTAAGTATTTCAGGGGTGAGTTAGCAGGTTATTGGGGTAGTATGTCCTGATTTTTTTGGAGGTTGCAGTGACCACTACGCCATTCAAAATAGGCAGGCTTTAGCATAAGCAGTTAGGCCCCGTAGGATGATTTTAGCTAAAATGTGCCCCAAACACTCAAACCGGCTTGTATCTTGCAATGGAAAATATGGGAAACATGACTTAGACAGCAAATGATACACTGTATGCCATGTTTCCAAACTTTTATGCACAGTGGTTTCAGCATGAAGCGAATGCATGTGAATATACACAGGTGCATTGCATTAAACAAGTCCAATGAGCGTGAAAAAAATGGCCGGCCTGCCTGCTTTCATCCATCATTTGTTCTAAATTTATAATTAATCAATGAGCTGAGGTGGAGTCTTAGCCAGTGGTACCATCAGGGGTGTGTAATGCACTTTAGGGTAGACAGCCAATCAGCTGCCAGATTCAATCTGTCAATCAAACACAGCAGCCAATCAGAGAGCTGGCCATTGATCAGCAGGCCCTTTATGACATCACAGACAGACCCACGGAACTCTCTGTGCTTGTCTGCTGGCTGGCTGTCAGTTGGGTGGGTGGGCGGCAGAGGGGGAGGATGTACGTCTCGTTTCTCCTGAAAATTGCGGTTTTTCGGCGTTTCCGGAAAAAGTCGCGGTCCGACGCGCAAAATTGGGGTATCGTAGAAATCGCCTTTTAAAGACGCACCTTTCTGGCCCCACAAAAATGGGCATTTCAAATTAGAAACAAGTCAAATGAACAAAATAGTGTGAATAAGTAAGTATTTCAGGGGTGAGTTAGCAGGTTATTGGGGTAGTAAGTCCTGATTTTTTTGGAGGTTGCAGTGACCACTACGCCATTCAAAATAGGCAGGCTTTAGCATAAGCAGTTAGGCCCCGTAGGATGATTTTAGCTAAAATGTGCCCCAAACACTCAAACCGGCTTGTATCTTGCAATGGAAAATATGGGAAACATGACTTAGACAGCAAATGATACACTGTATGCCATGTTTCCAAATTTTTATGCACAGTGGTTACAGCATGAAGTGAATGCATGTGAATATACACAGGTGCATTGCATTAAACAAGTTCAATGAGCGTGAAAAAAATGGCCGGCCTGCCTGCTTTCATCCATCATTTGTTCTAAATTTATAATTAATCAATGAGCTGAGGTGGAGTCTTAGCCAGTGGTACCATCAGGGGTGTGTAATGCACTTTAGGGTAGACAGCCAATCAGCTGCCAGATTCAATCTGTCAATCAAACACAGCAGCCAATCAGAGAGCTGGCCATTGATCAGCAGGCCCTTTATGACATCACAGACAGACCCACGGAACTCTCTGTGCTTGTCTGCTGGCTGGCTGTCAGTTGGGTGGGTGGGCGGCAGAGGGGGAGGATGTACGTCTCGTTTCTCCTGAAAATTGCGGTTTTTCGGCGTTTCCGGAAAAAGTCGCGGTCCGACGCGCAAAAGTGGGGTATCGTAGAAATCGCCTTTTAAAGAAGCACCTTTCTGGCCCCACAAAAATGGGCATTTCAAATTAGAAACAAGTCAAATGAACAAAATAGTGTGAATAAGTAAGTATTTCAGGGGTGAGTTAGCAGGTTATTGGGGTAGTAAGTCCTGATTTTTTTGGAGGTTGCAGTGACCACTACGCCATTCAAAATAGGCAGGCTTTGGCATAAGCAGTTAGGCCCCGTAGGATGATTTTAGCTAAAATGTGCCCCAAACACTCAAACCGGCTTGTATCTTGCAATGGAAAATATGGGAAACAAGACTTAGACAGCAAATGATACACTGTATGCCATGTTTCCAAATGTTTACGCACAGTGGTTACAGCATGAAGCGAATGCATGTGAATATACAAAGGTGCATTGCATTAAACAAGTCCAATGAGCGTGAAAAAAATGGCCGGCCTGCCTGCTTTCATCCATCATTTGTTCTAAATTTATAATTAATCAATGAGCTGAGGTGGAGTCTTAGCCAGTGGTACCATCAGGGGTGTGTAATGCACTTTAGGGTAGACAGCCAATCAGCTGCCAGATTCAATCTGTCAATCAAACACAGCAGCCAATCAGAGAGCTGGCCATTGATCAGCAGGCCCTTTATGACATCACAGACAGACCCACGGAACTCTCTGTGCTTGTCTGCTGGCTGGCTGTCAGTTGGGTGGGTGGGCGGCAGAGGGGGAGGATGTACGTCTCGTTTCTCCTGAAAATTGCGGTTTTTCGGCGTTTCCGGAAAAAGTCGCGGTCCGACGCGCAAAAGTGGGGTATCGTAGAAATCGCCTTTTAAAGACGCACCTTTCTGGCCCCACAAAAATGGGCATTTCAAATTAGAAACAAGTCAAATGAACAAAATAGTGTGAATAAGTAAGTATTTCAGGGGTGAGTTAGCAGGTTATTGGGGTAGTAAGTCCTGATTTTTTTGGAGGTTGCAGTGACCACTACGCCATTCAAAATAGGCAGGCTTTGGCATAAGCAGTTAGGCCCCGTAGGATGATTTTAGCTAAAATGTGCCCCAAACACTCAAACCGGCTTGTATCTTGCAATGGAAAATATGGGAAACATGACTTAGACAGCAAATGATACACTGTATGCCATGTTTCCAAATGTTTATGCACAGTGGTTACAGCATGAAGCGAATGCATGTGAATATACAAAGGTGCATTGCATTAAACAAGTCCAATGAGCGTGAAAAAAATGGCCGGCCTGCCTGCTTTCATCCATCATTTGTTCTAAATTTATAATTAATCAATGAGCTGAGGTGGAGTCTTAGCCAGTGGTACCATCAGGGGTATGTAATGCACTTTAGGGTAGACAGCCAATCAGCTGCCAGATTCAATCTGTCAATCAAACACAGCAGCCAATCAGAGAGCTGGCCATTGATCAGCAGGCCCTTTATGACATCACAGACAGACCCACGGAACTCTCTGTGCTTGTCTGCTGGCTGGCTGTCAGTTGGGTGGGTGGGCGGCAGAGGGGGAGGATGTACGTCTCGTTTCTCCTGAAAATTGCGGTTTTTCGGCGTTTCCGGAAAAAGTCGCGGTCCGACGCGCAAAAGTGGGGTATCGTAGAAATCGCCTTTTAAAGACGCACCTTTCTGGCCCCACAAAAATGGGCATTTCAAATTAGAAACAAGTCAAATGAACAAAATAGTGTGAATAAGTAAGTATTTCAGGGGTGAGTTAGCAGGTTATTGGGGTAGTAAGTCCTGATTTTTTTGGAGGTTGCAGTGACCACTACGCCATTCAAAATAGGCAGGCTTTGGCATAAGCAGTTAGGCCCCGTAGGATGATTTTAGCTAAAATGTGCCCCAAACACTCAAACCGGCTTGTATCTTGCAATGGAAAATATGGGAAACATGACTTAGACAGCAAATGATACACTGTATGCCATGTTTCCAAATGTTTATGCACAGTGGTTACAGCATGAAGCGAATGCATGTGAATATACAAAGGTGCATTGCATTAAACAAGTCCAATGAGCGTGAAAAAAATGGCCGGCCTGCCTGCTTTCATCCATCATTTGTTCTAAATTTATAATTAATCAATGAGCTGAGGTGGAGTCTTAGCCAGTGGTACCATCAGGGGTGTGTAATGCACTTTAGGGTAGACAGCCAATCAGCTGCCAGATTCAATCTGTCAATCAAACACAGCAGCCAATCAGAGAGCTGGCCATTGATCAGCAGGCCCTTTATGACATCACAGACAGACCCACGGAACTCTCTGTGCTTGTCTGCTGGCTGGCTGTTAGTTGGGTGGGTGGGCGGCAGAGGGGGAGGATGTACGTCTCGTTTCTCCTGAAAATTGCGGTTTTTCGGCGTTTCCGGAAAAAGTCGCGGTCCGACGCGCAAAAGTGGGGTATCGTAGAAATCGCCTTGTAAAGACGCACCTTTCTGGCCCCACAAAAATGGGCATTTCAAATTAGAAACAAGTCAAATGAACAAAATAGTGTGAATAAGTAAGTATTTCAGGGGTGAGTTAGCAGGTTATTGGGGTAGTAAGTCCTGATTTTTTTGGAGGTTGCAGTGACCACTACGCCATTCAAAATAGGCAGGCTTTAGCATAAGCAGTTAGGCCCCGTAGGATTATTTTAGCTAAAATGTGCCCCAAACACTCAAACCGGCTTGTATCTTGCAATGGAAAATATGGGAAACATGACTTAGACAGCAAATGATACACTGTATGCCATGTTTCCAAACTTTTATGCACAGTGGTTACAGCATGAAGCGAATGCATGTAAATATACACAGGTGCATTGCATTAAACAAGTCCAATGAGCGTGAAAAAAATGGCCGGCCTGCCTGCTTTCATCCATCATTTGTTCTAAATTTATAATTAATCAATGAGCTGAGGTGGAGTCTTAGCCAGTGGTACCATCAGGGGTGTGTAATGCACTTTAGGGTAGACAGCCAATCAGCTACCAGATTCAATCTGTCAATCAAACACAGCAGCCAATCAGAGAGCTGGCCATTGATCAGCAGGCCCTTTATGACATCACAGACAGACCCACGGAACTCTCTGTGCTTGTCTGCTGGCTGGCTGTCAGTTGGGTGGGTGGGCGGCAGAGGGGGAGGATGTACGTCTCGTTTCTCCTGAAAATTTCGGTTTTTCGGCGTTTCCGGAAAAAGTCGCGGTCCGACGCGCAAAAGTGGGGTATCGTAGAAATCGCCTTTTAAAGACGCACCTTTCTGGCCCCACAAAAATGGGCATTTCAAATTAGAAACAAGTCAAATGAACAAAATAGTGTGAATAAGTAAGTATTTCAGGGGTGAGTTAGCAGGTTATTGGGGTAGTAAGTCCTGATTTTTTTGGAGGTTGCAGTGACCACTACGCCATTCAAAATAGGCAGGCTTTAGCATAAGCAGTTAGGCCCCGTAGGATGATTTTAGCTAAAATGTGCCCCAAACACTCAAACCGGCTTGTATCTTGCAATGGAAAATATGGGAAACATGACTTAGACAGCAAATGATACACTGTATGCCATGTTTCCAAATTTTTATGCACAGTGGTTACAGCATGAAGCGAATGCATGTGAATATACAAAGGTGCATTGCATTAAACAAGTCCAATGAGCGTGAAAAAAATGGCCGGCCTGCCTGCTTTCATCCATCATTTGTTCTAAATTTATAATTAATCAATGAGCTGAGGTGGAGTCTTAGCCAGTGGTACCATCAGGGTGTGTAATGCACTTTAGGGTAGACAGCCAATCAGCTGCTAGATTCAATCTGTCAATCAAACACAGCAGCCAATCAGAGAGCTGGCCATTGATCAGCAGGCCCTTCATGACATCACAGACAGACCCACGGAACTCTCTGTGCTTGTCTGCTGGCTGGCTGTCAGTTGGGTGGATGGGCGGCAGAGGGGGAGGATGTACGTCTCGTTTCTCCTGAAAATTGCGGTTTTTCGGAGTTTCCGGAAAAAGTCGCGGTCTGACGCGCAAAAGTGGGGTATCGTAGAAATCGCCTTTTAAAGACGCACCTTTCTGGCCCCACAAAAATGGGCATTTCAAATTAGAAACAAGTCAAATGAACAAAATAGTGTGAATAAGTAAGTAATTCAAGGGTGAGTTAGCAGGTTATTGGGGTAGTAAGTCCTGATTTTTTTGGAGGTTGCAGTGACCACTACGCCATTCAAAATAGGCAGGCTTTAGCATAAGCAGTTAGGCCCCGTAGGATGATTTTAGCTAAAATGTGCCCCAAACACTCAAACCGGCTTGTATCTTGCAATGGAAAATATGGGAAACATGACTTAGACAGCAAATGATACAATGTATGCCATGTTTCCAAATTTTTATGCACAGTGGTTACAGCATGAAGCGAATGCATGTGAATATACAAAGGTGCATTGCATTAAACAAGTCCAATGAGCGTGAAAAAAATGGCCGGCCTGCCTGCTTTCATCCATCATTTGTTCTAAATTTATAATTAATCAATGAGCTGAGGTGGAGTCTTAGCCAGTGGTACCATCAGGGGTGTGTAATGCACTTTAGGGTAGACAGCCAATCAGCTGCCAGATTCAATCTGTCAATCAAACACAGCAGCCAATCAGAGAGCTGGCCATTGATCAGCAGGCCCTTTATGACATCACAGACAGACCCACGGAACTCTCTGTGCTTGTCTGCTGGCTGGCTGTCAGTTGGGTGGGTGGGCAGCAGAGGGGGAGGATGTACGTCTCGTTTCTCCTGAAAATTGCGGTTTTTCGGCGTTTCCGGAAAAAGTCGCGGTCCGACGCGCAAAAGTGGGGTATCGTAGAAATCGCCTTTTAAAGACGCACCTTTCTGGCCCCACAAAAATGGGCATTTCAAATTAGAAACAAGTCAAATGAACAAAATAGTGTGAATAAGTAAGTATTTCAGGGGTGAGTTAGCAGGTTATTGGGGTAGTAAGTCCTGATTTTTTTGGAGGTTGCAGTGACCACTACGCCATTCAAAATAGGCAGGCTTTAGCATAAGCAGTTAGGCCCCGTAGGATGATTTTAGCTAAAATGTGCCCCAAACACTCAAACCGGCTTGTATCTTGCAATGGAAAATATGGGAAACATGACTTAGACAGCAAATGATACACTGTATGCCATGTTTCCAAACTTTTATGCACAGTGGTTACAGCATGAAGCGAATGCATGTGAATATACACAGGTGCATTGCATTAAACAAGTCCAATGAGCGTGAAAAAAATGGCCGGCCTGCCTGCTTTCATCCATCATTTGTTCTAAATTTATAATTAATCAATGAGCTGAGGTGGAGTCTTAGCCAGTGGTACCATCAGGGGTGTGTAATGCACTTTAGGGTAGACAGCCAATCAGCTGCCAGATTCAATCTGTCAATCAAACACAGCAGCCAATCAGAGAGCTGGCCATTGATCAGCAGGCCCTTTATGACATCACAGACAGACCCACGGAACTCTCTGTGCTTGTCTGCTGGCTGGCTGTCAGTTGGGTGGGTGGGCGGCAGAGGGGGAGGATGTACGTCTCGTTTCTCCTGAAAATTGCGGTTTTTCGGCGTTTCCGGAAAAAGTCGCGGTCCGACGCGCAAAAGTGGGGTATCGTAGAAATCGCCTTTTAAAGACGCACCTTTCTGGCCCCACAAAAATGGGCATTTCAAATTAGAAACAAGTCAAATGAACAAAATAGTGTGAATAAGTAAGTATTTCAGGGGTGAGTTAGCAGGTTATTGGGGTAGTAAGTCCTGATTTTTTTGGAGGTTGCAGTGACCACTACGCCATTCAAAATAGGCAGGCTTTAGCATAAGCAGTTAGGCCCCGTAGGATGATTTTAGCTAAAATGTGCCCCAAACACTCAAACCGGCTTGTATCTTGCAATGGAAAATATGGGAAACATGACTTAGACAGCAAATGATACACTGTATGCCATGTTTCCAAATTTTTATGCACAGTGGTTACAGCATGAAGTGAATGCATGTGAATATACACAGGTGCATTGCATTAAACAAGTCCAATGAGCGTGAAAAAAATGGCTGGCCTGCCTGCTTTCATCCATCATTTGTTCTAAATTTATAATTAATCAATGAGCTGAGGTGGAGTCTTAGCCAGTGGTACCATCAGGGGTGTGTAATGCACTTTAGGGTAGACAGCCAATCAGCTGCCAGATTCAATCTGTCAATCAAACACAGCAGCCAATCAGAGAGCTGGCCATTGATCAGCAGGCCCTTTATGACATCACAGACAGACCCACGGAACTCTCTGTGCTTGTCTGCTGGCTGGCTGTCAGTTGGGTGGGTGGGCGGCAGAGGGGGAGGATGTACGTCTCGTTTCTCCTGAAAATTGCGGTTTTTCGGCGTTTCCGGAAAAAGTCGCGGTCCGACGCGCAAAAGTGGGGTATCGTAGAAATCGCCTTTTAAAGAAGCACCTTTCTGGCCCCACAAAAATGGGCATTTCAAATTAGAAACAAGTCAAATGAACAAAATAGTGTGAATAAGTAAGTATTTCAGGGGTGAGTTAGCAGGTTATTGGGGTAGTAAGTCCTGATTTTTTTGGAGGTTGCAGTGACCACTACGCCATTCAAAATAGGCAGGCTTTGGCATAAGCAGTTAGGCCCCGTAGGATGATTTTAGCTAAAATGTGCCCCAAACACTCAAACCGGCTTGTATCTTGCAATGGAAAATATGGGAAACATGACTTAGACAGCAAATGATACACTGTATGCCATGTTTCCAAATGTTTACGCACAGTGGTTACAGCATGAAGCGAATGCATGTGAATATACAAAGGTGCATTGCATTAAACAAGTCCAATGAGCGTGAAAAAAATGGCCGGCCTGCCTGCTTTCATCCATCATTTGTTCTAAATTTATAATTAATCAATGAGCTGAGGTGGAGTCTTAGCCAGTGGTACCATCAGGGGTGTGTAATGCACTTTAGGGTAGACAGCCAATCAGCTGCCAGATTCAATCTGTCAATCAAACACAGCAGCCAATCAGAGAGCTGGCCATTGATCAGCAGGCCCTTTATGACATCACAGACAGACCCACGGAACTCTCTGTGCTTGTCTGCTGGCTGGCTGTCAGTTGGGTGGGTGGGCGGCAGAGGGGGAGGATGTACGTCTCGTTTCTCCTGAAAATTGCGGTTTTTCGGCGTTTCCGGAAAAAGTCGCGGTCCGACGCGCAAAAGTGGGGTATCGTAGAAATCGCCTTTTAAAGACGCACCTTTCTGGCCCCACAAAAATGGGCATTTCAAATTAGAAACAAGTCAAATGAACAAAATAGTGTGAATAAGTTAGTATTTCAGGGGTGAGTTAGCAGGTTATTGGGGTAGTAAGTCCTGATTTTTTTGGAGGTTGCAGTGACCACTACGCCATTCAAAATAGGCAGGCTTTGGCATAAGCAGTTAGGCCCCGTAGGATGATTTTAGCTAAAATGTGCCCCAAACACTCAAACCGGCTTGTATCTTGCAATGGAAAATATGGGAAACATGACTTAGACAGCAAATGATACACTGTATGCCATGTTTCCAAATGTTTATGCACAGTGGTTACAGCATGAAGCGAATGCATGTGAATATACAAAGGTGCATTGCATTAAACAAGTCCAATGAGCATGAAAAAAATGGCCGGCCTGCCTGCTTTCATCCATCATTTGTTCTAAATTTATAATTAATCAATGAGCTGAGGTGGAGTCTTAGCCAGTGGTACCATCAGGGGTGTGTAATGCACTTTAGGGTAGACAGCCAATCAGCTGCCAGATTCAATCTGTCAATCAAACACAGCAGCCAATCAGAGAGCTGGCCATTGATCAGCAGGCCCTTTATGACATCACAGACAGACCCACGGAACTCTTTGTGCTTGTCTGCTGGCTGGCTGTCAGTTGGGTGGGTGGGCGGCAGAGGG
Organism: Crinia signifera; assembly: GCF_055691185.1. NCBI lineage: Eukaryota > Metazoa > Chordata > Amphibia > Anura > Myobatrachidae > Crinia > Crinia signifera. The sequence goes on along the minus strand of NC_139218.1, from coordinate 162,161,714 downwards.
GGAGGATGTACGTCTCGTTTCTCCTGAAAATTGCGGTTTTTCAGCGTTTCCGGAAAAAGTCGCGGTCCGACGCGCAAAAGTGGGGTATCGTAAAAATCGCCTTTTAAAGACGCACCTTTCTGGCCCCACAAAAATGGGCATTTCAAATTAGAAACAAGTCAAATGAACAAAATAGTGTGAATAAGTAAGTATTTCAGGGGTGAGTTAGCAGGTTATTGGGGTAGTAAGTCCTGATTTTTTTGGAGGTTGCAGTGACCACTACGCCATTCAAAATAGGCAGGCTTTAGCATAAGCAGTTAGGCCCCGTAGGATTATTTTAGCTAAAATGTGCCCCAAACACTCAAACCGGCTTGTATCTTGCAATGGAAAATATGGGAAACATGACTTAGACAGCAAATGATACACTGTATGCCATGTTTCCAAATTTTTATGCACAGTGGTTACAGCATGAAGCGAATGCATGTGAATATACACAGGTGCATTGCATTAAACAAGTCCAATGAGCGTGAAAAAAATGGCCGGCCTGCCTGCTTTCATCCATCATTTGTTCTAAATTTATAATTAATCAATGAGCTGAGGTGGAGTCTTAGCCAGTGGTACCATCAGGGTGTGTAATGCACTTTAGGGTAGACAGCCAATCAGCTGCTAGATTCAATCTGTCAATCAAACACAGCAGCCAATCAGAGAGCTGGCCATTGATCAGCAGGCCCTTCATGACATCACAGACAGACCCACGGAACTCTCTGTGCTTGTCTGCTGGCTGGCTGTCAGTTGGGTGGATGGGCGGCAGAGGGGGAGGATGTACGTCTCGTTTCTCCTGAAAATTGCGGTTTTTCGGAGTTTCCGGAAAAAGTCGCGGTCTGACGCGCAAAAGTGGGGTATCGTAGAAATCGCCTTTTAAAGACGCACCTTTCTGGCCCCACAAAAATGGGCATTTCAAATTAGAAACAAGTCAAATGAACAAAATAGTGTGAATAAGTAAGTAATTCAAGGGTGAGTTAGCAGGTTATTGGGGTAGTAAGTCCTGATTTTTTTGGAGGTTGCAGTGACCACTACGCCATTCAAAATAGGCAGGCTTTAGCATAAGCAGTTAGGCCCCGTAGGATGATTTTAGCTAAAATGTGCCCCAAACACTCAAACCGGCTTGTATCTTGCAATGGAAAATATGGGAAACATGACTTAGACAGCAAATGATACACTGTATGCCATGTTTCCAAACTTTTATGCACAGTGGTTACAGCATGAAGCGAATGCATGTGAATATACACAGGTGCATTGCATTAAACAAGTCCAATGAGCGTGAAAAAAATGGCCGGCCTGCCTGCTTTCATCCATCATTTGTTCTAAATTTATAATTAATCAATGAGCTGAGGTGGAGTCTTAGCCAGTGGTACCATCAGGGGTGTGTAATGCACTTTAGGGTAGACAGCCAATCAGCTGCCAGATTCAATCTGTCAATCAAACACAGCAGCCAATCAGAGAGCTGGCCATTGATCAGCAGGCCCTTTATGACATCACAGACAGACCCACGGAACTCTCTGTGCTTGTCTGCTGGCTGGCTGTCAGTTGGGTGGGTGGGCGGCAGAGGGGGAGGATGTACGTCTCGTTTCTCCTGAAAATTGCGGTTTTTCGGCGTTTCCGGAAAAAGTCGCGGTCCGACGCGCAAAAGTGGGGTATCGTAGAAATCGCCTTTTAAAGACGCACCTTTCTGGCCCCACAAAAATGGGCATTTCAAATTAGAAACAAGTCAAATGAACAAAATAGTGTGAATAAGTAAGTATTTCAGGGGTGAGTTAGCAGGTTATTGGGGTAGTAAGTCCTGATTTTTTTGGAGGTTGCAGTGACCACTACGCCATTCAAAATAGGCAGGCTTTAGCATAAGCAGTTAGGCCCCGTAGGATGATTTTAGCTAAAATGTGCCCCAAACACTCAAACCGGCTTGTATCTTGCAATGGAAAATATGGGAAACATGACTTAGACAGCAAATGATACACTGTATGCCATGTTTCCAAATTTTTATGCACAGTGGTTACAGCATGAAGTGAATGCATGTGAATATACACAGGTGCATTGCATTAAACAAGTCCAATGAGCGTGAAAAAAATGGCTGGCCTGCCTGCTTTCATCCATCATTTGTTCTAAATTTATAATTAATCAATGAGCTGAGGTGGAGTCTTAGCCAGTGGTACCATCAGGGGTGTGTAATGCACTTTAGGGTAGACAGCCAATCAGCTGCCAGATTCAATCTGTCAATCAAACACAGCAGCCAATCAGAGAGCTGGCCATTGATCAGCAGGCCCTTTATGACATCACAGACAGACCCACGGAACTCTCTGTGCTTGTCTGCTGGCTGGCTGTCAGTTGGGTGGGTGGGCGGCAGAGGGGGAGGATGTACGTCTCGTTTCTCCTGAAAATTGCGGTTTTTCGGCGTTTCCGGAAAAAGTCGCGGTCCGACGCGCAAAAGTGGGGTATCGTAGAAATCGCCTTTTAAAGAAGCACCTTTCTGGCCCCACAAAAATGGGCATTTCAAATTAGAAACAAGTCAAATGAACAAAATAGTGTGAATAAGTAAGTATTTCAGGGGTGAGTTAGCAGGTTATTGGGGTAGTAAGTCCTGATTTTTTTGGAGGTTGCAGTGACCACTACGCCATTCAAAATAGGCAGGCTTTGGCATAAGCAGTTAGGCCCCGTAGGATGATTTTAGCTAAAATGTGCCCCAAACACTCAAACCGGCTTGTATCTTGCAATGGAAAATATGGGAAACATGACTTAGACAGCAAATGATACACTGTATGCCATGTTTCCAAATGTTTACGCACAGTGGTTACAGCATGAAGCGAATGCATGTGAATATACAAAGGTGCATTGCATTAAACAAGTCCAATGAGCGTGAAAAAAATGGCCGGCCTGCCTGCTTTCATCCATCATTTGTTCTAAATTTATAATTAATCAATGAGCTGAGGTGGAGTCTTAGCCAGTGGTACCATCAGGGGTGTGTAATGCACTTTAGGGTAGACAGCCAATCAGCTGCCAGATTCAATCTGTCAATCAAACACAGCAGCCAATCAGAGAGCTGGCCATTGATCAGCAGGCCCTTTATGACATCACAGACAGACCCACGGAACTCTCTGTGCTTGTCTGCTGGCTGGCTGTCAGTTGGGTGGGTGGGCGGCAGAGGGGGAGGATGTACGTCTCGTTTCTCCTGAAAATTGCGGTTTTTCGGCGTTTCCGGAAAAAGTCGCGGTCCGACGCGCAAAAGTGGGGTATCGTAGAAATCGCCTTTTAAAGACGCACCTTTCTGGCCCCACAAAAATGGGCATTTCAAATTAGAAACAAGTCAAATGAACAAAATAGTGTGAATAAGTTAGTATTTCAGGGGTGAGTTAGCAGGTTATTGGGGTAGTAAGTCCTGATTTTTTTGGAGGTTGCAGTGACCACTACGCCATTCAAAATAGGCAGGCTTTGGCATAAGCAGTTAGGCCCCGTAGGATGATTTTAGCTAAAATGTGCCCCAAACACTCAAACCGGCTTGTATCTTGCAATGGAAAATATGGGAAACATGACTTAGACAGCAAATGATACACTGTATGCCATGTTTCCAAATGTTTATGCACAGTGGTTACAGCATGAAGCGAATGCATGTGAATATACAAAGGTGCATTGCATTAAACAAGTCCAATGAGCATGAAAAAAATGGCCGGCCTGCCTGCTTTCATCCATCATTTGTTCTAAATTTATAATTAATCAATGAGCTGAGGTGGAGTCTTAGCCAGTGGTACCATCAGGGGTGTGTAATGCACTTTAGGGTAGACAGCCAATCAGCTGCCAGATTCAATCTGTCAATCAAACACAGCAGCCAATCAGAGAGCTGGCCATTGATCAGCAGGCCCTTTATGACATCACAGACAGACCCACGGAACTCTTTGTGCTTGTCTGCTGGCTGGCTGTCAGTTGGGTGGGTGGGCGGCAGAGGGGGAGGATGTACGTCTCGTTTCTCCTGAAAATTGCGGTTTTTCGGCGTTTCCGGAAAAAGTCGCGGTCCGACGCGCAAAAGTGGGGTATCGTAAAAATTGCCTTTTAAAGACGCACCTTTCTGGCCCCACAAAAATGGGCATTTCAAATTAGAAACAAGTCAAATGAACAAAATAGTGTGAATAAGTAAGTATTTCAGGGGTGAGTTAGCAGGTTATTGGGGTAGTAAGTCCTGATTTTTTTGGAGGTTGCAGTGACCACTACGCCATTCAAAATAGGCAGGCTTTAGCATAAGCAGTTAGGCCCCGTAGGATTATTTTAGCTAAAATGTGCCCCAAACACTCAAACCGGCTTGTATCTTGCAATGGAAAATATGGGAAACATGACTTAGACAGCAAATGATACACTGTATGCCATGTTTCCAAATTTTTATGCACAGTGGTTACAGCATGAAGCGAATGCATGTGAATATACACAGGTGCATTGCATTAAACAAGTCCAATGAGCGTGAAAAAAATGGCCGGCCTGCCTGCTTTCATCCATCATTTGTTCTAAATTTATAATTAATCAATGAGCTGAGGTGGAGTCTTAGCCAGTGGTACCATCAGGGGTGTGTAATGCACTTTAGGGTAGACAGCCAATCAGCTGCCAGATTCAATCTGTCAATCAAACACAGCAGCCAATCAGAGAGCTGGCCATTGATCAGCAGGCCCTTTATGACATCACAGACAGACCCACAGAACTCTCTGTGCTTGTCTGCTGGCTGGCTGTCAGTTGGGTGGGTGGGCGGCAGAGGGGGAGGATGTACGTCTCGTTTCTCCTGAAAATTGCGGTTTTTCGGCGTTTCCGGAAAAAGTCGCGGTCCGACGCGCAAAAGTGGGGTATCGTAGAAATCGCCTTTTAAAGACGCACCTTTCTGGCCCCACAAAAATGGGCATTTCAAATTAGAAACAAGTCAAATGAACAAAATAGTGTGAATAAGTAAGTATTTCAGGGGTGAGTTAGCAGGTTATTGGGGTAGTAAGTCCTGATTTTTTTGGAGGTTGCAGTGACCACTACGCCATTCAAAATAGGCAGGCTTTAGCATAAGCAGTTAGGCCCCGTAGGATGATTTTAGCTAAAATGTGCCCCAAACACTCAAACCGGCTTGTATCTTGCAATGGAAAATATGGGAAACATGACTTAGACAGCAAATGATACACTGTATGCCATGTTTCCAAATTTTTATGCACAGTGGTTACAGCATGAAGTGAATGCATGTGAATATACACAGGTGCATTGCATTAAACAAGTCCAATGAGCATGAAAAAAATGGCCGGCCTGCCTGCTTTCATCCATCATTTGTTCTAAATTTATAATTAATCAATGAGCTGAGGTGGAGTCTTAGCCAGTGGTACCATCAGGGGTGTGTAATGCACTTTAGGGTAGACAGCCAATCAGCTGCCAGATTCAATCTGTCAATCAAACACAGCAGCCAATCAGAGAGCTGGCCATTGATCAGCAGGCCCTTTATGACATCACAGACAGACCCACAGAACTCTCTGTGCTTGTCTGCTGGCTGGCTGTCAGTTGGGTGGGTGGGCGGCAGAGGGGGAGGATGTACGTCTCGTTTCTCCTGAAAATTGCGGTTTTTCGGCGTTTCCGGAAAAAGTCGCGGTCCGACGCGCAAAAGTGGGGTATCGTAGAAATCGCCTTTTAAAGAAGCACCTTTCTGGCCCCACAAAAATGGGCATTTCAAATTAGAAACAAGTCAAATGAACAAAATAGTGTGAATAAGTAAGTATTTCAGGGGTGAGTTAGCAGGTTATTGGGGTAGTAAGTCCTGATTTTTTGGGAGGTTGCAGTGACCACTACGCCATTCAAAATAGGCAGGCTTTGGCATAAGCAGTTAGGCCCCGTAGGATGATTTTAGCTAAAATGTGCCCCAAACTCTCAAACCGGCTTGTATCTTGCAATGGAAAATATGGGAAACATGACTTAGACAGCAAATGATACACTGTATGCCATGTTTCCAAATTTTTATGCACAGTGGTTACAGCATGAAGCGAATGCATGTGAATATACAAAGGTGCATTGCATTAAACAAGTCCAATGAGCGTGAAAAAAATGGCCGGCCTGCCTGCTTTCATCCATCATTTGTTCTAAATTTATAATTAATCAATGAGCTGAGGTGGAGTCTTAGCCAGTGGTACCATCAGGGGTGTGTAATGCACTTTAGGGTAGACAGCCAATCAGCTGCCAGATTCAATCTGTCAATCAAACACAGCAGCCAATCAGAGAGCTGGCCATTGATCAGCAGGTCCTTTATGACATCACAGACAGACCCACGGAACTCTCTGTGCTTGTCTGCTGGCTGGCTGTCAGTTGGGTGGGTGGGCGGCAGATGGGGAGGATGTACGTCTCGTTTCTCCTGAAAATTGCGTTTTTTCGGCGTTTCCGGAAAAAGTCGCGGTCCGACGCGCAAAAGTGGGGTATCGTAGAAATCGCCTTTTAAAGACGCTCCTTTCTGGCCCCACAAAAATGGGCATTTCAAATTAGAAACAAGTCAAATGAACAAAATAGTGTGAATAAGTAAGTATTTCAGGGGTGAGTTAGCAGGTTATTGGGGTAGTAAGTCCTGATTTTTTTGGAGGTTGCAGTGACCACTACGCCATTCAAAATAGGCAGGCTTTAGCATAAGCAGTTAGGCCCCGTAGGATGATTTTAGCTAAAATGTGCCCCAAACACTCAAACCGGCTTGTATCTTGCAATGGAAAATATGGGAAACATGACTTAGACAGCAAATGATACACTGTATGCCATGTTTCCAAATTTTTATGCACAGTGGTTACAGCATGAAGTGAATGCATGTGAATATACACAGGTGCATTGCATTAAACAAGTCCAATGAGCATGAAAAAAATGGCCGGCCTGCCTGCTTTCATCCATCATTTGTTCTAAATTTATAATTAATCAATGAGCTGAGGTGGAGTCTTAGCCAGTGGTACCATCAGGGGTGTGTAATGCACTTTAGGGTAGACAGCCAATCAGCTGCCAGATTCAATCTGTCAATCAAACACAGCAGCCAATCAGAGAGCTGGCCATTGATCAGCAGGCCCTTTATGACATCACAGACAGACCCACAGAACTCTCTGTGCTTGTCTGCTGGCTGGCTGTCAGTTGGGTGGGTGGGCGGCAGAGGGGGAGGATGTACGTCTCGTTTCTCCTGAAAATTGCGGTTTTTCGGCGTTTCCGGAAAAAGTCGCGGTCCGACGCACAAAAGTGGGGTATCGTAGAAATCGCCTTTTAAAGAAGCACCTTTCTGGCCCCACAAAAATGGGCATTTCAAATTAGAAACAAGTCAAATGAACAAAATAGTGTGAATAAGTAAGTATTTCAGGGGTGAGTTAGCAGGTTATTGGGGTAGTAAGTCCTGATTTTTTGGGAGGTTGCAGTGACCACTACGCCATTCAAAATAGGCAGGCTTTGGCATAAGCAGTTAGGCCCCGTAGGATGATTTTAGCTAAAATGTGCCCCAAACTCTCAAACCGGCTTGTATCTTGCAATGGAAAATATGGGAAACATGACTTAGACAGCAAATGATACACTGTATGCCATGTTTCCAAATTTTTATGCACAGTGGTTACAGCATGAAGCGAATGCATGTGAATATACAAAGGTGCATTGCATTAAACAAGTCCAATGAGCGTGAAAAAAATGGCCGGCCTGCCTGCTTTCATCCATCATTTGTTCTAAATTTATAATTAATCAATGAGCTGAGGTGGAGTCTTAGCCAGTGGTACCATCAGGGGTGTGTAATGCACTTTAGGGTAGACAGCCAATCAGCTGCCAGATTCAATCTGTCAATCAAACACAGCAGCCAATCAGAGAGCTGGCCATTGATCAGCAGGTCCTTTATGACATCACAGACAGACCCACGGAACTCTCTGTGCTTGTCTGCTGGCTGGCTGTCAGTTGGGTGGGTGGGCGGCAGATGGGGAGGATGTACGTCTCGTTTCTCCTGAAAATTGCGTTTTTTCGGCGTTTCCGGAAAAAGTCGCGGTCCGACGCGCAAAAGTGGGGTATCGTAGAAATCGCCTTTTAAAGACGCTCCTTTCTGGCCCCACAAAAATGGGCATTTCAAATTAGAAACAAGTCAAATGAACAAAATAGTGTGAATAAGTAAGTATTTCAGGGGTGAGTTAGCAGGTTATTGGGGTAGTAAGTCCTGATTTTTTTGGAGGTTGCAGTGACCACTACGCCATTCAAAATAGGCAGGCTTTAGCATAAGCAGTTAGGCCCCGTAGGATGATTTTAGCTAAAATGTGCCCCAAACACTCAAACCGGCTTGTATCTTGCAATGGAAAATATGGGAAACATGACTTAGACAGCAAATGATACACTGTATGCCATGTTTCCAAATTTTTATGCACAGTGGTTACAGCATGAAGCGAATGCATGTGAATATACAAAGGTGCATTGCATTAAACAAGTCCAATGAGCGTGAAAAAAATGGCCGGCCTGCCTGCTTTCATCCATCATTTGTTCTAAATTTATAATTAATCAATGAGCTGAGGTGGAGTCTTAGCCAGTGGTACCATCAGGGGTGTGTAATGCACTTTAGGGTAGACAGCCAATCAGCTGCCAGATTCAATCTGTCAATCAAACACAGCAGCCAATCAGAGAGCTGGCCATTGATCAGCAGTCCCTTTATGACATCACAGACAGACCCACGGAACTCTCTGTGCTTGTCTGCTGGCTGGCTGTCAGTTGGGTGGGTGGGCGGCAGAGGGGGAGGATGTACGTCTCGTTTCTCCTGAAAATTGCGGTTTTTCGGCGTTTCCGGAAAAAGTCGCGGTCCGACGCGCAAAAGTGGGGTATCGTAGAAATCGCCTTTTAAAGACGCACCTTTCTGGCCCCACAAAAATGGGCATTTCAAATTAGAAACAAGTCAAATGAACAAAATAGTGTGAATAAGTAAGTATTTCAGGGGTGAGTTAGCAGGTTATTGGGGTAGTAAGTCCTGATTTTTTTGGAGGTTGCAGTGACCACTACGCCATTCAAAATAGGCAGGCTTTAGCATAAGCAGTTAGGCCCCGTAGGATGATTTTAGCTAAAATGTGCCCCAAACACTCAAACCGGCTTGTATCTTGCAATGGAAAATATGGGAAACATGACTTAGACAGCAAATGATACAATGTATGCCATGTTTCCAAATTTTTATGCACAGTGGTTACAGCATGAAGCGAATGCATGTGAATATACAAAGGTGCATTGCATTAAACAAGTCCAATGAGCGTGAAAAAAATGGCCAGCCTGCCTGCTTTCATCCATCATTTGTTCTAAATTTATAATTAATCAATGAGCTGAGGTGGAGTCTTAGCCAGTGGTACCATCAGGGGTGTGTAATGCACTCTAGGGTAGACAGCCAATCAGCTGCCAGATTCAATCTGTCAATCAAACACAGCAGCCAATCAGAGAGCTGGCCATTGATCAGCAGGCCCTTTATGACATCACAGACAGACCCACGGAACTCTCTGTGCTTGTCTGCTGGCTGGCTGTCAGTTGGGTGGGTGGGCGGCAGAGGGGGAGGATGTACGTCTTGTTTCTCCTGAAAATTGCGTTTTTTCGGCGTTTCCGGAAAAAGTCGCGGTCCGACACGCAAAAGTGGGGTATCGTAGAAATCGCCTTTTAAAGACGCACCTTTCTGGCCCCACAAAAATGGGCATTTCAAATTAGAAACAAGTCAAATGAACAAAATAGTGTGAATAAGTAAGTATTTCAGGGGTGAGTTAGCAGGTTATTGGGGTAGTAAGTCCTGATTTTTTTGGAGGTTGCAGTGACCACTACGCCATTCAAAATAGGCAGGCTTTAGCATAAGCAGTTAGGCCCCGTAGGATGATTTTAGCTAAAATGTGCCCCAAACACTCAAACCGGCTTGTATCTTGCAATGGAAAATATGGGAAACATGACTTAGACAGCAAATGATACACTGTATGCCATGTTTCCAAATTTTTATGCACAGTGGTTACAGCATGAAGCGAATGCATGTGAATATACAAAGGTGCATTGCATTAAACAAGTCCAATGAGCGTGAAAAAAATGGCCGGCCTGCCTGCTTTCATCCATCATTTGTTCTAAATTTATAATTAATCAATGAGCTGAGGTGGAGTCTTAGCCAGTGGTACCATCAGGGGTGTGTAATGCACTTTAGGGTAGACAGCCAATCAGCTGCCAGATTCAATCTGTCAATCAAACACAGCAGCCAATCAGAGAGCTGGCCATTGATCAGCAGTCCCTTTATGACATCACAGACAGACCCACGGAACTCTCTGTGCTTGTCTGCTGGCTGGCTGTCAGTTGGGTGGGTGGGCGGCAGAGGGGGAGGATGTACGTCTCGTTTCTCCTGAAAATTGCGGTTTTTCGGCGTTTCCGGAAAAAGTCGCGGTCCGACGCGCAAAAGTGGGGTATCGTAGAAATCGCCTTTTAAAGACGCACCTTTCTGGCCCCACAAAAATGGACATTTCAAATTAGAAACAAGTCAAATGAACAAAATAGTGTGAATAAGTAAGTATTTTAGGGGTGAGTTAGCAGGTTATTGGGGTAGTAAGTCCTGATTTTTTTGGAGGTTGCAGTGACCACTACGCCATTCAAAATAGGCAGGCTTTAGCATAAGCAGTTAGGCCCCGTAGGATGATTTTAGCTAAAATGTGCCCCAAACACTCAAACCGGCTTGTATCTTGCAATGGAAAATATGGGAAACATGACTTAGACAGCAAATGATACACTGTATGCCATGTTTCCAAATTTGTATGCACAGTGGTTACAGCATGAAGCGAATGCATGTGAATATACAAAGGTGCATTGCATTAAACAAGTCCAATGAGCGTGAAAAAAATGGCCGGCCTGCCTGCTTTCATCCATCATTTGTTCTAAATTTATAATTAATCAATGAGCTGAGGTGGAATCTTAGCCAGTGGTACCATCAGGGGTGTGTAATGCACTTTAGGGTAGACAGCCAATCAGCTGCCAGATTCAATCTGTCAATCAAACACAGCAGCCAATCAGAGAGCTGGCCATTGATCAGCAGGCCCTTTATGACATCACAGACAGACCCACGGAACTCTCTGTGCTTGTCTTCTGGCTGGCTGTCAGTTGGGTGGGTGGGCGGCAGAGGGGGAGGATGTACATCTCGTTTCTCCTGAAAATTGCGGTTTTTCGGCGTTTCCGGAAAAAGTAGCGGTCCGACGCGCAAAAGTGGGGTATCGTAGAAATCGCCTTTTAAAGACGCACCTTTCTGGCCCCACAAAAATGGGCATTTCAAATTAGAAACAAGTCAAATGAACAAAATAGTGTGAATAAGTAAGTATTTCAGGGGTGAGTTAGCAGGTTATTGGGGTAGTAAGTCCTGATTTTTTTGGAGGTTGCAGTGACCACTACGCCATTCAAAATAGGCAGGCTTTAGCATAAGCAGTTAGGCCCCGTAGGATGATTTTAGCTAAAATGTGCCCCAAACACTCAAACCGGCTTGTATCTTGCAATGGAAAATATGGGAAACATGACTTAGACAGCAAATGATACACTGTATGCCATGTTTCCAAATGTTTATGCACAGTGGTTACAGCATGAAGCGAATGCATGTGAATATACAAAGGTGCATTGCATTAAACAAGTCCAATGAGCGTGAAAAAAATGGCCGGCCTGCCTGCTTTCATCCATCATTTGTTCTAAATTTATAATTAATCAATGAGCTGAGGTGGAGTCTTAGCCAGTGGTACCATCAGGGGTGTGTAATGCACTTTAGGGTAGACAGCCAATCAGCTGCCAGATTCAATCTGTCAATCAAACACAGCAGCCAATCAGAGAGCTGGCCATTGATCAGCAGTCCCTTTATGACATCACAGACAGACCCACGGAACTCTCTGTGCTTGTCTGCTGGCTGGCTGTCAGTTGGGTGGGTGGGCGGCAGAGGGGGAGGATGTACGTCTTGTTTCTCCTGAAAATTGCGTTTTTTCGGCGTTTCCGGAAAAAGTCGCGGTCCGACGCGCAAAAGTGGGGTATCGTAGAAATCGCCTTTTAAAGACGCACCTTTCTGGCCCCACAAAAATGGGCATTTCAAATTAGAAACAAGTCAAATGAACAAAATAGTGTGAATAAGTAAGTATTTCAGGGGTGCGTTAGCAGGTTATTGGGGTAGTAAGTCCTGATTTTTTTGGAGGTTGCAGTGACCACTACGCCATTCAAAATAGGCAGGCTTTAGCATAAGCAGTTAGGCCCCGTAGGATGATTTTAGCTAAAATGTGCCCCAAACACTCAAACCGGCTTGTATCTTGCAATGGAAAATATGGGAAACATGACTTAGACAGCAAATGATACACTGTATGCCATGTTTCCAAATTTTTATGCACAGTGGTTACAGCATGAAGCGAATGCATGTGAATATACAAAGGTGCATTGCATTAAACAAGTCCAATGAGCGTGAAAAAAATGGCCGGCCTGCCTGCTTTCATCCATCATTTGTTCTAAATTTATAATTAATCAATGAGCTGAGGTGGAGTCTTAGCCAGTAATACCATCAGGGGTGTGTAATGCACTTTAGGGTAGACAGCCAATCAGCTGCCAGATTCAATCTGTCAATCAAACACAGCAGCCAATCAGAGAGCTGGCCATTGATCAGCAGTCCCTTTATGACATCACAGACAGACCCACGGAACTCTCTGTGCTTGTCTGCTGGCTGGCTGTCAGTTGGGTGGGTGGGCGGCAGAGGGGGAGAATGTACGTCTCGTTTCTCCTGAAAATTGCGGTTTTTCGGCGTTTCCGAAAAAAGTCGCGGTCCGACGCGCAAAAGTGGGGTATTGTAGAAATCGCCTTTTAAAGACGCACCTTTCTGGCCCCACAAAAATGGGCATTTCAAATTAGAAACAAGTCAAATGAACAAAATAGTGTGAATAAGTAAGTATTTCAGGGGTGAGTTAGCAGGTTATTGGGGTAGTAAGTCCTGATTTTTTTGGAGGTTGCAGTGACCACTACGCCATTCAAAATAGGCAGGCTTTAGCATAAGCAGTTAGGCCCCGTAGGATGATTTTAGCTAAAATGTGCCCCAAACACTCAAACCGGCTTGTATCTTGCAATGGAAAATATGGGAAACATGACTTAGACAGCAAATGATACACTGTATGCCATGTTTCCAAATGTTTATGCACAGTGGTTACAGCATGAAGCGAATGCATGTGAATATACAAAGGTGCATTGCATTAAACAAGTCCAATGAGCGTGAAAAAAATGGCCGGCCTGCCTGCTTTCATCCATCATTTGTTCTAAATTTATAATTAATCAATGAGCTGAGGTGGAGTCTTAGCCAGTGGTACCATCAGGGGTGTGTAATGCACTTTAGGGTAGACAGCCAATCAGCTGCCAGATTCAATCTGTCAATCAAACACAGCAGCCAATCAGAGAGCTGGCCATTGATCAGCAGTCCCTTTATGACATCACAGACAGACCCACGGAACTCTCTGTGCTTGTCTGCTGGCTGGCTGTCAGTTGGGTGGGTGGGCGGCAGAGGGGGAGGATGTACGTCTTGTTTCTCCTGAAAATTGCGTTTTTTCGGCGTTTCCGGAAAAAGTCGCGGTCCGACGCGCAAAAGTGGGGTATCGTAGAAATCGCCTTTTAAAGACGCACCTTTCTGGCCCCACAAAAATGGGCATTTCAAATTAGAAACAAGTCAAATGAACAAAATAGTGTGAATAAGTAAGTATTTCAGGGGTGAGTTAGCAGGTTATTGGGGTAGTAAGTCCTGATTTTTTTGGAGGTTGCAGTGACCACTACGCCATTCAAAATAGGCAGGCTTTAGCATAAGCAGTTAGGCCCCGTAGGATGATTTTAGCTAAAATGTGCCCCAAACACTCAAACCGGCTTGTATCTTGCAATGGAAAATATGGGAAACATGACTTAGACAGCAAATGATACACTGTATGCCATGTTTCCAAATTTTTATGCACAGTGGTTACAGCATGAAGCGAATGCATGTGAATATACAAAGGTGCATTGCATTAAACAAGTCCAATGAGCGTGAAAAAAATGGCCGGCCTGCCTGCTTTCATCCATCATTTGTTCTAAATTTATAATTAATCAATGAGCTGAGGTGGAGTCTTAGCCAGTGGTACCATCAGGGGTGTGTAATGCACTTTAGGGTAGACAGCCAATCAGCTGCCAGATTCAATCTGTCAATCAAACACAGCAGCCAATCAGAGAGCTGGCCATTGATCAGCAGGCCCTTTATGACATCACAGACAGACCCACGGAACTCTCTGTGCTTGTCTGCTGGCTGGCTGTCAGTTGGGTGGGTGGGCGGCAGAGGGGGAGGATGTACGTCTCGTTTCTCCTGAAAATTGCGGTTTTTCGGCGTTTCCGGAAAAAGTCGCGGTCCGACGCGCAAAAGTGGGGTATGGTAGAAATCGCCTTTTAAAGACGCACCTTTCTGGCCCCACAAAAATGGGCATTTCAAATTAGAAACAAGTCAAATGAACAAAATAGTGTGAATAAGTAAGTATTTCAGGGGTGAGTTAGCAGGTTATTGGGGTAGTAAGTCCTGATTTTTTTGGAGGTTGCAGTGACCACTACGCCATTCAAAATAGGCAGGCTTTAGCATAAGCAGTTAGGCCCCGTAGGATGATTTTAGCTAAAATGTGCCCCAAACACTCAAACCGGCTTGTATCTTGCAATGGAAAATATGGGAAACATGACTTAGACAGCAAATGATACACTGTATGCCATGTTTCCAAATTTGTATGCACAGTGGTTACAGCATGAAGCGAATGCATGTGAATATACAAAGGTGCATTGCATTAAACAAGTCCAATGAGCGTGAAAAAAATGGCCGGCCTGCCTGCTTTCATCCATCATTTGTTCTAAATTTATAATTAATCAATGAGCTGAGGTGGAATCTTAGCCAGTGGTACCATCAGGGGTGTGTAATGCACTTTAGGGTAGACAGCCAATCAGCTGCCAGATTCAATCTGTCAATCAAACACAGCAGCCAATCAGAGAGCTGGCCATTGATCAGCAGGCCCTTTATGACATCACAGACAGACCCACGGAACTCTCTGTGCTTGTCTGCTGGCTGGCTGTCAGTTGGGTGGGTGGGCGGCAGAGGGGGAGGATGTACGTCTCGTTTCTCCTGAAAATTGCGGTTTTTCTGCGTTTCCGGAAAAAGTCGCGGTCCGACGCGCAAAAGTGGGGTATCGTAGAAATCGCCTTTTAAAGACGCACCTTTCTGGCCCCACAAAAATGGGCATTTCAAATTAGAAACAAGTCAAATGAACAAAATAGTGTGAATAAGTAAGTATTTCAGGGGTGAGTTAGCAGGTTATTGGGGTAGTAAGTCCTGATTTTTTTGGAGGTTGCAGTGACCACTACGCCATTCAAAATAGGCAGGCTTTAGCATAAGCAGTTAGGCCCCGTAGGATGATTTTAGCTAAAATGTGCCCCAAACACTCAAACCGGCTTGTATCTTGCAATGGAAAATATGGGAAACATGACTTAGACAGCAAATGATACACTGTATGCCATGTTTCCAAATTTTTATGCACAGTGGTTACAGCATGAAGCGAATGCATGTGAATATACAAAGGTGCATTGCATTAAACAAGTCCAATGAGCGTGAAAAAAATGGCCGGCCTGCCTGCTTTCATCCATCATTTGTTCTAAATTTATAATTAATCAATGAGCTGAGGTGGAGTCTTAGCCAGTGGTACCATCAGGGGTGTGTAATGCACTTTAGGGTAGACAGCCAATCAGCTGCCAGATTCAATCTGTCAATCAAACACAGCAGCCAATCAGAGAGCTGGCCATTGATCAGCAGGCCCTTTATGACATCACAGACAGACCCACGGAACTCTCTGTGCTTGTCTGCTGGCTGGCTGTCAGTTGGGTGGGTGGGCGGCAGAGGGGGAGGATGTACGTCTCGTTTCTCCTGAAAATTGCGGTTTTTCGGCGTTTCCGGAAAAAGTCGCGGTCCGACGCGCAAAAGTGGGGTATCGTAGAAATCGCCTTTTAAAGACGCACCTTTCTGGCCCCACAAAAATGGGCATTTCAAATTAGAAACAAGTCAAATGAACAAAATAGTGTGAATAAGTAAGTATTTCAGGGGTGAGTTAGCAGGTTATTGGGGTAGTAAGTCCTGATTTTTTTGGAGGTTGCAGTGACCACTACGCCATTCAAAATAGGCAGGCTTTAGCATAAGCAGTTAGGCCCCGTAGGATGATTTTAGCTAAAATGTGCCCCAAACACTCAAACTGGCTTGTATCTTGCAATGGAAAATATGGGAAACATGACTTAGACAGCAAATGATACACTGTATGCCATGTTTCCAAATTTTTATGCACAGTGGTTACAGCATGAAGCGAATGCATGTGAATATACAAAGGTGCATTGCATTAAACAAGTCCAATGAGCGTGAAAAAAATGGCCGGCCTGCCTGCTTTCATCCATCATTTGTTCTAAATTTATAATTAATCAATGAGCTGAGGTGGAGTCTTAGCCAGTGGTACCATCAGGGGTGTGTAATGCACTTTAGGGTAGACAGCCAATCAGCTGCCAGATTCAATCTGTCAATCAAACACAGCAGCCAATCAGAGAGCTGGCCATTGATCAGCAGTCCCTTTATGACATCACAGACAGACCCACGGAACTCTCTGTGCTTGTCTGCTGGCTGGCGTTCAGTTGGGTGGGTGGGCGGCAGAGGGCGAGGATGTACGTCTCGTTTCTCCTGAAAATTGCGGTTTTTCGGCGTTTCCGGAAAAAGTCGCGGTCCGACGCGCAAAAGTGGGGTATCGTAGAAATCGCCTTTTAAAGACGCACCTTTCTGGCCCCACAAAAATGGGCATTTCAAATTAGAAACAAGTCAAATGAACAAAATAGTGTGAATAAGTAAGTATTTCAGGGGTGAGTTAGCAGGTTATAGGGGTAGTAAGTCCTGATTTTTTTGGAGGTTGCAGTGACCACTATGCCATTCAAAATAGGCAGGCTTTGGCATAAGCAGTTAGGCCCCGTAGGATGATTTTAGCTAAAATGTGCCCCAAACACTCAAACCGGCTTGTATCTTGCAATGGAAAATATGGGAAACATGACTTAGACAGCAAATGATACACTGTATTCCATGTTTCCAAATTTTTATGCACAGTGGTTACAGCATGAAGCGAATGCATGTGAATATACACAGGTGCATTGCATTAAATAAGTCTAATGAGCGTGAAAAAAATGGCCGGCCTGCCTGCTTTCATCCATCATTTGTTCTAAATTTATAATTAATCAATGAGCTGAGGTGGAGTCTTAGCCAGTGGTACCATCAGGGGTGTGTAATGCACTTTAGGGTAGACAGCCAATCAGCTGCCAGATTCAATCTGTCAATCAAACACAGCAGCCAATCAGAGAGCTGGCCATTGATCAGCAGGCCCTTTATGACATCACAGACAGACCCACGGAACTCTCTGTGCTTGTCTGCTGGCTGGCTGTCAGTTGGGTGGGTGGGCGGCAGAGGGGGAGAATGTACGTCTCGTTTCTCCTGAAAATTGCGGTTTTTCGGCGTTTCCGGAAAAAGTCGCGGTCCGACGCGCAAAAGTGGGGTATCGTAGAAATCGCCTTTTAAAGACGCACCTTTCTGGCCCCACAAAAATGGGCATTTCAAATTAGAAACAAGTCAAATGAACAAAATAGTGTGAATAAGTAAGTATTTCAGGGGTGAGTTAGCAGGTTATTGGGGTAGTAAGTCCTGATTTTTTTGGAGGTTGCAGTGACCACTACGCCATTCAAAATATGCAGGCTTTAGCATAAGCAGTTAGGCCCCGTAGGATGATTTTAGCTAAAATGTGCCCCAAACACTCAAACTGGCTTGTATCTTGCAATGGAAAATATGGGAAACATGACTTAGACAGCAAATGATACACTGTATGCCATGTTTCCAAATTTTTATGCACAGTGGTTACAGCATGAAGCGAATGCATGTGAATATACAAAGGTGCATTGCATTAAACAAGTCCAATGAGCGTGAAAAAAATGGCCGGCCTGCCTGCTTTCATCCATCATTTGTTCTAAATTTATAATTAATCAATGAGCTGAGGTGGAGTCTTAGCCAGTGGTACCATCAGGGGTGTGTAATGCACTTTAGGGTAGACAGCCAATCAGCTGCCAGATTCAATCTGTCAATCAAACACAGCAGCCAATCAGAGAGCTGGCCATTGATCAGCAGTCCCTTTATGACATCACAGACAGACCCACGGAACTCTCTGTGCTTGTCTGCTGGCTGGCGTTCAGTTGGGTGGGTGGGCGGCAGAGGGCGAGGATGTACGTCTCGTTTCTCCTGAAAATTGCGGTTTTTCTGCGTTTCCGGAAAAAGTCGCGGTCCGACGCGCAAAAGTGGGGTATCGTAGAAATCGCCTTTTAAAGACGCACCTTTCTGGCCCCACAAAAATGGGCATTTCAAATTAGAAACAAGTCAAATGAACAAAATAGTGTGAATAAGTAAGTATTTCAGGGGTGAGTTAGCAGGTTATAGGGGTAGTAAGTCCTGATTTTTTTGGAGGTTGCAGTGACCACTATGCCATTCAAAATAGGCAGGCTTTGGCATAAGCAGTTAGGCCCCGTAGGATGATTTTAGCTAAAATGTGCCCCAAACACTCAAACCGGCTTGTATCTTGCAATGGAAAATATGGGAAACATGACTTAGACAGCAAATGATACACTGTATTCCATGTTTCCAAATTTTTATGCACAGTGGTTACAGCATGAAGCGAATGCATGTGAATATACACAGGTGCATTGCATTAAATAAGTCTAATGAGCGTGAAAAAAATGGCCGGCCTGCCTGCTTTCATCCATCATTTGTTCTAAATTTATAATTAATCAATGAGCTGAGGTGGAGTCTTAGCCAGTGGTACCATCAGGGGTGTGTAATGCACTTTAGGGTAGACAGCCAATCAGCTGCCAGATTCAATCTGTCAATCAAACACAGCAGCCAATCAGAGAGCTGGCCATTGATCAGCAGGCCCTTTATGACATCACAGACAGACCCACGGAACTCTCTGTGCTTGTCTGCTGGCTGGCTGTCAGTTGGGTGGGTGGGCGGCAGAGGGGGAGAATGTACGTCTCGTTTCTCCTGAAAATTGCGGTTTTTCGGCGTTTCCGGAAAAAGTCGCGGTCCGACGCGCAAAAGTGGGGTATCGTAGAAATCGCCTTTTAAAGACGCACCTTTCTGGCCCCACAAAAATGGGCATTTCAAATTAGAAACAAGTCAAATGAACAAAATAGTGTGAATAAGTAAGTATTTCAAGGGTGAGTTAGCAGGTTATTGGGGTAGTAAGTCCTGATTTTTTTGGAGGTTGCAGTGACCACTACGCCATTCAAAATATGCAGGCTTTAGCATAAGCAGTTAGGCCCCGTAGGATGATTTTAGCTAAAATGTGCCCCAAACACTCAAACCGGCTTGTATCTTGCAATGGAAAATATGGGAAACATGACTTAGACAGCAAATGATACACTGTATGCCATGTTTCCAAATTTTTATGCACAGTGGTTACAGCATGAAGCGAATGCATGTGAATATACAAAGGTGCATTGCATTAAACAAGTCCAATGAGCGTGAAAAAAATGGCCGGCCAGCCTGCTTTCATCCATCATTTGTTCTAAATTTATAATTAATCAATGAGCTGAGGTGGAGTCTTAGCCAGTGGTACCATCAGGGGTGTGTAATGCACTTTAGGGTAGACAGCCAATCAGCTGCCAGATTCAATCTGTCAATCAAACACAGCAGCCAATCAGAGAGCTGGCCATTGATCAGCAGGCCCTTTATGACATCACAGACAGACCCACGGAACTCTCTGTGCTTGTCTGCTGGCTGTCAGTTGGGTGGGTGGGCGGCAGAGGGGGAGAATGTACGTCTCGTTTCTCCTGAAAATTGCGTTTTTTTGGCGTTTCCGAAAAAAGTCGCGGTCCGACGCGCAAAAGTGGGGCATCGTAGAAATCGCCTTTTAAAGACGCACCTTTCTGGCCCCACAAAAATGGGCATTTCAAATTAGAAACAAGTCAAATGAACAAAATAGTGTGAATAAGTAAGTATTTCAGGGGTGAGTTAGCAGGTTATTGGGGTAGTAAGTCCTGATTTTTTTGGAGGTTGCAGTGACCACTACGCCATTCAAAATAGGCAGGCTTTAGCATAAGCAGTTAGGCCCCGTAGGATGATTTTAGCTAAAATGTGCCCCAAACACTCAAACCGGCTTGTATCTTGCAATGGAAAATATGGGAAACATGACTTAGACAGCAAATGATACACTGTATGCCATGTTTCCAAATGTTTATGCACAGTGGTTACAGCATGAAGCGAATGCATGTGAATATACAAAGGTGCATTGCATTAAACAAGTCCAATGAGCGTGAAAAAAATGGCCGCTTTCATCCATCATTTGTTCTAAATTTATAATTAATCAATGAGCTGAGGTGGAGTCTTAGCCAGTGGTACCATCAGGGGTGTGTAATGCACTTTAGGGTAGACAGCCAATCAGCTGCCAGATTCAATCTGTCAATCAAACACAGCAGCCAATCAGAGAGCTGGCCATTGATCAGCAGGCCCTTTATGACATCACAGACAGACCCACGGAACTCTCTGTGCTTGTCTGCTGGCTGGCTGTCAGTTGGGTGGGTGGGCGGCAGAGGGGGAGGATGTACGTCTCGTTTCTCCTGAAAATTGCGGTTTTTCTGCGTTTCCGGAAAAAGTCGCGGTCCGACGCGCAAAAGTGGGGTATCGTAGAAATCGCCTTTTAAAGACGCACCTTTCTGGCCCCACAAAAATGGGCATTTCAAATTAGAAACAAGTCAAATGAACAAAATAGTGTGAATAAGTAAGTATTTCAGGGGTGAGTTAGCAGGTTATTGGGGTAGTAAGTCCTGATTTTTTTGGAGGTTGCAGTGACCACTACGCCATTCAAAATAGGCAGGCTTTAGCATAAGCAGTTAGGCCCCGTAGGATGATTTTAGCTAAAATGTGCCCCAAACACTCAAACCGGCTTGTATCTTGCAATGGAAAATATGGGAAACATGACTTAGACAGCAAATGATACACTGTATGCCATGTTTCCAAATTTTTATGCACAGTGGTTACAGCATGAAGCGAATGCATGTGAATATACAAAGGTGCATTGCATTAAACAAGTCCAATGAGCGTGAAAAAAATGGCCGGCCTGCCTGCTTTCATCCATCATTTGTTCTAAATTTATAATTAATCAATGAGCTGAGGTGGAGTCTTAGCCAGTGGTACCATCAGGGGTGTGTAATGCACTTTAGGGTAGACAGCCAATCAGCTGCCAGATTCAATCTGTCAATCAAACACAGCAGCCAATCAGAGAGCTGGCCATTGATCAGCAGTCCCTTTATGACATCACAGACAGACCCACGGAACTCTCTGTGCTTGTCTGCTGGCTGGCTGTCAGTTGGGTGGGTGGGCGGCAGAGGGGGAGAATGTACGTCTCGTTTCTCCTGAAAATTGCGGTTTTTTAAGCGTTTCCGAAAAAAGTCGCAGTCCGACGCGCAAAAGTGGGGTATCGTAGAAATCGCCTTTTAAAGACGCACCTTTCTGGCCCCACAAAAATGGGCATTTCAAATTAGAAACAAGTCAAATGAACAAAATAGTGTGAATAAGTAAGTATTTCAGGGGTGAGTTAGCAGGTTATTGGGGTAGTAAGTCCTGATTTTTTTGGAGGTTGCAGTGACCACTAAGCCATTCAAAATAGGCAGGCTTTAGCATAAGCAGTTAGGCCCCGTAGGATGATTTTAGCTAAAATGTGCCCCAAACACTCAAACCGGCTTGTATCTTGCAATGGAAAATATGGGAAACATGACTTAGACAGCAAATGATACACTGTATGCCATGTTTCCAAATGTTTATGCACAGTGGTTACAGCATGAAGCGAATGCATGTGAATATACAAAGGTGCATTGCATTAAACAAGTCCAATGAGCGTGAAAAAAATGGCCGGCCTGCCTGCTTTCATCCATCATTTGTTCTAAATTTATAATTAATCAATGAGCTGAGGTGGAGTCTTAGCCAGTGGTACCATCAGGGATGTGTAATGCACTTTAGGGTAGACAGCCAATCAGCTGCCAGATTCAATCTGTCAATCAAACACAGCAGCCAATCAGAGAGCTGGCCATTGATCAGCAGGCCCTTTATGACATCACAGACAGACCCACGGAACTCTCTGTGCTTGTCTGCTGGCTGGCTGTCAGTTGGGTGGGTGGGCGGCAGAGGGGGAGGATGTACGTCTCATTTCTCCTGAAAATTGCGGATTTTCGGCGTTTCCGGAAAAAGTCGCGGTCCGACGCGCAAAAGTGGGGTATCGTAGAAATCGCCTTTTAAAGACGCACCTTTCTGGCCCCACAAAAATGGGCATTTCAAATTAGAAACAAGTCAAATGAACAAAATAGTGTGAATAAGTAAGTATTTCAGGGGTGAGTTAGCAGGTTATTGGGGTAGTAAGTCCTGATTTTTTTGGAGGTTGCAGTGACCACTACGCCATTCAAAATAGGCAGGCTTTAGCATAAGCAGTTAGGCCCCGTAGGATGATTTTAGCTAAAATGTGCCCCAAACACTCAAACCGGCTTGTATCTTGCAATGGAAAATATGGGAAACATGACTTAGACAGCAAATGATACACTGTATGCCATGTTTCCAAATTTTTATGCACAGTGGTTACAGCATGAAGCGAATGCATGTGAATATACAAAGGTGCATTGCATTAAACAAGTCCAATGAGCGTGAAAAAAATGGCCGGCCTGCCTGCTTTCATCCATCATTTGTTCTAAATTTATAATTAATCAATGAGCTGAGGTGGAGTCTTAGCCAGTGGTACCATCAGGGGTGTGTAATGCACTTTAGGGTAGACAGCCAATCAGCTGCCAGATTCAATCTGTCAATCAAACACAGCAGCCAATCAGAGAGCTGGCCATTGATCAGCAGGCCCTTTATGACATCACAGACAGACCCACGGAACTCTCTGTGCTTGTCTGCTGGTTGGCTGTCAGTTGGGTGGGTGGGCGGCAGAGGGGGAGGATGTACGTCTCGTTTCTCCTGAAAATGGCGGTTTTTCGGCGTTTCCGGAAAAAGTCGCGGTCCGACGCGCAAAAGTGGGGTATCGTAGAAATTGCCTTTTAAAGACGCACCTTTCTGGCCCCACAAAAATGGGCATTTCAAATTAGAAACAAGTCAAATGAACAAAATAGTGTGAATAAGTAAGTATTTCAGGGGTGAGTTAGCAGGTTATTGGGGTAGTAAGTCCTGATTTTTTTGGAGGTTGCAGTGACCACTACGCCATTCAAAATAGGCAGGCTTTAGCATAAGCAGTTAGGCCCCGTAGGATGATTTTAGCTAAAATGTGCCCCAAACACTCAAACCGGCTTGTATCTTGCAATGGAAAATATGGGAAACATGACTTAGACAGCAAATGATACACTGTATGCCATGTTTCCAAATTTGTATGCACAGTGGTTACAGCATGAAGCGAATGCATGTGAATATACAAAGGTGCATTGCATTAAACAAGTCCAATGAGCGTGAAAAAAATGGCCGGCCTGCCTGCTTTCATCCATCATTTGTTCTAAATTTATAATTAATCAATGAGCTGAGGTGGAGTCTTAGCCAGTGGTACCATCAGGGGTGTGTAATGCACTTTAGGGTAGACAGCCAATCAGCTGCCAGATTCAATCTGTCAATCAAACACAGCAGCCAATCAGAGAGCTGGCCTTTGATCAGCAGGCCCTTTATGACATCACAGACAGACCCACGGAACTCTCTGTGCTTGTCTGCTGGCTGGCTGTCAGTTGGGTGGGTGGGCGGCAGAGGGGGAGGATGTACGTCTCGTTTCTCCTGAAAATTGCGGTTTTTCGGCGTTTCCGGAAAAAGTCGCGGTCCGACGCGCAAAAGTGGGGTATCGTAGAAATCGCCTTTTAAAGACGCACCTTTCTGGCCCCACAAAAATGGGCATTTCAAATTAGAAACAAGTCAAATGAACAAAATAGTGTGAATAAGTAAGTATTTCAGGGGTGAGTTAGCAGGTTATTGGGGTAGTAAGTCCTGATTTTTTTGGAGGTTGCAGTGACCACTACGCCATTCAAAATAGGCAGGCTTTAGCATAAGCAGTTAGGCCCCGTAGGATGATTTTAGCTAAAATGTGCCCCAAACACTCAAACCGGCTTGTATCTTGCAATGGAAAATATGGGAAACATGACTTAGACAGCAAATGATACACTGTATGCCATGTTTCCAAATTTTTATGCACAGTGGTTACAGCATGAAGCGAATGCATGTGAATATACAAAGGTGCATTGCATTAAACAAGTCCAATGAGCGTGAAAAAAATGGCCGGCCTGCCTGCTTTCATCCATCATTTGTTCTAAATTTATAATTAATCAATGAGCTGAGGTGGAGTCTTAGCCAGTGGTACCATCAGGGGTGTGTAATGCACTTTAGGGTAGACAGCCAATCAGCTGCCAGATTCAATCTGTCAATCAAACACAGCAGCCAATCAGAGAGCTGGCCATTGATCAGCAGGCCCTTTATGACATCACAGACAGACCCACGGAACTCTCTGTGCTTGTCTGCTGGCTGGCTGTCAGTTGGGTGGGTGGGCGGCAGAGGGGGAGGATGTACGTCTCGTTTCTCCTGAAAATTGTGGTTTTTCGGCGTTTCCGGAAAAAGTCGCGGTCCGACGCGCAAAAGTGGGGTATCGTAGAAATCGCCTTTTAAAGACGCACCTTTCTGGCCCCACAAAAATGGGCATTTCAAATTAGAAACAAGTCAAATGAACAAAATAGTGTGAATAAGTAAGTATTTCAGGGGTGAGTTAGCAGGTTATTGGGGTAGTAAGTCCTGATTTTTTTGGAGGTTGCAGTGACCACTACGCCATTCAAAATAGGCAGGCTTTAGCATAAGCAGTTAGGCCCCGTAGGATGATTTTAGCTAAAATGTGCCCCAAACACTCAAACCGGCTTGTATCTTGCAATGGAAAATATGGGAAACATGACTTAGACAGCAAATGATACAATGTATGCCATGTTTCCAAATTTTTATGCACAGTGGTTACAGCATGAAGCGAATGCATGTGAATATACAAAGGTGCATTGCATTAAACAAGTCCAATGAGCGTGAAAAAAATGGCCGGCCTGCCTGCTTTCATCCATCATTTGTTCTAAATTTATAATTAATCAATGAGCTGAGGTGGAGTCTTAGCCAGTGGTACCATCAGGGGTGTGTAATGCACTTTAGGGTAGACAGCCAATCAGCTGCCAGATTCAATCTGTCAATCAAACACAGCAGCCAATCAGAGAGCTGGCCATTGATCAGCAGGCCCTTTATGACATCACAGACAGACCCACGGAACTCTCTGTGCTTGTCTGCTGGCTGGCTGTCAGTTGGGTGGGTGGGCGGCAGAGGGGGAGGATGTACGTCTCGTTTCTCCTGAAAATTGCGGTTTTTCGGCGTTTCCGGAAAAAGTCGCGGTCCGACGCGCAAAAGTGGGGTATCGTAGAAATCGCCTTTTAAAGACGCACCTTTCTGGCCCCACAAAAATGGGCATTTCAAATTAGAAACAAGTCAAATGAACAAAATAGTGTGAATAAGTAAGTATTTCAGGGGTGAGTTAGCAGGTTATTGGGGTAGTAAGTCCTGATTTTTTTGGAGGTTGCAGTGACCACTACGCCATTCAAAATAGGCAGGCTTTAGCATAAGCAGTTAGGCCCCGTAGGATGATTTTAGCTAAAATGTGCCCCAAACACTCAAACCGGCTTGTATCTTGCAATGGAAAAAATGGGAAACATGACTTAGACAGCAAATGATACACTGTATGCCATGTTTCCAAATTTTTATGCACAGTGGTTACAGCATGAAGCGAATGCATGTGAATATACAAAGGTGCATTGCATTAAATAAGTCCAATGAGCGTGAAAAAAATGGCCGGCCTGCCTGCTTTCATCCATCATTTGTTCTAAATTTATAATTAATCAATGAGCTGAGGTGGAGTCTTAGCCAGTGGTACCATCAGGGGTGTGTAATGCACTTTAGGGTAGACAGCCAATCAGCTGCCAGATTCAATCTGTCAATCAAACACAGCAGCCAATCAGAGAGCTGGCCATTGATCAGCAGGCCCTTTATGACATCACAGACAGACCCACGGAACTCTCTGTGCTTGTCTGCTGGCTGTCAGTTGGGTGGGTGGGCGGCAGAGGGGGAGGATGTACGTCTCGTTTCTCCTGAAAATTGCGGTTTTTCGGCGTTTCCGGAAAAAGTCGCGGTCCAACGCGCAAAAGTGGGGTATCGTAGAAATCGCCTTTTAAAGACGCACCTTTCTGGCCCCACAAAAATGGGCATTTCAAATTAGAAACAAGTCAAATGAACAAAATAGTGTGAATAAGTAAGTATTTCAGGGGTGAGTTAGCAGGTTATTGGGGTAGTAAGTCCTGATTTTTTTGGAGGTTGCAGTGACCACTACGCCATTCAAAATAGGCAGGCTTTAGCATAAGCAGTTAGGCCCCGTAGGATGATTTTAGCTAAAATGTGCCCCAAACACTCAAACCGGCTTGTATCTTGCAATGGAAAATATGGGAAACATGACTTAGACAGCAAATGATACACTGTCTGCCATGTTTCCAAATTTTTATGCACAGTGGTTACAGCATGAAGCGAATGCATGTGAATATACACAGGTGCATTGCATTAAATAAGTCTAATGAGCGTGAAAAAAATGGCCGGCCTGCCTGCTTTCATCCATCATTTGTTCTAAATTTATAATTAATCAATGAGCTGAGGTGGAGTCTTAGCCAGTGGTACCATCAGGGGTGTGTAATGCACTTTAGGGTAGACAGCCAATCAGCTGCCAGATTCAATCTGTCAATCAAACACAGCAGCCAATCAGAGAGCTGGCCATTGATCAGCAGGCACTTTATGACATCACAGACAGACCCACGGAACTCTCTGTGCTTGTCTGCTGGCTGGCTGTCAGTTGGGTGGGTGGGCGGCAGAGGGGGAGAATGTACGTCTCGTTTCTCCTGAAAATTGCGGTTTTTCGGCGTTTCCGAAAAAAGTCGCGGTCCGACGCGCAAAAGTGGGGTATCGTAGAAATCGCCTTTTAAAGACGCACCTTTCTGGCCCCACAAAAATGGGCATTTCAAATTAGAAACAAGTCAAATGAACAAAATAGTGTGAATAAGTAAGTATTTCAGGGGTGAGTTAGCAGGTTATTGGGGTAGTAAGTCCTGATTTTTTTGGAGGTTGCAGTGACCACTACGCCATTCAAAATAGGCAGGCTTTAGCATAAGCAGTTAGGCCCCGTAGGATGATTTTAGCTAAAATGTGCCCCAAACACTCAAACCGGCTTGTATCTTGCAATGGAAAATATGGGAAACATGACTTAGACAGCAAATGATACACTGTATGCCATGTTTCCAAATGTTTATGCACAGTGGTTACAGCATGAAGCAAATGCATGTAAATATACAAAGGTGCATTGCATTAAACAAGTCCAATGAGCGTGAAAAAAATGGCCGGCCTGCCTGCTTTCATCCATCATTTGTTCTAAATTTATAATTAATCAATGAGCTGAGGTGGAGTCTTAGCCAGTGGTACCATCAGGGGTGTGTAATGCACTTTAGGGTAGACAGCCAATCAGCTGCCAGATTCAATCTGTCAATCAAACACAGCAGCCAATCAGAGAGCTGGCCATTGATCAGCAGGCCGTTTATGACATCACAGACAGACCCACGGAACTCTCTGTGCTTGTCTGCTGGCTGGCTGTCAGTTGGGTGGGTGGGCGGCAGAGGGGGAGGATGTACGTCTCGTTTCTCCTGAAAATTGCGGTTTTTCGGCGTTTCCGGAAAAAGTCACGGTCCGACGCGCAAAAGTGGGGTATCGTAGAAATCGCCTTTTAAAGACGCACCTTTCTGGCCCCACAAAAATGGGCATTTCAAATTAGAAACAAGTCAAATGAACAAAATAGTGTGAATAAGTAAGTATTTCAGGGGTGAGTTAGCAGGTTATTGGGGTAGTAAGTCCTGATTTTTTTGGAGGTTGCAGTGACCACTACGCCATTCAAAATAGGCAGGCTTTAGCATAAGCAGTTAGGCCCCGTAGGATGATTTTAGCTAAAATGTGCCCCAAACACTCAAACCGGCTTGTATCTTGCAATGGAAAATATGGGAAACATGAATTAGACAGCAAATGATACACTGTATGCCATGTTTCCAAATTTGTATGCACAGTGGTTACAGCATGAAGCGAATGCATGCATTGCATTAAACAAGTCCAATGAGCGTGAAAAAAATGGCCGGCCTGCCTGCTTTCATCCATCATTTGTTCTAAATTTATAATTAATCAATGAGCTGAGGTGGAATCTTAGCCAGTGGTACCATCAGGGGTGTGTAATGCACTTTAGGGTAGACAGCCAATCAGCTGCCAGATTCAATCTGTCAATCAAACACAGCAGCCAATCAGAGAGCTGGCCATTGATCAGCAGGCCCTTTATGACATCACAGACAGACCCACGGAACTCTCTGTGCTTGTCTGCTGGCTGGCTGTCAGTTGGGTGGGTGGGCGGCAGAGGGGGAGGATGTACGTCTCGTTTCTCCTGAAAATTGCGGTTTTTCGGCGTTTCCTGAAAAAGTCGCGGTCCGACGCGCAAAAGTGGGGTATCGTAGAAATCGCCTTTTAAAGACGCACCTTTCTGGCCCCACAAAAATGGGCATTTCAAATTAGAAACAAGTCAAATGAACAAAATAGTGTGAATAAGTAAGTATTTCAGGGGTGAGTTAGCAGGTTATTGGGGTAGTAAGTCCTGATTTTTTTGGAGGTTGCAGTGACCACTACGCCATTCAAAATAGGCAGGCTTTAGCATAAGCAGTTAGGCCCCGTAGGATGATTTTAGCTAAAATGTGCCCCAAACACTCAAACCGGCTTGTATCTTGCAATGGAAAATATGGGAAACATGACTTAGACAGCAAATGATACACTGTATGCCATGTTTCCAAATTTTTATGCACAGTGGTTACAGCATGAAGCGAATGCATGTGAATATACAAAGGTGCATTGCATTAAACAAGTCCAATGAGCGTGAAAAAAATGGCCGGCCTGCCTGCTTTCATCCATCATTTGTTCTAAATTTATAATTAATCAATGAGCTGAGGTGGAGTCTTAGCCAGTGGTACCATCAGGGGTGTGTAATGCACTTTAGGGTAGACAGCCAATCAGCTGCCAGATTAAATCTGTCAATCAAACACAGCAGCCAATCAGAGAGCTGGCCATTGATCAGCAGGCCCTTTATGACATCACAGACAGACCCACGGAACTCTCTGTGCTTGTCTGCTGGCTGGCTGTCAGTTGGGTGGGTGGGCGGCAGAGGGGGAGGATGTACGTCTCGTTTCTCCTGAAAATTGCGGTTTTTCGGCGTTTCCGGAAAAAGTCGCGGTCCGACGCGCAAAAGTGGGGTATCGTAGAAATCGCCTTTTAAAGACGCACCTTTCTGGCCCCACAAAAATGGGCATTTCAAATTAGAAACAAGTCAAATGAACAAAATAGTGTGAATAAGTAAGTATTTCAGGGGTGAGTTAGCAGGTTATTGGGGTAGTAAGTCCTGATTTTTTTGGAGGTTGCAGTGACCACTACGCCATTCAAAATAGGCAGGCTTTAGCATAAGCAGTTAGGCCCCGTAGGATGATTTTAGCTAAAATGTGCCCCAAACACTCAAACCGGCTTGTATCTTGCAATGGAAAATATGGGAAACATGACTTAGACAGCAAATGATACACTGTATGCCATGTTTCCAAATTTTTATGCACAGTGGTTACAGCATGAAGCGAATGCATGTGAATATACAAAGGTGCATTGCATTAAACAAGTCCAATGAGCGTGAAAAAAATGGCCGGCCTGCCTGCTTTCATCCATCATTTGTTCTAAATTTATAATTAATCAATGAGCTGAGGTGGAGTCTTAGCCAGTGGTACCATCAGGGGTGTGTAATGCACTTTAGGGTAGACAGCCAATCAGCTGCCAGATTCAATCTGTCAATCAAACACAGCAGCCAATCAGAGAGCTGGCCATTGATCAGCAGTCCATTTATGACATCACAGACAGACCCACGGAACTCTCTGTGCTTGTCTGCTGGCTGGCTGTCAGTTGGGTGGGTGGGCGGCAGAGGGGGAGGATGTACGTCTCGTTTCTCCTGAAAATTGCGGTTTTTCGGCGTTTCCGGAAAAAGTCGCGGTCCGACGCGCAAAAGTGGGGTATCGTAGAAATCGCCTTTTAAAGACGCACCTTTCTGGCCCCACAAAAATGGGCATTTCAAATTAGAAACAAGTCAAATGAACAAAATAGTGTGAATAAGTAAGTATTTCAGGGGTGAGTTAGCAGGTTATTGGGGTAGTAAGTCCTGATTTTTTTGGAGGTTGCAGTGACCACTACGCCATTCAAAATAGGCAGGCTTTAGCATAAGCAGTTAGGCCCCGTAGGATGATTTTAGCTAAAATGTACCCCAAACACTCAAACCGGCTTGTATCTTGCAATGGAAAATATGGGAAACATGACTTAGACAGCAAATGATACAATGTATGCCATGTTTCCAAATTTTTATGCACAGTGGTTACAGCATGAAGCGAATGCATGTGAATATACAAAGGTGCATTGCATTAAACAAGTCCAATGAGCGTGAAAAAAATGGCCGGCCTGCCTGCTTTCATCCATCATTTGTTCTAAATTTATAATTAATCAATGAGCTGAGGTGGAGTCTTAGCCAGTGGTACCATCAGGGGTGTGTAATGCACTTTAGGGTAGACAGCCAATCAGCTGCCAGATTCAATCTGTCAATCAAACACAGCAGCCAATCAGAGAGCTGGCCATTGATCAGCAGTCCCTTTATGACATCACAGACAGACCCACGGAACTCTCTGTGCTTGTCTGCTGGCTGGCTGTCAGTTGGGTGGGTGGGCGGCAGAGGGGGAGGATGTACGTCTCGTTTCTCCTGAAAATTGCGTTTTTTCGGCGTTTCCGGAAAAAGTCGCGGTCCGACGCGCAAAAGTGGGGTATCGTAGAAATCGCCTTTTAAAGACGCACCTTTCTGGCCCCACAAAAATGGGCATTTCAAATTAGAAACAAGTCAAATGAACAAAATAGTGTGAATAAGTAAGTATTTCAGGGGTGAGTTAGCAGGTTATTGGGGTAGTAAGTCCTGATTTTTTTGGAGGTTGCAGTGACCACTACGCCATTCAAAATAGGCAGGCTTTAGCATAAGCAGTTAGGCCCCGTAGGATGATTTTAGCTAAAATGTGCCCCAAACACTCAAACCGGCTTGTATCTTGCAATGGAAAATATGGGAAACATGACTTAGACAGCAAATGATACACTGTATGCCATGTTTCCAAATTTTTATGCACAGTGGTTACAGCATGAAGCGAATGCATGTGAATATACAAAGGTGCATTGCATTAAACAAGTCCAATGAGCGTGAAAAAAATGGCCGGCCTGCCTGCTTTCATCCATCATTTGTTCTAAATTTATAATTAATCAATGAGCTGAGGTGGAGTCTTAGCCAGTGGTACCATCAGGGGTGTGTAATGCACTTTAGGGTAGACAGCCAATCAGCTGCCAGATTCAATCTGTCAATCAAACACAGCAGCCAATCAGAGAGCTGGCCTTTGATCAGCAGGCCCTTTATGACATCACAGACAGACCCACGGAACTCTCTGTGCTTGTCTGCTGGCTGGCTGTCAGTTGGGTGGGTGGGCGGCAGAGGGGGAGGATGTACGTCTCGTTTCTCCTGAAAATTGCGGTTTTTCGGCGTTTCCGGAAAAAGTCGCGGTCCGACGCGCAAAAGTGGGGTATCGTAGAAATCGCCTTTTAAAGACGCACCTTTCTGGCCCCACAAAAATGGGCATTTCAAATTAGAAACAAGTCAAATGAACAAAATAGTGTGAATAAGTAAGTATTTCAGGGGTGAGTTAGCAGGTTATTGGGGTAGTAAGTCCTGATTTTTTTGGAGGTTGCAGTGACCACTACGCCATTCAAAATAGGCAGGCTTTAGCATAAGCAGTTAGGCCCCGTAGGATGATTTTAGCTAAAATGTGCCCCAAACACTCAAACCGGCTTGTATCTTGCAATGGAAAATATGGGAAACATGACTTAGACAGCAAATGATACACTGTATGCCATGTTTCCAAATTTTTATGCACAGTGGTTACAGCATGAAGCGAATGCATGTGAATATACAAAGGTGCATTGCATTAAACAAGTCCAATGAGCGTGAAAAAAATGGCCGGCCTGCCTGCTTTCATCCATCATTTGTTCTAAATTTATAATTAATCAATGAGCTGAGGTGGAGTCTTAGCCAGTGGTACCATCAGGGGTGTGTAATGCACTTTAGGGTAGACAGCCAATCAGCTGCCAGATTCAATCTGTCAATCAAACACAGCAGCCAATCAGAGAGCTGGCCATTGATCAGCAGGCCCTTTATGACATCACAGACAGACCCACGGAACTCTCTGTGCTTGTCTGCTGGCTGGCTGTCAGTTGGGTGGGTGGGCGGCAGAGGGGGAGGATGTACGTCTCGTTTCTCCTGAAAATTGTGGTTTTTCGGCGTTTCCGGAAAAAGTCGCGGTCCGACGCGCAAAAGTGGGGTATCGTAGAAATCGCCTTTTAAAGACGCACCTTTCTGGCCCCACAAAAATGGGCATTTCAAATTAGAAACAAGTCAAATGAACAAAATAGTGTGAATAAGTAAGTATTTCAGGGGTGAGTTAGCAGGTTATTGGGGTAGTAAGTCCTGATTTTTTTGGAGGTTGCAGTGACCACTACGCCATTCAAAATAGGCAGGCTTTAGCATAAGCAGTTAGGCCCCGTAGGATGATTTTAGCTAAAATGTGCCTCAAACACTCAAACCGGCTTGTATCTTGCAATGGAAAATATGGGAAACACGACTTAGACAGCAAATGATACACTGTATGCCATGTTTCCAAATTTTTATGCACAGTGGTTACAGCATGAAGCGAATGCATGTGAATATACAAAGGTGCATTGCATTAAACAAGTCCAATGAGCGTGAAAAAAATGGCCGGCCTGCCTGCTTTCATCCATCATTTGTTCTTAATTTATAATTAATCAATGAGCTGAGGTGGAGTCTTAGCCAGTGGTACCATCAGGGGTGTGTAATGCACTTTAGGGTAGACAGCCAATCAGCTGCCAGATTCAATCTGTCAATCAAACACAGCAGCCAATCAGAGAGCTGGCCATTGATCAGCAGGCCCTTTATGACATCACAGACAGACCCACGGAACTCTCTGTGCTTGTCTGCTGGCTGGCTGTCAGTTGGGTGGGTGGGCGGCAGAGGGGGAGGATGTACGTCTCGTTTCTCCTGAAAATGGCGGGTTTTCGGCGTTTCCGGAAAAAGTCGCGGTCCGACGCGCAAAAGTGGGGTATCGTAGAAATCGCCTTTTAAAGACGCACCTTTCTGGCCCCACAAAAATGGGCATTTCAAATTAGAAACAAGTCAAATGAACAAAATAGTGTGAATAAGTAAGTATTTCAAGGGTGAGTTAGCAGGTTATTGGGGTAGTAAGTCCTGATTTTTTTGGAGGTTGCAGTGACCACTACGCCATTCAAAATAGGCAGGCTTTAGCATAAGCAGTTAGGCCCCGTAGGATGAATTTAGCTAAAATGTGCCCCAAACACTCAAACCGGCTTGTATCTTGCAATGGAAAATATGGGAAACATGACTTAGACAGCAAATGATACACTGTATGCCATGTTTCCAAATTTTTATGCACAGTGGTTACAGCATGAAGCGAATGCATGTGAATATACAAAGGTGCATTGCATTAAACAAGTCCAATGAGCGTGAAAAAAATGGCCGGCCTGCCTGCTTTCATCCATCATTTGTTCTAAATTTATAATTAATCAATGAGCTGAGGTGGAGTATTAGCCAGTGGTACCATCAGGGGTGTGTAATGCACTTTAGGGTAGACAGCCAATCAGCTGCCAGATTCAATCTGTCAATCAAACACAGCAGCCAATCAGAGAGCTGGCCATTGATCAGCAGGCCCTTTATGACATCACAGACAGACCCACGGAACTCTCTGTGCTTGTCTGCTGGCTGGCTGTCTGTTGGGTGGGTGGGCGGCAGAGGGGGAGGATGTACGTCTCGTTTCTCCTGAAAATTGCGGTTTTTCGGCGTTTCCGGAAAAAGTCGCGGTCCGACGCGCAAAAGTGGGTAATCGTAGAAATCGCCTTTTAAAGACGCACCTTTCTGGCCCCACAAAAATGGGCATTTCAAATTAGAAACAAGTCAAATGAACAAAATAGTGTGAATAAGTAAGTATTTCAGGGGTGAGTTAGCAGGTTATTGGGGTAGTAAGTCCTGATTTTTTTGGAGGTTGCAGTGACCACTACGCCATTCAAAATAGGCAGGCTTTAGCATAAGCAGTTAGGCCCCGTAGGATGATTTTAGCTAAAATGTGCCCCAAACACTCAAACCGGCTTGTATCTTGCAATGGAAAATATGGGAAACATGACTTAGACAGCAAATGATACACTGTATGCCATGTTTTCAAATTTTTATGCACAGTGGTTACAGCATGAAGCGAATGCATGTGAATATACAAAGGTGCATTGCATTAAACAAGTCCAATGAGCGTGAAAAAAATGGCCGGCCTGCCTGCTTTCATCCATCATTTGTTCTAAATTTATAATTAATCAATGAGCTGAGGTGGAGTCTTAGCCAGTGGTACCATCAGGGGTGTGTAATGCACTTTAGGGTAGACAGCCAATCAGCTGCCAGATTCAATCTGTCAATCAAACACAGCAGCCAATCAGAGAGCTGGCCATTGATCAGCAGGCCCTTTATGACATCACAGACAGACCCACGGAACTCTCTGTGCTTGTCTGCTGGCTGGCTGTCTGTTGGGTGGGTGGGCGGCAGAGGGGGAGGATGTACGTCTCGTTTCTCCTGAAAATTGCGGTTTTTCTGCGTTTCCGGAAAAAGTCGCGGTCCGACGCGCAAAAGTGGGGTATCGTAGAAATCGCCTTTTAAAGACGCACCTTTCTGGCCCCACAAAAATGGGCATTTCAAATTAGAAACAAGTCAAATGAACAAAATAGTGTGAATAAGTAAGTATTTCAGGGGTGAGTTAGCAGGTTATTGGGGTAGTAAGTCCTGATTTTTTTGGAGGTTGCAGTGACCACTACGCCATTCAAAATAGGCAGGCTTTAGCATAAGCAGTTAGGCCACGTAGGAGGATTTTAGCTAAAATGTGCCCCAAACACTCAAACCGGCTTGTATCTTGCAATGGAAAATATGGGAAACATGACTTGGACAGCAAATGATACACTGTATGCCATGTTTCCAAATTTTTATGCACAGTGGTTACAGCATGAAGCGAATGCATGTGAATAAACACAGGTGCATTGCATTAAACAAGTCCAATGAGCGTGAAAAAAATGGCCGGCCTGCCTGCTTTCATCCATCATTTGTTCTAAATTTATAATTAATCAATGAGCTGAGGTGGAGTCTTAGCCAGTGGTACCATCAGGGGTGTGTAATGCACTTTAGGGTAGACAGCCAATCAGCTGCCAGATTCAATCTGTCAATCAAACACAGCAGCCAATCAGAGAGCTGGCCATTGATCAGCAGGCCCTTTATGACATCACAGACAGACCCACGGAACTCTCTGTGCTTGTCTGCTGGCTGGCTGTCAGTTGGGTGGGTGGGCGGCAGAGGGGGAGGATGTACGTCTCGTTTTTCCTGAAAATTGCGGTTTTTCGGCGTTTCCGGAAAAAGTCGCGGTCTGACGCGCAAAAGTGGGGTATCGTAGAAATCGCCTTTTAAAGACGCACCTTTCTGGCCCCACAAAAATGGGCATTTCAAATTAGAAACAAGTCAAATGAACAAAATAGTGTGAATAAGTAAGTATTTCAGGGGTGAGTTAGCAGGTTATTGGGGTAGTAAGTCCTGATTTTTTTGGAGGTTGCAGTGACCACTACGCCATTCAAAATAGGCAGGCTTTAGCATAAGCAGTTAGGCCCCGTAGGATGATTTTAGCTAAAATGTGCCCCAAACACTCAAACCGGCTTGTATCTTGCAATGGAAAATATGGGAAACATGACTTAGACAGCAAATGATACACTGTATGCCATGTTTCCAAATTTTTATGCACAGTGGTTACAGCATGAAGCGAATGCATGTGAATATACAAAGGTGCATTGCATTAAACAAGTCCAATGAGCGTGAAAAAAATGGCCGGCCTGCCTGCTTTCATCCATCATTTGTTCTAAATTTATAATTAATCAATGAGCTGAGGTGGAGTATTAGCCAGTGGTACCATCAGGGGTGTGTAATGCACTTTAGGGTAGACAGCCAATCAGCTGCCAGATTCAATCTGTCAATCAAACACAGCAGCCAATCAGAGAGCTGGCCATTGATCAGCAGGCCCTTTATGACATCACAGACAGACCCACGGAACTCTCTGTGCTTGTCTGCTGGCTGGCTGTCTGTTGGGTGGGTGGGCGGCAGAGGGGGAGGATGTACGTCTCGTTTCTCCTGAAAATTGCGGTTTTTCGGCGTTTCCGGAAAAAGTCGCGGTCCGACGCGCAAAAGTGGGTAATCGTAGAAATCGCCTTTTAAAGACGCACCTTTCTGGCCCCACAAAAATGGGCATTTCAAATTAGAAACAAGTCAAATGAACAAAATAGTGTGAATAAGTAAGTATTTCAGGGGTGAGTTAGCAGGTTATTGGGGTAGTAAGTCCTGATTTTTTTGGAGGTTGCAGTGACCACTACGCCATTCAAAATAGGCAGGCTTTAGCATAAGCAGTTAGGCCCCGTAGGATGATTTTAGCTAAAATGTGCCCCAAACACTCAAACCGGCTTGTATCTTGCAATGGAAAATATGGGAAACATGACTTAGACAGCAAATGATACACTGTATGCCATGTTTTCAAATTTTTATGCACAGTGGTTACAGCATGAAGCGAATGCATGTGAATATACAAAGGTGCATTGCATTAAACAAGTCCAATGAGCGTGAAAAAAATGGCCGGCCTGCCTGCTTTCATCCATCATTTGTTCTAAATTTATAATTAATCAATGAGCTGAGGTGGAGTCTTAGCCAGTGGTACCATCAGGGGTGTGTAATGCACTTTAGGGTAGACAGCCAATCAGCTGCCAGATTCAATCTGTCAATCAAACACAGCAGCCAATCAGAGAGCTGGCCATTGATCAGCAGGCCCTTTATGACATCACAGACAGACCCACGGAACTCTCTGTGCTTGTCTGCTGGCTGGCTGTCTGTTGGGTGGGTGGGCGGCAGAGGGGGAGGATGTACGTCTCGTTTCTCCTGAAAATTGCGGTTTTTCTGCGTTTCCGGAAAAAGTCGCGGTCCGACGCGCAAAAGTGGGGTATCGTAGAAATCGCCTTTTAAAGACGCACCTTTCTGGCCCCACAAAAATGGGCATTTCAAATTAGAAACAAGTCAAATGAACAAAATAGTGTGAATAAGTAAGTATTTCAGGGGTGAGTTAGCAGGTTATTGGGGTAGTAAGTCCTGATTTTTTTGGAGGTTGCAGTGACCACTACGCCATTCAAAATAGGCAGGCTTTAGCATAAGCAGTTAGGCCCCGTAGGATGATTTTAGCTAAAATGTGCCCCAAACACTCAAACCGGCTTGTATCTTGCAATGGAAAATATGGGAAACATGACTTAGACAGCAAATGATACACTGTATGCCATGTTTTCAAATTTTTATGCACAGTGGTTAAAGCATGAAGCGAATGCATGTGAATATACAAAGGTGCATTGCATTAAACAAGTCCAATGAGCGTGAAAAAAATGGCCGGCCTGCCTGCTTTCATCCATCATTTGTTCTAAATTTATAATTAATCAATGAGCTGAGGTGGAGTCTTAGCCAGTGGTACCATCAGGGGTGTGTAATGCACTTTAGGGTAGACAGCCAATCAGCTGCCAGATTCAATCTGTCAATCAAACACAGCAGCCAATCAGAGAGCTGGCCATTGATCAGCAGGCCCTTTATGACATCACAGACAGACCCACGGAACTCTCTGTGCTTGTCTGCTGGCTGGCTGTCTGTTGGGTGGGTGGGCGGCAGAGGGGGAGGATGTACGTCTCGTTTCTCCTGAAAATTGCGGTTTTTCTGCGTTTCCGGAAAAAGTCGCGGTCCGACGCGCAAAAGTGGGGTATCGTAGAAATCGCCTTTTAAAGACGCACCTTTCTGGCCCCACAAAAATGGGCATTTCAAATTAGAAACAAGTCAAATGAACAAAATAGTGTGAATAAGTAAGTATTTCAGGGGTGAGTTAGCAGGTTATTGGGGTAGTAAGTCCTGATTTTTTTGGAGGTTGCAGTGACCACTACGCCATTCAAAATAGGCAGGCTTTAGCATAAGCAGTTAGGCCACGTAGGAGGATTTTAGCTAAAATGTGCCCCAAACACTCAAACCGGCTTGTATCTTGCAATGGAAAATATGGGAAACATGACTTGGACAGCAAATGATACACTGTATGCCATGTTTCCAAATTTTTATGCACAGTGGTTACAGCATGAAGCGAATGCATGTGAATATACACAGGTGCATTGCATTAAACAAGTCCAATGAGCGTGAAAAAAATGGCCGGCCTGCCTGCTTTCATCCATCATTTGTTCTAAATTTATAATTAATCAATGAGCTGAGGTGGAGTCTTAGCCAGTGGTACCATCAGGGGTGTGTAATGCACTTTAGGGTAGACAGCCAATCAGCTGCCAGATTCAATCTGTCAATCAAACACAGCATCCAATCAGAGAGCTGGCCATTGATCAGCAGGCCCTTTATGACATCACAGACAGACCCACGGAACTCTCTGTGCTTGTCTGCTGGCTGGCTGTCAGTTGGGTGGGTGGGCGGCAGAGGGGGAGGATGTACGTCTCGTTTTTCCTGAAAATTGCGGTTTTTCGGCGTTTCCGGAAAAAGTCGCGGTCTGACGCGCAAAAGTGGGGTATCGTAGAAATCGCCTTTTAAAGACGCACCTTTCTGGCCCCACAAAAATGGGCATTTCAAATTAGAAACAAGTCAAATGAACAAAATAGTGTGAATAAGTAAGTATTTCAGGGGTGAGTTAGCAGGTTATTGGGGTAGTAAGTCCTGATTTTTTTGGAGGTTGCAGTGACCACTACGCCATTCAAAATAGGCAGGCTTTAGCATAAGCAGTTAGGCCCCGTAGGATGATTTTAGCTAAAATGTGCCCCAAACACTCAAACCGGCTTGTATCTTGCAATGGAAAATATGGGAAACATGACTTAGACAGCAAATGATACACTGTATGCCATGTTTCCAAATGTTTATGCACAGTGGTTACAGCATGAAGCGAATGCATGTGAATATACAAAGGTGCATTGCATTAAACAAGTCCAATGAGCGTGAAAAAAATGGCCGGCCTGCCTGCTTTCATCCATCATTTGTTCTAAATTTATAATTAATCAATGAGCTGAGGTGGAGTCTTAGCCAGTGGTACCATCAGGGGTGTGTAATGCACTTTAGTGTAGACAGCCAATCAGCTGCCAGATTCAATCTGTCAATCAAACACAGCAGCCAATCAGAGAGCTGGCCATTGATCAGCAGGCCCTTTATGACATCACAGACAGACCCACGGAACTCTCTGTGCTTGTCTGCTGGCTGGCTGTCAGTTGGGTGGGTGGGCGGCAGAGGGGGAGGATGTACGTCTCGTTTCTCCTGAAAATTGCGGTTTTTCGGCGTTTCCGGAAAAAGTCGCGGTCCGACGCTCAAAAGTGGGGTATCGTAGAAATCGCCTTTTAAAGACGCACCTTTCTGGCCCCACAAAAATGGGCATTTCAAATTAGAAACAAGTCAAATGAACAAAATAGTGTGAATAAGTAAGTATTTCAGGGGTGAGTTAGCAGGTTATTGGGGTAGTAAGTCCTGATTTTTTTGGAGGTTGCAGTGACCACTACGCCATTCAAAATAGGCAGGCTTTAGCATAAGCAGTTAGGCCCCGTAGGATGATTTTAGCTAAAATGTGCCCCAAACACTCAAACCGGCTTGTATCTTGCAATGGAAAATATGGGAAACATGACTTAGACAGCAAATGATACACTGTATGCCATGTTTCTAAATTTTTATGCACAGTGGTTACAGCATGAAGCGAATGCATGTGAATATACAAAGGTGCATTGCATTAAACAAGTCCAATGAGCGTGAAAAAAATGGCCGGCCTGCCTGCTTTCATCCATCATTTGTTCTAAATTTATAATTAATCAATGAGCTGAGGTGGAGTCTTAGCCAGTGGTACCATCAGGGGTGTGTAATGCACTTTAGGGTAGACAGCCAATCAGCTGCCAGATTCAATCTGTCAATCAAACACAGCAGCCAATCAGAGAGCTGGCCATTGATCAGCAGGCCCTTTATGACATCACAGACAGACCCACGGAACTCTCTGTGCTTGTCTGCTGGCTGGCTGTCAGTTGGGTGGGTGGGCGGCAGAGGGGGAGAATGTACGTCTCGTTTCTCCTGAAAATTGCGGTTTTTCGGCGTTTCCGAAAAAAGTCGCGGTCCGACGCGCAAAAGTGGGGTATCGTAGAAATCGCCTTTTAAAGACGCACCTTTCTGGCCCCACAAAAATGGGCATTTCAAATTAGAAACAAGTCAAATGAACAAAATAGTGTGAATAAGTAAGTATTTCAGGGGTGAGTTAGCAGGTTATTGGGGTAGTAAGTCCTGATTTTTTTGGAGGTTGCAGTGACCACTACGCCATTCAAAATAGGCAGGCTTTAGCATAAGCAGTTAGGCCCCGTAGGATGATTTTAGCTAAAATGTGCCCCAAACACTCAAACCGGCTTGTATCTTGCAATGGAAAATATGGGAAACATGACTTAGACAGCAAATGATACACTGTATGCCATGTTTCCAAATGTTTATGCACAGTGGTTACAGCATGAAGCAAATGCATGTAAA
The DNA here is from genome assembly GCF_055691185.1 of Crinia signifera. Taxonomy (NCBI): domain Eukaryota; kingdom Metazoa; phylum Chordata; class Amphibia; order Anura; family Myobatrachidae; genus Crinia; species Crinia signifera. Next base: position 162,120,735 of record NC_139218.1, on the reverse strand, counting down.
TATACAAAGGTGCATTGCATTAAACAAGTCCAATGAGCGTGAAAAAAATGGCCGGCCTGCCTGCTTTCATCCATCATTTGTTCTAAATTTATAATTAATCAATGAGCTGAGGTGGAGTCTTAGCCAGTGGTACCATCAGGGGTGTGTAATGCACTTTAGGGTAGACAGCCAATCAGCTGCCAGATTCAATCTGTCAATCAAACACAGCAGCCAATCAGAGAGCTGGCCATTGATCAGCAGGCCCTTTATGACATCACAGACAGACCCACGGAACTCTCTGTGCTTGTCTGCTGGCTGGCTGTCAGTTGGGTGGGTGGGCGGCAGAGGGGGAGGATGTACGTCTCGTTTCTCCTGAAAATTGCGGTTTTTCGGCGTTTCCGGAAAAAGTCGCGGTCCGACGCGCAAAAATGGGGTATCGTAGAAATCGCCTTTTAAAGACGCACCTTTCTGGCCCCACAAAAATGGGCATTTCAAATTAGAAACAAGTCAAATGAACAAAATAGTGTGAATAAGTAAGTATTTCAGGGGTGAGTTAGCAGGTTATTGGGGTAGTAAGTCCTGATTTTTTTGGAGGTTGCAGTGACCACTACGCCATTCAAAATAGGCAGGCTTTAGCATAAGCAGTTAGGCCCCGTAGGATGATTTTAGCTAAAATGTGCCCCAAACACTCAAACCGGCTTGTATCTTGCAATGGAAAATATGGGAAACATGACTTAGACAGCAAATGATACACTGTATGCCATGTTTCCAAATTTTTATGCACAGTGGTTACAGCATGAAGCGAATGCATGTGAATATACAAAGGTGCATTGCATTAAACAAGTCCAATGAGCGTGAAAAAAATGGCCGGCCTGCCTGCTTTCATCCATCATTTGTTCTAAATTTATAATTAATCAATGAGCTGAGGTGGAGTCTTAGCCAGTGGTACCATCAGGGGTGTGTAATGCACTTTAGGGTAGACAGCCAATCAGCTGCCAGATTCAATCTGTCAATCAAACACAGCAGCCAATCAGAGAGCTGGCCATTGATCAGCAGGCCCTTTATGACATCACAGACAGACCCACGGAACTCTCTGTGCTTGTCTGCTGGCTGGCTGTCAGTTGGGTGGGTGGGCGGCAGAGGGGGAGGATGTACGTCTCGTTTCTCCTGAAAATTGCGGTTTTTCGGCGTTTCCGGAAAAAGACGCGGTCCGACGCGCAAAAGTGGGGTATCGTAGAAATCGCCTTTTAAAGACGCACCTTTCTGGCCCCACAAAAATGGGCATTTCAAATTAGAAACAAGTCAAATGAACAAAATAGTGTGAATAAGTAAGTATTTCAAGGGTGAGTTAGCAGGTTATTGGGGTAGTAAGTCCTGATTTTTTTGGAGGTTGCAGTGACCACTACGCCATTCAAAATAGGCAGGCTTTAGCATAAGCAGTTAGGCCCCGTAGGATGATTTTAGCTAAAATGTGCCCCAAACACTCAAACCGGCTTGTATCTTGCAATGGAAAATATGGGAAACATGACTTAGACAGCAAATGATACACTGTATGCCATGTTTCCAAATGTTTATGCAAAGTGGTTACAGCATGAAGCAAATGCATGTGAATATACAAAGGTGCATTGCATTTAACAAGTCCAATGAGCGTGAAAAAAATGGCCGGCCTGCCTGCTTTCATCCATCATTTGTTCTAAATTTATAATTAATCAATGAGCTGAGGTGGAGTCTTAGCCAGTGGTACCATCAGGGGTGTGTAATGCACTTTAGGGTAGACAGCCAATCAGCTGCCAGATTCAATCTGTCAATCAAACACAGCAGCCAATCAGAGAGCTGGCCATTGATCAGCAGGCCCTTTATGACATCACAGACAGACCCACGGAACTCTCTGTGCTTGTCTGCTGGCTCGCTGTCAGTTGGGTGGGTGGGCGGCAGAGGGGGAGGATGTACGTCTCGTTTCTCCTGAAAATTGCGGTTTTTCGGCGTTTCCGGAAAAAGTCGCGGTCCGACGCTCAAAAGTGGGGTATCGTAGAAATCGCCTTTTAAAGACGCACCTTTCTGGCCCCACAAAAATGGGCATTTCAAATTAGAAACAAGTCAAATGAACAAAATAGTGTGAATAAGTAAGTATTTCAGGGGTGAGTTAGCAGGTTATTGGGGTAGTAAGTCCTGATTTTTTTGGAGGTTGCAGTGACCACTACGCCATTCAAAATAGGCAGGCTTTAGCATAAGCAGTTAGGCCCCGTAGGATGATTTTAGCTAAAATGTGCCCCAAACACTCAAACCGGCTTGTATCTTGCAATGGAAAATATGGGAAACATGACTTAGACAGCAAATGATACACTGTATGCCATGTTTCCAAATTTTTATGCACAGTGGTTACAGCATGAAGCGAATGCATGTGAATATACAAAGGTGCATTGCATTAAACAAGTCCAATGAGCGTGAAAAAAATGGCCGGCCTGCCTGCTTTCATCCATCATTTGTTCTAAATTTATAATTAATCAATGAGCTGAGGTGGAGTCTTAGCCAGTGGTACCATCAGGGGTGTGTAATGCACTTTAGGGTAGACAGCCAATCAGCTGCCAGATTCAATCTGTCAATCAAACACAGCAGCCAATCAGAGAGCTGGCCATTGATCAGCAGGCCCTTTATGACATCACAGACAGACCCACGGAACTCTCTGTGCTTGTCTGCTGGCTGGCTGTCAGTTGGGTGGGTGGGCGGCAGAGGGGGAGGATGTACGTCTCGTTTCTCCTGAAAATTGCGGTTTTTCGGCGTTTCCGGAAAAAGACGCGGTCCGACGCGCAAAAGTGGGGTATCGTAGAAATCGCCTTTTAAAGACGCACCTTTCTGGCCCCACAAAAATGGGCATTTCAAATTAGAAACAAGTCAAATGAACAAAATAGTGTGAATAAGTAAGTATTTCAAGGGTGAGTTAGCAGGTTATTGGGGTAGTAAGTCCTGATTTTTTTGGAGGTTGCAGTGACCACTACGCCATTCAAAATAGGCAGGCTTTAGCATAAGCAGTTAGGCCCCGTAGGATGATTTTAGCTAAAATGTGCCCCAAACACTCAAACCGGCTTGTATCTTGCAATGGAAAATATGGGAAACATGACTTAGACAGCAAATGATACACTGTATGCCATGTTTCCAAATGTTTATGCACAGTGGTTACAGCATGAAGCAAATGCATGTGAATATACAAAGGTGCATTGCATTAAACAAGTCCAATGAGCGTGAAAAAAATGGCCGGCCTGCCTGCTTTCATCCATCATTTGTTCTAAATTTATAATTAATCAATGAGCTGAGGTGGAGTCTTAGCCAGTGGTACCATCAGGGGTGTGTAATGCACTTTAGGGTAGACAGCCAATCAGCTGCCAGATTCAATCTGTCAATCAAACACAGCAGCCAATCAGAGAGCTGGCCATTGATCAGCAGGCCCTTTATGACATCACAGACAGACCCACGGAACTCTCTGTGCTTGTCTGCTGGCTGGCTGTCAGTTGGGTGGGTGGGCGGCAGAGGGGGAGGATGTACGTCTCGTTTCTCCTGAAAATTGCGGTTTTTCGGCGTTTCCGGAAAAAGTCGCGGTCCGACGCTCAAAAGTGGGGTATCGTAGAAATCGCCTTTTAAAGACGCACCTTTCTGGCCCCACAAAAATGGGCATTTCAATTTAGAAACAAGTCAAATGAACAAAATAGTGTGAATAAGTAAGTATTTCAGGGGTGAGTTAGCAGGTTATTGGGGTAGTAAGTCCTGATTTTTTTGGAGGTTGCAGTGACCACTACGCCATTCAAAATAGGCAGGCTTTAGCATAAGCAGTTAGGCCCCGTAGGATGATTTTAGCTAAAATGTGCCCCAAACACTCAAACCGGCTTGTATCTTGCAATGGAAAATATGGGAAACATGACTTAGACAGCAAATGATACACTGTATGCCATGTTTCCAAATTTTTATGCACAGTGGTTACAGCATGAAGCGAATGCATGTGAATATACAAAGGTGCATTGCATTAAACAAGTCCAATGAGCGTGAAAAAAATGGCCGGCCTGCCTGCTTTCATCCATCATTTGTTCTAAATTTATAATTAATCAATGAGCTGAGGTGGAGTCTTAGCCAGTGGTACCATCAGGGGTGTGTAATGCACTTTAGGGTAGACAGCCAATCAGCTGCCAGATTCAATCTGTCAATCAAACACAGCAGCCAATCAGAGAGCTGGCCATTGATCAGCAGGCCCTTTATGACATCACAGACAGACCCACGGAACTCTCTGTGCTTGTCTGCTGGCTGGCTGTCAGTTGGGTGGGTGGGCGGCAGAGGGGGAGAATGTACGTCTCGTTTCTCCTAAAAATTGCGGTTTTTCGGCGTTTCCGAAAAAAGTCGCGGTCCGACGCGCAAAAGTGGGGTATCGTAGAAATCGCCTTTTAAAGACGCACCTTTCTGGCCCCACAAAAATGGGCATTTCAAATTAGAAACAAGTCAAATGAACAAAATAGTGTGAATAAGTAAGTATTTCAGGGGTGAGTTAGCAGGTTATTGGGGTAGTAAGTCCTGATTTTTTTGGAGGTTGCAGTGACCACTACGCCATTCAAAATAGGCAGGCTTTAGCATAAGCAGTTAGGCCCCGTAGGATGATTTTAGCTAAAATGTGCCCCAAACACTCAAACCGGCTTGTATCTTGCAATGGAAAATATGGGAAACATGACTTAGACAGCAAATGATACACTGTATGCCATGTTTCCAAATTTTTATGCACAGTGGTTACAGCATGAAGCGAATGCATGTGAATATACAAAGGTGCATTGCATTAAACAAGTCCAATGAGCGTGAAAAAAATGGCCGGCCTGCCTGCTTTCATCCATCATTTGTTCTAAATTTATAATTAATCAATGAGCTGAGGTGGAGTCTTAGCCAGTGGTACCATCAGGGGTGTGTAATGCACTTTAGGGTAGACAGCCAATCAGCTGCCAGATTCAATCTGTCAATCAAACACAGCAGCCAATCAGAGAGCTGGCCATTGATCAGCAGTCCCTTTATGACATCACAGACAGACCCACGGAACTCTCTGTGCTTGTCTGCTGGCTGTCTGTCAGTTGGGTGGGTGGGCGGCAGAGGGGGAGGATGTACGTCTCGTTTCTCCTGAAAATTGCGGTTTTTCGGCGTTTCCGGAAAAAGTCGCGGTCCGACGCGCAAAAGTGGGGTATCGTAGAAATCGCCTTTTAAAGACGCACCTTTCTGGCCCCAGAAAAATGGGCATTTCAAATTAGAAACAAGTCAAATGAACAAAATAGTGTGAATAAGTAAGTATTTCAGGGGTGAGTTAGCAGGTTATTGGGGTAGTAAGTCCTGATTTTTTTGGAGGTTGCAGTGACCACTACGCCATTCAAAATAGGCAGGCTTTAGCATAAGCAGTTAGGCCCCGTAGGATGATTTTAGCTAAAATGTGCCCCAAACACTCAAACCGGCTTGTATCTTGCAATGGAAAATATGGGAAACATGACTTAGACAGCAAATGATACACTGTATGCCATGTTTCCAAATGTTTATGCACAGTGGTTACAGCATGAAGCGAATGCATGTGAATATACAAAGGTGCATTGCATTAAACAAGTCCAATGAGCGTGAAAAAAATGGCCGGCCTGCCTGCTTTCATCCATCATTTGTTCTAAATTTATAATTAATCAATGAGCTGAGGTGGAGTCTTAGCCAGTGGTACCATCAGGGGTGTGTAATGCACTTTAGGGTAGACAGCCAATAAGCTGCCAGATTCAATCTGTCAATCAAACACAGCAGCCAATCAGAGAGCTGGCCATTGATCAGCAGGCCCTTTATGACATCACAGACAGACCCACGGAACTCTCTGTGCTTGTCTGCTGGCTGGCTGTCAGTTGGGTGGGTGGGCGGCAGAGGGGGAGGATGTACGTCTCGTTTCTCCTGAAAATTGCGGTTTTTCGGCGTTTCCGGAAAAAGTCGCAGTCCGACGCGCAAAAGTGGGGTATCGTAGAAATCGCCTTTTAAAGACGCACCTTTCTGGCCCCACAAAAATGGGCATTTCAAATTAGAAACAAGTCAAATGAACAAAATAGTGTGAATAAGTAAGTATTTCAGGGGTGAGTTAGCAGGTTATTGGGGTAGTAAGTCCTGATTTTTTTGGAGGTTGCAGTGACCACTACGCCATTCAAAATAGGCAGGCTTTAGCATAAGCAGTTAGGCCCCGTAGGATGATTTTAGCTAAAATGTGCCCCAAACACTCAAACCGGCTTGTATCTTGCAATGGAAAATATGGGAAACATGACTTAGACAGCAAATGATACACTGTATGCCATGTTTCCAAATTTTTATGCACAGTGGTTACAGCATGAAGCGAATGCATGTGAATATACAAAGGTGCATTGCATTAAACAAGTCCAATGAGCGTGAAAAAAATGGCCGGCCTGCCTGCTTTCATCCATCATTTGTTCTAAATTTATAATTAATCAATGAGCTGAGGTGGAGTCTTAGCCAGTGGTACCATCAGGGGTGTGTAATGCACTTTAGGGTAGACAGCCAATCAGCTGCCAGATTCAATCTGTCAATCAAACACAGCAGCCAATCAGAGAGCTGGCCATTGATCAGCAGTCCCTTTATGACATCACAGACAGACCCACGGAACTCTCTGTGCTTGTCTGCTGGCTGGCTGTCAGTTGGGTGGGTGGGCGGCAGAGGGGGAGGATGTACGTCTCGTTTCTCCTGAAAATTGCGGTTTTTCGGCGTTTCCGGAAAAAGTCGCGGTCCGACGCGCAAAAGTGGGGTATCGTAGAAATCGCCTTTTAAAGACGCACCTTTCTGGCCCCAGAAAAATGGGCATTTCAAATTAGAAACAAGTCAAATGAACAAAATAGTGTGAATAAGTAAGTATTTCAGGGGTGAGTTAGCAGGTTATTGGGGTAGTAAGTCCTGATTTTTTTGGAGGTTGCAGTGACCACTACGCCATTCAAAATAGGCAGGCTTTAGCATAAGCAGTTAGGCCCCGTAGGATGATTTTAGCTAAAATGTGCCCCAAACACTCAAACCGGCTTGTATCTTGCAATGGAAAATATGGGAAACATGACTTAGACAGCAAATGATACACTGTATGCCATGTTTCCAAATTTTTATGCACAGTGGTTACAGCATGAAGCGAATGCATGTGAATATACAAAGGTGCATTGCATTAAACAAGTCCAATGAGCGTGAAAAAAATGGCCGGCCTGCCTGCTTTCATCCATCATTTGTTCTAAATTTATAATTAATCAATGAGCTGAGGTGGAGTATTAGCCAGTGGTACCATCAGGGGTGTGTAATGCACTTTAGGGTAGACAGCCAATCAGCTGCCAGATTCAATCTGTCAATCAAACACAGCAGCCAATCAGAGAGCTGGCCATTGATCAGCAGGCCCTTTATGACATCACAGACAGACCCACGGAACTCTCTGTGCTTGTCTGCTGGCTGGCTGTCTGTTGGGTGGGTGGGCGGCAGAGGGGGAGGATGTACGTCTCGTTTCTCCTGAAAATTGCGGTTTTTCGGCGTTTCCGGAAAAAGTCGCGGTCCGACGCGCAAAAGTGGGTAATCGTAGAAATCGCCTTTTAAAGACGCACCTTTCTGGCCCCACAAAAATGGGCATTTCAAATTAGAAACAAGTCAAATGAACAAAATAGTGTGAATAAGTAAGTATTTCAGGGGTGAGTTAGCAGGTTATTGGGGTAGTAAGTCCTGATTTTTTTGGAGGTTGCAGTGACCACTACGCCATTCAAAATAGGCAGGCTTTAGCATAAGCAGTTAGGCCCCGTAGGATGATTTTAGCTAAAATGTGCCCCAAACACTCAAACCGGCTTGTATCTTGCAATGGAAAATATGGGAAACATGACTTAGACAGCAAATGATACACTGTATGCCATGTTTCCAAATTTTTATGCACAGTGGTTACAGCATGAAGCGAATGCATGTGAATATACAAAGGTGCATTGCATTAAACAAGTCCAATGAGCGTGAAAAAAATGGCTGGCCTGCCTGCTTTCATCCATCATTTGTTCTAAATTTATAATTAATCAATGAGCTGAGGTGGAGTATTAGCCAGTGGTACCATCAGGGGTGTGTAATGCACTTTAGGGTAGACAGCCAATCAGCTGCCAGATTCAATCTGTCAATCAAACACAGCAGCCAATCAGAGAGCTGGCCATTGATCAGCAGGCCCTTTATGACATCACAGACAGACCCACGGAACTCTCTGTGCTTGTCTGCTGGCTGGCTGTCTGTTGGGTGGGTGGGCGGCAGAGGGGGAGGATGTACGTCTCGTTTCTCCTGAAAATTGCGGTTTTTCGGCGTTTCCGGAAAAAGTCGCGGTCCGACGCGCAAAAGTGGGGTATCGTAGAAATCGCCTTTTAAAGACGCACCTTTCTGGCCCCACAAAAATGGGCATTTCAAATTAGAAACAAGTCAAATGAACAAAATAGTGTGAATAAGTAAGTATTTCAGGGGTGAGTTAGCAGGTTATTGGGGTAGTAAGTCCTGATTTTTTTGGAGGTTGCAGTGACCACTACGCCATTCAAAATAGGCAGGCTTTAGCATAAGCAGTTAGGCCACGTAGGAGGATTTTAGCTAAAATGTGCCCCAAACACTCAAACCGGCTTGTATCTTGCAATGGAAAATATGGGAAACATGACTTGGACAGCAAATGATACACTGTATGCCATGTTTCCAAATTTTTATGCACAGTGGTTACAGCATGAAGCGAATGCATGTGAATATACACAGGTGCATTGCATTAAACAAGTCCAATGAGCGTGAAAAAAATGGCCGGCCTGCCTGCTTTCATCCATCATTTGTTCTAAATTTATAATTAATCAATGAGCTGAGGTGGAGTCTTAGCCAGTGGTACCATCAGGGGTGTGTAATGCACTTTAGGGTAGACAGCCAATCAGCTGCCAGATTCAATCTGTCAATCAAACACAGCAGCCAATCAGAGAGCTGGCCATTGATCAGCAGGCCCTTTATGACATCACAGACAGACCCACGGAACTCTCTGTGCTTGTCTGCTGGCTGGCTGTCAGTTGGGTGGGTGGGCGGCAGAGGGGGAGGATGTACGTCTCGTTTTTCCTGAAAATTGCGGTTTTTCGGCGTTTCCGGAAAAAGTCGCGGTCTGACGCGCAAAAGTGGGGTATCGTAGAAATCGCCTTTTAAAGACGCACCTTTCTGGCCCCACAAAAATGGGCATTTCAAATTAGAAACAAGTCAAATGAACAAAATAGTGTGAATAAGTAAGTATTTCAGGGGTGAGTTAGCAGGTTATTGGGGTAGTAAGTCCTGATTTTTTTGGAGGTTGCAGTGACCACTACGCCATTCAAAATAGGCAGGCTTTAGCATAAGCAGTTAGGCCCCGTAGGATGATTTTAGCTAAAATGTGCCCCAAACACTCAAACCGGCTTGTATCTTGCAATGGAAAATATGGGAAACATGACTTAGACAGCAAATGATACACTGTATGCCATGTTTCCAAATTTTTATGCACAGTGGTTACAGCATGAAGCGAATGCATGTGAATATACAAAGGTGCATTGCATTAAACAAGTCCAATGAGCGTGATAAAAATGGCCGGCCTGCCTGCTTTCATCCATCATTTGTTCTAAATTTATAATTAATCAATGAGCTGAGGTGGAGTATTAGCCAGTGGTACCATCAGGGGTGTGTAATGCACTTTAGGGTAGACAGCCAATCAGCTGCCAGATTCAATCTGTCAATCAAACACAGCAGCCAATCAGAGAGCTGGCCATTGATCAGCAGGCCCTTTATGACATCACAGACAGACCCACGGAACTCTCTGTGCTTGTCTGCTGGCTGGCTGTCTGTTGGGTGGGTGGGCGGCAGAGGGGGAGGATGTACGTCTCGTTTCTCCTGAAAATTGCGGTTTTTCGGCGTTTCCGGAAAAAGTCGCGGTCCGACGCGCAAAAGTGGGTAATCGTAGAAATCGCCTTTTAAAGACGCACCTTTCTGGCCCCACAAAAATGGGCATTTCAAATTAGAAACAAGTCAAATGAACAAAATAGTGTGAATAAGTAAGTATTTCAGGGGTGAGTTAGCAGGTTATTGGGGTAGTAAGTCCTGATTTTTTTGGAGGTTGCAGTGACCACTACGCCATTCAAAATAGGCAGGCTTTAGCATAAGCAGTTAGGCCCCGTAGGATGATTTTAGCTCAAATGTGCCCCAAACACTCAAACCGGCTTGTATCTTGCAATGGAAAATATGGGAAACATGACTTAGACAGCAAATGATACACTGTATGCCATGTTTCCAAATTTTTATGCACAGTGGTTACAGCATGAAGCGAATGCATGTGAATATACAAAGGTGCATTGCATTAAACAAGTCCAATGAGCGTGAAAAAAATGGCCGGCCTGCCTGCTTTCATCCATCATTTGTTCTAAATTTATAATTAATCAATGAGCTGAGGTGGAGTATTAGCCAGTGGTACCATCAGGGGTGTGTAATGCACTTTAGGGTAGACAGCCAATCAGCTGCCAGATTCAATCTGTCAATCAAACACAGCAGCCAATCAGAGAGCTGGCCATTGATCAGCAGGCCCTTTATGACATCACAGACAGACCCACGGAACTCTCTGTGCTTGTCTGCTGGCTGGCTGTCTGTTGGGTGGGTGGGCGGCAGAGGGGGAGGATGTACGTCTCGTTTCTCCTGAAAATTGCGGTTTTTCGGCGTTTCCGGAAAAAGTCGCGGTCCGACGCGCAAAAGTGGGGTATCGTAGAAATCGCCTTTTAAAGACGCACCTTTCTGGCCCCACAAAATTGGGCATTTCAAATTAGAAACAAGTCAAATGAACAAAATAGTGTGAATAAGTAAGTATTTCAGGGGTGAGTTAGCAGGTTATTGGGGTAGTAAGTCCTGATTTTTTTGGAGGTTGCAGTGACCACTACGCCATTCAAAATAGGCAGGCTTTAGCATAAGCAGTTAGGCCCCGTAGGATGATTTTAGCTAAAATGTGCCTCAAACACTCAAACCGGCTTGTATCTTGCAATGGAAAATATGGGAAACATGACTTAGACAGCAAATGATACACTGTATGCCATGTTTCCAAATTTTTATGCACAGTGGTTACAGCATGAAGCGAATGCATGTGAATATACAAAGGTGCATTGCATTAAACAAGTCCAATGAGCGTGAAAAAAATGGCCGGCCTGCCTGCTTTCATCCATCATTTGTTCTTAATTTATAATTAATCAATGAGCTGAGGTGGAGTCTTAGCCAGTGGTACCATCAGGGGTGTGTAATGCACTTTAGGGTAGACAGCCAATCAGCTGCCAGATTCAATCTGTCAATCAAACACAGCAGCCAATCAGAGAGCTGGCCATTGATCAGCAGGCCCTTTATGACATCACAGACAGACCCACGGAACTCTCTGTGCTTGTCTGCTGGCTGGCTGTCAGTTGGGTGGGTGGGCGGCAGAGGGGGAGGATGTACGTCTCGTTTCTCCTGAAAATGGCGGGTTTTCGGCGTTTCCGGAAAAAGTCGCGGTCCGACGCGCAAAAGTGGGGTATCGTAGAAATCGCCTTTTAAAGACGCACCTTTCTGGCCCCACAAAAATGGGCATTTCAAATTAGAAACAAGTCAAATGAACAAAATAGTGTGAATAAGTAAGTATTTCAAGGGTGAGTTAGCAGGTTATTGGGGTAGTAAGTCCTGATTTTTTTGGAGGTTGCAGTGACCACTACGCCATTCAAAATAGGCAGGCTTTAGCATAAGCAGTTAGGCCCCGTAGGATGATTTTAGCTAAAATGTGCCCCAAACACTCAAACCGGCTTGTATCTTGCAATGGAAAATATGGGAAACATGACTTAGACAGCAAATGATACACTGTATGCCATGTTTCCAAATTTTTATGCACAGTGGTTACAGCATGAAGCGAATGCATGTGAATATACAAAGGTGCATTGCATTAAACAAGTCCAATGAGCGTGAAAAAAATGGCCGGCCTGCCTGCTTTCATCCATCATTTGTTCTAAATTTATAATTAATCAATGAGCTGAGGTGGAGTATTAGCCAGTGGTACCATCAGGGGTGTGTAATGCACTTTAGGGTAGACAGCCAATCAGCTGCCAGATTCAATCTGTCAATCAAACACAGCAGCCAATCAGAGAGCTGGCCATTGATCAGCAGGCCCTTTATGACATCACAGACAGACCCACGGAACTCTCTGTGCTTGTCTGCTGGCTGGCTGTCTGTTGGGTGGGTGGGCGGCAGAGGGGGAGGATGTACGTCTCGTTTCTCCTGAAAATTGCGGTTTTTCGGCGTTTCCGGAAAAAGTCGCGGTCCGACGCGCAAAAGTGGGTAATCGTAGAAATCGCCTTTTAAAGACGCACCTTTCTGGCCCCACAAAAATGGGCATTTCAAATTAGAAACAAGTCAAATGAACAAAATAGTGTGAATAAGTAAGTATTTCAGGGGTGAGTTAGCAGGTTATTGGGGTAGTAAGTCCTGATTTTTTTGGAGGTTGCAGTGACCACTACGCCATTCAAAATAGGCAGGCTTTAGCATAAGCAGTTAGGCCCCGTAGGATGATTTTAGCTAAAATGTGCCCCAAACACTCAAACCGGCTTGTATCTTGCAATGGAAAATATGGGAAACATGACTTAGACAGCAAATGATACACTGTATGCCATGTTTCCAAATTTTTATGCACAGTGGTTACAGCATGAAGCGAATGCATGTGAATATACAAAGGTGCATTGCATTAAACAAGTCCAATGAGCGTGAAAAAAATGGCTGGCCTGCCTGCTTTCATCCATCATTTGTTCTAAATTTATAATTAATCAATGAGCTGAGGTGGAGTATTAGCCAGTGGTACCATCAGGGGTGTGTAATGCACTTTAGGGTAGACAGCCAATCAGCTGCCAGATTCAATCTGTCAATCAAACACAGCAGCCAATCAGAGAGCTGGCCATTGATCAGCAGGCCCTTTATGACATCACAGACAGACCCACGGAACTCTCTGTGCTTGTCTGCTGGCTGGCTGTCTGTTGGGTGGGTGGGCGGCAGAGGGGGAGGATGTACGTCTCGTTTCTCCTGAAAATTGCGGTTTTTCGGCGTTTCCGGAAAAAGTCGCGGTCCGACGCGCAAAAGTGGGGTATCGTAGAAATCGCCTTTTAAAGACGCACCTTTCTGGCCCCACAAAATTGGGCATTTCAAATTAGAAACAAGTCAAATGAACAAAATAGTGTGAATAAGTAAGTATTTCAGGGGTGAGTTAGCAGGTTATTGGGGTAGTAAGTCCTGATTTTTTTGGAGGTTGCAGTGACCACTACGCCATTCAAAATAGGCAGGCTTTAGCATAAGCAGTTAGGCCCCGTAGGATGATTTTAGCTAAAATGTGCCTCAAACACTCAAACCGGCTTGTATCTTGCAATGGAAAATATGGGAAACATGACTTAGACAGCAAATGATACACTGTATGCCATGTTTCCAAATTTTTATGCACAGTGGTTACAGCATGAAGCGAATGCATGTGAATATACAAAGGTGCATTGCATTAAACAAGTCCAATGAGCGTGAAAAAAATGGCCGGCCTGCCTGCTTTCATCCATCATTTGTTCTTAATTTATAATTAATCAATGAGCTGAGGTGGAGTCTTAGCCAGTGGTACCATCAGGGGTGTGTAATGCACTTTAGGGTAGACAGCCAATCAGCTGCCAGATTCAATCTGTCAATCAAACACAGCAGCCAATCAGAGAGCTGGCCATTGATCAGCAGGCCCTTTATGACATCACAGACAGACCCACGGAACTCTCTGTGCTTGTCTGCTGGCTGGCTGTCAGTTGGGTGGGTGGGCGGCAGAGGGGGAGGATGTACGTCTCGTTTCTCCTGAAAATGGCGGGTTTTCGGCGTTTCCGGAAAAAGTCGCGGTCCGACGCGCAAAAGTGGGGTATCGTAGAAATCGCCTTTTAAAGACGCACCTTTCTGGCCCCACAAAAATGGGCATTTCAAATTAGAAACAAGTCAAATGAACAAAATAGTGTGAATAAGTAAGTATTTCAAGGGTGAGTTAGCAGGTTATTGGGGTAGTAAGTCCTGATTTTTTTGGAGGTTGCAGTGACCACTACGCCATTCAAAATAGGCAGGCTTTAGCATAAGCAGTTAGGCCCCGTAGGATGATTTTAGCTAAAATGTGCCCCAAACACTCAAACCGGCTTGTATCTTGCAATGGAAAATATGGGAAACATGACTTAGACAGCAAATGATACACTGTATGCCATGTTTCCAAATTTTTATGCACAGTGGTTACAGCATGAAGCGAATGCATGTGAATATACAAAGGTGCATTGCATTAAACAAGTCCAATGAGCGTGAAAAAAATGGCCGGCCTGCCTGCTTTCATCCATCATTTGTTCTAAATTTATAATTAATCAATGAGCTGAGGTGGAGTATTAGCCAGTGGTACCATCAGGGGTGTGTAATGCACTTTAGGGTAGACAGCCAATCAGCTGCCAGATTCAATCTGTCAATCAAACACAGCAGCCAATCAGAGAGCTGGCCATTGATCAGCAGGCCCTTTATGACATCACAGACAGACCCACGGAACTCTCTGTGCTTGTCTGCTGGCTGGCTGTCTGTTGGGTGGGTGGGCGGCAGAGGGGGAGGATGTACGTCTCGTTTCTCCTGAAAATTGCGGTTTTTCGGCGTTTCCGGAAAAAGTCGCGGTCCGACGCGCAAAAGTGGGTAATCGTAGAAATCGCCTTTTAAAGACGCACCTTTCTGGCCCCACAAAAATGGGCATTTCAAATTAGAAACAAGTCAAATGAACAAAATAGTGTGAATAAGTAAGTATTTCAGGGGTGAGTTAGCAGGTTATTGGGGTAGTAAGTCCTGATTTTTTTGGAGGTTGCAGTGACCACTACGCCATTCAAAATAGGCAGGCTTTAGCATAAGCAGTTAGGCCCCGTAGGATGATTTTAGCTAAAATGTGCCCCAAACACTCAAACCGGCTTGTATCTTGCAATGGAAAATATGGGAAACATGACTTAGACAGCAAATGATACACTGTATGCCATGTTTCCAAATTTTTATGCACAGTGGTTACAGCATGAAGCGAATGCATGTGAATATACAAAGGTGCATTGCATTAAACAAGTCCAATGAGCGTGAAAAAAATGGCTGGCCTGCCTGCTTTCATCCATCATTTGTTCTAAATTTATAATTAATCAATGAGCTGAGGTGGAGTATTAGCCAGTGGTACCATCAGGGGTGTGTAATGCACTTTAGGGTAGACAGCCAATCAGCTGCCAGATTCAATCTGTCAATCAAACACAGCAGCCAATCAGAGAGCTGGCCATTGATCAGCAGGCCCTTTATGACATCACAGACAGACCCACGGAACTCTCTGTGCTTGTCTGCTGGCTGGCTGTCTGTTGGGTGGGTGGGCGGCAGAGGGGGAGGATGTACGTCTCGTTTCTCCTGAAAATTGCGGTTTTTCGGCGTTTCCGGAAAAAGTCGCGGTCCGACGCGCAAAAGTGGGGTATCGTAGAAATCGCCTTTTAAAGACGCACCTTTCTGGCCCCACAAAAATGGGCATTTCAAATTAGAAACAAGTCAAATGAACAAAATAGTGTGAATAAGTAAGTATTTCAGGGGTGAGTTAGCAGGTTATTGGGGTAGTAAGTCCTGATTTTTTTGGAGGTTGCAGTGACCACTACGCCATTCAAAATAGGCAGGCTTTAGCATAAGCAGTTAGGCCCCGTAGGATGATTTTAGCTAAAATGTGCCCCAAACACTCAAACCGGCTTGTATCTTGCAATGGAAAATATGGGAAACATGACTTAGACAGCAAATGATACACTGTATGCCATGTTTCCAAATTTTTATGCACAGTGGTTACAGCATGAAGCGAATGCATGTGAATATACAAAGGTGCATTGCATTAAACAAGTCCAATGAGCGTGATAAAAATGGCCGGCCTGCCTGCTTTCATCCATCATTTGTTCTAAATTTATAATTAATCAATGAGCTGAGGTGGAGTATTAGCCAGTGGTACCATCAGGGGTGTGTAATGCACTTTAGGGTAGACAGCCAATCAGCTGCCAGATTCAATCTGTCAATCAAACACAGCAGCCAATCAGAGAGCTGGCCATTGATCAGCAGGCCCTTTATGACATCACAGACAGACCCACGGAACTCTCTGTGCTTGTCTGCTGGCTGGCTGTCTGTTGGGTGGGTGGGCGGCAGAGGGGGAGGATGTACGTCTCGTTTCTCCTGAAAATTGCGGTTTTTCGGCGTTTCCGGAAAAAGTCGCGGTCCGACGCGCAAAAGTGGGTAATCGTAGAAATCGCCTTTTAAAGACGCACCTTTCTGGCCCCACAAAAATGGGCATTTCAAATTAGAAACAAGTCAAATGAACAAAATAGTGTGAATAAGTAAGTATTTCAGGGGTGAGTTAGCAGGTTATTGGGGTAGTAAGTCCTGATTTTTTTGGAGGTTGCAGTGACCACTACGCCATTCAAAATAGGCAGGCTTTAGCATAAGCAGTTAGGCCCCGTAGGATGATTTTAGCTCAAATGTGCCCCAAACACTCAAACCGGCTTGTATCTTGCAATGGAAAATATGGGAAACATGACTTAGACAGCAAATGATACACTGTATGCCATGTTTCCAAATTTTTATGCACAGTGGTTACAGCATGAAGCGAATGCATGTGAATATACAAAGGTGCATTGCATTAAACAAGTCCAATGAGCGTGAAAAAAATGGCCGGCCTGCCTGCTTTCATCCATCATTTGTTCTAAATTTATAATTAATCAATGAGCTGAGGTGGAGTATTAGCCAGTGGTACCATCAGGGGTGTGTAATGCACTTTAGGGTAGACAGCCAATCAGCTGCCAGATTCAATCTGTCAATCAAACACAGCAGCCAATCAGAGAGCTGGCCATTGATCAGCAGGCCCTTTATGACATCACAGACAGACCCACGGAACTCTCTGTGCTTGTCTGCTGGCTGGCTGTCTGTTGGGTGGGTGGGCGGCAGAGGGGGAGGATGTACGTCTCGTTTCTCCTGAAAATTGCGGTTTTTCGGCGTTTCCGGAAAAAGTCGCGGTCCGACGCGCAAAAGTGGGGTATCGTAGAAATCGCCTTTTAAAGACGCACCTTTCTGGCCCCACAAAATTGGGCATTTCAAATTAGAAACAAGTCAAATGAACAAAATAGTGTGAATAAGTAAGTATTTCAGGGGTGAGTTAGCAGGTTATTGGGGTAGTAAGTCCTGATTTTTTTGGAGGTTGCAGTGACCACTACGCCATTCAAAATAGGCAGGCTTTAGCATAAGCAGTTAGGCCCCGTAGGATGATTTTAGCTAAAATGTGCCTCAAACACTCAAACCGGCTTGTATCTTGCAATGGAAAATATGGGAAACATGACTTAGACAGCAAATGATACACTGTATGCCATGTTTCCAAATTTTTATGCACAGTGGTTACAGCATGAAGCGAATGCATGTGAATATACAAAGGTGCATTGCATTAAACAAGTCCAATGAGCGTGAAAAAAATGGCCGGCCTGCCTGCTTTCATCCATCATTTGTTCTTAATTTATAATTAATCAATGAGCTGAGGTGGAGTCTTAGCCAGTGGTACCATCAGGGGTGTGTAATGCACTTTAGGGTAGACAGCCAATCAGCTGCCAGATTCAATCTGTCAATCAAACACAGCAGCCAATCAGAGAGCTGGCCATTGATCAGCAGGCCCTTTATGACATCACAGACAGACCCACGGAACTCTCTGTGCTTGTCTGCTGGCTGGCTGTCAGTTGGGTGGGTGGGCGGCAGAGGGGGAGGATGTACGTCTCGTTTCTCCTGAAAATGGCGGGTTTTCGGCGTTTCCGGAAAAAGTCGCGGTCCGACGCGCAAAAGTGGGGTATCGTAGAAATCGCCTTTTAAAGACGCACCTTTCTGGCCCCACAAAAATGGGCATTTCAAATTAGAAACAAGTCAAATGAACAAAATAGTGTGAATAAGTAAGTATTTCAAGGGTGAGTTAGCAGGTTATTGGGGTAGTAAGTCCTGATTTTTTTGGAGGTTGCAGTGACCACTACGCCATTCAAAATAGGCAGGCTTTAGCATAAGCAGTTAGGCCCCGTAGGATGATTTTAGCTAAAATGTGCCCCAAACACTCAAACCGGCTTGTATCTTGCAATGGAAAATATGGGAAACATGACTTAGACAGCAAATGATACACTGTATGCCATGTTTCCAAATTTTTATGCACAGTGGTTACAGCATGAAGCGAATGCATGTGAATATACAAAGGTGCATTGCATTAAACAAGTCCAATGAGCGTGAAAAAAATGGCCGGCCTGCCTGCTTTCATCCATCATTTGTTCTAAATTTATAATTAATCAATGAGCTGAGGTGGAGTATTAGCCAGTGGTACCATCAGGGGTGTGTAATGCACTTTAGGGTAGACAGCCAATCAGCTGCCAGATTCAATCTGTCAATCAAACACAGCAGCCAATCAGAGAGCTGGCCATTGATCAGCAGGCCCTTTATGACATCACAGACAGACCCACGGAACTCTCTGTGCTTGTCTGCTGGCTGGCTGTCTGTTGGGTGGGTGGGCGGCAGAGGGGGAGGATGTACGTCTCGTTTCTCCTGAAAATTGCGGTTTTTCGGCGTTTCCGGAAAAAGTCGCGGTCCGACGCGCAAAAGTGGGTAATCGTAGAAATCGCCTTTTAAAGACGCACCTTTCTGGCCCCACAAAAATGGGCATTTCAAATTAGAAACAAGTCAAATGAACAAAATAGTGTGAATAAGTAAGTATTTCAGGGGTGAGTTAGCAGGTTATTGGGGTAGTAAGTCCTGATTTTTTTGGAGGTTGCAGTGACCACTACGCCATTCAAAATAGGCAGGCTTTAGCATAAGCAGTTAGGCCCCGTAGGATGATTTTAGCTAAAATGTGCCCCAAACACTCAAACCGGCTTGTATCTTGCAATGGAAAATATGGGAAACATGACTTAGACAGCAAATGATACACTGTATGCCATGTTTCCAAATTTTTATGCACAGTGGTTACAGCATGAAGCGAATGCATGTGAATATACAAAGGTGCATTGCATTAAACAAGTCCAATGAGCGTGAAAAAAATGGCTGGCCTGCCTGCTTTCATCCATCATTTGTTCTAAATTTATAATTAATCAATGAGCTGAGGTGGAGTATTAGCCAGTGGTACCATCAGGGGTGTGTAATGCACTTTAGGGTAGACAGCCAATCAGCTGCCAGATTCAATCTGTCAATCAAACACAGCAGCCAATCAGAGAGCTGGCCATTGATCAGCAGGCCCTTTATGACATCACAGACAGACCCACGGAACTCTCTGTGCTTGTCTGCTGGCTGGCTGTCTGTTGGGTGGGTGGGCGGCAGAGGGGGAGGATGTACGTCTCGTTTCTCCTGAAAATTGCGGTTTTTCGGCGTTTCCGGAAAAAGTCGCGGTCCGACGCGCAAAAGTGGGGTATCGTAGAAATCGCCTTTTAAAGACGCACCTTTCTGGCCCCACAAAATTGGGCATTTCAAATTAGAAACAAGTCAAATGAACAAAATAGTGTGAATAAGTAAGTATTTCAGGGGTGAGTTAGCAGGTTATTGGGGTAGTAAGTCCTGATTTTTTTGGAGGTTGCAGTGACCACTACGCCATTCAAAATAGGCAGGCTTTAGCATAAGCAGTTAGGCCCCGTAGGATGATTTTAGCTAAAATGTGCCTCAAACACTCAAACCGGCTTGTATCTTGCAATGGAAAATATGGGAAACATGACTTAGACAGCAAATGATACACTGTATGCCATGTTTCCAAATTTTTATGCACAGTGGTTACAGCATGAAGCGAATGCATGTGAATATACAAAGGTGCATTGCATTAAACAAGTCCAATGAGCGTGAAAAAAATGGCCGGCCTGCCTGCTTTCATCCATCATTTGTTCTTAATTTATAATTAATCAATGAGCTGAGGTGGAGTCTTAGCCAGTGGTACCATCAGGGGTGTGTAATGCACTTTAGGGTAGACAGCCAATCAGCTGCCAGATTCAATCTGTCAATCAAACACAGCAGCCAATCAGAGAGCTGGCCATTGATCAGCAGGCCCTTTATGACATCACAGACAGACCCACGGAACTCTCTGTGCTTGTCTGCTGGCTGGCTGTCAGTTGGGTGGGTGGGCGGCAGAGGGGGAGGATGTACGTCTCGTTTCTCCTGAAAATGGCGGGTTTTCGGCGTTTCCGGAAAAAGTCGCGGTCCGACGCGCAAAAGTGGGGTATCGTAGAAATCGCCTTTTAAAGACGCACCTTTCTGGCCCCACAAAAATGGGCATTTCAAATTAGAAACAAGTCAAATGAACAAAATAGTGTGAATAAGTAAGTATTTCAAGGGTGAGTTAGCAGGTTATTGGGGTAGTAAGTCCTGATTTTTTTGGAGGTTGCAGTGACCACTACGCCATTCAAAATAGGCAGGCTTTAGCATAAGCAGTTAGGCCCCGTAGGATGATTTTAGCTAAAATGTGCCCCAAACACTCAAACCGGCTTGTATCTTGCAATGGAAAATATGGGAAACATGACTTAGACAGCAAATGATACACTGTATGCCATGTTTCCAAATTTTTATGCACAGTGGTTACAGCATGAAGCGAATGCATGTGAATATACAAAGGTGCATTGCATTAAACAAGTCCAATGAGCGTGAAAAAAATGGCCGGCCTGCCTGCTTTCATCCATCATTTGTTCTAAATTTATAATTAATCAATGAGCTGAGGTGGAGTATTAGCCAGTGGTACCATCAGGGGTGTGTAATGCACTTTAGGGTAGACAGCCAATCAGCTGCCAGATTCAATCTGTCAATCAAACACAGCAGCCAATCAGAGAGCTGGCCATTGATCAGCAGGCCCTTTATGACATCACAGACAGACCCACGGAACTCTCTGTGCTTGTCTGCTGGCTGGCTGTCTGTTGGGTGGGTGGGCGGCAGAGGGGGAGGATGTACGTCTCGTTTCTCCTGAAAATTGCGGTTTTTCGGCGTTTCCGGAAAAAGTCGCGGTCCGACGCGCAAAAGTGGGTAATCGTAGAAATCGCCTTTTAAAGACGCACCTTTCTGGCCCCACAAAAATGGGCATTTCAAATTAGAAACAAGTCAAATGAACAAAATAGTGTGAATAAGTAAGTATTTCAGGGGTGAGTTAGCAGGTTATTGGGGTAGTAAGTCCTGATTTTTTTGGAGGTTGCAGTGACCACTACGCCATTCAAAATAGGCAGGCTTTAGCATAAGCAGTTAGGCCCCGTAGGATGATTTTAGCTAAAATGTGCCCCAAACACTCAAACCGGCTTGTATCTTGCAATGGAAAATATGGGAAACATGACTTAGACAGCAAATGATACACTGTATGCCATGTTTCCAAATTTTTATGCACAGTGGTTACAGCATGAAGCGAATGCATGTGAATATACAAAGGTGCATTGCATTAAACAAGTCCAATGAGCGTGAAAAAAATGGCTGGCCTGCCTGCTTTCATCCATCATTTGTTCTAAATTTATAATTAATCAATGAGCTGAGGTGGAGTATTAGCCAGTGGTACCATCAGGGGTGTGTAATGCACTTTAGGGTAGACAGCCAATCAGCTGCCAGATTCAATCTGTCAATCAAACACAGCAGCCAATCAGAGAGCTGGCCATTGATCAGCAGGCCCTTTATGACATCACAGACAGACCCACGGAACTCTCTGTGCTTGTCTGCTGGCTGGCTGTCTGTTGGGTGGGTGGGCGGCAGAGGGGGAGGATGTACGTCTCGTTTCTCCTGAAAATTGCGGTTTTTCGGCGTTTCCGGAAAAAGTCGCGGTCCGACGCGCAAAAGTGGGGTATCGTAGAAATCGCCTTTTAAAGACGCACCTTTCTGGCCCCACAAAAATGGGCATTTCAAATTAGAAACAAGTCAAATGAACAAAATAGTGTGAATAAGTAAGTATTTCAGGGGTGAGTTAGCAGGTTATTGGGGTAGTAAGTCCTGATTTTTTTGGAGGTTGCAGTGACCACTACGCCATTCAAAATAGGCAGGCTTTAGCATAAGCAGTTAGGCCACGTAGGAGGATTTTAGCTAAAATGTGCCCCAAACACTCAAACCGGCTTGTATCTTGCAATGGAAAATATGGGAAACATGACTTGGACAGCAAATGATACACTGTATGCCATGTTTCCAAATTTTTATGCACAGTGGTTACAGCATGAAGCGAATGCATGTGAATATACACAGGTGCATTGCATTAAACAAGTCCAATGAGCGTGAAAAAAATGGCCGGCCTGCCTGCTTTCATCCATCATTTGTTCTAAATTTATAATTAATCAATGAGCTGAGGTGGAGTCTTAGCCAGTGGTACCATCAGGGGTGTGTAATGCACTTTAGGGTAGACAGCCAATCAGCTGCCAGATTCAATCTGTCAATCAAACACAGCAGCCAATCAGAGAGCTGGCCATTGATCAGCAGGCCCTTTATGACATCACAGACAGACCCACGGAACTCTCTGTGCTTGTCTGCTGGCTGGCTGTCAGTTGGGTGGGTGGGCGGCAGAGGGGGAGGATGTACGTCTCGTTTTTCCTGAAAATTGCGGTTTTTCGGCGTTTCCGGAAAAAGTCGCGGTCTGACGCGCAAAAGTGGGGTATCGTAGAAATCGCCTTTTAAAGACGCACCTTTCTGGCCCCACAAAAATGGGCATTTCAAATTAGAAACAAGTCAAATGAACAAAATAGTGTGAATAAGTAAGTATTTCAGGGGTGAGTTAGCAGGTTATTGGGGTAGTAAGTCCTGATTTTTTTGGAGGTTGCAGTGACCACTACGCCATTCAAAATAGGCAGGCTTTAGCATAAGCAGTTAGGCCCCGTAGGATGATTTTAGCTAAAATGTGCCCCAAACACTCAAACCGGCTTGTATCTTGCAATGGAAAATATGGGAAACATGACTTAGACAGCAAATGATACACTGTATGCCATGTTTCCAAATTTTTATGCACAGTGGTTACAGCATGAAGCGAATGCATGTGAATATACAAAGGTGCATTGCATTAAACAAGTCCAATGAGCGTGAAAAAAATGGCCGGCCTGCCTGCTTTCATCCATCATTTGTTCTAAATTTATAATTAATCAATGAGCTGAGGTGGAGTATTAGCCAGTGGTACCATCAGGGGTGTGTAATGCACTTTAGGGTAGACAGCCAATCAGCTGCCAGATTCAATCTGTCAATCAAACACAGCAGCCAATCAGAGAGCTGGCCATTGATCAGCAGGCCCTTTATGACATCACAGACAGACCCACGGAACTCTCTGTGCTTGTCTGCTGGCTGGCTGTCTGTTGGGTGGGTGGGCGGCAGAGGGGGAGGATGTACGTCTCGTTTCTCCTGAAAATTGCGGTTTTTCGGCGTTTCCGGAAAAAGTCGCGGTCCGACGCGCAAAAGTGGGTAATCGTAGAAATCGCCTTTTAAAGACGCACCTTTCTGGCCCCACAAAAATGGGCATTTCAAATTAGAAACAAGTCAAATGAACAAAATAGTGTGAATAAGTAAGTATTTCAGGGGTGAGTTAGCAGGTTATTGGGGTAGTAAGTCCTGATTTTTTTGGAGGTTGCAGTGACCACTACGCCATTCAAAATAGGCAGGCTTTAGCATAAGCAGTTAGGCCCCGTAGGATGATTTTAGCTCAAATGTGCCCCAAACACTCAAACCGGCTTGTATCTTGCAATGGAAAATATGGGAAACATGACTTAGACAGCAAATGATACACTGTATGCCATGTTTCCAAATTTTTATGCACAGTGGTTACAGCATGAAGCGAATGCATGTGAATATACAAAGGTGCATTGCATTAAACAAGTCCAATGAGCGTGAAAAAAATGGCCGGCCTGCCTGCTTTCATCCATCATTTGTTCTAAATTTATAATTAATCAATGAGCTGAGGTGGAGTATTAGCCAGTGGTACCATCAGGGGTGTGTAATGCACTTTAGGGTAGACAGCCAATCAGCTGCCAGATTCAATCTGTCAATCAAACACAGCAGCCAATCAGAGAGCTGGCCATTGATCAGCAGGCCCTTTATGACATCACAGACAGACCCACGGAACTCTCTGTGCTTGTCTGCTGGCTGGCTGTCTGTTGGGTGGGTGGGCGGCAGAGGGGGAGGATGTACGTCTCGTTTCTCCTGAAAATTGCGGTTTTTCGGCGTTTCCGGAAAAAGTCGCGGTCCGACGCGCAAAAGTGGGGTATCGTAGAAATCGCCTTTTAAAGACGCACCTTTCTGGCCCCACAAAAATGGGCATTTCAAATTAGAAACAAGTCAAATGAACAAAATAGTGTGAATAAGTAAGTATTTCAAGGGTGAGTTAGCAGGTTATTGGGGTAGTAAGTCCTGATTTTTTTGGAGGTTGCAGTGACCACTACGCCATTCAAAATAGGCAGGCTTTAGCATAAGCAGTTAGGCCCCGTAGGATGATTTTAGCTAAAATGTGCCCCAAACACTCAAACCGGCTTGTATCTTGCAATGGAAAATATGGGAAACATGACTTAGACAGCAAATGATACACTGTATGCCATGTTTCCAAATTTTTATGCACAGTGGTTACAGCATGAAGCGAATGCATGTGAATATACAAAGGTGCATTGCATTAAACAAGTCCAATGAGCGTGAAAAAAATGGCCGGCCTGCCTGCTTTCATCCATCATTTGTTCTAAATTTATAATTAATCAATGAGCTGAGGTGGAGTATTAGCCAGTGGTACCATCAGGGGTGTGTAATGCACTTTAGGGTAGACAGCCAATCAGCTGCCAGATTCAATCTGTCAATCAAACACAGCAGCCAATCAGAGAGCTGGCCATTGATCAGCAGGCCCTTTATGACATCACAGACAGACCCACGGAACTCTCTGTGCTTGTCTGCTGGCTGGCTGTCTGTTGGGTGGGTGGGCGGCAGAGGGGGAGGATGTACGTCTCGTTTCTCCTGAAAATTGCGGTTTTTCGGCGTTTCCGGAAAAAGTCGCGGTCCGACGCGCAAAAGTGGGGTATCGTAGAAATCGCCTTTTAAAGACGCACCTTTCTGGCCCCACAAAAATGGGCATTTCAAATTAGAAACAAGTCAAATGAACAAAATAGTGTGAATAAGTAAGTATTTCAGGGGTGAGTTAGCAGGTTATTGGGGTAGTAAGTCCTGATTTTTTTGGAGGTTGCAGTGACCACTACGCCATTCAAAATAGGCAGGCTTTAGCATAAGCAGTTAGGCCACGTAGGAGGATTTTAGCTAAAATGTGCCCCAAACACTCAAACCGGCTTGTATCTTGCAATGGAAAATATGGGAAACATGACTTGGACAGCAAATGATACACTGTATGCCATGTTTCCAAATTTTTATGCACAGTGGTTACAGCATGAAGCGAATGCATGTGAATATACACAGGTGCATTGCATTAAACAAGTCCAATGAGCGTGAAAAAAATGGCCGGCCTGCCTGCATTCATCCATCATTTGTTCTAAATTTATAATTAATCAATGAGCTGAGGTGGAGTCTTAGCCAGTGGTACCATCAGGGGTGTGTAATGCACTTTAGGGTAGACAGCCAATCAGCTGCCAGATTCAATCTGTCAATCAAACACAGCAGCCAATCAGAGAGCTGGCCATTGATCAGCAGGCCCTTTATGACATCACAGACAGACCCACGGAACTCTCTGTGCTTGTCTGCTGGCTGGCTGTCAGTTGGGTGGGTGGGCGGCAGAGGGGGAGGATGTACGTCTCGTTTTTCCTGAAAATTGCGGTTTTTCGGCGTTTCCGGAAAAAGTCGCGGTCTGACGCGCAAAAGTGGGGTATCGTAGAAATCGCCTTTTAAAGACGCACCTTTCTGGCCCCACAAAAATGGGCATTTCAAATTAGAAACAAGTCAAATGAACAAAATAGTGTGAATAAGTAAGTATTTCAGGGGTGAGTTAGCAGGTTATTGGGGTAGTAAGTCCTGATTTTTTTGGAGGTTGCAGTGACCACTACGCCATTCAAAATAGGCAGGCTTTAGCATAAGCAGTTAGGCCCCGTAGGATGATTTTAGCTAAAATGTGCCCCAAACACTCAAACCGGCTTGTATCTTGCAATGGAAAATATGGGAAACATGACTTAGACAGCAAATGATACACTGTATGCCATGTTTCCAAATTTTTATGCACAGTGGTTACAGCATGAAGCGAATGCATGTGAATATACAAAGGTGCATTGCATTAAACAAGTCCAATGAGCGTGAAAAAAATGGCCGGCCTGCCTGCTTTCATCCATCATTTGTTCTAAATTTATAATTAATCAATGAGCTGAGGTGGAGTATTAGCCAGTGGTACCATCAGGGGTGTGTAATGCACTTTAGGGTAGACAGCCAATCAGCTGCCAGATTCAATCTGTCAATCAAACACAGCAGCCAATCAGAGAGCTGGCCATTGATCAGCAGGCCCTTTATGACATCACAGACAGACCCACGGAACTCTCTGTGCTTGTCTGCTGGCTGGCTGTCTGTTGGGTGGGTGGGCGGCAGAGGGGGAGGATGTACGTCTCGTTTCTCCTGAAAATTGCGGTTTTTCGGCGTTTCCGGAAAAAGTCGCGGTCCGACGCGCAAAAGTGGGTAATCGTAGAAATCGCCTTTTAAAGACGCACCTTTCTGGCCCCACAAAAATGGGCATTTCAAATTAGAAACAAGTCAAATGAACAAAATAGTGTGAATAAGTAAGTATTTCAGGGGTGAGTTAGCAGGTTATTGGGGTAGTAAGTCCTGATTTTTTTGGAGGTTGCAGTGACCACTACGCCATTCAAAATAGGCAGGCTTTAGCATAAGCAGTTAGGCCCCGTAGGATGATTTTAGCTCAAATGTGCCCCAAACACTCAAACCGGCTTGTATCTTGCAATGGAAAATATGGGAAACATGACTTAGACAGCAAATGATACACTGTATGCCATGTTTCCAAATTTTTATGCACAGTGGTTACAGCATGAAGCGAATGCATGTGAATATACAAAGGTGCATTGCATTAAACAAGTCCAATGAGCGTGAAAAAAATGGCCGGCCTGCCTGCTTTCATCCATCATTTGTTCTAAATTTATAATTAATCAATGAGCTGAGGTGGAGTATTAGCCAGTGGTACCATCAGGGGTGTGTAATGCACTTTAGGGTAGACAGCCAATCAGCTGCCAGATTCAATCTGTCAATCAAACACAGCAGCCAATCAGAGAGCTGGCCATTGATCAGCAGGCCCTTTATGACATCACAGACAGACCCACGGAACTCTCTGTGCTTGTCTGCTGGCTGGCTGTCTGTTGGGTGGGTGGGCGGCAGAGGGGGAGGATGTACGTCTCGTTTCTCCTGAAAATTGCGGTTTTTCGGCGTTTCCGGAAAAAGTCGCGGTCCGACGCGCAAAAGTGGGGTATCGTAGAAATCGCCTTTTAAAGACGCACCTTTCTGGCCCCACAAAATTGGGCATTTCAAATTAGAAACAAGTCAAATGAACAAAATAGTGTGAATAAGTAAGTATTTCAGGGGTGAGTTAGCAGGTTATTGGGGTAGTAAGTCCTGATTTTTTTGGAGGTTGCAGTGACCACTACGCCATTCAAAATAGGCAGGCTTTAGCATAAGCAGTTAGGCCCCGTAGGATGATTTTAGCTAAAATGTGCCTCAAACACTCAAACCGGCTTGTATCTTGCAATGGAAAATATGGGAAACATGACTTAGACAGCAAATGATACACTGTATGCCATGTTTCCAAATTTTTATGCACAGTGGTTACAGCATGAAGCGAATGCATGTGAATATACAAAGGTGCATTGCATTAAACAAGTCCAATGAGCGTGAAAAAAATGGCCGGCCTGCCTGCTTTCATCCATCATTTGTTCTTAATTTATAATTAATCAATGAGCTGAGGTGGAGTCTTAGCCAGTGGTACCATCAGGGGTGTGTAATGCACTTTAGGGTAGACAGCCAATCAGCTGCCAGATTCAATCTGTCAATCAAACACAGCAGCCAATCAGAGAGCTGGCCATTGATCAGCAGGCCCTTTATGACATCACAGACAGACCCACGGAACTCTCTGTGCTTGTCTGCTGGCTGGCTGTCAGTTGGGTGGGTGGGCGGCAGAGGGGGAGGATGTACGTCTCGTTTCTCCTGAAAATGGAGGGTTTTCGGCGTTTCCGGAAAAAGTCGCGGTCCGACGCGCAAAAGTGGGGTATCGTAGAAATCGCCTTTTAAAGACGCACCTTTCTGGCCCCACAAAAATGGGCATTTCAAATTAGAAACAAGTCAAATGAACAAAATAGTGTGAATAAGTAAGTATTTCAAGGGTGAGTTAGCAGGTTATTGGGGTAGTAAGTCCTGATTTTTTTGGAGGTTGCAGTGACCACTACGCCATTCAAAATAGGCAGGCTTTAGCATAAGCAGTTAGGCCCCGTAGGATGATTTTAGCTAAAATGTGCCCCAAACACTCAAACCGGCTTGTATCTTGCAATGGAAAATATGGGAAACATGACTTAGACAGCAAATGATACACTGTATGCCATGTTTCCAAATTTTTATGCACAGTGGTTACAGCATGAAGCGAATGCATGTGAATATACAAAGGTGCATTGCATTAAACAAGTCCAATGAGCGTGAAAAAAATGGCTGGCCTGCCTGCTTTCATCCATCATTTGTTCTAAATTTATAATTAATCAATGAGCTGAGGTGGAGTATTAGCCAGTGGTACCATCAGGGGTGTGTAATGCACTTTAGGGTAGACAGCCAATCAGCTGCCAGATTCAATCTGTCAATCAAACACAGCAGCCAATCAGAGAGCTGGCCATTGATCAGCAGGCCCTTTATGACATCACAGACAGACCCACGGAACTCTCTGTGCTTGTCTGCTGGCTGGCTGTCTGTTGGGTGGGTGGGCGGCAGAGGGGGAGGATGTACGTCTCGTTTCTCCTGAAAATTGCGGTTTTTCGGCGTTTCCGGAAAAAGTCGCGGTCCGACGCGCAAAAGTGGGGTATCGTAGAAATCGCCTTTTAAAGACGCACCTTTCTGGCCCCACAAAAATGGGCATTTCAAATTAGAAACAAGTCAAATGAACAAAATAGTGTGAATAAGTAAGTATTTCAGGGGTGAGTTAGCAGGTTATTGGGGTAGTAAGTCCTGATTTTTTTGGAGGTTGCAGTGACCACTACGCCATTCAAAATAGGCAGGCTTTAGCATAAGCAGTTAGGCCACGTAGGAGGATTTTAGCTAAAATAGGCCCCAAACACTCAAACCGGCTTGTATCTTGCAATGGAAAATATGGGAAACATGACTTGGACAGCAAATGATACACTGTATGCCATGTTTCCAAATTTTTATGCACAGTGGTTACAGCATGAAGCGAATGCATGTGAATATACACAGGTGCATTGCATTAAACAAGTCCAATGAGCGTGAAAAAAATGGCCGGCCTGCCTGCTTTCATCCATCATTTGTTCTAAATTTATAATTAATCAATGAGCTGAGGTGGAGTATTAGCCAGTGGTACCATCAGGGGTGTGTAATGCACTTTAGGGTAGACAGCCAATCAGCTGCCAGATTCAATCTGTCAATCAAACACAGCAGCCAATCAGAGAGCTGGCCATTGATCAGCAGGCCCTTTATGACATCACAGACAGACCCACGGAACTCTCTGTGCTTGTCTGCTGGCTGGCTGTCTGTTGGGTGGGTGGGCGGCAGAGGGGGAGGGATGTACGTCTCGTTTCTCCTGAAATTGCGGTTTTTCGGCGTTTCCGGAAAAAGTCGCGGTCCGACGCGCAAAAGTGGGTAATCGTAGAAATCGCCTTTTAAAGACGCACCTTTCTGGCCCCACAAAAATGGGCATTTCAAATTAGAAACAAGTCAAATGAACAAAATAGTGTGAATAAGTAAGTATTTCAGGGGTGAGTTAGCAGGTTATTGGGGTAGTAAGTCCTGATTTTTTTGGAGGTTGCAGTGACCACTACGCCATTCAAAATAGGCAGGCTTTGGCATAAGCAGTTAGGCCCCGTAGGATGATTTTAGCTAAAATGTGCCCCAAACACTCAAACCAGGCTTGTATCTTGCAATGGAAAATATGGGAAACATGACTTAGACAGCAAATGATACACTGTATGCCATGTTTCCAAATTTTTATGCACAGTGGTTACAGCATGAAGCGAATGCATGTGAATATACAAAGGTGCATTGCATTAAACAAGTCCAATGAGCGTGAAAAAAAATGGCTGGCCTGCCTGCTTTCATCCATCATTTGTTCTAAATTTATAATTAATCAATGAGCTGAGGTGGAGTATTAGCCAGTGGTACCATCAGGGGTGTGTAATGCACTTTAGGGTAGACAGCCAATCAGCTGCCAGATTCAATCTGTCAATCAAACACAGCAGCCAATCAGAGAGCTGGCCATTGATCAGCAGGCCCTTTATGACATCACAGACAGACCCACGGAACTCTCTGTGCTTGTCTGCTGGCTGGCTGTCTGTTGGGTGGGTGGGCGGCAGAGGGGGAGGATGTACGTCTCGTTTCTCCTGAAAATTGCGGTTTTTCGGCGTTTCCGGAAAAAGTCGCGGTCCGACGCGCAAAAGTGGGGTATCGTAGAAATCGCCTTTTAAAGACGCACCTTTCTGGCCCCACAAAAATGGGCATTTCAAATTAGAAACAAGTCAAATGAACAAAATAGTGTGAATAAGTAAGTATTTCAGGGGTGAGTTAGCAGGTTATTGGGGTAGTAAGTCCTGATTTTTTTGGAGGTTGCAGTGACCACTACGCCATTCAAAATAGGCAGGCTTTAGCATAAGCAGTTAGGCCACGTAGGAGGATTTTAGCTAAAATGTGCCCCAAACACTCAAACCGGCTTGTATCTTGCAATGGAAAATATGGGAAACATGACTTGGACAGCAAATGATACACTGTATGCCATGTTTCCAAATTTTTATGCACAGTGGTTACAGCATGAAGCGGAATGCATGTGAATATACACAGGTGCATTGCATTAAACAAGTCCAATGAGCGTGAAAAAAATGGCCGGCCTGCCTGCTTTCATCCATCATTTGTTCTAAATTTATAATTAATCAATGAGCTGAGGTGGAGTCTTAGCCAGTGGTACCATCAGGGGTGTGTAATGCACTTTAGGGTAGACAGCCAATCAGCTGCCAGATTCAATCTGTCAATCAAACACAGCAGCCAATCAGAGAGCTGGCCATTGATCAGCAGGCCCTTTATGACATCACAGACAGACCCACGGAACTCTCTGTGCTTGTCTGCTGGCTGGCTGTCAGTTGGGTGGGTGGGCGGCAGAGGGGGAGGATGTACGTCTCGTTTTTCCTGAAAATTGCGGTTTTTCTGCGTTTCCGGAAAAAGTCGCGGTCTGACGCGCAAAAGTGGGGTATCGTAGAAATCGCCTTTTAAAGACGCACCTTTCTGGCCCCACAAAAATGGGCATTTCAAATTAGAAACAAGTCAAATGAACAAAATAGTGTGAATAAGTAAGTATTTCAGGGGTGAGTTAGCAGGTTATTGGGGTAGTAAGTCCTGATTTTTTTGGAGGTTGCAGTGACCACTATGCCATTCAAAATAGGCAGGCTTTAGCATAAGCAGTTAGGCCCCGTAGGATGATTTTAGCTAAAATGTGCCCCAAACACTCAAACCGGCTTGTATCTTGCAATGGAAAATATGGGAAACATGACTTAGACAGCAAATGATACACTGTATGCCATGTTTCCAAATTTTTATGCACAGTGGTTACAGCATGAAGCGAATGCATGTGAATATACAAAGGTGCATTGCATTAAACAAGTCCAATGAGCGTGAAAAAAATGGCCGGCCTGCCTGCTTTCATCCATCATTTGTTCTAAATTTATAATTAATCAATGAGCTGAGGTGGAGTATTAGCCAGTGGTACCATCAGGGGTGTGTAATGCACTTTAGGGTAGACAGCCAATCAGCTGCCAGATTCAATCTGTCAATCAAACACAGCAGCCAATCAGAGAGCTGGCCATTGATCAGCAGGCCCTTTATGACATCACAGACAGACCCACGGAACTCTCTGTGCTTGTCTGCTGGCTGGCTGTCTGTTGGGTGGGTGGGCGGCAGAGGGGGAGGATGTACGTCTCGTTTCTCCTGAAAATTGCGGTTTTTCGGCGTTTCCGGAAAAAGTCGCGGTCCGACGCGCAAAAGTGGGTAATCGTAGAAATCGCCTTTTAAAGACGCACCTTTCTGGCCCCACAAAAATGGGCATTTCAAATAAGAAACAAACAAATGAACAAAATAGTGTGAATAAGTAAGTATTTCAGGGGTGAGTTAGCAGGTTATTGGGGTAGTAAGTCCTGATTTTTTTGGAGGTTGCAGTGACCACTACGCCATTCAAAATAGGCAGGCTTTAGCATAAGCAGTTAGGCCCCGTAGGATGATTTTAGCTCAAATGTGCCCCAAACACTCAAACCGGCTTGTATCTTGCAATGGAAAATATGGGAAACATGACTTAGACAGCAAATGATACACTGTATGCCATGTTTCCAAATTTTTATGCACAGTGGTTACAGCATGAAGCGAATGCATGTGAATATACAAAGGTGCATTGCATTAAACAAGTCCAATGAGCGTGAAAAAAATGGCCGGCCTGCCTGCTTTCATCCATCATTTGTTCTAAATTTATAATTAATCAATGAGCTGAGGTGGAGTATTAGCCAGTGGTACCATCAGGGGTGTGTAATGCACTTTAGGGTAGACAGCCAATCAGCTGCCAGATTCAATCTGTCAATCAAACACAGCAGCCAATCAGAGAGCTGGCCATTGATCAGCAGGCCCTTTATGACATCACAGACAGACCCACGGAACTCTCTGTGCTTGTCTGCTGGCTGGCTGTCTGTTGGGTGGGTGGGCGGCAGAGGGGGAGGATGTACGTCTCGTTTCTCCTGAAAATTGCGGTTTTTCGGCGTTTCCGGAAAAAGTCGCGGTCCGACGCGCAAAAGTGGGGTATCGTAGAAATCGCCTTTTAAAGACGCACCTTTCTGGCCCCACAAAATTGGGCATTTCAAATTAGAAACAAGTCAAATGAACAAAATAGTGTGAATAAGTAAGTATTTCAGGGGTGAGTTAGCAGGTTATTGGGGTAGTAAGTCCTGATTTTTTTGGAGGTTGCAGTGACCACTACGCCATTCAAAATAGGCAGGCTTTAGCATAAGCAGTTAGGCCCCGTAGGATGATTTTAGCTAAAATGTGCCTCAAACACTCAAACCGGCTTGTATCTTGCAATGGAAAATATGGGAAACATGACTTAGACAGCAAATGATACACTGTATGCCATGTTTCCAAATTTTTATGCACAGTGGTTACAGCATGAAGCGAATGCATGTGAATATACAAAGGTGCATTGCATTAAACAAGTCCAATGAGCGTGAAAAAAATGGCCGGCCTGCCTGCTTTCATCCATCATTTGTTCTTAATTTATAATTAATCAATGAGCTGAGGTGGAGTCTTAGCCAGTGGTACCATCAGGGGTGTGTAATGCACTTTAGGGTAGACAGCCAATCAGCTGCCAGATTCAATCTGTCAATCAAACACAGCAGCCAATCAGAGAGCTGGCCATTGATCAGCAGGCCCTTTATGACATCACAGACAGACCCACGGAACTCTCTGTGCTTGTCTGCTGGCTGGCTGTCAGTTGGGTGGGTGGGCGGCAGAGGGGGAGGATGTACGTCTCGTTTCTCCTGAAAATTGCGGTTTTTCGGCGTTTACGGAAAAAGTCGCGGTCCGACGCGCAAAAGTGGGTAATCGTAGAAATCGCCTTTTAAAGACGCACCTTTCTGGCCCCACAAAAATGGGCATTTCAAATAAGAAACAAGTCAAATGAACAAAATAGTGTGAATAAGTAAGTATTTCAGGGGTGAGTTAGCAGGTTATTGGGGTAGTAAGTCCTGATTTTTTTGGAGGTTGCAGTGACCACTACGCCATTCAAAATAGGCAGGCTTTAGCATAAGCAGTTAGGCCCCGTAGGATGATTTTAGCTCAAATGTGCCCCAAACACTCAAACCGGCTTGTATCTTGCAATGGAAAATATGGGAAACATGACTTAGACAGCAAATGATACACTGTATGCCATGTTTCCAAATTTTTATGCACAGTGGTTACAGCATGAAGCGAATGCATGTGAATATACAAAGGTGCATTGCATTAAACAAGTCCAATGAGCGTGAAAAAAATGGCCGGCCTGCCTGCTTTCATCCATCATTTGTTCTAAATTTATAATTAATCAATGAGCTGAGGTGGAGTATTAGCCAGTGGTACCATCAGGGGTGTGTAATGCACTATTAGGGTAGACAGCCAATCAGCTGCCAGATTCAATCTGTCAATCAAACACAGCAGCCAATCAGAGAGCTGGCCATTGATCAGCAGGCCCTTTATGACATCACAGACAGACCCACGGAACTCTCTGTGCTTGTCTGCTGGCTGGCTGTCTGTTGGGTGGGTGGGCGGCAGGAGAGGGAGAATCTCGTTTCTCCTGAAAATTGCGGTTTTTCGGCGTTTCCGGAAAAAGTCGCGGTCCGACGCGCAAAAGTGGGGTATCGTAGAAATCGCCTTTTAAAGACGCACCTTTCTGGCCCCACAAAATTGGGCATTTCAAATTAGAAACAAGTCAAATGAACAAAATAGTGTGAATAAGTAAGTATTTCAGGGGTGAGTTAGCAGGTTATTGGGGTAGTAAGTCCTGATTTTTTTGGAGGTTGCAGTGACCACTACGCCATTCAAAATAGGCAGGCTTTAGCATAAGCAGTTAGGCCCCGTAGGATGATTTTAGCTAAAATGTGCCCCAAACACTCAAACCGGCTTGTATCTTGCAATGGAAAATATGGGAAACATGACTTAGACAGCAAATGATACACTGTATGCCATGTTTCCAAATTTTTATGCACAGTGGTTACAGCATGAAGCGAATGCATGTGAATATACAAAGGTGCATTGCATTAAACAAGTCCAATGAGCGTGAAAAAAATGGCCGGCCTGCCTGCTTTCATCCATCATTTGTTCTAAATTTATAATTAATCAATGAGCTGAGGTGGAGTATTAGCCAGTGGTACCATCAGGGGTGTGTAATGCACTTTAGGGTAGACAGCCAATCAGCTGCCAGATTCAATCTGTCAATCAAACACAGCAGCCAATCAGAGAGCTGGCCATTGATCAGCAGGCCCTTTATGACATCACAGACAGACCCACGGAACTCTCTGTGCTTGTCTGCTGGCTGGCTGTCTGTTGGGTGGGTGGGCGGCAGAGGGGGAGGATGTACGTCTCGTTTCTCCTGAAAATTGCGGTTTTTCGGCGTTTCCGGAAAAAGTCGCGGTCCGACGCGCAAAAGTGGGGTATCGTAGAAATCGCCTTTTAAAGACGCACCTTTCTGGCCCCACAAAAATGGGCATTTCAAATTAGAAACAAGTCAAATGAACAAAATAGTGTGAATAAGTAAGTATTTCAGGGGTGAGTTAGCAGGTTATTGGGGTAGTAAGTCCTGATTTTTTTGGAGGTTGCAGTGACCACTACGCCATTCAAAATAGGCAGGCTTTAGCATAAGCAGTTAGGCCACGTAGGAGGATTTTAGCTAAAATGTGCCCCAAACACTCAAACCGGCTTGTATCTTGCAATGGAAAATATGGGAAACATGACTTGGACAGCAAATGATACACTGTATGCCATGTTTCCAAATTTTTATGCACAGTGGTTACAGCATGAAGCGAATGCATGTGAATATACACAGGTGCATTGCATTAAACAAGTCCAATGAGCGTGAAAAAAATGGCCGGCCTGCCTGCTTTCATCCATCATTTGTTCTAAATTTATAATTAATCAATGAGCTGAGGTGGAGTCTTAGCCAGTGGTACCATCAGGGGTGTGTAATGCACTTTAGGGTAGACAGCCAATCAGCTGCCAGATTCAATCTGTCAATCAAACACAGCAGCCAATCAGAGAGCTGGCCATTGATCAGCAGGCCCTTTATGACATCACAGACAGACCCACGGAACTCTCTGTGCTTGTCTGCTGGCTGGCTGTCAGTTGGGTGGGTGGGCGGCAGAGGGGGAGGATGTACGTCTCGTTTTTCCTGAAAATTGCGGTTTTTCGGCGTTTCCGAAAAAGTCGCGGTCTGACGCGCAAAAGTGGGGTATCGTAGAAATCGCCTTTTAAAGACGCACCTTTTTGGCCCCACAAAAATGGGCATTTCAAATTAGAAACAAGTCAAATGAACAAAATAGTGTGAATAAGTAAGTATTTCAGGGGTGAGTTAGCAGGTTATTGGGGTAGTAAGTCCTGATTTTTTTGGAGGTTGCAGTGACCACTACGCCATTCAAAATAGGCAGGCTTTAGCATAAGCAGTTAGGCCCCGTAGGATGATTTTAGCTAAAATGTGCCCCAACACTCAAAACCGGCTTGTATCTTGCAATGGAAAATATGGGAAACATGACTTAGACAGCAAATGATACACTGTATGCCATGTTTCCAAATTTTTATGCACAGTGGTTACAGCATGAAGCGAATGCATGTGAATATACAAAGGTGCATTGCATTAAACAAGTCCAATGAGCGTGAAAAAAATGGCCGGCCTGCCTGCTTTCATCCATCATTTGTTCTAAATTTATAATTAATCAATGAGCTGAGGTGGAGTATTAGCCAGTGGTACCATCAGGGGTGTGTAATGCACTTTAGGGTAGACAGCCAATCAGCTGCCAGATTCAATCTGTCAATCAAACACAGCAGCCAATCAGAGAGCTGGCCATTGATCAGCAGGCCCTTTATGACATCACAGACAGACCCACGGAACTCTCTGTGCTTGTCTGCTGGCTGGCGTCTGTTGGGTGGGTGGGCGGCAGAGGGGGAGGATGTACGTCTCGTTTCTCCTGAAAATTGCGGTTTTTCGGCGTTTCCGGAAAAAGTCGCGGTCCGACGCGCAAAAGTGGGTAATCGTAGAAATCGCCTTTTAAAGACGCACCTTTCTGGCCCCACAAAAATGGGCATTTCAAATTAGAAACAAGTCAAATGAACAAAATAGTGTGAATAAGTAAGTA